>NC_139309.1:2453759-3680639 GCF_051148585.1 Colletotrichum jinshuiense | reverse complement strand
ACACATTTCGCTTGGGTTGCAGCAGGCAGACACCACATTTAGAAGCACCATTCAGCAACATCCCACCACGCGCAGCCTGCCGGGCGTTGTCATCATTGCTTAGTCGCCTGTCATCGTATCGTGCATAGTACTTCTTCCCCTGGCTCTTCGATTGGCATCGCTCTCCGACCCCAAACCCAAACGGACCTTCCTGAGTCTGGCCGTTCAGGGGATGGCGCGGTGAGCGCCATGTTCGTCATTTCGTCTTCGACATTGGACGAACTAAAACTGAGGGTGCGCCGACGGAATCGGCAAGAATTCCTACGGGAAAGCAAGATGCTCAGATGCATTCCTCCAGCAGCGAACCACGGGAACCAAAGACAATCGTTGCACAACCCACAAACGTTGCCTTGATCAATCGTCGAGACTTCTTGTTCCTGACCGCATGCCAAGCCTTGCGTATCAAAGGCCCGGGTCCGACAAGACGGAATATCGGCAACGGTGCTCTGAACCTGGTCCCCGTTTCTCCATTCCACAGCGGGTGAGCCACGTCTCTGATGAATCAGCCACATGAACACTTGACAGCCCCCTTATCGTCAACTTGCTCCCTGGAAACAACTACACTGCCCCTCCGCACCAACCTACATCGAGAAGACGCAATTTCCAGAATAGGGATTCCCGTTCAGCATGCGGCTCTCATGCAGGCAACCAAGGCTGGCAGTGGCAGACCAGGCAGACCAGACGGGGCCTGGGGGCGTATCCAGAATCCTTGCTTGGGCACGCTTCACCTATTCGGGCTTGGCGGCCATAGCAAAAGGTGCTTCGGCCAGGTAGCTCAAGACCGGCGAAATCTCCGTCTGATTCGAAGTTTCGATTCCTCAAACGTGGCCGAGGTTGCAGCCCTGTCAGCTAACGCTTTGTGGATAAGCGTTAGCGCCCACGGACCAAGTTGAGAGTGCAGATGGGGTCCTTTTGCCTGAAGGCCGTCGTCGATTTCGATAAATGAATTTCACCTGGTTTCAACGTTTCAGACGCGATCTCGTCGATAAAGTTGAGACCTCGTCTCGTGCCTTGTCCGCTTCCATTGGATGTCACAAGTACACCCACCCACAGGAAACCACTCATCCTTTCAATGTACTCTTTACTTAGAGAGTGGATACGGCTATCGCGCCTGCAGTCACCCACTCGCTGTTCAATATCGACGTGTCTGATCCCGATGGTGTTGACGGCTGAATGAGCGTTTCTTGTAGGCACAGTCACCACCCTCACTTACGTCCACTTCGTACCAGAGTGATTGCTGCAACTTTGCCCCAGGCAACTTGCGGCAAGACAGATAAGAAACTGCAAATCGGAATGGTCTACGGATATCGAGGGGCAGAAAGATGCAACTCGCGCTCATTTCTGTCCTCTTCTATCAATTTCGCGCAGGGAGTGTCTCATGACGGCAAGTGCCGTTGCACGTCGGCCAGGGTCCGATGAGACTTACAAGAATTACATCCTCGGATGGTAAAATTACATCCAAGGAGATAACCCACCAGAAAAGCAAAGCTCAACAATTAGTGCCAACTGGCTGGCAGTGGGAAGCAAAACGGACAAAAACATACAACACCAGGTATTCGCTGGTCGTCACCGACCCAACTACTAATCCGGCCCTCACTGGCTTATCTATGGGAGAGCGGACGGGATCCCGAGTTCTCCAGTGGGTATGGTCGTATGTGACAGTGTCGGATCAATAAACAGAATATATAGGAGTGGTTCTATGCATGGAAACGTAACGTTCGATGTGAAGATGAGGCCGTATCATGGCTGATCACGTCGGTTGGCAATTTTCTTTGGCTCTAGATAATTAGTTCTACTCGTAACGTCAATTGTCGCGTTTTTCTATTTGCAATATAGTCATCGTTATTTTAGGCGGTGTGTACAAATTAATCTGTACGCAAACCTGGGGACATCGTGAGCTAGCCTGTCCACATTCCCAACTCACCAAAGTCCGAGCTACCATAGTTAGCGGTCTCCTGGAGTCCTAAAAGTTATACATGTGAAAATGCCCCGGGTATTGAATGCTTGGGATGTGAACTTAGTGTTGATAAGGCTCTGCCTCGGTGGGAACCGGGCAGGATGTTCCAGCAAGTCATTTAACTAAATCCGTAGGCTTAGAGATTGTATTTGCCAAATCCATGCAGTTATATCCGTACGAGATATCCAATCTACTCCAAATAATCAGGATATGATCTCATAAAGTTTACTTGTCCGCGGCCACAAATAAGCAGTTACAAATACGGCTTTGTGAACCTCGCTCATCCAGGTCCGACTGTTTTGTTCGCAACACTCATCAAATATGGTTGTGCATGCGTGACTTACACTCTGACATCTACTCCGTGACTTCTTCGCATACATAGTAGAGAACTGGGAATACTAATCACTTGTTTGGCGAGCCACCAGAAGACTGACTTTGCTTGTGATCGTTCAACCTTTCTCCTGCAGTTGTATGTCAACCTTTCAAATGCCTGGAACGCAATTGTTGTCCTTCGGACTCAAGGCCATACTCAGTCGATTCCGTTATGGCTCTAATCGACGGAACACCTTGGTGAACGAAGCCCCGGCTTCCTTAGAGGACAGCCTACTTTCTTTTATAGAACCCCGATGGATTGATATGATGTCGTAACACATGAGGGTAGGTCTAGTCTCGGCATATTCTCAATGACGTATCATTTGCGAGGGAGAAGTAATTCTGAAGAGCCAGCATGCATAGCGCTGCTTCATGTATCCGACTGAGGCATGCTTATTGGGTTTGCACAATAATGGGATAATAGGATTCATGCCATCATACTGCGTGGCCATACCGTGGGAAACTACATATACCAGCGAGGCGTCGCGGTTGACGAGCTGAGGGTTGTGTCGGGCCCAGGAACTTGTCCAATTTGAACTGGACCACATATATGATTTATACCGCTGCCATTTCCCTGCCACGTCGGCGTTTTTGGCTTGCCATATGCTCGAGTGAGAACCAAGCGGCCTCGCGACTATGACGCCGACTGCAACCCCGTAGAGCCGGCCACGCATCGCAACCATCATGAGTGGTGCGCACTCGCATAGTATCAGCACCAGCCTGGTGTTTGACAATATTTTTAGATACCTACAGATCCTCTTCGCGGGGTCCTCGTAGTTAGAACACTCGTAAGTAGTCAATGAATGGTGACTCGGAAAGGATTGGATGTTATTTGGCTTGACTTTCGTGAAGCTGGCCATGGGACAACTACAGGCAGGTTCGATAAGCTATCCGATAACAAAGACGCTGGTTTCTCCTTTCAAGAGCCTCACAATTGCAGGGAATGAAAATAAATGGCCGTCACCTTGTGTAGATGGGGGGATATATCAGAGCCAGTTGAGGGAGCAGGAAATGGAAGGCGTGGATTTATATGCGTCTTGTTATGTTCGCCATCTGACGCCGAAGAGAGCTGCTAACCCACGTTTCTCCAGTTCCATTGCTGCCCCATATTACAGTATGCAACGTTCAAACACATATAACTACTCGGCGTCTCGCGTTGGGTTCGACGATACTTGATGCTGCTGTCTGTTGATGAAAAGGGAATATTCGACCGCAAAACACAAGGCACAGTTTATTTTCCATAAATTAATCACCACCAATTCCTCGCAGAATACTTCACTTTTGTTTCACATTGCAGTATTTTCTCAGTGATCAATAATTTAGTTTCCTTGCACGTGGCGTCTCTGCAAATCCCTTCATCACCTCGCCTCGCTGTCAACTTTTAAGGAAGGTAGGTCAAAAGATGCCATTCGAAAGCAAGACTTCGTAAGAGCTTACCGTCTAGCGACATCTTTAGTCCAGACTCATGCAGCCACTGGGGTTGATTGGAGAGCTATTGTTGGTTATGTTGTTTGCGCGCGTGCACTACTGCATCGCTCAGTTCGATGTCGATAAACCAAGGCCAAATTTTAGCTGTCAAGTGAAAGGAGAGGAGCGGACATACGACGGGCGGGTATAGCCCAGTACAAATCTTTCCCATTCGTGCGGACTCGCCACAAAGTCATTTACAAAATGTGCTCATGGGGAGCAGAGGTTGGCCTAGTCCGGTGCTTCGGCGGAAGCTATCCCCACTTGTATTCAACCGGCGCCGGTTCGGATCCAGCCGTGACGGCCAACCTCGGGAGCTCCGTATATCCCCTGTCCGACCCCACCATAGCTCCGCTGTCCAGGTAGTCCAAGATAGGTGTCCGATGAATGCGTCTTGGTTAAGATTCAGGATGGCATATCTAATACGGCGATTGATAATCCATGTTGATCTGCGCAGACCAGCGAACACCATTCTATTCTGGAAGCCCTCTAGGCGATGCAACCGAAGATCACGCAAGGCGACAATTTCCACGCCCAAGAGATTAAGACTGGGGCCTGGGCAGATTCCCAAAGATTTCGCACAAGGAGGCACATTCCATTCAAGTAAGTAAGGGAACCAGTCAGAAAGCCAACATTGGTCTGCCTGGTTGCAAGTGCCGGGATTGCCCGCTCACTGGTACTATGGTCGCAGAAAACACAACCCATATAACATCAACTCTGAGCATACCATCGGAAGCTGTGAGTAAATCTTGGGGTGCTCATGTCGCTATCAGGCTCAGATGGATCAATTCCACAGCATGTGAAGAAAGACCCCCAGCAAGGGTGTGCATTACGCGCTCTCTGATTGGCCGTTAAAACATATCCCCAGGCCTAAAGTGCGAGGCTGCGATCTTTTTCTTCCAGCCTTGTCCCTCTTACCTCTCTTTCCAACAACACAATCGCACAACCGCATTGCCCTCTTGCGCAAAAATACCCCCACTCGCGAGGCTTCGTTCTTGAACCGTAAAAAACTGCAGCCTTCACGCCCCAAAAAACTACCCGCACCGCGGCAAGCTAACAAAACCCGCGCGATCCAAACCTTCGATCGACGTCATTCAACATGGCCGACTCCGACGGCGAGTACAACGACCTGTCCGATGAAGACCTCATCGACCACCCCGCTGGCAACGGCGCCAACGCAGGGAAGGCGGCGGGTGGGCGTGGGAAGAAGGGAAAGAGCGGGAACTCCAAGGCGCGATGGGAGGAGGTCAAGCGAAGCTGGGAGGAAGTCACAGAAGGCGCCGACGGTAGTTTGGCGGTCGGCGCGAGCCTGGAGGCAGAGAAGCGGAGGAGGTTGCTCAGAGATACTACACCGCTGCAGCGCGGCATCATCCGGCACGTAGTGCTGGTTCTGGACATGTCCTTCGCCATGATGGAGAAGGACATGCTCCCGAACCGCTATCGCGTCGCCTGGGCATACGCCGCGGACTTTGTGAAGGAGTACTTTGAGCAGAATCCGATCTCGCAGCTGGGGATTATTGGAATGCGGGATGGCGTGGCTCTGCGCATCAGCGATATGAGTGGTAATCCAACGGACCACCTAGAGAAGCTGAAGACGTTCGAGGGACAAGAGCCGTCAGGCAACCCGAGTTTGCAGAACGCGCTCGAGATGTGCCGCGGTGCATTATTGTAGGGAACGATGCTGCTAACAAGCACGCTGGACTATGCTAATCCGTAACTCTGCCAGTCACGCTCCCTCCCACGGCACACGCGAAGTTCTCATTGTCTTCGGCGCCCTCCTCTCCTCCGACCCCGGCGACATCCACGATACAATATCCTCCCTCATAGCTGACCGTATCCGAGTCTCCATTGTCGGCCTCGCGGCGCAAGTCGCCATTTGCGCCGAGCTGTGCAGCCGCACCAATGCCGGCGACGACACACAGTACAGCGTCTGCATGAACGACGCTCACTTCCGCGACCTCCTCCTCGCCGCCACGACCCCGCCCGTCACCCGAACCGCCGCGCAAAGTACCGCCTCCCTGCTCATGATGGGCTTCCCTTCCCGCACCCTGACGCAGGGTGAAGCCACCGCCGTATGCGCATGTCACAACAAACCCGCCCGCGAGGGATACCTCTGCACACGCTGCGGCACTCGCGTGTGCCGCCTGCCCATCGAGTGTCCCGCCTGCAGCCTGACGCTCATTCTCTCTACCCACCTTGCCCGCTCATACCATCATCTCTTCCCGTTGAGGAATTGGATCGAGGTCCCCTGGGCGGTGGCCTCCAAATCCAAAGCCTGCTACTCCTGCCTGACAACATTCCCGGAGCCGCCCAAAGCAGGCAAGAAGAAGGACAAGGACAAGGAAAAAGATGGCGTCCCTACCGCCACGCCCGTGGCCCCGACCCCGGTAACGGCATCGGAGCTCAAGGGCGTGAGCGAAAGTGGGCGGTATGCCTGCACGGTATGCGGGAATCACTTCTGCATTGACTGCGATGTTTACGCGCACGAGGTTATTCACAACTGTCCCGGATGCCAGAGTGATACCCGTGGGGCGCCGATGGAGGTGGTGATGGAGACAAACGGAACGCACGAGCATCAAACGAACGGAACGGCAATGGTGATAGACTCATGACACGCGAATAACCACAGGGATACTATGTCCGCACTCGGCATTTATGAACAAGTTACGCAGAGCCGGGTCCCCTTAGGGCTTCTTAGATAAAACGGAGATGGCGCAGCAAGACGGAATATGGCCGTGTTTGCCGAGGTGGGGTGCAAGACCCGGAGCCGGATTAGGCCGCCATAACCCGCGTGCATACTTGGGGGACGAGATGGACACGGCCGCATCGGGGGCACATAACTGGAAGGGGAGGGAGACATAGTTCATCGGCGCAAGGGGGTCCGGTACGGATCATGTTTTGAATATACCTATGGTACTCTGCACAATCCACCAATAAAATAAAGATCGAGCCGTTTCCTTCTGATGAAGGAACTAGGCAGGGTGACGGATATACGCCTCAGCTGTCTCTCATAAACTCTCCATGACAAGTCACTACATGCAGACATGACTGATGTGACACCAATGGTGTGCTTTCTTCTGATTTTTTTTTCCTGAATAGTGGTTTTACTCGTTCGCTTGTTTACAGGTTTCCTCGCTCAGCCTGCTCGCGCTCAATCGCCTCAAACAGGCTTTTGAAGTTACCCGCGCCAAAGCCCTCAAAGTGGTTGCGCTGGATAATCTCGATAAAGACGGTGGGGCGGTCCATGAGTGGCTTGGTGAAGAGCTGCAGCAGGTATCCCTGCTCATCGTAGTCGATGAGGATGTTGAGCGCCTCAATGGTGGCAAGGTCCTCCTTAAGCTCCCAGTTGCGCTTCTCCGTCTTGAGGCGGTGACGCATAGTGTCGTAGTACGTGGAAGGCACGTTGATGAACTCGACGCCGCGGGCGCGCATCGCCGAGACGGTCGTGATGATGTCCGCCGTCAGGAGGGCAATGTGCTGGACGCCGGCGCCCGAGTTGAATACGACATACTCCTCGATCTGGGACTTCTTCTTGCCCGGGGCGGGCTCGTTAATGGGCATCTTGACTAGGTTGTTGGCCGAGGACATGACGATGGAGTTGAGGGCCGAGAATTCGGTGCAGATCTGTGAGTCGTCGACGGACCAGAAGCGGTGGAAGGAGAGGCACTGCTCGTAGAAGGCGCAGGCAGCAACCATTTCGTTCCAGGACTGGTTGCCGACGCAGTGGTCGATGCGGGCCAGAGGAACGTTGGGCAGGGTGATGGACGCCGACGGGGACTTGGCCGCGCGGAAGCCCGGGAGGAACGGACCCGTGTAGTTGTTCCGGGAGATGAGGGTGTGCGTCGTGTCGCCGTAGGTGCGGATAACGGCGGTCAGCACATCGCCATGCTCCTTGTCGGTGAGGACGGTAGGAGGCTGGACGGACTGAGCGCCCCCCTGGACGGCCTTGTTGTAGACGCCCTCGACGTTCTCGACCTCGAAGGCGACATCCTTTACGGCGTCGCCATGCCTCTCGAGGTGGGCATGAATCTCGCGCAGGAGCTCTCGCTCCGCGTCAGAGATGGGCTCGTCCTCGGGGAGGTGGGCATGGGAGCGCACAGGGGAGGTGAAGACGAAGCGGACGCCGTTGTTGGCGACGGCGTACGAGGCAATATACCTGCTGCCCGTCTCGAGCCCCTTGTATGCGACGGTCTTGAAGCCGAAGAGAGTGGTGTAGTAAGCAGCGGCCTGCTTCGCGTTGCCAACCCACCAGGTTACGTGGTCGTAGCCCTGGAAGTTGGGCGGCGGATGCTGCACTGCGAGTCCATCGCCGAGGTCTGTTGATGCCGGATAGGCGGCGTTCTGTGGCGGGGAGTCTGTGATTGCAGAAGGGGACATTGACACTCAGCAGTTTTCGGGTGTACCGGGGACTTGATGTCTTGGATGAGGTGTATTGTGCGTTGTATTCTCTGATAAGAGGTACAGTCGATGAGATAATCTATCAAGACAATGAATGTCGACGGCGGATGAGGATCGAAGAAACCATCGGCATTGCGTACGGCGTACCACCCTGATTATAAGTACTTACACACTGACACTATATCATTGATGAACCTTAAAACAAGGACGGACTTCCGCCCAGAAACACAAGGGTATCAGTAATCTTAGATCCTATGCCGCACATTGGCGGATTCAGTCGCCGAAGCTGACGCTTGCCACTGGCCAATGCTGGGGCGGGGTTTCTTCTGAGTCTGTGCTGGCCAGCGAATGTTCATGACGGGCGCCGTCCTGGGTCCGTCTAGATTCCTGGCAGTAGCGCCCAAAGTAGAAGGAGAGGTTGGCAGCGGTAAAGCAAAGCCGTGCAATGTTGAGATGTAATCGCATGCGGAAAGGCGCCGGCCGAACGTGATGGCCGTGGTGAGCCGAGCTAAGCCGCCGCTGGCCGGCCCATGTGCGCGGCGCGGCTTTGGCGGTCCCCACTATGCTTCGGATGCTCCAGGCTATGCCCGCCATCCAGCGCAGCACTTCCCACATCCAACCTGGAATACAAAGAATCTGACGGTACAGGCAGTCTAGCCGCTGTTTCCGTCATCCTGGGGTATGTCTGGGCTAGGTCATCGGGTGGGTACCCCACAAGGATGACTGCATGTCTTATCGCCTCTCCTCTGAAACCCTCTCATAGCCGTTGGAGTGCGGAATGTATAGACGTGCTACTCGGCTCCCCGCTGGATCCGCTCGGACGTTGTTGCGTCTGATAAATCCCCTGCGGTAGCCTGTGAATCCCGGCGTTGATAATCCTAATCAGTTCTGAGGGGTGCGCAGTCGTTCAACCGTCACATATCGTAGTAGAATCGATTGAGCTCGAATCTGCTCCCCTCATCGAATAACATTAGTATTCCTTCAGGATTGATTGGCCGTCCCGACCAGTACTGCAAACATGGCTTCCTTGGGTTTGAGTCGACACGACGTCAACGTGCTTGACAAGATCAAAGACCCCGAATCCGATCCCTCGGCAAACGTGTTGCTCGACCCGTCACTACCTCGAGACCCCAATATCACCGACACGTCCGTCTATGAGCGTGTCATCATGATAGAGCGCGAAATCGTCTTGTCCATGCAACAGCTCGAACTCCAATTGGCGGGGCTGAGGCCGAAAACCGTGTCCGAACCTGTGCAGGAATACAAAACCCTGCTCTCGAAGCTCGACGACTTCATTTCAGAATACCCGAACTATGCTAGCGCGAGGAACAATCGCGTGCAGGCATTGAGACGTCTGTATGGAGACACGATGTTGGTGGCAGGGGCGCCGGCAACGCCTCAGAGACTCATTGAGAATCCCGAGCCTGCCGAGTTGAGCCAGCATTTAATCATTGCCTTGGAAGACATCGAAAAGTCCATCTCCCTTCTGACGCCGCGAACCATGTTTGGCGCCATGTCACCCCAAGCCGCCAAGACGCTGTCTCTCGCCTACACACAACGTGCTGCCATCTATCACACGACAGCCAAGCTGGTGCCCGAAAATGAGGTGCAGGTCTCCGAATCCAGGCGGGAGGCCAAGTGGACAAAACTCGCTTTTGAAGAGGCGGCCTCTCGCGACTTTGCCATGGGCGGAAGGTATGGCAACGAGATCGCCAAGGGCCTTGCAGTGAGCACAAACCCGACGGCGAAGCTGTGCGGGCAAATGGTTCGGGAGGCGATGAAGAAGGAATACGGGCCGTCGTTCGGCGATTAAGATTATGTAGACAGTACGTGAGACTTGCTTGCAAGCCGAATGCAACCGAAAATGCTGCCGCGATACCGCAACTTCTCCCTTGGACGGTGATCGTAGAGAGCGCTGCGCCTATGCTGAAACCTTGGCCAATCCCAGACGCCTAAACAAGTAAACTCAGTCAGCAAAGACTTTCGATAACTGCAAACTGACCAGAGTATGTCTGTGAATGCTGTCGTACCTCTTGGCAGCCGCGATGGTCTGCTGTGTAGTTCTGCCCTGTTCCTTCTCCTCACGGTTGATTCTTGTGGCAGCGGCACCGAGGCCAATCACCAGGGCGAAGATGGGGTCAGCGACCTTGGAAATGATGTATGCGGGGGGAGGAGCCATGATGCACGGTTGTAGCGTCGTTTCTTAAGGTTCAAACAGCTGACTGTGAGTATTCAGGTTGTCGTCGAAAGGATCGGAAAGAGTTCACGAAAAGCTCCGAGGTCAGCTAGAACTGTGGAGTCAGTGGTGGACGTGGGTGCCGGTAGAGCTGCGGCAAGAGACGAGAGAGGACAGGCCCCATCTGCAGCACCTCTTTGGCCTCAGCTCAGGGACACTGGAGTCAGGGCCACCGCCCAGCTCCTCCCCACCAAAATTTAGTCACGTGACTGCGCACATGCTTAGGTCGCTTCCAGAAATTTTACGCAGCCCACAAACCCCAATTTCTCGTCAAATTCTAAGATAGCGGCCCTCACGACGCAGCAACTTCTCAACAGCACGCCCAGCACCCCCCCCGACAGCGCAGGTCAAAATGAAGTTCCTCAAGGTCGGCCGAGTCGCCATCATCACCCACGGCCGCTACGCCGGCAAGAAGGTACGAATCTACGAGTTTTGCGAAGCCTACCCGCACCATTTTCCCTCTTTGCGAGAGAGCGGTGGGAATATTTCAACGTCGCCGCCGGGAACGCGTGTTTGGTCTTGGGAATAAGGGAAGGGACGACAGTGCGATACCAGAGTAACAAGGAAAAGAGACGGATAACACGACCGACCAAACACATTTTTGCGAGCGGCTCCGACGTTGAGATATACACGACCACTTTCCGGATGGAACAATGAATGAACTGGGACACGATCAAGCGATGCTAACATCGGGTTCTCTGCAGGTCGTCATCATCCAGCCTGTCGACTCTGGCAACAAGGCTCACCCCTTCGGCCATGCCCTCGTCGCCGGCATCGAGCGTTACCCCTCCAAGATCACCCGCCGCATGTCCAAGACGAGACAGGAGAAGCGCAACAAGATTAAGCCCTTCGTCAAGCTCGTCAACTACAACCACTTGATGCCCACTCGCTACACCCTGGAGCTTGAGGGTCTTAAGGGCGTTGTCAGCAACGACACCTTCAAGGAGGTCACCCAGCGTGAGGACGCCAAGAAGACGGTGAAGAAGGTTCTGGAGGAGCGTTACACGAGCGGCAAGAACCGGTGGTTCTTCACGCCTCTGAGTATGTGCCCCCCTTCCTGGACACAGTCCCAATCCTCCCACAGGGGAGCGACTTGTTTCTATATCAATTGGACATTTTCTAACGCAACGCAGGATTTTAAAGGGAAACCGTTTCTGCAATCGTCAACAGGTCGGGGAGTTGGGCTGGCTTGTAAAGAGCATCAATTGGCATTTGAGGTCCTCGGTTTAAGGGCTCCCAATGAGAAACCATTGAAATCAAGACGTTTGCCTGTGATACCTCAACAAAAATGGAATGCCGCTGCTGTGACCGAAGAGAAGTGATAGAGAAAAGGGGTCCAGGGTCTTTGATGACTTGATGGGTACGAATCAGCCCTTGGCCGTGGGACGGCCATGATCAATGGAACATGAAATAAGCAAGTCAAAACAATTCTCCCAACCGAAAATCAAGTCGTGGTATTCTTTCAGTGTTGTTGTCCTGTTTCAGCGTCACATTGCACGTGGGGGTTACTGCCACCCAACTGCCATGTGGGGCACAAACTGAAGCATGTATAGCACAGAACATTGATCATAATCGTCGACTAAAGCTGGGGTTTTCTGACCTGCCACTTCCACTGCAAACTCGAAATAAGTTTTTATTATTCCAAGAAAGAAAAGAATCCCATTCCCATCAATCTGTCACGGGATTCCTCTACGCTTGTCACTGCAGCTGGCGGTATCTTTTGGGCCTTGAATTTTTTGCTTCAAAAAGCTTTGTGTATCATTGCGTGCTTACATGTCTATATCCTCCGCCGTCTAGAGTACATCGATTAGAACTTCATGATGCAAGCCCCATGCCAACCTAGACCCTTTTGCGCTCTGCGCCGTTGCTCTATAGCTAGCTGTACATGTGTGTAACTCCCCCCCCTAAACAAACAAAATGGTTCCGATCTTCTCCGGATTAAAAGAAAGGTGTCAATGGGCGCACGGATGAAAAGAAGCTCGTAATATGTACTCAGAACAGGGTAGTCGTTGCGGAGAGAGCTGGTATCGTCACATCTCTACGCTTACAAGTAGGAAAATGATAGGTCAAGGAAAAGAGGTTGCCGCCTATCCTGCGTGACCTATGCCCTGCTGCTGCCGAAGTGGCTGTTGACCTCGTTGATAAGGTTGTGGGGGTCGTACTCGGGAGCATACGTCGGTGCCAGGCCGCCGAGGAGAGTGAAGAGGACAAAAGCGGAGAGCACGATGATGCTGAGCTTGCGGAGGATTGGCTTGCGCTGGCCAAACTCGGCCCACTGGCGGCCGCCCTCGCCCAAGTAGCCCTTGATCTGCTCAAAGCCGAGCTTGTAGTAGACCATACCACCGAGAGCAATGCTGTATCCGAAGAACTGGAGACCAGAGACCTGGGTGCCCCAAATCGCCATCGAGGCTGCGACCAACATGACGTCCTTGAGGACACCGCACAGGGTCAGGACCAGGGAGGAAGTCTTGCCAATCTGGGTAACCGGTTAGTATCGCCGTTCGGTCAGGCTTGGAGATAATTCGACTTACCAGGAAGACGACGGAAACGTTCAGCAAGAAGGCACAGAGACCGTTCAGGAAGAAGGTGAACAGGCCGACGTTGTAAACCTGGTCCATGGTAACCTTGGGGATCTCCCAGATAAGGGCGACAGCTAAGTTCATGACAGCACAGATGGGAGCGAAGTAGTAGACGGAGACGAGGGGGTCCATCTTGTAGTCCGCAGAGCTAAGCAGGCGCTGAACCATGGTGAGACGCAGGGCTTCGAAAATGACACCGCCAATCTGGAAGATGACACCGATCCAGACGAACTTGATCTCGCCAATCGAGGCAATGATGACACCAACGACAATGACGGAGACGTTCAGGAAGACCCTCAGATTGGGCGTGGAAACACCCAGGGCCCATCCGGACAGGAGAACGGCGACGGGGGTGGTAGCCTATTGCTGTTAGCGAGAGCGCCCCTGTCGGTATGTTCGGGCGATTCCTACCTTGAGCATCTGGATGAAAGCGACGGAGAGGTACAGGTAGGTGAGGTTACCGCAGATCAAACTCAAGCTGAAGAAGACGCCGATGGGGACAATGGCCCTGACGTACACGCGGCCAGTCATCTTGACCGACTTGCGGCCATCGAGAACGTGGGTCCAGCGAGCGAGGATCTGGGTCATGATGGTCGCGAAGGTCAAGTGATAGGTCGTGAGAATGACCGGGTAGCCTTTTTGTCAATTAGCATTGTGTTCACGGTTCGGGTCTGCAGTCGATCGGCTTACGGAAGTTGAGGGTGTCGAGGATCCATTTGTTGAAAAGAATGACCGAGGAGGACAGCGAGATCCAGACACTAGACGAATAGAGGCCATCAGCAAATTGTTCCTGACAGCCAAAACGCGAGAGGATTGCTCTCTTACATGACGTATAGAGCAGGATGAATCTGAGTCTTGGGGGACTGGGACTTCTCAAGGTCCGGATTCGTGGTAGGCAGGATTGAGCCGTTCTCTCCGCGAGGGACCTCGCCCGAGACGCGCGTCTTCTCGTCGACGCCCATTGTGACGGTGTTGTCGTGAGTTGAGGAGTGAGAGGAAGAGAGGGATTGAGGCGACGCAGAATTGGATGTGATGACGATGGTTGGTGGTTGTGGTTTGTAGGAGGAGCAAGTTGATACAGCTCGGATGCAAAAAAGACGGGACGCGCAAAACGAGAGCGAGCGAGTGGACGGGACGGCCAAGCACTCGTTAAGGGTGTCGTGGGGTAGCGACGGGTACTTTAACGATATGCAATTCGGGGGTCCCAGGGGTAAAACGTTAACAGACACCTGTGTTCTGGCTGTGCAAACCTTGGGCTGAGCACGGCTTTAGGGTTTGGAACTTGTGGTGAAGGAGAAGAATTGAAAGGAGGCCGAAGGAGGGCTATGACAACCGCGACTCTGCGGGAAGAGTTTAATAGAGGTTTGAAGAGGACAGGAGGTGTTCGGGATGGGAAAGGGGAGCGAGGAGGGGAGGGGTGGGCTGGGCCAGGCGAGGTTGTAGTGCAACAAGATATGGTCGGCAAATAAAAAAAAATATTATTAAAAAAAATCGAAATTCTTTTTTTTCTCTCACACACACTCTCTCCCTGTACCTCTTGTTCTGGAAATTGAGGTTCATGTTGACGCGATCAAGCCCGCCCAATCCAGGATGCGGCAGACGATGTACAGTCACGGATACCTGGTGGGGTGGAGCCGGGTACCCGCCAACAGGTGCTGGCACCTTGGCCGGAGCGCAGCCCGCATGTACCTGGTACGGGAGTCCACTCTGAGGGAGGGGGCATGGGGGGCCACTGGATGTATGGTACGCCACCTTCTCAGGGGCTCCGATGGGCCTAATATTAGTGCTGCCAATCTTGGATAGGGGCCGCAAATCAAGCTCTGCCCGCTCGCCCACGTTCTAGTCCTTGGCATTTCATCAGCTCTTCAACTAAGGCATTGCAAGGCACAAGCTGGCTTTGCTCTGGAGAAAGTAATTAATCCCCAAATAATGGATCTTCTGGACATGTCCTGGAAGCAGTGCCAGCAAGGTAGGTTCAGGCCGGCCAAGCGAACTATGTGAATTGAAGATCCGAGACCCGTCTTGAGGCTTGACTTGGGCAGAGTTTCTCGTGATTGGTGCCGGCTATGGATACATAGGTCTGACTGCATGCATCCAACGCCCGCCCAAAGATGGTTGTGCATGTGCGGATACCTTGCAACTACAAATCAAGTCCCGTCACGGGCGCAGGACGCCATCGTGCCCGTTGCTGCCGTCCGCCGTCCGCCGCTGTTAGTAGTTGACTGCTCTTGATGCTGGTCATGGAAAATGGACAACTGCCCCGAGAGACGGGCCCGGGGGGCATTCAAAATGCTCTCTTCCTGGCCATCCAAGCTCCGCGGGTACGCTTCAGCCCATAGCCTTGGCTTTACTTTATGGATGCAGTTAAGATGTCCGTACCCATCCGCTAATCCTTCTTGCTGGGGAAGGGGAGGGCGTCGCACATGCCCATGGGTTCGTGGAAATGGCATTGTCATCATGGATTTCAAGTGTATGGTCGCCTACCATGTGGCAAGGCGGCTGCCTTCATGCTAGGGGGTAGGTGGTATTAGTAGGCCCTACCTGGCAGTGCGTATATCTGAGGTGCAAAACTCCATTCAACGGTCGGAATAAATAGAAAAGGCTAGAGCAAGGCGGGAGGAGGAGGAACACAAGGCTCATGCGCTGGCGTTGCATCTCTTGCCCTACCAGTCAATTCATTAGCTCTGTTACTTCTATTTCGTGCCAGCCTGACTGGGTGGTTTGCTCGGCCACAATCAACTCCAGACCTGCGCTTGCTTTACCGGTTACAGACCCTTGGGTAAGAGGCGGAGAGGCCACTCCGAGCGCCGTCCGCACTGCACAGGCAACCTCGCATGGCATCTGCGATTCCACATCTCTTACGTCCCTCAAGGTGAAGGCAGAACGGAAACCCGAGGCTGAAGCCGAGGCGAACCCAAGATGCACCGTTACCTGGTCTGTACTCTTTCTTTACACCTCTCAGCACCAGGTTGATTGCACTCTCGTCCCACGAGTCGCGAATTGGTGGGACCTTGTGTTCTTTGTGTGTCTGCCCCCCGATCCGGCCTTGGCCTTGGTCAGTCCGGCGACTCGCAAGCACAGCCCTCGTTCTCGCTCCTGTCCTCGTCAGCTGCCTTTGCGGGCCGAATCCGTGGTGTATTTCGGCCTCCAGCGTGCCAGGTTGACAACATTCTTTCCGCGGGAAGCGGGGGCCGGGACGTGGTTGCGGTGCTAGAGTAGGATGCTTCAAGCTCTCCCCTGGTCTCCCTGCCGCCCTACGTATAGAGCCGGGACGCCATCGTCGCCATCGAACGCCGCGAGGCGTCATCGCGCTGCTTCATACAGATGGCGCATCGTGGGCACCGGCCGCTTGGATCGCTGGCCCCGGCAATGCTGAAGCCTACCCGCCTGACCGCCTGCCCGCCTTGCGGCTTGCATGCCTCTCATCCTCGCCTTCGCGCTCCCAAAAGGTTCGTTCGAACTTCCGCGCCCGGCCAGGTCTCACTTCAGCCTTACTCGGACCGGGTCTTGCGTGGCTGCCACATTTGCTGTACCAAGCCATGCCCCTCCGTATCTGTATAACCCAAGCCGAAAACTTAACCGTGGCGGATGTGTGGCATCGCAATTCGAACAGCAGTGCCGCCTGTCCTGTCTCTTGCCGTTGCTGACATGCATCAAGGCACGCACGCCTCAACTCGACGCACCGTACCTGCAGATAAAACCCCTCCACTCACGTGTACGCATCTTTGAAAGCTTCGCTTTACATAGTAGCATATGTCTGCGACAAGACCACGGATATAACTCGCAGAAGGTCTCAGGCATCATCGGACCCATGGTCCTGGATCTGGCAGATTGGACATGCAGCTTGGCTTGCATTGCCTTCCGGTGTGCTACTTACAAATTTATCCACGGCGCCTGCAGTTTGCTGTTGACATACAATATTGCCCGCGGCCCTGCTTGCATATACCAAGTGTTTTCATCGGACGAAAACACCGTCAAAGCACTCTGCTCTCCAAGCCCTACACCCTTACGACCTCGATACCAAGCATTCTGTCAGCGAATCTCTCCGCCGTGATTCTCCAGCTGGACCTGTTATTAGAAACCCGGTGTTTGGAGTGTACCCTGAATCAGTGGCTGGCGGAGGTCGAGGTTCATGCGGCGCCTTGAAACCGACCCGGCCGATCTACAAGAGATCCAGTTTGTCTGTTTCAGAGTGTTGATGAGATGGGTCCTGTATCCCTGCATCGGCTGCCGGGCTGGGCTCTCGAACATGTGTCTTGTTCGGGGTAGTGGCCGTCATTCGACGCCCCCCTTTGGTGGAGGAGACACGCACGCTCGGAAGCCAGCACGCACACAGCGGTGCTCTCCCCAGCTGGCTGGTGCACACTCTCGCCCGGCAGCTCACCATTAAACGGACCACTGCACTGGCAATTGACAGACCAGAGGTCGACTTGTGATCGACTCTCACAGCCTCCTTTGCTGCTCCGCACCCGAGAGGCAGGGGGAAATCCCGCATGGGGATGTGAACGTCAATCGCCACGAGAAGAGCTGGCTAGGGACCCAGAACGGCGTCAGTTTGTAACAACTACCGACGGATCGAAATTAACTCGGGCTACTCCATCAGCAGTCCAACCCGGACCCAGTGGTGACGACAACGGTCGGGATCAGGACAAGGAGGACGAAAGACGGGAAGATTTCCCAGATTGCCAGATGTTCAACGGTGGCACCTGGCCCGAGTGCTGTCTCCCTTGCACCACTTCTGCCCTTGCTCATCTCATCAAGCTCGGCGTCCTCGTGGGGGCATGGTCTGGGAGGGCAAGCAGAAAATAAGAAAGTCCAACTCCAATTTCTCAAGCGACGATCGCTGGCCGAGAGGCGAGGCGCAGACCACCTCGCACCAAGACGGGATACAGCGATATCCCTGACCGCATCTTGATTGGCGATGCACGAAGTTGATGAAAATGAGCAGATGCAACATGGGCTTTCGCAAGCAAGCGATTGGAGCCCCCCATCCTTCCAGGGTAAAGTGCGGGTAGAGGCGACGGAACACTGAATCACAAAACTGCTCGCGTCAAGTACCACGTTTCGGCTTATGGAATCCGTCGACGACTCAGACTCAATCCACAGGAGGAACGGCCAAATTTGCGCTAGGTCGGGATAATTAATTAGCAGCAATGCTAGATTCGTCCAGTACAGCGCACACTGCCGTTTGCCGTCTTTAGAACCCAAGTCAAGCAAGTTTGTTTGCATGACGGATTGATGGTCGGCTGCAGCGTGCCAATGGAGGTGGAATTGCGCTCATCTTAAGAGATTACACTGCGCAGGGTTCCGTTATCGAAGGCATCACAACTCGGCTTGGGGCTCTTGAAAGTCGATGGGTGATGGCCTGTACGGGCTTAGACTCCCATGTCACCATGGCAGCTTTGGAGCACGCAAAACAAACAATCATCAGGAAGAAGAGAGAGAGAGGAAGAGAAGGAACAATAATAAAAATGAGCCGCTGGTGATCCGGCTCATGTCCGAAGAACAGCCAAGCTGGAGAATCAATCCCTCCAGCTTCGGTCGGATGACAATGTGACAACCATCGGTAGCGGGAGTGGCAGCGGCAACGGCAGCAGGCACAGACGCACAAGCAAACAGTGACAGGCGATGTACTGGCCCCGAGTCTGTGAGTTTGAGCGAAATGACGGTCAACAGCTGCCAGACTAGGAAATGGAGGCGAAAATAACGTGTGAATGCAGATTGTCGGTGGGTTTGACTCGAGATATGAGAAATATTAGCGCAAGCCACACGCAATCCACTTTTGGATAGCGGTCAGATTGGCATTACTGAATTTGGCGTGACAAGGACGCCGCTCATTGCCAGTTTGCCAGTTGGAAAACGGCCCCTAATCAAAGACGCCAAAGTCGGCAAAGCCAAGGAGTCGAGCGAGTTCTACAGGAAGCAAAGAACTTTGGCCCGAATGGGACCATGAGCTTCAGGAGCAGCAAGATCTACGTGGTTGGGCCAGGGTAAGGGCCGGCAGCGAGCAGCCCAATAGCGTCCGACTCTGGCCCCTTGCCTTTGCGGCAAGCAAGGGACCTTGCAAAGTTTGTGTCGATACCTTCCTTCCCTTTGGCTTAGTACTGTATCCTCGACAGGAGGCGGTCAACGAGAGACATGTTCCCATTGTCTTGGCGGTCTGTCACTGTCGGGGCCGGGATGAAATGGTGGTGGGTGCGGCGTGACGGCGCATCAAGGTAGATTGGAGATTCATCAATCAGAATGATGAGCGACCATGAGGGCGTTTCTGACCCTCCCACTCGCTCTTGTGAGAGATTGAGATTAGGTTGGCAAGATTTGATTCCTTCTTCCCTGAGCTGGTATGTACTTGATTACAATGCTGATGATCTGTACGTTTTGACAAAAGCCAATCTAAATGGCTGTCTACAGTCGGGCCGTTCTGTAGGTAACCAACCGTTGATAGAGCGAGCGTCTACCCGTCGAGGATGAATGAGCCTGCCCACCCGCCTTTGCTTTCCCTCTCATGTTGGAGGGGTGGTGGACTGTGGACCGTTGGACTGTTCCTTTCCAACACCCCACCTCCTACTAGCGTGTGTAGGAACGGGTTGACGGGTGCGTGTGCGTACGTGGTCGATGGGCCACCACGGGGGAGAAGAAAACTGGGAATTCAGGGAACGTGTCCTCGAGTCCTTGGGGAAGCGAAGGCGAATTGCCTCCACAGCTCTCTCTCCAGTTCCCGGTTTCTAGACCGAAAGGCCTGTGGACAAGACAGACCAGACTAGGCCAAAGTGGAGGGGCCAATATCCATCCCACCTTTGAACTTTGCGGCCCTCATCTCAGCTCATCTCATGTCTGCAACCTCGCTGTGGTTCTCAGTTGGGTGTTCTAGTCAGTGTCTCTCGAGTCTCAGTGATGCTGCCCTTTCCTCCCTCTTCTCCCCCAATTTTTATCTATTTATTTATAAAAAACAACAGCAAAGCAAACTCGCCTCGAATTGTCCAAGATGCAATGATGATCCTGGTCCTTGCTCTGTAACCAGCCGTGGGTCGCAGGCTTGCCAGTGCCGCTGCTGGAAACTGGAGTTTGGCCGTCTCTGGATTGTGGACAAGCTTCCGGCACTCCACTGTTGTGGCTGTAACATTGGCACCCGTCGGCTCCCCCTGGTACGGCCGCCGTCTCTTCCTTCCCACACATGAGGTGATGTGCCCAGAACCAGAGGCTGGGGGGGACATGACATGGGGAGGGGGGAGAAGGTGAATAGCAGCAGCACGAGGGCCTGACCTGGGGTTGCGGTTCGCTGCCGTCCGCCCGTCCGTCTGTCGAGTTCCCGTTCCAGTTTTGCAGTGCAGCCCAGGGTTCACTCCCCCTGGGATGTGAGTTGACGATAAGTGTGTCTGGCTGAACAAAGAGGGAGAGGGATGATGATGATGCCATTGGGCGACGGACATTAACAAGGCAGGGAGGATTTATATCATATAAACGCCTTGTCTTGAGTGCAGAAAATGAAGAGACAGCGTAGCAGACGTTCCGTTTGAAAAGGAGGTACACATACACACTTACCACTCTACCCTCTGCATGTAGGTTTGTCCAGCTGGTGAGGAGAGGTACCTATCGGCGGTAAATAAAGTATCTTGCAGCCATTTCGGTACGGCAGGGAACTCTGCGGTACCGGGACCACGCCGCGTGCTCCCACACCCACCCACCCATACGCAGAAAGCAGCAACCTGCAGCAGCCACAACAAATGCATGGTAGTGTAGGAAGCAGAAGCAGAAGCAGCGGAAGCAGCAGCGTAATTAGCACCTGCCACCAACACCTCATGTTGTGCGATATCTCAAAATATGGGGCGTGCCTTAGCGGACGGAGTAACTTGGGACACGGCACTAAAAGCCAATGTACCCGAGTACCTTGCCTCGACCACCCGGCACCAGCGCCAGCACCAGCGCCAGCGTGAGCTTCCATGACAATGACCGGGGGGCCCCGCTAAACCCCTTGTCCCAAATAATAATTCTGGCCCCCCTCCATCACAGGTGCGGTGCAGGAACGGGAGCAGTAGGCGCAGGAGCAGCACCAGTCCCCTTTTTCTTTGGAACCAGGCGAAACCCATATCTACAGCAACGGCCACGACCACCACCGCCGCGCGACTTTCCACTCCCTTCCTCTCTCTCTTGGCTGCCAAACTTCCTTCGCCTTTCCAGAGTGTCAATTCCTTCCCGTTTATACTCTTGCTGCGATCTCGCCAACTTTCCCCGTTGCCGCCAGATCCAATCCCCAAGAGAAGCTTCTCTTTTCCTCCGCACTTGTCGTCTACCGAGACTTGTAACATCACCACCTTCCACACAACCCCCACCATGGCTGACATGTGAGTACTGCCCCTCCGCCGTTGCGCACATTCCAGAGCCCCTGTGGTTTGCGTGGCATTCTGGACCATCGAAAACCCAGAATAAGGAAAAGAATCAAGGCTAACAGCTTTCCCCCAGTAACGTTGATGTCTTGGTTATCGGCGCAGGCCCGACCGGTCTCGGTGCTGCCAAACGCTTGAACCAGATTGTGCGTTCCTCACCGCCAAATCAACACCACCCCGGTCCGCTCAACTCTGGATGCTAACCGCAACCACAGAACGGCCCCTCATGGCTGCTTGTCGATTCCGCCGAGAAGGCCGGTGGTCTCGCCGGCACTGATGTCACCCCCGAGGGCTTCGTAAGTGCTTACTCCGCGAGGCAGCAATCTGCCCTATATTTCGTCTTCAGTTTCTGACCAAGACACCAAAAAAACAGCTTTACGATGTCGGTGGCCACGTCATCTTCTCCCACTACAAGTACTTCGACGACTGCATCGAGGAGGCGCTTCCCAAGGAGGATGACTGGTTCACGCACCAGCGCATCTCCTACGTCCGCTACAAGGGCCTCTGGGTCCCCTACCCCTTCCAGAACAACATTGCCATGCTGCCCAAGGAGGACCAGGTCAAGTGCATGAACGGCCTCATTGATGCCGCTCTCGAGTGCCGCGTCGCCAACACCAAGCCCAAGAACTTCGATGAGTGGATTGTCCGCAACTGCGGTGAGGGTGTCGCCGACATCTTCATGCGCCCCTACAACTACAAGGTCTGGGCTGTTCCCACGACCAAGGTAAGCCTAGGCGCTCCCCGCAAGTAGAACACAGTTGCACCTGTATACTAACGGTGCGTAGATGCAAGCCGAGTGGCTCGGAGAGCGTGTTGCCGCCCCCAACCTGAAGCTCGTCACCGAGAACGTCATTCTGGACAAGATCGCCGGCAACTGGGGCCCCAACGCTACCTTCAAGTTCCCCGCCCGTGACGGTACCGGAGGTATCTGGATTGCCGTTGCCAACACTCTCCCCAAGGAGAACACCCGCTACGGCGAGAAGGGATCCGTCGAGAAGGTCGACGCCGAGAAGAAGATCGTCACCCTTAAGGACGGCACCACCGTCCAGTACGGCAAGCTCGTTTCCACCATGAACGTCGACCAGCTTGTCGAGAGAATGGGCAACCAGGACCTCGTCAGCCTGTCCAAGGGTCTCTTCTACTCCTCCACCCACGTCATCGGCGTTGGTATCCGTGGCGAGCGTCCCGACCGCATCGGCGACAAGTGCTGGCTGTACTTCCCCGAGGACAACTGCCCCTTCTACCGCGCCACCATCTTCTCCAACTACTCCCCCCACAACCAGCCCGAGGCTAGCAAGAAGCTGCCTACGCTGTACCTGGCCAACGGCCAGAAGGCTGAGTCCACCGAGGCTAAGGAGGGCCCCTACTGGTCCATCATGCTCGAGGTCTCCGAGTCCTCCATGAAGCCCGTTGAGCAGGAGAAGATCCTCGAGCAGTGCATCCAGGGTCTCATCAACACCGAGATGATCAAGCCCGAGGACGAGATCGTCTCCACCTACCACCGCCGCTTCAACCACGGCTACCCCACTCCCGCCCTCGAGAGAGAGGGTGTCCTCAAGGACCTCCTGCCCAAGCTCCTCGACCAGGGCATCTACTCCCGTGGCCGTTTCGGCAGCTGGAGATACGAGGTCGGCAACCAGGACCACTCGTTCATGCTGGGTGTCGAGGCCGCCGACAACATTGTCAACGGCGCTGTCGAGCTCACGCTCAACTACCCTGACTTCGTCAACAGCCGCCGCAACGAGGAGCGTCGTCTGGGCCAGTCGTTTGCCTTTGGCTCCAAGGCCAACGGCACCGCCCTCCCCACGCACAGCAAGTAAGCGTGCGGCATGGTGGCGGAACCCGTCTAGGAAAGAGGCAAAAGTGCATTGATTTTTTTCGTCTTTTTGCTGTAAAGCATAGAAGCATGAGCATGACCAATGGAAGGAGGCAAGCTCGGGAAAAGGGAGCTTTGGCTAAGCATATAAGAATACCTGGGAGTTTTACGTTGTTGAATTGGGGGAAAATTACTTCGGTGCGCCATACCCACGATGATGTTGATATATCGTGCGCAGCTGCAGGCGTGGGGGCCGACGGCCCTTGGAAAGGGATACCTATATAGAGTATAGATATTTGACTTCTACAATCTCACAATTTTCAACATCTGTTGAAGCAATGATGGGGAGGAGACCTCGTGTCCCTAGAACCGTTTGGACGCGCTTCAGTCCCTCGCAAGAAGTCGATTTTAGCCGCAGATGCGGATGATGACGATGATTCGTCGTAGCTTGGATGCTGACAGCGATGACCACCAACGGACTCGGCCCGGGTCCATTAGCGTCCGGTTGAAGGACAATGATCCAATAGCCAGGTCTGTTGTGAACCCTTGTCGTTTTCTTTTCTCTTTCGCCGTTTCGCGATGCCCCTCCCTCTTCCCCTCTTCCCCGGATATTTGATTCTCACCCCGAGCAAGGCATCGAGGCTCATCCGATCACAAAATGAACGAGCCGCCGTAACAGCAACTCGGATCCAAGTCCCGTGACCCTTCACCGTAACCCTGTTTCGTGACCGAAGCCGCTTTCACGTTTATGCGCAGAAAAACCGGCCCAGGGGGCGTGATTCAGGGTAGCGGCAGCATTCGCTTTACGTGGTACACCAATACATGGGGGGATTTTTGGTTCGGCCGGGACTTGCACTTACCGGTATCTATTCTTTTCTTCCCCTGCTTCTATTTTGGTAGAAATAATTGCTTTCCCTACCATTAGTAGGGTGACAAACGCAAGTATTGGACCAAGCGGGTGAGGGGAGGAAGTGACCAGTAGATATGTTTTCTTTCTCTTTCCGTCGCTTTGTTTGTCTGCTGCTGCTTCAAACACGAGGGTTTACAATGTTTCGTCCAAACTTTTTCCCTTCCAACGATGTACGTTGGCGGAAGCCAATCTCAAGGGTCCGAGTAAGGTGGCGGCGGCACAGAGGTTTGAGGACTGTGCGCTAATGACATCATTTTCCCATGCGGAGCTGAAGTCCGAGAGGCAGAGAGAAACGGCAGAGTGCAAATGAGGGTTTTGAGGACGACTCGCATCGTCTGATTCGGCTTATACCACCTATGACGATAAAACACATTTCATAGAACGAAACTTTTCCACTTGGTGTTTTCTTTCCAAAACCCCTTCATCTTTGGGGACCAGGGGGGCGGGTCGGTTTGATAGAATGAGTCGTGACGGCATTAGTAAGGGACGCCGTCTCTCACCCCCTGTCAAAGAGCAACGGTTCGGGTTTGTTTGGTTCACTCTGCCTTGGATTCGGGGACCATTCATGGTGCATCCGTAGGGTTCGGCATAACGGATACGACCCTGGCGGTCAACGAGACGCCGTAGTAGTCCACAGTGTAGTGATACACCGTAAAAGACTCGGGAGGAAAGAAGAAAGGGGGAATAAGGGGGGAATTGCAATGTAATGGAACAAAACAAAAACCAACTTTGTACCTAACCCCAACCCCCGTCTTTGACAGACTGGCTGGGACGGAAGAGGGAAACAAAGGACGCGGATCAGTTCCGAATAAGACAATAGACGAACGGCTAGTGGTATCCGTGGGAGGAGCAGGCAAAATGTTTCTGCTCTGCCGTTATTTGTTTTATTTGATTTCCCGTCCACTTTTCGCAACCCAATGGAAGGCGTAAGGCCGCCATCAACTAGCCTGTCTTGTGGCAACCCACAAGGAGACGAGGGGGGGAGCCACCTTGCTGATATTGCCATACGGAAAGTGCGTGTGGTGCCTGCCGGTGGGCAAGTGAAGATTGAGATGCTCATTCACAGTTGTCGGGCGCACAGTAAGCAACAATGGCTTTGGTACCAGGAGCCGCGCCACTGCCACTGCCACTGCCACTGCCTCTGCCGTCAAGGCACACACGCTGACTGGCTGGTAGATTGTCGATGACTGAGACGGGCACCCAGGCGAGCTCTGAGCTTCGAGATGGGGCATTCAGAGCAACCAACCAAGCTTGAGGGTTGCTTTTGCGGTTCCTGCTCATCATTGCCATTCCGAGAGAGGGAAAAGAGACACACACAGAGAGAGACAGTGCGGTTGCGTGTGTGTGCGTTGTGGGCTTGCGCTTGTGGGTGTGTTTACCTTACACTAGGTACTTAGCTCTTTGTTTGATCTTGATCATGCGTCTGAACCTCCTTGCCCTCCTCCCCTGCCTTAGGCCCTGCGGTGATGAAGGAGGGGATTGAGATATTGACAAAAGCTGGATGGACTTCTTCCCAAGGGCCTAGAGCCCCCGAAGAAGTGGATAGCCCTTGTCCTTACCCCACTGCTGTGACAAGGGGTGCCAGGGTTGGCATTTGTCTTTTGTCTTTCTTTCGTCGTCCTGGCTCTTTTCTAGTGCACGCTACTACTGTACTGCACTGGACACACTGCACACTACGTAGCTGCAGAGTTTTGGTGTAACCTGCCGGCCTGCACTCTGCACCATCTTCATCGACGGGCTAGGGAGGAGCTACAGACAGGACAGGGAAATGCAGAGAGCGAGAGAGAGAGAGAGAGAGAGAGGAGACACACTAGATACGGAGAGGATATACACTAGAGAGAGTGTGAGTGAGAGTGAGAGAGAGTGTGAGAGAGACGCGGAGTGCCCACCGGACGTGGGTCCGTTCTTGTCTCGAGCAGACAACGTTTGGTTATGTGACACACACTGGGCGCCCGCTTGCAACTGCTCTTTGAGGTGTTTTCCACCCGCTGATCAGCCTCCCTTGGTTCTCAAGGGCTCTTCCCTACGGATACCGCCCACCATAGAAACAGTACTTACCTACTTACCTTCACTGCCTCAGCACTAAGCCCTTAGTACCTACCCAAGGGCTTAATGCTGCTCTTCAATGCAACGCGGCCATCTGAAAACAAGATCTAATACCAATTCCAATCACCACGGGCTAGCCAGCCCTGGTTGGTCTGGCTGTCCTTTATCTAAGCATAGTCAGTCACCGTCATAGGCAAGTTGTTAGATGGGTAGTAGTAGTAGTGGTGGTGGTAGCATCAGTGGTAGTGTAGTTGTCTTGGCCCCCTAGGGGTCCTCCGTTTGTTTGAAGGTGCCCTTGCGCCTCTCTAAAAAAACCATTTACGACCTGCTCCACAGCGACCCAGGGTGTTGCTGCGTCAGCCTGCCCTGCCCGCCGCTTCCTTGCTCGCCGTCCGCTCTCCCGCTGCGCTGCCCTGCCGTTGAATACCACCCGCCGTCCAAGGTATCCGTACCCATCTCGAACCTTACTGGCCTAGTGACACTGAGGGGACCCAAGAACCAAGGGCCAAGCACCAAGGAAGCAGGTAAGGTATCCGTAAGGTGAGGTGAGGTCCAAAAGGTGAGGATCAAACTTCCTGTCCGTCCACCGACGACAGCTGCCCGCCCACCCGATCCGTCAGTCGCCCGACGACGACGCCTCCGACGCAATCGCCGCCGCGCTGTACAAACTCGACAGCAGCAGCTTCCTTCTTGCTCTCCCATCTTGTTCGAGAGCCCGTCGCTGTCTGCGTCGCAAGGCCAAAACCCACTCTCTCCCTCTCCCTCCCGATCGCGCGCGCGCACACAGTCGGCCGTTGCGGCATCTTGCATTGCTCGACCACCAGTGGCCCGCGATACAAATCCATACAACCACCCACGTCGTCGGTCGTACGTTTCCACGCTTCGGCTCTTCACCAGAACATGACATCGCCCCGAGCGCCCAGCTGACGCCCCGACCTGACCTCTGTCATCCCTCTCTCGCGACGACAACGACCTTGAGAGCCGACGCCGACCGTCAGGACCGACACCCAAAAAAAAAAAACGCCCTATCCTTCTCTTCCCTCCCCCCACCATCACCGGCACCCGCACTCGGCCTTCAAGCTCCGGGCTTGCGCCTATGACCGGCCTCAATGATGGACGGCACTGCCATCGTGTCGGACGACCACTTCGACCCTCCCTCGCGCGTATTTGAACGCCTTCGCCAGATCGCTGGCTATACCTGGGACGAGTCCCGGCTTCCCTTCCACACATCCTATGACATCTGGTGCGTCCTTGCGCACCACGCCGACCCAGGACCGGCTGCGCTCTACTTCTGTTCCTGTCCCCTTCCTCCCCCAGATCCCGTCTAACATGCGCTCCACAGGCACATTTGCGGCACCAGATTCGTGTCGCCTTACCAACCCCCGTCCTCTTCTTCCCTCCCCGCCTCGAGCCCCGGTTCAAACGCAAGACTGCAGTCCGGCCGACCGTCGCCCTCCGAACATGCGAGTTCCTCGAGCATTCATTCATATTCAGGCCTGCCTAGCGATGCCAGCAGCGACTTTTCGGCCACGTCGCCGCCTGCGATCCCGGCCGGCGCCGCCGAGATATCATACGTAGAGGAGCCGGTAGTGGCTCGCGTCTCCTACCATGTCCTTCGCGAAGAGAGGGCCTTCCACATAGCCAAGAATCTGTTTGCTACGGCCGACCCCCAAGGTCACCATATCGTCAAACCGCTCGACCTGATTCGCCTCGCTCCCCACCCCGGCGATCGCGGTTCCATCGTCGTCGCAATATACCAACACCCCGGCCAAAACTACCTGTTTGACCTCATAGACTTAGGGCCAGCCTTCTACAAGGCCAGGAAAGTGGACGATAGATACGAGGCATACCGCAAGAACAGTTTTGGTCTGAGTCCCCCCATAGACCTGCAATACTTTCTTGACTTCGCCATCGGCGCAAGTCAGTGTCTGGAAATACTCCACTACGGACAGGTTATCACCCATGGAGAGATCCGACCCGACTCCTTCCATTTTAACATCGAGACGAACTCGGTCAAGCTCATCAACTTTGGCACCGGGACGAGGTCTTTCGAGGGTGGCCTGTCAAGTACGTCATGGTCGAGCTTGTCCAAGGAGCTGGGCGCGAAGAACAAGCTCCTCTACATCAGCCCAGAACAGACGGGTCGTATGCCAGCGGAACCCGACAGTCGCACCGATATCTACTCCCTGGGAGTCGTGTTCTGGACACTGCTCACACAGCAGCCCGTCTTTGATGGCGAGACGCCGTTGGACATTGTTCAGGGTGTTCTGGGCCGGAGAATTCCCAATGTGTCGCAGGTTCGGCTAGACATACCCGACGTTATCGGGCGCATCATCCAGAAATGCACAGCCAAGACTGTCGCCGACCGGTACCACTCGGCTAGCGGCTTGAAGCACGACCTCCTCAAGGTGCAGCAGTTTCTGACCGACGGCGACTGGTTGGCACTTAAGGAGTGGAAGATTGGTGAGAAGGATATCTCGTCCTTCTTCATCTTACCTAGCATGATGATCGGACGGCAGAAGGAGAGAGCCGACGTGATTAGGGTTATCGAGCGGGTCGCGAAGAGCCATTCGATGAACCAAAAGTCAACAAATAACCGTTTCTCTGATGGCTCGCAACTCTCGGTCGAGCTGCCAGATTGCGGAGACCTGTCGAGCGAGGGTGCGAGCTCAGCAGAAGGCACCACCCGCCGCAGCGGATCATTCACACATACTACGTCTTCTGACCCCAGGCAGTCAAAGGCCAGCTTTGTACCGTCTATTCTCTCCGACACACAGACAATATCAGGGGACACTATCGCCTCGTCAAACTCCGGGCCCTTCGGACGGATGAATAGGCCGTGGGAGAGGCAGTGGGAGAGACACCAGTCTGTGTCGATAGAGACTCGGAGCCTCGTGGACAGCGTCGGCGCACCGGCAGAAAGCAACAGGCTCAGCGCGGTTGAATCTTCATCTTCGAGCCTGTCGCGCCAGCTTGGGTCGGCCAAGTTTAGAAGGCGTGGGCACTGCGAAATCGTTCTCGTAGAAGGAGCCGGCGGCCTTGGGAAGAGCTGCCTCTATCAGTCAGTCCTTGCGGAAGCCAGGCGGAGAGGGTACTGTGCCACGGCCAAGTTCGATACAGCCCGCCGGACTGCTTTTGGGCCGCTGCTCAAGCTGCTGTCGTCCCTCTTCAAGCAGGTTTTTGGAGAGCGAAACACGGATACGCCCTTCCACCAAGCCCTGAAGCAGTACGTCCGTCCCGTGTGGCCTACTCTCCATAAAGTTCTCGGGCTGCCCGACTTCCTCCTCGGCGCCCTCGACAACCCACTCCCACGATCAGTCTCCATTACACAAAGCGTGGCCCAGACGCGCAACATCAGAGCGGGACTCAAGAGACGCGGTTCCTCGCCAGGAACCTCGGCTGGCCAGGCAGCCAGGCCCACCATCATCTCGTCACAGGCGTCACAGGACTTTTTGCGAGCTGGCGGGGCAACAAAAACCATGCGATTGATGAACACCTTCCTCGACGTCCTGCGCATGTTCACTTCCCACAAGTTCATATGTTTTGTGCTGGACGATCTTCACTTCGCGGACGACGAGTCCATGGAGCTGATCACTCAGATCATTGGAGCGCGGATGAAGATGGTCGTCATCATAACCTACCGGCCAGAGGAGCTGTCCCCTGAACAGGTCCAATCCATTATCCAGCCCCCCGAGTCCGAAGGTGAGTCCTTTCACGTCCTTCCAATGCCGCCTCCGCCAATGTATGCTGACAACAAGCAGATTTCCCAAGGTCCGGTGGCCCTGTGGTCACCCGGATCAAACTTGCTCCTCTGGGAGAGGACGACATCATTCAATACGTCTCGACGACGCTGTGCAGGCCAAAAGAAGAAGTTTTGCCGTTGGCGCTGGTCATACAATCGAAAACAGCAGGCAACCCGTTCTACATGCGGGAGATGCTCAGTGCCTGCTACAGAAAGAAGTGCATCTGGTACGATTATAGAGACAGCAATTGGCATTTCGATCTCGACCGACTCTTCGAGCATTTCAAGGGCGCAAGCGATTACGACATTCTCGACACAGGTTTCATCACCCGGAGGCTAAACGAGCTCCCACCGGCTTCCAGGGCTATACTCGCTTGGGCTGCGTTGTTGGGGTCTTCATTTTCATTTGAGCTCATTGCGAGACTATTGAGTGGAGAATTTCAGTACGAGGACGACGACGAAGCCATGTGTCGAGGACCGGGCAACGAGAAATACCACGCCTCGTATTCCCAGCAGGAAGCGGTCAATGGGCTGCAAGCCGCGGTCCAGGCCTACATCATCGTCCCCAGCGAGACGGACGACAGATTCCGCTTTGCTCATGACAGGTTCATCCAAGCGTCGGCATCGTTGAAGGAGTGCAATGGCCGGAAGATGCACTTCGTCATTGCACAGACGCTGCTGAAGTACTACTCTGCCGATCCCAGGGCAAAGGACAACACTGCCTCGCACATTTGCGAGGCTGTTGATATCATCAAGAAACGAGTCCCAAAGCGTCAGACATACAGGAAACTATTGTATGAGTGTGCACAGGCGGCCGTCGAGAACTGCGCACGTCCGACCGCCTCGAAATTCTACAGCACAGGGGTTGCTCTCCTCCAACCAGACCCCTGGAACGACGACGTCGAGGACGTTTCCTACGATGAGACTATGCAACTGCATCTACGGGCAGCCGAATGCTATCTTTACATGGGTAACCTTGCCGCGGCCAATGCATTGCTCGAGACTGTCTTCGAATGCGCCCGAAGCCCTCTCGACAAAGCACCCGCCTACGTCCTGCAGTCAAGAACCCTGGCACAAAGCGGCAATGCCAAGGGGGCACTCGCCTCGTTGAAGGAATGCCTGCATGCGCTGGATGTGCAGTTTGACGAGGACCCTACATTTGAAAAATGTGACGATCAATTCGAGAAGATGTCTGTGAGGATCCAGACAATGGACAAGAACGACCTCATGAACCCGCCAACGTCACTGGATCCCGGCTTGCCCTCTATAGGCGCCGTGCTGGCGGAGACTGTGAGTGCTGCGTGGTGGAGCGACCACCTGCGCTTCTACCACCTCTCACTTGTCATGCTTGACCTCCATCTCACCCGGGGCGCCTTTCCACAATCCGGGATGGCGTTCCTGCATCTTGGCCTGATTGCTCTGGCCAGGTTCAATATGGTCAGTTTCGCAGTCGAGGTGGGCAATGTCTGTATCGAGCTACTCGGCCGGTACCGTGATCCCTTCTCCATGGCCAGGGGTTACATGATCTACGCCAACTTCCTCGGCCACGTGCAGATTCCGGTGGCCGTTGCGTTGAGCCACCTGGAGGGCTCTGTCGACTATGCAGCGGCAGCGGGGGACAGAATCTCCTCGATTCTGAGCTTTGGACTGGCGGCGCAGCTCAAGTTCTTTGCCAGCGAGAACTGCTCCGATCTAGAGGCCTTCTGCCAGTACGGTTGCGAAGAGATACCCAACTGGCATCAAGACACGAGGGGCGGCACTCTGCTCATCTCCATTCGGCAGGCTTGCCGTGCTCTGCAGGGGAAGACCCGGACCACCGACCCCCAGGAAGTCATGACCGACGACCACCACAACTCTGCCAACTACAAGTCCTGGCTGAGGGCCAATACGCAAAACGACAACCGGTCGATCCTCTGGTATGAGAGCATCGAGATTGTGCCCCTCTTCATCTACGGCCACTATGACCGCGCTATCGAGATTGGTCAGGCTTGCTACGAGATTATTCAAAATCTTTGGTCTGCTCGAAACAGCAGGCTGGTCATGTTCTTCTACGGCCTTGCGCTTGCAGGGAGAATGCTTCGCAGGCTCAACGACCCTCGACTCAACCCCGACAGTCTGAACGATGAAACGGAAGAAACACTGCAGAAGCTTCGCGAGCTGACCAAGAGGATCAAGGAATGGGAGGTCTACACCGAGGTCAACTATCTCTCGTGGTCTAGGATTCTCGAAGCTCAGGTTTCTGAACTGACCCACGACTATGGCGGTGCGATCAAGCTGTATGAAGAAGCCTTGGACAACGCCGAGGAGCACAACTACTTGTTCGAAGCGGCGCTAGGTAACACGCTGATGGCGGGCACACTGGTCAGACGCAAAGCTCGAAGATTGGCACGCGGTTCGTTTAGGGATGCCATTGCCTTCTACCGTCAGTTCGGAGCCGTGGCCGTAGCCGAGCGTCTCGAAGAGGAGCACGCGGTGCTGTTGCACAGCCCAACAAGGAACCCCAGAACGACGGACATTGGCGTACAGACCGACTTCGCCGGGGACAGTGGCACGGTTGATTATCGCGCCGTCGAGGGCGAAGAAGCCCACAATGGTTTGCAGCAGGCCAATCAAACCGCCATCGCAGACATCAAGGGCGAGCGAATCGGTGCTTGGCGTGGCTCAATGCATGAGCACAGCGAACCCGGGGCGGGTCTGCCTGCACTCGATATGATCGATCTGCACGCGATCCTGCTGTCGTCCCAAGTCATCTCGGGCGTTCTCCGAGTTGACGAGCTGCTCAAGACCATGTGCGACGTCATCCTGCAGACGTGCGGCGGCTCAGCTACCCTCGCAGCCATTGTGGTCCAGGATTTGGACGAATCTGGGTGGTGCTTAGCAGCCAGCGGTGATCCGGAGAGGGGAGCGTCGGCGCACATCCCAGGACTACCCCTTGCGGGCACGTCGCTTGTGGCCGAGAACGTCATTCTCTACTGTACCCGTTTCCGAGAGGCGGTGTTCATACCCGACATCATCAGCGACGAGCGTTTCGGCAACGTGGGCGAGGCATGGCTGCAACGCAACGTCCTCAGCAAAGCCATCATTGCGATTCCCATCTGCCACGGCTCGAAGCCGCTCCTCGGAGTCTTGTACTTGGAGGGCGAGCCGGGCTCCTTCACCGACCGCAACGTGTCCGTCCTTCAGCTGCTGGTTAACCAAATCGGCATCAGCTACTCCAACGCCCTGGCAATGAAGGCGGTTGAGAAGGTCTCGGCAGAGAATGTGTCCATGGTTGCTCTGCAGAAGCGCGCACTCGCCAAGGCCTTGGAGGCAGAGACGAAGGCTAAACACGCCGAAGCCGAAGCCAAGCGCAACGTCAAGCTAGCCGAGGAAGCCGCCAAGGCCAAGTCCATTTTCCTGGCCAACGTGTCCCACGAGTTGCGGACGCCCCTCAACGGCGTTATCGGAAATTCAGAGCTGCTCAAAGACAGCGACTTGGACAAGGACCAGCAAGAGATGGCCGACAACATCAAAGTGTCGGCAGAGCTGTTGCTCACCGTCATCAACGACATTCTCGACTTTTCTAGAATGGAGGCCGACAAGATGAAGCTGTACGTCATCGCCTTCAACCCAGAGGAGATGGTCCGGGAGGTTGTTCGAGCAGTTTCCTACAGCAACCGGCAGAAGACGAAACAGAAGAATGTCCAGATTATACAGGACATCAACTTGCCGCCGATGCTCATCTATGGCGACCCCATCAGGCTTCATCAAGTCTTGGGCAACCTCATTAGTAACAGTTTGAAGTTCACCGAGGATGGTTCGATCACCATCGGTGCTCGGGTCGACTCGGAGACCAACGACAAGGCCACGTTGATGTTCAGGGTACAGGATACGGGAATTGGCATTCCCCAAGAGCAACTAGTCAAGCTCTTCCAGCCTTTCAGCCAGGCAGACACCAGCACGGCTCGAAAGTACGGCGGCAGCGGCCTTGGCCTCAGCATCTGCAAGTCTCTGATTGAGACGATGATGAAGGGGACGATCCAACTCGACAGCCAAGAAGGTGTGGGGACAACAGCCTGGTTCAGGGTCACGTTTGACAAGGCGAAGTCAGACGTGTCTGCCGGAGACGCACAGCAGATGAAGTCTCCGCCAGCCGTGGAGCGCTCCTCATTCCTTGCATTAGAGCGAGGTTCGTCTCCTAACCCGTTCTTGGATCTCACTGCTATCCCCAAGGACCAGATCAGAATCTGCATTGCCGAGGACAACCCCATCAACCAAAAGATTGCCATCCAATACGCGCAACGGCTGGGCTACACCACTGTGGACGCGTACGAGAACGGGCTGAAGGCAGTAGAGGGCTTGCGTCAGAGGGCAAGGGAAGGTCGGCCGTACCACGTGGTCCTCATGGATGTACAGATGCCCGTGCTTGACGGCTATGAAGCGACAAAGATGATTCGAAAAGACCCCATCGACGTGGTGCGGAAGATACTCGTCATTGCCATGACGGCATCGGCCATCCAGGGAGACAGGGAGAAGTGTCTGGCGGCGGGCATGAACGACTATCTGGCGAAGCCGGTGCGCTCGGAGGTGCTGAAAAAGAAGCTGGATACCTACGTCAGCCCTCAGGTATCCGTAAGCGAGACTCTGGTCGGGTTCACGAGGCTTAAACGCTAACTGCCGCTCAGACCGCATCTTCCCCCGACGCCATACGCTCTGTTTCGACTTCGCCGACTTACACCACCACCGATCTCAACGGAGCCGCGGCCAGCTTTCACTTGCCCATCAGAGAGAATCCGGCATACAGCCGACCGTCGGGCGGCACCACGACGCCCAGTCGGGCATCGACCGACACCAGGTCCATTACGGACTTGGGTTCGGTGGCCGAGACGATGTCGCAAGCGCCATCGCAAAAGCGTACGTCCCGGAAGCTCACCAAAACGCGAACCAACAGCGAATCGCTACCGGCCGAGAAGCCCAGAGCCGTCCTCACTAAGAAAGTCCCTCAGCGCCAAGGGACGGCGTCGTCGACGGATGAGAACCTCAAACAGGAGAATTTACCTTATCACACAAACAACCGCAACAGCTTGAGCTCGCAGGGGTCTAGCAGCAGAGACAAGATCTTCCCCGGCTAAGGCGTTAGGCCGCCTCCTTCCATTCAAAACCAAGGGGCTGGGCGCCCAGCCTGGGGTTACACGACAGGTGAATGGCGCCACATGTCCCGAAAGGAAAGACAAACCATACCGGTCCAGGCAACTGCGGCTGGGCGGGGGGGATGATTGAGGTGTCGGGAGGCACGGGCTTGTATTCAGAGGGTTAGAGGGGTGCTGGTTGGTCAGCGGAGCATTCGCCGTGCTCACTAAACATCGGTTCGAGTATCTCGCGTGTTGTCTCACATTGGCATGTCACCGGACGGGATAGAGAAGAGGGAGAAGGAGAGGGAGGGAGAGGGAGAGGCTCAACGTCGACATGTCCTTTCGAAAGCGGGAAAAGGAAGGCGTCATGTCACTTGATGATTACAGGGGGTTTCTTGTTAAATTTATTCGTTGTTTTACTGGATTCTTCATCGAAAGGGGGCAACGGGAGTTGAGCGGGTACCCTCAGAGAATCCGAGTGCTGGATCATTTTTATCATTCATAGCATCATGGCAATGACATACCGCCTGCCCGTCGGGGATGAAGGGAGGCAGGCTATGGGTGAAAAAGCATTTTACGTGGCATCTTCTTTGGGTTGTACAAGACGATCTACTGGTCATCTCCCGTGCTTCGCAGTCCGCTGCCTCTTCCTGTTCTGGCCCTGTCTTGCCAAGAGTCCCAGAGAGAGTGTGCGAAGCAGCTCATTTGGCCGGCTACGTCCGTACGGGGGAAGTCAGCCAGGGCAGAGGGGCGAAGACCGGAGGAGCCGCCTGCCTCTGTCTGCCACTGTCCTCATCCTCCCCCAGCCGTCTCCATCCGTCTCTCTCTTTCTCTCTCTTTCTGACTGCAGCACAACCGGTCCGGCCGCTGCAGGAAGTGCCGTAGACATGCATGCGTATGAGTTTTTGTTCGAGACAGACACACAGACAGAAAGCCGGGGGGACTACAATGCAAGCCCCTCCGCTTATTCGTTTGCTGGTCGATCTCCCCTCCATCTTCACCCTTCAAGAACTCGCACTTTTGGTTTCTCGTCGCCTTTGGGTGGTGGCCCGCGTCAGCCAACCTACTACATCGGCATTTCTCTGATGTCGATCTGGACCTAGTGGGAGAGAAGGGGGGGAAGACGAACCCCCCTTTTCCTAAATCCCATGGGCTGCCACCGCCCTTTCTGCTTCGACGATGCCCATCTGCATGCATGTCCGACCTACCGGGATCAAGTTGTCATGCGGATCTCTTTTCCCACTTGTGTACTGGTATGTGCGTGTGTACAGTTGCTGATTCACTGTCCGAGACAAAAGACAAGACAACGCCTCCCCCCCCCCCCCCCCCTTCCCATTCTCGAATGATGTCTGTCCCTCGGCCCCCAACAGCTTTCGGTTATAGAGATATTGCGGTAGATGCCTGTGTATTTGGGTTTCTCTCTTTCTTCGTGTGTATGCCTGGGCGATCAATGTCTGGGGAGGGGGGGAGGGGTTGGTTGTCTCCCTCGCATCAGAATCAGGTCAGATCCGACTCCCGAAGGTGGGCGGCCGGGCTTGAGTCAAGTTGGGGACTTCACTTTTGGACTCGACGCTTGGGACTCTTGAGGGGGGGGGGGGGGTGTGGCTGGAATGGGCCAGAGGCTCTGGGTCTCATCCCCCGTTCGGTGCCGGGTACAGCATCCCACCTTCTCACATTTCGTTCGTGTCTTTGATTCTTCATCTTACTCTCGCACAGCCCTGCGGAGGGGGAGGGGGTGGAAGGGGGGCCGTGGAGGGCAAGATCCACGGATCCATGCGGCTTCGGGAGTATCGCCCACGACATCGAACACGAAGCGGAAAGAGATGAGCTCTCTCCCTGGGCCTCTTGATCTTATCACGGCTTTCTCCCCCGCCAGCCCCCAGCCCCCAATCCCCAACAACCCCCGGTTCCGGTTGAATCTCTGCCAAAAATAACTACCGCGCCTGGGAAATAAAATAATTAGAGAGAAAAATACAAAATAAATAGAGAGATAAAACCTTGAAAAGACTGGGCAGGGTACTTTTGGAGAATCAGATCCCAAGATTGGCCTTAGCCTTGCCGGGAGGGATCAAGAAAGAGAGGAAGGGAAAAGAGGTGGGGGGAGGAACAGGGTTCGTTATAGATGAAGAGTGGTGTCCATCGTCATCAGCTTTAACAAGACCCGAGTCGAAAATGGCCTCATTTTTCAAGAAGAGGCCGGCGGCGCCCCTCCTCACTCACCGGAAAAATTCCCACCGCAGGATATTAAATTAGGAGATTAACGCGGGGGAATTAACAATCCCCCCCCCCCTCCTCCCCCTTCCCTCAAATATCACCAACACACTTACTCGTGAGAGTCTCATCTTCCCGCCACCGCGGAACGGAGTATGATAATGATATCGCCACAATACCAGCAGACCTACCTACCTGATTGGGGAGGCAGAGGAGACGGGGCGAATTCGGAGTTTTGCGTTGGTGAAGGGGATGGGGCCGACCCGAGGGAGAAGTTCTGCCTTCGCCGCCGTTGGCGATGAGTTGGCGGTCGATGATCAAATTTCCGACTTTTTTTTTTCTTTTCTTTTTTTTCCGCGGTCCACCTCCTGCCTGCTTGTCTGCCTGCTTTACTGGCGGTCGGTCTAATCCGAACGGCATCTATCCGCATGTATCCGTGACATTCCTAGAAAGGCCATCATCGCATAAAAGGCTGGCCCCGCCCACCTCCCGCGGCTCGCCGACATTGGGACGTGTTCTAGACGATCAGCCGCTTGATAGTCGCAAAATCAGAGTAGTAGCATATGTGATTTCCGTCCCATATCAATTTGCACATCCCGATCGAGCCGCCGTGGTGTTGCCAGCATCCCCCCCGGTCCCAAAGACTGAAAGAGAAAGAAGGAGAAGAAAAAGGAAGTAAAAATGAAAGACTCCCTCGTCCCTTGTCATCCATGTTTGGTCCCGCGGGTTATGCGGCAGCTCAGATCACAGGATCATCCCATGTTGGACAAACCTTGTTCAGAACTCATTCGCCGCCTTACCCACTCACAAATCCCGCTCCGCCATCGCCCGCACGGATCTCGCTCCCACTCGATGGCCAACAAGCATCACCTTTTTCTCGAACAATGCCCTGGCGGCCTTTTGTCCTCAAAGCTCAAACTCTGATCCAAAATGAGATGGATGGATGGATGGATATGGACAGATGAGGTGTGGAGTCACGGGCAGAACATACCGATGCTGAATGTCTTTTTTTCTTTCTCTCTTTCAACGCAGACAGGTCCCTGCTTTTTCCCCTTCCAAAACCCGACGTTTCCCTTCGAGTGGATGCGATGCCAAGTTGGCGGGTTGCCGAGAACCTGACGAGTGCCCACTTGGGGGTGTTCAAGAAGCCCCTTCCTTGGCCTTTTGACGATAAACTTTACTTTTCCATCTGGAGTTGTTCTGCTTCCTTTTCTGTTCGATGGGGCCCGCCAGCGCCCATCCCGTCCAGGACCGGTTTATTACTCATCTCCCCAGCAGTGGGGGGGGGGGGGGGGGGGGGGTGACTCGAGTCTCGATTCTGATTACCGGCCGTTTCGAAGAGTGCTCTCCTTGGCATCCCGTTCGGTAGACACCCTATTACTCTGATTGTGATTTCCCTTCTCCGCTTCCCTCCTCCTCCTCCCAAGGCAGTTTCAATCTCCCTTGTTGTGGGGAGGAGAGCAATCGAATGCTGAGTCTGCCTTCTCCCCCCTGTCCTCGTACCAAACCGATTTTCCCCCTCTTGCTTTCCTTCCTTCTTCCTTTCTTTCTTTCGTCCTTCCCTTTACGCGCTCTCTTCTACTCTCTGCCGTCCATTCTTTCGACGTTCCATCACTCACTGCCAGCTTCCTCTTGGTTGATATGTGGGGGTGTGAGATCGCTGGTGGGCACGGCAGACATGAGCCGGCAAGACGGGAGGCAAACATTGTTTCGCCTTTTTGGGGGTGTTTAAACCTCCGATGGGCTTGCTCTTTTCTTTGTAAAAGCATGGGCAGGGATCAAGGACTAAAGAGTCGCGACGAGGCAAGACTTAAGAGGAAGAGGAGGGGGTGGGTGTGGGGGGCGGCTTGCTCTGCAACTCAACTCGGTGCCAGTCCCGGTTCCCTGGCAGGTTGGTCTGGAGTTATTTGCCGCACTCTGCTGCAAGTGGCATCCGTATTGTGTGCTTTTGGAAAGTTGGAAATGGATCGCCTACAATATACTTTGAGATGCAACCGCAGAGATCATTTCCATATCGGGATCCCGAGTGGAAACAAGAGACCTCGCCTCGCCGGGGAACGTCCGCTCGACCAAGGGGCACTACACTACCGGTACACTACCTAGCCTGGCCGGTGTCTCGGTAGGGCGCTGGTGCCCTGGTCTGGGCTGGCCCGCCTTCTACCTCCTGGCAACGGCCCCTTGCTTTTGACAACACCGCACGACGCAGACGAAACCCGTGTAGATGACGTGCTATGATGATAACTTCTGTAAATAATTAGCCTGGCCCACGACCAAACGAGTGGTGCAAGAGCGTGATGTATGCACGGGCGCGGTAGCAATACCGGCCAAATAAATGATGCTGGGTTTGCCGTGGTAGATAAGACGAAACTCTGGGGGGGAGGACCTTGTGCTTTGCAAATTGGATACTCTCAAGTTGCCGTCCAGCCCGCATCTGCCAGGAACACTTGCATATTCTCTCCTTGCTTGTGCATTTCCCCCCACTTCGCGACAAAATGAGGTTATCATAAACCAAGGCGAACCGGGAAAGTCTGGTCTGGCCTGGCCTGTGGGCACTCGTCCGGCTCCCCTGGCGAAAAGACGGTGGGAGCAGGGAATCACCATGGCGTGCGGGACAGTCTCCTCCGAGGATCCGAGGCGTGGCAGGGTAGCATCCCTCGCAACTCTCATCTATCTTCGACGCAAGCCTTATGAGCACCCTCGAGGAGCAAGGCAAATGATGACCTGCTGTGGCCCATCATCTCAAAATGGAACAAGAGGGAAAACCGGAGGCAGAGGTCCCAAACTGGCCACGGCGTCGCGGGCCATCCCCAGTCTGCATGATCAGCTTGGGCGAAAAGAGATGAGACGAGATGGAGATGGAGGGCGGTCGACATAGCTTTCTCCACCTAATAAACTTGTGACAAAAGCTGGCATGTCCAATGCCGCAATCAGTCGAGCTTTGCATCCCCCGGCCATACCCCCAACGAATCTTTGTTCCAAAGAAGTGAGAATCCAGTGAAAATCCGGTGGGAAGGGGTCCCTGGTTTTGCTGTACATCCATGTTCTAGAGAGTGACATAAAGAGAAAAAGACGAAAACCTAGTCTCTGTGTACCCTCCAATCTCTGGAGAGGGCTCGAGCTAGCCAACATGTGATGACTTACCGCGTCCTCGTAAAGATGATGACGATGAGTGGTCTGGCTATCTCAGCGACCCAGAAGTCACAATGGGGCACCGCCGATCTGACGATCTGAGGACAGGTTGCAAGAGCTCCCCCTCCTCCCGAAGAGGGCCGAACCTCGAGCCTTCACTTGCGGGGGAGCCAGCCTGAGACACAGGGGATTCGATCGCTTGCGAAGTCATCTCAGTGGGCTGACGAAGGCGAATCTCCCATGGGAAGTTGGTGGTACGTGTATGGTGTACTGCGAAGTTAGTTAGGGCTACACCTATCAACGACAGACGCCTCATTTGAATGCTGATCCGCCATGCGACGGGCAAAAACGAGCCACGGTGGCGTCCTTTGAGTTATCGTGGCCCGAGGACGCGACAGCCGAAGCAGGCTCTGACTGCACATTTCTAGGTAATTTGTCAACGGACGGATTGGCCCTGTGTCGACACTCGCCTACGGAGGACGTCTTCTCAAGTGTTCAAGTCAAAATAGACCCTCACTCTCAGAAACGAAACACAGAAACGGAAAGGGTGGTGTGCAGTTATTGGTGAAGGGGCCATCGACTGTCACCAAATGTGAATGAGATCAGGTTTTTACTTTACCTCCATCACTGCGGTGCACCCGCGACGATCCAGTTCAGACAGCTCCAGGAACCACCGCGTTTTCAAAGAGCGACCATAGCTGAGGTTCTCCGTCCTCGCTAATCAGGCGGCCCAGGGTCATCATGCAGCCTCATCGCAGATCAGTTCGGTCAACAGATCTTTTTAGGCATGTAGTGCAGTTGCCGAAGCTCCAGCGAGGAGAAGGGGAGGGGCACGGCGTATCCAACGGTGTGCGCACACGGGCGATGCGGACGGACGATTCGGGCATCGCTCATGGGGCTGGCTGTTGAGCTTGTGGCCTCGGCCATGCTCCAGCAACTGACAGCCGTGGCTTGACCCCGTTCGGCGGTCCTCCCTAGGCTATCGATCGCGATTCGCTGACAGCCAGGGGCTCTCCCCTCCCCAACGCAGATCTCTAGGGCAAGCTTCGTGGAGGATCGGCGTAGCCAAAGCATGACCAGCACGTACCCAACTTCACACACGGCTGGAACACATGCAAAGCACATGCTTGCCACGTCTGGTTAGCTTCTCTTGATAACATTGTGCAGAACAGACCTGAAGGGCCTTAACAGTTGCCAGGTCGAGAAACTACCGCCGTTCGGAATGGCGGCATTCTCGAAGGAAAGAAATATGGCAACCTCGCACGGCGCTGGGCTCAACGTGGTCCCATGCATTTGTCATGGATCCAACGTCGAAGAAGCAAAACTTAGCCTACAAAGGAACCGACCGCGCCGCTCAGCCATGAGGCAAACAGCTCAGTGAGGCAGTTGTGTCGCGAGCGCGCAGCTGTGGGAGCGCTAGCGTGGGCGTCTCGGCATGGGGAAAGCGAATACCCATAGAGCAAACTGTTGCGTGTGCACACTGAGAGAAGAAGCGGGCTAGCTCGAGTGGCCTATCTCGCTCGACATACATCGTTGATGACAGCCGAGGAGAGCAACGCTAGATCCTGATGGGCTGCAAGGAGCTTTGACCACACTGACAGCTATTTCGATCAAATTCAGGTAGGTAGGGGCTTTAGGGATGGCGGAACTAGCCATGTAGCTAACCGGATGCATGCCATGATTATTCGATTTCTGCTGAGAGATATGCCCACAGGATCCAAATCAGTGCTATCAGCGTAGAGAATAGGCACGCAGTCTTACGCCTCGATTCGTACTAAGCGAGGAGTCAGGTCGTTTTGGCGTGGCCATGCATCGTCCGGCGCCGGCAGTTGACGCGCGAGGCGCTCTGCACCTCTCGTTCTCGGAAGTCCGCACATCTAGATGGCAGTCACGCCAGAGCTGAGGAGTATGTGCCTGGGACCAGTGACGTCCACAAAGCATACATTCGCCAGTTGCGGGACCGAATGTAGGTGCACTTGGTCGAGGTGGCACCCAAACTCGTCATGAGGTCCCGCAGCTTCATGAGACGCAAGGTTGCCGTCGCCTCGGTGAGCAAATCTTCCAATCCGAGCGTGTCTTGGGCACGGGTATACTTAACGACGGGTACTTCCCAAGGCCAGGACTCAAGACCCAAGAGCTTTGAGGGCGATAGGTTGGACAGGTGGGTGAAACCGCCACCAAATTGGACGACAATGGAATACTGAGAGAGTTGTGCCACACCCAGCTGGGGCGGGCAGATGCCAACTTTGGACCACCAGGGTCTGACAGGTCACTTGGCGACCGGAATTAGAGAGATTGTGATTCGAGGGTTCGTATCACGCGTGGACGGGTGAGCGGCCAGGGATGTGGCGCTGGCTCTTGGAAGGAGCAACGGTTTAGCTCGGTGTTCCGGGGGCGTGATAAAAGAGATACCGTACAGGTGCAAGGAGGTCGCGCGGATTTGGGTGTACGTCTGACAGACCGTCTTGTGGGAGCCATGGTGCCGTTCTTGGCAAGGTCTGAAGAGCGCAGTCTTACCATGGCCGGAATAGGCAAAGAGAAGGGTTTTGTCTGACCACAGAAGCATTGTACAACTCGGACTGTTGAGGTCGGACTTGAACATGCCTGCCGGATTGCTGGACAAAACCAGAGCCGCATCGTCAATGTCGAGCACCGTGGCCTTGCCCACAAGTTATCCCGCACGTCCTGACCAGCCTGACTGGAACAGAGAAAAGAAGAGGAAGGGGCCGATGAGCAGACAGCGCTTGGCTGTAGCACCTCGACCTCGAGGAGATTAGAACGCCCTTGATGGCGACGTTCGATGTCCGCCAAAGCCGAATTCCAGAAGGGGACTGACTATTCGATTCAGATGCATGTATACGTCCGCAAGTTTTGATGGCCAGTAACGTTGAGGATGAGGTTTGTAGATTGGGTTCAGATGGGACGTGTGCATTCGTAGAGCAGGCAGTTGTGCGTTTATGCATTTGTGTAGGCAAACCCATGGATGCTCTGCAATCTATCTATACGTTCGCTGCGCATCCCATGTCGACAGAAACCCGACGGAGGCAAGCCGAGATGGCGATGCATCACCCATAGTACAGTTAAAGATACGCGTCTGGTGAGATTGGACCCAAGACTGTATCCATATATACACTAGGATCCATGCCTCTTAGGATTGGCGATGGAAGCAGGTCTGTGGGAGGAGAGTAGCATGTAGCTTTAGTGTCTGGAACTGGCACACCATGTATCCGTACTATGTGAATAGGGTGGTCGAGGTACATGTAATTTGGTACCCAAGTGTGGAAAGGACAGTCCCTGTTTCCTCGTCACCGTGTTTCAGATTGGCAGCTATGGCAGGGATACACCTGTACCATGGCCCCACATGCGCGCTTTCCTGGAAACCTGGGCTCTTTCGACCCGGTGTCTTTGCTTTGGGAGGTCATTCCGACTGGGTGGGTGGACAGGGTTGGGGCTCCCAGGGAACGTCGTGGTTATGAAGAAGGAGCGGGACACCCTGCCATGCCTTCTTTTCTTGCCCTACCACACCCACCTTCCTTTGGGTACGTACCATCTGGTCATGCAGCCTGTGTCCACTTCCGTCCAGAAAGAGTCTAGAGGGCAAGTGGAGGACGGGACCGCAACTGCCACATCTTCTCAGAGTGGAAGGCGCCGTCCGTGTTGATTGGCCAGAATTCGATGAAGGCGATCTGGGATCGTCCGGGCGCCATCGAATTGCAAGTGCGAGACATTTGCCGGGTCCAGAATCCAGTACAGTCCAGCCCACCACCACCACCACCACAATGATCATGGTCACCATCACCACGGCTTTCAACTCAACTGACCCATCACAGCGTCTGTCCTTTACCATCTATCATAGCGAAACCCTTGTTTTGCTCTGGCCCCGACTCTGGCTTAGGCAGGCGTCTTGCTCATCTAGGCCGTGGCTGCGAAACTCTGCACAGCTTGCAACGAACAAATATGGCGAGCAAGTCGAGAACAAGGCAATAGTAGAGATGGGGTATGCGCAATGCAACGGGCATGTCTACACGGTCTACCTTTACGCTTGGGTCTGCCCGATGCCACCGAGCACGAATGCTCTGAAGGCGGTTGGCCCGCTGCTGGCTTCCTTGACATTGCGCAACGAAGGCCCGGAAAAAGTTAGCAGCCCATTCCGGCAACTACGCCGCTGCTGACTGGAATCTTGTCCAACAACGCAACGCGATCCCCTTTGCCTGTTACTGGTAGCTCACACCGCGGAGGTGAACTCGAGCATGCCGGCACGACACCTCTTTGCCCTACTGATCGACATGCCTAAAATACGGCTGGCAGCCAGCGACTGGGACACCCTCTCAAGGAGTCACCCAGTCCGCATCCCGCCCGCATCCATATCTCAGGGAAGCCCCCTGATCTCCCAAGCAGATGCCATCCGACAAAAGTCCCACTCATGGCGGGACTGACGAAATGACGGCAATACATGTCAACCGTTGTCCTCTTCTGGAGTGAAGGTCCAAATCCAGGAATTTTTTCACTTTTGCAACGCCCATCAGAGCTGGCTGGCAGTGACACAACCCTGGTTCCTGGTCACATCTCACTTTTCATTGATGTTGGAAACCGCGATACACTTCTGCGTGACTGATCCCGCATGTTCGTGGCACCCAGCTCACCAGCTGCCAACGCCTCGCATATTCGCCCGGGTTCATCGCCTCTAAAAAGGACCAACCTATGGACCATCTGACAGGGATAGGATAGCGAATTGCCTAAACGCTGCTATCGCCTGGTATGGACGGACCCACGGATTGTACGAACAGCTTTGTTTGGAATGGTTCGTCGGGGCCTGACCATCTCTCAGTCTCGACCCAAGCTGGCGCAAATTTCGGTTCATCACCGCGCCGCCAAGCCGGGCGTTACCTGACAAAATGATGCGATCGCGTGCAGGAAACCTGGGATATTAACCTCCCGACCTCATATGCGCACAGTCGTCCTGGTGAACCGCGCTTTCTACGCTCGCAATCACCACTCGGTTCTCGGCGCATTCGACCGCCTTTCCCCTTTGGGTCGGTCCCTGGATGCTTAACCAGCTTCAAGACTACAGAAACACATCCTTGGGCCGTTTGACACACAGACGTTGGAGCTACGGGCTTGCCTATTCCCGGCACACTCCCTTTTCGGATCACCCTAGCTGGACGTGCCTGGCTTCATGGCGGCAATAGGGGTAGGTGCTGGTGGGAAATATGTTTCCTGCCGCGGCAGACAATCGGAGACAGGGTAGAAAGAGCGCGGGCGGCAGCTGGAACACAGACTTGCATCCAAGCCCACAGCTGCCCAAAGTAGGGAGCGCCAAACGGGGAGTTCCCCAGGGCCACATTTTTCTTTCTCTTTTTTCCTCCAATGCCTGCTCTACCGGACCTTTGAACTTTGAAACCTGAGCATCTGACCTTCAAATGGGACATCATTCAGCGGCCTGGCATCCCAAAATGACAAGCCTAGACTATTAGGGGAGGGCATCGCCAAACACATGTGTTGCTAAGCAGACGCGCGAGTAGGACACGACGCCCTAACGCAACTGCCACAAGCGTGGTTGCCAAAGTTGGACTCGGTTGTCGCCTTGTCTCGACCAAACCTCCGAGTATCAGCCACGCCCGCTGGAATGTGGAGGGATTGCGGCTTTGGGGATTGCCCAGTTGAGAAGAATCGAGGTCTAGCGATGGGATCCCGCCACTCTGCCCCTCCATTTTTCAGAGTATTTGCCGGCAGTCGAATTGTTTGCAGTTTGGAATGCTGGAGTCATCCTCGCACATCCTCTCATTCAAGGTGGATCTTGATGTCAGACAAGGGCATGCATATAGTCGAGAGGCGGAACCACGAGGCCAGCGACTGCGGTCGTACGATCAGGCTACACGCCTCAAATCTCCTCTGATTGCAGATGGGACGTCCCGGCGGTACCGACATGACATTGTGTGCTGCTCATCAGCACCGCTGCTATTCGCACTGGTCCAAATACACGATCTCGGCCACGCGGCGGTGTCGGTCCCTTGCTACGCCCCATCGACAATTTCATAGGTTCATCTCAGCTACTTGATTCCAAACGGTGAAGCAATTTTGATTTCACGGATTCTTTGGAGCACCTCTCGATCCCGGTTTCGACGGCAATTACCCGACTAGCCGGCCGGTAAACTTGCTTGAGACGGAATCTGACAAGCATCGCTCAGGGCTGAATCAGAGGCAGATACTCACCAGGCAATGAATGGTTCAGTTACCTGCAGCAGAGTTGATACAATGCTGGCTGAAGGCCGATGCGTACGTCGCTACGACGCCCACATGCATGACTTGGCTTGTGCTGTTGACGCCTGGATACATGTATACTACTACGGTGTACCTTCCTTTACCTACGATGTTGGCCGGACGCCTCAGTCATGGTCAATCGTCCGTCCAATGGAAATGTTGTAGTTCACAGTTGCGAATGAGGGGCCGGGGTTGATGGAGGTAGGTACGTACCGATGTAACGTACCCAGGTATCTCCCGAGCATCCAGAATCCTTCGGACGCACACGCCGCCCCTTGGGTGGCTAGGCTAGTACCGGTACGTACATCGTCTCCTCGTCCTCCCCTTCTTAACTCCCTTCTGCTTTCTCTGCCAACTCTTCATCCAAGTCCACCCCATCTTACAACAATCAAACCCCCCCAAATTGCCACTCTCACACCCCTTCCCAGCCTTTTGCAGCACCATCCACTGTGGCTGGCCATCCTCACAGTCCCATAGAACCTGCCTACACCCCACAGCATCAAACTTGCCTGTAAGCCGTTCTCACTGGACGTTGAGAGGTGCTGCTGTTGCGTCGCTGCATCCCCCGAGTCTATTTGCAAGGTTCCAGTACGAACGAACACCTCGCTGTTTCCTTGTTTGTTTGTTTTTTGACCCTCTCTCTCATGTCGTTGCCACTGCGGCCCACGGCAAGACTCGTGACAGGAAGGTGTCAGAAAGCTCGCAGGTGTTTTCACGCCCATCCGTTATTTAGAAAAGCATGGGCCAAGCCACATACAATGCCACCGCTAGCATCTCCGTAATTAACTCTACTTGGGGGGTACTCGAACATGCTTCTCGTTCGGGAAACGCCATTATCTCTGGAGGTCGTTGGTCAAGGCCCGTGGGTGAAGAGGGCAAAGCAACTGAGTGAGTAGAATGCCCAAAGTAGCATTCTGCTCGAGATGCTCCGGGCCTTGTCTCTTTCTCTCTCTCTCTCTCTCTCTCTCTCTCTCTCTCTCTCTCTCCCTCTCAAAGTTGAGCGGTATTCCGAATACGAGTACACGACAACAAACCACGAGGCGAGATGAGACGAGAAGCGCGAAAATAAAACACAGACGGAAGCGGACAATTACCCTTGCCCAGCATACTTTAACAAAACACTGCACCGTTCCATCCGTCTCTGCAGCACGAGCATCCAACCAGTCGTGGTGGATAGGCCTTGCAAGTCCGCTTACCTTTGGAGCCTTCAAGCAATCAAACCCCCGCCCAGCCACACCACTACAGCGAACTGAACCGACCACAGCAAACAGTCATAGGCCAGTCCTGTCCTTGGGAATGAGTCCGATGTATTCATGAACACAAATCTAGCCTTTTGGTTGCTCAGCATGCATGGGCTGTCCCGTTTCCCGCCATCAGCTCGAGCGCTGTTTACGTTGTTCTTCCCTTCTCTGCTTCTCCTCATTCCCTTCTCCCCAGCTGACGGTGCTGTCGACTGACCGGTCCTGGACCACTGGGCGAGCTCTGCTTGTATACTTCCGTATCCGTACGTTGCCTTGTTGTTGCGTGCCAGGCCATCCCTGCTGGCCCCGGATGTTCAACTACATATATACAGAACACGGCACGCGCACGCGCATACAGCTTCCCAACAACGGCGCCCCTCATCTACCTACCCACTTTGGGTGGCCAGGCTAAGCTACTTTACCTGCGTGGCTTACCTGCCGATAGCAGCTCCCAGCATATTCCGTATACAAAATCAGGTCACCAAGCTGCAAGCCAAGTGGAAAGGCGCGGAGAATTGTTGACGAGTTAGAGCCAGAGAGGTAGCTGCGTGCGAGGTGAGGCACATTGCGCCGCAAGAGGGGACCTGCTGCAGCATCATCGGTGCCGGTGGCGTCTGGCAAGTCGACGTCGACATGGAGACAGAGGTCGAGTTCATCTCCCGTCTCATCTTGCCCTATCCACACTCGGGGCTGACTGGCCGGCCCCCTTGTGGCCGTACGCAGCATTGCGTATGCACTCTTCCTGTGTGTCGCGCATGTCCTGTCATTGAGCGTGGCTTGCGGCTACCACTCAATACTAGACTCTCCCACTATCTCTCTCATCCCCCCCCCCTCACCTCTTGCTCGTCTACTACGTAGTAGCAGCTTTTCGGCATTGGACGGTAGTTCGACCCCCGACGGTGTTCTCGGCCCTCTGAGCTTATGTCAGGGATCGTGTGCAGCTAAGTAACGCTCTAGAATGGGAGTATTACTGGCGGCGGCTTGAGTTGGACATGTCTAGCTGGATGGCTGACTGTACGGTGGCTGTATGGTACAACGTGAAGAAGTGTGGAGCACAAAGGCAGATGAGGGAGGCTTCGGGAGCTTCACAAGTGCAGAGGCACTTTTGAGGAGCTTCCCATCGCTGACCCAACCAGCTAGCAGCTTCTTTGGAGGGGTTCTCGCATCTCGCCCCCAACTTCTGATTTCCACTGGTCCAGGTGCAGCATTGAGCATCGAGCATCTACCATCTACCATCCAGCATCCACACGGCGGCTCGCCTTCATCCCTCCTTCCGTTCATCAATTCTGCTTTCCCATCTTGCCCCGAAAAAAGAAAAAAAAAGAGGGTACCTTGCCCCGATGCTGACTAGCCTCCTTCGCCACAGCTCCTCGGACGCACCCCCCTCCCTCCGGTCATGGTTATGTTATCTTTACACCAATGGTGTGGTTAGCGTGCTCCCTCCCTCCCCTCCAGTCCAACAAACACGCACCCCCCTGTGCTCATCCCCCTCCATGTGTCATCTCTTCTGATACGCGCTGGTTGTAAATGAAATAAACCAGGCTCACTGCCATTCTCCACCACGGGCAACGCACCTTGACCGTTCCTGCACCGGCCATTTCCTGAACCGTCCATAAACGGCTCGACCTTTTCCCAGTCGTCTTGTTCTTCCTGGTTTCTTAGGTGCTGCTTGGGAAGCAAATTTGCTTGGTTGCGACCTGGACGTGGACCCCTCGTCAATCCGGTTCAGGCTTTGCGTGGTTCGTCTTGTTTCCCACGTCTCCATCCAGCAACATCTGCGTCTGCACACCCCCACCCCTCCTTCGCGTCGGGGAGGGGGGTGTTGCTTTGGGAAGGGAAATAACGAGAAAAATCAAGAGGAAAATATCATGCCGTCCCCTTCCACACGAACACGCACATGCGCATGCGCACACACACGCTCTCTCACTCACTTGCCCACACTCATATAGCGCCCATACACAAGCACACACACGCACACACACTTACAGGACACACCCCCGTCAGTCTTCCCGCTCCTGGGCGCGCGGGTCTCCAAAGAACAGAAGCCGTTCCATCCCCCCCTCACCAAGAATCAAATATCACCTACAGATACTATGTACACCTCTCCGTGCCTGGACTAGCCCCGGCTTCTATTCCTGCTCCAGGGCTGCTCCAGCACCGAAGCGCTCACACCGTCCATTGTCAATCTTGCGTGAAGTACTGCAGCTGGTCCACCACAGGTGCTCTCCGGCGGCCACCATCAGCTGCCGACCTAAGAAGTGTTTGTTCTGTGGCCTTGCTTGGGTTGCCTACGGCATCTTGGTATCTGTATCCTGCTTTCCAGTCCAGGCCAGTACACCTCACATGGCATAGTACGTAGGCGGCACTAAAAGACGTCTCCATGACTAAATGAGACCGGGCCCGTTCGTGGGGAGGTTTCATCACCGTACGCCCCGCCCGTGTCTATCACCATGACTACGGATACACAGGCGCCTGAGATGTCTGGGTACCCAGTGTACCTAGTGTCCGGTACGGAGACCTTGCCTCGGCCACCTCGCGCAGTAGCTAGCTAGCCAGCTACCTTGTCTTGCCTTGCCGTGCCTTGCTATTCCTAGCTGGGTACGGAGTACCTTTCTCTCTGGGCCTGGGTCTGGGTCCGGCTGGGTCTGGGTCTAGGTCTGGGTCTGGGTCTGTGTCTGAGATACGTATCTGTACCATGGCATCCGTCCCTTCCTTTCTGAGCTGGCTGCCCTCTCCAGCTTCGCGCCTGTAAAAAGGTTATTTCCACCACCTGCACCCCCATACCTTCCATCTGTCTTTTCTTACCTACCTCGCCTCAACCTTGGGTCTTCTTCTACCTTTCAACCATCTTCCTTCCTTCCACCCATCTGTCTGGCCAGCCAGCACTTTTTTGTGTTTACTTCTTGACCTTCCTTGAACCTCCCCTTTGTCCCTCTTCACTTTTTTTTCTTTCCTTGAACTGAACTGAAACGATTCTCATCACCACCAAGTCGGCCACCCATGTTGCCCGATTTCCTTTCCTACAACTCATAGTCACCTGGAGCACATGAGTATACATGACCATGCTCACAGTCAAGCAGCCAACACACTACGGCTACAAGTCCGTCCATGACCTACCAACTCCGCCCTCGACATCCCGACCCTCACCTCCCTTGGCCTACCAAGACCATCCTTCTCACAAGCTGCTGCCGTCCATTCCCCGCACTCATAGTCCCCCTGGCCAGCCCATGTCGGCACACCATCGCGGCCTGCCCCCGCCGGCGGCTATGACGCTGCCTCCTCAGCCGCCTCACTCAACCACTGCTCCCCCCCCGCCACCTCCTCCAGCGCCCCAGCCCATTAGTCAGGCTCCGTCTACTCACAGTCATGTCATGGGCCAATTGCCAGGGCCTCCGCCGCAGTGGCAGGGAGCCGAGGAGTCTATGAGGAGCTGGCTAGCAGCCAAGACCGAGGAGGAGCGCAGGAGACAGGAGGAGGAGAAGACGAGACAGGAGTCTCTCCGTCTGGAACAACGACGGATAGAGGCCGACATGCTGAGGACCTCTCTGAATGGCGGGATCCCACCACCCATAGTGCCGCTCGTCTTCGCCGGAATGGGCGGCGGCGTTCCCCCGGCGGCTTTGGAGTGGGCTCAGCAGTATCTCAGCCCTCACGGTCAGCCACAGCATCCTCAGCTGCTCCCTTCCCAGGGTCCTCTGTCGCCCGACCATCGCCGCGACTCTCAGTCCCAGCCTTACGGGCCATACACGGGCGTGCCTTCGACACCGAGCTCGGCCCCCGGGCCCCATGGGTTCCCCGTCTACCCAGGATCTCCTCAACGGGGGAGAGCGACGACCTTGTCCTCGACCGGCTCCGTGTCTCGACCACTCGGGTCTAGCAACCTGCCTAGCCTGAACACGAACATGCCGCAGTCCGGCCCGCAGGGCCCTTCGACGTTGCAGAGCCACCAGCCGCATCCGGCAGCGCAATCCACACAGGCCCAACAGGAGGCCCAACCAAGCCCGTCCATCTACTTTCACCACTGGCATCCGCCAACATCCCAAGCCGGAGGTGGCTCTACTCAGCCTGCGACCCCCTCCGGTGCGTCCAGCAAGACCAAAAGAAAGCGAGAGTCGCTTTAGGCTAACCTTGGCTGGTGTGGCCGTTAGGGGAGTCTCCTAGGAACAAGCGCAAGGCCACCGGCCCGCAGTCGGCCGCTCCACCCCCTAGTCAACATCGTCTGAGATCGCCCCCTTTTCACGGTGGATCGACGCTTGCCAATCCTCCACCGGGACGAAGACGAGGGCATTCGCGTCAAGGCAGCGACCTTTCATCATACCGGCCGGCGGGTCGAGGCCGGGGTGAGAGCTTCGGGACACCTCGAGGCATGTCTCCACAGGTAGCTAGCTTCGGTACGGTCCCGGATTACGGAAGCAGCGATTCGACTTCTGCCCAACAACAACTACAGCAACAACAGCAGCAACAGGCCCCAAGGAGCGTTGGGGGCCATTCGGTATCCTCCTTGCTATCCGAAGAACCATCGCACGCTGCACAATACGCTTCGACATCGTCAGAGGCGTACCAAGGACAGGGCGAGGAGCGGCGACGGTCCCCATTGTAAGCACAACGGACGCGTGGGGGCGCAGGATCAGCAGCCATACGACAAGGGGCAACACCGAATGAAATCTGGCTCTTGCCAATTTTACGACTTGTTTCAGCCATACCATCAAGGCGAAATTTCGCGAAACGAGATGCATGAGTACGACATTTTCTTCCGAATTTTCGCTTCTATCGGATCCATTCCGCCAATTCTTTTTCTTCTCCACCCCCCGCGACGAACCTCACCCTCCCCCTGGAGCCAGGGGGGAAAAGTTGGGGAGGGAAGAGCTCGCATTTTACGGTTTTCGAATTTCGTGGACCATTTTGATTTCAAAGACTGGGAAATCATCCAGTCGACGCCATTCCGGATGATCTGGAACTGGAGGCGCACTTTATACTTCTTCAAAAGGCATGCACAGGTCACGGCAACATTTCTTCGATTCTTTTAGGCAGGTGGGAACAGTCATGACGACGAGCCTCGGTTTTTGGATTCTTCCTTCGCTTCTTTTTCACTTCTTTTTCGCACCCGGTGTATCGTGTACTGTCAACACTGCATTATGTATTGGTGTACCTGAAAGTAGCCGGTGTGGTTGATTCATCTACGGCCGACCATATGTTTACCTGCAGGGTGATGCTCACCATGGGGTTGGTGAGACCATTAAGACTCAGGTTGGAGTTTTTCTTTCTTGTTTTTTTTATTGGACAAAACTGTTTAGGGTGTGGTTTACAATTCTTCACTCTTCTTGGTTCTTGAAATCTAGGGCCGGCTTCTTTTGGGCAATCTTACATGTATCATGATACCCTGCAGAAAGCAAAAAAAAAACCAAGACAAGACGCATTTTTGCAGACAGACAGGCGTGTTTCAACCCCTTGAAGATTGACACCTTATCTCGCTTGTTTGATTATCGCGCGCCGTGAGGGAGGGGTCGTCTGGGAACGGGCCGGGAACTTGGGTAATTAGTCAACGCAGACTGGACCTTGCTTTACCCCTCGTCGCCCCTCCCCATCCAGTTTTTGGCCCTGGCTGGAAGCGGGAGAGAGAAAGTCCCTCACATTTCGGAGTCGTAGTCACATTTGCGGTTTGGCTTGACCGATTTGGCAAGACTGGGCACCAAACGGAGAAAGAAATGGACGTAGCGAGCTGGATTAAGCTCGGGCGGGAGATTAGCATCCCTCGGTGATGGGGCGGATGGAGAGGGGCCACTGTGGGACCCCGTTCACCCGTCCCCATGCCCGCCGCCGCTGCGCCGTCGCCTGTCCGCCGCAGGCTCCCCCCGGTACATCCGGGTCTTTGACGTTTCCTTTCAGTGCGGTATTTAACCAGCCTGCGGCTTCCCAATCGGTGGCCTGATATGGCGAAAGGGTGCAGTTACCATGTAATGTGCAGCAAGTACGGAGATTGTGTGGATGGTAGGTCGGTTGGTTGGATGGAGGGACGCGGGCCGTTCTGAGGACGGTGCGTCACGGAACCTCGGGGACCGGGGGGAGGGTTTTGTTTGGGCGCTTAGCCGCGTACGTGGAATCCCCTGCATCGTCGTCGAACAGCTTCGATCTCTTGGTTTTGCTTACCTTACCTTGAGGCGAGAGAAGGAGACATGGGAGAAGATGGGTAGTTACACTGACAGACTAGTAGCATACGTCGTCGGATGGAGACAAACAGACAGCAGGAAAACGTAAGAAACGGACGGGAATAAGAAATGGCGATGCAACACTGAAACGATGGCAGGTTCGAAACCTTTTTTTTTTTTCTCTCCCTCCTCGGTCAAGAGATAATCTGGTACTGGCTACTGGACAAGCGGCCGCCTCCGAGACAGCGGTCGGTCGACCCTGACTGGGTTTTATTTTATTTCATTTTACGCAACCCGATCGATTGTCTGTAGTGTATGCTCTGGTATGGACACGTGGTTTTTTTCCCCCCTCTTCTCCGTTGCAGTGGTTTTCTTCGGGCCCTCATCACCATCGCTTGGGAATGTGGGATGTTTGGGCTCGAGACTTGAGACTTGGGAATATGGGTGGGTGGAGAAGGGGGCGCTTACCCATTCGGGCAATTCCGTCGAGGATGAAATGGGATTTCCTGATCGCGTCACGCCCGTCTCGTCGTTGGTCCCTGGTGTTTATTTCCATTTCTTTTTCTCTACCCCCTCCCCTTCCATTTCTTTGGCCAGTTATCTGTTTTGACTTGACTGTGTTGGTGTACGTAGGACAGGCACGCGGTAGTTGAGGGGTTTTGACGAAAAGCACATGGGAATGGGAAGAACAATAAAAAGAAAGGGAAGGAAAAGAAGCAAGGAAACCAACCACCCCCCCTCGTGGTCAGGTAGCGCAACATGCCTGCAGCTAAAATTGGGGATGACGGGATGACAGTAATAGGAGCCGCCAAGTCGTCGAATCGAAGGTCTGGAAATCGAACAATACAGGTGCAGGGCTTCTTAACGGTCTCCCTGATATAGGGCTGGCGCGGCGTGCTGGGCTGGTATTGGGCTGGTACTGGGCTGGTGGAGGGAGTGGGACGCACGGTTGGAAATATCAGTTGGGATGTGGGGGGTATGGAAGGGGGAGTGGGCGTGCGCACGTGCAGGTGCAGGTACAAATTGATGGGAAGAGGGGAAAGCATGGGCCGCGATGCGAGAATACAAGCCAAAGTGCAAATGTCAAGGTAGGGTACCTTCTGGCCTCCAAGGACGGGAAATCCACGGGTACCTACGAGGGTAGGTAGGGTAGCTTTTTGCTGCAGCACGCGGGTCGGTCGGGTTGGCTCGGCGCTTGTGGCGTCTGTGCGCGCGGCGCTTAAGAAGGAAATAAATGATGGATGCACTGACGTGTAACGTCGCTAGCCATTTTATCGTGCCATATTGTCCCCTCCTGGTTTGATTGCCTTGTATCGGCTATGGTGTACCGCAGTGCTGATTTCTTGCGGGATTTCTAGTGATATCCCATGAGTTTCGTTCGTCCTGGTGAGAAATCATTACTCTTTGGAAGGGGTGATGTGTCCCCTTCCGCGCCAGAGATTGGCGTAGGACTTGACTATTGTCCATGATTCAGCCCCCGGGAACGCATCATTCGGTTCCCGGTAGCATTTTAAAAAAAAATTTAAAAAATGATGGTTTACACTACGCAATCTGCAAGATTGTGTGGGATCCACATGACACGCCCAGACCCAGACCCAGGTCCAGCCCGGATAGACTCCACGACTGCTGGCAGGAGTGTTGCAACGTCGGCCAGGGCGATGTCACCCTGTGCTAATATCTATGCGAAGCCTCGCTTGTGACACGTTTGTTTTGATCAAGACTCTGCCTGATGGGGCCTTTTTATCAGAAGCCAGACAGTGCATAGTTCTAGAGGCAATGCCGTTACGGTGAGGGTCCATTAACTGCCTTCCATTGGTGTCACCACGGTATCTGTGGCCATGGGGTTGTGTGACGGCGTGCCATTCTACCAAGACGGATTGAGCAGGCTCGTGAGGGCAGCAGAAATAGCTATTGTCAGAACTTTAGGGCGAAGAGTGGTGCCAACTCTGAGCACCTATTTCGGTGTGTTGCATATCACCTCTCTAAAGTTTACCTTCGCTTTCATAAACCAGATCTAATGGCCTTTCTTTTTTTAATAGTCCACTGTGCAGCCTCATTCATCGATCCAAGCCAAAGCAAGGCACTGCCGTAGACTCGGATCTCTGACCCTAGCAGGTCAGAATACCTGGCCAGCGCTATCCTGGCACTATATTAACTGCGTCAAAGTTGTCGCATGTGAAAAGAGCATTCATTCTTTCAGCTGCGATGTATATATGTACTCGTTTGCCAAGTGGATGTGCACTTGGCACTGGTCCGTCCACACAAAGGCGACAGGCATCAGGCCCCGTAAATGCCTAGCTCTGCATTACGTGTCTCTATATGCCGCTTTTCTGACCAATTCTGACCAATTTGTCTGTATTACGCGGTATGAGTGGGAACCCGACATCGTGATGCTACTAGATATTCCCATTGGAAGTGGCACGGAAATCAAGGCTTTCAACGTCTTTTCGTCTAAGTCAACCAGGCTTGGTATAGGACACGTAATGGAACACGTGACCGCTATATATACAGACAGATACACGCCAGAACCCCTAGGGAGGGTTCAACCTTAAAGATATCACTTTTCCCACACCTAGCTCTCACTTTGTTTAGTCCTGTCTGCTCTATTTGCCTGATTTACATTGGTCCTTCATTCGCGATACATCACGACCCTCTCGGGATCGATCCCGACCCCTCAATAGTCTTACCCCTTCTGGCAGATCCGGAACAGCTGCCATAAAGACTGTAACAAAGGCCAAAGGTGGTCAAGCTCAACGGGACCACAGGTAAGGTACTGTCCTTGAATGGGCCAAGGGGCAAATTGGTTTTGCGAAAGCTGCAGGTGCGCCAGTCTGATGACGTCCTGTCAGGGTGTAGTGTCGAGTGCGGTATCAGATCGCATGCCAGTCTCTATGAGGTACTTAGGGAGCTGTAAGAGACCAATCGCGTTAGTGTTGGTTATGAGCCAATTGAACTTTGCAAGCATCGAAACCACACTGAAAATAAGCTTCGGGACTAAATCTACCTAATTTCAGATTGGGGTTTCTGTTAGTATCACAGGATACCCGTACGGGTAGGTAGTCAAAATGTGGTAAATTCAAAAGCCGTAATCTCGTGTGTAGAAGAGAAAGGTGGAAGGGTAGGCAGCGGAAGCAGCAGTTGAAGATATCGCCGTTGGCGGTCCAGAGTTAGAAGCTCCGGGCCCGACTGCTGCTGTTTCCCGCCGCTTGACCGCTTGCCCGTATTCTGGCTGAGTAATGCTGAAAATGGCAGGAGGGCTTATCATGCGCCTTGATGTGTAGCCTAGGTGTATTACCGTGGTAACGGAATGGCTGATCATTGCTCTCTTAGTTAGATATACGCAGTGACTAGGTATTTAGTGATCGATCAGAAGGATTCTCCCGGCGAAGTGATGCTCTTCAGATGTTCTCATCTTGAATCCCACGGATTCATCGAGACTAACTGAAGTCACTTTAGGTTTGGAGACAAGCGGTTATCCAGCAGTTGGCGATGCGATAGGATGAAAATTCCCAGAGCCGTCTGGGCTGATAGTCAAAAACAGCTTCTGCCGGATGAAGGTCTTATGAGACAGTATCGTAGCGTCTAGAATGGCAACTTAGGTAATTTTTGGGTGATTATTAAAGGTGAATAGACGGTATCAGAGTAGTATGACTGCCTCGAGTTTTTGATGGCTATTGAGTTTGGGCTCCGAGAGTTCATGACAGCGAGAGCGTGGTTTGTGGTGTTTACCAAGGCCAGATGTCAACACCCCCAAAAGTTCACTCAGGTTTATTATACAATAGTTAAAAATAAATCAGATCACCAAATATCACTTCACTTGATATCTGGGAACTAAGAATCATCACCACCTTCAGTGGCACTCTCGTTGGTTGTCCAGTGGGATGGCACCTGGTTCTACTTGTTCTCTGGTTGACTCTGGTTCCGAACTGTCGTCTGTAAAGCTGGATATTGACAAATAGCGACTAGTGGCAACTGAATCTCAAGAATAATGATAGTTCCGCTGCAGTTGAAGATAAATTGCGGGGAACGGTTAACAAGTGAATCAAGTAGCCAGGCGCCACAACGCATCATGCCACAAATGATGAACTACAAATGCCATGTAGTTTCCGAGGAGAAGATATTTACAATTTGTTTTGATGGGTATGATCATTTTTATACCGTTCTTTCTTGATGTTGTCTGTTCTATGATTTTCAGCCAGAAGCCATGTTGTCAACGTCTTTTCGTCTAAGTCAACCAGGCTTGGCATAGGACACGTGATGGAACACGTGACCGCGGTGTATATAGACAGATACACGCCAGAACCCATGGGGGGGGGTTCAACCTTGAAGATATCACTTTGCTCATACCTAGCTTTCACTTTGCTGCTTGTGTTGTTTGGTCCTTTCTGCTCTGTTTGCCTGATTTACGTTGGCCCTCTATTCGCGACATCTCACGATCCCTCCGGGATCGATCCCGTCCCCACGACAGTCTTACCCCTTCTAGCAGATCCGGAACGGCTGCCAGAAAGACTGTGACACATGTAATGACTGACTACCCGTGAGGAGATAAAGACGCACTGTACATCCCAGACCTCCAGCTTTGTCTTCCACCTTGGGTTGATAAAGCCCAGTTTGCCAGCATTTAGAACACGGGCAAAATTCAAAGGCGACGGAAAAGACATAAACAACAACATAAAGGGAGGCCCCTCTCCTCCTGACCTTGTTGGCAGGGGTACGTACACCCCTCGGGGACGTGGGGTGAAAGTCGATATGGGGTTGCCGGATCGGGTAAAAGCTTAATTCAACATATCCAGATCATCCGTCGGTCTGGTCAGTATCACAGGCAGATGCTCAAGTGGACTATGGATGACCGCAAAAGCTGGCCGAGTAAGGTTATGTTGCACGAAAGTCATCACCATGTTATAATTATGGGGAATGTGGCTTCTATTGCAAATCTATGGTCGCCCGTACGACCTTGGGTAACAGCGAACAGGATAGGCACAATAATTATATCTGTCACTAGATATTGATACATGCGCCTATTGATTCGTGATCAACAAAGTAGTGGAAACGAAATTAGGCGGCCCAGAAATTTCAGCATTTATGAAACAACCATGCCCAGGGTAGCAGAGTAAACTAAGCAATTCTGTGTCCGCGAGTTTAACAACAGCTGACTCGGATAAACATAACAAGGTTGGAACCACCGAAGTTACTAAGACGACAGTTTCGAATAAAATTTGTGGTCCTAGTTAATTATGTGAATTAATTTCGCAAGATGGATTTAGTTATCTAGTATTATAATTTAACGAGGGCTCTATTTAGAAGTAATACAAACACATGCATGCGATGTTTATGTACTCCGTCCTAAATTAATATCATTGGCTCAGATGAGGTTCGCAAAGCTTGTCGTGGAACCAACTGTGACAACTATATGCCAGTAAAGATCAATCTAACGCCGTCTACAAATGTGCAATCAACAAAAGAAACCATTTGGAAAGCTGTACATTTGAATGGGAATGCAGAGGGAAACAAGAATTTTCAACCCCTACGGTTATATGTATTATGTTTGCTGGATTACTCGGCCAGAATACGGGCAAGCGGTCAGGCAGCGGGAAGCGGCAGCAGTCAGGCCCGGAGATTCTACCTCCGGGCTGCCAACAGCGATATCTTCAACTGCTGCTTCCGCCGCCTACCCTTCCGTTCTCTCTTCTACACACAACCAAGAATACAGTACCAGTTTTGCTCTTTCGTTACGTCTGATTTAACACCCTTACAGGTATCTTGTAATACCAATAATGTTTGAGGACACTGTCGGCAGACCAACAAACGAAATTGACGCTCAACTTGAGGATTATAACAGGCTCGTACCTTCACACAGTTGTAACCCCGCTGATATAACCAGAGATGATCGTCTTCATCAGGAGCCTTTCCGAATGCTCTGAATGTTTCAACTCACCCATAGCCGTACCGACGGCGTAGCTGGCGGGTGCATCGTATGCACATCTCCCATATTAACAATTAGTTGTCCTGATGGAGGCGCAATGTTTACTAAACTCCCATTATATTTTCCTGAATGGAGAAGCGAAAGGTCTTTCTAAGGCTTATTGTGGATTTTTTGTGTTAATAAAGCCACTTGTACTGTTGATTATAGTTTCGAGTGATTATAGATTCGGATTCAGGTTGGTGCAATTTGCGGGTGTCCAAATTGTCGTAAAATGGCCACGGACACAGCAAATGTTGCGCACCTTGGTCAGTGTCGAGTCGCGGCTATGATTGCGTTTAAGAGAGCCCCAGACTCGGTAGAGAGGTGTGGTTTAGGGAATGAATCCCGGACAACCAGGAAGGATGTGACCGAAACCGCGACGGCGGACTTGCGAGACGTATTCAGCCTAGAGTAAGACTATGCCAAGAATTGTGACCAAAACGAAGCTTGTGAAGGAATAGGCGACGACTCTGAACCCTATAAGCGAGTTACGACGGCGCAATCCATGCCAAGGCTCTTTATTCGTCATTCCACCGCCAACAGGATCACCGTCATCTTCATATCTAGGATCGGTCGCGAGCAGGCTTTTGTGCACCCTCAATTCTAGAATGTTTGACTTTGCTCACGTACATGTCAGCGACCCTGTTTGAATGATCATTACCGTCTGTCCCGTGTAAGTAGACGACAGACTTACTAACCTACAAGAGTACATAGACATGAGGAATTATAGCTTATCACACAAAACCTCTGAAAACAGGCGTTCCATTCTCCTAAAATAGAACTTTATTGACTATTCACTCTATATGGGCTGCGATACTTGTAAACACAGACGTACAAACCGTGTTCCCGAGTCGCACATAAATCTCACGGTGTCCTTTTCATTCGAAACATGTTGGCCTTTTGATCCCGGGACTATTCAAGTGCACTGTACTTAAGACTACATTGTGTATGGGTTTTTACGGTTGCTAAGGTGAAACGGAGCGACATTCGCTTCGCCTGCCTCTCCCTTAAGCACTCGCTCTCGCCTGAACTCTGTCAAGATGTCAAGACCTAGTTCTTTCCACCGTAAAACCCTGAATTTCCTGTTACAGTCGTTCTGTGATTATATCCAGGGTAATCCTGCGTGTAAGCAATACGTACTGGCCATGTAATCTTTTCGACCAAGTGAATATTTCTACGTTGATCGGTACGCTTGAGTGGCAGAAACAACAGCATGCGAGTAAGTATGAGGCACTAAATTTGAGGTAATGGTTAAAAAACACGAGGTTAAAAACTGCGTTTATTTGCTTGGCAACGGGCACATAATCCAGGCACTGACAATCATAGCCTGATGAATATAATTGGTTCCATTTGACTAGTTCAATAACGAAGCGTACTTGATTCGAACATGGCTGTAGTCTTCAGGCCACCATGTCAAACTGGAATTGGAAACAAAGCAATGGAATTAACAGCGCTCGACCACTCCTCTACCGTAGCCTTGGGCGTGGCCTCTATATTGAGCTGCCTGATGGGTAGGTAACTACTATTGTTGGAATCACAGGGTATCTGTTGTATACAACAGGACTGCCCGTATGGGCTGGAGCTCGCCGAATATCAATATGGTATATTCGGAAGCTGTAAATCGGTATGTAGAAGGGAAAGTAGAAGGTTGGCAGCAGCAGCAGCAGCGGAAGTGTAGATATAGCTGTTGGCAGCCCGGAGACGTAATCTCCGGGCTCCGCTGCTGCGGCCGCTGCTGACCGCCTGCCCGTATTCTGGTCACGTAATCCAACAACTATGCTTCATCAAAGACCATGACGCCTAAGTTATACGGTGTCTGTTGGTATCGCAGGATACCCGTACCGGTGGGAGGCTCGACGAATATCACAATATATTTATAAGCTGGTTCTGGCCTGTAGTTCTAAAAAGGGAAAAGTTGGTAGTGGGAGTAGTAGTGAAGATATCGTCGTTTGTAGTAGGGAGGTAGAATCTCTGGGCTCCGTTGCTGCCACTTCCCGCCTGCCCGTATACTGACCGGCTAACCCAACAGTATCAAGCCTAGTTTTTGCATCAAGCTGTAATCTGAGCTGATGGTGAAGCTCCCATCGCCTAATTCCAGAGATAGTAGGTATTGAGGAGGCGAATGCGCGGTGTGCACTGGGACGGCGGAGTTAGGAAGAAAGTACTTGATTACCCAGCAGGCACCTATTTGCATGCACCTTAAGATGATGGTGGAGAACAGCAGTTTAGGTGGACGCGAAGACACGAATAGTAATTGTATGCCCTTCTATTTAAGTTGTGTCGTAGCATTTGTAAAGTGGGTTGGCTATTTTTGGTTCGTGCCTTCAACACTGCCTCGCCTGGTGTGAACTATCAGTTCAAGTCAAGTGGACCGCATGCGGGGGCTGTAGACACGGAATGTGAGCAAGTGGATGAGTTTCATGTGTCACTGTATATTTGTGCGGATAAGACATTATACATTGGTATATCAATGCTTCAGGTGACGCCGCACCGAGGCTGTTGTAATTGCATAAAGGGTATATGAAAAGTCGTGCTGTGGTCCGATTCCCCTCAATCGCTTTTCAACAGCACATCTCGCTAACCAGGTTAGCTCCCAATAATCCCCAATCGCCTCGTGGTATACAATTGAAATCCTCCATGTCTAAAAAGACCAAGCTTCGTTCATTCCGGGGTATTGCTCGCAACATGCGTCAAGGTTAACATGAGACCGACTCCATGAACGCCTTGCACGCGTATCCATAAACAGGGAATCGAGAGACTAAAAAGGAAAAAAAAGGGGGGAAAGAAAACCTGCAGTATGCGTTGGTCGCCTCTTATGTGGGTACCAGAAGCAAAACTCTCTACGACTTGGTTTTCCGTCGGGCCTTCCACTCAGCCCGGGTCACCTTCATCAAAATATCTTCGTCTTTGACTGGGATCCAAGATGTCAAAGCCTTCATGGCGTTCTCAAAATCTGAATCGAGAAGCACTTCGCGCAGCGCGTGTATCAAAGCTGCGCTGGTGGAATGGAGAATATCGATGCCGTTCATGATGGTCGGAGAGTCAGGCTCTTTGGAAGAATCTGAAGGGTTCTCTCCAAGGAGCAGAAAGACGTCCCAGACGCGAAGCTGGGCGGCAAAGGGGATGGATAAATTGAAGAGCGTAAGGTACCATCGAGTGCCATAGGCTGTAGGATCGATGCAGAGATCGATCTGGGAAAAAGTCAGTACGGCATCACGAGTGGAAAAGAATGGCCATTTCTTACCAGCTTTTTGGCGACGTCCTTGCCATCCAACCACTTAGTCTGCAGGTCATTTAGAGCCGCCATCAACCCATCAAAGCCGGGGCTGTACAGTTTCTCCAGTCCTCGTAGCTGCCACATACGAACGAGCATCACGAAGCACTTCTCTTCGTCAAAGTAGCAAAGCAGCGTCGCCGCCAACGAGGCCATGCCCTGGACGTACCCGGTGTTGGGAAAGTAGAGTGACAACGCGTGCAATACACGGAATAGCAAACGCTGACCACCTCGATAGCGCTTTCTGAACATGACGTGCCTGCTGATTGTGCGAGGAACATCCAAATCAATCTGCACGTCGTCTGGCGAGCCCCTGCACTGAAGGCGATGAAAGTCGGTGATGATGGAATCCTCGGACGGTGAGTCCTTGTGGGACCTAGCGCTGGTTGCCATGAAGGAGTACCAAGCAGAGGCTCTCCATCGGTCGGGGATGCCTTTCCATGTCCTATCAATGAGCTTCTGGCTCTTGACGTCAAACTCAAACTCCATGCCTTCGCCGTCGTTCCCCTTCTTGATGACATTGGCCATTTTCCGCCACTTCTCGGACCTCTCCCACTCCTTTCTCTTGATGGCTTCAGATATTTTCTCTGACTTTTCTTCTTCTCCCAAGGAAAGCGAAAGCATTTCTCCAGCTTCATCCATCCAACGCCGATCGCGGTTGTGTGGGAGACGATTACCTGCTTGCCTGATTGCTGATCGAGTCGATCGACGAGACGCAGCAGAAGCCTTGGACGTCTGGGTGTTGAGGGATCTAGCGGAAACCTTCTTACTCGGTCCTCTCATCGGTACCCCCAGCCCGAACGGGTCTCGTCTTGAAAGGGTATGCTTTTTTCTGGGAGCGAGTTGTGCTGACTTGAGCTCCGTAGGCGTGCCTCCTCTCGTCTCTGACTTGCGCGGGTTGATGAAACCGTATCGATCGACGTCGTAGCCGTTTACGTCTTCCCAGTCTTCGAGACCGCCCGCCAACTCATACTCGCCGCGTTCTTCGTGTCGCTGGGAGTAGGAACTTCCAGATCTTGGAGTACCCCATGCGGGAGGTTGTAGTTCGGCGACTCTGGAACGAACGCGCAAATTAGCACACTGGTTGCGACACTGAACTGGGCAAAAAGGAAACCATACGGATCATTCTCAATCTCCTCCGTTGGATCGTCGGCAGAGAGTTTCAGACCCTCGCCGACATCCGATGGTCTTCCTCCATCCTCCCATCTCATGCCATCGCCGGATTCATAGAGCGATCTCACCTTTCGAGATTCCATCTCCACGTCCGCAGACAAGACGTGAATACTAGGCGTCGCCATGGTGGCATGCAACCCCGACTCTGTGGTCGTGTCTGCCGCGCTGATTTCGGTCGTGTTCGTTTCCGTTGCGCTCGTGTCGTTCGCGCTGGCCTCAGTGACGCTGGCGGTGGTGGTCTGGGGCAGCTCCTCGTATTGAATGCGGAGGATGGGGGGTGCAGGGGTTGCAGCAGGGGCGGGTGCGGGCGTGTGAGCCTCGTCTGTTTGCGATTTGTCTTCCATTGCTACGTTGGTGGGTTTGGCGGGGAAAGCACGGCGGCCACCAAACATGACACTGCCTCGATTGGAGAAAGACAACGTCGTTAGGAAATCATCATCAAGGAGGTTGTCGGTGGGGATGGAAATTGAGATGGGGGAGAAGTCGACAGCATCCTTGCTCAGGAGGTCGAGGTCATCGGGGAGGTTGACAGGGGACGGATTAGGCGAGTTGTTGGAGGCGGTAGGAGAGCCCCGCGCCGGGGGGGTCATTGGCGTTGCAGGTGATAGGTCGCTTGAGCCTTTGTTCCACACCAACTCAACTGGAGAATCCATCGAAGAGGTGCTGCTTAAACTCTCCGGCACCTTTCTTTCGGCGGTTTGATGCTGTGCAATGCGATAATGGTCCATGGGGACGGATTGTTTGCCGGTTGACGGCGTGCATCGGCCAAATGTTTGTTCGTTCAGAACCAGCTCACCCGCTGAATAGACGAACTCGCTGTCGCAAGTTGGCAGTGTCGCAATACCCTGTTGTTGCACAACCACGTTGGCATCCGAAGCGGCGAATTCCTTGCAAACGTGATGGTCGTCCTCAAACTCCTCCTCAGCGATGGTGTCTGATGATGATGCACTAGGTGCAAGCCCCGAATCCCTCTTCCAGTCGTTGGCCGTGATGTTGCGGGCGGCAGCGGGGGAGCGGAATGCAGGATGTTGGCCGATGGCGGGAGGAGCAACGACCACAGGGCTGGTGGGCGGGTTTGAGAAGGTTGAAGATGCAGAGGTGGAAGTACGACGCGTCAAGACGGAAAGAGATCTCGGGGAATTGCGCGTAAGAATAGGGATAGGAGGCTCTGCCTGGACCGTCTTCTCATAACGGAGAGCGATGAGGCTAGTATCGTCCTTGAAGGGCACGAGCGCAGGCCGGGACTTTAGGCGCATGCTGGCGAATTTCTGGGGCGCCATAGCGTGGTATTCAGGGCGCTCCAGCCGGGCGCGAATGGCCGGATGGAGTAAATTCGGCCGTGCTCAGTGGCAGGCGGGGTGCCGGGGTCCAAGAATGCCGGCTTAGGAGTGAACCTGCGAAGACTCCGTCAGCGGCCAATGGTACGCCGGCGGGAGCACGACAGGGCCAAAGATGGACCGGACAGGCGGCCCAGGCGGATGGTGTGGCGGTGTATGTGGAGGTTGAGCGGCTCACCGTTAAGGGCGTCGATGGCCGTTAAGTTAGGATTCAGGTATGCCAATTTCAAGACCTGGGGACTAGACCGGCGCTAGCCAGATCTGGATGCTAGTAAGGACCCTGAGGATATGCAAAGTGATACCCAGAGAGAGCGATCCGGACAATTGGTCCGAGAGAGTTGGAATGGGGTGTGTGTCACAGTGTGGCTGACTAGGCAAGAAGTGGTAGCGTCGCGACGTCCACGTCCACGTGCGGCGTGGGCGACGGAGGATGTGGGTGTGTGATGGTGGTAGTGAGTGAACCGGCGAGTTTGCGCAGGAGAGACAGGCAGGGCAAGACAACGGCAGTGACGAATTGTGACTAAGGGGCGTTAAAAAACTGCTTCCGAAATTGGGGAACGGCAGACCGGCAAGGAGAGAGGAAAGGAAGGGGGATGATGAGAGGAGGAGAAGACGAAGGAGCAGTGCAAGGAGTGAATACCTATGGTGATGAGAGTTTGAAGAGGTCCGTTGGGTGAAGGGGAGCGGAGGAAGAAGCCGTGGTGTCCAGGCGAGCTGGGTAAGATGAGAATGAAGGCGAGAGCAGGATGGTTGATATGAAGACGGGTTTGTGCTCGGAGGGAAGCTGGTGATAATTAATACCAAAGAAACCCACTCTCAGGATTTGGGGAGAGGAAGAATGTGGGTGAGATGATGAATGTCGAGATCCAAACAGCTGGGAAGGAGGCAAATGTTGATTGATTAACTGAACATGAACAAACCTCTCCAGAGAGCTGGGCATCCTTTCTTTTTTCTTCTTTCGCAACCTTCACCCGCCCCTCACTTAAACCTTGCCAGGTAGACTGCATCCCCTCCCCATTTTCTTATTCGTCCTTGCCAAATTTGTCGGAAAGAGTACCTAGAAAACGGCACGAGGGACAAGATGGGTCTTTTTTTCAATCGGGTCTGCGATTGAAAAAGAGCAGAAGGCGGTGGCAGCGGCGGTGGGTAGCAGTAAGAGCGGCAGTGGCCCGGCACCGCAACCACAAATCTGCACGTCGAGAAAGCGGTCGGCAGAAGAAGGCAAGTACCCGCCGAGGCTGGGTACGTATCGAACCCGGTACGTACTACGCTTGCGTCCAAGACAGGCTGGAAATGCACGATCCGCACGAATCCTATTGGCCTGGGCTGGGCATTGGTTGAGGTTGCTCAGGCAGGTGGGTGTGCGCTTTCTTTGTCAAGTGGGTGTTGTCGTCCGAACCTCACACACGCTCTTGAGCATTTTGCATGGTTTGTCGTCGTTGCCGTCCCGTCTGGCCGTTGTACTATGATAGTCAGGCACAGAGTGCACCCAATGTGGGAGGAGCCCGAGAAGCAAGGGGGACTGAGAGACCGGGAAGAAAAGATTATGGCAGAAGCAACGAAGAGTCCACCCGCGGCCAGCCACATCGCCAATCGCCCATGCTACGCAGCGCTACACAGCACGACGAACGCTTCCTGGCAGGCCCATTGGTCCGGGAAGCCACCCAGTGCCCCGTAGTTCCCCAGCACCCGCCATCTGGCCATGCATCCCTACCCAAAAAGGGGTCCTTTTTTTTTTGCTTCGACATACAGAGACCTGTCATCGTCATGCGCATGCCATTAAGTCGGTGAGTGCGCTCTCAGCAACGGATACCGCTACTCAGGGTCACTCAACCTTGAGCCCACATTCCTGCATTATGGGCTCCGCATCGCCAGTTCTCTCCATGACCGCCAGATCCACCTGTCAGGATGCGACAACGCAGCCAATGCTGCGTGGCTGGGTGGCCTGGTCTGCCTGTCGCCTGGTCGTCCATTGCTAGGTATCTTGGCACCAGGGTTCTGCTTTGCATTCCCATCCCTCTTCGAGGCGGCGGCACAGAAACGGCCGGCCGACGCGGCTGTGATATTACAGTGACACACATGTTCGAGGCGAAGAAGCAACACAAACCTCTTGATCCTTTGATATCTCCTTTCCTGGGGTTGGCCATGCTTTCTTCATCCCAGTTATCAGTTACTCCCCCCCCCGGGACCTCTGCCTTCTAGCTTCCCAAGCGTGGCAGCCACCACTGGCCAGCTGTCAGCAAACCCCAATTCCCTAGCCAAAGCGATCGGAAACATGTCTCCTAAGTTTGTACTCACAAAAAGCAACCCGACATTGACATCAACGGACAGCCCTCAGGCTACCAGCATCCCATGCAAACAAATGCGGCCGAGCTCTCCTCTGTTTGCAGCCAACTCTCCTTTTTCAACTTCACAGCTCCCACAACGCCAAACACATCAATCCGCGACAAGCCAGCAGCCAGCCGCCTTACTCTGGCGACCAATCCTGATCATTTCCAACCCATGGCCTCCTGCTACGGAGCCTCCCAGCGACCATCCCGTTCCCGCCCCGCTTGCTTTTGGGCCCGAGGCAGGTTCAGCCCGATTTCGAAGCCCCTCAAGCTTTGTCGCCAAACCGCTGAATATCTATCGTGCAACTAAAAAATAACTAAAAAAAAAACCCTCAACAAGTAATTCTTCTCTTGGATTTCACCTGAATTCAACCAGATGCTCCATGTCTCAGCCCTCTCTTCCGACATGCCTGCACGTGTACTGGCTGAGTAGGCATGTCTCTCGGGCTGTACCCTCAAATATCGATGTGAAACTAATCAGCCTCGGGTCGTTGCCGATCTACTATTCATGTAATACAATGTTACCGAGCCAAAAGTAAATCCATCATCAAATCAAATGCATTACTTTGGTCGTCTTGCTTGACCGAGAGATTAATACCAGCTTCAGCCTTTCCTTAACAAGCAATCTTGGTCCGTAGTAGTTCGCTATGCCACCATAAGCTACTCATAAGCAACCGGGAGATCGACTGAAGCGAGAGAGAAAAGCGAGAACCAGCAGAGTCAAACCGGGGCGAACACCATCCCCCATCGGGGGGTTTGGAAGAAGAAAAAATGGAACCAATTCGACGAAGCAACATTCGGATGCACTTTCCATATTGCAAAATACATTACTCAGAAAATTTTGCATCGCACTTTTTCTTTTCAGCAACGCTTATTCAACGGACAATCTAACGGAGCGTACCGAGAAACCTCACGCCGCCCTCGAGCCTTTCGAAACACTTGTATAGCTGGTAATTGTTGGACACAGCATCAGTCAGCACCAGTAACTCTTGCGTAGCGTATTCGATGCTGCTCGCTCTCTCGAGAGGGATGATGACTTCAACCGGGCCGGGCTAGGAACAGAAATCTGACGTGGCACCATTGGCCAGCCCGAATGTCTGAACCCAAGACCCCAGTCATCCTTTGAGAGCCTGCATTCGGCTGACTGAACCCCTCCTTAAAGTCCTCCCAACCCTTCCCTTCTCCCGCGCCCCTCGGGTCGTCCCGCCAAACTAGGAATGTTTGCTCTGAGACTTTCCAGTGTTGCCTTCCTCTGGAATGGCCTAACTTTATTATGGCTAAACATGATGTAGGAGTGATAGAGAGAAGGACAAAGACAGAGCGGTCGGTCGCATTGCCCCGTGGGCCCATAGGCATCGCGCGACTCACCACTTTGCGTGACTGACGCTCTGCCAACGTGGCCCAGCTTACACCGACTCAGAAGAACAACAGGGCGCATATGCCCACAGTTCTCCTCCTTCTCTCTCCCCTCCCCGCTCCGCCCCAGCACAAACCGTTGCGGGCAAACGGACAGACCGGAGCCACCAGAGTCACAGAGTCACCGCATTACAGTATGAGTCAAACAAGACCATGAAGACCACTTGGAAGCTGAGAAAATACGGAAGTGAGTTGTCTGAGCGGTTTTTTTATTCTCCCCTGGGAAGGAATGGAGGTAGCCTCCCCCCTCTTCGTGTCTCCAGACCCAGCGCAGAATAGACTGTTCTGCCCGGCTCGACACTGGCTATCTCGGACTTAGTGTCACTGCTTCACTCTCTTGGCTTCCTCTTCGGCGTCTTTCATCCGGAACAAAACACAGTTTAGCGAAAGATGTGAACTGTGCCCGTTTATGCGATGCCCCGATGACGAGAATCGCAATATTCCGATGTCCGATGTCCGTTTACCCCTTGCAGCCGCGCCATACACATCTCACGTCTGGTTGAATCAGTCGCTATGCTTGTTGGGTGTCTGCCAACCCTATATCGCCACATGACGTAGATAGCAAACAATAAACCCAACCCATCATCTATCTAAAGGCACCTGGCACACCAGATGGGCTCTCCCCATCTCAAACCTCTTCATTCTCCCAGTCCTTCTCGCTAAACATCGGCCCCTTGCGAGCGCCGCTAGCCTCGAGTTTCGACAGGAACTCGGGCGGCACCGTGGGGATGTACTTGCGTGCCCTCTCTCTATTAACGCCTCCGAACCCAGCCCCGTAGGAGACCAGCATGTCCGTGACAGATGGCAGTGTGAAAGGCAACATCATCGCGGGATCCATGAGAAGATTCTCTGGTGCGCCGTCGTCTTCTTCGTCGCTTTCGTTTCCGCCTGGCGTGTTGGCCGCCGCTTGGCTCCCTGGTGTATCCATGATGCCACCGTTGGGGGATTTGCTCTTGACCGGCGTTGATGGGGCGCTGCTCTTGCGGTCCTCCTTTCTGCGCACATGTTCTGCTTGGATCGCGTTCAGGTACTTGAGTGCGCTCTTAGGCAAGCCCTTCTCGCCGACCTCTGGTCTGTAATGTGACGCTGTGTGGATGAGCTGCTGCGGGCTGAGCCTCTTCAATTGTTGCAATGTACCGACGAGGGCCTCGAGGTCGTCAGTGCCGAGTGATGAGAAGCATTGGAGCCATTGCAACAGCTGGATAACGGGTGCTAGGTGTCGCCTAGCGGCATCCACCGTCGTCTCCCCTGACGACTTGGTCTCGCCTCCTTCGTAATGCTCCGGTTGTCGATTGTTTGTCCTAGCCCAGTCCTCCAACGTAGAGACGTTCATACGAATTTGCATCGCTTTTGTCCGCGCAAGATACTTTCTGTTGGACATGATGCGGTTGAAGAGTTCTGCACCAAGCCAGTAAAGAAGCTGAGAGACGATTTGCGCCGTAATAACTGAGTGGATATCATAAAGGTCAAGCACGAATAGGGTGGACGATAGTAGGGAAGTGACGTTGCGCGGAGCAGGCTTCGCCCTTTGTTTTGGGGACGGGGGCCGGAAGCGCTTCTCGAGGGGCTCTTCCTTGACTTGCGCTTTACGTTTGAATATCCTCCACTCGTTCTGGAAAGCGATGTCTTCGAAGCCTGGAATCGTCTCGTGATCCAGCATGGCTGCGTCAAGTACCTTGTCCAGCCGCCTTTCAGCATCCCGGACGATGAGAATGAAGATCTCGTTGATAAGCTCGGATAGTTGAGCCTGAAACTCCACTGTCGCCTCCACCAACCCGGCGTCTTTCTTGAGGTAATGCAGCAATAAAGTAGCGTTCGATATCCAGAAGGCCAAAATGGTCATATCCCACTGGTACTGCTCAACGACATCGTTGATCTTGTCCATCGCCGATATCATCAGCTTAGCAAGCAGGTCATGGCTCGAGTGGTAGTGAGCGTATCGTGCGCTGAGGAAAATCATGTTGGCCGGTACGGGTTTCTGTGCCGGCGAACGTTGGGGAGACATGTTGGTGATGACAATATCAAGAATGCGATCGAGTTCATGCTCTTGGAACACAAACATCTGGTCGTGGAGACAGCGGGACCAGTCGAACTCTGGTTGCTCTTCTTCCAACTCCTCAGAGTTCTACCTTGGTCAGCATACGGACTTCAAGGAAACGTGGGTCGAGGTTTACCTCTGGCTGATCGTCTATGCCAACGTTGCCCAGGTCTACCTCGAGGTCCCGAGCACTGTCCATCATCATTCTTCTTCGCAGCTCGTTTTCGGCCATCTCCTCCTCGAACCGGTCCTGCGAGAAGCCTGGGTTGTAAAAGTCGTCCGTTCCCGCATTGCCAATGTTGTAGCCACTGTCGTGTAGATAGAATGACATGTCGCTGTCCGGAGGTACAAAGTCAAAGGCGGTCCTGCCAGACGAAGTCTTTTGTTCAGCCGAAGCTCCATTGTCGAGAAGGATCTTGGCAATGCTCTTATGCCTATTCGTCATCGCCCACATAAGAGCGCTCCACTGATTCCGGTCTTGCTTGTCGACGTCGACGCCAGCATCAATGAGAGCCTGCACCACGCCCTCGTGGCCCTGATCCCAGGTCAGCGACAGCACGTGCATGCTGCATCATTCCTCACTCACAAAACAACTCGCATAGATCAGCGGCGGTGTTCCGTCCTCATCCGGCGCATTGATATCGACGTAGGCTTTTGCCTTGCCGCCCAGAATGTTGCCGACCCTCTCCACGTCGCCATTACTGGCAGCCATATTCAGTGCTCTCTGCAGCGAGTCTTTCTTTTGGTCCTCAGACAGTTTCTGATCGGCCAATATTGTTTCCTCGTCGTCAAAGCCCGGCCCGACCCGGTGGGCGGCTTGAGCAGCAATCATCTCCATCAGGCGCGCGTCGCTGTTTTTCGGCCCTGTCGTTACGTCCTCATCGTAGGTACGGTCGTCCAAGCTTAAGTCGCCAAAGTTTAGTGGCTTTGCAACAACGGGCGTGGTCAGGAACTGCGACTGGCCTGTTCGTTGAGTTGTGCGTTAGTAGATAGATCTTCGTGGGTCCGTCTGATGGATGAAGGGGGGAGTGGTGGAAGATAAACGAACCTTGCCAGCCATCATACATCTCCGTCTCGGGGATCAGCTCGACGGGGCGACGACTTCGATCGTTGAGAGACTTGGGCAAGTCATCCGGCAGGGGCCGTGGCTTCTTCTCGCCGAAGCCACCATTAGCATCCCCGAGGTCCATGGTGGGAGGAGGGGCAACCAGGAGGCCCGGTAGGCATTAGTCTGCCGGGGGTATTGTTTTATGCGATGCGAATTCGATGCGATGCGGGTAAGGGTGTTCGGCGGACGGCGCACGGAAAGTTTCGTGGCAAGGTGCAACGTATGAGGTATGTTGTCAAGGCCTCTTGGATTGCGAAGGATCTGGACCGAAGGGGTTCGGCGCACCGTATGTCGTGTGATGTCAAAGTGTTGTGTGTCTTCTCCAAGGTCAAGTCCCGTAGGGAAAGTACTCGGTGCCCGAGTCCCGCAGCGACCACGCCAATGGGGCCCAGTTCAGGTAGAGGAGTGTCAAGTGGGCGGCTTCTTGATGTCACTAATTGATTGCAGGGCACACACCAGCCAAGACGATGCAGCAAGCTGCGCTGTAGGGACCTCGTCAGTGGGCAAGCGGCCATGGAAAATGAATGACCTTGGAGTGGGCCGTGCACCACCTTCACCCCCCTTCAGCATAAGATGCCCCGCTAAACTTCCCCTACTATGGGGGTTTATTAACGAAGAAGATATCTCAGCATAATACACTTCTTACGTTTGCCTGTGTGTTTTTCCAGCAGTGCGCCCAGTCCTTCCCATTGACTCCCTTCCCTGGTATTCCAACCCATCGCTATTGGTATTCTACTAGGCATAATGTAAGGACGAGAGGGAGAAAGCCTAGCTAACGAAGCTGGGCCGTGTGTTAACGCTGCCACCTCCAACCGGGCGCAGCGCAAGCAAAACCCACGGACACTCAGTGGAACAGAACAGGAACGCCCACCCACTCACTCACTGCACGCGTCAATCGGGTTGATCCAAGTCCCGATCTGCCAGACCAGATGAAGCAAGGAGTAGTAGGAGTATTGGAATTTGTGTCGTCTTTTTGTTTTTTTTTTGTCTCATTTCCCTATATGTCTTCCCCCCCCCCCCCCTCCTGATTTCTCCAACTATTTCCGGAAAAAAAAATACAAAATAGTCAGGCTTTATGAGGAGAAAAACATGGGACACCAGAGGGGGTTCTAATGCAAATGGGCGTCTGTGCCAATGCCTATGCCCTTTTACCAAAGACACGCAGTCTCTTCACTCCTCCATCCGGGATGATGGTGATTTTGACGTGTGTCACTGCCTTGTCCTTGACCGCACTGGGGAAGTCGTGCTCCTGATCCGGCCCGCATTTACTCGGGGGAACGATCTCAGTCCAGCCGGCGGCGTCCGCTCCGGGTTCGCCGCTCTCGACCCATGAAAGCGCGTCAATCTTGACCTTTTGTGGGAAGTTGCCACGGAAGTGTGCCGTGTCGGCAACCACATTCTGGATGTAACCCGGAGCTCCAAGGCGAACAATTGTCCAGTCCACGTGGCCCTTGGTCCGCGATCTCGCAGTCTCCCATCCGTCGCCCATGTCCTTGCCCCGGCCCGGCAGCAAGAGGTTGTCTTTGGTGCCGAAATGCTGGTCGCTGCAGGAGATGGCAACACCGCCATTCTGCGCAGCGGCCAGGTCGAAGATGGCCTCCTTGTCGTCAGGAAAGACAGGCACGGCATGGCCAAAGAGGCGGAATCTAGCGATACCACCGTCCGGGTACATATTCAGGCGGACATGGGTGTACTGCTTCCCCTTAGGCTCGGCTAGCTTCCATCCGAAGCGCTGCGAGGGGCCACACTCCTCGTTACCGAGAATCGTCTCCCACTGGCCTCTTCCACCCTTCCATGAGACGACCTCGTCGTCGTTCAGGTTGAAGCAACCCTCAACCGAAATCGAGGGCGCATGGTTGCCGGAGAAGAAAGCCGTGTCCACCTCAACACCCTCGACAGTTCCTGAGGCGACGCCAAGACGAACGATGACCCAGTCAAAGGGCTCGGGGTTGTGCCGTCTCGTCTCCCAGCCGTCGTACCAGGCGCCAGTGTAGACCATCTTTCCCGGCTGCGTGATGGGAGGGGTGGGCGTCAGCAAGTTAGCGGCCTCGGCGAACCACTCATCTGAAAAGGCGAGAATTTTCCCACCCAACGCGGCGGAGACAAGGTCTAGGTCCAGTCAGCATGGCTCTTCGACTACCCAGAGGCCCTCGTCCGCATCCAGATCACAACAGGAAGACTGGTTTCAGCTGCTTACCAATGCTGCTTGAGCGGAACGTCTTGTCAATCTCATCCGAGGCAATGCGCGCGGATTTGACCTGCTCAAGGGTGTATTCTTGCTCGCTCGCCATGACGAAGGTTTGATGGCGGGGTATCGAGGGGTCGATGAGGGGTTGAACGGAGGCGAATTAGCTGCTTCACGAAGGATAGGTCTACAAAGATGGTTCAAAGCTGATCAAAAAGTTGCCGGATATTTGACTCTTGCGGGGTTTTGAAAGGTTGCAAATGTCTTTCGATGTGAGAAAAAAAAACGAGAAGAAAAAGCTGTGGCAGAGTCATGGCTTTGCCGTCCGCCTCCTACCTGCGCGCCGGGCGGCCAGTTCCGACGTCGGGCGGCCACAGTCGACGGCCGCATTAAGCTCGTGAACGCGGCCGGCGGCCAGGAGCGCGATAAGGAAAGGCGTAATGATTCGAGTGAATTAGCTAACAAACTGGAATTGGACCAATCTGCTATTTCAGCCGTCTTCTTCCCCGCACCGCATCGGTCCCCGCTGTTCGGTCGGCGGGGAACTCCTGGGAGATTTGGCGCCGAGAAAGTTGGGGACAAGCCGACCCGCGACGCCAGGGCCGCCGCACTGGATACTTTTTAATGATGATGCCATCCGGAAGATTACATTTCCCATAAGGGGAAAGGGGTTTGCTTCTTCCCTGAGCCATGGGAAAACCACAGGACTTCGCTGGTAGTCTACAAAACGATACCGCCCCAGCCCATCGCCTGAATGTCGGTGGTTATTCACCCTGCCATTCTGCCATTCTATCCTCATCGGTTGTTTTGTAGCGTCTTTGATTGTGCTCAGAAGCTGCCGCAGACACCTTGGGGCGAGACCGCTTTTCATGTAATAATACAGTGTAACTCGGCTGGGGGTTCAAGTCTGTCGAGCGAATGTCAGGCCCATCACGTGAGCCACACACAAATGGGGCGAGCCCGAGGCCTAACTGCCAACAATTTTCATTGTGTAATTATTAAAGCAAAGTCTCATCACCGGTCCCCGCCGCAAGCGGGACGAAGGACACCCACGCCGGTTGTGTAGTGTAGCGGTTATCACTGTAAGCACCGTCCTGCTGCAGACTCCCACGCCTGCCCAACCTTCGCAGTTGCTAATATCAAATCTCCAGCCGGATTTTGATCGCTGTCAAACGTCTTCCGGTAACCCCGGTTCGAACCCGGGCACGACCTTCTCTTTCCCCTCTTTTTTTGTTTCTTCTTTGCTTTTGGGTTGGTGGTTCAGTGTCTCTTCAATTATTTAAGTGCTAGGACGTGCAATGATCTGGCTATAGTTTCGCGCAAACCATGCGGATTGCAGGTGCTGAGGGGAAAGCAGAAAAAGCAACTCGTCCCTTCGCATATGTTGAGACGGGTGAGATATGTTTTAGTGGTCTTTATCCCTCCCCCTCTCCCCCAAATCTACAGCAGTGAGTGACGCTACCCCACCACCATTCTGTAGCTTAGCGCACGTTCCCTGCAACAACCCCCTGCAGTTGGTGCTCAATCAAAAATACATGGCCTCCAATAGGTCACAGCTCGAGACGAGTTCTCCGTCATAGATGCCGCCATCGATGACCTCGCCGCCCACCAACCACCAATATGCCGTCTGTCTTATCCTTATCCTTTCCCTCCTTCCAACCTTGGTGCCGCTTGCCCACCGCAGAAAATTAAATTGCAGCGACACTTCGTGCAGAATTCTTGTTGGGATTGCCAACTACAAGACAAAACGCCAATTCAGCGTCGACCTGCCAGACGACAGAACCGTCGCATCCCGCGCACCTGAATACTAGCAGGACAAATCATTGCACGCCGCGACACAACATTGATCATGTCTTCTGCCACAGGGCTTCCCGAACCCCCTCCTTCCCAGGACCGGGAACGGAACGAGGACCAGAATGAATTGGAGCCTCTTCTCGGCCGTCCTGGCGACGCCCAACAACCCGCCGGACAATTCATCACGAAGAACCTCGTACTGGGTATGCTTTGTCACATCAGCATTGTCCTCCTCCCTTCCTGTTTTTGTGTAACTAACCCCAGATCCTTCCAGGCACTGGCATCATCGCCCAATTCGGCATCGTCATCTTCGTTGCCATGATTTGGGCCGCTGTCCTCACGAAAAACGTGATCCTCTTCTCGGGCCATCCCCTAGCCCAGAGTCTCGCCATCTTTACCCTCACCCAGTCCATCCTCTCCCTCCAGCCAACCCACACTCCCGACCAGAAGCGCATCGGCCAGCGCGTCCATGCTGTCCTCAACCTCCTCGCCTTCCTCTTCCTCGTTGCCGGCGTCGCCATCATCGAGTACAACAAGTTTCTGCAGGGCCCAGGCTCACACTTCCACTCCGTTCACGGCTACCTCGGCGTCACCGTCTCTGTCATCCTGTTATTGCAGTACATTGTCGGCTTCACCATGTGGGCCACACCCGGTTTGTATGGAGGCGAGGACACCGCAAAGTCCATCTGGAAGTACCATCGCTGGAGCGGCTACGTTGTGCTTGTGCTCCTGCTGGTGACGGCCGCGACGGCCACGGATACGCCTTACAATTACAATGTTCTCAAGTTGAAGCTCTGGGCTGTCATTGTCACGATAATCCTGATCCTCGTCGGCATCATCCCCCGGGTCCAGAAACAGAAGCTTGGTTTCTCGTCCTAGACGCGATAGACCAACGTAGCTATTCGCTGCCTTGTGGGGGTGATACCACTTCAAGTGAAGATCCACCCATATTGAACCGGCTTTGCGAAGGGAGAAACAATCCTCTCCCATATTAAACTAGAAGAGACGCTTAGGCTAAACTTCAAGACAAATAGCATGAGAGTTCAGTTGGTTGTTGCTGCGGGGAGGGGAGGGAATGGTTTTTACGCTACCATACTCGGACCACCTGGCATGGGAAGGGGGCAATATTAAGCGTTGGTGACATGGTGGGCATGGTTCGTCCTTTTTACAGGTGTTGTTGGCGCAAGGTTCCCTTCACCAATATCAGAGTTTGCACTATTACGAGTCTTATGTTTATTGTTCTTAGCCACCTACCTCTGGCCCTAATTCGCTGTCCTAATAATACCGAGTGTTGGCTTCCTCGTCGGCATTGCTGGGCATGGCCAGAAATGACATGCTTGCAGTTCCGTAGGGAAAGATCCCGGGCATCGCAGCCAGCATCTACGCCTGCTTTCTTGACTTGATGATAGCCAAGCAAGCGACGCCGCCCTTGGACGAGAACAGAGCCGGCCGTGAAATAGCTGAGCTGCTTTTCCTGTGTTTCTTCCAAGCTCCCATGGTAACCATGGGTCTGCAAGTGGTGTGTTCAGTAGCCACGTTTTGCAGTACTTATTAGGCCTCCTCCTTGTGCCAGCCTCCCCTGGTCTCGCAAGACAGGATCACGTCCCGACCAAATTGCGGTCTCGACCTTTTTCAATGTCTCGCCAACATGCTCGGCCATCCGAGGAGTAGCTCAGACAGGACGTAGACAGGTCAAACATGGTGGGAAGGAGACCTCCAGCTCCCTCTGACAGCATGATGCATAAGCGGCCGAGTTTGTCTGCCACCAACAAGCACCGCGAGCACTTATAGTTGCCTCGTTCACCCCACGCCATAACGGGCCCGAGAGCCTCGCCAACTAGACTCAAAGTGTGTGTCAATTCTATCATTTCGACCTTCATGTACATTAGTCGCTCCGCCGGGGTATACTATCCGCTACTGCGTCAAAATATCAAAGTTTACACGCTGTACAGGTATGAACAGACGGCTCATACATACATCCATCCATTCGTTTTCTTCCACATGGACGCTAGGCCAAGGAAAATCCCTTCCTGCTCCTCATAACTATGCCCCGAGGGCCTGATCTCACGTCTCTCCATTGCAGCATACCTGGGACGCAGCGTCTTATCCTATGTCCCTGTCCAACTCCGTCATCTGGGGAATCGAAATTATGAATAATCCACCATGCGTGTCTCATGCCTCAGCATCAAATATTCGTGCGTATCGTTCGGCCTCTATGCAGGTCGTTCGTCGGCGAAAGAGCGTAAAGAAATAAGATGCAACCACTAGCCCCGGTAATTATTTCTCCCAGTTATGAGCATGGTTGCCGGGTGTGGTCTCTCGATGCCTCGTTGCTGGGCTGCTCGTTCGATATGATGACTTTTCAAAGATCGGTACAATGTTCGATGTCGACTCGTCTTGCTTCTCGTCCCTAGTGTCGGCGAGACGGGACAGCGCCAACAAACAGAACTCGGATATCGTTGTAAGCCTATCCCGTTGTGGGGGCATCAAAGACACCCTAACACCTCCAATTCCATTAATATAAACTTTTCAAGTCCCATTGGCCGATCGTCAAAGTGCTCAATGTACCTCCTTAGATACGGCGCTGTGGTACCGTATCCGCTGGTGGTGTTATAAGGAACGTTATGTTCTCTGCTCTCTCGGTCGTTTTGATCTCCGTTTTAAGGGTACGTGGTTGAGACAGGCATAGGCCAATCATCCTCAGTGATGCTGGACCAGAAGACCCAAATCGTTACAACCGCGAGAAGGGTGAAAAAAGTCTGGAAGAGCGAGCCGTCGACCGCACCTGATGTTCCATTGCAGATGTGAGAGCTCACAACATAGTTGAAAATCTGTCCGATGGCGAAGAGGAACAGGGCCGCCGTAAGGTAAATCATCGGTCGCATCTCGCCCAAGACACGGATGACAAGGATTGTCTCGAGAACGAAGAAGGCGACGATGAAGATCAATGGCGCTAGCTGGTACAAGACGTAGAGGGCGATGTGGCGGTTTGGCGGCTGATACGATGAATCCCAGTAGTTGGTCCATTGAAAGCCAGTGTCGAGGGTAATGTAGAGCGTACCGCCCAGAAGAATAATGGCAGAGCCGGTGATGAGACCCATAGACAGCGGTGTTCCGTCGTCAACAACTTGATATCCAACAACAGCATTAAGCATTAGTACCCATGTCGTCGCAATAATCATGCCAATATGAACTCCGGTGAATGCCTGGACAGTAGTTAGTAGCCATATTCTCGAAAGCTAGCATCACACTTGAATGATGGTGCGAACTAACAATCCGAACGTTTTCTGCCAGTGGAAATTCTCCCACGGTGAAGATTTCGCATATTTCAACAATGATGAAGCCAACGAGGAACAGTTGCATTTCCCTGTCCGACTAGGTTAGCATGTCGGCCGAGCGCAATGCTTAAGCGACGTCACAAGCATACCTCCGACCAACTGCAGCCTTTTTGCGCTCTGACCGCAGCAGCAGGTAGACAGATGCGATGATGGCAAATGCGGCAATGAGAATAGAACCGAGGTTTCCCAATTTGCGGCCTCCACTGAGGGGAATTCCCGTCAATTCGCAGCCTCCCCATGGCCCTGTTTGGGTGTGGCTGTCGGAAAGTACCTATAGACAATACGAGTCAGTATCACCTGCGAGAGGACCGCGAGGGCATCACGAGATGCGGGTTGGACGCACATTGCAGATCGGTAGTGTCGAGTCTCGACAAAAGTTCTGTGAATTTGATTAGCATGATGAACCAGCGCCACAGCGAGATCGCACACGTGGATCGACGAGGTGGACACGACGTACAAAGAAGTTGCCGAATTGTGTTGAACCCATTGTGGCTGACGTTTGCGGCGAGACTAATGGCGAATGCCAGCGGGTTGGGGATTCGTTTCTTTCGACAAAAGCAGATTCGTGTCGCAGAAGAACAATAGCTTTGACGTCTCGACGAAGAGTGGGTTCAAAAGGCAAGGCTACCTTAGTATCAGAGCCGAGGTCGTAGAAGTGGACATGAAACGGCGAGGTTGTAAAACGATAACGGCGGACTGTGGATTAAGACTTGGTTCGCCGCCTTGTCACTCGGTTTAGGGTGCAGCTGTTTGCGGAGCGACGATGCAGGAATATATTGTCGGGTGGCTGGTCAGAAAGGCGGTTGGTAGTGGTGGTTGTGGATTCTCCCTCCTTGTTTCGAAGCCTGGTATTAAATTCTCCCCGTCGACGCGATTACGACTATCCTGTCCCCTGACGTCGCAATGATTTTGTTCTTTGGCAGGCGGCTCTCTCTCGATTCCCTTTTTCTAGCTCTGGGCTCTCGATGAACTTGTCGAAGAAGTGCGCAATTGGAACAGGATGCGACTGGAATCGATGGGAGAGTGAGACTTGTGCGGTTGCTCCTGTGATGGCGGTCGACGACGAGGAGCAGGTGCAGACAGATGCAGCAGTTGCGGGTGCAGCAGGCGCAATTGACAGAAAAAGGCGCGAGGGATGTCGGAAGCGGCGCAGTGGGTGGTGGGACAATATAAGCCAAGCTGGTAACGAGTGGAGGCCTTTTTGCCCTTTGAGGTGGTGCCGTTCCCTTCCAGTAAAAGCGCCGGGGGCTGCTAAGGCAGGAACAGGAGCCTACCATGCAATGCCAGCCTCGTTACTTGCTTGGAGCAATACGTCCTACACTATGCACTACGTATCCGTACCGAAGGAAGGTGGAGAGCAGAGAGCGGGCACCTTGGCAAAAAAGAGATACGTACCGTCTAGCGGGACAGGGCTGGGCGCATTAACCTGGCAAGCCTGTGAGCAAATGTTGGGTACGTACCGGCAATAATTAAAACGCATCTCCCCCTCCGAGTGACGCTAAGCCAATGGACGCTCCCGAGGTGCGGCTGCACGCGCCATGATTGGACGGCGCAGCCTTGGGACGAAGGCTTTCCAAGCACTGCACGAACAATTGGCGGGCCCTTGAAAGTGTAATTTGGCGACCCCTGTCCTCCCTGCTTCTGATTTTCGACCAGCAGCAGGAGCGGCGACTGGTTGTCCCCTCTACATTGTTCCGATCACACCCACGGCCACTCTTCACTCGATTACTGTGTATCATGATGGTTCGCAGCATACAGCGAGGGGCAAGGCACACCCGTCAGTAATTTAGCGTACCATACTTTATGATGATGTGTGGCATGGTAACACATAGTTACCGACTGACCGACTGGGAGCCAGCCAGCCCACCCACTCTCGGTGAGGAACATCAACGCGACATATAGCGCAGAGGCCATGATGCTCATCCGATGTGGCTGATGGGACCACCTCGAACTTTACAGAGATATACAGCCCTTGATAGATGGAACCGTGGTTACTAATTTGCTTGTGCCTGACCTAACATAGTGCTGGTGCTAGTGCTGGTGCCCGCCGCATCAGAACACCATCAGTTTCAATCATGCACAGCTCGCTCACGAAGCAGTTCTGAAATCCGGGGTCTGGAGCCACATCTCGTCGGTCAATGCAAACGCAGCAGGTCGCAGTCGATCAGATGGGGCGAAATAGACAAAAGAAAACACCGAGACGGCCACGCAGAAAAAGTAAATGGAATCGTAAGTTGCGCCATCTTGTGCGACGGACGGGCCGGTCTTGGTAATAAGCCTGTAATTTGGCGGTTTTTATGCATGATGAGCTGGGAAACCACCCACCTCTTCACTCGCACTACTTCCACCTCCACGTCCGCTGCCATTGCCACTCACTGGCTGGCCATTCCCACCGACACCGTGACTATGCTAAGGAGTACTGTACCTAGTACCGTCCCTCCCTCAATTGCTCCCTCCCCGTGCCTCGAGAGCTGTCGCCCACTCCGTGATCGTCTCTTTGCATTCAACCCCTACCCCTGTGCTTCTTCATCTCTAGTGTAGAGCTCGGCGTCACTCGCGTCTCCCAGCCACCGTGCCTGCTACGTAATTTTCTCTTTTACACAGCTATGAGAGGCGTCTCACACACACACACACACACATTGTTTCTCCTCACCCACGAGTGAACAAGAGTGCGACATATGCTCCTCGAAACCAGTCTCAGGAATGCCTCAAGGCGCTTATCTCAATTGGGGAAAGACATTGCTGGACTCCACGACTGTTCCATGTGCATATGGCACCTGGGGCCTGCGCTGTGCAGCAGCCTCGGCATGGCCTCGACTGACAACACCGATTCCATCGAGGCAGTCGCATGGCATGGCAAGGTACCAACGACTACCGGGCATAATGCTACAAGGAACAGATGGCGTATCTTGCGTTATCTCAATCAACAAGCACCCACACGGCACGCAAAGCCAGAGACCCAGAGACCCGCGTCGCACAGACTCGCATCACAACCTATGGCCATGAAGTCTCTGCGACCTGCCATGGCCCGCATTTTGACTGCCCTTTTGAGGTGCCGAGATGCTCTGTCCAGGTTCAATGCCTCACGGCTGCCTACTCATGACCTCATGCTTGCTTGGTCCCGGCCCGATCCAACACTTGCCTTGTGCCAAAAGCGCCGGATTGATAACAAGAGATGATAAGCACATCGAAGAAAACGTACTTGGTGAATGTCAAACAGGGTACCTGGTCTCTAACCAACCTCCAGGCAGGGGCATGCGAACTGGCTGCTCAACTAGTATACCTCCAGTAACAAAAGTCCGTCTTGGCCAGACAAATGCCGCTCCCTGGCAAGCGGCCAACCATTGATTCAAAGATGGATGGCAACGGCCTGTCGCCCATAGCATACACGTGTCTGCCAAACGCCATCAACGTCCACTAGCCCTCGGCCACTGATAGCAGGCTAAGCACGACTGTTTTTGATACGCAGGTGAAAAAATTGACCCCGCGATCGCAGGGAGTCTGAATCAGCGTCACGGAGTTTGCTTCCTTCCCTAGGGCTCGGTTCAGCCATTTCAACGGTAGCCAGACGATATTCCCGCCGCCTTGCAGCTCCTCACAACGCGTCGTGGAGAAACCCACACGCGCATGCAACGGCCGGCTTGGACGGAACCAGGCCGGGACAGGAAGGCCGCTAGCTTCACCTCTTGCCCCCAACCTCCCAGTCCCCCTCAGGCAGGTACCTTTCCCCCCCACCCTTCTCTCCCTCTCTCTGGGGTTTCTCGTTTTCTTTCGTTTGAACCATCGTGAGGCCAGGTTGCCCAGTGCCTACCTTGCATGCGGGTATCAGACACCAGAATCAGATGCCAGAGCCTGCCCATTGACGTGTTTACCCACCCACCGCCTGCCCACCGCCTTGTCCACCGCCTTGTCCACCGCCTGCCCATCGCTTGTCAGTCAGTGTGCTCCACCTGCATACGGCCCACGATGGCTTGGCCCCTCAGGTCCGTTCGATGGAGTGAACAATTCCCTCCAACAAGCAGGGATTCCCCCGTAGTCTCGGCAACGATCTTGGGCGCTCCTGTCATTCTCACTGGCCAATATACTGCAAACCCTTCCTGTAGCTGTCATTTGTGTCTACCATCGTGGCTGTCCGTTCTTCGCCGCCAATCAAGCGCTCTTTTGCCAGCACCCGCATTTCGGGTACCCGAGTTCTCAGCCTGCCCATTTCGTCGTCAACCGAAAACTCTGCGCCAACGAGAGACATTGACTGCCAACAGTGCATTAATCCGGCCCTTTATGAGATCTGAGTTGGGAGGCGGCGGAACATGATGCCCCTCGGGGGGTCCCATACTTGCTTGGCCGCCGCCTTGCGAGGGCGAGGGTCTCCCTGGTATACTGAATAAACTCTGGCATTTACTGGATACGGCGGCATAATCGACCCCCAACCCGGTTCCGCCAAGGTCCGGCAAACACGATTGGTTCCGTTTGTGAACTCAACAATGGTCTTCGATAGAAGGTTGGCCTATTGTCCCCCAACATTATCGTTGTCGTCGCTGTATCGCAGTCATTCTCAACTCCCGCGTCTGCTAAATGATCAACATCTGAGTGTCCCAACCGTGCTGAAAGAGCCGTTCTAGAACTTTGCTGCGGGCTGCGGGCTGCAGGAAATGATCACGGACACGACGCTTTGCGCCACCTTCTTCGACTGGTGTCTCCAACTGTGGCAGTGCATGTCTGAAGATTGAACAACGACAACCAATCCCCCCTGGCGTACCTCTGCAATGAGGTCTGCAGATCAATTCATGGCTTGCAGTAGCTAGCTGTTGTACGTTGCTGTGAGGCACTCGATTATTCCGGCAATAGTCCCAATCGCATGTGCTGTTGGTGACTTGTGGCAACTCGACGACTATTCTAGACCCATGAGCTGACGAGTAAGTCAGAGAATGCGAAACCATTGTCACCAAACTCGGTCTACGAGGAACGGTCACAGGTCACGACAGCGAGGCTATCTTGGCTTCCTTTCGCCAGCATTACTCCTCTGCCGACTCGCTAGCCTCTGCGCCCGAAATCTGCCCCCGCAATCGTGGGGACTAGGATCCGAAAATAGAGTCGTCGCATCCCTCGCGGCGATCATTAGCTAGTCCAACTCGAGTGGGTTGGATATTTCCACAGCCAATATTGAAGCTTCAGGGTTCGATTTGTGTGATTTATTTGAGATCCAACAACCTTTTTCATACTCATCAACTATAACTGAAGCATTCCCGGTATGCACCAGTGGTTCGCTCGTCGATTGGCACATTTGTCTGGGCAGCTATACTCATTTGCGTCGACAAGCCTGGTCAAAAGATATGTGAAGCGGTTCGTCGGTTATAGCTGCTAGTTTTTAAGCTCTATGCCAAGTTTTGCAGGCTCAAAGGTCTCTAAAACAGTTGCCAAAGATATTGCTGATGAAATGGAAGGGCTGCTGGCGAGCCAGGCGAGGCTTAACTTCATCGCCAGGCCCGCCATGGAGGACCCTAACACAACCGGTGTCTATGTTCCTTAAGATGATGTAAGGCCGTCTCCGTGGCTCTGTTCTCGCATATGGGGCGCCTGGAAAATTACGGATCCCAGCATTGCCAGCGGGCACTCTCGTGTCTACACCAACTGATAGGGGTTTTGTGGCCGGAGAAGATCACAGTTCCTTGTGTCGTGCAGTGAATTCGAGGGAGTTAGACGCATACGTATCCGTAGACTATGCACTGAATGCATCATATGACGTGGTCTTGAGGCTAAACGCCAGCTACGAGAGCCGTCCACGAATGAGGTATATTGTCTCTTGTAGCAAAGGCCGGTATGTTGTTGTCAGCATGATGTGCTTCTCACTCCTTGCTTACTACCCCCAACTTGATATTTTGGCGAGTATGGTTTCCCCCGGATCGAGGTTTCTAACATGTTGGTTGCTTTACAAACTTGAATGGTTCAAGATGCTAGCACTGTTTTTCTTACAACCGGATCTGTTTAACCTGTCAATTGTACAGGAAGATCGTTTGTTTGGTCATAAAATGCCGAGCGTTACCACATAATCCCGGGACAACCCTACTCATCTTGCGGTGGCTCCGGCTCCTATCGGTTACCCAGGGCATTGCTGCTGCTTTCATGCCCGAACAAGATGATTGCTGCTTGGCTATTATATGGTTAACGGTGAGCCTTGCCCCTTTGAAATGACCGTTGGTGTGATCAAATGCATCTTGTCCCATCGTCAATCATGTCTTTCTCATCTCACCCACATAGTCGTATTGAGAAAGAAAAAAAAAAGACTGTCGCACCATCACAGTTGTGAAAGATGGCTGGCTCGGTAAAGGTTTGCAGCCAAGCGTATGCGCCAGTCACTGTTCGGCTTTCCGATATTGATGCCTCAAATATGAATAGTCTCGTGGCATTAATTAGATCCGGATGGGATGGCGAACCGAAGTGGCTGAGAGGCCATGGTTTTCTGCAACGCTTACAACCGACTTTGATGAGGCCAGGATCTCTCTGTGCCATGCCGCTTGACAGGTCTTCCTCCTCGTACTTACGCAACGTCGTCGACAAGGTCTTGCCAATGATAGCGCCGGCAGACCGTCAGTACCGACGCCAATGTCTTTTTAAAGCATAAAATGATAATAATAACAATAATAATAAAATCATAAGGGCGAATGGCACGATTCGGATGCCGTTGTTTCTTTTTCGTAAGCTTTTATTTCCTTCATGTTATCAGGTGCAAGTACCACCTTGCCGGATTTGGCGCGTTGGGTACGGGCACTTCACTAGTGGCCCCGCCTGGCTGCAGCGGCGGGTGGGTGCCGGATCAACGCAGCCAAACACTGAACAGTGCACAACACATCAGGAGCAGCACCTGGAGTCGGTTGCTCCGCAACGCAGACACAATAAACGCCTGGGCACCCATTGGCACTGCGCGCGTATCTCACCGCACCACGTCACATCCCACACCCACTTCACCTCCCCCGGGTAACAAACATTGAACCCGGTTCTTAAGACTGGCCCCCGTATATTGCCGTCACCGACTCGATCTTACCTACCTTGGGTCAGCAAGTCCCGGACGATTTGACTTGACATTGCTTTACGTCTTTGTTTCGTTATCTTCTTCCAACATCCAAAGGAGCCCGCTCCGATCTGCCTAGCCTCAGTTGCTACTGTTTATGCACTTCTTCTCGGACGAAGGCAGTGCCTTGCAGGACAGCGCAGCACCAACATAACCTCAACAGGAGCAAGACCGGGACTAAAAGCGACATCAAACTGCTTGGTTGATCTTAACACATTGCATTGACTTACCCACATTCCACCGCTTCTCCGCCTCGCCTTGATAACCTCTCTATTAGACTTGGAACAACATTCCAGTCGCTCTGTCGTCCAGTTCGAGAACAATGGCCCCCGTGGAGCGCGAAGCTCCAAGAGACGGGGATCGTCCTCTGAGACACCAACATTCTATGTCGTCCGATCAGGGCAGAGCTCTGGTGCCCATGTAAGTGACCAAAAGACAAACCTCTTCCATCATCAACCATTCCCTAAATCTCCTCCGTCATGCGCTGGTCATGTCTGTTATTTGGCGTCACCTAATGAAGACCAGGTGGGATAGCTCAGACCCGGACAGAGCGCCGCCGCCTTTGCCTCTGAACCCGCAATCGCCGAGTGTCACCACCTCTAGAAAAGGGACCTCGAGTGCCATCCAATCTGCCCATGCTGCCTTGACCGAGAGGGCGCGCGAGAGCGCCATGGTCCCGGGACCGCTGACGAAACGGAACACCGACATGTCACCGGAACGCTCCCTCATCAAAGGATCCCACCACAAACGAATGCAGTCCTTGCAACCAGGAAGTGTCAGGGACCTCAGTCTACTACTGGAGAGTGGCCAACAATCCAATCCACCATCACCGACGAAAGCCCCCGAACGAGCCGTCCGTCCGTCCACTCCAGGGGCCAACAGAAGGGATAGCTTTGCCGACAGCAGAAGGAGCAGTGTCGTCGATGGCAGAAGGGACAGCTTCGTCGAAAACAGAAGAGAGAGCTTCGCCGAAACAAGGTCACCAGAGAAGGAGGTCACAACGCCGTCATCGGCCCCGATTGTGACTCCATTAATACGTCCTGCGATGAAGAGACAGCAACAGAGCATTCTAAGCGAGAACACACCTCCACAATCTGCAACCATGCTTGCCATTCAGAACATGCCGCTTCAGGGTCAGAAGGACCAGGAAAATACTCTCCAGAATGCCACCAATGGCTCCACGGCTCTCGTGAGAACGCCTCAGTCTGCCGATGCTCTTTCTGGGCAAATACTCAGTCTCACCAGTATCGCCACAGCTCTGCAGAAGGACATGGCTCAGCTGAGTCGACGAAGTCGGGACAACGCGACCGACCTGCTGAGTCTGAAAGAGGCGACCAAAGCTCGTGACGAGGACATTCGCAAGAGCTTACGCGAGCTCATCAACAATGCCCAAGACGCAAGCAGCAGGCCAAGTTCCCGCGATCCCTTCGCCAGCAGCTTGTTCCTCGACAGCAAGCCTCATCACACCTCTCCTCCCCCAAATAAAGCACCTCGCCCCTTCTCTCTACCTAGAATCCCATCGCCCAACAGCTTTGCAGCATCCATCGACCGAGACACTTTGAGTCCTCCATCGCTATGCAACTCAGAGTCTCCAACAACCATAGCAATACTGGACAAGATTATCAGGGACATGGGTACAAAGGAGGGGCATGATCTTCTGCTGTCTCGTCTGACCGATGTGGCGGAGAAGCTTGCTGGCGTTGCCCCGGCCTCCAAAGTAGACGAACTGATACAGCTCGTCAAGACCAGGTCAGACGATGCCGAGGTGTCTCAAGGTTGCGGGGGCAATGGAGGCGGCAATGGAAATCGACCCCGCACAGCAGGCTTTGATGATGATTCGAGCAGCATGGATTTCGATTTTGACCCTGGATACGCCAGCCAACTAACTCATCGATCGGAAAGAGCATTGCATAACGAGCCCACCTCACGGTCTGCGGCTACATCTGCTAATGCTTCTGATCTAATCAACGATGAAGTACTGAAGATTATCCGAACCGTCAAGGACAGTGTCGCCCAAGGAGGCGGCTTAACTGCTGAGGTCAAGGCCCTCGTTCGGGAGCTTCGTGGTGAAGTCCTTGGTATGGGAAGAGAGATCGGCAGGAGATTGGATGAGGTCAATACGCAATCCACATCCGCGGAACCCCCGGCAAACAACGAAGAAATTACTAGAATCATCCACGAGGGTCTTGAACAGATGAGAGAACAGATGGACGAAGTTCTGCGAGAGCATCGTCGACAGTCCGCCAATTCCGTCTCATCAAGAGCGACTGCTGTTGATTACCAAGAAATTTACAACGCTATGAGAGCAGCACTCCGAGACTCGCAAGCCTCACAGCAAAAGGAGCCTGACTTGAGTCGTGAAGATGTTATGGACGCTGTTAAAGACGCTTGGGAAAACTATAAACCAGAAGTCGAAAACCACGACCCAGGGCTTGGACGCGAGGAGATTTTGGAGTATCTCAAGGAGGGCTTGCAAGACTATGTCGATCAGGATCAACACCCTGTGGGAGCCTCGAGAGATGAGGTGTTCCAAGCAGTGGTTGAAGGCCTCAAGCATTTCTCACCACCTCGCGTAGACACGCCAGCCAGCCTCTCTCGAGATGAGATTCTCGAGGCAGTCCGCGAATGTCTGGAGGAATTTGAGTTTCCCGTTGCTCCATCAGCGTTTACCCAAGAGCTTACGCGAGACGATATGCTTCATGCAGTCAAGGAAGGCCTAAGCGGATACGATCTGCCCACTGCTGGGTCTCTCGTCCCTCACCAAACAGGCAACGATGAAGTTGTCACTCGATTGCAGGAAATCCTCGAATACATGCGTAGTGAATTCCGGGCTGTAACAGAAGAGGCAAAACACAATGCTGCAGCAAATGGCCGTGACACGGAACAGATTATGGACGCCACGAAGGATGGCTTAGAGAAGCTGCGAGCCGATATCCAGGAGTACGTCAGTCATCTGAGTGGCAGCATTGGGCAGGATGAAGTTACACAAACTTTACTCGGCACACTGGATACCTTCAGAGACGAGATGGCCGCGTTGGTCGACCGCGTATCAAGTGACTCAAGGTCAACAATCGAAACCCACATGGAGTCATTGCGGGACACTGTCAACTCATCCATGGTGCCCGCCACTCCCCAAGTCAACCAGAAAGAGATCATCGAAGCTGTGAGAGATGGCATTGACAGTGTACGTGCAGAACTGCGTCGTCCCTTTGCTGGAGTCACGGAGATACTGGATGCTCTCCACGACGGCCTGGCAGACTTACGCATCAGCATTGATAAGGTTGGAAACCGGCCAGCGGATCTGACGGCCAATGATGAGATTCTCGATGCGCTGAAATCAGGACTCGACAGTGTCCGCTCCGACATCGATGGCCTTCGCGAACAACAAGGTCAAAATGACAGGGCCTTGACGACAATGAACGATGGTGCCGTTGTCCAGCTAGATGCTCTCAAGCAGGACGACATCAAGAATCTTGAGGTCCTCATTACTCAACTCCGCATCAAGATTGAGGCTATGGAGCCTGCAAACGTTGACGCTGTTGCCAAGGACGATCTGACGCACATGGAGGACATGCTTCGCTCTCTACAAGAATCCGCGTCCAAGGATGACATACTGCGTCTTGAAGATATGCTTCGACTTGTACAAGAGTCGGTCTCCAAGGATGAGACGTCTCGAATTGAAGAGGTTCTTCTCAATGCCCAGGACTCAGTATCCAAGGAGGACGTGGCACGCTTGGAAGATGCACTTCGAACCATCCAGGAATCGGTCAAGCCTAAGACCAACGAGGACAATCCCACCAGCACTGATCCTGCTTCCAAAGAAGATGTTCAAGCCATTGAGACAATTCTGCGTAACACCAAGGGTCGGTTGGATGACCTCATTGACGGCGAACAAGCTGTGCGGAAAGAACACCTGGACAGCCTGGAGAACATCATTCTGGAGACCAGAGAAGCAATCAACCTAATCACTACCCAAATGGATGTTCTTCCAAAGAAGGACGACATAACTTCCGTCGAGTCCCTGGTTACACAAGTCGCTGCAGGGTTCGAGGAAATGAAGGAGAGTACCGCCAAACAACTAGAGGACCCAGAGCGCGTGACCAAGACAGACGTGGAAGCCGTCGAAGCCGTATGTCTCGATATTAAAAATGTGTTCGATCAGATGCTCAAGTCGGATCTGGCAACGCTCGCCACCAAGGAGGATATCAAAAAGACAGAGACAGCCTTGGAAGAACTCAAAGGTCCTCTAGAAGGGCTGAAGGCCCCCCTGGATGATCTGAAGGCCCCCCTGGAAGAACTCAAGACCCCGCTCGAGGAGCTTAAGGCAAGACTCGACGCCTTGACCGACTCACATGCCAAAGGAGGCGAGGAACGCCAAGCCGAGATTGTTGGTGTTGGCGAACGAGTCACCGAAGTCAAGACCTTCCTCGAAGAATTCCAGGGGCTAGTCAAGGCTAAGCTTGAGGACGGCGTCACTGGAATCGAAACACTTGCAAAGCTTTTCGAGGGCGTTTCAACAACAGTGGAGAACAACGCCTCGGTCGGCCAGGAGCTAAAGGATCTCTCTGACATGATGAAGATGGAATTCGAAGAGTCCAAGGCCGGTGTGGTGGGCGCCAAACTGGAGTCTGACGAGAAGTTCCTACAGACTACCGAAGCCCTGAGCGCCAAAATTGACGAGAAGGTCGCGGAGCTAATGACAAAATACGACGAATTTCACGTTGCTCTTGACGACCGCGCGAAGGCAGGAGAGGTCAGAGATGCCAGCACTGAAGAGGCAGTCCTGGGCACCAGGGCCGTTGCCGAAGAACTCAAGTCCCTGGTCGACACGCTGGGTGCCGCAGTCACTGACTCAATGGAAAAGATGGAGGAGGCATCCAAGACTGTGTTCACCAGGGTTGAGGATCTCATGACCAAGTCTGAAGAGAATCACACGGAAGGGAAAGCCGATCACCAGCAAACTCGTGACCATCTGAAACAAGCTGTTCAGGCTGTTGAAGGTCTCCAGGGGCAGGTCGGCGAATTCCAGCCTCAGATCCTCGAGTCGGTCAAGGATATTCTGCTTATTGTTGGTCAGCACTACGACTATGCTAAAATGTCGACAACTGATATTCAGAAAACAATCGAGGAGGCCAAACCCACCGAGCTAGCCCTCCCACCACCTCCTGAAAAGTATGATGACGCTGTGGTCATCGAAAAGCTCGACAAATTGGTGGAGCATGCCATGGTTCCCATAGAAAAGTACGACGATGCGGGCGTCCAAGAGAAGCTTGACAGACTCGTCGAGTATGCGTCGGCCCCAGTCGACAAGTACGACGACGCTGTTGTTCAGGAGAAACTCGACAAGATTGTCGAGCAAGTCTTCTTACCAGTCGAAAAATACGATGATGCCGGCGTTCATGACAAACTCGACAAACTCGTGGAACATTCCCTTGTGCCTGTTGAGAAGTACAATGACGCGCCAGTACACGAGAAGCTTGATACACTGGTAGAGCATATCTTGGTCCCTGTTGAGAAGTACGACGATGCTGTGGTTCAGGAAAAGTTGGACAAGCTCGTTGAACAGCAGGCTTTGATTCCCATCGAGAAGTACGACGATGCTCCGGTGCACGAGAAACTTGATAGGCTTGCTGAACAGCAGACCTTGATTCCCACTGAGAAATACGACGATGCTCCAGTGCACGAGAAGCTTGATGCACTGGTAGAGCATATCTTGGTCCCTGTTGAGAAGTACGACGATGCTGTGGTTCAGGAAAAGTTGGACAAGCTCGTTGAACAGCAGGCTTTGATTCCCACCGAGAAGTACGACGATGCTCCGGTGCACGAGAAACTTGATAGGCTTGCTGAACAGCAGACCTTGATTCCCACTGAGAAATACGACGATGCTCCAGTGCACGAGAAGCTTGACAAGCTTGTTGAGCACGCTACGATCCCTGTCGAAAAGTATGACGACTCAGCCGTGCACGAGAAACTGGACGAACTGGTTGATCATAGCCATGCCGCCGAGAAGGCATTTTCCCAGCTCGACACGCTCGAGAAGGTCCACCAAAAAGTCATCCAGACAGCGGCGGATATCTCACTTTTCCTTGCTAGCCAGACCAAGCGAATCACAGAGGAGGAGGAGGATCGGGAAAAGACGTTACATGAAGTAAACCTTGATTTGGAGCGGAAATTTACTCTCAAGGAGCAAATCGAGTCCAGCTTGCTGGATCTCAAACAAGAAGAAGAAAGGCTCAAGGCGTCCGTACTAGGGCTACGTACGGAGCAGGAGAGCCTCGTTCGTCAGAAGACGAGGCTGACTGCGGACGTTTCGTCCCTCGAGACTGCGCTGCATATCCGTCGGGAGGAGCTTCATGACATGGAAACCCGTGCCGAGGGGTTGGAGCGTCGTATCTTGGAGGGCGTCATGGACCATTCTCGTGTCCTCCTGATGTCAAAGGCGACAAAGGGCCGTGACGCTATGAGCCGCAAACGTGTCCGAGACCAGAAGCCGAGTCACGAAAATGGTACAACTGAGAAGACCACGTCGCCTGCCGTCAACCTAGCACTCTCGGCTAAACGGAACCTGAAGCCACCGACTCAAACGGGCACCGCGCGCCGAATCTTGTCGCTTAGTCAAATTACAAACAATGTGCCAGCGGGAGGTGTTACGCGCAGTCAAAGTGTGAGAACTGCTGGTGCAAAGGGCCATCGCAAGTCCAGCTGGGCAGGCGGATTCGCCAAGGGCTACGGAGAGCTTGACAAGGAGAATATGTCGTTGAAGGAGACCGAAGAGGAGAATATGCCGAGCCCTGCACCGCTCGATAACCCGATAGACGTAGCTGATTCCCTGGTGAGTGGCGACGACCCCAGCGATACAGAGACACTGCGCCGAAGCAGTCGTGGCACAACCGTCGTGACGGAGAGTACCGATAATTACACTGGCGATGGAGACTATTCGGACTATTATGACGATGTCCAGAGCGACTTGCAGAGTGATATTCAGAGCGAGTGGACAGAGAGTGTCATAAGTTCGAATGTCAGTTCAAATGTCAGCTCTAACCTCAGCCAGGAGACGCCTGGCAACGAGGTCGTTATTTACGCTGAGTCTCCCTAAGAAGCGAGGTTGGAGCCGATGCGGGGGAGGTTTTTGCTTGATCATTGACGATTGCTGAATAATGTAAGCGCATGTTTGCTCCGGCATCAGTTGGGTTTACGGCAGATTGTGTCAAAAGGAGCGAGGGTTTCCTGTTGTTGCTGTCTTTATTCTGTATTTGGTAGCGTTAGGATGAGCCCGGTCAATGTTTTAGGATTGTAGGTAGTGTTGTTGTTGAATACGGAGTAACAATTGAATCGTGCTTGTGCCACAGTGAATCAATTGGCTTGTGTGCGCCTCAGTACATCAACTTTGCCTCGAAACACGTCGGGTATACATGATTAAATGTGCGCCTGTGAATGGGAACAATAGTGTTACAAAAAAATACAGTTTGGGTGTGTCATGAGTCAAAGTAGCCGGTATTTGACCGTTACGATGAGGTGGTCTTCCGAACGATGCTCTCCTTTCCGTCCATCCACGGTTGCAAACAAGCTGGAATTGAAACAGACATTTCCTGCTCGTTCCATCCCGCTTCCAGGAGAGCAGCGACTATCCTTGGGACAGCAAGGGCAGTGCCATTTACAGTCCATGGGAATGTGAGCTTGCCGTCAATCTTGGCCCGCGTGGCGAGTCGCCGCGTCTGATAGTCGGTGCAGATGCTAGCAGAGGTTACCTCACCCCAGCCGTCATTCTGCTGCTGACGGGATGGGAAGAAAGTCTCGATGTCGCATTTGCGAACGGCCGAGGCGCCGAGATCCGCGGTGGGCATCTCGAGTATGCGGCAGTGCAGACCCAAGGAGCCGAGGATCTCGGTCTGGATGTCGAGCATCTCCTCAAATACGTCAACCGTCTCGTCAGCGTCGGGAGATGTCCAGGCGAACATTTCGACCTTTGTGAATTCGTGCACACGGTACAGGCCCTTGGTGCTGGCGCCGCGGGCGCCTGCTTCGGCGCGGTAGCATCGGGAGACGGCGACGCGTTTCATGGGGAGCTCGGAGGAGTCGATGGTCGTGTCAGCTTTCATGCCCGCAAGAGGGATCTCCGAGGTCCCGGCGAGGCAGAGTTCCGGCTTGCCGCGGTCCGCATCGGCTTGGGACTGGGCAAGGGCGTAAATTTGCTGCTCGTCGTTCTGGTCTCGTGGTTGGAAACCGCAGGCCGAGGCGATGTGGCTGTAGACGACGCTCGGCGGGGCGACCTGGCGCCATCCGTGCCTGGTGGCCACAGCCAGGGCGTACTGAATGAGAGCCTGCTCCAGCTGAGCAGCTTCGTCAAGAAGATAGTACCATCCCCAGCCGGAGGTGTTACCGGCGGCGGCGAAGTCGAGGAGTCCGAGCTCCGATCCGATGTGGACGTGAGACCGCCATACCTTGTCTGAGGCGCTCGCGGGCTCGGCAGGGTGCTCGTTGATATAGCTCAGCAACTGCGGCTCGTCGCCGATGGGGGTGACTCCACTGGTGAGGTTGGGGATGCCCAGAGCAAGGGTCTCCATCTCCTCAACCAGCTTGGCCTCCTCCTGCTCGACGGCCGAGAGTTTCTGCTTGAGGACGCGCGCCTCCTCTAGGAGCTCATCGCGCGTCATGCGCCTGATGTTAATGAATTCTGCATCATCGCGGCTGGATGATGGATTGGCGATTTGGCGCCGGAGCAGGTTGGACCTCTCCCGGACGGCGCGGCTGTCCTTCTGCAGGCCCTGCCATTGCGCAAAGATTTCGTTGATGCGGGCGGGGCTCTTGCTTTGGGAGACGTAGTTGCGATCAAGACAGTTTTGCTCGTGGAGTTCCGGGTTCTCTCTAATGTGTCTGATATCGATGATTGGTTTAGGTGCTGTGGACGGCCTCTTGAGGTCTGCGAAAGCACGACGGGTCGCGATGTGGCTTATGCGTAATGAGGGTGAAGGCTGTAGTGAAGGCTTTGCGGCCCTCAGCGAACGATTCAGGAGACATGTTAAATTCCTTCCCATCTCGGTGATCGGGCGTTCTGGAGTCGGTTTAGGGTGTCTGAATGCCCACGCGGGTGAGTAGAGATGAGCTGAGGTAGTGAAGGAAAAGGTGATGGCTGCGTTTGTATGAATCGCTTACAGGAATATGAGCAGGGGCCCAGAAGGCTGGATCTTCGCTTAATGCAATCCGACGGACGTATCTTACGATGGTGCATGGACGACAGCGATTGGGCCACCCACATCCACATCCGTTATGCAGTAGAGAGAGGCAGGAGAAACATATATTAATATGTCGCAAGGTTTCCAAATATATCTATCTGGATGTGGGTTTATTTTCATTTTATTCAAGGCTGCTATGCTCCTGGGGTATCATTTACCGTGTCGATGCTAGAACCTCAACTCAGTGCGTTCATTCTCGCCCGTCACGCTCAAGTTCCACTGCACCATCTCGGTTCTCTTTACTACACAGATCCCCATGCTCCCAGAGTCCAGCTCGCTTGACTTCCACCGGCTCCCCGCATCAGCCCCCCAGGTCCCATACTTTGGCGCTGTTGGGTCTTGACATCGATTTCGTTTGGTCGCGAGGCCCCGTTGATTCCCTGTTGGAGCCATATCTCACGGTCTATGTTGGACAGGGCCACAATCTTCAGCTGACAGGCCAAGCTAGCCCCTCCCCAAGGTCCCAACGATCCCAATGACCGCAAAACACCTTGCACTTTTGGATGGTCGCTGTCACGTTTCTTCAGGGATTCTTCTATGACATCTGCAGCAGTACGAGGAGCATCTTCCCCTGTGTCTTCTTGCTCGTCCGCCTGTTTTACGGGCGGCTCAACCTCGGTAGGGCCACTGCTAGCCTGTCGGCTCGTATTCTTCTTGAGCAGTGTGTTGCTCGTATACTGCTTTGGTGCTCGTCCTTGCACAGGATCCCACCCACGTTCATTGACTAGTTTCGACAGCTCACCAAATATCCTATGTCTCAGACCGATGACCCTGGAACAACCACCGGTGAAAATGATGCGTGACATGCAGACTGCCCGGGCGTCAATCGGTAGCTGGATAAGGTGCTGGTAGATGAGGTGATGGACGGGAAATTCATCGTCATCGAAGCTACTGCGAGAGTATTGTGGCGCAAAGAAAGTGTTCTCACACGGCTCAGATAGTTGTTGAAATAGCAAAGTCAGGTTCTCGGCCGGTTGGATAGACCGGAGAGAAACTTCGACGTTGGCATCTGACTGATCTAGGGCATCGGGAGAGGGTGGGAGGGACTCGTCCTGTTCCTCTACGGTAAAAAGAGTTTCTCCCTGGCGTTGATGATGCCGCTGTCCGGTACTTGGCAGGCCACTCCGTTCGAGCTGGCGGCACCAAACCAAGCGACAGGCCACTTCCTCACACTCTTCAAAACTAAGAGAATGTTGCCCTTGCTCTTTTTCTTGAGCAACCCTCTGTGCGTGGGCTGGTATTGCCGATACCGCGTCCTGCAAGAGGTTGTGAACCTCATTGACGAGCATCTTGCCTCCCCGAGTCGTTCTGGTAGTGCGAATCTCGCGATACTCGTAGACACTAGTCACAACTGTTTCTGCCCAGCCAAGATCGACTACCAATGCTGACCGGGTGCCAGCTCCAATGACTGACATGACTGCAGATGACATTAAGGATACAGTCGGCGCCAAGAACCGGTTGAAGAGTACGTCGAGGGTAATGGACAATAGCGGCAGAGGGATGGAGGAGGAGAGGACGAGGGAAGTACGGCGGGGTCGGGAGTCGATCAGCAGAAACCTGCATGGCACGGGTTAGCGACATGCAGCAAGGGCGTCATTGATTAAGGAGTGCAGAAATACTTGTTTAAAGCTTCTCGAATGGCCCGTTCAATCTTGTCCTCCACGAGTCCCAGGTCCACAGACCTTACATCATGTTGCCAGAGTTCATGGCCATCTCCCCAGGCCTTGCCTGTTGGGCGCCACCTCCAGTTATCCTCGTGCGTTGGGTCCCAAGCGCGGAAATCCCCCACCCGACGTTGTTGCTCGGGGCCTAGGGACAAAACTGCTTTAGGTGTAGGTTCTCCTACAAACCCAAGCTTAATGAATCGAGACCCCAGCTCGATCACAATGGTATCTTCTTCGGCACGTAGGCTGGACGGGGAGCCAAATGTGGACGAGATATTGCGCGAAGGCGTATGTGGACTTGCAGGGCCGCCGGTGCTAGGGCCGGTCTCCGTCCGGATGTTGGAGACGGATCGATGTGGAAGGCTCGGGACGGCGGTGGACGACATGTTGTAGGTTGCAGGTAGCTGCTAATACAGTTGACTTGGGAGCGTTGCCCTGAGGCCTAGCAGACCATGCTTCGAGTCTCTTTAAGTAACGTCGCGCTTTGCTCAATCGGGTTGAAGGCGCTCATTCGAGGCTTTGCGCCAGGTATAGCGATTTTTGTATAGTTGGAAGCGAAGCCTGATTGATCCGGAAAATCGATATGTCATCGACTGTGACTCGGAGGGTTTGTTCTTTAGGACGCGTTCAAGAAGTTGTCCCAGTAATGGCGGTGCACCGTGGTAGCCCCGGCCATGTTGCACCTGCCACCCTCATGCGAGATCCAAGGGGGAAACATACCTGTTCAGGCAACTGTGGAGCTTTACATGCAGGACAGGGTCCGTAACCTCTTGCGGGGTCGCCCGGATGTTGCATATTTTTGCTAACCCGTTAAGGCGTCGTCCTGTATTTGTTCAGCATCCAGGCGCCTGAGCTTACGGCGAATGTCAATAATTGGTATCGTAGCCAGAGTAACCAACCACACCACTGATCCACCCCAACGACATCCGATCATTTTACCTGCAACAGGTTCGCGTAGCACCCACCTACCCGGGCCAGTGACATCGAGACAATTGAGGAAGTGGCTGTTTATGAAATACCGAGTATTATGACCAACTCGTATGTATAAGGCAGTTGAAAGTCTACCTATCCGACTTTGAACCATCAGAATCTCTTGGCCTTTATTGTCGTTTTACTTAGCTCAATCCCAAAATGGCTTCCTCATGAACCGTCGACACAATTCGCCACGCAACATTCGCCCTCTCGATTTCCAGATACCACCCTGCAATTTTCGATCGCCATCAGCTTGTTCTCGCCGTTATTGTACAAGCTAGTTTTAGGGGGTTGCAATGGGAATCAAAGGGTATCTATGAACCTGCACGTCCACCCATTCGCAGGGAGCCAACCACTCATCCGATGCTTATAGAATTTACCGCGAACTCGGCCCGGGCCAAAGGATTTCTCTTGCCAAGTTGGCAATAGAAAAACTTGAGAGCTCGGGACGTCCGCTGCGCCTTGCGATTGATATAGCTATCTGGCAGTTTCAAACACAAGCTGCACGAGGTCAAACCCACTTTTGAACCATTGTTTACAGAGCTAACACCATCTCCAGGTGGAACAAATCCTGCAATAAGGACTCTCTTCTATCGCCTGGTGCGAATTCTCAGTCTCGGAATACACCCTATTTTCGTTTTCGATGGCCCCCACAAGCCGGCATTAAAGCGCAACAAGCGCTCTGGCAGAGGGGACGGGGTTGCGACAGCTATGGCCAAAAGGGTCATTCGGCTTTTCGGGTTTCCTGTACACGACGCTCCAGGAGAGGCAGAGGCTGAATGCGCTCTCTTACAGCAGCAGGGCATCGTTGACGCTGTTCTGAGCGAGGATGTCGACACCATTATGTTTGGCTGCACGCGGACACTTCGAAGCTGGACAGCAGAGGGAGCCCGCGGGGCCAAGACTCCAACCCACGTCAGCATGTACGATGTCAACGATTTATTATCCGCAGGGACGGGACTGGATCGAGAGGGCATGGTGCTCGTTGCTCTGATGAGCGGAGGTGACTACATCCCCGAGGGCGTTCCTGGCTGTGGCGTCAAGGTGGCTTGCGAGGCAGCCAAAGCCGGGTTTGGCACCTCGCTTTGTCGGCTGAAAAGCGACAATGATGCCCAGTTTGAAGAATGGAGGAACTCGTTAAGACACGAGCTCCGTACCAACCAGAGTAGCTTCTTCAGAGTGCGACACAAGGCCTTATCCATCCCGGACGAGTTTCCTAATCGACAAGCGTTAAGATATTATACCCATCCGGTTGTCTCGAATGCTGCTACCATCGATAGGCTGAAGGCAGGTGTAAACTGGAGTCGCCCAATAGACGTACAGGGCCTTCGGTATTTTGCGGAGGAGACGTTTGATTGGGTAAACAGAGTCGGTGCTGTCAAACTCACGCGGGTCCTGTCCCCTGGCTTGCTGGTACACAAGTTACTGGAGCGGCATATGTCCGATCGGCCCAACGAGCAAACAACAGAGGAAATGGAGCGGGAAGAGTTGGAGCTTATCAAGCGGATATCTGCGAAAAGAAGTCATCACAGCACCGACGGCATAACAGAGCTCCGAGTGGCACACATACCAGCCGACATCGTTGGCCTGGACTTGACACAGGAGCTTGATGAAGTGGCGTCTTTCGATCGCCAAGGTCTCGCGCTCAACAGCGACGACGAGTTCGAGGCTGCCATCGACGGCGATGCTGAGGCAGCAGGCAACAAGACAAGGGCCAAGAGCCTGTTCGACCCGACGGTGGCCGAGTTGATCTGGCTGCCAGAAACACTCGTCAAGCTGAGCGTACCTCTTACCGTCGAGGACTGGGAAGAGAGACAGCGATCTAAGGCGCTCCCCCGTGCCTCGAACAAGGCCGGCAAGAAGAAGTCTAACAAAAACGCACCGCCTGAAGCGGGCGCTCTTGACATGTGGGTACATACCACCAAGATCGCCACAACGAAAGCCGGCGCAACAGTGCAAGACACGCGCCTCAACAGTGACGATCAACTTCCACCGCTCGCTAAACCGAAGCCTCGCGGTTCTAGCCCTCGTAAACTTACGTCCTCCGCCGCCATCTCGGTCTCGCAGCGGCCAGGCCCCCTGCAGAGTCAAACCAACCGAAGTAAGCAATTCAGGTCCAACGGGAAAGCGACAGCCGCCGCAGATCCGACCGGGCACAAGAATCCCTGGGCATACGCTGGCTCACAACATATGCCTAGGATCATCAAGTCTCAGCAGTCCGCAGAGGCGATTGTTCTGTCATCTAGTCCCTTGCGTGCGTCGCCTGCGCCTGCTTGTTCGTCGCTGAGCCCGCCGCCGCCCCCATTCATCGTTGATCTTTCTGATCCCGACGATGCCTACCTCTTCAAGCCGTCCAAACCCCCTATTCAACCGCCGGGCACGCACATTCGGCGAATTGACAAATCGCAACCGGCAAGTGGGACACACCCGGCGCTTCCTACCACTCCACCAAAGAGCATGAGATCCATGAAGCAGATGCGCATGGATTCCTTTATCATCAGCGCTCCCAAGCAGACAGAGAACGGAGACAACTTGCCGTGGACTAAGAACCAAAATGAGAACGGTTCGGAAAGTCATACCAGCGCCAGTCAGGCCAAAACCCAACACTCTAGTTGCCTCGATTTCAAAGTGGCCAGCTCCATCACATCACATACCAACCGAACTTTGACGTCTCGAGTGGACGATGACTGCCCGGCAGCGCCCAAATTTACCACTCCGAGGCGGTCGAAGAAAATGATGCCTCGGACGAGCGCCTGTGGTTTTTTCAAGGTGGTCGAGATGAGTGACGAGGAAGACCACAGCGGGCCCAGGAGGCAAAGCGGTGTTTCCATCATAGACCTTACGGGTGACGACGAACAATGATACCCTGTACTACCTACAAGCTGCTCACTGTTCGAGAGAAGTGTCAATAGGTTATATTGAAATATATTAATACGCCCGCCAAGCGCAAGCTTCTTGTCGAGTGTGTCTACACGGGACACAGGCTCATAAGTGGGTATCCAAGGCTATATATCCGTCCACATTTCAAAGCAATCAAATCAAATCAAATCAGTAGTTTCATATATCATCAATGGGAAGAACAGCCAGCATGCTTCTTCCCCTCGCCCTGAGACGTTGCCCAACGGGTATCCAAGCTATTTTTTCAATCAATGTTCGACATGCCAGGGAAGATCGTGATCTCCCACTGTTGTACAGGTGAGGTAACTGATCCCATCAGCCGTTCTCCCGCTACTGATGTCCAGTTCTAGATCGCTTCCCGTCAATGGCCTGACAATGTCGCGAGCCATCATCTTCAGTTCGTCTATACGCTTCTCAAAGCGACGCAGATTATCGCGACTGTAGAGCTCGGGCGTCAATTTTAAGAATCGTTTGCATTCGTCGTGGCCAAGGTAAGCGGAGGAGGAAGCGCCGAGAGTACGATATGTGCGGCCAACAGTGGCCAAAGGCGGGACAACTCCAGGAAGGGCTAGTTGCTGCGAATTGACGCTCCGTCCTTCGCGGGAACCCTGAATACGTCGATCAGGTGGAGGTGGGCTCGTGTTGTCGGCCAGCCACTGACGGAACAAGCTGACGGCTAGCCAGTCCAGATAAGATGTGTTGGGAGTCACACGCTCGCCCCTGGCTGTTGTCAAATTCAGCCGGAAGAGACGGCCCTCTATGCGGCTGACAATCTCCTCAAGCTCATCAACTTTGTCCTCGATTATGTCAAGGACTGCATCGGGAAGAGCGGCACGGAGGCTGCGCTCACCCGCCGGCCATTGCCCGACAACGTGGATTAGTGCCTCCTGAAAGATAACTCTGCTACGGGCAAGATAGCCGAGGCGAAGGTAGGAGATAGGGTACTTCGCAATCTGCTTCCACAGCCGCGACTGGAACTGCAGCAAGTGATGGTCCACCCTGGGGCCGACCACGGCCAGCGCGTCATACAGATCCGCCAGGGTGATTAGCGACTTGCATTGTACGTAGGCGTCAGCAATGTTTACACCATCCAAGACCGGAGGGTAGTTGTAAAAGATGCGGAAGAGGTTGTCATAGTCCCGTAGCAAATCCTGATCGATTTGAGATAATGGCTGGACCGGCGTCGTCGAGCTGGGCACGAGGCTCAAGTTGGCCACGGAGCGGAAAAAGCTGTGGTTAGAGTGTGTGGATGAAGAATGTGAATGACCCGAGGTCTTGCTTCGCGTAACGGGTACGGGCTGGTTGCCGCTGTGAGCGTCCCCAGGGCCGAACAAGGACCCGGAAGCGTTGGCGCTACCCTTGGATCGGTCCTCGTCCTTTTGTACCAGCATCGGAATATCTCCATCCCCCGTACCTGGATCCAGCTCGTACCGCCATTGTTTCCGCGGGGCAGATGACGCTGTTAACGCCCGGGTGGAAGCGGGAGCGTTGGACGTTTCTAAGGAGGGGCCGTCGCTGATGCGTGCCACATCACCCAAGGCGGCATCAGAGATGGGCTTTGACCATTCATGGCTCGTGCTGGCTTCAAAAAAGCCGGAACACCGGGTGAGAGTATGGCGATGCAGCAAATAGCGGTTCTCATGGCTGCCGACCTTGACTATAATCTCGACGTCGCCCGAGTTGTTGAATATGGGAAACTCATTCTGAGGTATATAGGTGGAACCGCCGATGTGAGATCTGTTGTACCGCTTCGTGCGCGAAAGAGAAGGACGCGAAACGACCGAGGAGGGGCCTCGCAGGGTGAGAGAGGACGCGGAGTCGGGCTGCGAGACCATGAAGAAGACGTATCGAGACCAAAGCTACGGGGTCGGAGGGAAGACGAAAGGCCTACGCCGGCTTGTACATGGAGAAGCGCGTCGCGGGCGACCCTTCAAGTCGAGAAATCGAGAGGCAAAAGATGCGGCGCGGGAGCGCGCAATTGTCAGGGAGGCGTGGTCCGAGGTCAGAATTGAAGGTCAAGGTCGGCCAAAGCACTCTAGCTGGCGCAACCTATTTGACTTGGAGTGTCGTCGACTGTCGATATCTTCGTAGGCGAGCAAACAGACGAAGCAGGTGATGAGATTAGTTGAGAAGAGGCGCCAGTCAAAGAAGCGAGATGAGTAGGGGTGCTAGGCGACTGACAGTACGGGACATATGATGGAAGGATGGGGAGAATAGGCGGCTGGATTTTGTTGGTGTCGCGATGCGTGGGGGGAGGGGTGCGCGTGCGCAAGTGCCAAAACAGTAACTACGATGGCGGGAGCTTTGAAAAGAGAGAAACATAAATAAAAAAACACAAAAGCAAAATACACAAATATTAAATAAATGATTGGTGTGGCAGAGACGGAGGGGAGGAGAGGAAAGCAAGGTCAACCAGAAGAGAGAGACTAGATGATTTGCTGCTTCGCTAGTCGAATGGGAGTTGAGGTGAGGTAATCACCATGAGGACCCAAGGACAAGATCAAAATGAAAGGCAGGAAGACGTAACGAATCACGAGGGCCCTGCGATGAGGCTGCGGAGAAAGAGAGATTCGGTAACGGAGGGGAGCTTGGAGACCAACACGAACCACACGGCGCGCAACGCAACAGCTGTAAGGAGGCGCCCTGGACGCGTGCGGGAGCAGGAGCTTGCAACGACGACGACGAGTGGGACAGGGACAGGGCAGGGTGGGCATTCCCGGTCACCAACACTCCATGTAATCAAGGTATTGGCCAGGGAGCCACTAAAACTGCAGCGTCCTGAAAGGACAGGAGGTAATTGTGAGAAAATCACTGGGCAAGATAAACGTGTGCCTTGCAACGCCCCCTGGGTTGCATTTCTGAGCTCAACTCAACTCATCATAGGACGTGATTGTTCCATGGCACGTTGCCTCAAGACAGCTTGATGCAGCTTATTCGCCTCCTCCCCATCACCCCCAACCAGCCCCAAGGTTTTAAAATGCAGGGGCATCATTGTTCATGCTGGCAAGGCATAATTACCCGGCCCCTCACACATGTACCGCACCTCAACTTGGTTGCTGGGCTTGACTGCCTTGACCTCAATCCTCTCGGTCACGACTTACAACAACCTGCAACAAGGCAGTGTGCCACGAGGACAACAGCCAAGCCAGGCGAAAGTGTACCATGACTGCACGTGGAGAAAATAGGTCCGAGAGGCGGCACGCTGGACGGTGCACTTGAGAATCCGCAGTGCCAATGATCCGTCCAGTCTCTTACGAATACATAGCAAAATGTACTATGTGCGCCAGCACCCCATCCTGGCCACTAATATGCTGTGCAGGAAGTTGTTACCCCCGGTAGATACGTACACAGCCCACAGCGGGTTGGCCAATGGGTATGTATTCTTATCCTGCAGGACTGCCTTGAAATCTTCAACTGCCAGGAGTCAGGAGTCAGTACACCGACAGATTCGTATTGAAGCAACCCAAGATAGGGCCAAATCCAGCTTGAGATATGATGGGGTGAACAGGGCTTCTGCTTAAGAACGGAACTGGCCTAGAAATACCTAGTTGGCGTCTTTCATGCGTTCCTAGTCCTCCCCCTTCCAGCGTGACTCGCCGTTTCGCAACAAGCGGCGTTGGTCGTGGACAATCGGCGCTTAAACTTTCCTCATCACGTGCACGGGAAAAGCGTGTCCCGATAAACGGATTAATCCAGGCTTCGAGCTGTTCGAGGGACGGAACGCTACTTGATCCGTCACGGAGATGACTGCAAAGTACGGATATCGTAGCAAGATACACGGCATCAGGTATGGCATGGCCTGAGAAAATAAGTTACTCTCTATCGGCACCTCCGGCCCACACCTCCTCATTTCTTATTGGCTCCGGGCCCAGGATGTGTGACACCTGCAGCGGGCGTCGTTCCTCCACTCCATTGGCCATATTCGCCTCTTGCCCCCCCCCCCACGCAGTGCCGGTATCTCCATTCCTTGGTGTCCACCCAAACGCTCAACTCTGCACAGTAGTGTACTCTCCGAGACAACTGGAACCAATGGGTTGCATGCTTTCGCAAACCTCCGTGTGCCTCCACTAATGGCACTGGGGCGCCGACACGGCGACAGCCGCCATATCCATCATCCACACCCCTTGGGCCCTCACCCAGCCACTCGCCAGCACAGATGCGCTTCGGTGGAGTTTCCCATTCTTCCGCCATCGTCACCTTGCGTGACCACCCCCGGGGTCTCACCTCCAAACATGAGGTGGCCCTATGGCTCCTCTGCCGCTCATTCGGCATCGGCGTTACTTGTCTCGCGTGTGACACTGGCTCAGCACCAACACCACCACCATCGACTAGGCCCGTCCACGCCCGTCCGCTGCGTCTCACTCTGTCAAAGTCCACCTACTTCTTGACTCGAGTTTGCGTCGAGTGCGATCAAACTTTTGTCTCACAACGCTCTTGGACACCCAGCCAACACAGCAAGCAAACTGCGTTCCACCCGGCCCTCGCCTAGCCTAGGTAACGAACTACATTGAAATTGGCGTGATCCAAACTCGTCACAGCGTACGGTAAGAAGCACCAATGCGAAGAAATATATGGATAGCATTGAATTGCAACCGAAGCCATGTTTGGCAGTGCAGACTGACCCCTTCATTCGGGGAGGTCAAAAAAGAAGAAGCAACTAGACAAACCAGACTGGTTGATAAAAGCCAGTTTCCGTAGATACGCCCAAATCGAGATATTCTTTTCAGCCGATCGGCCTTCATGTGTCTGTCGTGATGATACACACCTACATTCATGTGCTCATCCCATCGAACCCGATCCCACCAAGCGAGCCCATCCATGAAAAAGACCAATCGCGCCCCCCAGAGCCTGCCGTTTTGTGATATGATTCCCCCAAAAATGAAAATGAAACCGAATGCGCCGCATTAAATGCGAGAATAAGCACTTTACATCTCCATGTGGCTGTCAGACTCGGGTGCAAGCACCATGTTCAGATGCTCGCTCGCTGCTGGGGACTCTGTAGCAAGTAGAGTCTCTTGGCTGTCGAAAGCAGGTGGTGAACATTTGAGGTTTCTCATGGCGCCTCCAACATCCTTACTGACGAAACGCCCCTGACGAAGGTCCTCTGAAAAGAGAAAGAAGCCCTGCGCAGCCTCAACGAGATACGACTGGAGCCCCTTGCTTTCCAATCGAATGACCGCTGACGAAACGGGGTAGTGGTTCTCGATATATCGAGCCCAGCCACGTGCCGCTGCTTGAATGTGTTGGTCTTCGCTAATCCGCCTCCAACCAATGCCCAGATGAATTGTGAACTGGTCTACAACTGGTTGTGTCATGTTTTCGAGAGGAAGAGTCTCGGATGTAGAGACAATCGCTGGCCCGGTGGCTGCTTGAAGGTTGGATATGATACTTTGGGTCAACCGCTGGGATTTGTTGCTGCGTAGAGATGGTCGCTGTTGTTGTTCGTGCAGGCGCGTGGTGGCCTCCTTCGCTTTGCGAGCTTCATTTTGAGCTTCCTTCTCTTCGACCCAGGTGCCGGACTGACTGCTGGCATCCGCAACGTAGCCACCTTTCTTGATGAGGACCATGCCTGGGCCGTACTCCCACTCGTCCTCAGATTCCTGAGGTTTGGAGTGAGGCTCGGGTTCGTCTGTTACGAGATTGGGAGCGGCCTCGTCGCGAGAACGTTTGCGACCAGCGACTCTGAGATTCCCGGCAGGCATTGCCGACGGCGTAGCGCAGCGTTGGAAGGCAGCGGAATGGCCAAAGGACGCGGCTTGGGGTGCGTATGACTCCATGCCGAAGCTCGCTTGATGGGCGGGCTGCGGGGCAAGAGCCATGACCGGCGAGGCAGACGTGAAGGATCGGCCGAAGGATGACATGGCTGCAGTGTTAGACCTGTGTGAGGTAAGTTCAGATTTCAGCTTCAGATAGCTTTTCTACAAGTCAAGATGTGTTAGTGATTGCTGGCCGTTGGGGACTGGCGATAGAAGGCGAGGACTGTCGAGTGTGTGGTTGTAGCGTTGCCGGAAGGGAAGAGCCGGTTGACGTTTGCTTGCCAGGGGACGCGGTTGTATAGCGATGTCTAAGGAAGCAGGCGAGGTAGGCCTATGTTGATGACGGCTGGCTGTAGACAGAATGGCAGCAACCTGAAGGTGGTGACAGCAAGGTAATGGCAATGGCAGTTTGGCCAATCCAACGTCTCAAGGTGGTAGATATGAAGATATGAATGTCTTCAATAGATGAGACTGGTACGTTGGGAGTTCTTCCTCAGTAGATGGCAGTGTGGGCTGGTATGGAGGACATCAATTGAGGTAAGAAAGGATCAGGCTGGGGTACCAGACGCGTGAGTGGGAGGAAGGAGGGTGTCAGACGAGACGAGACGAGACTGAGGCAAGAGGATGGATGAACTGGTAAGGAAGTGGGAAAGGGAACGAGATCAACGAAGTGTGGGCGGAGGTAGAGAGAGCAATCCTTTTGTATTCTGCAAGGCCAATTGAGAGGGAAAGAAAACGCGAGGACAGTACGGGACAGAGCAGAACAGGGCCGACAAAAAGGTTGGAGGGTGGTAGACAAGGGAACGCCGCCTTTCGAGCCTTCCACCCCCAGTCGCAAGTTTGTTGCTGCGGACATAGAGAGCCTCTCGAAGGTAGGAAGCGCAACTAGGCAGGTACGTATCCGTCGCGACCGGGCCTAAGATGATCGCAGGTATCCTTCCCTATCTGAAGCAGACTGAGGTACTTTGTTGTTGAAGCGAGATACATTGATTTGTTAGTGAAAGATGGTTCAGTAAAAGGTACAGAGATATCCACATTTTGTCGATATCGGCTACAAAGTTAGCATATGTCAGCGTTGCATGTACCGAGCGTGTCTTGTCGGTGTCTCCTTGCGCTCAGGTCCAGGGCCCTCCATGTCGTTTTCCGTCCTTGCCAAATCGGGCTGGCTGGGCAAGCTGGTGGCCACAGTTGCTACAGCTGCAGCCGTCGTTGTCGCGCAGTGCCTTGGTGCTGTCTGGATGTTCTGATCACTCATTCGCTGGTTGGCAGCCTTGATGCCTGGGGAATGAAGCCAAGAGCAACACTTCTGCACCCCATCCTAACACGCGCCTGGCCGTCCATTGCTTGTACCCTGGGCACCCGGCCTACTTACTATGTAGGAGCTGATGTAACTTCCCGCCATGACCTGGGTACAAAGATACCTTTGCACCCTCTCAGCTTTCAGTCTCGCGCCCCGTTTTCCCATTGCGCCCATCAACCCCCGAATAGGCGAACGGGCTGACTGGCCGCATCAGTGACCCGTCTAATTATGTACATCCGCGGCCCATCTGCGGGCTGCAGGTGATCGGCTCGGTAGGTACGTAAGGCGGGCGGAACTTACAAGCCCATCATCCAAGCTTCATGCCTCAGGTCCTAAGCTGAGGTACATCTCCACCCTTACACCTGGAAACTGAGGCTTCAAAGGATAAACAAATGAAGCACCCTCTCCTGCCGGAGCAAACTATGCAGACTACCGGTACCTCTGCAGATGACTGCACATAACTAGTTCTGCATCGAGTCGGGTCCGGAACAACCAGCACTGCCGAGACGCTCATCTCCACCCTGTCCACTTCCAAGTTACAGCACACCCAGCTCGGCGAGCGAAAGTCGGGAACTGGGGAGACACTTGATGTCCACAACCCCTACCTAACATGCCCCTGTCACTTTCTATTCCTTACCCGATCCTATCCGGGAGGCGCACCAGACTATATTGGCAGAGCACGCGTCAACTAGTTTTCCCCAGCAATTCCCGCCAGTTCCGCCCACCAGTTCCGTAATTATTTTCGTCGGTAGACATGTTAACCGTTTGCCTCACTCCAGGAATATGTGTGAACACCGACTTAGAGCACCACTGAGCTTCAGGAAAGGATACATCAAATACTTGGCATCATCCCGGTGCTGTAATAATCTGACGAGTAACAACCTACCCTTCTATTGTTTTTGTTTTGCCCTTCAATCTGGCCTGGTCTGGTCGTAATTGTGTTGAAAGCTGCCCTACAAAACTGATTCGAGCCTCACCAGGCTTGCGCGACAATGATGCGTGCTCACTCTCTGCCTTTCTTTATCGCGTCAGCTTAACAAAAAGGAAGGAGGAAAAATTGAAAAGCTTACGATGCTTTTTGATCTAAATGTCCATCCGACCCCTACCGGTACATTCTCTCCTATTACCCGGAGTCAAGTCGCTCATCTCGTCCGTCCTGGCGACGTGCAGTCCAACGCCGTAGCGCCACATCATACAGGATCGATTCATCCGAGTTTTCCATGCCGCCGTAGAGCCCAACGAACCCGGGGGTTCCCACCCCAGTCGGGCTTGCTGCTCTCGCACGACGTCGACGTGAAGTTGACCCGGCAGTCAATGTCTCCGTGGGAAGAGGCCTGCTGCTTGGTGCCGTGTAAGACCCCTGCAGTCGACTTTGATGTCGAGCTTCGGGCAGGCTCCTTGGTGTCTGAGGCTGCATCGCCGCCATGACCACATCATCATAGACGGTCATTGGCCGCGTTGTCGGGGCGTCGCTTGTCAAACCTACTCGTGCCGTAGAAGTCTGGTACGATACAGGGGGGGACGTTCGGGACGTTCGTCTTTGTGAAATGCTTCGAGTCTGGTGCACTATACTTCCCGCTCCACTCCACTCCATATCTCTCGACGCCTGCACCGGCTGCTGCAGCGATTAGGATTAGCCGGCTGCAAGCATAGCTCAAATGGATAGATATCAACTGACGGTATCGGGCTGGTTGACTAGTGAGGCGGCTCTTGCCGTTGCAGCGAATGGCAGAGGCAGTGGGTGCCTTGTGCTGGTAGGGCTTGACGTCAGGTGGACATATTGTTCAGTGGCATATGGTCGCTCCATGATTCCATTCTCGTCACCATTTAAGGGTGGCTCAATCTTTTCGTCGCCATCGCCGATGATGATGGAGCTAGCATATATCTTGAATGGTTCTGGCGTAGAGGAAGCAGCGTGCTGGTGCAGAGAGAGCGGCAGTCCGTAAGGATCCATGGGCGAGAAGCCTAGTTGTTGGTGTCGAGATTGCCATCGCATCCTGTACGATGTCGGCAGCCTCAGGCTACTTTTGTGAGGATGCCTAATCCAGTGGTTGAATTCGAGCTGCCGTTCAAAATCTCGCACCTCTAGAACGGTCAGGCAGATGACCGTCGGTTCAAGTCGAAGCATCGTGGTAACATTGTCAGCTTGAACATTCAGCTATGGTGGTGGGCGATGCTGACACTGCAATTCGCAAGTCGTAATGACGAAAATTGCTGTTGGCGCTAGTCGATGGTGGCATCCTGTATAGAAAGATCGGTGAAGGCATCGAGCCATTGAAGGTATTCAAATCGCCCCGCTTGTTGACAACGACAGTGGCAGGAGTCGAGTGGCTGCCGAAGATATCTCCTCCGGCAGGAGTAGAGAAGGACCACCCCGGTTGAGCCCAAGCATGGCAGGAGAGCTGTCAGGTTCCGCCTGCCAGAGCCCATAAGTGTGAGTGTAGTTGGCCCGAACCCGACCGGATATTGTCAATCGACGACTGTGATTGTACATTCCTAGAAGAAAACTTCATGTAGACGGTACGTGTGTGTATTGCCTCTGTGCCTGGCTAGATGATTCATATATTTCCTAGTTTACGATGTGAGGAGCTCGCTGCCTTGCGTTGGGGTGTTGATGATGAACTGGAACAAAATTCGGATTAGGACGCAAAGGACAGAGATCACAGAAAACACTATGCATAGAATAACATAATAACGATACACAACCCATCAAGTGAGCTTCATTCTTGAGAACAGATGCCAATAGACATGCTCTGCCGCAATAAAGAAGCGCATTGGTACTATGGCTACAAGGTGGCTTCCTATACCTCTCAAGCACCTCCCTTCGCTTCCGAAGTTGGAAGGCGGGAATGCCTAGGGACCGTAAGGTATATTTGTTACTTGCTGAGTCCGCCTCAATATCAAGATCCCAACTCCTCAATGTTCAAATCCCTTCTTCCAAAACCGGCAAAGTGCCATCCACTTTATTCCCCACTATCCTAATGTGGCGCCATTAGCCAAGCACCCAAAGTGTGAAGCTGATCTTCCTTCCATCCAAGGAATCTGCAGGGTTTCCCTACCGTCCTTGTCTTCGCCTCCAGCCAAACAAACGGAGAAGCCTATCGATCAATTGGGAGTTGGGTAGGAAGTTATCACATTATGTGCTTCGTGGAAGCTGCGCAGAACTACCTTGCTCACCATGCGGCTCTTTGCCTTGCTACAGTCATGACCTCCATACCAATGATACCATCACGCCCCTGACATTTTTCAGCGAACCCGTGACTCTACCAGAGAAAAGGGACAGCGGATAAGGAAGGCACTTCGACCCCAGCTTCGACGTCCAATCACTGCCCATGCACTCCGGTTGCTCTACCACTACCCTACCACTGTCACTTCCGCGCTGCTGTCACTGGGGGCCTGCCACGCAGCTACCACTATCTCCAATTTACGGAGTACCCTTCCATTCACCACCACCTTCGTTACCTTGCGCCTGCCTTACCAGCTTACCTAGCTAGCACCTAGGGACCCCATACAGTGGTGGATTGTGCACCTGGGCCCAATTCTGTAGGTACCTGCAAGACTGCACCTGCACTGTACCGCAGGACCTGTTGTCGGCTCCAATACTTGGCCTTCCTGACTTCACTTCTCCTATCCGCTTTTATCGCTTTAATCGTGCTGCGCCGCCGCGTCGTACCTTACCTTACTTACCTCACCTCACTTCACCTCGCCTCACCATACCTCACCCGTCCTACGAGGCATCCGGAGCCACACTCGTTATTATTTCTGCCGTTCCTCCTATCCGCACCATTTTCCCTATCGTCGTTTTGTCGCCTCTCTTCACCTTTCCATCCCTGCCCACTGCCCGCCCGCTCTTGAACACGAATCATGAATGGGGACCTCAGTCTCTCGAGGGCCCTAGGAGGTTTACGAATAGCCAATCCAGATGATGCCTCACCGGTCAATGCCCAAGATGCAGATGTTCTGTCTCCAACCGGTCGTCAGCCCGAACGCCAATCCGACGCTCATCTAATACCCCTCGACAATCCAAGCGTACAACAATCCACAAGTCCTTATGGTTCTACCCCGACTTCAGACAGTCTCCTGTCTCCCATATCCCACACACAATCATCCGAAGGGGCAGGCTCTGTCCACGATGCCTCTCCAAGCCTCGTCGAACCACACCGAACGAGCCCCAGCGCTGCGATGCGAGCAGATAACTACCGACAGCCGGCGTCATCATATTCGGATTTCGAGAGAGCCCCTGTCCCTGGCAGTCGCTCCTCAGTATCCCCGACAGCACGTCCAATCTCTGGCATGTACGGCCATTCGCCCATGGCACCCGAAGATGGACGGGCGCCACCCCACCAAGCGCAGATGCAAACCGAGTGGTCGCGACATTCTGTACATGGCATGCTTGCTAGGCAAGATTCAGGAAATGGACTAGGCTACCCAGGCTCAACACCAACAAGGGAACTAAGCCACAGAGAACGATCTACAAATCCTGCTCGCCAATCTCAACTCCCTCCCAGCTCCGGACCGTTGCCGCCGCGAAGAAGTTCCAAAGGCATGGGAGGTGGCTATGTCTCGGCATCTGCAGTCCCTTCGGGTCAGCGAGACTCCTATGGGCCGGAAATGCCACTGCCGACCAGCAGTGAGGAGTGGAAGGATCGCGGTGCCGCTGTTGGTGTGCGGAGAGAAACAGACGCGAATGGCAAAACGGTGATTCGACACGTCAAGAAGGGAGTTAGAGACTTTGCTTTTGGCCGCGTGCTCGGAGAAGGCTCCTACAGCACAGTCTATTTAGCCACCGACCGACAAACACTCAAAGAATACGCCATCAAAGTCCTTGAGAAGAAACACATCATCAAGGAGAAGAAAATTAAATATGTCAACATCGAGAAGAACACGCTCAACCGTCTTACCGAACACCCAGGCATCGTTCGCCTCTACTACACGTTCCAAGACGAGGCCTCTTTATACTATGTCCTCGACCTTTGCAACGGCGGCGAGCTATTAGGGGTGCTCAAGAAAACAGGCACCTTTGATCTGGAGTGTACAAGGTTCTACGGCGCTCAGATTCTTGACGCGATTGACTATATGCATTCAAGGGGGGTAATCCATCGTGATCTCAAGCCAGAGAACGTTCTTTTGGATGATCATATGCATGTCAAGATCACCGACTTTGGTACAGCGAAGTTGCTCACGGACCCCAGGGAGGCGCAGAACGCTGGCGATGGGGCAAGGGGACTGCCGGAGAGTAATCGCGGCGACGCGGAGGATGACAGCCGGGCAGCTTCATTTGTGGGCACAGCCGAATATGTCAGCCCCGAGCTCTTGACCAGCAAGAACGCCTGCAAGGCAAGCGATCTCTGGGCCTTTGGTTGCATAGTATATCAGCTGTTGGCCGGCCGTCCACCTTTCAAGGCCGCCACAGAATACCTTACGTTCCAAAAGATTGTCAATCTGGAGTACGACTTCCCAGCCGGCTTCCCACCAGCGGCTCGGGACTTGGTTGAGCGATGCTTGGTTTTGGACCCAGCGCGCCGTCTCACAGTTGAACACATCAAAAACCACGAGTTCTTCGATGGTCAGCAATTTGGCAAAGGCCTATGGAGAACCAAAGCCCCGCGGCTCCGGCCTTATAATCCCGTGCCTCAGGAACCGACTCTAATTCAACTTAATGGCATGGCCAACAGTCCTAATCCTGTCGGAACCCCAAGAAGTTCCCAGCCACAAAGCTCGGTCATGAACGGCAGCTCTCGGCCGGCCAGAATTATCACAGAATTACCCCCACCGACCCAATTGGATATCGAATGGTCTCCAGTCTTGACAAGAAATAATGAGAGAATCCTTAAACTAGGCGATTTGATGGTCGTCTCGAGTCCACTGCCCAGCGGCGCTCACGGCAAGGGTGGGGAGCACGGCGAGGGACACAAAAAGCTCTCCAGATTTTTTGGCGGAAGCACAACCAAAAAGAGACAAAGACTGGTCATGGTGACATCGAGTGGCCGGATTCTGCTGGCGCCAGCCGGCGGGGACGAAAAACGTGCTAAGCAGGAGATATCATTACTATCCCCCGAATGCTCGTGGAGAACACAACTTGACATGAAGGGACAAACCGTGTGGTGTGTCGACGCGGTAAGTATCCTGGACAAAAAGTCTCGCCGCTCATCTAAGATCCGACAGGGGGGCGTCCACTACACATTCGAGGAGCCCAAGGGCAGTCCCAATTCTTCCGAACACGGGTCGACAGCCAACGACTGGATAGAGTCTCTGGAAAGAGCAAAAGAGCTAGCATTGTCCCAAAATCTAACCGGTTCCTATACTGGTGATAACGGCTTTGGAGACATGTCGGCAGTCCCAAGCCCATCGAGTACCCTTGGTGGAAGAGGGTCTTACCCTGACGGCTTCGGCGTCAGCGACCGGTCTGGCCGGAACCATCTCAGCAAAAGCCAAGCTAGCTTGGAAGATTCATCTTCTACCAAGCGCAATCGATTCAGCAAACGACAGTCTAAGAATGGGCTTGGAGCACAATTTTGATCACCACAACGAGGTTATTCTGCAGCAAATATGGAGTCCATCATTGGTCGCGATAGGTGAAGTCAGCCTCAGCGCTTCCGAGCGGAGAACTAGCAGGGAGGCTAATGAGAAGTTTGTAATGTGACGGAATTGAGTTTGGAAGTAAGCATTAGGGAGCGTGGCGTATCGTCGGCTATGCACTCTTCAACTACTTGACCTTTTGCTAGAGAAATTCTGCGAGTTCATCGCTCGGTGGAAGCATTCACGAACCAAGGGCCTTACTATTGGGAGTTTGAGAGGGTTTAATAGGAACCAGTGAGCAAAGGTTAGCCCTCTGGTTTGAGTACCATCATGATGTATACGCTTAGCTCTAAAACGCGACGGTCTCGACTCAAGCAAAGCAATTGACTTGGCCCTCGGAAGGGTCACTTATGAAAGATGGAGTCTATCATTGGTTGGTGAGCTATAGGCATGAAACCACGATCGTAAGTGTGGCTCGAAAATCTATATCTCAGTAGTGTGGCGCAGTTGTGGTATGGAGGCTCGACTCAAGCAAAATAGTGGGTCCAACGCGGACCAGGCCGTTGTTGGCCAATTGCACTTGTCTGAGACGCTACAGTATGCCTTGCGCCTGCGCCGCCAGCCCATTCACTTTTGCATACGCGCGTTGGTCAACGACGCGACTCCTAGCATTTGGTAACGACGTCTTCGTTCGACCTGCTCAGTGACACAATTTCCGTCAGTTTTTGCTCTGCGCGCATCCCATCAAGAGCCACCGCTATAATGCAGCCCCAATACCGCCAATACGCCGCCCATGCTGGCGCACCGCAAGTTCCCCAGCGGGCTCCACATGCCCCAAATCAACGGAGAGGCGGCATCGGTATGCCCGTTCCTTAGCCTTTTGACCGACACGATACATCCTTTCCTTTGCCCAAGTTGCAACAACGTCAAGTTTGAACTAGCTGACATGCCGCCTAAAGGACCCATCATGCCTCCGGGCCATCATCCGCAAGCTGCCATGAATCAGGCTGCCATGGCGCAACATCATCCTCCTGGCCAGGCACTCACGAGCGAGTTGGCGAAGCGCCGAAGTCGAAAGCCCACCGATAAGACATTGCCGGATGGCGTTGAAGATTGCATCACAGATTCTGAGGTCGCTCAGAGATACAAGGAATTGCGCGATTTTGAACGCCGTCTGGACGCAACAATGACGCGCAAACGGCTGGACATCGTCGAGGCTGTCGGTCGGGATGCAAAGGTTAGCAGAGTTACTCGAGCAACATCAAGTATCGCATGTGGCACAGCGACTGATTGTTGAAATTTAGCGCTACAAGACGCTTCGCGTCTGGATCAGCAACACGGTCGAAGACCAGGCATGGCAGGGAAGTGGACTCAGCGTCGACAGTTTCGATTTTACTCCTAGCGCCGAGCCTTCGTACCGAGTCAAGGTCGAAGGCCGTCTTCTCGAAGACGGACAAGACGAACCTGCAGAGGAGCATGCCCAGAACTCGGATCACGTGGCAGAAGACGGCAGCGCCAGCTCGAGGCGGCAAAGCTCCGCGCCCACAACTCAGAAACATCGTTTCTCGCACTTCCTGAAAGCCCTCAATGTCGACTTTGACCGGAGCCGCTCAAGGGCTGCGTCAGATCAGACTGTAGAATGGAAGAAGCAGCCTTCGCAAAATGTGGCGACCGGGTCAGACTTTGACGAATTCACCTTCAAGCGGAGTGGTGACGAAAACATGAACATCGCCATCAACCTGCATCGCCAGGAAGATCCAGAGCGTTACCTGCTGAGCCCCGAGCTTGCCGATATCGTAGACATGACGGACGCGTCCCGACAAGAGGCCGTTCTGGCTGTCTGGGAGTATATCAAGATGATGGGTCTGCAGGAGGATGAAGAGAAGCGCAACTTCCGCTGCGACGAACTTCTGAGAAAGGTAGAAAGCAACCCGTGTGCTCAAGAATTATGGTTCTTCGACCCTGACATTTATGCAGATTGTCAACGGTAGCGACGTTGGAATCATTCCCAACTTGAATGACTACATCCAGCCTCACCTCCGGCCGCTACCCCCCGTCAGCCTACCGTACACCGTTCGAGTTGATGAGGAATTCCATAAAGATCCCCTACCAACCATATACGATGTGCGGGTAGCGGTTGACGACCCACTGCGGGCCAAGTTGGTGCCTTTTGTCACAAACCCGGCATACGCGAGCGCCCTAAAGGAAGTTGCCGCAATGGACGAGCAGCTGGCAACACTAGTGTCCGCCGTTGCAAGCTCAAAGGCGAAACACTCATTCTTCACATCGATGAGTCAAGATCCTGCCAACTTCGTGACAAGCTGGATTAGCTCCCAGAAACGAGACTTGGAGGTAATCATGGGAGAAGCCACAAGAGGTGGCGGCGAGGACGCCACAGGAGATGATTGGCGGCGCGGTGGCAAGGACAGTGTCTGGGCGACTTCGAACGCGCGTGAGAGTGTCAGTGTCATGCTGGCCAAACAGCCCACGCAGACTTCGCGGTAATGGGCTTAACGGCAGACTCTGGGACGCATTGTATTATTCTGAATTGTTATAAGGGGGCCCCCTCTGTAGGTGAGGTGGGCTCTGGATAGAAAAGAGGGGCGTCTATGGTTGAGGTGTCAGCTTCTGGTAATGTGTGACGTCGAATTGGCTTTCTACTACAATGAACCTAGTCGGTCACAATTAGCTGTAAGTCGACGGCAAGTTCCCTACAGAAGCCGCCGATCTTGCGAGTGTGAGATCCGCTGTCAGCGTGTGTTAACGGCGATAAAGCTAAAGTCCGTAGCGGTGATTTCCCCGCAGATGGGATTGGATTGCCGTCCGACGTTAAGCACATTCCAATGTGACAGACTGGCGGTTTGTAACAAAGTGAAAAATCTATTGCAAATAAACTACATTAAAGTCATCATCTTTCCTCTGAGAAACTATGGCATCTGTCTTTGCTTCTGGTAACACGGCCGTTATCACAGGCGGCGCCTCGGGCATTGGCCTGGCTATCGCTAAGAAATGTGTCGGCCACAACATGAAAGTTCTCATTGTCGATCGTAACGCAGAGCTACTCGAAAAGGCTAGGAAGAATTTGAACGAAGCCGTCGCGACGTTTGAGTTAGATGTTAGCCTATCCCAGGACTGGGAGAAGCTGAAGGCCGAAATTAACAATGCCTTTGGAGGTTCGTCGCCTAGCTTGAAATACCTACATACATCATCCTTCGCAGTATCGATCTATTTTTGCAATAGAACCGTAAAACTAACCGCGCCTGTTCCAGAAAGCATTGATCTGCTGGTTCTGAATGCCGGCATCGGGCCCAAATCGAGCTGGCAGGACCCAGCCAGCTTCCACAGAATCATCGACACTAATCTCTACGGCGTCTTCAATGGTATAAGCAGTCTGCTACCTCTTGTGGGAAACGGGCAGTCGTCCAAGTCAGCTATCGTCATCACAGGATCTAAGCAGGGCATCACGAACCCGCCAGGAAACCCAGCTTATAACGCCAGCAAGGCGGCTGTCAAGTCCCTCGCCGAAGGTCTCTCCTTCGATCTGAGAGACACGGCCACGACGGTGCATCTCCTAGTTCCGGGCTGGACGTTTACCGGCCTTGCTGGTGCTGTTCATGGCAAAGAAAAGCCAGCGGCGGCCTGGACCCCGGAACAGGTTGCCGAGTATCTGGAACAGAAGATGGCGATGGGCTTGTTCTATATCATATGTCCAGACAACGAGGTGACCGAGGATCTGGACCGTAAGAGAATGCTCTGGAGTGTCGGGGACATCATTGATGGACGGCCACCTCTAAGCAGGTGGCGCGAAGACTACAAGGACGAGGCACAGGCATGGATAGCCAAACAGCAGTGAGACGGACACAGCAAGACATACGCAATGTGATACTAGTTGTATCATGATGTAAACAAGAAGCTGTTTCTCGCTGTCATTTATCGAATGTGACGAAGTTCAACCCAGCCACGATGAACCATATATTTGATGCCCCTTGCCTTGGGAATCCCGCACCTCGAACGCCGGACGCAAATGCATGTCCCATCGCCACGTAATCTCACTCGCACTCTGACCACTGCAATGAACCTCCAACGCATCTCCGATATAGCACCGCTCTTTCAAAGCAAGATGGTCGAGCCTCGTTGCTCACCATGTACGTCAACAAGACAAGAGTCCGCAACTCCTGCTTCAAACTAGCTGCCACCTGGCATACCGTGTCTCTGAGGTGGTACTGGGTTCGGCGGCATGTTTCTGATTTGCTTGATCAAAAATTCTCTTTCATCGATGAATTGTTCGTCATCAGTCCTGTCTTCCAAGAAATGAGACAGGAAGGTGAGTAACTTCTCCCGGTTCATGAGCAAAATCTTTTGGACAGCAATGGACTTGTGTGGGTTAGCCACAAAGACCTTGAAGACGTGAAAGCCCTCGTATTGGACCATCTTGCGATCGTCCCTCAGGAGATTCATGCAGATCTTGAGGTGCTCCCCACGATCCACATAGGCGGTCATAACGCTGTAGTTGGAGCGATCCAGCAGAATCTCGCCAAGGAGCTTGATGGACTGCCGCTTGGTAACATAGCTGTTGGACTGTACGAGAATGTTGTTGTACTTGTCGAAGAAAAGATCGAAGTTTACCGACAGGTACCTCGGTACCAGCTCTTTGTGTTTTGTGAGAAGTTCCTAGATAGTGTGTATTAACGTTAGAAATAACCTCCCCGGGCAACTGGGCATGAGAACCTACCCTGAATGTGGTGAAAGCATCCGCTGCTACCTCAAAGGAGCTCTTATCAACCCAATCGAAAAACCTCCAAAAGACGCCATTACCACTCTGCCGACGGTCCCTATCAATCAAATTGATACCCTTGCTGCTGGAACCTGACTCCTCATTGTCGTCGTACAAGATTATGGCTGCGGCCGCCTCTGACTTGAGGACCTCGCGAAGAACGGAGCCAGCAGGTGTTGCGCTCTCCTTGTGTTCATATCCTCGGCACAGCTCGAGTAGTACTTGTGGGCGGTTGTTGACAACATAGGACAATGCTAGAGGATCGCTCTTGGGAGAGGCGGTGGATGGGCGAAAGCGGAAAACGTAGGAGAAGATGACCTGGGTGTCTTTCCGAGATTCGAACGGTAGGCGCCAGAGATTAACAGCAAGCAAGTATAGAAGGTCTTCTTCAATCAGGCCGGTGATGAGCTGATATATTTGTTCGGGACTGCTATCGGCTTCTGGATCGAAGTTAGCCGTGGAGGCCAAGAGTGAGGAAGGGCGAAGGTGGGTTCAGAGGCCAGCAGGAAGAGAAGGGTCGATGCATACCCTGTGTGCCTTGCAGAATGAACTTCATCTGGTTGAGGACTTTGGCAAGCTCTTCGGCCTGTATACCAAGATCATGTCAGCAGTCTGGCCGAGAAATCCATGCAGATAGGACGGGAGTAGGCAACGAACCTTGGCACCGCCATTTGGCCCTTCGAGCTTCGTCACATGGTCCCTGGCCTGCTTGGGCAAATCAACGGCGGGCCTTGTCCTGGCCCGGCCGAAGAGAAACGACATGACGGTGGGCGCGAGTGAGAACGAAAATGTGCGGCCGAGCCTCTAATGCAATTGACGGTTGGGGGGCGTCGGGTATGTTCTGCAGTACCAAAAGAGGCCGAGTCGGTCGAGGACGGGGAGCGGGTGCTGGCTGAACACAGTGACAATCAGCTCCCGTATCGGAACCTTAGATGATGGTCCCTCGGCCGTTCGAGAAAGGGGTATGAGGGACCCTGTCGACGACGGTTGTAGGTTGTTCGCAGGGCAAGCTCTGTTAAATATCTCGTAGATGATGCGATAGTGCGCAATAGAGAGAATTAGAGGAGAGGAGAGGGACAAATAGCGTGGCGTTAAGTGAGGTCAGGTCAGATCGGGTTGTTTACGATAATAATTGTAGGTGGGTGTCCCGCCAGGCAGGAGTGGCGTTGCTCGCGCGATGGCAGCGGTTGCTTGGACACCTGCCTCTAGGCTAGGTACCTCGATTCGGTGCTCTTTGGGCAGGTATAGTCCCTTTGCTAGGCGCCATGTACGTGAACAGCACAGGTGGAAGTAGGTGCGAATTGCATAGGGACAAGGGCTGATAGGCCTGTGCCTGTTCTTGGATAATGGACAGGGAGAGGGCACATTGATTGATGTACCTCCCCTCACCGCATAATTGGGCTGCTTGATCCCGTACCTCAAACCGGCTTAGTAAGGGAGGACCAGTACGAGAAACGGTACCTTGCAACGACAACCGATTGCCCCGCGCTTGAGATAAGTCAATTGAAAAATTACCCCACTGACTCACTCTCCCACCAAAAGAACCCCTCCAAATCAGTGTCACACCAAAGATCTCGAGCGCAATCTTTGGTCTTGACTCACTCAATCCTTCTGCGTTCCCCTTATCCTCTTGAGCCGCCGTCCTTGATAATTCGGCCTGGTACACTTTAGGAGGCCGTGGCGCAACATCATTTCTTCTTGGTCATATACTGACTATCAGATCCTCGCGCCGTATTCGGCTTTTAAATCTTCAAGTTGCCTGAACCACGCCCACAACCCCGCTACAGTCTCGTCGTGTTCGGCACCGACAACATCCTCGTTTGACATCATGTCCATCGATTTCCCGAAGGAAGAGGAGGCTATCCTTCAGAGATGGCGCGAGATCAAGGCATTTGAGCGCCAGGTGAGCTCTCTCCGCCCCTGCTCAAACTTCCCGCTGCTATTTCCTTGACATCTTCGACTCTCCGCGGTTGCTTCCTGTTACTGACAATCGACTCCGGGTAGCTCGAACTGACTGAGGGCAAACCCCTCTACACTTTCTACGATGGTCCTCCCTTCGCTACTGGCCTACCTCACTACGGCCACTTGCTGGCCTCCACCATCAAGGACATCATCCCGAGATATTGGTCCATGAAGGGCTTCCACGTTGAGAGGCGCTTCGGCTGGGACACCCACGGCTTGCCCATCGAGCATGAGATCGACAAGAAGCTGGGTATCTCTGGCAAGGCTGCTGTCATGAAGCTTGGCTTGAAGAACTACAACGCCGAATGCAGATCCATTGTCATGCGCTACAGCGAGGAGTGGCGCCATACCGTCGAGAGACTCGGCCGCTGGATCGACTTCGACAACGACTACAAGGCAAGTAGATCCCGCGTCAAATCTACACAATCATTTTGTGCTGACATGTTTTTGCTTAAAGACCATGGACCCAACCTTCATGGAATCTGAATGGTGGGTCTTCAAGCAATTGTTCGATAAGGGCGCTGTCTACCAGGGCCACCGTGTCATGCCTTACTCCACAGCCCTGACGACGGCATTGAGCAACTTCGAGGCCAATCAAAATTACCAGGACGTCAGCGATCCTGCCATCGTCATCTCCTTTCCCCTGCTTGACGATCCCGAGACTCACTTGCTGGCTTGGACGACGACTCCATGGACCTTACCATCTCATCTGGGCCTGGCCACTCACCCGGATCTCGAGTATATCAAAATTCAGGACGAGAAGTCTGGCAAGAAGTACATTCTGCTCGAGAAGCTACTTGGCACTCTGTACAAGGATATCAAGAAGGCAAAGTTCAAGATCCTCGAAAAGATCAAGGGCAAGGACATGCTTGGCTGGCAGTACGAGCCCCCTTTCAACTACTTTTACGAGGAGTACAAGGACGTTGCCTTCAAGGTTCTGAACGCCACCTACATCACCGATGACAGCGGTACGGGTATCGTTCACCAGGCACCGGCTTTTGGCGAGGACGATTACAATGTCGCCGTTGCCGCCGGCATTGTCACTGAGAACAGACCCCCTCCCGATCCCATTGACGACAGCGGCCACTTTACCAGCCGCATCTCTGACTTCGCCGGAATGCACGTCAAGGAGGCTGATAAACACATCATTAAGCATCTGAAGGGAGCGGGAAAAATCGTGGTTGACTCTACACTCAAGCACTCGTACCCTATGTGCTATCGATCCGATACACCTCTCATCTATCGAGCAGTCCCCTCTTGGTTCGTTCGCATTCCCGAGATCATACCTCAAATGCTGGAGAACATCAAGGGCTCGCATTGGGTGCCGTCATTTGTCAAGGAGCGACGCTTTGCCAGCTGGATCGAGAACGCCCGCGACTGGAACGTCTCGAGAAACCGATACTGGGGCACCCCCATTCCTTTGTGGGTCAGTGAGGACATGGAAGAGCGAGTGTGTGTCGGTAGCGTGCAGGAACTGAGGGAGTTGAGCGGCTACACTGGGGACCTATCCGACCTTCACCGAGATAACATTGACCATATCACGATCCCTAGCAAGATGGGTAAGGGCACCTTGAGACGCATTGAGGAGGTCTTTGACTGCTGGTTCGAGTCCGGTAGTATGCCATACGCAAGTCAGCACTATCCTTTTGAGAATGTCGACAAGTTCGAAAAGTCTTTTCCTGGCGACTTCATCGCCGAGGGTTTGGACCAGACAAGAGGCTGGTTTTACACCCTTCTTGTTCTTGGTACACATCTATTTGGACGAATTCCTTTCAAGAACTGTGTTGTTAACGGCATAGTTCTGGCCGAGGATGGCAAGAAGATGTCAAAGCGCCTCAAAAACTACCCAGTTCCCGATATTGTCATGGACAAGTACGGTTCCGATGCCCTGCGTCTTTATCTCATCAACTCGCCTGTTGTGCGTGCCGAGCCTTTGAGATTCAAGGAGTCCGGCGTGAAGGAGGTTGTGCAGAAGGTTCTCCTGCCTCTCTGGAACAGCTACAAGTTCTTTGAAGGTCAAGTGTCGCTTCTCAAGAAGGTCGAGGGCATTGACTACGCTTGGGATCCCAAGGCTCTGTCAAGCAACGAAAACGTCATGGATCGGTGGATCTTGGCTAGCTGCCAAAGCTTGTTGCAGTTCGTCAACGAGGAGATGAGCGGTATGTTCGAGTTCATACTGCGAAGTTACATCTGAGCCCAGCTAACATGTCAAATCACTGATCAGCATACCGACTTTACACCGTCGTCCCGCGGCTCCTTGGCCTCATTGAGAATACCACAAATTGGTACATCAAGCTGAACAGAAGGCGTCTAAAGGGTGAGAACGGTGTTGAGGATACTCAACATGCACTCAACACTCTGTTTGAAGTCCTCTTCACGCTGTGCCGTGGTCTCGCACCGTTCACTCCCTTCATCACCGATACTATCTACCAGAAGCTGCGGCCCTTCATTCCCAAGGAGGCTGAGGCCGAAGACGCGCGAAGTGTCCATTTCTTGCCGTTCCCTGAAGTGCGACAGGAATTGTTCGATGAAGTAGTCGAGCGCAGAGTTGGTAGAATGCAAAGAGTCATCGACCTGGTCCGAGTCTCCCGCGAGAGAAAGGCGGTTGGCCTTAAGACACCTCTTAAGACGCTTGTGGTCATTCATCGCGACCCCCAGTACCTTCAGGATCTTGAGTCACTCTCAACGTACATTAGGGAAGAGATGAACATCAGAGACCTTGTTCTTACGTCGGACGAGGCCAAGTACAACGTTCAGTACAGTGTGACTGCGGACTGGCCAGTGCTGGGCAAAAAGCTCAAGAAGGATATGGCACGTGTGAAGAAGGCACTGCCGACGCTCAGCAGCGATGCTGTCAAGGAGTACTCGGAGAAGAAGGAGATCCTCGTGGACGGAATTCGGTTGGAGGAGGGCGACCTCGTAGTAAGGCGCGGACTTACGGAGGACGAATCTTCCAAGAACTTGGAGACGAATTCAGACAACGACGTCCTCACCATTTTGGATGCGGAGCTTTATGTGGAGCTGGCACATGAAGGTCTGGCCCGAGAGATCATCAACCGCGTACAACGTCTGAGGAAGAAGGCTCAGCTTCAGCCAACTGATGACATCAAGATGGAGTACAAGGTCATCAGTGACCCTGACAACATTGGCCTGGAGGAGGTGTTTGTGACGCAAACCAAGGTCATCGAGAAGGCGCTGCGGAGACCAGTGGACAAACATGAGGTCACCAAGGTTGAGGGCGAGGTTGAGGGCGAACAGCAGAAGGGGGTGATCGCAGAGGAGGAGCAAGAGGTGCAGCATGCGACGTTTTTGCTTCGCTTGCTTGAGCTGTAGATCTACGATATGTAGATGTATGGGCGACGTGTGCTTGTTGGCAACTTATGATGGCTTTGAATGGTTATATGCCGTGACCCGCATAGTCCGAAGAAGCCTCAGAGTGAAAGCAACCCCCCCCCCCCCCACAAAATAAAATAAAAAGGTAGTTGCCAATTACATTGCTCTATGAGGATTTTATTGTGCTTATTTGGCGTTACGAGCCGCTGCCTGTGGTTTCGTCCCATGTTAGTGATGTGACTGGGGTTCAATTATGTAAATGAAAGACTGGTGGAGGATTACCAGGTAACAGTCTTTCAACCTGAGAAACTCCTTTAAGCACTTGTCCTTGTGAACGGCATTATAGTCTGCGACGATGCATTTGCCGTACATAGAAGCCTGTGAATATGGGCACCATCAGCGCTACTGCCCGGATGGTGCAACCCCGGGAGCTGGGAATAGAATTCGAGGTGCTGGCTGACCAGCAAACTCACCTCTGCTGAGCATTGGCCGACGGCAGCAGCAAGTTTTTGAATGGGCCGTGTACGAACCATGGCAGTGGGAATTGTTTGGCCAAGGTACGTTTAATTGTTCCTTCGCAATTGTATAGAACGGGTGCGGGGGGGTGAAGTTGGAGGTTGAGAGGCAGAGTGGTTTTTTGAAGCTTGACGGCTCTAGGTCTAGGATACGTAAAAGTAATTACCAAGCGTAAGCAATGTAGGTGGTACCTCAGTTAGGGAGGTCTGGGAGAGAGGGAAAGCTTGAAAATGCATGCAGCTAGTGAGATGGGTTGAGCCCATGTTAAGTTTTATGGGGTTATGCAAATATACATATAGCTTAGAGCGGGCGGGACTGAAAGTACAGCAGACACATTGACACAGGGTCAAGCATTTAGACCAATCAGAGTCTCGTCGCGACTCCAAGGTGCAGCGCAACCCAGCCAACTGCAGCGGGTCCACACAGCATCTGGCCTGCTGCCCACCGCTTTGTCGCAACAGAAGCGAGACGTGGGTGGACGCGAAATAAACAGACCTGAAAAAGACGGGAGGTCGGGGAGCTCTGGCAAGTACCTTGCTTCAAGGCGAGGCGCCGCTAAGACACCAGACCTTGTCCTCGACTTTGGATGCTCATCCTCGACCTGGCCACGACCTTGCCGTCGTTCAGTCGCATTCATTTCGCAACCTGACCTGCGCGCGATGTGCATGGCAGGTTCACCAGCGCCCTGACCGATATATTGTCATTGTTCCCTTCCTTTCAGCGTTCCTGTGCGAGTCTTGCGACGCGACTAAACGTCCACCCAAAGATATTCTGACTTAGGTTGTTTCGCGCATCTCTGTCCCCCAGTAAATTTTGTCGTGATCAAATGTATCTAGCATTTTTGGCCTACGGTACCTCGACCTCGACCTAGGCTCTCGGCAACGCGACTATAGCTGCAATCGCAACCCCGGCCACCATCAACACTACCAAACATTCTAACGCCATCTTATTATGCTCCCAGCTCGGCGCCAGTTCACATGCCGTCGCTGCCGCATCGCCCAGCGCTGGCTCCTCGTGACGGCATATCCAGCTTCGTGTCCGTCCAAAGCTCCGAGTCTTACTACAGTGACGGAGGTGAGTAAACCCTCGTCTGCTTGAGCAGTTGTCTATCTGTGCTTCTCGCCCCGCGACCGACGTTCCCGGAAATCACATTGCGACTAACACACACCACAGAAATCGCTATTTTGCACGATGTCGTCTCGGCCGCACAGGAGAACCTTAACCTCCTCCCGGAGGGTGAACGATTGGCAACGAACGCACTTTTCCAAGCTTACGACGCCGTTCTACCGCTTCACGGCATTGATCCGGAAGAAGACCATCACATATCACGCCTCGTTTTTCGAGTTGGCGGCGAGCGCGGCGATGGATCGCTTCTGGATAAATTACGCGCCGTCCTGTCAAGGATGGGCATCGGGCTCGAGTTCGATAGTCGCAGCGATGGCTCTAGGGCGCTGTCAGATCATGGCGACGGCGCAGGCCACAGAGAGGCTTCTCCCCCATCGCCAGTTCTCACAGCAACAGATCAGAGCTCTGACACGACAGAAGACGACCTCTCCGAAGAGTTCCGACCAACCCAACCCGACGAATTTAAGTCTCTGCCGCAATCCTTCGAGGCGGACCAATTTGACGATCCTGCATATCCCCCAAGGCTGATGCGCGCCAACTGGGGGCCGAACCACTTCAATGCGAAGGCTCCTGGCCGTCTTAATCCACCATCACAAAGCTACATACCCTCAACAGCTGGAAACACGGAGCAATCCCGTCAAAGTCATCAATCAGGCGTTGGTTCCATTGAGCAACCTGGCGCTAGCGATACTACAGTCCAGCCCGTCGAAGTCGCCAGCGCCCATTTCGTAAAGAATGAGAATGAACCTGCTCCTCCCGTTCGATCTAAACCCATCCGGACAGTTAATTGGCTGCTGCCAACTGATGCTGCCACTGAACCGGCCCAAAATGGAGGCGACCTTACCAATACCAAGCATGCGTCCGAGGCGCATGAGCCCGACAAGCATGAACCTGACGCCCGCGACCCCTCTGTGCATGAGCCCGACGAGCATACCCAGCCAGCCGAGAGTCTTCCCCAAAGCGACGCCGAGCACCGCAAGGAAAGCCCTTTCATCAATGGGCAACTAAAAGAAGATCCCGAAGAGGAGGCACGGTATGCTCTGCTGGAACGACGAGCGAGGAACGCGGCGCGGTATTTGGTACTCCTCAAAGGCACTTCACACTGGAAACAATATGCTCGCGAGAAGCTTGAGCGAACAGCTTTGGCCAGAAGACACATCTTGCGGATGCGGCACTTCGATCCGTGGGAGCTGGTGACAGCTGAGACCAAGTTCAGGGGACGTCGCATTTTCACCTCGCGCCTTCTAACTCTTTGGCTAAGACGCACTGACGATGATATTCTTATGGAGCACCGCGCCTCTGCTCACGCCCAGCAGAAACTCGGTCAGGATATTCTTGCCCTGTGGTCCGCATCTTGTCCAGCATACGCCGAACCTCACCATTCGCCCCGATTCATGGCCATATATCTACAGCAATGGCAATCGGCTTGTTTCGTTTCACAAGGACTTCAGGCACGTGTGGAAGATACCCACAAAAAGCAGGAAGCCCTCCAAGTTTTCAAATTCTGGCGCCATCAATCGTCGTCCTGCGAAAAAGACGCCGCATCGTTCCGCCGGTTTAATGTCATACATGACTCTTTAGGCCAATGGCATATGGGCACGAGTGTTGAGATCTTCAGGGCCAAGATGGGAGTTAAGCTAATTCGAAGCTCCTTATCGAGATGGCAGAGTGCTTGTCGAGCACCGCCTTCTCGCGGTTCAGTTAACCTACATGGGCAGAGGAGAGGTATCGAATATCAGACTGGGCGAGTCCTACCTCGACTGTCGCGGGGAGGGAGTTCTCTTATGGCTATATCAGACCGAATGCTCAAGACCAAAGTTCTTGGCAACTGGCAACGGCAAGCTTCAGCAATCGCCAAGACTAGCACAAGGTCGCGTCGATTCGCAGTGCATCAAGGAGCACAAATGGCACTGGGGTCTTGGCATCTCGACATGGACCGCGGCAGAAGTATCTCTGCATGGGCGCTTCGTGGGTGTTTCTATGTTGGCGTCACCCATGCCTTGAAGACATGGCGTTCAAAGGCAGTTTGGAGATCTAATACTCGAAAGGCGTACGCGCGTTGCAGACAGCATGTCAAAGCCACCTTAACAAAGGGTTACCTTGGACGGTGGAGGGCAACGACTCGCGCCCATACCAACATCAACTGGGAGGCCAATCAGCACCACGTTGTGATGGAACGGGATCGTCTAGTCCACATGCTGGGTACATGGCGAGATGAGAGTAGCAACGACCGGGGTGCTGGGAAGCTTCTGACTGCCGCCTGGGTGGACGAATGGCATGCCATGGCTCGAGACCATGAAGTGACACAGGATCGTACCAAGGAAGCCTGGAGAGTGACATTAAAATCACGGTACTGGAGTCAGTGGCAATCTGCCTTGCTACAACTAAAGAGCAGAGAATATGTTGCACTGGACGTTAGGGAAAGAAATAGCAAGAAACTAGTGCGGCGGCTTTTGCTTCACTGGAAAGGGGATGGGGACTGGAGCGCATCGCAACAATCCATGGCGATGAGAGCAAGCCTTTCAGCTTCGCGGAGAGGCGCTGGGCTCGGGCCAAGTCGCAACTCGGCACCGCTAGCGAGGGCAGTCCATGAGCGGGGCGGCGGGCTGTCACTCAGAGGTTCTAGAATGCAAGAAGTTGGTCCAACCGTCGAAGAGGAGGATCACGACGCACCGGGTTCTGGCGTCGACACAGACGGAGTGGTGGCCGACACGCCTACTCGATGGACAGGGATGGCATCTTCGGTCAGACTACCGTCAATGACGCCGTTCGCTCCACTGCCGACACCATTCGAGCGAGAGCTCCGAGAGCGGTACAACCGGAGCATGCCCACAGCTCCGACAAGTCAACTGAGCAGGCTTTCCTTTGCACAGGCTCAGAGGCTCTCTGTTGCTGACACGCGGCGAATGGACAGTGAGAGCAAAACAAGGGGCTCTGGCAGAAGGGACTGATGGAGAGTTGCTGGCTTAAATGAAATGGTGACACTGGTCTTCGATGAGCACTGATTATATGATATGGTCACGTGGATATTATTTTGGGGGGTTGGAAAACAGAAGAAGAATACCCAAGCTGCATTTGCATGGTGCTGTGCCTCATATTGGAAGGTGGCTATTTATCAGAACAGACGAGGAGCACCACCAGATGATGACTTCGAAGGAGGATAAACCCTTCTCCCCTTTCGCTTGCGCAAGGCAGAAAAGAGTAATACGAAATTCATGGCTCTGCATGAAAACCCGTTTGTAAGTGTGTGTATGCTTGAGACGATGAGATTGAGTCTAAAGTTGAGTCTCATTGCCAGTCTTCTATGTAGCAATAAGATATGCAGGCTAGCGTCATTGCACTGCCAAAAGGGGCCATGGGTGCTTTATCTTATCACAGGGCACCCTGAGGAGGTACGTATCACATACCCCAGGTCTCAAAGGTCCGAGTGTGAAGCAACCTCACGTTATTACTGTTATCAACCTCGCTTCACTCCAAGGCAGCGCGAACCGCTTAATTACACCTCGCTCCATCTCCAAAGCTGAAGCGCAGCCCCCTCCAACCACTGCGAACTGACATCTTTCAAATAGCGGTAGCGGCATCGCGTCACCCGATCATCGCGCTTCCTCCGCCCACCCGAGCAATGCTGCTGCGATCATCCTGCTAGTAGGATGAGAGCAGTCCTCCCAGGCAGGCCGAGGTCTGGGCTCCAAGCTCTTGCAACAGGCTTCTGGGACTCGAGACACTTCAATGTGAGCCATCGGCCACCTTCGACTTCTGCCACTACTGCTACTGCTCAGCCCGCTGACGACTGGCCATTCAATCCCAGGTCTACATAACCGGCAGCGCTTTCACCATCCTTGGTGACTCGGAATCCATCGTTCAGACCATTTACGACGACGACCCGAGCCATCTGCAGACTGTTGCTTTCGATGAATCCTCGGGCAAGATTGCCACATGCACCGAGTCTGTCATTAGAGTCTACAAACCATTTGGACAAACCGAGGATGCGCTTAAGGTGCGTTGAAACATCCTTGCAGTTCCCTCCGACGGCAGGACCTCTCCTTTGACTGGGGATCCGTATTATTCCTCCCTTCACCCCTTCAGCCTGTCGCGCACTTCTGTATTTTGCCACGTTATGCACAACTGCTAACGCCGTATTCACGGGTCAGTGGGGTCTTCAGTCTTCGTTCCCGATTCCCGACCCTCGAAATACCGCCGAAAGTATCTCCCTAAGCTGGGGTGGCTCCGAAGAGCTCCTCGTCGCCCACTCCGCCCTCTACCTGTACTCAACAACCGATGGGCCGACGCAGCTGTGGAGTAAAGCCCTCCCAAACCCTGTGAAAGTAGCAGAGTTGTCGTACGATTCGGCATACATCGCCTCTGTCGGCTTTCAGGATTGTCTCGTCAAGGTCTGGCGTCGGTTGACGTATGGCGCCGATGACGTGCGCTTCGACCTGGCCTACTTGCGGCACCCGGACATCATAACAAGCATCCGTTGGCGGAAACCATATCATATCGAGCAAACCGTCGACAATGTTCTATATACCATATGCGCCGATAGTGTTGTCCGTGTGTGGACCGGTTCTGACACACAAACACCTGGGCAATTGAACCTCTGGGGGGCCATCGACTTGGCTTCGTCTCTCCGGGATCAAAGTCTCAAGTCCAATGTCCCTCCGGCACCACTTCTTACGTTCATCATTGATGGGAGGGAAGTGTCTGCTGCCGCAGAACTGGCTGTTCAGCGTCGCCCGGACCAGGACGGGCAGCGAGATACTGCCGTTGAAAATCTGATTAAGCTTGCGAATAAGAGCCCCGAACTGTGCGTCGCTTCAAATGCCGCAGGAGACATGGCCGTTTTTGCCATGGAGGATGTTGGTTCAAAGACGAGTAAATCTAGGTCCCCTGTCAACTTATCACGCTTCAAGTCACATTTACTTGACTTCCGGTCTTACCAATATGCGGAGATTCAAAGCTACTGCGACCGACAGAACGGGCGACTCCATTTGCTAGTTCATGATTTTGATGGCCAGATTCAAGTCCACGAAGCAGATTTCGTAGACTTCCTCGGCATAGCTACTGGTCAGAATTGCCTCACTCGACGCTGTATCTGGTCGGGTCATTCGGCACCTATCAAGAAAATGGTTCGAAATTTCAGTGGCCGTGCTGTAGTTTCTAGAACTGAAGAGGGCGAGAGCATTGTTTGGACGCATGCTGAAAACAGCAAGTCTAGTCTTTCACGCCAGAGCGTCATTCCAGGAAACGCCCATATCCATCGCATATGTGTCCTGCGCAAAGGTCGTTTCGTCATATTCCTGGAGCACAGCACCATCTCATTGTGGGATTGTCGGCAACAAAGAGCAGCATTGCTAGTCCGCCGATCGTATGATATTCCAGGGAAACCATTGTGTTTATTGATATTGCCACGGCAAAGACTCGAGGAAAATGGAGTTGCACATGTTGCCACGATCACATCGGAGCAGGAAGGGCTCGTCTGGGAAGTCAACCTTCCTCGATACTCCGACCAAGGTGGTGATGCGCATGTCAACGGCCAAACTGAAACTTCAATTCGCGAGTTTTACAAGTTCCAGCTGCAAAATGCCGAAGGAATCGCATATCTCCTACCGGTAGACCCAGCAGGGTCGGCACCTGTTACTTCAGGCTTCCTTGACGTTTTTGCCAGAGACATTGCCATCTCGTACACTCACACCGGTCGAGTAGATTTTTGGACAGCTCGGGTCGACAACACCAGAGATCAAGTGGGATGGCTTTCTACCTCCTCAGCAGAGACTGGACTTTCAGAGCCTGCTCTTGTCAGCGGCAGCACTCTCAAGAAAGCCGCGCTCGTTGATTCCACCAGATCTCAGCTGTCAATTTGGGATATCGGAGGTGCTCGGCTCGAGTTCACACAGGATTACGGCACGAACAATGCCATACAAGACCTTGACTGGACCTCGACACCAGATTCACAATCTATACTTGCCGTTGGCTTTCAATCCAAGGTAGTGTTACTCTGCCAGATGCGTTTCGACTACCTCAACAAAGGACCGGCTTGGGCCGCAGTTCGAGAAATTAGCATTCGTGAATTTACGCCGCATCCGATTGGCGACTCTACATGGCTAGGGGATGGTCATTTAGTCATTGGCTCTGGTAATCAGATGTTTGTTCACGGGAGGGACTACGACCTGTCTGGCTCGTTAGTCAATAGCCTGCAGCTACCACATAGAAAGAACGGCGTCTGGGATCTGTTCGAAGCCGTCCAAAGATTTAATGGCCCGCTACCGGTTTTTCACCCTCAGTTCTTGAGCCAGAGTATTCTTGCAGGCAAGAGCACGGCGGTACGAAAGGTACTCATGTCCCTGCACAAGACGCTCAAGTTTCTCATTGCGGGCGAGACGGTTGATGATTATCTTGGGCTCGACCCGGTAGCTTTTTACGTGGACGAGGTATGTCTTCTACTTGATCCTTGTCATGATAGGGGAAGGGGAGGTACTGACAACGACGACGACGACACCAGGCCTCACCAATGCATGCATCCGGGTCTCACTTCAGTCTCCGAGCGTCAACAGACGAGGCAGACGAAACGTTCAGTGAGGAAACTGCATATGCCATCAATGAGCGGCTGACCAAGGTCGGCCTCCAACAGCTCTCGGGTCATGAGCAAATACAACTGGCAGATATTGTCGAATGTGTTGGGCTGGTAGAGAAACAGCGCAGATCACTAGACGAGAATGGAGCACGATTCATGCTCTTTTTCCGTCAACATGGGCTCCGCAAGGGCCGGACAAGCGAGATACAAATGTCCTGGCGAGAAATTAACTGGGCCTATCACTCAACCAGTCAGGACGTTCTCATTGACTTTGTTACCAAGCAATGTCACGGCACGCTGCGATGGGAGGATGCAAGAGAGAGTGGCATGTTCATGTGGCTGGGCGATCGCAACGCTTTGGTACGTACCCCTTGTTCACCAGTACCTGCCACATGTTGTATTGACGATACATGTAGCGTGCACAGTTCGAGAACGTTGCTCGTAATGAATACACCAAGAGCGAGATGAAGAACCCAGTAGATTGCAGCATCTACTACTTAGCTCTCAAAAAGAAGACCGTCCTCCAAGGGCTTTGGCGCATGGCGCATTGGAACAGAGAGCAAGGGGCGACACAGCGGCTATTGGCAAATAACTTTGATGAGCCCAAATGGCGTACGACGGCTTTGAAAAACGCCTACGCGCTGCTTAGCAAGCGACGCTTTGGTAAGCTGCATCTGTTCCCAACAAAACATACAATGCTAACTCGAAGGACCTAAAGAATACGCCGCAGCATTCTTCTTGCTTGCGGACCATCTACAAGATGCTGTTAACGTCTGTTTAAACCAGCTCAAGGACCTACAGCTTGCAGTGGCGATCGCCCGTGTGTATGAGGGTGATCAAGGTCCGGTGTTGAGAAAGCTCTTGGAAGAGGAGGTGCTCGCTGTGGCAGCTAAGGAAGGCAATCGCTGGCTCGCATCATGGGCTTTCTGGATGTTGAACCGGAAGGACATGGCCGTCCGGGCCTTGATTGTAAGTTTTCCGGCTTCGTCCCTCCGTGACTCATTCTCCCAGGTCCTAACGTGCGCTTGCGCTCTATTTTAGTCACCGGTTTATACCCTAGTCGAAACACCATGCACGCCTGACATGAGATCGAAACTTTTCCTAACAGATGACCCAGCATTAGTAGTGCTATATTCTCAATTGCGACAGAAAACCCTTCAGACGCTTCGCGGGGCGTCGAAGGTTACTCCCCGTGTGGAGTGGGAATTCGTCCTCCACAGCGCCAAACTCTACGACCGTATGGGCTGTGATCTTCTCGGCTTGGACCTGGGTATGTATCACAGAGTCGTTCAGGGATATCTGGTTGAATCTAACAACTTGACAGTTCGCAATTGGGAATTCCTGAAACCGGCTACGAGCACTGCCCATGGGCTAGGTGGGGAGATCAACCCATTGAAAATGCTGCGGCGCCGTAGTTCGTTAGTGGTGGCTGATCTTCCCATGTCGAGCCTCCACGTTGAGATGAGATCAGGCGGACAGGGAAAGCAGTCGGCTCCAACGATTTTCCAGGAACCAGACTCAAGCTCGCTGCTCGACAGCTTCGGCTTCTGATCACCTACAGCATGTATTTGGTTGACATCAGAGTTGTAAAAAAATTTAAATTTGTATGGAGGTATCAAGGGACTAGGCTCCCATACATGTAAATCATTATGCTAGTTGACTGTCAAGGGTGATCAGTGTAGAGTGAGACGGGCACAATGATGATTACTAAGCACATCCGTGGCTCGCACGTCATCGCCCAAGGCAGTATTTGCCGAGTTCCGGCCGGACCAGATCCGCACTAGCGCTGGCAAGGTCAACAGTGGAGGCCTGACGGCGCGCGACTTGAAGGGAACATGGCATTATGTAGGGACCCAACAGATAAGAAATTAATCACGGAAACTCGTATCTCAGCTCCATGCGGCAATGAGGGGCCTCGTCTACACGCTGTCTGTGATTGGGATTTGGTCTATTCATCGCACTTAGCACGACAATCCTTTAATTCTGTAGCCGCCCTACTAAAAGGGAACACTGCACTCTACATCGCGCTACTACCCACACTTAGCAAGCAAGCATTCCCATGCACATACTAGCCGGGTGAGAAGCGGTCCAGTCACCAGGTTGGTCAGCAAGACATTGTCACACAAGGACGCAACACGCTTTCTCTTCTTCCACCTCTGGAGACTTGGGCTTGGGCCTTCAATAATCCTTTCAGCTCTCCGCCTTTCCCTTGTCGCAACGGCAGGCTGTCATCGCGCAGGGAACGCAGACATGGCTCCTGACCGGGGCTACCGCGACGACGACGATACCGTTGGTAACGGCGCGACACCTAGACATGGCACTGATTCCGAGGATACTCTCAAGCAGGGACCCGTCATCCATGGCCACAGTTTCACTCTTCGTGGCATTCTGGTCGGCCTGCTGGTCGGCCTGGTCATTTGCTTCTCGAACATGTACTTCGGCCTACAGACTGGTTGGGTGAGCACCATGACCATGCCAGCCAGTCTGATGGGTTTCGGCATCTTCAAGGCGCTTTCTCGCCACCTGCGGTTTCCCTTTACCCCCGTCGAGAATGTCCTCGTTCAGACGGTGGCCGGAAGTATGGCCATTATGCCCCTTGGTTGCGGGTTTGTTGGTGTAGTATGTCCCCCAGGTTCCTCTTTTCGTTGTCAAGTTCGTCATCTGCCTCTTGTAACCAGAAATGACGAGATTGGCTACATTAACATTGCTGACGAACAAGTTAGATTCCTGCAATGAACTACCTCATGACTTCCGAAGAACAAGGGCCGCTCACCATCAGTCTGTGGAAGCTGATACTATGGTCCCTGGGCCTTTGTTACTTCGGCGTTGTCTTCGCCGTCCCTCTGTAAGTTGGGTGCAGGAAAGCCGTTTATCGAAGTTGAAGATAAGCACACTGATTGTCGAAACCAGCCGTCGGCAGGTCATCATCCGTGAGAGGCTGCGATTTCCCAGCGGTTTCAGCACTGCCGTGCTTATTGGCGTCCTCCACGGTCAGACGCGCAAGGCCGGTCCGGACGCCGTATCGGGCGGCTTCGCGAGCCTGGTACCGGATCAGGACGCTCGGTCGGAGCCACTGCCGGAGTCCGGAAATGATCGCACCGCGATCATTGCAGACCCAGAGAATGCCAACCTCGATGATCAGGACAGTGGGTCTCATCAGGACTGGGCAAACAACATGAGGCTGCTGCTGATATGCTTCGGATTGTCGGGCTTCTATACGCTCTGCTGCTACTTTTTGCCTGCTTTGCGAAATATTCCCATATTCGGCACCAATGCCGCCGGCATTTGGCTATGGACACTGAACCCCAGCCCGGCTTATATTGGTCAGGGCATCATCATGGGCCCTGAGACTACTCTGCACATGCTTCTGGGTGCCGTTATTGGATGGGGCGTGCTCTCCCCACTCGCAAAGTATCGGGGATGGGCACCGGGCTCTATCGACGATTGGGAGACGGGCAGCAAAGGCTGGATTGTATGGGTCTCACTGGCTATCATGCTTGCTGACGCCATCGTCAGCCTTGGTTACATTGCGTTCCGCCCTCTGGCGCAACGATTGCGTGATGGGGGACTCCAGGGGCTTTGGTACCAAGTATTACATCAGTGGCAGCGACAACTAGGAAGTTTGCAACGATCAAATCGTGGCTATTCAGCCTTGGACACTGACGAGGACCGGGATGCGACAAGTACCTCGCGGCTTTTGCCCAATGAAGCACGAAACACAGTTGTTCTTCGTAGATCTTCAGTGTCGACTACTGACAGTTCCAGGGTGGACGAGGCGGACGCACCGCCAGAACAGCTCATTAGCAACAAAGTGGTATTAGTCGGCCTTATATCGTCAGTCTTACTTTGCATCACGACCATTCACATCGTCTTTGGCGATCTTGTCCCCCTCTATGCAACTGTTGTTGCTGTTCTCATGGCACTTCTTCTCAGTATCATGGGCGTACGAGCACTCGGCGAAACCGACCTCAACCCGGTTTCTGGGATCAGTAAACTTGCGCAGCTTTTCTTCGCCCTTATTATTCCGCAGTCACACAAGTCGAGCGTGTTAATCAATCTGGTGGCGGGGGCCGTGGTACGTTACCAAAAAATGCGAGTCTTCAATCAATGGGATTTGTTAAGTTTGCTAACCATCGTTGCGTGTGGCCCTTTTAGTCTGAAGCTGTACGTATAATGTGGTACCGTTGGTGACGTTCCCGTAATGCAAACTAACTTGCTCAGGGCGCTTTACAAGCGGGTGATCTCATGCAAGATTTGAAGACGGGCCATCTTCTTGGAGCCGCGCCAAATGCTCAGTTCTGGGGCCAGGTAATTGGAGCGACAGCGGGAGCCATTGTCAGCGCCTTTGTCTATCAGTTATATACCGCGTGAGTCTGCTCATTCACAATTCGCCTCCAATAATCGTCGCAGGCATGCAACCGCTGACATATTGGTAATATCCAGCGTCTATACGATCCCCGGTGATCTGTTCCAGGTTCCCACGAGCTATGTATGGATCTTCACAGCCAGGCTGGTTACGGGCAAGGGCTTGCCACCCCTGGCTAGGGAGTGGGCTTTCGGCTTTGGTGTCATATTTGCCATCACAACGATATTCAGGACAACGGCAACCGGCAAGGCGTGGCGACCATTGGTGCCGGGAGGAATTGCTGTGGCGGTTGGTATGTGCCTCTGGCGACTCCGGCGGTATATACCTTCGAGCTAACACAACGGCAGGCATGTATAACGTTCCGTCCTTCACTTTGGCCAGAACAGTCGGCGGCATGCTCAGCTGGTACTGGATCTCGAAGAGACGCAAGTCAAGTACGCCTTTGATTGTGCTGGCGTCGGTGAGTCTTGTGGGCCCGTCTGATTTGTTAGCCACGGCTAATATAGCCGTTGCAATAGGGCTTCATCCTCGGTGAAGGGTTCCTCAGCATTGTCAACCTTATTCTACAAAGCATTGGTGTACCCCACTATTAGAGGGTCTTCGGCGCAGGGTCTGTAAAGGGCACATTGGCAGGTTCAAGTAAGGACTTGCAGTGGTGTGTCCCAAACTCGGTCCCGTGTCAGTCATGAACAGTAGTTCAGATCAAATTCCAGAACAGATGTTGAAAAGAGTAGGAAGCTGATTGGTATATTACGGGTGGATGGTCGATGAGAACGTGCGGTATTGGACACCTACGCTTCTCTCTCGTTCGATAGTTTGATTGGTTGGGTGACACAAAATAAAGAAGAACTCGACTATAACATTTTTGTCCTAATGTTGAGGCCAAAACTGATGGGATAAGTGGGCACGAGACAATACTGGCAATGACTGGATTTCTGAACTTGGTTCTCCCCTTCTTTTTCTGACCGCGTTGATTGCAGGGAAGATGCCTCCGCCAGATCTTCCCTCCTGGCTCCTTTCGAGTTGCCGGAGAAAATGCGGCTGTTTGTTTGGTCAGGTCAATTGACCAACCAAAATACGCGGCGATACTAGACTCACTCAGCCAACGCACACACGCACGCACACACACATACACACATACACACAAAAAAAGGAAACGGGGGTGGCGAGGAGGAGAATACATGCATGAATTAAACAATATTCAAGAAAATAAAATTTTGTTGTCATAACCTCCACTAGTGTAGAAACTCGGGTCCAGCCGTGGAAAGCAAGCACTCTGATGGCTTGAGCGATTTGCTATTTGATTTGACTTGGTCTACCTCACACCCGGTTCCCTCGTTCCCATTGGATGACTTGGCTTTTAGAAAGATCCCACCTTTTGATCAGTCAGGGACTTACCTACCTGCACCAGCTTGCTTTAGGCCCCAGCACAGTCCACACGAAACGCTCAGAGGGGGAAAATATCCTCACTTGCTCTCTCGCTCGCTCGCTCGCTCATGCAAGGCCTGGTAATGAAATAAATTTAACCCCCGGAACAAGGAACCGAACAAACACGGATCGATTGGTAACTGCCACTTGCCTCCTATTGATGTTCAGAAAAAGGAACAGCCCGATTTAACAAACCACCCAGAGAAGAAGTAATAAAAAAAGAATAACAATAAAAAGAGCACTCAACCGTCACCATGGCACAGGACGAGCTCAAGGCTAAGGCTCTCGCCGAGTCCGATGTATCATCGGATGGGTCCGATTGGGAAGACGCTGAGCCTGAGGAAGAGGAGACTCTGGCCTACATCTCTTTACTAGATGATGCCGTCTTCCCCGACCTCACCGCAATGCTGCAGCATTGCCGCGAGAAGCACAACTTTGACTTCATCGCCATCCGCCGCCGCCTCGGTCTCGACTTCTTCGGCACTGTCAAGCTCGTCAACTTCGGTGAGTTTAACCTTCAAGGCGATGCATACTCTTCACCAAATCGGCAATCCTCGGATGAAACGAGAAATAAGATACTAACGCGATCTCACAGTTCGCCAACATACTCATGACGGTGCCGCCTTGCCCGAGGCCATCACTGCCGAAGATGTTTCCGATGACCGCTTCCTCAAGCCCGTCATCGAGGACGATGCTTTGATTATGTCCCTCACTGAGTTAGACCTCGACGATGACGAGTCGCCGGGGGGTGCTCAGCAGGCAGCCCAGTCGGCCTCGTCGCGGGAAACTCAACTCGAGGAGGAGCTCGAGAGACTCAAGGCTCAGTTCGCCAATTACCGTACGGCTGTCGAGCAGACACTGGACCAGCGTTGGGGGGACGATGCCGCTCTGGCCCCCAAGAGCGAGAAGCCACGTGATGAAGATGATAAGGGCGTTCGGAAGGACGAGTCCCAGTACTACTGGGAGTCGTACGCCGCCAATGGTACCCCCCCCCCCCCCCCACAACCTTCCCGGCGCCGCCGGTGATGCCCAGTTTACACCTTCACCAGTTTGGCTGCTAACAATGCCACTAAGACATCCACGAGACTATGCTTAAGGACAAAGTCCGAACGGATTCTTACCGCGACTTTGTGTACAACAACAAGGCTCTCTTCAAGGATAAGGTCGTCCTTGATATCGGCTGTGGTACTGGTACGTACTTGAGTCTGAGAATAGTGTTCAAGCCCTGCATTTCCCCTGTCGCCATCTAACATGTTGTCGCGCAACAGGCATCCTGAGCATGTTCTGCGCCAAGGCCGGCGCGAGCAAAGTCTTTGCCGTAGACAAGTCAGACATCATCGACAAAGCCCGGGAGAACGTCTTCAACAACGGGCTTGCCGACAAGGTCACCTGCATTAGGGGCAGAGTCGAAGACATCAGCCTCCCCGTTGACCAGGTCGACATCATCATCAGCGAATGGATGGGCTATTGCCTACTCTACGAGGCCATGCTCAACAGCGTTCTTGTTGCCAGAGACCGCTTCCTGAAGCCCGACGGCCTGATCGCCCCGAGCATTTCTACCATCTGGATGGCTCCCGTCTCGGACCCTGAGTACGTCACCGACTTCATCACCTTCTGGGACGACGTCTATGGCTTCGACATGAAGTCAATGAAAGCAGGCATATACGACGAGGCTCGCATCGAGATCATGCCAGAGGATTGCATCTGCGGCACTCCTTCCCAGATTTCGTACATTGATCTGCATACCGTCAAGATCGAAGACCTTGACTTCGAGGCTCAATGGAAGTCAACGCTGACGAAGGATGTTTCGTCACTGGACGGTTTCTTGACTTGGTTCGACATCTTCTTCACCACTTCTCGCAAAGACACGATCCCGGCGGGCCTTCAAGTCAAGGCTGGTGAAACTAGTGTCAGCCGACCTGGGGAGGTGTCCTTTACCACCGGGCCTTCGGGCCCTGACACCCACTGGAAGCAAGGCTTCTTGATGAGCAAGTACCTCGAAGAGAACATTGGCGTGAAATCTGGAGCCGAGGTCTCTGGTCGCATTGTTTTTAAGGCGCCCGAAAACAATCCTCGCGCGCTGACGATCAGCAACACATGGACTGCGCCAAGCCAGGATACGAAGACACAGCAGTGGAAATTGAGATAATTATAATGCTCTGCTCGGGGAGAGGAGAGCATAGGCCGATAAACACCAGACGTCGCCATTCCCTGCCATCTCACGAAGTTCAAGAGTGGAGGCAGCACGTCGTTGCTGGAGAAAAGTGCTGATCCGCCGCCCGTTTGATGGCCTATTCCGACATCTACGTAATCTGCTTCAGCGTGCGGTGAAATAGTGGGTCACGGCCAGGTTGACATACAAATATCCGACGCATCACAGATGCCGTTCTTTTTCCTGACCTGCTGGTCTTGATACTTCGGTTCGGAAATTTGCAAGTTTGCTCAAGGTAAAGGTTCCAAGGAGCGAGCGAGACTGGCCAGCCGCCCGCCTGGGCTTCCCTAGAGTTAGAAATCTCCAAACTACAGAAAACATGATATCAAGACAAGGAGTGCCCTCACTAAGCTCACTGCATGATTCCAGTTGACCGGCGTGATACGATTGTCGTAGATCGAGATATATAGAGGCGACATCTTGCTTGAAAATGTCTATGCTTTTGTGCTCTTGATATCATCACTCTTCGCGTCGTCATCTTCATCATCGTCATCTTCCTCTCCCTCGTCGTCGCTCTCTTCATCCTCATCTTCATCTTCACCGTCAGAGACGATCTCTCCAAGTTCCTTGAGCTTCGCCTGTGCGTGCGATGAATTAGCCTGAGTGACCAGTATTGCCTGTTGCGAGATTGACAAACCTTGTATTTGGCCACTTTCTCCTCCAGGTCGCCAAATACCATAAGCAAATCGTCAAGCTCGTTTTGTGTTGCTTTCTTTTCTTCTTCGGCTTTCTTGGTGGCCTTATCGCCCTGAGAAACTCGCGTCAGTAAAGACTCATTACTGATCATATCCACATCGGTCATTCTAACCTGAACTCCCCTCTCCTGGGTTTCGCGCAATTCATTCTCGAGTTGCTTGACGCGGGCTTCGGCTTTCATCGCAAGGCTCTGCTGCTCCTCTGCTTTCTTTTCCAGCTCATCTCGGACTGCTTGGATCTCTTGCACCTTCGTCTTCTTGGCCTGCGATGGAGTTAGCGGTCTGTGCAAGACATGGCTTTGCTGCCAGCTTACCTTCATCAGATCGACCTCAAGCCGGCTTATGGTAGCCTTGAGATCCGCCATGTCGGCCTCAGCCCGGTGCCGGACACGGTCGGCATCTGACTCGGCCGTCTTGCGAACTTGCTCCAACTGTTTGCGATACTCCTCCAGCTGGGAAGCCGCTTGCGTTCTGGCCGTCTGTTGAGCGTGGTCCACCTGTGTCTTGAGGTCTTTCTCAAGGGTTGCAACTCGAGCGTCTGCGTTTCTTTGAACTTCATCCAGCTGTTTTCTGTTTTGTTGCTCGAGAGCCGCTACCCGAGAGTCGGCGTTTCTTTGAACTTCTTCCAACTGCCTCTTGTGTTGTTGCTCCATCGATGCCATCTGAGATTCCGTTCTCCTTCGCATCTGCTCATCTTGTTTTTGTTGGTTCTCTTGGAGAGATGTCATCCTATTTTGCAAATTTCTGGTCCAGTTATTAACATATATCCACAGTACAATAGGGGTAAAAGCTTACCGCAGTTCTGAATCGTGCTGTCTTTGCATTCCCTCGTTCACTTGCTTAATTCTCGCCAACTCCATCGCAGTTGTCTCTCGAGTTCGTCGATGATCCGCTTGTTCCTGCCCGAGTTGTCGGCCGATCGTCTCTAGACCGACCTGCGCTTCCTGCAAAGCTTGGTCCTTCTCCGTCAATTGACTTCGTAAAGAGTCGACAAGTTCCCGGGAAACACCCTTCTGAACACCGTTGGAGACCACGGAGATTTCCAGTCCGGGGTCCCGGTCTATACCACGAAGGACTCGGCTGTAGTTATCCTTGAAGAAGTCGACAAACGTAGCATCGAAATAAACGTCAGGCAACTTGCCTGATACTGAGTTGTTGAGTTTCTGAGGTATCACCTCAAAGTCTCTCACCAGCGGATTGCTTCTTAGTTTTGACAGTTTGTCAATGTACCGCTCGCGGCCCATTCGCGAGACGAGGATAGAGTGAAGGTCTGATCGGGAAATAGGCGAGTCCTTCGTCGAAAATTCGTACAGCACGCCCAGGAGCATAGCGCAAAGCCCCTGGACAATGTCACCAGAGGGGTATGGGTGATTCACTGCCTGTATGAGACTCTGGGTGTTGCTTCCTTCCCCAAGAAAGTCATTGACTGCGTCCAAGTCTTCAAATAACCAGCCGAGCAGCAGCATCAAATACCCAACCACCACCCGACTATCCTCCTCGCGATTCAGCCCAGATATCAGATGGGCGGCGATGGTCTGGATGCTCGTGACAACTTCCTCGCCACTATCGGCGTCGCCTTCGGTAACAGCCATGACCAGGCTCTTGGCTTCTGGGTTGTCGAAGACGAGATGCAACATAATGGTGGCAGCAAACCAGCTGCGATAAGGATTAGCCACGGCTGCGTCGGAAAAGGGCCGTAGGAGCACCGTCAGCACGTTGGCCGTCTCGTCAGCCCCTGTGTTATGACCCTCAATTGCCCTCCTTAGGAAATGCAGGCGAATATCGGCATGGTTATAGAAGTACGCCTTGAGACAGTCGCATGCGGACAACCGCAAGTCAAATGCTTCCAGGTCCTGCACGCTGAGGGTGAGGTCCAAGAGGCCATCAATTACGTATACTTTGACAACGCCGTTTGTTGTTTGGACATTTTCTGCCGGCGTATGAGATTCGAGGGGAGAGGGGACTTGAAGCTGGGCGAATCCCTCCTGCAGGCTAGGGTTGCCCTTGATGATGTCGGCACAGGTTACTAGAGCCTGCAGACACAGTCTTAACACGACAGCACAAACTAATTCGACGGGAGACAACCAACCTCTGCCTTGATTGGAAGTTGGGCTACATGGCTAAAGGCCAGTTGGAGGGCGTGGTACAGCAACCCGTGTTGCCAGAAGGCAAGCTGGTTCTGCGGCGTTCCCACGGCCCCTGCTACTAGAAACAGACGAACGACGGCTAGCAGCGCATATATGTTCCGATTGCGCTGGGTTTGCACCCAGGCAGCAATCTCTGCATCCTCCCGCTGGGCCTTTTCTGCACCTTCCAGTAAGACGGCCAAACGACGGATACCACCAGATTCGCGGAACAAGGATTGGTTGGAAGGATTTCTCCTGAGCAGATTTGCGACTAGAATCAAACAATCCTCCACAACGCGGTCTCCTTCGGGTAGTGCGCCTTCCGAGGTGATGATGCCGAAGAGACGATCAAAGGCGTTCTCGAAGGCTACCAGCTTCTGAATGTCGGTCGACGAGGGGGTGAGATAGGTAAGAAGAGTGATGGCTTCGTTTCTAACGGCTTCACGGTTGTCGTCGAGAACAGCAACCAAACGAGAGATACCCAGAGGGGCCGTAAAGACGCACTCTTCTGTGCGCTCCGTTCGGGCAGAGAGGATGGCGGCGAGTAGTTGTAGGGAGTAGAGCCTCGAGTAAAAGTCGGCGCAGTCGAGGAAGTCGAGCAGCAGAGTGATATTCTCCTGGCGCTGGGTGAACTCGTCAGCAAGCCACAGAGCAATCTCTTCCGATGCCTCTGGGCTGTCTTCGTTGGGGCTGAAGAGCATCAGTAACGTCTCAAGAACCACCTTGACGGTATCAACATCTTCGGCATCTTTGCTCAGACTACCTATAAGGCTGCGAAGGGCCCCAGAAGCAACAGAAGCAGGGAAGTCCTTGGCAAAGCTGCGCAGGCCGAGTATGGCAGCACGACGATCTTCAAGGAGAGTGGCCGAACTCAGACGGCCGCTCAGTACCGTGATGGTCTCGCCGACCGACTGTTTTGCCGGAGCCGTGGAAATGGAAAACATGCTGTTTCGTCAAGCGCCAGCCATTGAGAGCTACAGCATTTCCATGGGCGAGAATAAAGAGTCAGAGGCAGCAGGAAAGCAGAAGTAGTCAGGGAAGATCATGAGATCGATCAGGGTACGCCTCTGTTGGCCGAGAGCTTTAATCCGTCGCATATTAACGAATAGGTGTACTTTAACAGCTGCATGCGCCGATTAAGGGGTAGGGGCTCCCACATGCAACTATCCGCCTGGATCGGAGCATATGTAGTACGATATGGTAACATACCTTTCCACCCCGATACTGCAATACGCCAAATGTACATTTGCTGAGGTAAGGCCGCTGATTGGATATATTGGATACGTGAGGCAGCACGGATACGGTACTCAACATGCCTTCCCTTAAGTCATCGCCGGGGGTCGCACGTCCTGCAGAGCCTTGCTAGTCCCTTGGTGCAAAAGCCGATCCGCACAGTGCGCCATCGGGCAATTTTAGGAAGTTTCTGCTTCAGAACTGCGTCTATCTATGGTCGCAATGCTAGTGGCTTGCACAGTACACAAACTCAGGTCGCGCTTCTGTGGAGACATTGACAATGGAGGACTACCTATTACGCAGTAATGTGCTTGCTGACTTTAGCGCCTGCAAATTATCTTAGGATTTACCTTGCGTAAGGTTCGCAAGCAGACGTGAATCTTCCCAACACACCAATCCTCATCCAAGAGGATTTTACTCAATCGAGACAAATCTTGGGCTGACACTCCTGGCGTCACTAGCTGCCCACATTTACGCAAGGCAGCGCACTGCTTCCAACCTTCGTCGCATTCTCGTATTGGCACAACTCTAGGCGATTCAATCCCAAGTCCGTTTTTTGCCTTCTACCTCGACCTGCGACCGTGCTGAACATTGTTTCGCCTGACTACTACCAGAGTAGATCTCGGAGAGTTATAGAGCCAGAGCATTCATGCGCCATTCGCCTATCGCGCAAACTTCCTACCGCGATACGAGAGCGTGGTTCTCGCTTCGTCATTCCTTTGCGCTCCAACGAGGAGAGAATCTTCAAAATCTTCACTTAAGCGTCGGTCTTTCATTATAGTTTTCTTCTCAAACATACGTTAAGATGGGTATTCCGGCTGCTTTCCGATGGCTATCCAACAAATACCCGAAGATCATCTCGCCTGTGATCGAGGAGCAACCTGTGAAGATGGAAGATGGTTCTGAAATACCAATTGACACGACGGGGCCCAATCCAAACGGGGAGGAGCTCGACAACCTGTATCTCGATATGAACGGTATCGTTCACCCTTGTTCTCATCCAGAGGATCGTCCTGCTCCCAAGGACGAAGAGGAGATGATGCTTGAGGTTTTCAGGTACACGGATCGTGTTGTCAACATGGTTCGGCCGCGAAAAATGCTTATGATTGCCGTCGGTTAGTTATCACAACCCCCCTCACCAATTTCTTTTTCGTCTTCTTCCGTTTTCTATCTCCAGGGTTCTTAGCTAACTTGAAATTTTAAGACGGTGTTGCACCTCGTGCCAAGATGAACCAACAACGCTCTCGTCGATTCCGATCCGCACAGGAAGCTCAGCAGAAGGAGGAGGATAAACAAGAGCTTATGAAGTTGCTGAAGCAGCAGAATGGAGGCGTCGTCACCGATGACACCCTCGAAAGTGTCACGAAGAAGGCGTTTGACTCAAACTCCATCACTCCTGGTACTCCGTTCATGGATATCTTGGCTGCTAGCTTGAGATATTGGTGCGCGTACAAGCTCAGTACGGATCCGGCCTGGGCACGACTCAAAATCATAATATCTGATGCGACAGTCCCAGGTGAGGGTGAGCACAAGATCATGTCCTTTGTGCGCTCTCAGCGCATCTCCCCCGACTATGACCCGAACACGCGTCATGTTATTTACGGACTTGACGCTGATTTGATCATGCTTGGTCTGGCAACTCACGAGCCCCATTTCCGCGTTCTGCGTGAGGATGTCTTCTTCCAAGACAGCAAGGCCAGGATGTGCAAGCTGTGTGGGCAGAAAGGCCACGAAGCTCGCGCCTGTCGGGGAGAAGCTAAGGCGAAAGTTGGCGAATTTGACGAACAGGAAAAGAATCTTACCCTCAAGCCCTTCATCTGGCTTCACGTCTCTATTCTTCGGGAGTATCTGGCCGTAGAGCTCAATGTCCCAGGTCTACCATTCCGCTTCGATTTGGAAAGAGCCATCGACGACTGGATATTCATGTGCTGTTTTGTGGGCAATGACTTTTTGCCTCACTTGCCTGCACTTGAGATTCGAGAAAACGGAATCGACACCTTGATAGCGATCTGGAAGGACAACTTGCCGTTTATGGGCGGCTACGTCACGAAGGATGGCCATGTCGATCTCGGTCGGGCGCAGTTAATTCTGAATGGGTTAGCGAAGCAAGAGGACGCCATCTTCAAGAGAAGAAAAGAGACCGAGGATCGCAGAGAGGCCAATGCCAAGCGCCGAAAGCTCCAAGAAGAGCGTAACCCCAGATTCGCTCGGCCAAAGCAGGTTGACAATGCGGCTTCGGGCTTGGCCCTCTTTCCGGCTGCCGGAGGCCCCAATGGCATCACCCACGACATGGTTGTTGGTCGATCCTCTAACATGAACGCCAACACTGCCAATAAAAGCGCAGCAAGCGCTATTCGGGACCAAATCAAAGGCATGATGTCCAAGAGTGAGCCTGGTCAGGCAACAGACCCTAGCCAAACTGCAAAGGATGAGGCGCCAAGCACCCTGGACCAGAAATCCGTGCTTGGCAAACGCAAGGCCGGCGACGTACCGGAACAGACCGACTCCACACCCACCAACGCGACGGGTCCAAACACATCGTCTGCTGCTGAGGAAGCTGCGGTAGACCACGTCAGGATGTGGGAGGATGGCTATGCCGATCGGTACTACGAACAAAAGTTTCATGTCGATCGCAAAGACCTCGAGTTCCGCCATAAGGTTGCCAGGGCCTATGTTGAGGGCCTGTCCTGGGTTCTACTTTACTATTTCCAGGGGTGTCCTTCGTGGGAGTGGTACTACCCGTATCATTACGCTCCTTTCGCTGCAGACTTTGTCGATCTTGACAAGATGGATGTCCATTTCGAAAAGGGCCGCATCTCGAGGCCGTTTGAGCAGCTGATGAGTGTGCTGCCAGCCGCTTCTCGGCATGCAATTCCCGAAATATTTCACGACCTCATGTTGAACGAAGATAGTGAAGTCATTGATTTCTACCCGACTGACTTCGAGATCGACTTGAACGGGAAAAAGATGGCGTGGCAGGGGGTAGCTCTATTGCCATTTATCGATATGCCGAGGCTACTGTCCGCCGTTGAACAAAAGTATCCTCTGCTGAGTACGGCAGATCAAGCACGGAATAGCGTGGGCAGGGATGTGTTACTTCTGTCAGATGCCCACCACGAGTTGTACGATGAGATTACGACCAGTTTCTACTCGAAGAAGCAAGGGGCCCCGACGCTTAAGCTCAACCCACGGACCAGCGACGGCTTGGCTGGTATGATTGAGAAGATTCCCGAGTATCTGCCCCATGGAGAGTTGGTATATCCTTTGGAGCGCGGAGGGATGCCGAGCATCGACTATGATAGGTCTCTCAGGTACGTCAGATGCAATCGTTGAGGTTTTTGAGGCGTAGACTGACTTTAATCTAGGGTTTGGTACTCCTTCCCAGAGAGCTCACATCCTCATAAGTCAATGCTACTTCGGGGTGTCAAGCCTCCAGCTCCAGCGCTTGACCGCAATGACATTGAGATACTTAAAGGAAAGTCTTCCCGATCCGGACGGGGCTACGGCGGTGCACCCTTCGGACGCGGTGGGCATAATGATGGCGGCCGGAGGGAACACTTCAGCTACGCTTCTAATGGCGGCAACGGGCGCCAAGACCGGCCGCCTTCGCATTCGGGCAATGGCAATTATGGACGACACGGATATCAGCCGCCTGGACCACCACCGGTCCAATCATCCTGGCAGCCACCTCCCCCGGGTCATCCTGGTTTCGGCATGGGCCTTCCGCCCCCACCGCCGCCAGGAGGGTATGCAAACGATGGGCGGGGACCAAACGGGCCTTACCGCGGAGGCGGAGGCGGAGGCGTAGCGGGATACGGTCAGCAACAAAACTACGGGCCACCGCCACCGGGACCCAACTCTCAATACAGCGGTCCTGATGGAGGCCGGCGAGGAGGGCGAGGGGGCTACCAGGGACGCGGTGGTTACGGCGGAGGGCGCGGTGGTGGCTACGGCGGCGGTGGGTATGGCGGCGGGCGCAACAACTACCGGTAGATGATATGAGAGGTCCTGACTCGCAACGATGGCTCTGACGGGATTATTTCAAGGCACGATATTGACGCAAGGGGCGGAAAGCAAAAAGGCACTGATTAGTTTTCATGTAAAAGTAGTGCAAGTAGGCAAGAGCTAGTGGTAACAACAGCTCGCCAAACAGTTGTTGCTGAAGAATGGGCCACACTGTGTCGCTTGGATAAGGCATATATATACAGTGGCTGTCTAAAGGTGGTGTGCTCCTCTTGAAAATTTGCCGGTTCTCGCAGCCTCACTCGGATTGACGCTTCATTGAAAAATTTGGATGTGTCTCGTAAGACATGCCGATGCATCTTTGGCAAGGATTTCAGGCGTCATGAGCTGTGCAGGTAGAAATGTGGCTGAATTGCTTCGCATGTTGGTGAGGTAGTTAGGTATCTCGTCTGTAGCGTAAAAAGTAAATGTAGGGAGGCTTTGACGCCTCGGCCGAGTCGGAATATTAGCGGAGCTCTAAGGAGCTGAATGTAACTGAATCCCTAATAATTGCCATGTAATGTAGCATAATAATTAGCTAGTGTTGATACCCAAGGCGGGCTGCCCCTGCCGGCACTCGAACTCAGTTCCAGGGACGTGCCTACACGTGTAGCACAATGTTCGTTTAGCGCGTTTGGGGACAGGTTGACGGGCCTAGCTCATCAGTGCCAGACCAATTGTCCCACACCATCTTCCCCTCACTTGCAATGTACTCCTCAGCGTGCCGAAAATAGTTAGATAATTAGCCTTTGGAGTTGAGCTCAGCTAGTTTCCTTTGGGTACCTTACCTTAATTCCTGTCAGTCGGTATTTCAGTGCATCGGCGGGAGAGAGAGCCTTGGCATCCCACACACCACATCTCACCTCTCACTTAGCACTACGCGCTACATAATAGTACCTACCTACCTACCATACCGACCTTGCCTGCTACCTGAGCTCAAGGTACGCCACGGGTCAAACGTTGTTGCTTTTGTCCTTTGCTTCCCTTTGCCTCTCTTTCTCTCCCTCTTGCCTCCCGTCCTCTCTCGGGACGGGATCCTCCAAATTACATTTTCCGCGGCAGTTCCCCTCCACCCACCGACCCCACCGCACGTACCCGACGGTACCTTACCTCAAGTGGCACCGCCTTCGCTGTAGTCTGTTTGCGTGCATTGCTGAGAGCGCGCCATCCATCACCACAGCTTCAACTCAATATTTCAGCCCACACACGCTCATCAACACCGCCAGGGAGAGAGTTGCTCTCCATTCCCGGTCTCGTCACTATCCCATTTCTTTGCTGCGCTCCGCACCGCTGGCTCTGGCGACACGTCAATTGGGCACATACGAACCGACGCTTGCCTCCGCTTCTACACTTTTGTCTCCTGCACCCGTTGTAGCCTCCATTCGATCCCCTCTCGCGATACTCGACAAAGCCTCGGTCCAGGCAGGACGAAGGAGCAAAACACAGGGCGGGCACATGCGGTCATGAGCCCTATCTTTTTGGAGCGCAGAAATGAATGGCGATGCTGGTCTCGTCGGCTGCCTGGTCGATAGGCTCGCCACCAGGGTAAGTCAAACATGAACATGCCGTATGCCTTTCTCTTGGCTGACGCTAATGCTTGCTTGTTGCAGCTCCCCCACAGGACAGGAACCCACGGCCAGGAGCTTCAACAGGATGACATCGTTCTCATCACGAGGTCCACCCTCGTAAAGATTAGCACTACTGCTGTCGCCTTTGTCCTAGACTCTCTTGTCGCTCTCCTCGAAGACATAATACGAAACTACAAGGGCCTTCCCCCGCCTACCCATCCGCCTCATGTTCTCCTTTCCGAGGTATACGTGCTGGCCTTAGCCGCCGACTGCTGTACTGCCCATTGGGACCATGTCAAGTCCCAGGGTCCGCGCCAACTTGCTGCCGAACCCAATGCGCGCCGCCCCACGCCCGCACACGTTCCTGAGCCCTTGGACGAGGCCCTCGTCAACCGCGTCTTCGAGTTGGTGAAATGGCTCGTCGAACCCATACCCGAAGGCTACATTCTGCCTTCGTCCACCATCCTCGACGACACGCCGAGACACGCTGATTCCGTTTCTCGCTCCACGAGCGGCCTCGTCTCGCCACTGCTAGTTGATGCCGATGCGCTCGAGGACGAGGTCCCGCCTATCGATCAGCTCGCCGTTTTGGAGCCCTGCGTAAGGGTCATTGTTGAATACGTTACAGCTTCTACCTGGCCCGCCTCCTTTGACTACTTTAGGAACGTTGTCTACAATGTCCGTACCGCTGCCGTTGTGCAGGCCGCCCCTGGCCAGTCAGCTGCTACCCCGGATGATGACAAGGCTGCCCTAGCAGTGCTCAAGATTTTGTCCTTCTTCTGGGTTGACGCTCAGAAGCTGGGTCTCATCATTCAGGAAATATGTTCCAGTTTCCTACATTTCCGCAAATCCTTCCAAAGTACGGTTGCTGTTGTTGCTCCCTTGCTCATCACCAGGTGGTTAGACCGATATCCCCATGAGTTTGTGCAGCAACACACTCTACACAAGCGCCTTGATGGCGGCGCTGACACTCTATTCGATATGACGCAGACCGTTGTTGACAACGGTCGGAAGAAAGGGATGCTCTATCCTCTGCAAACCACTCTAATGTTCCTTCTCCCCGACGTTTTCGAGGTCGCTAGTAATCTCCGCGAGGCTAAGAGTAGCAGTATGGCCAAGAAGGTCGGGTTTTTGGACAACCTAAGAAAAGCACTCAGAAACAAGAATGAGCTGGCCGCCTACTCTCTGGTCTCTCTACTAAGGGCCTCGCGCCACTTCGTCGCTGAAGACGACGCCGCTTTAGTAAGCTACGCTATGGACGTGCAAGACGAGGTTCGGGAGGCCGTATTTCGCCGGGGCAACGACGCTTCCATGTTTGACCAGGATTTGATGACAGCAGCTTTCGTGAGCCTCGCCGAACTAAGTCCGGACAGCTGTGTCGACTCTCTTAATCAGTCATACCTTGGTCTGTCTTCGCCGCAGGCGTTCAAGACTGCCGTCGTGCAAGGCTGCCGTTACTTCGCCCGACAAAGCGACTCGCACGTTTATGAGCAACTGTTTTCAGTTGCTGGGCCATTTATGCGTACCCAACTTAAGGTATGTTGCGTCAGATGCTCCTCCTTCATCTCCATTAGACCTATGTTCCTTGCCGTCAGCTTGTAGGCTCAATTTAGTGACCAAGTCGCAGGCCGTTGCAGACTTATCAACAGAATCCACCGCCGTAGCTCTTGCGCTACCACGCCGCGACTCAAATCTTCATTCGTCTACAAATATGGCATGCGATGTCCTCAAGTTTTTGGATGCTTCGCCTCGTTCTCTTTTCGGTGGGGAGGCGCAGGGAGTACCCGCAGCTGACGCCGCCGAAGAGGATGTATTTTTGTCATTCTTGTCGTGTGTTGTATCCGCCAACCCTACGATCCGCAAACTTGCCACTGGTGTTGCGAAGCGCCTCTTCTCCGATGGATCCATACTCGACCCCCTCCGCTCTCATGGTAGACTAGGTTCTGCATCGCTCAAGAGGGAGTTTTGGAGACGCAGGTAGGACGACTGCGGCATCCCCGTGCTTAGCCTTTTATGGTCCATGAAGCTAACGTGCCTGGGCAGCTCCCTGGTTCTGCTTAACATGTGTAATCAAGTGACATCTGACGGAGATGGTCCAGAGATCAAGGCCATTCATGAATATCTCGGGGCTCGAAAATTTCTATTGGCTTCGCTACGCGTAAGTCGAATCTGCTTGGTTCATCCTGTCTTCTACAACATCAAACTGACAAGTAATGATTCGCTGCCAGGAACTTTCGGACCTGCCTGAGGGTGTTCCTGAACTAGAGGCTGCCTCCTCCAGACTCGAGACAACTCTGCTTGTGTCACTGTGCTCTGCCGATGTTGAGACTTGCCAGACAGTTACTTCGTGCATAGGGCTTTTCTTTGAGGAAAACAATCTTGTCGACATTACCTCGGATGCTGCCAAGGGGTTTGCCACATTACTGCGGAATGGCGAGGTTTACGGCGAGATCGCTTCTCGGGCTTTTCGGTTCACCGGGCTCGTGGCCTTTCAAAAGAGGATTCGCGGCTTGCTCCGTCGGTTGCAGTATCCCACGAACGGCATTCTCTCCTCCTGGGAATACGGCTTCGAAAGATGGCTCCTCCTATCCAGAGAAGTTTCCATGACCCCCGTCGACGCAGTAGATGAGAGAACCCTGACTGAGTGGAGAAATTACTCTGGTTTCCTTGCGTCACTTGGAGGAATTTGCACGGCGAACCAAGCAATTATTCTTGAGGAGCCTGCTATTGGCGGCTTGAGGTGGATTGACAGACTCTCATCAGAGAACCATGAAGAACCCTTGTTGAGCAGATACCTAAAGTTGAGTATTCAGCTTCTAGGCTGTGCGAGCGTTAGGATCAGAGAAGCCACCAGAGAGGTTCTATCCAGTGAGGTCTCATCCACACTTTATCAGTCCCTTTTCAAAGCTCTCGAGTCCGAGCTTGAAGTCCTGTTCACAGGGGCACTGGCACCGAGCGACAAAGCGCAGGATGTTGAAATCATATTTGCTGAGCAGGCCATTTCGCTCTTGAAGGCGTTGGTTGAGCGTCTCGAGAGCCCTTCAGATCTAGGTGCCGCCTCTGCTATACACCTAGGCGCTCTAGCTCTCAACTTTGCCAAGTTTCTTGACGGTGTCAGTGACAGCACCAATACCCTGCGGGTCAAGATCAAGGTCTGCCAGCTGTGCGAGGCCGTTACGAAGAGGAAAGAGCACTTGAACCTTAGGGACGACGTGCGAATCAGGAATCAGCTCCTTGAGTACATCTTCGGCTGGATTGCTCGGCCTCGATCCCCACGCCTTGACTCAACCGCCAGCTCAGGCGTCCGCCTGGATGAGGTCGTGAGGGTGCAAAAGGATCTTGACAGGGCGTGCCTGAAGTCGTTGGCTGAACTCACTTTTCGTCTTCCGCTACAGCCTGGCGAGGGTCAGACTGATGCTGGGACGAGCGAGCTCAAATCGCAAATGTTTCACACCTATTTTAACCGATTCCTCTCATTGCTCAACCATGAGTCTCCAGAAGGTGTCAGAAATGACCATATGGCAGGCATGTCGAGCCGAGACGAAGGCGGGTCTTCTTCAGAGTTTGCCATCACCATTTTATCGAATCTGCTCAGCGCGAACATCGACGTTGGCCTCAAACACTCTCTCAATATCGGGTACCACGACAATGTCGAAATCCGAACGGCCTTCGTTAAAGTCTTGTACAACATACTCATTCAGGGAACGGAGTTCAGCAACCTGACAGATGCCGCTGTTAGCGAGAAATACGATGAGCTACTCGAGGTTTGTGGACTTCTCTATCCCTATCATTTAGTCGTCGTAATGTCTAACACTATGTCTAGTTATTGACCAAAGACATGACACTAGTGGCCGCCATGAGCGCCGTCTGCCCAAGTAGCGAGGTTGACGAGCTGACTGTCTCTTTGCTTACAATCTTTGAGCATCGTGGCCTCAGCTTTGAGCTGCTAGAAGTTCTTATCAAGCAAGAGATTGAGGAGACAGGTGAGACTACGGTTCTTTCGGTGCATCCCTACAAGCACGTAACTGACCATGCTTGCTTCGTAAAAAAAAGACAACGAATCCGAGATTCTTCGGCGGACCTGTGTAGCGACCAAGATGCTGTCTGTCTATGCCAAATGGAAGGGCCAGCCATATCTCAAAGCAACTCTACAAAAAGTTGTTGAGAGACTGATGCTCACATCCAAGGACTTGGATCTTGAATTGGACCCAGCCAGGGTCAGCTCTACGGATGAACTCCAAAAAAACGCCCTTCAATTGCGCATTGTGGCCAAGGTGTTTATCGATGATATATGTGCATCTTCTTCCAGCATGCCAGCATCATTCCGTAAGATTTGCAACATCGTATGTATTGTAATATTCTGGACTGTTTAAGGATATGCTCTGATACAATTACGCTAGATTTCCGCTGCTGTGCTCCCACGCTTTCAGGAAGCCAAATACACGGCCGTGGGAGCCTTCATTTTCCTCCGGTTCTTTTGCCCGGCCATCGTTGCGCCTGAGGTCGAAGGCTTGGTCACCTCGACACCCTCCAAAGAGATGCGTCGGGGCTTTCTGCTAATTGCAAAGGTCATCCAGAACCTGGCAAACAATGTGCTCTTTGGAGCCAAAGAGCCGTACATGTTTCCCTTGAACGATTTCCTCACCCAAAACATCTACCGGGTCACCACCTTCTTACGCGAGATATCTGTTAGTGGACATGTCCAATCTCCCCTGTAGCGTTTTCTTTCTTCAGTTAACCACGTCCCAGGTGGCTCCCGAGAGCCTCGAAACCCCACCTAGCATAGAGTCGTTCGACTTTGGTTCTTGTGTTGCTCTACATCGGTTTCTGTACGACCACTGGGACCACATGCGGCAAAGGCTCGTTACTCAGGAACGGAAGGATTTTGTGCGATCGCCAGCCGAGGTATCTCGGGGTCGCTCACCGGTCCTTGAACCTCTTCGGAACCTCATCACAAACTTGGGGCCGCCGCCCCTGGCTGTGACTTGGAATAGGCCACAGATATCAACAAACACCCCGCCGTCGTACTCGCGATTCCAAAACTTCATGCTTCGAAATGCTTTCCGAAGTACAGAATCTTTCGTCACTGCCAGGGCCGTATACGACGGAGGCGAGAGCAAGGTACCACCCATCGACCATTATTTGTTGTCCCTCCCGTCACAGAACGCTAATTTGGGCTACCAGGACTCCCTCTCCATAATCTGCATCATCTTACGACACATCGACGCCGAAAACATCGACTACGATACACTTTTGTATTGTTATCTGAAGGTATGGTCTGCAATGACACAATCCAAACCCACATGATTAAGCCAACACGCCTCTAAATCCTATGTTCTACCACTATGAACATACGAACATACTTCTCAGGCTCTGCCTGCATTAATGTCGCTGGCCGACTCGGATTGCTGACTGCTCTTAGATTGCAAGTCGTCTGTGGCATAAGCCCTTTGGTCTGCTTATCGACGCCACGTGCTACAATGGTCAAAATGAACCCCAGGATGAGCTATTCAAGAAACTCGAACTTCTCACACCCGTGGAGTTGTCCAGAAATCTTGTCAGGGTCTATGTGTACAACATGAACAGCGCATTCAGGTAAGAGTAGAATGAATGGTGACAAGATAAGCGGGAAGCATCATTTCTATGATGCTGTCAACATGGGTGGTATATACTTACATGCGGCAGGAAATGTTTCCGGAGGCTTCTCCGAGTGTCTGCAAAGAGCGACAACAGCGTATTTAACCCCAAAAACGTCGACTATCATTTGATTGGTAGTCTCCAAGACCTGCAAGCGCACTTCCACCTTAGCCAACTTCACCTCCCCAAGGAAACTATAAGCGTGGTAACGGATACTCGCTACGTATTTCAGCCTATCACCCGACTTTCCAAGACGAAGGGCAAGATCGAGGTTGTCATCAAGGTCGGTAGTCAGTTTGTACAAGTTACAACAACCAAGAAGCAGGAGGTGTTTCCTGGCTACAGGCTGAGCACGACTGTGAATGACATATTCCGACTCGGGGAAGTGGAGGAAGCACCCACATCGATACAGACGGAAGACGACTCGGCTTTCGGCCTGCGTGCGGACAATGGCAAAATTGTCATGTACTTCACCAGCCCTAAAAAGACTGACGTGCTCCAAACGATCCGTGGAGCAAAGGCCAAATATGGCAAGGATACGAGAGCGCACAAGGCATATGAGCGACTGATTCGTCCGCAGGACGTTCCGGGGACTCTGCTCAATCTCGCCTTGACAAACTTGTCAAGCTCTGACCACGTACTGAGGCTCTCATCTTACAACCTTCTTGGGGCCCTCTGCAAGGCATTCAAATTTGGCGCATCATCGAATTTGATGTGCACCAAAGGTAAGCTGTTCTCGCTGCGGCCACACCACTCCTATCCTTGCCGAACCTCTATGGAAGATGCTGCTGCTAACAGGTCATTGTAGACGTATCTGTGCCAATGGATCCATCCCATTTCATCATCAAGATCAGCAGACAGCTGGCGACATCTGAACCGCAGTTGACGTTTGACTTCTTGACCGAATTCTTTGTCGGATGGGAAACTTTCACAGAGGAGCAAAAACCACTAAGTCTCGCATACATGGCACCTTGGTTGCCCGGGCTGCGAACAGCAGTTCTGGCGAACGAACCTGACGCTGAGAAGGGGAAGGAGAAGATCGCAGCGCTCTTCCGAAAACTCATCGACGTGGCGATGTCTGACCATTCTTTGACTTACACACTGGAGCAGGTCATTTGGCCAGCCATTTACCAAGACGAGACAATACTTGACATCTTCCTCGAGGAGCTTATGAAGGCAGCGTTAACTTTTGGCTTTTCTGAAGAACCCATGGAGGCTCTGTCTGCCATAGTCTCGGGCATGGGTAGTATCACGCTACGTGGCAAGGTAATATCCCGGTTGCGCAAGGCGCTGAATCGATCATCCCTCCGCCCCACGAAATACCTGCCTGACAATGCAGTATGGGCCGAGATTTGTGTCTTGCTACACTTCTGTCTATCATTGTCATTTGACAATGGGGTTCAGTCCCAGCTATATCTGCCCGAGATCTTCCACATCGTTACCATATTGGCCAATACAGGCGCTCCGGAGGTACGCTTATTGGTGCACAGACTACTGGTGAACACGATTCATGCCGCTTGTACTTCGTTCAACCTTGACGACACCCGATACAACAAGCTCAGGGGAAGTTTAGACTTCCTTAGTGAACCTAGAAGCGAGATATTCTCAACGGCGACTCCGTTTCTGCGCGACGGAGCTTCCATGTCAACGACACAGGACTCTGGGCCTTCGCTAGCTGCCACCGAGAACTTAGCGGCCCTGTTATTCGAGGTCTGCTCAGTGGCCGCACCTTCTGTTGACATATCCAATGCATGGAGGTCACGCTGGATGAGTCTGGTTGCCAGCACTGCTTTTCAGAACAACCCAGCAATCCAGCCGCGGGCCTTTGCTGTCATGGGCTGTTTGGCGCGGGAGGAGGTGGACGATGATCTGCTGTATCAAGTTCTTGTAGCATTGCGGAACAGCGTCGGCCGGTTGGGTGACGATACCAACAGCGACATGCTCATCTCAATTGTCACATCCTTATCCAAGATGATGGCGAAGCTACCTTCGGCATCACGATACGGCCTGCAACTATTCTGGCTGGCCATTTCCCTCTTACGACTGGTGCCCCCGGCACTGTTTAATTGCACGGCCCAGTTCTTGGAGGCCGTCATGACCAATATCAGCACGGTTGGGGACTTGAGGGGCGACAAGATGGGCCCTCTACTGCTGCAAGGCCGAGTTCAGCTGGAAGAAGCTGCTCTGCCTCTAGATGAGGCATATGGGATTCACTTCACGCACGAAAATTTTCATTTCGCCGTTTGCGCCTGCCTCGCTCGCGGTCTCGCCGACACAACGACGAAAACGAATGCCATGAGAGTGTTATCGGCGTTCTTGGACATGGCCGGCAATCCTGCTGGAGATGCTGACAAGCCATCTGATGATATCTCTAGATCGCCATACATGGCCCTCATCCTAGCACGAACTGTCGGGAGTGAGGAGCTTAAGGACAGTTTGTGGCTAGCAGGAATCAATCCCTTCATTTTGGGACATGACACCGGGACGCATAGGTATCAGGATCTCAGCGGCATGAAGGACAAGGATCTTCTGTTGAACACCGCAATCGAGTTAATTGACTTCCAATATTTGGAGGATGCGCTGCAGAACCGGACGCTCCGTTGGTTGACGGAGCTTGCAACAGCCAGGCCGGCCGTTATCATGCACCTGTAAGTTCATTTGCTTTGTAATAATGATTTCCAACTGAACTTGCCGTAGGTGTGGGCCCATTGTGTCGATTCTAGATGAGGTTTTACTGCACTGTCAGAATTCATCTACACTGGAGTCTGCCCAATCTCTTCTTTACGCCCTTACTTCAAACTCCAAGTTCAGTACGGCACTGGAGTCCACGACAGTATTGAACGAGATACTTGAAGATATGGGTTTTAGCGGACTGTGGCGTTCATGCTCATTTAACTTCAGCCAAGACCAAGATAGAAAATGCTTTATTTTAACAGAAAAGCTAATTGAAGTAAGTTAATTATCTATCTGTAAAATTAGGTGTTTATTACTAATATAATATATAGCTAATTATAGTTTAATTAAATACTAGACTTACTACTATATAGTTTAGTTTAAATAAAATATTTTAATATAATGTTTTCTATTTTTATAAGTTGTAATAATATATATATATTAAAAAAATATCGTTCTTTTAATTACTTAATATGTTTTATTTAAATATAACATAAACATATATTAGATAATTTAAAAGTAATACATTATATATTAAACTAATTTGTAATATTATAATAGTGAAATTTATACTAGTTAATATATAGCTATACTACCTAACTATAAAAACTTTAAAGTAAAGAAGAAAGAAATATATTTATAAGGCTAGGTTAGATAATAAAGCTTTAGTAGGTAATTCTAGCTGTAGATTCTAGTTATATAATTTACTATAACTTATATAGTTTTCTACTTGTTCTATATACTAAATTATACTAATACTATAATAATAGCTTATAATATAAACATTAAATATAAATATATTAATTTAGTTTAATATAATATAAAATTACTATTAACTGTTTTACTTTAGTAAAATATTAATTTAAATAGTTAGTTTATATAAAGTTAAATAGGTATAATATATAAAGCTAGTAATTTATAAATACTAATATTATATAACTTATTAAAATAAATTAAATAAACTTATTTTAACTTTATAATATTTCTATTAAAGAATTTTACTAATATATATATTTAATAGGCTATATTAGCTATATTAACTAGTAAAGTTATATAGGCTATATAGCCTATATAGCTACTTATAGTAGAAGGCTTACTTTAGCTACTTTAGGCTAGAAAGCTAACTCTATAAAATTAGCCCGCCTTAGCTTAAAAGAATTTATTTCTTATATATATAACTTAATATAACCCTACTAATTAACTATATTAGCTGTATAAGCTAAATTATATAGGATATATATATTAGATAGAAGTATAACTAGATAGACAACCCAGCTAAAGAAATAATCTTAAGACTTAACTATAAAATAGATAGACTATTTTAAGTACTAGCCTAGACGCTTTAAGCTAGGGTAACCAACCAGGCTGAAGTAACTAATACAGGCGGCAGCATTAATACAACTAATAAGGATAATATAGATAACACTACTAACAAACAACCTACTTAGTAAGGATAATATAGTCAACCTAGTATAGCTAAACAACCTACTTAATAAAGCTGTAAGTAGGTTATATAATAGACTATATATATATAGTGTTATTTTTATAGATTATAAAAACGCTTAAAAGCACTTTAGAGGGTACTACTTTAAAGAAAAGAAAACAACTAACTGCTTAATCTATTTATAAGACTACTATATTAATATAATTACTTAATATATAATACTATACTTACTAGAAATCTAAGCTTAAGAATATATAGATACTAAAAGCTTCTATATGATTAACTTTATTATAGAATTTTACATCTAATAGAATATAAATAAACTTTATAATAAATACAACTTAAATAAAGATAATATAATAGATAAAATTTACTATTTAAACTAGTAGGCTATAGATACTATATTAAATAAATTCTATAAGCTTAATGAATATAAACTAAATTTCTTACTAATAAAGTTTATATTATATTTTACTTAAATTAAAAGACTTTATAAGGCTAGACTTTATAAGCTATGTAATATACCTAAAGAAGTCTTTTATAAAAAGGTTAATATTTAGACTACTATCTATAATATCTATAACTACATAGAAGATATAAATAAGTATAGTAAAGTCTACTTTAATAAAAAGATTAACAACTATAGATATAAAGTTATTTTAACTAACTATAATAATTAAATCTTCTATTTCTAATAATACTATAAATATTTATTAGTTATCTATATAGACTATAATAAGCTGTATAACTCTTTATACTATTACTATATATAAGGCTATAAAAGCCTACTAGTTAGAAATAAATATTTATAGTAATATAAATATAGTAGCTAATTTAATTTATCTATATATAGTTATTAAATATAAATACTTAAATAATTTAAAGCTAATAAATAATACTAACTATAAAGATATATTAATATATATATTTAAGTATTATAGTTTAAAATATATTAACTACTATTATATATATATAATTAAAATAGTCTAGATGTTTAAATATTATACTAATATATTATTAACTACTAAATAGTTAAAAACACCTTTAAACTATTTTAAATCTATACTTGATTCTAGTTGCCTACTATATTAAATATTAAATAGTATAAAACTTTAGTAATAACAGCTGTAGTTAGAATAACTATAGCTAATACAGCTTAGTATTATAATAGGTAATAGTATATATACTAAAACAATAAAATAGGAATTATTAAAGTTCTAATTATTATAGTTAGATTAAATAGAATAATAATATCTTACTAACTAACTATATTATACTCTTCTACTATAGATATATCTTTTAAAATAAAACAGCTATCTAGCTTTATTAGAATACCTATACTAATATACTCTCTTTTCTAAAGAAGCTACTAAAGCTTTAAAATAAGTAGTAATATAAATTAGAGGAGTATAAGTTATATGTTTTATATAGTAGTAGGTATTAGTATTAAAAGTAGAAAGTAAAGATTAAAGCTGGAATAATATAGGTAAATAAAAGTATTAAAGATAATATAAATTTCTTTAGAAGAGTAGTATATAATAGACTATATTAGCTATATTAACTAGTAAATTATAAAATATATAACTTTATAATATAATAACTTTAATTTATACTTAATATTAATAAGTTAATAGAAGTATAAAACTTAATAATATAAAATATCTATTAGTTTAAACTTTATTTAACTTATTATATATAAGTAAAGCTAAAATAGTAAGTAAATATAATATTAAATAAAAACTTTAAAGACTATTTAGTAATTACTTTATTAAACCTATTATTAAAGCTATTAAACCTTTATAGTATAAATTATACTAGATAAATATTATATTTATTTATTATTATAAAACATTATTAAACTTTTTATAAAAGAATATAAAAGCTTAACTTTTATAAGCCTATTTATTAAATTACTTTTTATTATTTTTAAATTTTATTTAGAAAGCTATTAAGCCTTTAAAAGTATATAATAAACCTTACTAATATATTATATTTACTATATACCTATAGCGTTATATATAGCGTTAGAAATATATTATTAAATAACTTTAACTATAAGAAAGCTATAGAGTTTTTATAACGCTTTATAAACTTAAATAAGATTTTAACTACTTCTAACTACTAAAATTTAACTTTATAACTTACTAAAAATTACTAAATAAATATAGTAAATACATTTAAATACGTAAAAGAGGTTTTTATTTAGAGAAAGTATATATTAATACCTTTTAAGCTTATTACAGCCTTTATAAAGCTATATAAAGATAGTAAAAAATAGAATATTAACTACTATCTTTAAATAATTAAAACAAACTTAATATATTTAACTTTATTAATCTTTTAAGATTTTATATAGCTATAGTAGCGCTTTTACTAGCTATAGGCTTTAAACTAATACTATAATATAATACTAAAGAGGGTTTAACTAAAATAAAAGATATACTAATATTATTTAAAACCTAATTACTAAAATAGATAGTAAAAATAGTAAATAAAGCGTTTAGCTTTTAAGTTTACTTTTTACTTTTCTACTTTAGTTACTATAATAAATAGTTAGTTTCTATTTTAAAGCTTATAGGCTTTTATAACTATTGAAATTTAGTTTAAGTAATAAAGGTATTTAGAGAAAAAGTAGAAATATATAATTAAAGATTTAAATAATTATATATAGCTTTAAAAGAATTTATAAAGCTAAAAAAGGCCTATTATATAATAGATTTATAAAGATAATAAAGGCTTTCTTATAGAAGTTTATATTTTAACTTTACTTATTTAAAACATTATAATATTTTTTAACTATAAAAACCTAAAAAGATAAATAAAATAATATTAAATTAAATTAAAAATAGTTTAATTATAAAAAGTTTAAAGTGTATTATTAATTAAATAGTACTTTTAATATTAAAACTTTAATATATTTTAAAAGAATATAAAATAAAAGTAAAAATAAATATAATATATATTTAATAAAAGTTAACTTTATTATAAAATACTAGCAAGACTATAGTAAATCGCTATTATCCGTTAGTATTATATAGCTATCTACACCTATAGATAATATAGGCTTAGAAGTATTAAGTAATTTATTATAAAACTAAAGGAAGCTTATACCGCTTTATTCTAAAGGAACTAAAAATTAGTCTTTATTTTATAATATACCTATTATATACTATTATACTACTTCTAACCTATCAACTTATTATAATTCTAATTCTTCTTAAAGAAGGTTACCTATAGATATAATAGTAGATATTAATATAGACGCTAATAGTAGTATACTACCTAAAGGATCTAAAGGTAAAACCCTATTATATTAAAACCAACTAGCTGTAAATAAAGTAGATAATATATCTTATTTACTACCGCTTAAGACCTCTTAAGTATAAAAAGATATCCTAAAAGAATTATAATAGAAAATTATAAAATTAAAAGAAAAATAAGCTATTTAATAGTAATTAAGGGATTTAAAGGAAACCCTTAAGGCTTTCTTTAAAAACTAATAGTAATTTAATAATAAATCATCTAGCTATAAGCTAGATTTAAAAATTAAAAATATTAAAAAGCTTACCTTATATACTTCCTACTAAAATATAAAGAAATAGCTATTTAATTTATCTTAAGCTTATTAAGATGTCTTTAAGAAGTTTTAAAAGCTATATAAAAAGATACTACTTATAATAAAGTATATAAATAATAAATACTAGTTAAAATAAAATAAAAATATAATAAAACTACTAAAGAAAAAGAAAAATAAAGTTAATAATTATAACTATTTTATTAATTAGATAAATAACTTTATTTATAATATTATATTTTATAAACTACTTATTATATAAAGTATTATTTAAATATAATAATATAAATATTAAAAGCCTAAAGACTTTAATATCTATTTTAACTTATTTATAAAGAAATTTAACTAGCATCTTAAAAAAAGAAAAAAATTAAAGTTTTATATTAAACTTACTAATAAGCTATAGATATAGATTTATAAAAGTATATCTACCTTATTATAAAACTAAATAGAAATAATAGTTATAATAGATTAAATCTAAAGAGTTACCTATAAAGGTTAAAAAGGAAAGTTATTAAATACTAATAACTATTAAAAAAGGCTTAAAATATTACTAATTAAGAAGAAATTATAAAAGAAAGAGTTATTAAGACTCTTATAATAAGGAATACTCTTTAGGAAACCTAGTTAAAGATAATTAATAATTAACCTATTATATTTATAACTTAACTAAATACCTCCTACCTAAATATCTCTAAAGGTATAAATATTACTAGATAAAAAACAATTATAATTAAAGAAAAGTAAGTATATAGTCTATAAAAGCAACCCTTAATAATAATTAAAGAAAAAATAAAAAAAAGAAGTAGACTTTACTTTTTTTTAACTTTAGCTTATAGTAGGGACTACTTACTAATTCTATATTATAGTCTAGGTGAAAGGGTGTTAAGATACTTTAAATATATATATAGATCTAGATTTAAACGTTAAGTATAACCTAGTTTTATATTAATTTATAAAGTAGTATAGCTTTAATTAAGCAAAGTTATCTCTAGTAATACTAGAAGTAATAAAGAGATTCTAATTAAAAACTTATAATATATTTAGTATCCTACTTACTATTATTAATTTATAAGGTATTTTAAATAAGTTATAAGACTATATATTATAATAAACTAAAACTTATACTTTAAAGGCAACCTATTACTACTCTTAATAAAAACCATCTATAACTTAAATATCTACTTTAAAGAGGTAGATAAAAAGTAGTAGTTTAAGATTACCTTATAAAAGAACTAAAAGGTTTTATCTAAATACTATTTTACTAAGAAATTATAAAATATTACCTAGATATATACTATAATAACTCTTTTAAAGACTCTACCTCTTTTAAATAAAGAAGATAATATAAGTCTTAAAGGTATAAAAATACTACTACTATTAATAATTACTAAAGATATATTAGACCTATTAAAGGCTGATATCCTACTAGTATATAAGGAAATAAATTATATAATTAACTTTAAAGAGGGGAAACAACCTCTTTAAAAGCTAATATACCTCCTTTCGCTTTATAAACTCTAGACGCTTAAAGACTACTTAAAGGAGAACCTACAGCTAAAAAGAATTAAACCATCTTAAAATCCTATTATAGCTTTTATTATCTTTATACCTAAAAAAGATAATATACTAAGACTTTATATAAATTACTAAAGATTAAATAAAGTTATAGTTAAAAATCGCTATCTATTACCTTTAATTTTAAAAATTCCTAACTAAATTACTAAAGCTAAGTATTTTTTTAAAATTAATATTAAGGATATATTTTATTATATCTATATTACTAAAAGTTATAAGTAGAAGATAGCCTTTTAGATCTATTATAGGCTATATAAGTATCTAGTTCTACCTTTTAGCTTAACTAATACTTTAGCTACCTTTTAGAACTATATTAATATAAAACTTTAAGGCCTAGTTAATAACTTCTATATTATCTATTTAGATAATATTTTAATATTTATTAAAGATAAAAAGAGTAATATTAATACCTACTTTAAGTATTAAACTATATATATAAAGCCGACTTATATATTAAACCCTTTAAATAAGTTCTACTAGAAGTAAGTTAAATTCTTAAGGTTTATCTTATTAATAAAAGAGGTTTTAATAGACCTTTACTAGGTGTAAGCTATTAAAATATAGCTTAAACCTAAAACGTTTAAAGATATCTAAATATTTTTTAGCTTTTATAATATAAAGATTATAGGCAGTTTAAGGCGATCAGCCTAAGTGTAGCAACCGGCTGGCTTAACCTTATAGTAAGCGTATAGTATAGCTTAACTACTAAGTAGTTAAACTAGCGGATCTTTTAGTCTATTAGGTTAATTAATATACTACCTAATTTTCTTATATATAACTTCTATTATCGTTTAATATATAGTTACTTATAGATAATATAACTATTAATAAAGCTATTAAAAGGTAGTAAAAATAAAAGAAAGCTAGAGAAAGTAGAGTTTAAATTAAGAAAATATATAGCGTTTTAATCCTTATAACTTACCTTTTAAACGGCCCCTTTTTTATATTATTTTAATTTTAACTAGCCTACTAGACTAAAGATAAACGCCTTTAGGTTTATAGTAGTAGGAATATTATTTTAAATATATATTATAAAAGTATAACATCTTATAGCCTGTAGTGAAAGAAATCTATAAAAGTAGAGCTAAATTATACTATTTTAAACTAAAAGATACTAGCTGTAGTTAAGTCGTTTAAACCCTAATAATATTATATTAAAGAGGTAGCTATAACTATAAAGGTTTTAACTAATTATTAAAACTTATAAAGTTTTATAAAACAGCTTAAGTTAAATAGACGTTAGATAAGATAATATATACTACTAGTATTATATAACTTTATTATTTACTACTAATAGAAGAAAAGCAACCTTATAGATAAACTATTAAGACTACTAGATTATTTTAGTATAATAGGCTTTAATATAGATCTTTTATCTATCTTATAATTAAAGGTAGACTAACTTTAAAGAGAAACTATATTATAAAAGTTAATAAAAGGTGTTAATAGAATTTAGACTATTACTTATAAATATATAAAAAAGGTCTTTATAAAGAAGGTAGTTTACTTTATTAGTCTTTCTTTTATATTTAAAGAGGTAACTACCTAGCTATAGGTAGGTAATTAATAGTATAAAAGACTAGAAAAAGAAATTAAAACTAAAGCTATAAAACCTTAATAGTTAGTAAACTATAATAGTTTAACTTACTTTAATACTTTAGTATTTATACTAAAAGAAGTAGCTATTAGGTAGAAGATTCTTTAGCTATATTATAATAACCCTTTAGTAGAATATTTTAAAAAAGAATATATACTTAAGCTTATTAAGTAGAAGTTCTAATAGCTAAATATAAACTAAAAGATATTTAAGTATATTAATAAATATAAAGTCTATATAAAAGTAAAAATAAAAATATACTATAAGTTTAATAAGTTATAGTCTTTATCTTTATTAAGGAAACCCTTTAAAGAAATCTTTAAAGACTTTATTATAAGTTTACTACTCCTTTAGAATAAAAAGTAAAACTATAATATAATCCTAATAATTATAAACTAATTTATAAAGTATTACCTTTTTATTATAACTAATACCTTAATAATAGCTATAAAACTAGCTAAAGTAGCTTATATTAAAGTTAAATTAACCTTTAAATCCTTTAAAGGAATTATCTTTAATAAAGGCTTTTTATTTATAATTAAGTTTTAGTTAAAACTTTATAACTACTTTAAAATAAAAAGAAGGCTTTTAATAGTATTTTACCTATAAATAGATAAAGTAAATAAAGGCTGTAAATAGAACTTTAAAATATTACTTATACTACTTTATTATAAACGTTAAAGGCAACTAGATTAAGCTGTTACCTACAGCCTAATATACTTATAATAATATAAAAAATATATCCACTAGGGAATTTCTACTTTAAGTACTATTAAGATACTAACTAGAGTTTTACTAAAATCTTAAAGAGATAATTTAAAAGGAGGAAATATAAGGTGTAAAAGACTACTTAAAGAAACTAAAAAGCCTAAAAAATAATATAAAAGATATATAGTAAATTACTACTAAAAGGTAAATAAAAATATATAATAAGAAACACTTTTTAATAGAGTTTTAAAGAGAAGAATTAGTTATATTATCTATTAGAAATCTATACTTTAAAGCTATAAAATAGAAACTTACTTTAAAGTATATTAAGCCTCTAAGAATTCTTAAGAAAGTTAGCTAATAAGTATATTACCTAATACTACTAAAGAAATATAACTATCTATATAATATATTTTATATTAATCTTTTTAAACTATAGTAGAATAATAAATAAAGTAAACCCTTATTAATACTAAACTTAAAGGATAATAATCTAGAGTAGAAACTAGATTATATTATTAACTATTAAGATATCTAAAAGGAATAATATTATAAAGTTAAATATATAATATAACTATCTAAATATAACTTTTAAGTTAATACTAAAGATATAGTAAATACCTAAAAGGTTATTTAAAACTATAAAAAGAAATTATAAAAGTAAAACTAAAAAAAAAAAGACTAAAGAAGTATAAAACCTATATAAAAGACTATTATTTTTCTATTTAATATTTTTAGTAATAAGGGGTATTTATATACCTTTTATAGGTAATAGCAAGCTGATTAAAAGTAAAAAAGTAAAAAAAGTAAGAAAAGTAAAATCGGTATAATACTTAAAGGTATCTATAAGATATAGTTATTATTCAGGTATAAATACTTAAGTTAGTCTTAAAAAAGTAAATAAACTAAACGAAAAGGTAATACCTAGCTAGTAAAACTAAAGTATATATAAAACTAAATCCTTTAGAGTTATAACCTCTAGAAGTTACTAAGTATTTTAATATACTTCTAAATCTTTATAATACCTTTAATTAAACTTTAATTATAAATAAAGTCTTTATAGTTATTATAAATAACCTGAATAATTAAGTTAATATACTTCTACTTAATATAATACTAAGCGATATATCTAATATCTCTAGTAATCGCTTAAGTTATAAAAGGTAAGCTTTAAAATAATATTAGTAAAAGTAAAACCTAAGTAAAAAAATAATTATATATATTCCTTACTCCTATTAATAAAGATATAATCTTAAGCTATATAATAAAGCTTTTAGGTATAACTATAATAACTATTTATTATCTACTTATAAGAGAAAATAATATTTTAGTAAAACGTTAGTAAAAGCCTAGTAAATTAATTCTAATTATATATAAAATAAGCTTTCTTATTAGTAGTAATAGAAAATTAACTATAATAAATAAACTTTAAAGTATTAAGGTTTTAAAAAAGTTAATAAGTAATTAAGCTAAAACGCTAACAAGCTTTAGTTAAGTCCTTATAGTAACTAAGAAAATATAAGCCTTAAATAAAAAAGAGTATATCCTAATAGTTATTTAAAAATACTAGTAAGAGTTTAGTTACTAATTATTAGCTATTTACCTTTAAATAGAAAAGTAAAAACTATATCAACCTAGATATATCTATTACTTCTACTAGTATATTAGGTGTAACAACTTAAACCTTACAACTTAAAGATATATTTTACTTTAAAGTAGTTAATAGAAATACTATCCTACTTATAAGTTTTAATAGTAGTTCTTATATAGTGGAGATAAAGCTACTTAATATAAACACTTTAGTATATAAACAGGGATTTTAGAAAGTAGCTTAGGATTAAGACTTCAAAAGGGGTTAATAAGTAGAAGAGAGGGTAGTAAATAGTTAGAACTCCTACTAAAGCTTTAATATAATAAAGATAGAAGGGAATTACTAGCTGTTTATTAGAAGTATAGTAATCTTTTCCTACTAGAATATAAACCTCTACTCTTATTATTTAAACTACCTTTATTAAAGGAATCGTTAAATATAACGACTCTATTATTAGATAAAACTATATTATCTTAGTTAGGTATAACCAAGATAAGACGACCTATAATAGTATTAGTATAGTTATAATAGGTCTTTACTACCTTTTTAGTATTAATTTATTAAGTATTAGTATATTAGCTAGTAAAAAGAGGTAAGTATTAACTTTTTCTTCTACCTTTAACTTTAACGGCGGTATACTTCTTAATAATATAACTATATATACTACCTTTATATTTAAAACCTATTATAGGTAATTAGTAAATAAAATGTTAATAAAAGATATACTAAGGTAAAAGTAAATAAAGAAACTAGTAAAAGGTAAGTAAAAGGGTAATAAAGTATAAAGGATTCTTTATTTATTTAGTATAAAATCGCTATAACTAAAAAAAAAAATTATAAAAGAAAGAAAAATTAAAAAAGTAGGTATTTAAGAAGAATTTCAACCTAGTAACTTAATTTATATATAGACTAAAAGTAATAGCTAAAAACGTTTACTATCTAGTTGACAACTAATTAAGATATACCGCCTAAAATAATTCCTATTAAAACGCTAGTAAACTACCTACTATATTTAATACCTAAATTAATTACTAGAACACCTAGAGATAGACATCTAAAAGGGGACGATAGTTGTTATAAAACACTAGTAAGACTATAGTAAATCGCTATTATCTATTAGTATTATATAGCTATCTACACCTATAGATAATATAGGCTTAAAAGTATAAGGTAATCTATTATAAAACTAAAGGAAGCCTATACCGCTTAGTTCTAGAAGAACTAAAAATTAGTCTTTATTTTATAATATACCTATTATTTACTATTATACTGCTTTTAACCTACTAACCTATTATAAACTTTAATTTTACTAAGTATAGCCTTTATAAGAGAAAGTATATAAATTAAAGTTAGAATTATTTAACTAAAGTCTATTATTAAGAAAATATAAATAAAGTTTAAAGATATTAACTGAAGTAATTTAAAGCTTTAATTAACTTTATAAAGAGTTATTTAGTCTCTAAGTATAAAAAGCTATTAATAAATATAAAATACTTTTTATTTTATTTTTCTATTTTTATTTACTTAAAAGTTAATAAACCTATTTAAAGTAGTCTATAAAATATATTATAAATAGATAAAAGTTATGTTAAATAAATAAATATAATTTATAAAGAGCTATATATATATATATATATATTACTATTTATAAAATACTAATAATAATATACTTAAATATATTAATAATTAATAATAATATAATTAAATATATTAATAATTAATAATAATATAATTAAATATATTAATAATTAATAATAATATAATTAAATATATTAATAATTAATAATAATATAATTAAATATATTAATAATTAATAATAATATAATTAAATATATTAATAATTAATAATTTATCTTAGAATACTATTTTATAAAGGTTTTATTATAAAACGCTAGTTAGTATACTATAGAATTAAAATTAAACTAAAAGACTAATAATATAATAATATATTTAGAAATAAAAAAGTAATATATTAAAGACTTTAAAAGAGTTTTATAATACCTAAAGAAGTTTTAAGTATATATTAAACTATTTAAATTCTAGTTTTATAAATAAAAGGTTTAATTTTTAAAGTATATAATTACTTTAAAAGAGGTAAATTTAAATAGCTTTAAAGTATAGATAATAACTAACTAAAAGCTACTAATATAAGTAAAAATATATAAGTAGTTTTAAGCTTCCATAACTTTCATTAAAGGTTTATTATAAAGTATTTAAAGATTATAATATTAATTATGAAGCTATTAAAGAAAAAAATAAGTATTTAAAGAGAATTTATATAAATAGAAAAGGTAGATAAAGCCTTTTAAAAGCTAAAAAAATATATTCTATTTAATAACTATCTTTAGCTGTTTAGACTTATTATAATAATAAAAGTAGAAATATATTTATTTATAAAGATAGTAATAATAATATTATTATAACTAATAGATAGTAAGTAAAGATTAATTATATACTAGTTAAAAAAACTTTTATATATAAAATAGTATTAAATAATAAATAAAGAAAGGTTATTAATTATTATAAAGAGATTAAACTGTTAAATATATTATGTTTAAAGATTATTTATAAAGTTCTTTATTTTAGTAAATTATTAAAAGCTTTTAGAGATATTATTATTATAATAATATAAAACCTTTATAAAAGACTTACTAAATAGATATATAAACTATTAATATATAACTTTAATATTTAATACTATTTTAACATTATAAATCTAATAAATAGTAATATTTAAAGAAGAGTTAAGTATTATATATATATATAAACTATATAATATACCTATATAGCAAGCGGTGTTTTATAGTAAGCGGTATATAGCCTTGTTATATAATACGCTGCTTACTATATAGATACGTTAGTAGTTAAAGTAATTTAGCTTAAAATAAAGAAAACCTTAAAAACTATATTAATTATATATTTTAAAGTATATTAATAACACTATAAAAATTATAGCTATAACTACTTAAAGCTAAAAAGCTAAAAATAAAGTAGAAAACACCTATTAATAATAAACTAGAAGTTTAAGAAACTTAAAATAGTATACTTCAAAGGCTATTATAAAGAGGCTTAAAAAAATAAGTTAATATTATTATGATATTTATTATATATACTAAAAGTTTAACTAATAAGAATATTATATAAATAAATAGAAAACTCTTCTAATATTTTAAAGGAAATTATAAGTAATAAAGATAAGCTTTTAATTAACTTTTATTAAAATATTTATAAAAGAAAAAGTAATTAAATACTAACTATTAACTATATATTATCTTAAAATAAATAAATAAATAGAGAAGATTTATTAAACTTTAAAATAATATTTATAACTATATACTAAAGATTCTTTATACTACTAAGTATTATAACTTTTAAAAGTAGAGTTTATATATATTAATAGCTACTATAGTATAATTAGAATATCTTTAATAATATTATTATTTAAATACAACTTAGAGTATATAAAGTATATACTAAAAGGAAATAAAGTTATATTTATAAAGGTTAAAAAGTAAATATAAAGGAGTACTAGAGTATATTAATAGATAGAAATATTTTAATATAAAGCAGTACAGTTATAAGCTTAATACTATAATACTATATATAAACTATAAGAATACTATTAAGAGTAAATTATAAAACTATTAATAAAGTATTTTAATTTTAAAAATAAAAAACTAATATTATAATTTATTAAAGTAGCTATAGTTAAATATATTAATATATAAATATAATAAATATTCTTACTTTAGCTATATAAGTGTATATATATAATATATTTTAAGTTAGCTTAGTAAAACCATAAAATAAAAGCTAAATAGATGTTAATATAATAGTAAAGCTTTTAAAACTAAAAGAAGAACTAAAGGATTAGAAAGTAAAAGAAATTATAGTAAAAAAGTATGTTAAGAAAGAACCCTTTCTACTTATTACATTTATACTATAAAAGTATACTAGTAATATAAGTAATAATAGATATTAAAATAAATAAGTAGTAAACAAAAGTAGTAGTAAAAAGAATAATAATATAAAGAAGAAGAAAAGTAATAAAAGCTTAAAGAGAGGTAGATAAAAGTAAAAAGATAAAGAAAAACAACTTAAAAAGAAGAAAATAAAGTTAGTAAGGAATTATAGAAGGTTAAATTTTCTTTTAAACTTATATAGTAATAAAAGAATAAAACTTAAGTAATACCTAGTTAGAAAAGAGAAAAGAAGTATATATTTAACAACTTAATATATTAACTATACAACTAGCTAGTAGAAAACAGTTAGAGTATTTACTATATATTTACTACTAAATAGATATAAAACTATTACTAAAAGGAGATAAAATAATAGTAGTATTATTATAATTATAGTAAGCTAAAAGGTATAAAAACTATAGGAGTTCTATTTATTATATAAATAAAAAACTAAAGATAATAAAAAGAAAAAGAAACGTAATAATTTAAAAAAGCTATAAAGACCTATTATAAAAGCAGTAAACTAATAGTAATATAAAGTACTATAAAGATAATAGATATAAAGGTTGTTACTTATAAAGACCTATATACAGGCTTAATAAATTAATTAATTAAGTTATATATAGGTTAAAAGACTAAAGCTAGAGAGGAGAGAAACAATTATAAGAAATATAGATATACTAACACCTATTAGTAAATCTTTAGTAAAAGGTTAGCTATCTATATCTAGAAAAGAAAGCTCTATAGCTATAAGGGTTATAACTTTTAAGCTTTTAGTCTTACAAGATAGTAATACTTAACTATCTATATCTAACCTTTTTCCTTGATTTAAGCCTTTAGCTAAACCTATTATAAATTAATCTCTATAGTTTATACTATTTTATTAGTTTCTAAAGGTAATAGTATATATAGTAAGGGTTTTTTAATATTACTATTTAAGGAGATACTTTTAATTTAAAACTAACAATATTAAATATACTACTTTTTATTAAGTTAAAGTATATCTTAGCTTTAAAATTATATAATATACTTAAATTTAGCTATTATATAAAACTAATTTTTCAAAAGTATAGATTTTAGTAAATACTAATCAAGATTTATACTTTATAATATAGAATATTATATAGCTTTTAATTAAAGTTATCTTTTTTAACTACTTTAAAAGTTGGAAATAGTTTATTAATAATATAATCTATTATATATAATTTAGTTTAATCAAAAATTATATATTATACTATTAATATAATAACACTATTTTCTATTATTTAAAGTAGTAATATAACGCCTTTAATCTCCTATATAACTTTACTTATAATAAAATATTTATATAAAACTTTAGATATATTTAATTAGTTTAATTAATGTTTTATGTATTTATTTTAGTAAGTAATTATTACTTAGTTATTCTTTTTAAATATTTAATAGTAAATACTATTTTCTCTATAGTAGTAAATTATTTATTATTTATTATTATTATTAATATATCTTTTTATTATATCTATTTATATTTAAAAGATATATACTAAAACAGGGTTTAAATAGTATAATATTTAAATAAACTTAGAGTATAATATATAAATATATTAGTTTGGTAAATAAATATCTAATATAGAGAATTTTAAGTAGTTTTAATTTACTTACTACTAGTAGTATTAATTTATTATTCTCTTTATTATATAGCTTTAAATATATTACCTACTTACTTATCTAGTCTATTTACTTAATATATATATTATAAAGTAATTAATAATTAGTCTTTTTTAAATTTTAATTAGTTTACTTAATAAATAAGTAGATAAAATCTTATATATTAATTAGTATTATAACTAGCTCTTAAAATAGCAATATTAAGATTATTTTATAAATAGAAATATATTAACAATAAAATATCAATTTTAATAGTTTAAAAAGTATATAACTTTAGATAGATAATCTATATTATTATACTACTATATTTATATATAGCTATTAAGTAAATTTAGTATTAATTAAATAGTTAGTTAATTACTTAGTTAATTACTTAGTTAAAAACTTACTATTTACTATATTTAAAAAGAATTTAAAAAGGAATTCTTTTTAATTTAGTAGAAAATAACACTAAAAGTATAGAGGTACCTTATATAAGTTTTAACTAACCCTTTCTACTAGTATACCTACTTATTTATTAGCTAAGTAGTGACTTACTAGCGCTTTATATTAATAGTTAAAGGACTCTCTATTCCTCTCTATTACTCTTTTAACTATTATAATCTTAACTAAATATTATACCAAGCAGCAGCTAGTAGCAGCTAATAACAGCTAACAGCCTACTTTTTACTATAATAGCTTTTAACTCTACTTTATACTAACAGGCTTTTATATTTACCTATAAAGTCTCTATAAAGGTAACGCTATCTAGAAAGTATTCTAGATTCTTAGTATTAATGTTTTATAAAGTCAACTAGATCTATACTTTAGTAATTAACTATCTAATTAAGCTTAACCTTTTTATATTTATAGTTAAACTAGAGTTTATTAAAGATATAATAGAGTCTAGTAGCCATTATAAATAAATAGAGAATATAGTTAAATAGTATACTTAAAAGCTACTTTTAATTAGTATAGAAGAGAGAGGAGTTATACTAACATTACTAGTAATATTAGTAAAAACAACATTAAGATTTTAACTACTATAGTTTAAAGGATTCTCTATAAGGTAGGCTTTATAAGATAAAGCTAATAAAGAAGCTTAGGTTGATAAGGAAAATAAAAAATAAACAACTTAATTAATGCTTTACCTACTATTATAAGCCCTTTAACAACTAGAAGAAAGTTATCTAGTTAGATAAAAACCTCTATTATATTACTCTACTGCTAGAGGTTATACTACATCTAGTAACACCTTTATAAAGCCTATACTTAAAGCTGTATATATAATCAGTAGAAAGAATACTTTAAATTTATATTCTAGTAATACTTTTTCTATAATAAGAAGAGGCTTTACTACTATTAGCTCTTTAAGACTAGTTAAAAAAAGGAAGGCTTCTACTAATAAGATGACTACTCTTAATACTATAATTAAGCTTATTAAGTATACTAAATAGAAGCTAATAAACTTAATATTCTATTTTAAGCTGTATAACTATTTTAACTATAAGCTAATATAGCAGTTTAGTAGGACTAATAGTATATTTACTTATAGTAGGAAAGAAGGGATTTACTATTATTAATACTATAAGTAGATCCTTCTTAAGAAGGTATTTCTATTTATCTAGCTATTCAGCCTAAATATTATTGTACAAGAGGATAAAGCTTCTACTAATAACTACTAGTATATCTATTATACTTATAGTATTTTTAATAAATAGAAGTTGGTTTAACTTAATAATAGTTTTAACTTCTACCTAATAAAGCCCTATTAGCTCTAGATAAAAAGAAAGACTATAAAAAAGGGGGTATTAAAGAGCTAAACTAAAGCTATTAATAAATAGGAGAAATACTAGACTAATGTCACGCGGCGAATCTAGGCAGGTTGACACACTGCTGTATTGACCTATCTGCGAAGACTTGAAGGTGAAGAAGGGAAAATTCTCTACAGCGGAGCTGGGCGCGGCCAGCTGTCCCTTTGTGGGCTTGCGGCAAACGGTCACCAATCACGTGCCCCGTCACGTGATACCAGGTCAGCCTCGTCTAGCGGTCCTTGTCACGCATTCCACCAGCGCCGTGACACTAATTTATAGCAGCAGTAAATTTAGAGTTAGATTAAGAGAATTCTACACTATATTTGTTATATTGTTACTTTAAAGGGCGGTAATAAATATAAAAAAATGTTAGTTAGCTAGTAGATATAATAAAAAAGAAGTCTTCTATATTTACTTAATTCTACTACTAAATACTACTAATAGAAGGCTCTAGCTACTACTCTAGTTTGAATTAGAAGGAGGTAGTTAGAACTTTTATAAGGCATCTCTATATATAAACTATAAAAATACCTAAGTAGATAATAATAATATTAATAAGTATAGTAAATAGATATATATATTATTATTTTAAATAGTATTATATAAATAAAATAAATAATAAAACTTGAAGTAAAACTTAATTAGTAGTAATATTTATTCTCTTATATAGTTATATTATAGCTTATTAGGAATTTATTTATAAACTATATTATTATTATTATTACTAGTTATATATAGTTCTAAACATTTAATTAGAGAAAGTTAAAGTAGTATAGTGTTGTTAAATAGAGCTTTACTTTTCTAGTTTAAGAATATTTTTTACTAATACTCTATTATTTAGTTTATAACTAGAAATATTTATATCTCAACTAAATTTTAACATTTATAACCCTTACTTTCTAGCTATATTTTAACTTTTTAAGTTTAAAAAAGGCTTTTAAAGGTTAATATAGTAGCTATAAAAATCTAGATTACTTTATAAGTTAAGTAGTATTTATTAAATTAATTAAATTTCTTTCTATATTACTTATAATAATATATATTACATTCTTCTTTATATAATGTTAAACTAAAAATATTTATATTAATTAAGAATTTAGTATATATTTAATTATTATCTTTACTATATTTTATTTAATATTCTTATTTCTTTTAGAAGCTAATTTTTAAAGAATTTATTAAAGTTAACATATAATAAATATAAGTAAGTAAATAGTTTTATTAATTAGTAGGTTAATATATTCTAACAGCTAAATAAGTTTATTAATATAATGTAATATAATAACTTTTTAAAAGAGTATTAAATAGTGTTTTAATAGATGTTATTAAGATATACCTATCATATAAAGGCTGGTAAATATATATTTAATACTTTGTAGTATATATAGTAAAGTTTAAAAATAATTAGAAAATTCTTAATATATTAGTAACTAAAATAATAACGTTAAAAGGTTTAAAAAGCCCTTCTACTAGTATAATCTAAATTAAATATAAGTTTCTATATAATTTATAATAAAACTTATAGTAATTATGTAAAATAAAACTAAATAACATTTAATTAATTAAAAGAATCTTAATAGTTAAAATCTAGTTTTTATAACTTTTTAGTATATTTATACTATATAAATACTTTCTAAATCTACTTTTAATTAAATAATAATAACAAATATACTTTATATATAAATATAATTTCTTTCTCTAAGCTGCTGTAATAACTACTATATATATAAAGCTATAAATGATTTATAAATAAGTTAAAGTTTATTTAATTAGGCCTATAGCCTAGTATTATATCTATAGAACTATTATTTATAAAGATTTTTATTTTAACCTGCTATTATATTTACTAATAGCTATTTAGCTATATAACTATAACTTATACCTTAGTTATTAAGTATACCTTTACTATCTATATTTAAGATAAACCTAGTAATTAATAAACCTATAGCTAAACTAATTTAACTAGTTTTTATATTTATTAGTAATAGACCTCTATATACTATAGCTTAACTAATATAACCTACTAATATTTAACTCCTTTAAAGACCTAACTTTATAATATCTATCTCCTTAATAGCCTATATAGCAGTATTTATAACGTCTTTAAAGTATTTAAAATAGCTAGCGTTACTAAAACTATTAAATAAAAAAGGCTTTTACTATAGATTAGAAATATAGATATAAATTAACAGCCTTATTTTATTATTATCTTTAGCTAGAAGCTTGAAGCTAAAAATAGTAATATTAAGCTTTAGATTTATTAAAAGCTTAAGAAATAATATCTCCTTATTAACTAGCTAAAGTTTAAACCTGTTAGTAATTACATCTATTTATAGTACATCTCTATAGGTAGTATATAAAGTATAGAAATTATTAAGCTGTACTAGATACCATAGGTTATAAAAAGTACTTCTTAATAATATTATAAGGATTATTTACTTTTACTTATATTAGTTTAAAATTAAAGATAAAAAATAAGCTAGAAGTTTAGCTTTAATTAAGCTTCTATATATATATATATATTAAGCTTTTTTATAAGGTTTTAAAGGACTTTAAATGGAATTACTTTCTATTAAATATAACTTATACTATAAGGTTTTTAATAACTTTAGTAGAAGGTTTAATAAAGCTATTACTAGTTACTAGTAGCTAGAGCTTCTATTAGTACTATATCTATATACGACTTTAGCTTTATTTATATTTATATAGTAATAGTTAAAGTAATATTTAAACTAGTAGTAGTTTTATACTATTAAGTATTTTTAACTATATTAAAATACTAAGATTTAGTATAGGCTAGAGGTGCTATTATAGGGTTATATATACTATAATTTACTTTTAGATAGGGTGAACTATATAGACCGCTTATAAGGGGCTAGAGTTTTAACTACTACTAAATAATAGTTATAAAGGCTAATAGTCTTTATAATATATTATAGTATTTTAGTTAGTTTTATTTTTAAGATAAATAAATTTTAATAAAACTAATAAACCTATGTAAATATATATTATAAAGCATGATTCTCTTAGTAGAAGTAATTTAGAGTTAAAAGTAGCTTAATTTATCTAAACTAAGTAGGCTGTATAAAGCTAGCTTATATATACCGGCTTTATATAAGGCGACCGCCAACTTTATATAGGCCGGCCGGCCGTCTAGGCGGGCGGTCTACTAGGGTAGAATAATATAATAGGATCTTACGCTACATTATAATATACCCCCTTAGGTGTAGCTATATATAAAATATAGTTATATCTATTATAGAATATTAATAAAAGAAAGGTTAATTTATGTATAAAGTTATAGATTATAAGTAAACAAAGTAGGTATATACTTTATACTATTATTATACTATATTAATAGCTGTATTACCTAGAGAGATTATAACGTTAGTTAGCTTATAAGTAAAACGCTAGCCTGTTTTTATAAAGGAGAATAAATCTTTTCTTTACTACTAGTTAAACTCTTTTTTTTTCTTTTTTAACTATAATAAATTAATTATATATTATTTTAACTAATAGTCTGTTTTATATATAGTTACTATATATTATAGCTTATCGTTTTAAATAAGAATTTTTTATTAATAGAGTTTATATATAAATACCTTAAAAAACTATTATATTTAGGGCTGTTTAGACGGCAGCCTAGATAGCCTAGTAGTATATATATTAAATATTACACCTATAGTATATCTAGTCTCTTAAGACTAAAGGAGAGGAGTCTCTTAATAAGTATACTAGAGGTCAAAATAAAAGCCTTTAGTAGAAGGGATTTATAAGTATTATCTTTTTTTTAATTATATATTTATTTTAACTAATATATTTATTATATAGCTCCTTATAAGAAATAAAAGCTTTTTAAAAAGAGAAAGCTTTTAAACTCTCTATCGCCTAGTATATTTTATAATCTTAAGTCTCTTTTATAAAGCTGTTAGCTAGCTTTATATAGTATAAATAATAGGTTGATAGCATCCTTATTATTATATCTAATTAATATTATAAAGGGTTTTAATAAGAAGTAGTCTTTACCTTATATTTCTAAAGGTAATAGAAGTAAAAAAGAGGAAAATAAAGATATTTTTTATAAAACGCTAGAATATTAAAGCGTTTAAATAGAAAAGTCTTTTAAAGCTTTTTATAAGTACTACTTTAAAAGCATGCTTTATAGGTTATCTTAAGGTGTATACTTCTTAAGGAATAACTATAAATATTATTACTATATCTTAAGTTATATAGTCTATTATCTCTTAATAAGCCTAGTTGTTACTTTAGCCTCTATATTTCTAACAGCTTTAAGTAAGAAAACGCTTTATAATATAAGTTATATATAGTTTACTATATATATAACTATACTAATAGGTTTATAGTAACTATTAAAGATAAAAAAGGACTTTTAGGCCTTTATTTAGGTTATACTACTTTTTAAATAAAAGGAAGATAAAAAGGTATAAAATAAAAAGGCTTAAAAAGAGGGTGTTATTAGGCTTAATAAAGCTAATACTTATTAGCTAGTAGTATTCTTTAACTAATCTATTAGTATAGTCTTTAGTTCTACTACTATAAATATATATATAGATATATTAACAACTTTATTAGTAGTTTATTAATCTCTTTAGGTAACTATATTATATTAAGCAACCTTATTAATATATATATAGTTATCTTTTTTACTAAAATTAGAAATAAGTAGTCTTTAGTTTTTATTTATTTATAAATTACTATTTTTACTTCTACTAAATGTAATATTAGGCTTTCTAGCTAATAGGTTATTTTTTTTAAATAACTTTTAGGCTTTTATTTACTATTCCTTTTATTATATTATCTTATATAGTCTTTTAGGCTGCTTTATTATATATATTTTAAAAGTTAAAAAGAGTTTTAAAGTATTTAAGCTTTATGTATAGTAAGTTTTTAATAAGTCTATTAGCTAGTATTTTATCTATTAGTATATATACTACTTTAAAGCTGCCTATTATATACTTTTAATATAACTATATATTCTAAATATTAATATAATAAAGTTATATAGTAATTTATTCCTTTTCTTTTACTATAAGGTGGATTATTTACTAATTATTATAGTAGGTCTTTTAAACGTTCTTAAGGTTAAATATAATATCTCTAAATAGTTATTTAAAAGCTACTAACTTCTTTATTATATATTTAAAAGCTAGAAGTTCTACCTTAATAGTTAACGTTATTATAATATTTATTATATAGCTTTCTACTAAATTACTCCTTTAAATAAAAGGAAAATATATCCTTATAATAATCTCTATATCTCTTTATTATTTATAAATAAAGCGTTACTTATAATAAGTAGTATATATATCTACCTTTTAAGCTGTTAAAGTAGATTACTAAGTAATATATATAAAAGAGGTATCTTACTACCTATTTAGCAGCTTATATATAATACTTACTTAGGTTTATTAAAAACTTTAAGAGAAGTAAGTAGGTAAATATAACATCTATCTAGATTATTATTATTATATATAAGATAGATTTAATAATCTCTTAATATAGCTTAATATCTATTAGAATTACTAGTTCTTTATTTAGTATAAATTTAGTAACTAAAAGAGGTATTACTAGTTAGATTTTATTATTAAGGTTGAGATTTACTACTACTTATTTAATATACTAGTTGTAGTAGAGGTATATCTTTTTTACTTTATAGTTTTAAATAATTCCTATTTCTAGATACCACTTAGTATCGTCTTTATCCTTTATTTTATATATTCTCTTTAGCTTACTAGTAAGCTTTTATCTTTTTATTATATTTAATCTATAGTATATTATAAGAATATTATAAATATAAAAGAAAATAAATATTATTTAATCTATTAAGATAAAGATATAAAGGTCCTCCTTTAATAGTTATAATCTAAAGCGGCTTAACATACTAGAGAATTCCTTAAACTATAGTAGTATTATATCTTAAAGTCTATATAGTATATATATAAGTATAATATACTTTTCTAGTTTATAATATCTATCTAGTAATTTATAAATTACTAGTTTACTAGATAGGTTTTATTTTATATTAAGAAATATATTTATAATATTAAGTTGTTTAACCTTAAGGTTAAATTAGATAGTAATTATTCTTACTATATAGAATATAACGTATATAATAAGTAAGTAGGCTATAAAACCGTTTTAATACAACCATCTAAACTTATCTATTTATTCCTCTATAAAGAAAGATATAATCAACTAATAATAAGGCTTAATTACAGCTAGCTGTCTAAGCTTATAAAAGAGACTTAAAACTTAATATCTAGATAGTAGTAAAAATATACTAAGTTAGTTATATTATATTATTATATTAACTTTATAGTATACTATTATAATATAATTTTATACTAAAGTTATAGAATTTAACGCTACTAAAAGAGATTACTTTAGTTAATTAGATTATCAACCTAGATATCTAATTATTTCCTTTCTAGCTAAGTGGTATAAAAGAAATAGCTAATTAAATGCTTTCTAACTATAATATATCTCTAGTTGAAAAGTATTAGCCTTTAAACTTTATTAAATAATAACTATAACTATAAATATATTTCTTTTATAAGTATAACTATATAAAAGCCTAATATAAAGATCTAGATACTATTTATAGCTAGTTTATACTTATAAAGAACATAATTTTAAAGTATAATAAATATTAAAAAGGAATTAAATATAAAAATAATATAACCTAGTAATTATAAATAGGTTATAGTTATTTAGGTTATTAGTTTATTAGGTTATAACATCCTACTATATATTATTATTATAAGCTAATATTATCTTTTAACCTAATATATTAAATTAGATCTTTTATATAACTAGGTTATTACAACATCTAAAAAGAAATAAATAATAAATAAAAGAAGCTTAAACTAAGTAGAATACTTTAATTATTATATAAAACTACTTTTAAAAGGTATATATTACCTTTTTATTATTAATAGATATAAAAGCTATTACTTTATATAATTTAAAATATTTTATTAAGAAAATAATAATGTTATACTTTATGTACTAGATTATTTTTTTATCTAGTTTAGCTTTTAGATATAAAGTATTTTAAGCTTCTTAAGTTAATATATAGTTAATAAATTAAAGATAAAATATAACAAGGTAATATCTATATTATAAAAGAAGATTTCTTTTTTATATTTTATAAAGCCTTTATATATATTATTTTAAAAGAATACTTAAAGAGTTTTTAAAAGGTTAAATTTATTCCTTTTAATATAAAAAGCATCTTATCTAAACTAGATGTTAAGTTATATACCTTAACGCCTTTAAGATTAATTTTAATAATACTACTACTATAGATTTCTTTAATATTAAACAACCTAATTAAGGTATTCTTATAATTAAAACTTATTAAAAATTAAATCTTATATTATTAAAATAGCTTTTTAACTTTAATTATTAAAGCTATAAAGCATCTATTAAAAAAAGTATATAGGTTTATATATTAGATTACCTTTTTAAGATCTAAAAACTAGATCCTTTATAAGGAAAATAACCTATTTAGCTGTTACTAGAGAGCTAAAAAAAAACACACCTTAAATAAAAAGGCAGCCTTACTATAGCCAATATAAGGAATATTTAATTATAAATAAAGGTATTAGTATAAGTTAATAAGGAAATATATTAAAGTAGTAGTTATAAACTAAAGATAAAAATATATTAATAGTAATATAACGTCTATAGAAATATAGAATATAATACTTAAACATGTTAATTTAATAAAGAAATATCTAGAGAAGAGGATTCTAAGTAGTCTTAATTAATTTACTATTATTATTATTATATAGCTTAAGATATATAGCCTACTTGCTTATCTAGCTTACTTACTTATTATATACGTTATATATAGCTAGAGTTATTATATAAATCTTTTTAAGAAAATCCTTTAGTTAGAGATCCCCTTAAATATAAATCCTTACGTTATACTATATAAAATATCAATTTTAAGTCTATTTAAATAAAAATACCTATTTTAGTAGGAGAGGCTTTATATCTAAAACGTTAGTTTTGTTAATAATTATCTAGATATTAAGTCTTTAAAGTTTGTTAATCTCCTGCTTAACTATATAATAGGATATCTCCTTAAGGTTAAAAAGTAGTTTACTAAGTTCTTTTTAGGATCAAGGTGCCTTTATTAGATTATCTTAATAGTATTATTTATTTAGTTATAAATAAAGTAACTAGTAGTTTACTAGTTTATATAAGGTGGTATAAAATACTATATATAATATAATATACCTATATAAGGCTTTATTAATTACCTTTTATTAATTAGGTAGAAAGGTGTTAAAGAAGTCGTCTTATTATTATTATCGTCTTTTATAAAAAGATAAAAAAAAGGACTACCTAAAGGATTCCTTTATAGCTTTAGAGTTACTACTTCCTCTCTTACATCTAGAGGTTATATATATAACTATCTCTATATATTACTTAGGTAGTTATTTAATCTATTAGGTTGTTTTTATAGTTAGTTAGCTATAGTCTAAATATATATATTATAGATTAGACTTTAATTTTAGTAGTAGCTTTATACTTATATTAGAAAGCTATATAAGTTTATATAAGGCTGGCCTAGCTAAATTAAGTTGTTAGAAGTAACCTATATTATTAACTAGTTTAGTTTATATATATATTATATCTATAGGCTTTAATTTAAAGCGGCTTATAGCTAGTATATTATTATAGCTGTTGTTATCTCCCTATATATAAAGTCTTATTATTTATCTATTAGTATAGTTAGATACTTTATTTAAAAGGTTGCTTTTAATTAGTAGAGCTAAAAGATATACTTCCTTTAGAGCTAGCGTTAATTTAGAAGTTAAAACCTATTACTACCTTTATATAGTATTACTATTATTAATAGGCTTAACGTCTTAAGTTAACTTCTTTATTTGTTATTAATAAGGGTCTTCTCTTTATAATAAAGTTGGTATTATTACTAAGGTTATATCTATTATATTATTTAATCTAAGTATATATATAAATAAATCCTATATATATTTATTATCTTAAATAATATTTACAACTTATATTACTTTAGTTGGTTTTAACGCTTTTTTAGTATTATTTATAAAGTAGAACTTTATTTTATTAAAGTATATATTTCTTATAATAATTACCTATTATACTAAAGGAATCTAGATCTTATAGAGGCTATATACGTTTTATATATATTCTACTAGATATCTAATATACCTTTAAAGTTTAACTTTAAACTATCTTTATTTAATATCTTTTCTATAGTTGCCTATTAAGAGGTAAACTTAATAGCTATATATATATATATATATATATCTAGCCTTAATATAAGTATAAGTTGTATATAAAAGCTGCTATATATACTAGTACCTACTAGTAAAAGGATTATTTAAACTATACTTATTTTTTTAAATTAATATAATCTACTTATTATACTATAATAGGCTTATATTATATATATAGATCTCTACTAACGCTACTTTAAGCTAGAGATCTTTTAGTAGGCTGGATGATAAATATATTTTTACTACTTTTATAATAATCTTTTAGCTTATATATTTACTACTACCTACTAGTTCTTTTATATTTATAGGTAGTAGCTTAAAATTAATATCTAGTTTATCTATCTAGTATTTATATTTAATACTACCTTTAATACTAATTACTACAGTCTTATTATCTTATTTAATCTTATAGATTTTTATACTATATTATTAACTAACTTATACTTTAAATCGTCTAATTATAGGTAATACTTTATTATATAGTTTAGTAAGTAGAGATATTTTAAATATTCAACTAGTATATTCATCTTATATAATTAGCAGCTAATATAATTTATTATAATATATAGAAAATTAAAGAGATCTTTTAAGATTTTATAATATAGCCTTATTAATTATTATCTTAATATATATTATAAGATTACTTTATTTATATATACTATTATATAGTATTTATATTTAATATAACTTAGTCCTTTAATCTTCACCCCTTAAGTATAATATAAAAGATATATAAAAGCTTTAGGTTTAAGATATTTCATTTAAAGGTGTTAGAGATATTTTTTATCTTTTTAATCCCTTAATATATATTAAGATGGTTTAAAGTTTATTATAAAAACTATAATAGCTATTAATATAGCTAGACTAAATAGATAGTTTATTAAATACGTTTAAGGGATCTATATATAGTTAAATAGGTTTATATTTAAAGAAAATAAGGTTTCTTTCTCTAGAAAGTTTTTTTATTATCTAGCTCTTTTTATGTATTTTAAATAAAAATATATAGTTAAGCCTAATATACTAAATCTCTAATTTATATTAAAGGCTTTTTAATACTATATTAATATAAAATCTAAAAATAAAGATAACGTTTTTTAATATAAGGTTAATAGTTAATAGACTATTAATTATATTTATAAGGTTTTTTTAACTTATATTTTATATCTTTTTATTATATATAATATAGTATTTAACTTAATTCTACTATTATTTATATAAAATTTAAATAAACTAAACTTAAAGTAAGCCTTATTATTTATAATATAAGCTTTTTTATAGTTATTTAAAACCATATTATTACTAAAAGGATAAAAGCTAAATACTAAAGATATAAATATATTAAGAGATACATTAAAAAAAGAAAATAGGTTGTTATAAAGTAGAAATAGGTCTATAATAACTATAACTATCCTATTTAGTAGAAATTCTATATTAACTAAGTTATTATTTTTTTTATCTTTTTTTTATCTTTATATAAAGGGATACCTTTTTATCTATTAAAATCTTCTTTTTAATAGTATTATAAGCTTTATTAGAAAGCTTACCTTTATATACCTTTTATTTACTATAAAAGGTAAACTTAATAAATCTATAATTAACTAGCTTTTAGGTGTAGTTAAGACGTTTATATAGGTATTTATTATAGTTAGTAGTTTTTAATTTAAGACGTCTATTAAATATTATATATATTTTAGTTGCTTTATATAACTTTAGTAGGTTTATATATAGTGGATCTTTAAGTAGGTCTTTATACTACTTTAAGGTTAATACTAGTCTTTTAACTTATTTCTATTTAATAATAATATTTAGTTTAGCTATTACTTATAATAAGGTGATTTATAGTTTTACTATATATAAAAAGGTCTTAACAACAAGCGTTTTATATACTTCTATAATACTATAAGATTTAGCCTATAGAAAGGTGTTATACTATTTTAACAACTAAGTTAATAGGTTAATACTAGATAAAGCCTTTAAAATAGCTTTATTATATCTTTCTTTTATAAGTTTATTTAAAGTATTACTAGTAGATATAAATCTCGTTTAAAGTAGTTTAATAGTCTTATTAATACTTAGATCCTTAAAGTCGTTAAGAAGTTCTAAATAAACCGTTTTTATAATATCTAATAAGATTATTAATTAGATCTAAAGCGAGATTAAATTATATACTTATTAGCGTTTATATAGTTTAGTTTTATTATTTTATAACTATTAGATATATAAAATAAATATATCTTTAACGCCTTTACTTTATTTAGTAAAAGCTATTAGTTTCTAAATAGGTTTTTATTCTATAAGTTTATCTATAGTAGTAGATAAAGTAAAAGCCTAATATACTTAAAGTTATATAAAGTAATCTTTTTCTAGCTTTATATTCTATTTTAGAATATAGGCCTTTAGAGAAATACTTTTTATAAATTCTAAAAGAATAGTAGTATTATCTAGATTAATATATTTCTAGACTTTCTATTTATATATAGTAAACCTTAGTATATTATACTTATAAGAAAAAAAGATAGTATACTAATTAACCTAATAGACTAAAAGATCTATAAGTTTAACTACTTAGTAGTTAACCTATACTATACGCTTACTATAAGGTTAGGCTAGCTGGTTGTTATATTTAGGCTGATTACCTTATACTACCTATAATCTTTATAATATTATAGCTATTAATCTATGAATTATACATTAAGAGGGGTCTTTATAACCTTTTTATAATAGGTAATTTAACGTTTATATAGAATAATATTCTAGATTAGCTTTTTGTATTAAAATATCGTTATAAGGAAGGAGATAAAAAAGACGGCGTTAGGGAATATACTGCTTTATACTAGAGGGGGTATTATTACTTATAAATAAGCTAAAGCTAGGTTTATAACTATTATAAAGTATAATTCCCATAGTAGAAGTAATTTAGGGTTAAAAGTAGCTTGATTTATCTAAACTAGGTAGGCTATATAAAGCTGGCTTATATACGCCGGCTTTATATAAGGCGACTACCGACTTTATATAGGCCGGCTGGCTGTCTAGATAGGCGGTCTACTAAAGTAGAATAATAAAATAGGATCTTATGCTATATTATAATAATATATATATTACCTAACTAATTGTTTTTCTATATATTATTATAGTATATTATTTCTAGTCTTATATAATAAATCCACCTATATAGCATATTAGTTAATAGTATCTTTATTAGTAGAATAAAAAGAATTATTTTAGTTATTTTAAAAGATATATAAAATTATATAAAGAATATATTAATCTAAATAATAAAGGTCTTTTAAGCTTCTATATATTTTAATATATAACTATATTTAAATAAATCTATTTTTATAAGTAGTATAGTTTTAACTTCGAAATAATTCAATTAAAATATAGTAGAAATAAATACCTATTACTAAGTATTATATTATTAATTACATTATATAATTAAATCTTACTTTAGTTAAATTTAAATAATATACTAAGTTAAACTTCTTTTTAGTTAACTTTTAATACTTATCTATTATTTTTATTAAAGTTACTTATTAAAGTTTTAGTTTAATACTAATAGAAGTCTATTAATATAGTAAAGTATTATATACTTTAAATACTAGTATATTTTAATATTTACTTAAAATATATACTATATTAAGTACTTTAATAACTTTATATATATTAAGTATTTTAATAGCTTTATATAAGTATATATATATATATATTAGAAGTTTTATATTATAAAAATATTAAGTTTATATAATAAAAGTAATAAAACACTAGAAAAGTTTTTAAAGCTAATAGAAATAGTAAAATAAAAGTATTTTTACTTTATTTTTATTTTAAAATATATTTTAATATATATTAATATAAATAGTTTAATAATTATATTAACGATCTATTAAGATTTATTTTCAATTAAATTTTAGCTATAAAGTTAAATTTAGATTAAACTTATAGGTATATAAGCCTGTACTTTATTATATATAAGGTTTTATAAATAACTAAAAAATCTTATATAAAGTATAAAAGCTGTTTTTTATAAGTTGTTTTAATTATTTCTTTAACTTTATAGTATATAAAATCCTTCTTTTGCTTTTTTACTAGTAAAGTATTAATAACTATTAGTAATAGATGTAAAGCTACCGAACTAGATAATCTAGGTATATAACAATATAGGAAAAGTATCTCCCACTTAATAGTATATAACTAGCTAGCCTTATAGCTATCTTATTAGCTAGTTATATAACTATCTACCTAGCGAACTACTTACTTATCTTAATACATAAGGCTGCTTTATATAATCTTACAAGGAGGTCATCTTTATTAATATATATAATTCTACTATTAAAATTACTATTATATACTTACTTACTTTTCTAGTATATTACTACTATTCTATAGTTTTAATTAATATTATTTAAAACTATAATAAACAATTAAAATAAACTAAATAAAACTTGTATATTAATATATATAGCTTTGCTTTATTTTATTTTAAATTATTTTTATAAGTATATTATATTCCTATATAAAGTAATAAAAACCTAGTTTAATAAGATTAAATACCTCTTGATACTTATTTTTACTAATTAACTTAGTATATATATATATGTTATGTTTTAAACTTTTAAATGAAAATATATTATTACTAGTAAACTTTTATATTTATAAATATTCTACTTAGTTATAGTTCTAATAGTGTATTTACTATGATAGATAAATAATTTTAAAAAGTCTATTACTTTAAATTAGTTACGCTTTAAATATGTTTGATTTAAATTAGACAAAGTAAATTTTATAATAAATTAATAAGTTTATATAGTAAAATAATTATCAATAAGCTTTATACTTATAACCTTTATACTTTAATTTAATTATATAATAATTTCTTTTTACTTTAATATAAAAGAAATTTAAGTAGTATACTGATTAATCTAAGAGACTAAGAAATTTACTACTTTAACTACTAAGTAGTTAAACTGTACTATATACTTATAATAAAGTATTACAGCTAGCTAATTCTTATATCTAAGCTAATTACTTTATACTATATATAATCCTTGCAATATATTATATAGTTATTATTATTATTAAATATACATTTATACTATAAGTATTAACTTTATATATCTTAAATTATTCTTCTAAATTTTTAAATTAAGCTTAAATATTTATAATTTAAGTAAAACTAGTTTAGTTGTTATAGTTTTAAATTTAATACTATTTATAAACTTTTTTATTTATAAAGTTTTAACTTTTATATATATAACTATAACTACTCTAATTATTATTATTATAGTTCTTAAAATAAATTTTAGTAAGTTTAATCCTTTTGTAATAAATTTATATAGCTTTATTTTTTATTATTTACTATTTATTTTACCTTTTATTAGATTCTTACTAGAGAAATATAGTTTATATATTATTTATCTATTTTAGTTACTTTAGTTTAAGTTAAAGGATTAACTTTTTTTAAAACTAATTATACTTTTAAAACTATTAAATAGTAGATATATTTTATAATTAGACTATTATTTACCTCCTTTAACAACACTTGAATTTTAATATAGTAGTTAATTTAGAGTAGATATATCAACAAGTTACTATTAACTAGTTATTTAGTTAATATATTAACATTTTAAGAATATTATTATTCAACTTTTATTTAGGTATTATCTTTCTTATTTTAACACTAGTAATAGATTATTATTATATTTTAATAGTTATTAATAAAACTATAGATAAATTAGGTATAATATATTAAATGTAACTTAATATATAAAGAACTTTGCTATAGTTATTAAGAGCGCTGTTTTAATTAAATTAGAAGCAAAATTAAGAATAAAGTAAAATAATAAATATATATTATAAAGGTTGTTATTTTAGAGACGTAAACAATATAGTGCTTATAAAACAACGCTTGTTTGGAAAGTTTATTATTTTTACTAATAATAGATTTTAAGTGGCTTTTAATATAGTAAATTAAATATGCTTTATTTCTTTAAGTATAATTTATAAATAGATAAATATATTAATAATAATAAGTAATATAATCTGTTTTATCCTATTTTAAAAGATTATATAATGATTTTAAACAGTTTAAATAACACTTTAAGAATTATATAGAATTTAAATACTTTAAAAGACTAAAATTAAAGTTATTAAAATAAGAAATATAAAGTGAATTTTATTAACAACGCTAGTAAATACTATCTCTTTACTTTATATACAGTAGATAATATACTAATAGTATTAGTAATAAGATATATTACAATAAGGAAATATTTAATAAAAGTAATAGTAAAGAAATAAATAATATAATAAAATAATACTTAGAAAAAGTATATAAAATTAAAGAAACTTCTATAATAATAGTATTAAAAGAATTAATAGGTAATAGTAAGTTAAATAGTATTATACTCTAAAATCTATATTATATAAGGTTTTTAGCTATATTATAATAAATATAAATAGTAGAAAATAGTTTTTAAGTAGATTAAATTAACCTTTATAATAAAGTTATATAATATATACTTTAGAAATATATAAAACATTATAATAACAAAGGATATTATTTCCTTATATTTTAAGTTTTGTAATATAAAAAACTTAAAACTCTAAATTAGAATATAGACTTATATACTAAGACTTATATATAATACTTTTCTAAAAGAAAATGTTTATAATTATAAAAAAGGACTTTAAATAAAACACTATATTTACTATATTATATAAGTTTAGTTTTATAATTATATTAGTATGTTAATCTATATATTATAGGTATCTATTTATATTATTTTATATTCTTCTTTTTAAACTTTTATAATAACTTTCTTTTATATATAGTAATAGATTTCTTCTAACTAAAAGTTATATTATTATTTTAAATTAAATATATAAAAAGACGTAAAAGTATTTATATAAATCTAGTATATCTCTCTAAAATATTTATACTATTAATATACTTGTAGTGTATTAAGTAATTATTTTAAAGTAAAATATATTAGAAACTAATAAATATATTAAAAATAGAAAAATAGTTTAATAAAAGTATTAACCTAACTAGTTAGAACTTTATAGCTTAGCTTAATATTATATAAAACAGAGCTATAAATCTTTAAGATGTTTAGTTTTAATTATATTTAAATAAAGCTTTACTTTAAAAACTATTATTTCTATAATACTAAGAAAACTAGATTATATTAAAGTAATACTATATATAAATAAAATAATAACATTTAACTACTATAGAATCTTTTATAATTATTAGTATAATATCCTTATAATAGATCTATATTCTTTTTAATATATTAAAATAGTAAACTATTATTTTTAGTATTATAATAAAAAGTAAATATTATCTTCTTTATAAATATAGAAATAACTGATTCTTTAATAAATAATACTTATAAATAAAAATAGAGATACTACATTAATAATTATTTTAAATATATTTTAACCTTTTTATTAAATATATATAGAATTATATAAAAGGCGGTTTTTAAGTTTAACATTATTGTAAATATAATAGCTATAAACCTATTAAGTTTTTTAATTACTTAAAAATAAAAAACTCTACTACTTTATTATAATAGATTTAGCTAAAAGCTTAAATTAAGTAAAAAGGATATATATAAATAGTTAGATACTACTATATTATAAGACTAAAGCTTAAAGATTATAATCTTTATAGTTATAGATCTTCTTTTTCTAGATATAGGTAGTTAACTTTTTATAAAATATTTACTAATAGGTATTAATATATTTATATTTCTTATAATTATTCTTCTTGCCTTTAACTTTAGTCTTTAAAGCTGTATATAACTTATTTAATTAATTTATTAAGCCTATATATAGATCTCTATAGATAATAATATTTATATTTATTATCTTTTTAGTCTTTTATATTACTACTAGTTGTAATAGGTTTAGCTATTGGCTCGGGTCAGGTAGGAATGATAGGTACGGATAGTAGGTATCGCTGTATTGTAAGACTAAAGCTTGAAGATCGTGACCCTTGTGGCCACGGATCTTCCTTTCCTGGAGAGGGTCGGCCGACCTTTCGCCGAAGATTCGCCGGTAGGTGTCGGCACTCCCGTACTTCTTACACTAGTCTACTACTTTTATAATAATCAAGCTTTATAGCTTTTTTATTATTACTTTCTCTTTTTCTTTTTGTTATCTCTAGTTTTTTACTTATATAATTAGTAGAACTTCTATAGTCTTTATATCTTTTAGCCTACTATTATTCTAATAATCTTTTTTTATTCTCCTTTTAGTTTTATATTTATATAATAGTAAATATATGTTTATATTTCTATTATTATCAACTTTTTCTTTAGTAATACCTTTAAACTTACTAAATAGTAAATATATAGTAAATAGTTTAATTGCTTCTTATTAGCTAATTATCTAGTTAATATATTAAGTTATTAAGTATATACTTTCTTTTTCTTTTTTAATAAACCTTTACTTTTATTACTTTCTTTTATTACTATGTAAGTTTATTTTAATATTTTTTAAATAATTTATACTTTTTATTAACTTTTTATTTAAAAAAAAATTACTTCTTAATTTTATCAACCTCTTTATTAGCTTTTAAATTTTTTATTATTATTATCCTTTTTATTACTATATTTATTTATCATCTATTTAATTTATTATTTATAATTATTTATATTACTAGTATACTTTTAAAATATAAATATAATAAAAAGCAAGGCTTAATTAGCTTTATTATTAAGTATTTACATTAAATCTATTATTTTAGTAATTTCTATTTAAATATTAAGGGTATATATTATATTACTAGTACTTATACTACTATTTATATTGTTTAGTAGCTTTATAAAAAGGAATACTTTATTATAAATTCTAGTATCTTTTTTATAAGTTTTTATTTATTATTTTAATTATATATAGTTTCTTTATAAGCTTAAGAGTATTACTTAAGCTATTTAAAATCTTAATATAATATTTTAAAATAATATTTATAGTAGTATTATATTAATAATTAGTATTAATATATTTATTATGTTATAAAGTTAGCTTATATAAACTAGACTTTTATAACTAGTTATATTTATAACCCTTTAGTAACTATAAAAATTAAAATAATAATGGCTTTTTTCTTTAAGACTTAGATTATTTATTAAAGTATATTATTATTTTAATTCTTTATAATATAAATCTCTTTTCTTATACCTTTTATAATATCTTACTTTTAGTATTTATAAGCTAGTATTATTATAAACTATAATAATATTCTTTATAAAATAAATTCTAATTAGCATATATACCTTTATAATAATAGGTTTACTATTAACTTTATAAAGGCTATTAATACCTTTAATAGTTTTTATAATATTTATATCAAGTCTTTACTAAAGTATTACTATTATAAGTCTTTTATTAGTTTTTAGTCTTGAATTATTATTTTAAATAATAACTTTAATAGTAAAGATCTTCTTACTAACTATATTTTTAACTTAGCTTTTATAAAAAGGATAAAATCTTATTAGTTAAAGAAAGTAAAAAAGAAGTTTATCTTTTATAATTATTTTACTAATTACTTATAGAAAACCTTTTTTACCTACTACTTGTTTGGTTTTTACTTTATAACTACTATATTAATTCTTTTTATAATAACTTTAACTTTAGTTATATCTCTATTTACTTTACAGCTTACTATTTCAATCTATTTCTAAATATATAATAATAAAATATACTTTAGTCTATTTACTTTAGCATCCTCTTAGTAATAGCCTTTATACTTTTTAAAAGCGTTGTTATTAATACCTTTTTTATTAATAGTTAGAAAAAGTAATACTTTATATATATATTTAACTTTATTATACCTTTTACTAATATACTTACTAATAAATATATAACCTTTAACTAATAAATCTATAATCTTTAAGTAAAAATTAATACTATTTTGGTTTAGTTGGGTAATATTTATCTTTTAGACTATTATTAACTTATTAATATAATAGCTTTAGCTATCCATTATTTATTTTATTATTAATTTTAAGACTTCTACCCCTAGTAGTTAAATTTATACTTTTAAAGCGCTTTTTAATCTTTTAATATTTAATACTAATATACTACTTAAAGTTATTACTAATATACCTTTTGTTTATTTAGTATTACTACTTTGTTTTAATAACTTACTACTTTTTATTACAGATATTATTCTATAATAAACTTTAAGGTATTAAAGACTAATATATCAGCTGTTTTATTATATTTAGTATAATAGCTAATAGTAATATTTTAAATGTATTTATATTTAATATTTTTTCTTTTATAGGTTTTCTAGTTATTAGCCTATTAAGTAGTATTTTTATTTTTAAAAAAACTATTTTATACTTTTTTTATTAATATAACTTTAATTAAACTTATTAAAAAAAACCTTTATTAAGATTATTTAAACATATACTTTTAAATTAACTAGAAAAGTTGCTTTATAAACTTCTATAAAAAAAGGCTACTTCTATTTATAGTAGCTATAGGTTTTATAATAACAGCTTTAGATATTTCTACTGTATAGCCTTTTTTATTAAAAAGTATAAAAAAGATAAATTAGTATTAATTAGGGTTTTATTAGGTTTTAAGTAGGGTTTATAATTTTCTTTTATTGAAAGATGTTCTTTTTTAAAGGTTTTTTTTAACTATTATACTTTAATAGTTAATTTAACTTTAAGATTTAAGCTAGTAGTTTTCTATTTTAAATCTAAACTAAAATTATTAAATAATACTTTTATTATTTATTAGTTTTTTATTAACTAGTTATTAATTACTTTATTAAGATTTGTCTTATTTTTAATATATCTTTTTTATATAGTATTTAAATTATTAAAGAGATTTTTTATATTTTTAAAGTAGTTTAATAGCTTTTTAGATGTTATATTCTATTAGCTAGTTTATCTACTTAATAAGGTATTTAATATCTTTCCTTATATTTCTTTTACTATAATTCCTTTACCTTTTTACTTTTTCAGGTTTTATTTTTATTTTAAAAGCTCTACTATTATACTTATATTTATTAAGATTTATTTTATAGTTTTATTAAATACCTAAAAAAATATCTTATATCTATTTATATAGTTAAATTAAATATTTCTAATATATCTATATATTAACATATTTAGTTATAGCTATTTTAATAAGTTATATTATTAAAAAAAATTTAAAGTGTATTATTAATAGTTTTATAATTTACCTTTAATTATATTTTTATAGTTTATATTTAGTGTTATAATGTATAAGAAAATCAGGTAGTATGCCGATTAACCTAATAGACTAAAAGATCCGCTAGTTCAACCACTTAGTAGTTAAGCTATACTACACGCTTACTATAAGGTTAGGCCAGCTAGTTGCTATACTAAGGCCGATCGCTCCACGCTGCCTGTAGTCCTTATAATTACATCTCTCTCTATATAATGCGTCTTTATATTGTTAGAGGTGGCCTCTCTACCTACTATACTTATATAGTGGCTGTATGCCGATTTAACAGCGTGTTTATATTATATAAGCGTAAATCTTAAGGCGCTAGATAGTCCAGCACCTGCCGCCAGCCTGGCGACGTTTCGCCCGCCTTAAGAATATCACGGCGGTAGGCAATGCCTCTCCACACTAGATCCTTTAAGCCTAACGTAGGTTGACGTAGGTAGGACTTAAACCCAGCCCCTACCGTTAGAGCTAGAAAACCTACTAAGTGGTTGAATAATTATAAGAAAATCAGGTAGTATGCCGATAGACCTAATAGACTAAAAGATCCGCTAGTTCAACCACTTAGTGGTTAAGCTGTACTACACGCTTACTATAAGGTTAGGCTAGCCGGTCGCCACACTTAGGCCGATCGCCCTACGCTGCCTGTAATCCTTATAAATACTAAGCTTATAAGCCTATTATTTAATATTAAATTACTTTTATTTATTAATATTCTTTATTAATCCGTTAGATTTACTTTTTTATCTTTATAACTATAAATTATTTTCTATAATATATATATAATATACTTTAGATTATACTTAAATTATAATATATTTAAATATAGTTTAATTATATTATAATAGATATTATTATATATAAACTCTATTTTTCAAAGTTATAATATTTATTATATAAGGAATATTTAATATATAGTTATAAATATTATTTTGTAATTTAATATATTCTTTTATTTTTTAATTTATTTAGAAATAATATATAATAGATATTTAGTATTTAATTGCTATTTATTTAATAAACTCTTTTTAAAAAAAGTTAATTAAACGCTTATTTTTATTATTTATAATTTCTATTAAAATATTAAAATAGTATTCTATTTATTTATATAATACTTTTATTAGTTAAACTATATTAAGCTTCTTTATAGTAAAACAAATTCTAAACTTTATTATTATCTATATTATAATTAAAACTATATTATATTTAATATTATTATTATAAAAGTTTATTAACTATATAATAATAAAATCTATATTAATCTTTTAAGATAAATATATTAATAGTAAAATAAATTATAATTATCTCTATAGCTTATACTTTAACATCTATATACTTTAATACTATTTATATATTTTAATACACTTATTAATATCTTTAAATGTTTTTTAAATAAAACCTTTATATAATTTATGTAATTATCTTTATATTATTTATATAGTTTAAGTTTAAGTCTTTATAATATTACTAGATAATCTTTATTTTAAGTAACTTTCCTTATAAAATAATAAATTTCTTTTTTATAAATAAAGTTTCTTTTTTATTAAGTATATAGCTTTATTATTTACTAGTAGTATTCTATACCCTTATTATATAAGTTTAATAGATTATATCTTTTAATTATGTTCTTTAAATTAAATCTTTTAAAATGTATAATTAATCTTATAATAGTATTAATTTAGTTTTATAAGCCTTTTTATAATAGCTTTTAAATTATACTATTTTGAGGTTTTTAAAGCTTTTATCTTATTATTTAGTAGTAGTTAATATTCTAGCCTTCTATAAGTAGTCTAGTATAGTTTACCTTATTTAAAGTAAATTATAGTATATATAACCCTATAATAACACCTTTATTCTATATTAAATCTTAGTATTTTAATATAGTTAAAAATACTTAATAGTATAAAACTATTACTAGTTTAGATATTACTTTAAATATTACTATATAAACGTAAATAAAGCTATAGTCGTATATAGGCGTTATACTAATAAAAGCCCTAGCTACTACTTTAACGGTAATAGCTTTATTAAAGCTTCTATTAAGGTTATTAAAACCTTATAGTATAAGTTATACTTAAATACTAGAAAGTACTTTTACTTAAGGTCCTCTAGAACTATATAGAAAAGCTTAATATAAGTATATATATTAAAGCCTAGTTAAAGCTAAGCTTTTAGCTTAATTTTTATATTTAATCTTAAACTAATATAAGTAAATATAAATAATCTAAAGCTTTATAATATTATTAAGAAGTACTTTTTACAACCTATAGCATCTACTACAGCCTAACGATTATTACACCCTATAAACCACCTATAGAGATATACTATAAACAGGTATAATTACTTAAAGTCTTAGACTTTAGGCGGTTAATAAGAGGATATTATTTTTTAAGCTTTTAATAAATCTAAAGCTTAACGTTGCTATTTTCAGCCTTAAGCTCCTAGCTAAAAATAATAATAGGAAAATAAGTCTGTTAATCTACACCTATATTTCTAATCTATAGTAAAAGCCTTTTTTAGTTAATAGCTTTAATAACGCTAGCTATTATAAATACTTTAAAGACGTTATAAATACTGCTATATAGGCTATTAAAGGGATAGATGTTTTAAATTTAGGTCTCTAAAGAAGTTAAATATTAATAGATTATATTAGTTTATCTATAGTATATAGAGGTCTATTACTAATAATAATAGGAACTAGTTAAATTAGTTTAGCTAGAGTTTTATTTTAAATTACTAGGTTTATCTTAAAAGTAGATAGTAAAGGTGTAATTAATAACTAAGATATAAGCTAGCAAGTTATATAGCTAAATAACTATTAGTAGATATAGTATTAAGTTGAAATAAAAATCTTTATAAAAATAGTCCTATAGATATAATACTAGGCTATAAGCCTAACTATTATTTTTTTATAAGTATAATAAACTAAATAACAGCTTAATATTTAATATTAAGTTAATACTATTTTTTTAAATATAAAAGGGGGTTTTACTACCTATTTATTAAATACTCTCCTTTTTATATATAACTATAAAGAAAAGATTATAGCTATCTCTTTATATCTTTTACCTCTTATAGACCTATTACTAATATATATAATATATATATTATTTCTTTATTTCTAATAGAGTTTTATATAAATACTATTAATTCTATAATTAAAATATGATTATAGCTTTATATATTAATATATATATATTAATATATAAATTTTTCTATTTTATTAACTATTAAGATAATAACAGCTTTACTACCTCTAGTAGCTAAAATACTTTTATAATGACTTATTAAATATTTTATAACCTTTTATAAAAGTCTAATAGAAAAAACATTAACTAATATATATTAGGTACTTTTTATTTCTTTTTATTATAGCTTTATAGTTGTAAAGTAATTATACTAAATAGCTTAATATCTAGTTTCTTTATAAGTATACTATTAATAATATTAACCTATAAGTAGCTATCTATATCTAGAATAACCTCTAGTTTAGTAAGACTTTAAAAGACTATAGTCTACCTTTTAATAGTATTTTAACTAGTATTATTATCTTTATAATATAATAACATCTAGTATATACTTTTATATATATTTATTTTTTTAATAACTTAAGTTTTTATTTTATTTTATATTTAAAGTATATAAACTATAATAAGGTATTATCTTTATTACTATAATAAAGATGTAAAGTTTCTACCTCTCTTCTTGCTATAGTATTCTACTACCTAATAGCTATACTTTATATATATTAAGTATTTACTTTATTTAGTAGTAGTTTTTAACGTCTTTTTAACGTTATCTCTTAAGGTTTTTATATAAAATAGCGTTTCTTTTAATATTCTTTATAATAATCCTTTTAGAAAGCCTTTTATAAAAGTCTTTAATATTAACTATACTTAGGTTGTAGTATATTACTAAACTAGTTACTAAAGTATTATATTAGAGATTAGCTTTTTAGTATCTTCTTTTGTTATAGCTTTAGTAGTATTCTTTTTTTAAATGTTAAAATCTATATACTATTAGTAAATAAATATTAGTAAGTCTTTTAAAATATAATCTTTAGTATTACCTTTTTTATATATTTGATGTTAAATTTATATTATTGATAATAATTGTAATAATAATTATTTAACTTATTATTTATTTATATTATTTAGTTATAGTTAGTAGTCTACTTTAATAGCTATAATTTAATTATTTATCTAAATATTTATTAAGTCTTTCTTAACTAGGTTATAATTTTATATAAATAGTTTTTTATATTCTTTATAGTTTATCTTTAGTATTAACCTATTTATAAGTATATTATAGGTTTGTTATTCCTATTTGATCCTTACGCCTTTATTTTTAAAGTAGTATTACAGTAGTCTATAGTATTTATATAAGCTTAATATTTATATCTTCTTGCTAATTATTTTATGTATAATTACTATTATAATAACTATTACTATCTTTATATATACGCTGCTAGCTCTATAGTTCTAAGCTATACCGCCTATATAAAGCGCCCTTTCTATAATTAATATTTCTTTCTTATATAATTACAACGTACTTTAAGGTTTTCTTTTACTAAAGGCTACTAAAAACATAACATCAGCTAAATAGGTAATAATAGTATTATATCTACCTATAGGTATAATTACTATAAGATTCTTTATTATATTTAGTTAGCGCTTATAGTATAATAAATTTACTTTACTAGTAGTTTAACATTAGTTTTAATTATAAAGGTATTACTTTATATCCTTCTATTTTATATTAATCTCTTTATAGGTAGAAGCTTTAAAATTATAATAGGGTTAGCTATAAACTTAAATTAGGTAAGAAGGATAAATATAGATAGCTAACCTTTTACTAATAATTTACTAATAGGTGTTAATACTTCTATATTTCTTATAGTATAGTATTTACCGTTATTATATTAATAGTAGTATTACCTTTAGTATAATAATCAACTATATACTTTAAATACTTTAACTTTTAAAAGTACTACTAGTAATCTATTTAAATATAATATTATTATATAAATATCTTATATAACTAAAGATGATAAAGAAATAAAGATTTATAATCAATAATATATCATTATATAGATTATATAAAAACAAAAAGATTTTAAAGGCTGAATAGATTAATAGTAAATATAAAGAAAACGGTAGTTAATTATACTAAATTACTAAGTTTACTTTTATATAATAATACTCTAAATACTATAAGTTATTTAAACCACCTTTATATAAGTATACTTTAAAATAAGTTAAGATAAACAGGTTTGTTATATAATACAACCTTTAAAGATTAACCTTTTGTTATTAAAATATTTTAACTACTAATATATATTATATCTATTATATCTACTATAATTATAACTTTAAGCTGTATAAAGGGTAAAACTACTACTAATAGAGTTACTATTGCTAGAGAAGCTAGATTTAAAGATAGTCTAACTACTAATATTACTACTAACACTATAGAAGTAATATTAAACGTTATATAACAGGTAGATATATTTAATATAATCTTTATTTTAAATGGTACTAATATAAAAGTAGTTTATATATAGGTAGAAAGGGAATATAATCACCTAGCTGAAATTCACTTTTATAAAGAAAGGAGATAAAAGAGAAGAAACTATATAATTTTCAACCTACCTACTAACTCTCTCTCTAGCTAAAATAGAAAGGAATTATAAAGGGTGTAGCTAGAGGTTTAGATTAAGTAAAAAGGATAGATATAGATAGTTAGGTATTATTATGTTAGAAGACTAAAGCTTTGAGATAATAACCCTTATAGCTATAGATCTTGCTTTTCTATATATAGATAGCTAAGTGTTTACTAAAGATATACTAATTAGTGCTAGTATACTTATAGTTCTTACAGAAATATATAGATTAAACTATCTATTTATTTTATATTAAGTAGATATAATTAAAGGCATTTAAAAGGTATTTATATAGCTACAAAGAAAAGATTATTAGAATTAAAACAGCATTTAGTATAACTATATAATATTAAGGTAATCAGAGGTAATTAGATATAAGTATTTAGAGATTAACTTAGTATTTAGTTAATCTTAAGCTATTAGATATAAAGTATATATATTAGTATATTTAGATTCGTTTGTTAGTAAATCTAGTTTAAACATTACAACTAATTAAATACTATTATATTATAGCATATATAGTATATATATTATTAAAGTCTATTCAATAGAAGTAGTACTTACCTTTTTTAATAATAAATAGAAGTAGTATTTACCTTTTTTAATAATAAATAGAAGTAGTATTTAGTAATTTATATATAAACTTTAAATAATATAAACCTATTTATAATTACTAGACTACTTTATATAAAGCCTTTTATAGCAGTAAGAAATTATAATAACCTCTATTTATAATAGTATCTCTATTAATAATTTAGTTTTATTAAAATTATAAATATAATTATTTTACATTCTATATTTTAAATTCTATATTATATAATTATAATTTATATAAATACAACCTAGAGTTATATAGTTAAAGAACTATTAGTTAATACTCTCTAATAATTAATTATATATTTAAAAACATTTTTCAAATTATAGTTTTAATATATATTATATAATATTTATTAAAGAGATTATTAGTTATATTTTATATAATGATAAGTTGTAGTATAAATCCTTAATTAATTAACTTAGTTATTTATTTAAGAATTATATTTCGTTTATTGTAGTTATCTTTATTAATTTTAAATATATTTTATATTTTAGTATTTATTTAGTATATTAGTAGTAAAATATAACTTTAAAGATGTTATAGATAAAAGAAGTTTACTATATAGATAGTTTTAAGTCTTTTTAAAAGCTTTAATAATAAAAATAATACAACTTTTATTTAAAGAAGAATCTATAATTTTATATATAGAAAACTAATTATAAAGATAAAAAGTAGAAGATTAAGTAGATATATATTACTTACTATAGTATACTACTTACGATATATATAAATATATATTATAGTTTATAAATATACTAATAATATTCTAAATATATATTAACTATATACCTATTAACTTATTGGATATTTACTATAACATATATATAGATAATATAATAGTGTATTTAAAAATAAAATATTATTAAATAAAAGACTTTAAAGGAGTTAATAACAGCTAGAGACTATTACTATATTAAACTATTAAAGTATAAGTTTTACTAAAGGAAAATTAAATTTTAAAAATATATAATACCTTTAAAAAAAAGTAAATATAGATAGGTTTAAAATTAATACTATTACTAACTAGAAGCTATTATTATTAATAAGAGAAATATAGGTATTTTTAAGCTAATATAATTTCTTTTAGAATTTAATAATAAAGTACTTTAGAATTATAGTGTTAATTATAAAGCTGCTAAACAAAGAAACAGGTATTTAAAGATAGTTTATATAGATAAAATAAGAGAAATAAAGCCTTTTAAAAGCTAAAAGATATATTCTATTAAGCAACTACTTTTATTTATTTAAATTTATTATATAATATAAAGTAAGAAATAAATATATCTATAAAGATAGTAGTAGTAATAGTATTATAACTAATAGATAGCTAATAGGGATTAATTATATACTAGTTATAAAAGCTTCTAGATATAAAGTAGCGTTAGAAAATAAAATTATAAAAGCTATTAGCTATTATAAAGAAGTTAAACTACTAAGTATACTATATTATAAGGTTTTATATAAAGCTCTTTACTTTAATAGACTATAAAGCCTTTTAAAGCGTTATTAACACTATAGTATAAAACATTTATAGAAGACTTACTAAATAGAAATATAAGCTATTAGTATATAACTTAGATACTTAAGTATATTTTAATATTATAAATCTTATAGATAATCTATATAGAAGGAGAGATACTATATAAAGAAGATTTATATATATTAGTTAAAAAGCTCAACCTTATTATTAAACTACTAAAGAAGGTAAAGTAATAAATAGTAAAACTTTAAGAAGGGTAGAATATTATATATATATATATAGCAGCTAATAGATAACTTAATAAATAAATCTAGCTTAAATAGAAGAAAACTTAATAACTATATTAGTTATATATTTTAGAGTATATTAATAGTACTACTAGAGTTATAGCTATAACTACTTAAAGTTAAGATACTAAAAGAAAAGTAGAAAATATCTACTTATAATAAGCTGAAAGTCTAAAAAACTTTAAGTAAGCTATAGATGTAAACTTAAAGTAATTTGTTTTAAAACTATTAATAAAGAGCTTATAAAAGGTAAGTTAATACTGATATAGCAACTTTTATATATATTAAAAGAGTTAATTGAAAAATAGTAAATAAAATATTAATTTTATTAGATTTATATAGTAAAGGTTTATAATACTATTAGTAAATAAATAAAAATATATTTAATATAAAAGAAACTTACTTTATAAAAGAGAGACTTATAATTTTCTATATGTAGTTATTTAAAATAAATATTATTTAGTAGTATTATAATAATTTAAAGTTAAATTATATAAGTAGTATAAAGATAATTAAATTAACTATTAAAAAGTTTAATTAAATATTATATTTAAAGTATAAGAAAATCAGGTAGTATACTAATTAACTTAATAGACTAAAAGATCCGCTAATTTAAACTACTCTGTGGTTAAGCTATACTACACGCTTACTATAAGGTTAGGCCAGCCGGTTGCTACACTTAGGCCGATCGCCTTATACTACCTATAATCCTTATAATTACCACCCTTTCTATATAATACGTATTTATATTATTAAAGGTAGCCTACTGCTATAGCAGCCTCCCTACTATTGTCACGGCGCGGCGTGGCAGCCACAGCGCGGCATGAGGTTGTGGCGTACAAGTGGGCCACAGTGGCTGAAGATGGCTGGTGGACCCAGGTGGGTCACGTGATGTAGGCATGTGGCGCCTCGCCACTAAAGCCTTGCCAGCCAGCCCAGCCTTGTAGATAGATTTCTCTCTTCTTCACCTTGAAGTTTTCGCAATTAGGCAATACAGCTGTGTGTCAACCAGTACAGTATTCGCCGTCGTGACACTATACTTATATAGTAGTTGTATACCGAATTAACAGCATGCTTATAGTGTAAGCGTAAACCTTAAGGCACTAGATGGTCTAGCACCTACCGCCAGCCGAGCGACGTTTCGCCCGCCTTAGGAATATACAGCGGTAGGTAATACCTCTTTATACTAGATCCTTTAAGCCTAATATAGGTTGATGTAGGCGGGACTTAAACCTAGCCCCTACCGTTAGAGCTAGAAGACCTACTAATTAGTTAAATAATTATAAGAAAATCAGGTAGTATACTAATTAACCTAATAGACTAAAAGATCTACTACTTTAACTACTTTGTGGTTAAGCTGTATTATACGCTTACTATAAGGTTAGGCTAGCTGGTTGCTATACTTCAGCTGATCGCCTTATACTACCTATAATCTTTATATAAAGATACTAATAATATTAATATATATATATATTAAAATATAAACTATTAGATAGTTATAGTTAGTATTAATATTAATATATCTCTTTTAAAAGCTTAATATAGTCTAACTAGTAAAAATATTATATAAATAGATAAAGAAATACTTTACTACTTTAAAAGCAATTATAAATAATAGAAATATATTTCTAATTAGCTTCTTTTAGAATACTTTAATAATAAAAAAGATAATTAAATACTAACTATCTACTATATACTTATTTTAGATAAATAAATAAGTAAATATAATCTATTAGACTTTAAAATAATATTTATACTTATATATTAAATATTCTTTAAACTACTATATATTATAGTCTCTAAAAAAAGTTTATATATAATAATTATAACTGTAATATAAGTAAAATATTTATATAATAGTGTTATTTAAATACAACTTAAAGTATATAAAGTATAAATTAAAAGAGTATAAATTTATAGTTATAAAGGTTAAAAAGCTATATCTGCTAACAACTATTTAGCTATATAACTATAACACTAGCTTATTACTTAGTAAGTATATCTTTATCATCTACTTTTAAAATAATCCTTATAGTTATTATAAATTAAACTACTAGCTAAACCGATTTAACTAGTATATTTTCATCCTTATTAGTAATAGCCCTCTATATACTATAGCTTAACTAATACAACCTACTAATATTTAACTTCTTTAGAGATCTAACTTTATAGTATCTATCCCCTTAAAAACCTATATAGTAGCATCTATAACGTCGTTAAAGTATTTAAAATAGCTAGCGTTATTAAATCTATTAACTAAAAAAAGGCTTTTACTATAGATTAGAAATATAGATATAGGTTAACAGCTGTAATTTTCTATTATTATCTTTAGCTAGAAGCTTAAATTCAAAAATAGTAATATTCAGCTTTAGATTTATTAAAAGCTTAAGAAATAATATCACTTTATTAACTACCTAAATTTAAAAACTTTTAGTAGTTATACCTATTTATAATAAATCTCTATAGGTAGTATATAGGGTGTAATAATCGTTAGGCTGTAGTAGATGCTATAGGCTATAGAGAATGCTTTTTAATAATATTATAAGATTATTTACATTTATTTATATTAGTTTAAAATTAAAAATAGAGAATAAACTTAAAGCTTAGCTTTAACTAGGCTTTTATATATCTATACTTAAATTAAGCTTTTTATAAGGTTTTAGAGATCTTTAAGTAAAAGTATTCTCTATTAAATATAACTTATACTATAAGTTTTTTAATAGCTTTAGTAAAAGGTTTAATAAACCTATTACTTATAGTAGCTACAGCTCTTATTAGTATTATACCTATATACTACTATAGCTTTATTAATATTTATATAGTAATAGTTAAAGTAATATCTAACCTAGTAGTATTTCTACTTTATTAAGTATTTTTAACTATATTAAAATACTAGAATTTAATATAACCTAAAGGTGTTCTTATAGAGTTATATATACTATAATTTACTTTTAGATAAAGTAAACTCTACTAGACCGCTTATAGAGGGCTAAAATATTAAGTACTACTAAATAAAGGTTGAAAAGTAAATTTGAAAAATTACTAAAGTATACTAATAGATAAAGATATAATAATAAAAGATAGTAAAGTTATAAACTTAATACTATAATAATAAATAATAAATATAGAAATACTATAAAAGGTAAACGATAAAACTATTAATAAAGCACTTTAAATTTAAAAATAACAAACTAATATTATAGTTTATTAAAGTAGTAATATATATATGTATTAAATATATTTACTTTAAATTATATATAGAAAGAGCTTTAAAGGTTTAAATACTAAATAAAATATCTATATTAAAATAAAACAACTAATTATAAGAATTAATACCTATTTAATAAAGAACTAATTAATAAGAATAATATTATTTAATAATTTATATTTAAGATAAAAAACTTCTACCTAAAAGCCTAAAATTTAAATAACTAAGATATAATAGGTTTAGCTATAGGCTTAAATTAGGTAAGAAGGATAAATATAGATAGTTAGGTATTACTATATTATAAGACTAAAGCTTAAGGATTATAACCCTTATAGCTATAGATCTTCCTCTTCTAGATATAAATAACCAACCTTTTACTAAAGATTTACTAATTTATATTAATACTTTTATATTTCTTATAATTATTCTCTTCTCCTTTAGCTTTGATCCTTAAGCTTATATATATCTTATTTACTCTATTTGTTAAGCTTATATATAGGCCCTTATAGATAACAACCTCTATATCTATCGTTTTTATAGACCTTTATATTACTATTAATCTACCGCTTTAGTAATAGGTCTTTATAGCTTCTATATTATTACTTCCCTTTTTTCTTTATCGCCTTTAGGTTTTCATTTATATAATAAATAGAACTTTTATACTTTTTATATATCTTAACCTATTATAGTTATAATGATATTTTATTATCTTGATCCTTTTTTACTAATCGTTTTATATCTACTTAATAGTAAATATATATTTATAATAATAATATTATCTACCTTTTCTTTAGTAACAGCTTTATACTTACCTAGCGGTAAATATATAAAAAAAACTTTAATTACCTCTTATTAGCTAGTTGTTTAATTAATATATTAAGTTATTAGGTATATACTTTCTATTGTTTTTTAACTAGCTATTACTTTTATTTCCTTTTTTTATTACTATATAAGTTTATTTTATTTCTTTTAACCTTTTATAATCTTTTATTAACTTTTTCTTTTTAAGTTTTTTTTTAATATTTTACTTTTACCTATATTTTTATAAGTTTTTACTAATTTTTCTCTTTTTTATATTATTATTCCTATTATTACTAATTTCTTTTTAATATCTATATATTATAATAGATATTATTATTTATATTATTAATATACTTTTAATGTATAAATATATTAAAAAGAAGGGTTTTATTAGTTTTACTAATAAATACCTACTTTATATCTATTATATTACTAATTTCTATTTAGATATTAAAAATATATATTATACTACTAGTAGTTATAATACTATATATATTATTTATAAGCTTTATAAGAAGAAATACTTTATTTTAAGTTTTATTATCTTTTTTATAACCTTTTACTACTTATATTAATTATATATAGGTTTTTTATAAGCTTTAAGGTATTCCTTAAGCTATTTAGAATCTCTTTAAAACCTTCTAAAAGAATATATATAATAGTATTTATACTAACTACTAATATTAATATATCTATTATATTATTAAGTTACCTTCTATAAAGTATACTTATATAGCTGATTATATTTATAACCTTTTAATAACTATAAAAAGTAAAAATAGTAATATTCTTTTTTTAAAAGAGTTAGATGCTTTATAAGAGTATACTACTATTTTAATTATTTAGAATATAACTCTTCTTTATTATACCTTTTATAATAGTTTACTATTAATATTTATAGGCTGGTATTATTATCAACTGTAATAATATTTTCTACTAACTAGACTCTACCTAGCTTATATACCTTTATAGCGATAATCTTATTATTAATGTTATAAAGGCTATTAACACCTTTAATAATTATTATAATATTAATATTAAGTCTTTTACCTAAAAGAGTAATATAAAAGAGTTTTTATACCTTTTATCGCCTTACTACTAATTATTTACTAATAATACTAATAACTTTATATTAAACTATGTAATTATAATTATTTATAGCTATTTTATTATCTATAATAGTAATATTAAGACGCCTATTAAAGGTAAAAGTTTTAAGTATATTTATATTAATAGTACTATCACTAGACTTTTGCTAAAGCGTTATTATTATAAATTTCTCATTAGTTTTTAGTTTTTTATTATTAGCTTAAATAGTAATCTTAGTAATAAAAACCCTTTCACTAATTATAGCTTTAACCTAGCTTTTATAAAAGAAATTAAATTTTATAAGTTAGTAGAAATAAATAAAACGCTTATCCTTTATAACCTTTTACTAATTATTTATATAGCTACCCTTTTTACTTAATACTTACTTACCTCTTACTTTATAACTACTACCTTTATTATTTTTATATTAACTTTAACTTTAGGTTTATCTTTATTTATAGCTTACTATTTTAATATATTATTTAGTATTTAGTAATAAAATATACTTTAATCTATATACTTTAATATCCTTTTACTAACAGCCTTTTTATTTCTTAAAGATGTTAATATTAATATTATCTTTATTAGCAACTAAAATAAGTAATACTTTAGCTGCTTTATATATATCTCTAACTTTAATTTACTTTCTACTAATATACTTATTAATAGAAATATAACCTTTTACTAATAAATTTATAATCTTTAGGTAAAAAGTAGTCTTTTTTTAGGTTAGTTAGGTTTTAAATTTATCTTATAGGCTATTATCAACTTATTAATATAAATACTTTAACTACCTACTATTTATCTTATTATTATCTTTAAGACTTCTACTTTTAGTATTTAAATTTATACTTTTAAAGTCTTTTTTAATATCTTAATATTTAATACTAATATATTATTTAAAGCTACTATTAATACATCTTCTTTTTTTATTTAGTATTACTACCTTTTTAATAACTAGTTACTTTCTATTAAGAAAACTATTTTATAATAGGCTTTAAGTTATTAAAAACTAATATAATAGCTATTAGTAATATTATTAATATACTTATATTTAATACTTTTTTTTATAGGTTTTATAGTAATTAACTTATTAGCTAGCGTTTTAACTTTTATAAAAACCACTTTTACTTCTTTTATCTTTATATAATAAAGTTATTTTACTACTTATAGTTAGTTAGCTATTAGTTATACTTTTATTATTAATATAACTTTAATTAAACCTATTAAAAAGACCTTTATTAAGGTTGTTAAAAAACCTACTTTAAAGTCTATTAAAAAAGTTACTTTTTAAACTCTTATTAAAAAAGATACTTCTACTTATAGTAGCTATAGTTTTTATAATAGCAGCTTTATATACTTTTACTATATAGCCTCTTTTATTAAAAAGAATAAAAAAAATTAAGTTAATATAAATTAGGTTTTAACTAGATTTTATTATTTATTATTATTGAAAGATATATTTATAAAGGTGGTTTTTTTTAAATTATTATATTTTAGTAGTTATTTTAATTTTAGGTTTTAAGTTAGTAGTTTTTTATTTTAAATATAAATTAAGATTATTAAGTAGTATTCTTTTTACCTATTAGCTTTTTATAAAACGGTTGTTAACCTTTTAGTAATTAGTTATTTTATTTTTAATATATTTTCTTTATATAATATTTAAATCTTTAAAGTTTTTTTTATATATTTTTAAGATTACTTAATAGCTTTTAAGTATTATATTCTACTAGCTAGCTTATCTATTTAATAAAGTATTAAATATCTTTTTATATCTTTTTTTATTATAATTTCTTCTACTTTTTATTTTTTTAGTAGTTTTTTTTTAGTTCTAAAACCTTTACTATTATATTAATACCTATTTAGCTTTTATTTTATAGCTTTATTAAGTTAACTAAAAATATATTATATATCTACTTATATAGTTAAATTAGATATACTTAATATATTTATATATTAATATATCTAACTATAGCTACTTTAGTAAATAATAATACTAGCTTTTTATTTTTAAACCTAAAGTATTTTATTAATAGTCTTATAACTTACTTTTAATAATATTCTTATAGTTTATATATTATATTATAGTATTAAGCTTATATTTTTACTACCCTATATTAAGATGCTTATACTTATTAATATACTTTAGTAATCTTTTAGATTTACTTTTTAACTTTTATAATTATAAACTTATTACCTTTTAATATATACTTTATATACTTTAAGTTATATCTAAATAGTATTATTCTTAGAGATATTTTAGTTATATTATAACAGCTATTATTATATATAAGTTTTATCTTTAAGAGTTATAATATCTATAAAAAATCTCTAGTATATAGTTATAAATATTATTTTAAAGTTTAATAGATATTCTTATTTATCTATTTATCTACAGATAATATATAATAGATAATTAATATTTAATTACTTTTTCTTTTATAAACTCTTTCTAAAAGAAGCTAGTTAACAGTTTATCTTTATTATTTATAATTCCCTTTAAGGTGTTAAAATAATATTCTACTTATTTATATAATACTCTTACCAGCTAGGCTATATTAAGCTTTTTTATAAAATAGATAAATATTTAAACTTTATTATATTATATATAATAATTTAAAATTATACTATATTTAACGCTATTATTATAAAGGCTTATTAGCAGCTTAGTAATAAAATCTATATTAATCTCTTAAAATAGGTATACTAGTAGTAGAAGCAACTATAGTTATCTATATAGCTTATACCTTAGTGTTTGTATACTTTAATACTATTAGTATATTTAAATATACTTATTAATATCTTTAAATATATTTTCCTAATAGAACTTTCTTATAATCAACTTAGTTATCGTTATACTACTTATATAACCCGACTTTAGGTTGTTATAATATTACTAGATAATCTTTATCTAAAGTAACTCTACTTATAAGATAATAAGTCTCTTTTTTATAAATAGAGTTTCTTTTTTATAAAGTATATAACTCCTTTATTTACTAGTAGTTTTATAAACCTTTACTATACAAGTCTAATAAAACTTATCTTTAGATTATAGTTTTTAAATTAAGTGTTTTAATATATGTAATACACGTTATAACAGTATTAAGTTACCTTTTATAAGCCTTTTTAAAATAGATCTTAAGTTATACTACCTTAAGTTTTTTAAGCTTCTAACTTACTATTAATAAGTTTTTCCTACTTTAATTTTAGCCGTCTAGCTTTATATAGTTATAGCTATAATTCTTATAATACTATTAATATACCCTAAAGTATATAATTAATATAGTTTTTAAGATCTTTCCTTTTTTAAGTTAGGTTTTTTTTAGCTGTTATATAGTTTATATATATATAACATCTAACTCTCCTTTAAGTTTTATTATTTATTATTTTACTTTATCTAGCAACTTACTAATAAAGTCTAACTTTTTAGCTAATATAGGTTAAATATTTTTATATAATACCTCCCTCTTTATATAGTTTAATCCTCTAGATAAATTATCTACTAGATTTATAATACTAAAATAATATTAGATATTAAAGTTGTATTATAATAGTTTATATATCTACCTAATAAGTCTTTTATAAAGTTTTTATATTATTTTATTAATAATACCTTTAAGGGATTAATAGTCTATTAAGATAAAAAACTACATAAATAATTCTTAAAGATAATATACCTTATAGTTTAATTATTTTATAATACCTAGTAACTTTTAATATTTAATTACCTAATACTATATTATATCTACAAGCTTTTATAATTAATATATAATTAATCTTTATTTACTATATAATAATTATAATAGTATTATTATTATTACCTTTGTAAATATATTTATTTCTACTTTTATCTTTTATAATAGATTTTAATAGCTAAAGATAGTTATTAAGTAAAATATAACTTTTTTTAACAGCTTTATAATTAATATTATAATCCTTAAGTATTTTATAATAAACTACTAATAAAAGTTATAAAAACCTAAAAATACTTATATATCTCTTATTAATAACAATAGCTTCTAGTTAATAATAGTATATACTTTAAAGATATTATATTTACTTCTTTTAAAATAATTATATATCTTAAAAACTTTACCTTTTATTAATAAAATTTATATTTAGATAGTTTAATATATAGTTATAACTTCTTTAGCTATTATAAGACCTTTTTAAGGTCTCTTATATATTAATCTTTTATTTTTAAATATACTATTATATTATTTATATATATAATATAATAAGTATCTAGTAGCTTAATAAGTATATAGTAGATATATACCTAAAAGTTTATTAATATATTTATTAACCTAAATAATATAACTATATACTTAAAATAGCTATATTTATTTAAAAGGCTGTCTTTTAGTTATATTTTAGCTTAATTTTAACCTTATACTATATATCTTTAATATCGATTTTTAAAATCTATTTTACTTTATTAAGTTTATTTTAAAGCTTACTAATAAAAGGTAAAAGGTATCTATTTTTACTACTACCTTATTAAAGCCTTTATAATCTATGAAAAGATAAAGTATATTACTATTTTTAGATAAATAGGATTAATACTTTTATTTTACTAATTAAATACTTATTAAATAGGTAATTTAACTGTTTACCTTATTTTCCTTAATATATTAATAAAGCTTTTTAAACTATTGTTTTTAGTAGGTAAAATAAATTAAATAGTTGCTTAATACCTAATATTAGGTTAGTAATATATTCTACTGCTTTTAATATAGGTAGGTCTTTTATTATCTACTTATTAAATACTTTCTTTTTAGTATATAACTATAAAAAGAGGTTTATAATAATATTTTTTATATTTTCTATCTTTTATAAACCTATTACTAATATATATAATATAAATATTATTTTATTATTTTTAATAACTTTTTATACAAATATTATTAGTTTTATAATTAAAATCTAATTATAGCTTTATATATTTATTTATATATAAATAATAATACCTTTTTATCTTATTAACTATTATAATAATAACAGCTTTACTATTTTTAACAGCTAGAATACTTTTATAAAGACTTACTAAATATCTTTTAACCTTTTATAAAAGTTTAATAAGAAAAACGTTAACTAGTATATATTAGCTGCTTTTTATTTCTTTCTATTATAGCTTTATAGTAATAAAGCAACTACATTAATTAGCTTAATCTTTAGTTCTTTTAGTAGTTTACTATTAATAATATCAACCTATAAGTAGTTATTTATATCTATAATAACCTCTAGTTTATTCTACGCCTATATACTACTCTAGCTTTGCTTGCGTTTATATAGCAACGGTTGAAGTGATATCTAAACTAGCAGTAGTTCTATACTATTAAGTATTTTCAACTACATTAAAATACTAAGATTTAGTATAGGCTAGAGGTGCTATTATAGGGTTATATATACTATTATTTACTTTTAGATAAGGTAAACTATACTAGACCGCTTATAGGGGACTAGAATATTAACTACTACTAATAACCTCTAGTTTAGTAAGGCTTTAAAAGATTATAATTTACCTTTTAATACTATTTCTAACTAATATTATTATTTTTTATAATATAATAATATCTAGTATATACTTTATATCTATTTATTTTCTAACAACTTAAGTTTTATTACTTATTTTTTTAACTAAACTATATAGATTATAATAAAATGTTATTTTTATTACTATAATAAAGGTATAAAACTTCTACCTCTCTTTTTACTATAATATTTTACTATCTAATAGCTTTACGTTTTATATAAAGAGTATATAACTTATTTAGTAGCAGCTTTTAGTATCTTTTTAGTATTATGATTTAAGGTTTTTATATAAAATAATATTCTTTTTAATATTTCTTATAATAATCCTTTTAAAAAGCCTTTTATAAAAGTCTAATTAGTTATTAAACAGTTATATTTACTTACCGATTAATAATATTAGGGTGGTAGTTATTATAGCGATTTAATACTATTATATATCTTCTTCTAACTATCTTTTTATATTAAGTTGTTACTTTTTTTTCTTTAACTAACTATAGTTACTTAGCCTTTTAGGCTACCTTTTTTAGTTTTATAATTAATACCTTTTGTCTTATTATTCTATTTTATATATAGCCTAATAAGCTAAAAAAAAAACTAATAAACCTTTATATAAAAGTCTTTAATATTAACTATATTTAGGTTGTAGTATATTACTAACTAGTTGCTAAAGTATTATATTAGGGATTAGTCTTTTAGTATTTTCTTTTCTTATAGCTTTTAATAGTATTTCTTTTTTTAGATATTAAGATTTATATATTATTATTAAATAAATACTAGTAAGCCTTTTTAGGTAAAGTCTTTAATAAGGCTTTTTCTTTTTCTTAATTAGGTTTATATTATTAGTAATACTTTTAATAGCATCTACTTAGCTTATTACTTAATTATATTATCTAGTTATAGTTAGTAGCTTGTTTTAATAACTATACCTTAGTTATCTTTTTAGATATTTATTCTTATTTTTTAATCCGGTTATAATTATATATAGGTGGTTTTTAATATTCCTTATAGCTTTCTTTTAACGTTAGCTTATAAGTAAATATATATAGCAGTTTTTTTATTTTTATTTCATTTTTATAACTTTATTTTTAAAGTAATATTAAATTAAGTTTATAGTATTTATATAAGCTTTATATTTATATCTTCTAGCTAATTTCTTAATTTATAATTACTACTATAATAACTACTACTATTTTTATTATATTTTATTATTAGTATTTCTTTTTTTATAAGATTACAATCTACCTTAAGGTTCTCCCCTATTAAAGGCTACTAAAAGAGATAATATTTACTAAATAGGTAGTAGTAGGGTTATACCTACCTATAGATATAGCTGCTATAAGATTCTTTATTATACTTAGTTAGCGCTTATAATATAATAGATTCACCTTACTAATAGTTTAACGTTAGTCTTAATTGTAAAGGCATTACTTTATATTCTTTCCTTTTATATTAATCCCTTTATATAGGAAGAAGCTTTAAAATTATAACAGATTTAGCTATAGGCTTAAATTAAGTAAGGATAGATATAAATAGTTAGGTATTACTATATTATTAGACTAAAGCTTAAAGATTATAACCCTTATAGCTATAGATCTTCCTCTTCTAGATATAAATAACCAACCTTTTACTAAATATTTACTAATTAGTATTAATACTTCTATATTTCTTATATAATAGTTTAGAAAATAGATATTAATAGGTATAAAGCTAGCTATTTAAAAGGACTAACTATACTATAAAAAAAGATAAGTATATACCACCTAATAGTATATAATTAGTTAACCCTATAGCTATCTTATTAGCTATTTAATTAGCTAATTATATAGCTATTTTATTAGCCAACCTTAAGGATATACTATTAGCTAATCTTATAGCTATCTACCTATCTAACTACTTATCTATCTTAGTATATAAGACGACCTTAAGTAGTCTTAAGAGAAGGGTATCTTAATTAATATATATAATTCCATCCCTAAGATTACTGTTTTATAGTCGTCTATTATTCCAGCTTATTAAAAATAAAACCTAAGTTCTTTTTTAAAAAAAAAGTACTACTATATATCTAAAGAATATAATCTATTAGTAGAGGTTTATATTTTTATTAATAAGTATATTAATAGAAAGTAGGTTAAAGTTAATATATATATATATATATATATTAAGTAGCTTATTATAGTAAGTAGTTTACTTTAATCTAAATTTATACTTTTTACCTTTATAATAAAGTTTCTCTATATATAATAATTAATTATTTTTAATTAAAAGTTATATTATCTTTATAACTAAGGCTTTAAAATAGTTTAAATCTATTTATATTAAAAGTAATCTTTATTTCTAAACATATTTAAATTAATACTTTACTACTAATATATTAACTACTAAAAAGTAAAATATAGTTTTATTTATAATAATAACTATAATAAAAAATACTAAAATTTTTAAACTATTAATCTAGATAAGTAAAAACTTTTAATTTAACTTAATAATATATAAAATATAGTTAATTACTTCTTTTATAAATATAACATACTATATATTAAACTATAATAAATAGAAAGCTTTATATAATATTATTTTTAACTTAATTAACTATTAAAAGATATTAACTAAAAACATTATAGTTATATTAGTATAATTTTTACTTATATAAAATATACTTATAAAACATAAAATATAAAATTATAATACCTATAATTTTAATTAAAATACTATTTTATAAAAAGATTATTATAACTTTTAACTCTTATAAAATATAAAAGGCTTTATATAAAATAGTTTAATAACTATAAATAGATTTCTATTATTTTAAGTAAATATATAGATAGTTAAGTATTATTTTAATATATTATTATAAAAAGTAAACTTTATCTTTTTTAATATATATAGTTAATTCTATATTAAATAGTATATTTATTAAAAATAAAATAATAATAATATAAATAATATTTACTTAAATTAAAGCTTTAGCCTTTTAATATTAATTATTTTAATACACTAAAAGCCTAATATAATATAAATATTAAAAAGATAATATATATATATATATATAAATTATATTACTAAAGATAACTTTTTTAAATATTTAATTTAATACTTTTTACTTTAATAAAAAATATAAACTAGTTTTAATAAGCTAACTTTATAATTTATACTTTAAAGTTGTATTTTATTACTTAGATTTTAAATTAAAAATATTAATACTATTTAACTTATAGTTAAAAAGTTTAAGTTTTTAAAACCTAAAGATACTAATTATAGTAAATAAAGCTCTTTAAAGCTTTACTTAATTTATAATTTTTTATTAATATTAATCTTAATTAATATTCTTTTATAAATTAGTTAATTTAAAAACTAAAAGTATTAATAAGTTAATAAGTTAATATATAAGTTAATCTTTTTAAAAACTAATAGCTATAGACTTACTAAAGTAACTAAAGTATTAAATAAACACTTAATAGCTATAAAAAAACTAATTAGAGTTTAAAACGTTATTTAATATAGTTATAATATACGTAGTCTAAATAGAAAAGAAAATAATTAAGTATTAAAGATAAAAATACTTTTAAAAAGTATTTATATAAAGATAGAAAGTTAAATATATAGTAATATAGTAACTATAAAAATCTAAATATAATATATATAAATATAAAGTAGTTTAAAAAATCTTTAAAAAAGAAAATAATAAGTAGTTTTAATTAATTTTATATAATATAGTTTAATTAACTTATATAAATAGTAGGTAGTTAGTAAGAAGTATTTAACTTACTATAATATATTACTTACTATATATATTAGTAAGGGGGTTTTAAAGTTAAATTAACTTAAGTTAATAAATTATAAAGTTATTTTAACTTACTAGCTTATTATTAAAACTATTAAATATAATAAATAATATACCTATATAGTAAATAGTATATTATTATTAGTAGTATAGTTTTTTAAACCTTTATATTTTTTATATAAGTTAATTTAGCTATAATGTATAAAATTAATTAAAACTATTTATTACCTTTTTTATTATTATTATTTTAAATTACTTTGTAGGTTTATATATTATATCTAGCCTTTTTCTAATTACTTTATTATTATATATATAGTTTAACACCTTTTATATAACCCTTTTTTTAAAGGTTATTTTCCTTTTTAGTATTAATACTACTTTTTTCTATTTATAATACTTTTACTTTAGTAATATTAAGTAACCCTTAATATTATAGTTAGGTCTTTTTTATCTTTTAGCGTTTACTTAATACTTTTATTTCTATATAAAGCTTATAGTTTTTAGCTTTAATAATAGTAAGCTACCTTAATACTAGTAGATATTATTTTTAAAAAAAGGTAGTATTTTATATATCTTTTAGTATTATAGTTAATATGTTTAGGTTTTAAAAGCTTTAGCTATTTAACTATAAGGTTACTAATATTAATATCTTTAGTTTAAAATGTAAATAATAAATAACTACTTTAAGGTTAAATCTATTAAAGTAAGAAATACTACTTTAAAGGTATAAAAAAAGCTATCTTTTATAATATTTTTAATCTATATATATATTATATTTTTAATTTCCTTACTATATAAATACTTTTATAATCTAAAATAGTTAATACTAAAAAGCTAAAGCTTATATAATAAATAAAAAAGTATATAAAAAGTAATAATGCTTTATTTCTTATTATATTTTTTAAAGTTAGTTAATTTATAGCTATTATAGCTATTAAAAACTAAAAGATAATAAAACCCTTTACATAAATCTATATATATAAATTAAAGGTTTTAACTAATTTAAATTAATATTATTTATAATCTATTTATTTTAATTTTAAAATATAATATATATATAGAACCTATCTATTAATATATTAAGAAAAGATACTATTTACCTTATATAATAAAAGGGACCTTTTAATTAATTAGGTTAATAACTTATCTAAAAATTACTTCCTCTTTTATTATAGTTATCTTTATTAAATTTAGTTGTCTTTTACCTAATATAATATATCTAGTATATTAGTAATAGAAAGTTAATTTAGAGACCTTAAAGGTAGAAGTAGCTCTTTATATAGATATTTTTAGGGTTTTTTTTTAAATAGCTTAAAGGGTAAAGATAATTCGACTTTTAATTAAAGAGAATTATATATTTATATATAGAGAAAAGTTATTTTAAAGATAAAGAGTATAGAATTAAAAGAATATATTAGTATAAAGTAAATCTAGATAAGTTGACATACTACTATATTAACTTACTTATAAAGACTTAAAGGTAAAAAAGGGAAAATTCTTTATAGTAGAGCTAGGTGTAGCTAGCTATCTCTATATAGGCTTATAGCAAACAGCTACTAATTATATACCTTATTACGTAATATTAAATTAGCTTTATCTAGTAATCCTTATTATATATTCTACTAGCGCTGTAATAATATACTACTTACTATAATATACTACTTGCTATATAGATATATTATATAGCTTTTATATTAATAAATCTAGTTTAATATATAATAAAAAATAAAAATTTATTAAACTTATATTATAGTTTATTTAAAATATATAAAAAAGAAAGTATAAAACCTCTATTTATAGTAGTAATAGTAGTAATATTTATAGTAAAGATAATATAATATATATTACTATACTACTAGTTAATATTAGGTTTTATTAGTATTATAATACTTTTTTTACTAGAATACTTACTAATATATCTCGAAAAATAAATATATACTAAATTTTTAAAAGCTTAATAATTATATAATTCTTTATACTTATTTAAATATTTTATATTAACTTAATAACAATATATTAAATATAAATATTATATAAAAGCTATATTATATATAAACTTAGATTATAAATATAGTTTTTATTAAACTTAAACTTATATCTACTTTTTAAGTAGTTTCTTAGAAAGAAATTAAAATATTTTAAAAATAATATTTAAAGTAGTTAAATTTATATTTTAATTAATACTAGTTATTATATAAAAATAGTATATTTAAATTTAAATAAATTCTTTTTATATTATTCTTTAAAAGTTTAATAATAACTATTTAATATTATTAAAAGTAATATTATATATATATATATATAATAGTAAGTCTTACTTTAGAAAAATATAATACTTAATTTTTAGTATATTTACTTTATTTTCTTAGTTTAAAGTTATAACTCTATATTTAGATTCTAATAAGAAATAATAAAGTTTTTTTTAGTTGTTAACTTTAAAAAAGCTGATTTATATATATAAAATATTTAGTATATACTAAAAATAGTAAGATATTAAATATATTTTAAAATATTACCTAATATAGATAAATAAAAATATATTATTAAAACTAGTAATATAAAGATAAAAAAATTAGCTATATATAATATAGTAAATATAAAGAGACTATATATATTATATATATATTAAGTAGATTAAACTTATTTTATAATATTAAAAGTAGTTTAAATTAAATTTATATAATATATTTTAATTAACTAATATAAATAATAAATAATAAGTAAAAATATAAAAGTTATTTTATATATATATATATATATATATATATATTATTTATAAAGTTATAAGAATAATTTATATTTAAAAACAAAAAACAAAATTAAAAATTAAAATTCTATTTATATTTTAATATATAGTATCTATATAATTCAGGCTTTTATTATATATTATAGTTAGTATATTTTAAAACTTAAATATAAATATATAAAATATAAAAGAAATATTACCTTTAAGTTGCTAGTTATATATATATATATATATATTTATATTATAATACTTTTTGTATTATTTATCTTGTTATTTTAGTTGCTATACTCCTTGTCTTCACTGCTGTATTTCCTCCTCTAGAATCTGAAATAAAGTGCAAGTGGGGTGGGTTGCTGGGCCATGTGATATGTGTGGGTCACTACTGCACGTACAACACCCCAGTTAGTAAATGGGTGACTGTTCATTCGATGAAATCCAACAGTAGTCGCTATACGATACCTACAACTGGCGGTCCCTTGCATGCTGAGGACCACCCTTGCCCTTCAGTCAGGGACATGCGGGGCAAATTTTTTATAATTTGCTGGGGGAACAATAGCCATTAAAACAACCTGGAAGAAGAGTCATACTTTCCCAGAGCTCCGGTATAGGCGCACCACACCACAGCCCCTCCCTAAGAAAAAAAAACCCCCCCATCAACACAGTACTGACTTCCACACCTCAAACCTCGACACCTCGGTGAAGCCAACGATATAACCAATTCGATGCGCCAGAGTTCAACGTAGCCAGCAACACCTCCCAACATCCGCTATTGATCATGGGACTGGTCAATGGCTCGGGTTCGGACTCAGGTCCGACCCGGATCACGATTCTGGGCAAGGACGACATCATCGTTGACTACGGCATTTGGCTCGACTTCGTGACTCACGACCTTCTCGAGAACCTGAAGACGTCGACCTACGTCCTTATTACCGACACCAATCTGTTTGACACCTATGTCCCGCCCTTCCAAAATGTCTTCAACGCCGCCGCGCCCACCTCGACACGACTTCTTACTTATGCTATTCCGCCGGGCGAAGTGTCCAAGAGTCGTCATACGAAGGCCGGCATCGAAGATTGGATGCTGTCGCAGAAATGCACGAGGGATACGGTCATCATCGCACTCGGCGGGGGTGTTATTGGCGACATGATTGGTTATGTTGCTGCCACCTTCATGCGAGGCATTCGTTTTGTTCAGGTGCCGACAACTTTGCTGTCCATGGTTGACTCGTCCATTGGTGGCAAGACCGCCATCGACACCCCCATGGGGAAGAACCTCATCGGCGCCTTCTGGCAACCCTTCCGCATCTACATTGACTTGAATTTCCTGGAGACACTTCCGACGCGAGAGTTCATTAACGGCATGGCTGAGGTTGTCAAGACAGCTGCCATCTGGGACGAGGACGAGTTTGCCACACTTGAGGCCAATGCATCCGCCATTCTGTCTGCGGTCAAATCTCAGGGCGAGCCCTCTCAGAGGCTGTCTCCTATTCGGGACATTCTGAAGCGGATCGTACTGGGCTCTGCTCGCGTCAAAGCCCAGGTTGTCTCTAGCGATGAAAGAGAGGGCGGCCTGCGGAATCTGCTCAACTTTGGTCATTCTATTGGTCACGCATACGAAGCCCTGCTAACTCCTCAACTACTGCACGGTGAGGCCGTTGCTATCGGAATGGTCAAGGAGGCAGAATTGGCACGTTTTCTTGGCATCCTTCGGCCCGATGCCGTGGCTCGCCTCACCAAATGCATCGCGAGTTATGACCTACCCACCACCCTGCATGACAAGAGAGTGGCTAAGTTGACGGCTGGCAAAAGGTGCCCTGTCGATGTGTTACTGGAGAAGATGGCCGTTGACAAAAAGAACGACGGAGCCAAGAAGAAGATTGTGCTTCTTTCGGCCATTGGAAAAACACACGAGCAGAAGGCCAGCATAGTCGAAGACCGCGCTATCAGGGTGGTTCTGGCACCGGCAACTCGGGTGAACCCTGGCGTGCCAAAATCCCACAATACCACAGTTACGCCTCCAGGCTCCAAGAGTATCTCGAATCGTGCACTCATTCTCGCAGCCCTTGGACAGGGGACCTGCCGCATCAAAAACCTGCTACATTCGGACGACACCGAGTATATGCTCTCAGCCATCTTCCAACTTGGTGGCGCGACATATGCCTGGGAAAACGCCGGAGAAGTATTGGTTGTTCAAGGCAAAGGCGGCAAGCTCAGTGCCAGCAGAAATGCGCTGTACCTGGGCAATGCTGGAACTGCATCTCGATTTTTGACCACTGTTGTGGCTCTTTGCGCCCCGTCTGATGCCTCAGCGACGATACTCACAGGGAACGCCAGAATGAAGGTCCGCCCAATCGGCCCTCTCGTTGATGCGCTCAGGGACAATGGTCTGGGCATCAAATACCTTGGCCAGGAAAAGAGTCTTCCACTTCAGGTAGACGCTGCTAATGGACTCGAGGGTGGAGTCATTGAGCTGGCTGCAACTATTTCATCGCAGTATGTGTCCTCAATTCTCATGGCTGCACCATACGCAAAGAATCCCGTCACGTTGCGACTCGTCGGTGGAAAGCCAATTTCACAGTTTTATATCGACATGACCATCTCCATGATGCGTACGTTTGGCGTCAATGTGACCAAATCGAGCGAGGAGCCCAACACCTATCACATTCCCAAGGCCGTCTACCAAAACCCGGCTGAATATGTGATCGAGAGCGACGCCAGTTCTGCAACCTACCCTCTAGCCATCGCGGCCATCACCGGCACTACCTGTACCGTGCCCAACATTGGCTCGGAGTCGCTTCAGGGCGATTCCCGATTTGCCATTGACGTACTGAGACCCATGGGTTGCACAGTTGAGCAGACTGGCACTTCTACAACTGTTACTGGACCGCCCATCGGCAGCCTGAAGGCAATCGAGCACGTTGATATGGAGCCTATGACCGACGCTTTTCTAACAGCGTCGGTTCTGGCAGCTGTGGCGTCCGGAACTACAAAGATCAGCGGCATCGCCAACCAGCGCGTCAAGGAATGTAACCGCATCGGAGCAATGCGCGAGCAACTGGCAAAGTTTGGCGTTGAGACAGATGAGTTTGATGACGGTATTATTATCAACGGTCGCCCTTATCAACAACTCCAAGAGCCTGTGGACAGTGTCTTTTGCTACGATGATCACCGGGTTGCCATGAGTTTTAGTGTACTCTCGACGGTGTCGCCGAGCCCTGTCACAATACTCGAAAGGGAATGTACCGGAAAGACATGGCCAGGCTGGTGGGATAGTATGTCACAGTTCTTCAACGTTGAGCTTGATGGCGTGGACCAGCATCCAAAGACGGCAACGGCGGGATCCCTTTCGGAAGTACGTAAGGATAAGTCAGTCTTCATCATCGGTATGCGTGGGGCGGGTAAGACGACCGCTGGCAGGTGGATGGCCGACACCCTGAAGAGACCTTTCATCGACCTGGACGAGGAATTGGAGCGACGGGCTGGCATGACCATCCCTGAGATGATCAGAGGTTCGAGGGGCTGGGAAGGTTTCAGAAAAGACGAGGCAGACCTGCTGCGAGACGTCTTGGAGAAGCAAGGCCACGGATACATCTTCTCATGCGGTGGAGGCATTGTCGAGACGCCCGACGCTCGCAAAATACTTATTGAACATTGTCAGAACAACGGGACTGTGTTGCTGGTCCATCGCAACACACGGGAAGTCGTCGACTACCTTCTCCAAGACAAGTCGAGACCGGCCTACAGAGAGGACATTGAAGATGTTTACTATCGGCGTAAACCTTTCTTCGAAGAATGTAGCAATTTCGAGTACTTCAGCCCTCACTCGCCGGGTACTTCGGCTCCACAGGAACCACCTTTAGATTTCCGCCGCTTCGTCAACGCCCTGTGTGGCAAGAACATTCAAGTAACGAAGGCACTGGCTAAGGACCCAAGCTTTTTCGTTTCCCTAACAGTGCCGGATGTGGCTTCGGCTTTGACTCTGATACCGGCCGTTGTGGTTGGATCCGATGCCGTCGAGCTTCGTGTAGACTTGCTGCAAGACTACTCAGAAGAGTTCGTGGCGTACCAGGTGGCACTTCTTAGATCTGTCGCTGACGTTCCCATCATTTTCACCTTGCGAACAAAGGCGCAGGGCGGTAAATTCCCTGATGATGCTTATGACCAGGGACTGGGGCTCTATCACAAGGCGATTCGCATGGGTGTCGAGTTCATCGATGTAGAGATGACACTTCCGGAACGAGTTGTTCAAGCCGTAGTGGAGAGCAAAGGACGGTCTCGTATCATTGCCTCTCATCATGACCCTCAGGGCAGCTTGTCCTGGAAGAATGGTTCTTGGGTTCCATTCTACAACAAGGCTCTCCAGTGGGGAGACGTGATCAAACTGGTAGGCGTTGCCAAATGTATCGAGGACAACTATGACTTGGCTCAGTTCAAGTCTGAAATGTTGTTCTCTCATCAAACCCCCATTATCGCGCTCAATATGGGTACCGCCGGCAAGCTTAGCCGCGTGCTTAACGGCTGCCTCACTCCGGTTTCTCATCCCGACCTGCCGTTCAAGGCGGCCCCAGGACAGCTGTCTGCCACAGAGATTCGGCAAGCGTTGGCACTTCTGGGAGGCATCAATAGCCAGTCATTTTACCTCTTCGGCAAGCCTATATCGGCATCAAGATCACCTGCTCTGCACAACACTCTTTTCGGTCTAGTTGGCTTGCCGCATAAGTACTTGCGGAAGGAGACAGATAACGCTGCTGACGTACGGGAGGTGATCCGTTCGCCAGACTTTGGGGGTGCATCTGTCACGATCCCGCTGAAGCTCGACATTATGAAGGAAATTGACGAGGTCTCGGAAGCTGCGCGCATCCTTGGAGCCGTCAACACCATCATCCCGGTCTCGGGTGGCGGAGGTGGCAACACCAAGCTGCTCGGCGACAACACCGACTGGCAGGGTATCGTTCACTCTCTCCGGTCTACAGGTATTACGTCTCATTCACAGGCGGGCGCTCAGCACTCTGCTATGGTCATCGGGTCAGGCGGAACAACCAGAGCTGCCATCTTCGCTCTTCACGCTCTAGGTTTTGGGCCTATATACGCATTGGCGCGCAACACCCGTAACTTGGAGGCACTGAAGGCTTCTTTCCCTTCCGAATATCGCATTGAAGCCCTTCAAAGTGCTAGCGAGGTGCCTACCCTGGTGACTTCACCAACAGTCATGGTTAGCACGATCCCTGCAGACAAGCCGGTTGATCCCTCGCTTCGGGAGACGCTTGTAAAGGTGCTGCACAATCAAACTGCGGTAGACGGAAAGCGAGTCCTACTTGAGATGGCCTACCAACCCCGTCACACTCCCCTGATGCAACTAGCTGAGGACGCCGGATGGGAGACTATCCCTGGATTGGAGGTGCTCGCAGCCCAGGGCTGGTATCAGGTAAGCTAGCATTGAGAATGACAGGGCAATAAGCTGACCTAATTCAACTCTAGTTTCAGAAATGGACCGACATTATTCCTCTCTACCAGACCGCTCGAGCTGCCGTGTTGGGGGAAGAAGCCGCGGAAGTTACCGGCCCGGAGGTATGACAGTAGAACGGACGGAATATGAAATGTAGGCTGGATGGCTCGCTAAATCAGTCTTGTTTCTGTCTCTGTTTCTCCAACATGAGGAGGATAAGACAATGTCCAGGAATAGTGAAAGGAGGTAACAAGACAAACCGCCGGTTGCACTTTCAGCTTAGCATATATGACTAAGAGTAGAAGTATTAAACGGCAACCAACAAGACGAAAATAACATCATAATGCGTCTCCGAATCTGTAGTTTATTGAAATGTCTTTGTCGATTTTGAAAAAAAAAACCAGGGGAGAGGAGGCAATCTGTGAGTAGGTGAAACATCTAAATGGTTGAAGCCAGGCGGAAAAGCCGCGGCTTTGTTTGTCACCCTTAAAGACGTCTGCCCCAGTTGCATGCCACTGTGTCAAAGCTACGTTGTGAATAATTCTTAATCTTGTCATAGTCTTTTTTAGGAAACATAATCTAACTGTATCAAAACCGAGTTTCATATGAAGTGAAATTTTGCCAAAAAATTAGCCTTAGCAATCCCATTGCATAAAGAGTTAACTGTCTATAACACACTTATTCATTGTCCCGTCATAAACTCATTCAGTCGCGTGCAGTCAATCCCGCTGCTTTCCCGTACCGACCCACGCACCTTTTTTTTTCTAGTCCATGCAATAATTATAATACAACCCCAGGATAATACACATCCGTCTCAGCCGCGATAGTACAATAATAGAAAAAAATAGGGAAAGAAATACAAACAGCGCTAGGTACTGTACATGAGGATGCTGAGCAAGTCGAAATACCCATGCTCGCGCTTAAAATTGATGGTTTGAACAAATTTTTTGAAAACCCCTCTCGTATCAATGATGACAATAGTCCCATACAAGTTGGATATCAGTCGATGACGATGGGGGGGGGAGCGACGGGTGGTTCGGGGCGGGGACAGGTTGGTAAGACAAGAGGTCATGCCATGACGGTATTGGTCATGGTAGTGTCATAGTCTTCGTTTTCGTCTCGCTTTTCCCTTCCAATAGGTGAACAGCGGGGAAAAATGATCGCGCCAAGGCTCATCATGATGTCGCTGTGCGGAGTCTTGTAGAGTCGGAACAGGCAAGAATCGCAGAAATGGTCGCAACAAGGGGGTGGAGTAAATGATGTCATTGTGGGCCACCAAGATCGTCAGGGTCGTTGGGCACAGACCATCGTGATGTCATGCCGCACGACCCTTACTGCAGGACCCTGGATTTGCACCCCCAAGTCCTACCGTCCCTCCATTGGCTTCTTCGAGCAACCATCCTAGCCATTGACGTCCCTAATCATGCCCACGCCACAGAAACTGCCCGAGCGCAAATCGTAGGAGGACCCTGTCATGCCCTATGACACTTCCTCGTGCGTGACATTGCTCCCAAGTCATAAATTCGATTCTGATGGGCGGTCCGACGTCATGATCGATCGCGGGCTGTTGCTGAGCCATGCCGTGCCATTTGTCGTCGAAATGTCTGCAAGCCACGTCGATCTCCAAGTCTTAATGACCAATGTCTAGCCATGTTCGCATTACATCAAACTTGAGTAAATCTAGGCGTTATTGTGGCCCCGACGACGATGCTTGCCGGGGAATTCGACATCCGGGTGGCAGACTCGGTAGTGTCGTGTGAGTGCGTCTGCGCGACTAAATGTCTTTTCTTCGGTACACAAATTGCAGCGAACTTTCTGCTTCCGTGCATTGTGAATGGTATCTTCATGTCTTGTCAAATCGTAAGGGCGCGAAAAAATCGTGTGACACGGCTTGCCGGTGCTTGGGTTGATGCGATCACAGCGGTGGGGGCCAGCTTGACTGTTGAGATGGTTGGGAGGTGAGGCCATACCCGCATCACTTCTCCTAGGACCACCGATACTCTGGGTTTGTCGATGCCCTTCACGCTTGTGCTTTTGTAAGAGGGCAGGCGTCTCAAACCGCATCGTGCAACCGTGATATGTGCAGGTATACGTGCCTGCATCAGCAGTAGCACCAGCTGGTTTTGCCATAGGTACGCCATTCGAACTTGGAGTACCCTCAGATATGCTAGAGCTGGATTCGGCAGAACTGAGTCGAGGCATGTGCTCCTGGGTCTGATGGGGGTGGGCGATGAAAGGGTATTGCTGAGGGATATGGATACCGGTTGGAAGCTGAGTAGGCATGTAAGGGAATGCAGCTCCGTTGTGCATGGCAGACCTGGCGAAGTTGGTTTGCTGGTCCTGAGAGGCTACCGCCTTCGCAATATCTTCAAAGTCCCCAGATTCTTGAGATGGAAACAGCGGGAAAGAGGAGTCGCCGTCAGTGTCGTGAAACTCGAGCATCGCATCCTTAGGCGATATCGTCTTAGGAGTCTCAGGCTCGGACTTCATTGACATCTGTTGCCTCATCATCTGAGCATCCTGCTCAGCCTTCTTCTGCTCGCGAATTTGATGTGCCGAATTGAACCTAAGACGGGAGGTTGGCATGCCAGCACCAAAATCGTGGCCAGTAACTGGCGCAAGTGGCGACCCTTGACGGAATGGTGATCTATCGCGAGACGCGCTGGAAACTGGTGAGTGCACCGCACTCAGATGCTGATTGTTCGCAGCATGTAGTCTTTGGGCAAAAACGTCATTGCTGGGAGAAACAGCCATTTGACTATGTGCCGGCGACGCCGATGTTATGGTGAAGTTTGGACTATAAAGCTCATCATTGTAGATGTCCGTCATCGTGCGGTCCAACTTGGGAACGTTGCTGAAAACTGTAAAATCAAAGGCTGGTAAGCTAGTGCTTGTAGATTCACAGCGACTTCGAGAAATTTCCTTACCAGCTTTTCGCCTCCTATCATCCTCCTGCTCGCCATGCGATGGCGTGGCAGGTGAGTCACTCGCAATGGAGCTCGCCAGCGAGGTTGGGTGGGACCTATTGCCGGCCATAGAAAGCTCCGGGGCGGGAAGTAGGCCCCTGTCAGACCTCGGCCTTTGGACGTTTAGTGCCGATGCGTAACCACTCAATTCTGACGGAATGTTGTTGAGCCCGTTGTAGTTCGGGTACATGTTGTCGTGAGAGGACGGCAAAGACTTTGCCAGCTGATAGAACGAATTACTGTCGTGAGCTTGCATGTCGTAAAGGCCATCGGGTGTTGAGTCGGTAACAGCAATCTGTGGGTTTGATGTGTTGTGGTTGAAAGGCGAGGCCGGGCCGGCAGAACCCAAGGAAGACAGAGAAGACTCCCGTTGATGGGGCAATCGACCAACTGGCTTAGTAGAGTAGTGGTTTCCAAGTACCCAGGCGTCTGACTGCATCAGGTCTTGCTGATTATTGGGGTCTAAAGACGAGTCGTCGAAGGCTGTAGGAGCACGTGCTGCGCCTCTAGGTACAGAGAGATGAGACGTGTTGAAGTTGGAGAAGTCGGCAGGCTGGTTTGCCAGTGAGTAGTGAGAGAGCAGTGACTGTGTTGAGAGCGGCGAAGAAGATATACTCGACGAGTTTATATCGTGAGACGGGTTGTCGAACGGTGTCTCAAGGTCGAAATCGAGTGACTGAGTGTAAAATTGTTGTGGTTGAGAGTGAGGCTGGTGCTGGTGCTGTGGCTGATTGGAATAAAAGTGTTGTTGCTGGAGAGATTGCACAGTAGCGGGTCGGTTTAACAGCATGGTGTGATTATTGGGAAAGATGTTTTTGTAGATGTGGTGATGTGAAATAAGTTCAGTGGCAAACCATGGAGGGATGGCGACTTATAAGTATGGAAGACTAAACGGTAAAGCAAGTTAGCTGCACTACGTATGGGCTTGCATCCACATCCTCTCAGTAAGGTGAACGGTACGTACCTGTGTGGGACATGGGGCTTAGAAAACACCAGGGCTCAGTACGTACCTCGCGCTTGCTTGCAAAGCGGAGCGGAGGTCCCGGCTGAAGACCCGAGGCTTGGACTTTTGGCTGGGGTGATGGCAGAGCAGGGGTACAGGGGGTCCAGAGATCGGGACCAGGGGGGTGGGTGTTGCAGGAGAGGGGGAAAGACGGAGACAGAGAGGGAAGGGAAGGAGGGGAGAGGAAAAAAAATTTGGCGTGGATGGATGGATGGATGACCACTCTTCGTTTGGTTTGGTAGATTTGGCTTGGAAAGCCGGGGAACACCCAAGACTGAGGACGGCCCAACCGGTTTTTGACTTTTTGACCTGTCAAGCGTCCGGGGATGTGTAAGGATGTCGCTGGCTGTAGAGGGCGATGCACACGAGGAGAGGAACCTGGCACCATCTCTCTTGTCAATCTTTTGCATTCGATTCATTTGTTTTATTTTGTTTTTGTTTTTTTACTTTGGCCCATGGCTTGTCATACCTGGTTGGCTATACTGGTTTGACTCAGGCAGTTGGTGGTAAGGTAGGGGCCGTAGGCAGACGGAATACCGAGTCTTTTCGACGGCGAGTTTGGCAGCTGACGCGGGAGTGCAGAGGGGTCGGTCACACGTTGGGTGCTTGGAAACAAGGAATGACTAATACTTGAACAGTTGTTAAAATCCGAGGGCGAGGAGATGACGGAGCCTTCTCGAATGCTCTGCAGATTTCTTGTCCACTTATCGGAGTTATGGGTTGCCTCCATGTTTATCGGCGTTGACTCAATGTATAGATTCGGTAATGATGAGTGAGCACACCAAGAATAGGGCCAGTTTACGTAGTCAAGCCGGTTACGAAGCAGATACTATTGACGAGACAAGACGGGGACGACACGACAGGTGAATCGATAAACATGCCTGGCGAGGTAAAGGCATAGCGCGGTGCCTGTAGCCCAGGGATTAATAATTATAACGAACTGGGCGGGTTTGCTGATTTCAACATCCCTCATCGGACCCTGCATGTCGTTGATGTGACTTGACGCTACTACGTAGTAAACTGAGTGGCAGGCGGTAGAGCACACTGGATGTGTCACTAGGGACAGCGATCAAGACGTAGGCGACTCCATTCCAGCGACGGAACAACATCGATGATCCCGTTGCAGCTAGGTGGGGTGACGTAGGGCCAGCGGTAGGGCCACTCACAGCCCAGAGCTCAAGGCGCCTTCGGCATTAAGTCAGGGTTGATGAGCGCCCGGTGGGACGCAACGCCCTCAGAGCACACCACGACACCTTCCACTAGGCTGAGGTCGGGTGGAATGGGGATGGGGTCCACCTCCCCTCTCTCATGCTTCTTTGTCCGTCTGTACCTTGCCGATATGCGCAACCGACTACCCTACTACCTTGGGCATCTTGCTACCGGTATACCCGCATCGACTGAGGGGATGCACCTTACCCAGCCAGCACAGCATATTAGGGCAGGTGTCTTCCGTCACCTTATCTCACTGGCGCTTGATCGTCAGTGAAAATCTCAGGGTCTAGCCTGTACTGGACAGCTCCCCGACTTGACGACGTAGTAGAAACTTCAATGCAGCAAAACTCGGCCCCCTCTACACCATCACCGCACCCAGCTGCTGGAAACACGCCGCATACTGTAATGTCTGGTCATCGGTGAAACTTGGGCCCTCTGGTGGGGCTGTGCGCGCTCTACTTCTGCCTCTATATCTTGTCATCCGCGGTGAGATCAGCCGCTCGAGATTGTCGTTCCAGTGGCCTCTCCTCCGTGACTTGAAAGTTGTCCGATCCATCTACCCATAAAGTAACTGTCATGGTATAGAATGGGTAGGATAGGTCAGCACCACCACTAGGTAGATAGATCACCCCCTGCCTGGCTGGATTATCTACCGCTGTCTGGCTGAGGAACGCAAATGGTGGTGGTGGGGAACGGGAAAGACGATCGCTTCCGTGCTCGCTGCACCGCTCGCTTTTGCTGTCGCTTCACACCAAGTGGCAGGGGAACAAGGGATTGCCATTGGATGTCATGACTAGTCTTGCAGGTCTCTGGCAAGGTCGGGTGAGCTCAGGTTCGGCCAAGGCTCGGAGGTCAACAGAAAATGTGTCGCGAGTCACAGAGCTCGTAACTTTGGTTGCAAGCGAGACAGCGAGAGAGCGAGCGCGTTGCGAGAGCAGATTATGATTCTTACTGCGGCTGCTGTCGCGGCCGTTGGCTGCTGCAGAGCCTGCAGTTGCACAAGGCGAGCTCAGCCACGCTGGCTAACCCTGCCTGCCTGCCCAAACTTTACTGGGTACACCAGGCCCTGAAGTGAGGTGCCGTTTGTGGCCAGACCAGCCAAGTCCTCGTTCAAGCCGAAGCAAGCCATCAACCAACGCACCCCGTTGTCAGCTTAGTCCTGGCGGCCCGCTTTGCCAGGTCTTTCCATTTCCCACCTCCTATGCAGTGTACCTCCATCCAACCCGGGCTCGACCTCGTGGCATGCCGCTCTGCAGGTACGGAACAGACCAGCAGGAAAAGGTCTCTCCCCGTGCCTGGTTTCGTGATCGGCTGTCCATTTCTATTCCAGGGCAGCGATGCCCTGTGGGGGATCCAAAGACGCTTTCCTCACTGCCCCGTACCCTCCTCAATATGCTGACTAAGAAGCGCACAGTTCCTTTGAGATACTTGCTTCTGGTACGGCACATGATGTCAGGTCCCGTGACCAGCATGAACGAATTATTTCCGGCTTATCTCAACATGTCGTAACCATGCACAGCCAACGCCAACCAATGCCAACGCAAGACAAGAGGTGGCTCCCTCTCTGTCTTTGACATCTGATCCGTGCCACACTAAGCGAAGGCCTCCGACTTAGGTCCGCAAATGCTTTCAGTTCCTTGCGAACGCAGGAATGATGTCTGATCTCTTGCGTGTGGTTCTGCCACCTCCCTTCGTCATTAGTTGAGCGAGTCGAGATACTAAACAATACCGACTCAGCGAGCAACATCCGATATTGCCCAGGACTATGCGGGGACAAATAATACTTCATCTCTACCTCCCTCATTCTACAATTCGGCATAGGCATGCCGCCGCTCTGATGTATTGCAAAGCGAAATGCATTGCATGCCCTATCAGGCACACCACTCGTATACTGCATGCATTGCATCTGCCTTTTCTGGATGGCAGCCCACCCGGAGTTCCCACCAGTCGCGTTCCTAGCCTGCATATAAACTGTCTTGGCGCACCTCACCTGGTATCAGCTTTCAGCCAGAGATCAACAGTGGTTGATATGGTGTGGTGGTGGTGTGGTGGTGTGGTAATATGTGGTGGTCGTAAGCAAGGAGAAGTGAGGTGTGGCTAGTGGGCCGTTATCGGCCATCATTCCGCTCTGGCGCTCTCTTCTGCCTCTGCCATTGCTACGCGAATGTACCATACGCGTGTTACATTTGTGATCTTTGTGCTTTGACGCTCTTGCCATCGCATCCGAGGAGTCATCTATGCCATGGGCTCAGGCATCTATCTACATACTTGAGGGAGCCAAGGCGTCAGCTCTCAACTCGTGACTCAACACGTCGTCCAAGTTGCCGTGACCTGCCTGGAGACGGGCAACCACCCATGACCTACCGAGGTACGTAGTCCGGGAGCCCAGCCACATATGCAGGTCGGCTGACCATTGTGGCTTGTCGTTATTACTCTTCTCAAATCCCTGGCCCTACCACACCCGCCTGTCGGACCCAGACCGAGCGAGTTTCCTCGGATAGCTCCCTCCCTGGACTCGCTCTACTAGTGTATACTGGGCGCCTAGCCCCACATGGGGAACCATGGACAGCATGAATCACACAAGCAAAAAAGTGCTTCTGATTAAGTGCTTGATGACTCTTGCTCTTGAAGTCATTGACCATATGGCCAAGCACTGCGGCCACACTCACTCTTCGGATACTAGGTACCTGGAATGTCAGCTGAGTTTGAATGATCATTCTGCTTCGGCCGAATCAGCACGGAGAGTTTCCGTTAGGCTTGGTTATTTCTTGTCACATGACTCTCCCCAAATACGACGCGCCGACTCGTTCTTGTCGGTTCCATCGACATGTTCAGCGCAGAGTACGCGGGCCTATAGGACCTAGAGCGGTCTCGACCGCCGCTGCGCCGGCCGTGGTGTGGATCGCCACGTCCGTCGGCCGGTCCAGCCCAATTCGACCACCGCTCTCGAGCCCCAAGCGGGTGTTGGTTGACTGATTTGGCTTGCACGGAACTCGTATGCACGCACAGTCGCATTCGCACCTACAAGACAAGGCCGGTCAGCAGCACCAGGATTACCTAGCATGCCATCAGCATTAGGTACCGATCCACGAATTTGGGTTCGCGGCATCAAACGATGGATCTTGGATTCGATGCATGTCAGCTGCGTGCGCGTCACTCCCTACATGGCCCTGGTCCAGGCACAGGCAGGTCATTCGTGACCGTTGACGATGGAGCGATTGATGCACACATGTAAAACACCGACGGACCCGATGACTACACCTGCTAGTGCGACATCAGCACTGTATGCCGGGCTTCTCTTGGCTTCCGTGTTGTCTATCGTTGCTCACTCATGTACAAGCTGGCTGAAGGGGTGCATCCGGATTGAGCATGCGTACCGCCGGAATTGGTATGTGTCACTGCCCGCATATACAGTTTGTCCACATCTGCTTGGGAGGGAGTGGCAAGCTTGGGATGGATGCGGCCGGTGCTACACCGATTGAATTCCGCAGAGTTCCGTCGTACATCTCGACATATCCGTGTCCATCGCTGCAATGGTCGGAGACTGTGGAATACAAGGCAGGGGGGTGAGAAAACTGCGAAATGGTGTGTTAACGCCGATGCCGCGCTGGCCGAGACTCAGAGCGATCCCGCGGAGCGACGCGACGAACCATTACTACGTATTACCGACGCCGAGAACAACGGCGCTGGGAATTGATACAAGTTAAGCCCTGTGCAGCTGTGCATATGCAGTAAGATGCTTGGCAACCCGAGTCCTCAGAGCCTCCGAGGATGGCTGTACGGGCAAGATGCGGAAAGGGCAGGGGAGAAAAATTCTCGATCTTTTCTGCCATGCAGCCAAGGCCAAGCGGGTGGTACTGCAGATCAGCGAGCACCACAAAACCACCCTCCCAGGGAAACAAGCGTGATCTAGTCTTCGGCTTCCCCATCCATCCAGTTGTATCAATGACATTGCATCCATACCATCCATGTCAGCTTTGAAGTGTGAAATTTCTTCCCTCCCTGTGTCCCCTTTTTCTCTGTTACTATGTCTTAGGCCTTAGTTGGTCAAACACAAGTTTGTTTGCGTTGGGGCGCCGCAAAAGCGTGGCGAAGACAAGCTAACGTGGGCTCGCCATGTTTCTCAATAGGTTATGAAAAATAATGCAATAATGATAAAAAGTACTTGGGCCATTCCTGGTTTGCTGCACGCACTGCGAATAGGCCAGTCGACTTTGAGGAGGCTTTTCTGGATGTGGCTGAGTTGGGAGGCCACTCGCTGATATTATTGGCTTCATCGGGAGCTACCCCCACTACCCGCATGTGGCTTATAATCGTAGCCGTTGCTCGTCACAGACACTCGAGCTTACAAATAAACTTGATTGGAGTGTGGCACACAACTTCGCTTTCCCCCAACGCCGAGGCACGTAACATCGGTAGCTCCGGCACGTAGCTTCGGGTCCCTCTGCAACCCGTCCTGGAGATTTTGACGTGGGCTTTCTTCCGCGCTTCTTCCGCACTCCCGTAGGTATTCTTGACAGGCAAACATAACCCCAAAACGATTGAGATGGTTTCCAGTTCATCATCATCGCGCTTATTTCCGATTCCCGAGCCTCCTTCCGTCCTCACCGCTGCAGTTTCTGATGTACAAGGCAAGATATACTGGGGCCGATATACCCGCTTGTCCCCGAGCGCCAGCCGGCCAGAGCGAAACATGACACTTTACGTAGAGCGTGGTTTAAACTTACAAACCATGTTGTAAGGGTACTTTCGCATTCCATGATCCCTCAGCATCTGTCAGCTGCCCGGGTCTTGGTCCGCTCTCAACACTACAAGTGACCTGAGTAATGACCGTCTTCATGGTCCACACACACAATACCTGGTTGTCAAATTGACGTCGTTCACGACGGTCGGCAAATTCACCGACCCGTTGGGAATGCCAAGATATCCGTTCTCTCAGCATGCATGTTCGGAGGGTCAGAAACAAGGCGGGTGGCGAAAAAAATTCTCGACCTTTGTGAGAGCGGATTTGGTGGACTTTCCCCCTCGCAGACTGCCGTCCAGACACAAAAACAGCCCAGATTTCCATGCCGATCCCTCAGCCCAGATGGCCGGGTCCCGTTCCGTGGAGATCTAAAATTAGTGGACTACAGTCTACAAGGTCTCAGCTTGGGTGTGTGTGTGCGCTAGATGCTTGACTTGGAGGTGAGCTAACGTACGAGTGTGCTAGCTTACCCGTCTTGTTTGTACCCACTACTCCTCTCGCAAGTCAAACTGGGTATACAAAATTGTACTCACTACATGACCCCCCTACCTGTGGCTGATCTGTCACCACCCGACCGACATTTCCCCGTGTCTTTCTTTCCGTCCGTCCACTATGCTTGCTGGTTCTGCTTCCTTTGCGACTTTGCCATCTTCCGGCCGGAGCCATCCGAAATCGGGCTCCCGCTGAACGTTCTCACTTGGAACAGTGCATCAAAGCTATTGAGCAACAGTCAATACACACACGAAGGAAAAAAATTGCCTCCCGACCATTCTCTGCACCTTCAACCCTCTCTGCCGGCATCATACCCCATGTACATTCCATGGACTAAATCGGGCTGCCTCTCCTGGATTGATTGACCTTGGAACCCTCTAACTTGTGGCTTAGCCCCAATCCCCATCCTTAACTCCCCGCAATCCCCAGCCACATTCCCTGAACCGGCGGCAAAAGGCTACCGGTATTGGTAGAGAAACGGGTAATTGCTCGAGAAGAGCTGGTAACAAGGAGACTCCGTTGGCTCATTTAGCTCTTGGCCATGTTGTTATACTCCTGATGTTGACTAGCAAGACAAAGGTAGACAAGAGACCGATTGCAACAGACGACGCGTCCTTTTGTCTCATTGCTCACAACCTCAGTGTGGCTGAGCTATGGTTGCGTGATAAAGTTGTGCTGCCAAGTGGCTAAACATTTGATTACCGGTGAAACAAGTGCTTAACATGTGGCCAGGTGGTAGATCGGAAATGATTCGTGCTTCTCGGATCCTCAGTGTGAACCCCGTCTTTGTGTTTGCAGGCGTGTAGCCCGTTGACTCGTTTTCGGTCGACGGGGCAGTTGAGGTAGGTGATGGCCGACTCAGCTGCCGCTCCGACGCGTAACCCAGCCACGCCTTTCGAGCAAGCTTCGCAGTCGTAGGCCTCTAACTCCAGACTTCCAAGTATCTCTGGGTTGAGTAACCGGGATGGTCACGAGCTAGGATTGTGTTGGTCGAAGTGGGCCTGTCAGTGCCATCTAGTGATGACAGAAGCCCGCACCTAGCCAGCAGGCGGCAGTACAGTGTAGGCCAGTCCTTTCATCCGCCAGTGAGGCGAAGGGAAGTCTGATGCATTATATTACTCAACCTGGGAAGATACCAACAACGTTTCCTTTTCACACGCGCTTGTGGGAGGCTCGTCTTGGGATTCTACTAGAGTCATTCTCAAAACCACCCGCTGCAGATATACAAGTACGGATTACATCCTGGCTGGTGATTGGGAAGCCATTTCGGGAAGTAGCCCCATGGGCAGCGCATGTGACTGTCTCTGGCGAGCAGCACTCGACCATTACAACCGACTATATACGGTGAGATGCCTTATGCCTGGTTTCCCTGTGGACATCGGCACTCTTCTTTGAGGCATAAGTAGCTTTCTTCTACATCTAGTCTGGCCGGTTCGCTCTTGCGTCATCGGTGCTGTTTCCCGACTGGCCTAATAGCAGGACACATTAGGAAAGCTATAACCACCCATACCTTACGACTGGCCTCTTCGATTTGTGACATTCTGCGGCTCATTCCACCAATTAGTACGCATCTTGGACATAACAGTCGTGTGCCAGAGTTGTCGTCGAACAGCTGTGGCCAGTCAATGAGTCAAAATTTAGCGTTGAATTGATCTTTGCCTGGTTCCTCGCTAGCGCCCTTAAAGTACTTCTAATAACAGTATATTCTACTAGTTGCCTTGGTACTTGGGATTGGGCCCTTACATGGGTGTATTCTCCTACGTGATTTTGGTCCAGCGTTGATGGCAGCGCCCGGCGGTCTGCTTTTCTGCTGCAGGCGTTGGAAGTAGTTGCCTTTCCATTACGTCTCCTGTTTCTTCGTCTCCAAAGTTGATGTATTAAGTGCTAGTGTGAGTTTCAGAACGCTTGGTGCGTTTTTCACTGGGCTCTAGAGTATGAATGTCAGGATAACCGATCGCTTACACCGGTTTCCATTGTGCGAAGTACATCCGAAGTTTTGTTTGGTCTTGCATTTTATCGACAATCCTATGCCTTTGCTGGTTTCTAGCTGTTCCATCATACACAGATGCCGCAAGTGATAATCGTGCTGCTCGTTTTTGGGTTGTCATCGGCGCCAGCATTCCTTGGTTTCCTTGAAGCTCTCGTCGTCGCCGTGGGGCATCCTCACAGTACCATCATTAAAGCTGGAACCTGACACCAACTGAGCGAGAAGCTTCTTCATGCGGTTCCAAGTATCAAATTTGAGTCCCATTTTAACATTGGGTGTCGTTTGGTCAAGGAAAGAAGATCAGTCTCGCATGTGATTGCTGGAGCATGCATCACCACTGGATATGCCGACGACGATGTCGATGGGCACACCACAACAAACGGCACACTTAGCGGATCATGTCTTTAACTTGCGAACAGTTCATTCATGAGACGCTCCGATACGACATTCAAGGAGTGGCTCACATGTGGTGTGCTCCATGTCATGCGTCGGCGACCAGCTCGGCAAGATCAACTGGAGTTTCCTGCAGCCTTTGAATTCTGCCTGGTGCCTCTTAATTCCATGAATATTCGCCTCCCGGGGTACACTATATTCATTGCACAGGCCGTGGTTGTTTGCTGGTGGGCTCTAGACATTCCATGCTTTCTGAGGCAAGTAGGCCTTATGTTCCTACTATCTCGGGCAATTAAGCTATAGGCCTGCTCGGGTTGAGCCTCCAACATTGGCCATGGGTTTAAATGATGTTAATGAGTCAATCTAAAGTGGTTTTGTGTGTTTTAGTGTCATGTTGCTACGCAATGTGATTTTACATAGCATGTTTGTTAACATTTCATAATGTAATATCAATTCCCCAATACACCAATACGAAATCACCAGAACAACGAACAATCACATACACCTCAAAGATATAGTTTTTTAAAAAAAATACACCTAAAAGTAGAGAGACAAAGCACGGCTAGGAGAGGGCTATATTTCAGACGATTACAGCTTGTCGCGAAGATGTACTAGTTGAGCGGAACTACCTAAACCCGCATTGTCATTCAGACCTGGAGTAACGATAGCGGCAGCCAAGGCCGCCCACCAAGTCAAGAACCCAAAGGCAAATATGAAGATTGCATCTACCGAAGAAACACACAACAAGTGCGTTGATGCTGGTTGGGGCTGGTCGGGCTCGGGTAGGACGTATGACGGCACGGAAATGGACAGACGTAGAGCCGCACCATAATGACCCACTCTCGGCGACAGGCGACATGGTCAGGCCAGGCCGAGCAAAACAGCTCACGCCACATCGCGCGTAAGGCTATGATGCACACCACGGAGGGAGTTATATATCACCAGGCATCAATCCGATGGATGGGCTATTAAACGCAGCTCAACGAATACTCAACACCACGACTTACACGGATAGCTACATATCCATGGACATAAGCAATTACAAAAGCGGACTGAGCACTTGGACGTTGGCGAGCGATTACACTCGAGCCAAACCATGGTAACGTCAAGTGGAAGCCAAGTACAACGTAACAAAGGACAGTGGACATACCCCCAACGTAGCAGACAAGCGTCGCATAGGGACGAGACGCATACCAATCCCGAGGCAGCATACCTAGGTAGCACACATCACGCAACAAGCATCACGAAGAGGAGCAAGGCATAGTAAGGCAGCAAAATTGACCAAAACGTGCTTCGGCGAGGGATTGAGTATGTCTCAAGCCAATCAACCCATCCATGTAGAACCCCGTTGTTTCCCGTATGATACAGTAGAACACCCAAAACCAGCCAAACCCATAGTCATTCGTGACAAAACACTCCACTCCCAAAGTCCGTTTGTGCCACCGCGTCGTGGGTGGATCGCGTCATGGCTCAAGAAAGATTCGTAACAGACATGCAAGAAAAACACGCTTAACCACCGAAACCGTAGAGGGTGCGGCCTTGGCGCTTCAGCGCATAGACAACATCCAAAGAGGTGACGGTCTTGCGCTTGGCGTGCTCGGTGTAGGTGACGGCGTCACGGATGACACCCTCGAGGAAGGACTTGAGAACACCACGGGTCTCCTCGTAGATCACTGGAAGAGGTGCACGTCAGCATGGGCCGTACACAAAAAGGAAGCGAAGACACTTACTGGCAGAGATACGCTTGACACCACCACGACGAGCGAGACGACGGATAGCAGGCTTGGTGATACCCTGAATGTTGTCACGCAAAATCTTGCGATGACGCTTGGCACCGCCCTTGCCGAGACCCTTGCCGCCCTTGCCGCCTGAAGAACCCAAGTCAGTATACCAGTACGGTGAAGACGAAATGCGGGGATAGGAATTGCCACTTACGTCCAGTCATTGTAATAGAGTGTGATGGAGATAGAAGATAAGGTTGGGGTGATGAGGCTCGTTGGAGGGTAGTGTGAGAGTGTTTGGGTAAGATAACGTGGGGCTGGATAATAGAGAAACACGATTAGAGACGCGCAGAGGGGGAAAGGCATTTATATCAAGTGGCCGTGGGCCAAGTGAGATTCGGGATCAGCCAGAAAAGCGGGCACGTACCTTGAGCTGGATCACCCTGTCGCGACGCGAGGCGAAAACACAAAAAAACAACAGAGCACCAGTACCATTTTCGGGAGGCACAGACCACCTAGTAGAGGGGCCAGTCTACGCAGCCAACCACAGGCCCTGTCCCCTTTTCCCCTGTTCCCTAAGGTAGTGTACAAGTGCATTACTGCTTTACCGTGCTCTTCCGGGTTTGTCTGAAATGCGAACGTTTCTTTACCCCTGTTCTCGCTTTCCCTCTAAGATAGCTTGGTGTGAAGCGGAAGCTCAGGCCTCGTGTGAGAATGGTCAATATCTAGGTAGCAGTAACTTAGAGCTATGAGGCCAACACCTTGACCTTAACACCCTACCCGTCGGCACGCCTCGTCAGCAGCAGTTCAACCGATGGACGTCTCACATTGTGCATGGGGAAGTTATCATCATATTAAGAAGGGGTGCGATGACATGTGCCCTGCTCGTGTGTCCGGCCGGGCACTGGATGCAGATGTGGATGCGGATCATGGAACATGGAACATGTAGCCCATAAAAAAAACACCAAAATACCGAGTCGAAAGCCAGGATTGTCCGTGCCGTCGCCTTGCCCCATTTGATCGTCTGCGAGTACTGCCTCTTGTCCGCATGTAGGCAATTAGGTACTCTGTGTGGGAATGTTCACGCGACGCGGTTCAAAGGCTCCGTCCCCACGGTCCGTCCACCCCGCTGTCGCGTAAGGTAAAGCGCGAGATGCTCTAGTCAATTCTGCGTCGCGTTTCTAACACACGGGTTTCATACCGAGGTTGAGTTATCCAAACTATATAGATGATTTGAGAGTACATAGTACGAGGACAATCAATGCATGCATGATACCTGGCAAAACTATCCTTCTGTGCCCACTGCGAAAGAGCCGTCACCATTACAGAGCATGGTTATTAATGTGCCGCAAAGGCGCCAAAAAAAAAGGGCAACAAGGACAAAAAGAGATAGAAGACTCTCAGATAAACGCAATAAAACCTATCAAAGTGACGTCCATGTGCAACCAGAGGTGCGACATCGCGACCGCGTTGAATACAGGCGACAGGCCATGGCAGTCTCAAGCCCCTCTCCGGCCGCGTCCGTTGCCACTGCGGAAAGCAGGCTCGTAGGGCAAGCCTGTAAAATCGAACGTGCCTGCCGCATCCCGCATTTCCCACAGACAGGGAAAGGTTAAGAGGGGGAGACGACTGCAGCGCGGAACGCTAGAATGCCTGTAGTGGGGTCAAAGATTAGGTACGTACCGCACTTGCCGGGTGCTTGGGATAGAAAGATGGGGTGGCGTCACAGATATTGCAAGATTTCCAGCCAATCAAAAATCAGCCATCCTTACGTTGACAACAAAGCGCAAAAACCCGCCTGCTGCGCCTGCCATTTTTCAAAGCAGTCGCGCCTGCAGAAACGGTATTTTTTCGAGCACCCGCACAGGCCACCTTCCTTTTGGCGCACAATCACTCCCCTCTGCAGCCAGCCCAGTTTCCTTCCTATTTATTTCCCTCCGCCCTCCACCCACTCTCCAACCTTCTCTTCTACATCCACTCACAACACATCCACACTCAACCAACAACCATCAAAACAACCAAACCCATCAAACTTCCATCACAACACAACATCAGTCGCAATGGCCCGCACCAAGCAGAGTAAGCATTTATCCATCCATCTCTCCCATGCATGCATTTTGCTAACCTTGCTTTTACAGCCGCCCGTAAGTCCACTGGTGGCAAGGCTCCCCGCAAGCAGCTCGCTTCCAAGGCTGCCCGCAAGAGCGCCCCCTCCACCGGAGGTGTCAAGAAGCCTCACCGCTACAAGCCTGGTACCGTCGCTCTCCGTGAGATCCGTCGCTACCAGAAGTCCACTGAGCTTCTGATCCGCAAGCTCCCCTTCCAGCGCCTGGTAAGCACACTTCCCCTCCTGACGCGTAATCACGCGCATCTACTAACGCGTTATCCCCAGGTTCGTGAGATCGCCCAGGACTTCAAGTCCGACCTCCGCTTCCAGTCCTCCGCCATCGGCGCCCTCCAGGAGTCTGTCGAGTCTTACCTCGTCTCTCTCTTCGAGGACACCAACCTCTGCGCCATCCACGCCAAGCGTGTTACCATCCAGTCCAAGGACATCCAGCTCGCCCGCCGCCTCCGCGGTGAGCGCAACTAAGTGACGCTGTCTTTTGGTTTTTCAATTTCATGGGTGGTCATGACTCGCGTTTGGGAATGCTTGACGATGGGACCGTCTTGGTTTTGGGGGTAATCTGGCGTTAACGATGCGTTACTATCACAACGCAATGGGTTGTACATTACTACACAGCAGCAAAGGATGGCTGCAAGGAATGCCAAACACATTATGATCTACGTCTCGCACTCGCTGTTCCATGTGATCTCATGACCAGGCTCGCACCCGCGTAATCCGACACCCGACGCAGATCGTCGCGAACTGTCGTACGCGCGCGTGTCGCGGAGCACTGACAAGGCGCATCGCGACAGACCGTCCCTGTTGTGGCGTTCGGCGATATACGGTCTCTGATTGTACACGACCTTAACAGCGTGCGTGAGGCGTGTGCCGCAACAACTGGTGACCAGGTCACAAAATTGCATCATTATGCTTCACAATCAACTATGCCTAACCTTGTGATGCATGTGTTTTATGCCTGCTGCCTAAATAACGTAAGGGGATTCCTACTTAGCTAGACAGCATTATCGTCGCTGAAACGGACAGAACCCTAGCTATAAAATTCTGTATATTTAATTGCACTTAATTTAGGTAGGCCGTCTATGCCTTGCATCGGATTGCTTTGTATGCTGAAGGTAAATATGAGAAGGCCACATAGGCGCTTCTGCGTGTAATGGCGCAATGGCTTACTTTGAATGTTTGACTCATCTTAACCTGTTGTTAGTTCACGCTGACTCAGTCTGTAATTTCTCGGCCACAGGCCCAAAACGAGTTTCACGTTGGTGCCGTACGGAAATACCACACCATCTCACAGTGACCACATACATCATCTAACAATTTTTCGATTTGAACGGGATTTGTTTCATCCGCCCTCCAAGGCTGCTGAGCTGATGCGCCATGCCTTCCTGTATCGTCAAGTGTTACCCATAAATGTCCGATAAGCCGGTCGAAGTACATCAATGAAGTTCGAGATGTACGCAGTAACCTCTTTATTGACAACCCATTCGTTATCTCAACCTCGCTGCGAACACTTGCCACGCCAACAAGGTGAAGTGTCTGCCACTAACACACTGGCATTGCTTGAATCTTAATCCCTGCGTGGCTGAGATACACATTGCTTCCAACAGCTGGCGCTACTACATGCTTTTCGCAAGTGCCCAGAAGTTGTCCATCTTTGCCCGAACCAGCGCGTCCTTGGCTTCGGCATCGGACTCGCAGACCTTGTTGCCCCATTTGCGGAACGCTCTTGTCTTCTCTTCGCCTTCAAACACCAACTTGCACTCGTTCTGCGACATATCCTTGAGATCACCCTTCTCATTTTCCGCCACCAGCCAATCCCGAGCCTGGTGCTGCTCCTTACCCTCTCGTGACGGCGAATTCTCGGTCCAGTTGATGCGGTCCAGCATAAGTTTTTTGTACTTGCGTATACTGTGTTCACCACCTTCCACAATGACTAGGTTCATCTTCGGATGCATGACGCAAATGCCGGTGAGTGCGTGCTGTTCCGCATTCTTTTGAATCTTGAATCTGTGCTGGCCGTTCGCGAGACTGTTGATCTTGAAAACCAAAACATGGATGCCTTTGGAGGCATCTTTCTCTTGATTCGTAGCAAGCTTCTCCTGTTTCTCTTCTTTGGTGAGTTTGCGTTCTTCATTGGCCTCCATGTGATTCTGTTGCCGTTCTGCGATCTGACGGTTGACAAGGTTTTCCACAGCCGTCGGGTCTTTCACTGCCGAATCCGCATAAACGCGCATCATGTTGCTCTTCTTGACTTTGGGAGGTGGAGCTGGCACTAGACCAAGCCTGATCTTTGCTTGTTGCTCCTTCAACTCGGCCATTCTCCGCTGCCTCCGTAGCTTTGCCTGCTCTTTCGACGTCAGGTACATGGGCTTCGGCGCCGGTGTGTTCTTTTCTTGTGGTGGTTCCAGGGCGACGGGATGCTGTATGTACTCGGTGATAATGGTGTCTTCCTTGTCGATTTTGAGGCGGGATTCGTCGTCAATATTATCGTAAGTCCCATCCACTAGTCCTTCGTCGAACCACTCGATATCCGGGGGAACTTCCACAACAAGGTTCTTCTCCATATCCAGCTCATCATCGATACCGGCCTTCCTAGTTTGTGCCGCAATGCGCTTCTTCATTTCCTCCAGCGCAGCCTGTCGCCGCAGTGCGGCAGCCTGCTGGATGAATTTGCCCTTGGGATGGAAGTGTAGCGGTCGCGCCTGTCGTTGCTTTCCACTCGCAGGTTGTGCCGAAAGTTGTTCATTGAAATACGGATTCGATTGTTGGCCATCGCGGCCACGCCCTGACAGGTCCGGTGTTCTGTATCCAGACGCGGTAGTTGAACTCGAATCAAACAGCGATCGGTGTGCTGACGGCTTTGTATCGTTTGGTCTGCCTGAAGGCTTTGACTGGCTGAGGCCCTCAAGAACCGGGTGCAATCCAACATTGAGGCCTCCCTTTGCTTTGCTGCCACCAATCGCAGCAGCAACTCTTGCTTTGAGTGCAGCCATTTTATCAGCGGCCGACTCGGGCTTGGAAACTCTCGAATTTGGGTCATGACGAGGCCCAAGGCTCGGCGAACCTGATCTTCGATCCATCTTGAACCTGATGCGTCGGATCTTTCCAAATCGATTGGTATGAATATCTTCCACTTGCTGCTCCAAGAGGAGCCGGGGTAGGTCTTGACTATTGTCGCTAGCGCAGTAGACACTAAGTAACCTGTGAGTGACACTGTCGTAGAGGAGTCGGGCAGCGATGGGGAGAGGAAAAAAGGGCTATAACCAGAGAGGGTTGTTTGATTTGGTAGTAGACGAAAACCTCGCGATGATAAACGAGACTATCGTTGGGAGCCTTGTTCGGTGGATACAGGTGCACGCATCCGTTGCTCCTACTCGACCTAAGCTTGACCCGTCCACTAGGAAAGCCGCACTGATCACTCACTGTTTGGTCAGTGTTGCCTTGGAGCCTTGCGCTGACAATATATGACCCACCTATAATGGGCCCAGCTTTTTTTCTGCCATCGGCCACCGCTAAAAAAAAGTTCCCCTCGGTGTCCCACCGACGCTCTCGACCGTTCTCCCGGGCTTGTTGATTTTGCGATCGAGTACCGTCTTGTACTGGACGCTGGATGGAAAATTTGCTCCCTTTCGCCTCGCCTTCTGTACGGACTCAGATTGGTGTCAGGCCATTTCCTGAAGCCACGTTGGCACCATGAACATCTCCCAACCTGTCTCGTCGTCTGTCGAGACGGTCGAGTTCACGTTTCTCACCGAAGAAGAAATCAGAGCCATCTCTGTCAAGCGCATTGAGAACGACAGCACCTTCGACAACCTTCTCAACCCCGTCCCAGGTGGTCTTTACGACCCAGCTCTCGGTTCATGGGGCGATGCACTGTATGAAAGCGCCCACCAATGCTTCTTTTTTCTCTCCCAATTGACTTACATACTGTTCACAGCTGCGCGACATGTAATCTGAACCAGTCTTCATGCCCGGGGCACACCGGCCATATCGAGCTTCCCGTCCCGGTTTACCATCCAATCTTTCTCGACCAGGTACTTCGACTGCTGAGATCGCAATGTGTTTACTGCAAAGGTTTTCGCATGCGCCACCGCGAAATCAATCGCTACTCCTGCAAACTTCGATTGCTTCAGCATGGCCTCTTGCACGAGGCACATCTGCTCGACGCTATCGGTGAAGATCTCAAGGGCCTTGCCATGCCGGGAGTGCCCACCGATTACGAAAGCGAGGCTGAAGAAGAGGGCACATCTACCGTTGACAATGTAATCGGTGCACGTGAGGCGTTTGTTCGTCAGTCTCTCAAAACACACAAGCTCAGTATTGGCGAAGTCAGGAAGGGCAAGCACGAAGGAGGAATCGAAATGAGGAGAGAGATCATCAAGGACTTCATGACGCAAATCACAAAGCCCAGGAGATGCGACAATTGTGGCGGTATATCGCCTGCTTACCGGAAGGATCGCTTTGTCAAGATCTTCGAAAAAGCTCTCAGCGAGAAGGATCTTGCTCAGATGGCCCAGAAAAACTTGCATTTGAAGGATTCCATGGCAACGGCGGCGCGTATGCCAAAGTCCAAGTCCAAGCGTGGTTCTACCGATGCCGACGAAGGGATCGCCGATGTCGATATCAACGCTCCCGAAGAAAACGATATCGAAATGCGCGATGTCAGCGGTGACGACCATGACCTGACAGATAAGGAAGAGCAGTCACGGGTTGATGCTGTTGCCGTCACCCCCGGTCAGCAACGATACATCAGCGCAATGGAGGTTCGCGCGCGTCTGCGGGAGTTATTCGAGAAAGAGCAAGACATCATGTCATTGGTCTACAACTCCAAACCAATGACCAAGAAAGCTGCCAAAGTGTCAGCAGACATGTTCTTCATTCGAACTATTCTCGTTCCGCCGAACAAATACCGTCCCGAGGCTCGTACTGGCGACTCTCAAATCTCCGAAGCTCAGCAGAACTCTCTGTACAAGATGATCCTGCGGAATTGTGGCAACATTGCGAGAATACACCAGAATGTTGGAGGCACAGATCAGTATGGAAGAGTAAGAAATATCACCGACCTGCACCAAATATGGACCGAACTGCAAGAATCCGTCAACTCTTTGATCGATAAAAGCAAAAATCCTGTACAAGGTGCTGCTGCCAAGAGAAACGAAGATGGTATTAAACAAAAGTTGGAAAAGAAGGAGGGTCTCTTCAGAAAGAACATGATGGGAAAGCGAGTCAACTTTGCAGCTCGAAGTGTCATTTCTCCTGATCCCAACATCGAGACCAATGAAATTGGTGTGCCTCCTGTTTTTGCGCGCAAGCTTACCTATCCTGAACCGGTAACGAGTCATAACTTCAGAGACATGCAACAAGCCGTCATCAACGGTGTCGACAAATGGCCTGGTGCGGCAGCCATCGAATATGAGAACGGACAGATCGTTAACCTTCGATCCAAGTCTGTCGACGACCGTGTGTCGCTTGCCAATCAGCTTCTGGCGCCAACCAACAACCAGATGAGCGGCATGAAGAGCAAGAAGGTGTATCGACACCTGACAAACGGTGACGTGGTCTTGATGAATCGTCAACCGACGCTGCATAAGCCGTCCATCATGGGTCACCGAGTCCGTGTACTGCCAGGGGAGAAGACCATTCGAATGCACTACGCCAATTGCAACACATATAATGCCGATTTCGATGGTGATGAGATGAACATGCATTTCCCTCAAAACGAGGTTGCAAGAGCAGAGGCTTTACAGATTGCCGATACGGACCATCAGTATCTGTCAGGCACGGCAGGCAAGCCACTCCGTGGATTGATTCAGGACCATCTTTCGGTCTCCGTTGCCCTTTGTAACAAAGATACTTTCTTCGACCGCGACGCCTATCAGCAACTCATCTACTCAGCCCTCCGTCCGGAGAGTGGCCACATTCTTGGCGAAAGAATCGAACTTATCCCCCCAGCAGTCATCAAGCCGACACCCAGATGGACCGGAAAGCAGGTCATTAGCACGATTCTTAAGAACATCAAACCCCCTAACGGCGAAGGACTTTGGATGACCGGCAAGAGTCAAGTCAAGGGCGAACAATGGGGCAAGGGCCACGTCGAAGAAGGCACTGTTATGTTCCAGGATGGTCAGTTCCTGTCAGGTATTCTTGACAAAGCCCATCTTGGTCCCAGTTCTGGTGGCCTTGTCCATTCCATCCACGAGATCTATGGACCTGCTGTCGCAGGCAAGTTGCTCAGTGGCATGGGCCGGCTACTCACTAGATACTTGAACATGCGTGCCTTCACTTGCGGCATGGACGATTTGCGACTCACATCGGAGGGTGAGAAGGCTCGAAAGGAGGCACTGAAGGGGGCGAAGAGTATCGGCCTTGAAGTTGCAGCCCAATATGTGTCGCTCGAGGACAAGGCGCCCAGCAGCACGGATCCAGAGCTACTCATCCGCTTAGAAGAGGTCATGCGAGACGACAGCAAGCAAGAAGGTCTCGATATGCTGATGAACCAGAGCTCTGGCAAGGTATCAAGCATGGTAACGACAGCTTGTCTTCCTGTTGGGTTGGTCAAGCAGTTTCCCAAGAACCAGATGCAGGCAATGACGACATCTGGTGCCAAGGGTAGTCAGGTCAACGCCAACCTTATCTCGTGCAACTTGGGACAACAGGTTCTTGAGGGCAGGAGGGTTCCTCTTATGGTTAGCGGAAAGTCTTTGCCCTGCTTTAAACCTTTCGAAACGGATGTACGTGCTGGCGGCTACATCGTTCAACGATTCTTGACTGGTATCCGACCGCAAGAGTACTACTTCCATCACATGGCAGGTCGTGAGGGTCTCATCGATACAGCCGTCAAGACTTCTCGCTCGGGTTACCTGCAGAGGTGTATCATCAAGGGCATGGAGGGACTCACAGTGACTTACGACTCGACGGTACGAGATGCCGATGGTACTCTTGTGCAGTTCCTCTATGGCGAGGATGGTCTTGACCCTACCAAGCAAAAATACCTTTCCGACTTTGGCTTCGTTCTCCGCAACGTTGGTTCCGAGTCGGCTCAGCTCAACTTCAGCGATGGCTTCAAGGAGAAGTTCGCCGGTAGCAAGGACGAAATCCTCAAGCACATGAAGAGCGCCGTAAAGCACGCCAAGCTCAACAGCGCGGGGGCCAAGGATCCCATAATTTCCATGGTCAATCCGGCAAGAGTAGCATTTGCAACCTCCGAGAAGTTCTACGAGCAGATGTCCAAGTACATCAAGGACAATAAGGACGGCCTCATCCGGGACAAGACAAATTCTCCGTCTAGCTTGGTTGACGCCCCCGCGGTGAGCAAGAAGTCCGCAGAGCTTGTTTTCGCCGCAAAGTACATGCGATCGCTTGTTGAAGCGGGCGAAGGTGTTGGTATCATGGCTGGCCAGAGTGTGGGAGAGCCCTCGACGCAAATGACATTAAACACCTTCCACTTGGCTGGTCACTCGGCCAAGAACGTCACGCTTGGTATTCCTCGTCTCCGTGAGATTCTCATGACCGCAAGTCGAGCCATTTCTACTCCGGCGATGACTCTTCTTCTCCATGAGGAGCTCTCTGCAGCAGAGGGAGAGGTCTTTGCGAAGTCCATCAGCGTCTTGCCCCTGGCCGACGTGCTCGACACGGCCACCGTTAACGAGCGCATTGGCAAGGGCAATAATGGTGCATTGGCCAAGCTTTACGATGTGCGACTCAACTTCTTCCCTGCCGAGGAGTACACTAAGGCTTACGCTATCGACACATCCGACGTTCTGGATACGGTCGAGAAGAGATTCCTGGATCACCTTTTGAAGATCATGGTTCGGGAGATTAAGAAGCGTCGCAGTGAATCTACTTCGGCTACGCCGGATGTTGGCGCTAAATCGGGCGTTGTGGAGATGGCGACTGGCAACAGTGAGGCAAGAAACGCCGGAGACGATAACGACGATGATGACGATGACGGCGACGGTGACGCCACGAGTGCCAAGCTGCGGGCGAACCGGGAGGAGGCTGTCTCATATGGACCCAATGACGACGAGGACGATGCAATCCAGCGCCAGATGGAGCGTGAAACGTCTGCGGATGAAGACGAAGGGTTCGGGGGCAGCCCGCCGCCGGAAGCCCAGAGGCTAGGGTCGGATGAGGAGGAGGAAGACGACGACTCGGAAAGCGAAGGCGACTGGAGAGCTGAACGAGTAAAGGAACGATACCTTCGTGTCACAAAATTCCGCCACGACGAAGCAGGAGAATGGTGCGAGTTCACGCTCGAGTTTGAAGCAGATACCCCCAAGGTATTGATGCTTAACATTGTACAAGCGGCAGTCAAGAAGTCGGTTATTCAGCAGATACCCGGCGTCGGCTCGTGCACCTTTACGCCAGACCACAAGGTGACAGACCCCAGTACAGGCGAGGAGGTGAAGGTGCCGGCGATCTACACATCTGGATGCAACCTCAAGGCCATGCAGAAGTACGGCGACTTCATCAACCCCAACAAGATTGCCAGTAACGACATTGGCGCCGTACTTGATGTGTATGGTATCGAGGCCTGCCGAAGCAACATCGTCTCCGAGCTTGCAGGTGTTTTCGGAGGTCACGGTATCAGTGTCGACAACAGACATCTGAACCTCATTGCTGACTACATGACTCGCAACGGCGACTACACGCCCTTCAACCGCAACGGCCTGCGGGGCAACGTGAGCCCCTTTACCAAGATGAGTTTCGAGACGACGCTGTCTTTCTTGAAGGACGCCGTCCTCGATGGTGACTGGGATGATCTCAGAACGCCGAGTGGCCGCCTCGTCATGGGCCGCTTGGGCAAGATCGGCACGGGTGCGTTTGATGTCCTGACGAGTCTGCCTACGCACCATGTGTCGTCCAACGTTGAGTAGGCGGGACCGTCCGGTTGCTCGTGTCTGTCTTCTTTCGTGTCGCTCTGGGCCGGGGTTCGCTAGGGATGTTCTTAGCCGATAGTTGTATTTATTGTATGGGATTGGCATAGAGGCAACGTGACTTGAAAAGTAATATATTTGAGTTTCCCAGATACCTAACCAGTGAACCTCGCACGAGAGGATGGCGATTTACTCATTTACTGATAAGCCAGCCCGATGTTGCGGCTTCCACAACGCTACGGGAATGCGTAGTTGATCACAGGACGGCAAAGATACTCTTGAAATCCGCTCGCCCATGCTGTTTGTGCTGTACTGGGTGTCAGGACGTTCGTACAACATTTTAAGATAACGACCGATGAAGCAGTTTTGACGATCCGGATTCGCGGAGCTAGATAGCGAGGCACGTACAACGTTAGGCGGAGACAGAGGAGGAGCTGGGGTTAACGGCTTCCCTGGGTTGAACCAAAAGCAGCGCAAGATTCGCCTCAGAATGGCCCGTTACCTGCTTGTCTTGGCCGTACAATCATCTAGAGTTCTAGCAGCCAACCTTGGACGGTTATTCAACAAAATGGGTTGGCGGCACAACCCGGTTTTCCCCAGACCTCTGACGCACACCCCTTGACACCCAGAAATCATCGCGCCCAGCTTACGTTTATCGCTGATCCCCAAAGAGTCCCAGTCACGGCAACTTCTTGGTTGCCGTGATTCTTTAGGGCGGTAAGATAGGTGTATGTCTTGGGTCCCGGGCCCGAACCGCCGCAGCCACTGCCAAGTGCATATGCAGATGGGGGGTTGCTTTGCCCAACGACTGCAGAGGTGGCTGTAGTACAGTGCCGATCGCCAGGATGGCGGCCCGCACTCTTTGTCAGATCCAATCAGGGGCATGCCTATAGTTGCGAGTATATAAGTGTGTAGCTAGCTGAGTCCAAATTTTGCGGGTCAAGGCTGGGTACGACCTTTGTTTTCCACACCATCAGCTTGGACAGGCCTCATCAGAAAGATAAAAAAAAAACATAATATAAGCCGCCGTATGATGCTGCTGTCCCAATTCCGATGTGAGTGTTGTCCAGAGTTCCTGACGACGGGGCGTGGGAGCTCTACTCCCCACTTGATGTTGTTGTGCGTTGCAACAGCGGGAGCGCACACGTAGCATCTGCGTATCTCGTCTGTAAGGATGACATGGCATACATACTATGTAACCTGTTCCCAGCATGTCGGTGCATGCGTCGTTCCAGCCCTACCAGGCAGCAGAACCGAGGCACTTTGGAATCAAGAAGGGTGGAGAAGGTAGGCAGGCAGGCCACCGAACGCCGGCCATCATGCGAGGAAGGGGCGTGGTATCCGGGTGGTGGCTGGAAAGGCGGCCAAGCGAATGCGATGCGATGCACCCACATACATACCCTCGACCGGCTGACCGATATGCAACTTGGAAAATGGAATGGTGGCAGTGGGTATGCAGGAAGTATCCGCGGGCTTGCGGTGCAGCAAATGGCAGAGGCGAAAATAGGCGCCGAGGGAGAGTGTGACGCTGCCGCGTTTGGGGGCGGTAAATGGGTAGTGCATCATGCAGTCACCCTTTATTTGAGAGTTGAGTACCCGTACTTGGTAGTCCTCTCGTGAACAGGACAAGGGGTCTGTCTGCACGAGAGCTGCCATGGCCGAGAAGGGGCTAAGAGAAGGAAGAATGAGACGAGACAAGAAAGATCTTCGCCGTGGGACTGGGACCGAGACTGGACATGTCTAAGGAATGAGGTCGAGAAATTCGCGTGGTCTTCTTCTCTACTTTTGGTCCGAGTTGAAGAGAATGTTAGCAACTGTCGTCTGCGTGAAGGAGGGCCTGGCTAGATGTGAGTGGCCCTGCGAACGGGAGCGTTGCTTAGTTGGATGCGTTGCCACTCCGTGCTGTGAAGTGGTAGTGATGGAAGCGAGTGATAGGATATATTCGACATACCTGGGGCCGCTGTTCTCATTGCGACTGCGGCTGATAAGCCATGGCACCGCCGCACCAGTAAGTTGTCTTGCAGGCCTAGTGAGCGAACCTGAGTGAGACGGAGAAAGGGAAGGAAAGAGAGAGAGAAAGAGATAGACCCACTTACTATGATTTCAATTCCCAGTTCAATTCAAGACCTGGGTGCAGGGCTGCAGTGCAGACACATTTGGTAAATCCGACAATGTCGAGGTAAATCTTGATGGTGGAGTAGTGCGATGATGTTTGATGCCCCCAATGCGACACTGCACCAACAATGATGAGCACTAGAGAGCGGAGTGGCCCATGCTGTATACACTACTGTGTACTGCTAGCAATGGCGTCCATGTATACCTTTACCACCGACCCTTGCACCGTATCCTTGTCCCTGTCCCTGTTCCATGCCTAGTCATTGTTCAAGCCCCGCCATCAGCCGCCCCGCTGAGACCGAGGAGACAAATGAGAAAGCTCTCTGCCGTATTCCCAATCATCAGGGGTGCTCCGTAAGATATCCGACGCAAACGCGGTCACTCTGCAAGGCAACACGAGAATCGGATGGTTCGCCAGCCCAGTGAGTGTCGGCAAAGGGCATCCACCTATCCTTTGCAGGGCAATTTGCCTTTGCTGCGACAACTAGGCAAGAACGGCAAGGAGAACAACAGAGCTTTTTGACCACAGAGTCAGAGTAGCAGCAGAATTGACATAGCCCTGTCCCCGCCCGGACAACAGTCCTTCGAGCTAGTAAGGCCATTGGCCAGTTCGCAAACCGGTTTGCTGGTGATTCGGTGACGGCAAGTGGAGGATTTTGGGCGGTTGGTTGGGTTTTTTCCCAACTGCACGGTTAGTTCTAACAGTGATTCCCAGATGAACGAGGTCAAGGCAGCAGCACCCCCACCCAAAGTGCAGTGTCTCTGGTGCACACTACCTAGGTAGTATGAGTTGGGATCTCCATAAATGGACAAGTGAAGTAGGTACTCTAAAAGAGGGTTTTCCCCAAAGAACGCGCATATTCCCCTACTGTGTACGGAGTATTATGTCGACGACGGATGGTTTACCGCGCATGGTATGGGGTTCAGTACTCTTGTGGGCGAGGTACCGAGGCACTGAGGTACTTTCTGCCATGTACCTGACAGGGTTCAGGCGAGGCAAGCGCAGCCCGTCCAACGTCCGAAGTTTGTTGGCCCCAGCTCCCGAACTCCCGGTCCCACACCTCTGGGCGGAGGTACCTACTTTCTCCCCTCGGGGGTACTGAGGACTGAAGAAATATTTGGCTAGGCTAGCCCAGGCGGAACGCGGAACAGTTGATTATGTACTCTGCATGGAGTATAACCTCGCCAGACCAGGCTAGGCCTAGATATTTACACTAAACATACAGAAGCTGGCAGGTGCTCCTCGCCCCTCCCAGCGTCAACCGGCGCAGCGAAGGCCAATACGCACACCACAGCTCTCCTGCTTCTTCCGTCCCTCACTCTGGCCAATCGCAGTCTTGCCGTTCGGCCCAGCCCCGAGGGATAAGAGATCGCCCAGGACTCGACTGGATTGGTAGCCTTACCAGGCCGACCCGACCTTGAAACTACCACGAAAGTATGTCACATACCTACGCAACATGTCGTTGTCCCGGCCTATCCCTTTCCATGCTGGAAATAAATCACCATTAGCAAAGCCCTTGTGCTGTCTCCCACTTTACTCTGCGGCTTGAGAAGGTGCGCATGACTATGCCGAAGGAACGAAATAGTATTGCCTCCCAAGTCTCATACTCCTGGATAGAGCCTTGTAAAACATAATCCCCCATTCTCCCTAGTTCCACGTCCATTCAATCGTTATAGTATTTCGCCGTGCCCCTTGATGTCCCAGCGCCGTTGTCCTGGTATCTACGCAATTAAGTAGTGCTGTGCTTGCAAATCGAACCCTCCCAAGCCATCCCTTCAACAATTGGTGATACAGTCATAAATATACGTGCCGCAGTGCACAGCCGTTTCTCATGTTATGCGCGCATGTCGCGCATGTGTTGTGTGTCGCCCCATTGACCGTCGCCGAGCCAAGAGGCCGAATATTATCGTTCCATCATCGTGGCCAGCTGTCGCTCTGTGCCCCATCACTTGTCCCGGACATGACGCTCCTGCTCCGGCTTGCTGAAGAGCCGGGATGTAGTAGACTGCTGCCGCTGCTCATTGGCATGGTAATCGGTGGAAGAGGGCCTGAGCCTGAGCCCATGGGATGCATCGGCCCTCCCATGTTACGGTTGGCTGACCCTAACCCCCCCTCGTACCCCTCGACGCGCAGGTCACATGTACCGACGTCGAAGCGTTTAGAGCATCCATCCTCCATGTGCCTATGCTGCAAGTCAGTATGGGTGGTTGCTGGCATTCATTGTACGCTACAACTCACCTGCGAAGCGTGTCTTTGCGAGCAAAAAGACGACTACAATAGTCGCACCTGTGGGTCTTCTCCTTTACGTGGACACTCTGGTTGTGTCTCTGAAGATCCGTCTTTCGAACAAACTTCTTGTTACAGTCGGCGGCGAGGCAAGGGAACGGGTACTCCCGCCTCTCGTCGTGTGTATCCAAATGGGCCTTGTAGTTGTAGCTACGGCTGAAGAGCTTGCCACAACCCTTGACATTGCACTGGTAGTTGGCGTCCGCCACGGATGTCATCTTCCGCGGCACCCGCTTCGGACGGTTGTGTTTCAGCTCCTCCGTCCGCTTCACATCTTGACTGGGAGGCGCCGGCTCGCTTGCCGGCAAGTTTTGGTAGTAGTGTTCGGCGCCATATTCGACCTTTGACCAGCTCGGAGAGTGGTTGTCTGGCATGTAACCCTGGTGAGGACTTGCGTACGGACCCGATTCTGTCATGTATGGGGCGTGCATTGAGCGCGGGGAGGCGTAGTGAGAGGCGTCGATTCCAGAGCCGTAATCGTTGGAACTCTCCAGTTTGACCCTCGGGCCTAGTGAACTTACGACATGGCTGCCTTGGACGTAGGAAAACGAGCTCCTCGAGGATGAAGGTGCAGGTGAGCGGCCTGGGGAATCTGCGAGTGGATGCTGCTGGTTTCCTAGCGTGGATGAATGGGAGGGCGGCGGGGGGTACGTCTCGGGCCCGTACGAGGCTGAGACCCGAGTGTCGTACTCTGCAAACGGGTCGTATTCTGACGAGAGGACATTCGGGATGGAAAAGGACGAGGATGATGGTGCCATGATGTTGGACGAGGCCCAGTCGGCTGTAGTAGACGAATCTAGGGGCGATAGAGAGATGTCGGCATCGGCTGCCTGGCCTATTATAGAACACAGTTGACCAGCAGCATACAACGAAGTGAGCTTGTACTGTTGGGCTGCTAGATCCGGAGATGGGTAATCCAAGGAGGATCGTTCCGATGGACAATAGGTGTGAGTTGGAGATGCCGGCGACCTTGTTAGTGATGGTGGCGTGAGGTCCATGACTGGTTTGGCCGCAGTCCTCTGCTTTTTTATCGCTTTTTCCCACCGGGGTTTTGTTGGACGCAAAAGTTCGGTTCTTATACCAACAGGGCGTTGGAGCAGGACGCAATCAGGCCTTGAGGGGGGTGGAGGATGCCTGCTTGGGGCTTGGGTGGATTTGTGTGAGTGGGAGGAGTGTGTGGATAATGCCAGATCGGGAGGACTGCGTATCTGATTGGCAACCTTGCCCAGGAAGGCTGAAGGACAGGAGGTAAGATGGGGAAGGAGGCAGTTATAAAAGAATGTGTCCGAGTCTGGGAGAAGGCGAGACAAGACAGGAAACCAAGGATGACAAGGGGGGGTGGGTTGGAAGGAGGTGAGTATAGGGCAGTGGGTGTATGAATGCGTGTAGCATAAGGCGAGTAAGGTAAATAAGGTGAGGTAAGGATCCGAAAGATGGGAAGTGCCCCAGCTCAGAGCTACTTGGGTGGTGGGCAAGGCATATGGGGGTCGAGATGACCTTCGACCGGTTTCTTGCAGGGTTATTGGAAACAAAGAGAGACAAGAGAGCAAGGCAGATCAAGCCCGTTTCCTGCATCATCCGAGGCAGACTCTGGGAAATTTTATACGATTCGCAACGAGCCAAGATCCTGCTTCTGCCTGGACACACCTGGGGACGGAGTGGCCCAGTTGCAGGGTAGCATAGACAGACAGAAAGAGGCATGTACGTACGGATATAGCACGAACGGGACATGTGAGGGCAGACGGGGGTCAGACGAGCAAAAATCCAGCATCAGCGAAAAAGGGACGTCAAAGACGCAGAGACGCAACCAATGCATTTCCAGCATCAGGAGAGGCACCGGACAGACAGGTGAGAAATCGCGAGTGCGACATGACATCCGGATGAAGACAGAAAATAAACCCCAGAACCCATTGATAGAAACGAGCAATGCACAGTGGCCAGCCAAAGCAGACAATGTGACAGAGAGAAACGGGGAAGGGCGGGCAGGCAGGGAGCAGCAGCACAAGCACAAAGTGAGATGCTGGACCTTGTTGGTGTTGGTGGTTGGAACCGTCCCGCGAAGGATTCTGCCAGGCCAAACCCAGCCAGGAAGGGGTGTCATTGGGGGCGGCGCGAGACGTGGAGAACGAAAAGAACGAAAGAAGAGGTGTGAGGCCAGAGGGTCTTCGATGATGGAAGATGGGGGGAGGGGGGGAGGGGGGTCAGAGTAGGAGCGAGGTGGGAATGGAAGAGAAAATAGTAGCGATGCTTCGAGGACAAGGTACTCAGTACGGATGGAGGGGATGTGAACGCGACGAACCCACGGTACACACTTCTTTCCAAGGACGCTGGAAAGGCCGACGGAAATGCAACTCGCAAAACCCGACTAGAATGGCCAGTCTGGCGCCCCCTTCTCTGTCTCTTTTTCTCTGCGTTGCTAGAGGTGCCAGCCCTCCTGGATCTTTACCCTGCCATCTTCCTGAGGGGTGTAGGTGTGTGTGTGTGTGTGTGTGTGTGTGTTGGTGGCTCATGGCAAAGAGAGAGGGAGCTGGAACCTGAGCAAAAACAACTCGTGGGCGGTGGGTGGTACGATAATTGCCTGCACCAACGCAGGCGATGCACGTTCATCCGTTCATTTCCCGAGCTTTGAGTGGCCAGTCCAGCAACTTGGGAATGAGAGAGGGCCTTGCCTAGAGGCTAGACCAGGATACAGCTCTCGAGGCTTGACCGGTCACCGGCATCATCATCTGCGTCAGGGGTCTGGGGAAGAGATGGGAGGAGCCCCACAGACATGAGAGTGTAGCGTAGTGTGGGTGTATTGGTGTCTAGATGGGCGCAGAACAGAGCAGAGCGAACCACCCCTGGTGAACTCTGGGCAGGACCTTTTGATGTCCGTCAATGACTCTTTTGCTTCGTCCCCATCCGTGTCGGTTGGTTTGTTCGTCATGCGGGCCCCTCCGTGGTTTTGGAACCCTTAGCACCGCCGGTGAAAGTTCATGTTGTTGGTGGTTGGAGCAGCGTCATGTTCCAACCAACCAACCGTTTGATTAAGACTGGCCGGGGATAGAGACCCAGACAGGACAATGCCCGTGCTTTAAATGGAGACTCCATCGATCGATTGAGCCACATCGGCCGTGGTGGATTCGGATCCAGCTAGGTACATGCTGCCTTGTATCTTACTCATTGCCTAGTAAGCGTGGGTACCTCACTCTCTGTCGCCCAAGTTACCTGCGTGCCTGCCACAAGAGCATTTAGGGCCCGCCTCGGACTGTAGCCGTTGCGCCCACCCGCTTCTTAGCGTTGGCGTTTGCGTTGGTGTCGGCGCTGATGCTGACGCTTGGAGCGACACGGGAAGAGAAGCTGAAGGCCAGGACAAGGTACACACACACATACACACACACACACACCCCCTCACGCACAAGTCTATATACACATACGCCATGCTACAGGTACGCGCATACCGGCCGACTCAGGGTACCTGTCTGCCCACCAACCTACCAGCTGCTACAGTGCCTTCCTACCGTTCCTTGGGGCGTTGTGGGTAGCCAGCCTAATGCCACCTTGCAACGTTCCAGGATGAAAGAACGGAGAGCAGAAAAACATGCCATTAATTATATACACATAGTATAGTAGGTAGGAGAAGGCAGATCAAGGCGCATGGTGCATGTGCGCATAATCTGCGTCTCATCCAGCAGCGCACTTTGCGATCCTGCAAATGACGGGCCGTCCATCTTAACTTTGAGGGAAGGATCGCTGTGGCGCTCCTTGGTCTTAGTTCTGTGAGACAGCGATCCCGTCATTAGGCAAAGGCCAGGCGAGGAGGTTTGGCCAGTCACGAGGACTTGACGTTTGACAAGCCCTCCACTACCCATGCTTGTTTGTCGAGCGACGTGAGGAAACAATTTGCAAGCGTTGGCTCGCGACAGCCATGCATATAAGTATGGACATATCTTTGGTTTATTCCCTCCTTAAGCGCCGTGTAAATCAACAGTTCGTCGCCCTGTTCGTCCCATTGGTGGCCATCCGCGCCCGCACGCCCGTCCGAGTGGCGTCAACATCCTTTGGGCCAGGTGTTTCTTGCTGCCAATGGCATTGTATCGTCTTGAAATGCCTTTCCACCCCTCTCCCTCTTCTCCTGCCCCCCTTCGAATTCGTAGCAGGTGAATCACCAATCGCAAAAGGCCCAAGGCAATCCTCCAAAGGTACCTACTACTGCATCTTGTTGTCAGCAATACGGAACAGTATCTGCATCATTTGTCACTCACCTGCAACCCAATCAAGAGTCCCTGCCATGGCTGCCATATTGAGGCCATGTGTGACTGATTTTCCTGAGGTAGGCAGGCACTGGGAGTGGAATCACTAGTCGTGCAGTGCAAGTGCAGTCAGTAGCTGCGCATTACACCGCTAGCCCCCCCCCTCCATGTCTTCCCGGGCAATATGTGGGCTCGTTCATCTCGCCTGTCTGGAACTGAGCCCCCTCGGGTTGTGACAAGATGAAAGCTTTGGGGCACTCTGCTCTCATCTTTGAGCTGTGGTACCGACTGGCACTTGTACCACCAGTGTGTCAATCTCTACGGTCCGGCCCTATGGCATAGGGCGAGGATGCGGGATCCAAGCTAATTATCCAAGTGCGGGACACATTGGCTGAGGTTCTCGGGTTCGGCCAAGAGACAAGGAATGCTACGCTCGGTTCAGGGCAACCTCCCTCCTTACGTCCGTATCTTTCGGGGGCTCGACCAAATGTCCGTACCCGTGTCCGTGGTTGAATACACAATGCTAAAATTATGATGGCAATGGATCGGATATCTCCATCCTCCTGTACTCACTAATACAATGCTCCTTTGCTTGTCGTCGTGAGAGTATGAGTTGAGGCGATGGCGCTTTTAGGCTTTACGTCTGCTGGGATCATACCACAGGTGGTGACTTTCCCATGCCCAATTGTCGAGACGTCTCCGTCGAGGTCCTTGATGGAGTCGCCGCAGGATGGCGGCACGGTAAAGTCGGTTCCTGGGGAAGATGAAATCTGCCTGCCCCTCCTACCTTTCCAGCCAGGCGGCCTGGAAAGGGGGAAAGGGCGGGCAGCTCTTGGGGTATGCATACAGAGTACCTGCGGTACGTGCACACCCCTGTCTACATTGAGTGACCCTTGGACAGTATACATGGGTAGTAGGGTAAGGGGGTAGCTCAGGAAGACACTTATCCGACAGGTTCGGTGTTTAGGCATCTCCTCTCATCTCGCGCTTTCTGCAAGGTACCTTTCTGTGGATTCGTCGGGGTCCAACAAGACGACGAGAATTGGAACACCCCCTCCCTTCGACCTGAAATTGGAGGAGATGATACCCGTGATGCACAGGGAGAATCTTTGTGCAGTATGCGCCCAGGCCAAGATGGACACTGGGGGAAAAGAGGGCTCACGAAAGCGAGATGGGCAGAAGGTGCCCAGCGGTATTTGGAACTGGCCGTCAAACTGATCAACCTCTGGTAATGCCCGGATGCGGACGAAATGTACAAAACGACTCTTCAAGTCTGCTGGTCTCGAACACCTTCCCTTTTACCTTGGCGGACCGAAAAACTTGCAATCTTGCCCTTACCCTGCAAACCCTGTACCAACCAACAACTTTCATCGGCCCGCCAGGTTGGCACCGGCATCCCCGACGAGCCTGGCCTGTTCTTTTCAAATTCAATAGGGCGCCAAACCGCGCCGGTCCATACATGCTCTACTCCCAGGCTCCTTCCATCCAGTTACTTGGCTCAGGCTTGCTGGGATTGTGGAATCAACCCAGGACCCTTACTGCAAAGTTGCAAAGGTAGTGGAGGAAAATTGACCCGCCCAACCGTTTCCTCCCTTCAGCCCGCAACCTTCACCATCGTCCCGGACCATACCATACCGGTAGTACGTATATGAGCCCGCCGCGCCGTGGCTTCAGACTGTGATACAATGTCAGCCGACGGGGGTTGGGGTTAGGTTCCCCTCGTCTTGCAGCATTTGGATTCAAGGCCTGTCTGTCTTCTCTTGCTCCGATCTCAGCATGGACATAGTACGGTTAAACTCAACGCGCCCGCACCGCGTCGTGTCCACTCTCTCGGCGATGATGATCAATGCTGCCATGCCTGGAGTCACTCCTCCCTCGACTTCGCTATTCGCGGATCCCCGATTCTTCGGGCCCAGAGACGCATCCTATGACACTGTATTCATCACCCGCTGCTGGGACATCCATCATCTAGCCTCTCGGCATGTGAATAATCCGTGAACCGGTAAAGCTGAACGCAGGCAAGCACTGCTAAATCCATATAGACCTGGCCCTACGATATCCTGCGATCTCACACCAAAGCCCTCCAACATCGGCTCATATCCACGGTACCTCTGGCCGTACGCTACTGCGAGGTAGATGCAGAAAGACACGAGCATCCCTGTAATCTGTTTGACGCCCTGGAATCCGGTGCAAGGGTGCCACGAAGCGAGAGCGTAGCCGGGCGAAAACAGAAGCAGCCTTGGTGGATGCTCGAAAAAGGACTTTGGGTTAAAGTCGCCGCTTCGGCCGGAAGCCCAACGTTCCGTAGGTACCCTGTCCATACGATCTTGCAAGTTTACCTAAACCGGCAGACTGTGTTTGTGAGCGCGGCCGCCCGCCCCGCTTACGCCAAAGCGCCCATACCATCTGATTAAGGGCTGACTATCGCAGAGGATGACTCGGTCACTATTATGTGCCCAATGGCAGTGTACATCACCACTACGCAGTCATCCTCGCTCACGTCACGGGGCCGAGTGCCAGCGAGCGGATTGATATCGTGCAGACTAGTCGAGCTCATCCATAGGCCGCCAAGTTATTGGCGGTCCTAGGCGAGCGACTCCCCGGAAACCTCCAGAGTGCCTACCATATGCTCGTTTAGCTGTGCTAAGCTACAATTTCTATCGAGCCCACTGTGTAAGATAGCGCCTAGATGGTGTAGTGCCTTTGGAAGCACACACACCGTGGAAAGTCCTTGTGATACGAGAGGTGTTGAACTGCAAGTGATATCCGTCGGGGCGACCACAGGTCTGTAGATTGAGAAACTTCATACGAAGGCCGAGTACCTCTTTTCCCATTCCCTTTCCCTTGCCATTCGTTCTTTTCTTCCCATCATGGCCTTGCGGCGGCATATTCTGCATACTAGTGACCCGAACATGCTCCCATCGTGTGTAATAATCCTTCAAGGCCGCTTGCCGCAGGACCTTCTCCATCCTCACTCATCGAGGGCTAACGACGATAACAGGGCCTTTTGTAACACTGGGTGGATTCTTATCCTTGCAGGCCTTTTGTCCTGAGGCCTTGGTCTTGCCATGAGGATGTTTCCGAATATGCAGTGGACTACCGGATGTGGTAAGATACCTGGCAAGGCAGAATGTGTGAACCGACTAGTAACTACTGATAGCAACAGTCGCACTCCAGACGATTTGGAAGTCCTGAAGTGATCCAGAAATAGAGATTCTGCTACCACCTCCGTCTTGTACAGCAAGGCCACCTTCTTCGTGTCATGCGCCGCTTAGCTGCAGATGCCCGTCGAAGATCATTAAAACACACAAGGGATCATGTCATCCTAATTTGAGTTTGATCGTTTGGTCGTCACGAGAGGGGGGCCGGTTCTTGAGACGATTAAGGCTTATGCTGTACCGGCAGGAATCCGTCAAAAATCTCCGCCGCGTCGATGCTTTGGCTGGCCGCCCTACGCAAGATGGGTGTGGCAGACCTTTATCTCACTAGCAAATGAGTCTGCAAACCTGTACCTGAAAGATATAAGGGAGAATCATCAAGATAGCTACTTCCCCACGTACGTAAATTTGCACGAGCCAGCCCGTGATTAGGGGCAGCCGATGAGTCCCACTAGGCATTTGCCAACTTCATATATTGCATCGCCTATAGAACCGACGGCCCCTATTACAAATTCTAGTCGCATAGTGGGTTGGAAACTTATCGGCGAGATCATGCAAAGCCCAGGACGTGGAAGTGAGGAGCTGGAAAAAACATAAAGGACGGGCGAGATAGTTTACAGTTTGTCCTGAGGAAGATGAAGCATCGTATACACAAGGTGGGGGCACTGCAGGCAAGCAAGCAGAGACATCACGTGATAACGCGACGATTTGGCACCGTGGAACCTGCCAGGCTCCCCTGTGCTGCCTCACGTCACCGAGCCGACTTTTCGGCACTGCATTGCACACTGCACATCAATGTTCCGCTCCTTTGCACGACCTCAACACGAACGACGCCAGCCTGGGAAGATATTATAGCAGAACATTGCACTTGCCTGATGACATTTGCCTCGGAAATTGGCGAACGTGACCACAGTGCTTCGTTTTCCCGCCTCATCCCCAGGCCACTTTCTCACATCAACGCAGCCCAATCAATCCCTCTTAATCTGCCGCCAATCGGCCTTTCAACTTCTAGCCCCAGCAATTCCAATTGATTCAGTCACGACTGTACCGCAGTGTCCTGAGTTTTCCCATTAGTCCTTCGTCTCGGTCTCAGCAACCCCATCTGATCGATCGGCTGGCTGGCTCCAACCGCCTTGCCACTTCGAGATGAAGTTCTTCATTGAGTGGGTTTCAATTTCGGTTTGCCACTCCAACCACGCATCACAACTAACAGGCAGCACGCAGTGAACTGCCCGTTCTTTTCCCATATCCCAGGATCTACCCCGAGCAATATGCGTGAGTCTTCCTCTGTGTATTACCACGTCGGGTGTATCGCTGACTGACCTTGCGCGGGGCTCAGATACATGTGCGACCTCAAAAGTGAGTATTCCTGTAAAGGGGTGTTTTTGTCAATATACCGACGGGGCTTCATTGCTGACTGGTGGCTTAACGCAAAGAAACCCTGGACGCAGGCGGGCACTGCGTCCTGGAGATGCCTTCAGGAACAGGAAAAACAGTTTCACTTCTGTCGCTCATCGTGGCATATCAACAGCATAATCCAGAGCATCGCAAGCTGATCTACTGCTCTCGTACGCTCTATTCCCTTAATGTACAAGCACCCTGGCCTCATGTCTGACCGTATTTAGGTACCATGTCCGAAATCGAAAAGGCCCTGGCCGAGCTCAAGGCCCTCATGAAGTATCGAGCGCAAGAACTAGGCGAGGAGGAGGAGTTTCGAGGCCTTGGCCTAACGAGCCGAAAGAACCTGTGTCTTCATCCGTCAGTCAAACAGGAGAAGAGCGGTTCCGTCGTTGATGCCCGTTGTCGTAGTCTCACTGCCGGCTTTGTCAAGGAGAAGAAGGACCGTGGGGAGAACGTTGATCTTTGCGTCTACCACGATGTATGTGTCTCCTTTCACACGCGTCCAGCTCTGGTATCCCGCTAAATTGATGCAGAATTTGGACCTACTCGAGCCGCACAACTTGATCCCCAACGGAGTTTGGACGTTCGAAGGTCTCTTGAGGTACGGTGAGCAACACAAGCAGTGCCCCTACTTTACTGCAAGGCGCATGGTAATACCTCCCCTTAAACAAAAGTACGCGGTCAAGCCTCTGTTGCTAAGCTTAAACAGATGCAATTTTGCAATGTCATCATCTACTCTTACCACTATCTTCTCGACCCCAAGATCGCTGAGAGAGTGTCGAAGGAGCTATCCAAAGACTGCATTGTGGTCTTTGACGAAGCCCACAATATCGACAACGTCTGTATCGAGTCACTCAGCACGGATATCACTGAAGATTCTTTAAGAAAGGCCACAAGAGGAGCGCAGAACTTGGAGCGGAAGATTGCAGAAATGAGGGAAACTGACCAAGAGCAACTGCAAAATGAATACCAGAAGCTAGTTGAGGGACTTCGTGATACCAACGAAGCACGGCAGGAAGATGCTTTCATGTCCAACCCAGGTAGGCGGCTTGATGGGAGACTTCATCGGCCGGTTCATTGGTGGCTAACTTCGACGCAGCACTGCCTGATGACTTGCTTAAAGAGGCGGTACCGGGCAACATCAGGAGAGCCGAGCACTTCGTGTCCTTCCTGAAAAGGTTCATCGAGTATCTCAAGGTGAGCTGATATAGTATCTATGTTTATCCAACATTGACATTGACATTTCAACAGACGCGAATGAAGGTTAGACACACGATATCAGAGACGCCACCATCTTTCCTGGCTCACCTCAAGGAGTACACCTTCATTGAAAAGAAGCCGCTGCGATTCTGTGCTGAGAGACTAACGTCGCTGGTGCGGACTTTGGAACTTACCAACATCGAGGACTATCAGCCTTTGCAAGAGGTTGCCACCTTCGCAACTCTTGTTGCGACGTATGAGAAGGGCTTCCTGCTCATCCTTGAGCCTTTCGAGTCAGAAACTGCGGAAGTACCTAACCCTGTGCTGCATTTCACATGCCTTGACGCTGCCATCGCAATCCGACCAGTCTTTGACAGGTTCAGCTCTGTCATCATCACATCGGGAACGATCTCCCCCCTCGAGATGTATCCCAAGATGCTCGGCTTCTCGACCGTGGTACAAGAATCATACAGCATGACGCTGGCGAGGAGGTCTTTCTTACCGATGATTGTGACGCGTGGAAGTGATCAAGCTTCCGTGTCTACCAGTTTTCAGGTGAGAAACGAGCCAAGTGTTGTCCGGAACTACGGCACTCTCCTCACCGAATTCGCCAAAATCACACCCGACGGCATGGTCGTATTCTTCCCTTCGTACCTTTATATGGAGTCCATCATCAGCATGTGGCAGGGCATGAACATCCTCGAGGAGGTCTGGAAATACAAGCTCATTCTCGTCGAAACTCCCGATGCACAGGAGACGTCACTTGCACTAGAGACCTACCGAACTGCCTGCTGCAACGGTCGTGGGGCCGTCTTGCTTTGCGTCGCCCGAGGCAAGGTCTCGGAAGGCATCGATTTCGATCATCAGTACGGGAGGACTGTGCTGTGCATAGGCGTGCCTTTTCAGTACACTGAGTCTCGAATTCTCAAGGCAAGGCTAGAGTTCCTACGCGAGACGTACCGCATCCGCGAGAATGACTTCCTCTCTTTTGATGCCATGCGACACGCAGCTCAATGCCTAGGTCGTGTCCTGAGAGGCAAAGACGACTACGGTATCATGGTCCTCGCGGACCGTAGATTCCAGAAGAAGCGGGTCCAGCTCCCCAAGTGGATCAATCAGGGTCTGCTCGACGCCGATATCAACCTGAGCACGGATATGGCCGTTAGCAGCGCTCGGCGATTCCTGAAGCAGATGGCGCAGCCATTCCGAGCTAAAGACCAGGAGGGCGTGAGCACATGGAGTTACGAGGACTTGATGAAGCACAAGGAAAAGATGGATATGGAGCGGATTCAAGAGCTTGAGAATGCCGGAATTGGCGGCGATCAGGGCTACGGAGGCGACGGAGGAGACGAGTATGGCATGGATGATGACCTCGACAACGACTTGATGGAAATTGACGACGGGTTTTGAGTCTCCGCGGCCGCCATTCCATATATACGAGGTTCAGTGACCGCAAAAAGAACTGAGCAATGATCTTGACTTTCAGCTGGATGGTACGAAAGAAGAAAATAGAGGCTCTGCGGATCGAGATAATAAAAAGGAGGCGAGTGATTCAAACTCGAATCCTACTTTGGGTTTCATATATGTGATTATGTACATGAATTACATATATCTATTGTCTAGTCCACCCTTATCGTTCGGGGTACAAGTATCATGAGGTATATGTATTCAATTGTTGGTAATCACCCCTCCCCACTTCGGTCTTCTGCGAGCCCTTACCTAGGCAAAACTCTCTTGGTCGCCTTCTGGGCTCTCATGGCCGGAATGGTGTTTTGCCTGCCAGGCTTCCTCCCAACTTCCATGCACAGCATGCGAATGAAGTCCTGGCTCGTCCAGTAGCAGGTGTGCGCGCTCAGCATGTTGAGATACTGAATCTCCAAAGGTCCACCGCCGAATCTCAGGTAATAGTCGATCTGACCATTATCGTTGAGGAGGTAGGCTTTTCTCTCGGCGATCTCCTCACGGGTAAAGTCGTGAACCTCTAGTTCAAGCTGCGAAGGCAGGCGCGCCATGGATGGTTTTGGTGCGGCGGCAGGGGCGATGGATGTTGTGGTCGGTGTTGTTCCCGGCACTAGGCTTTTTACTGCATTGCCGACATATTTGAAAATGGAGCTGGTACTTGACGGCACATGAGCTACCCTCAAACTTGTTGCATACACCGGGTCTATGGTGCCGTTCAGAAGATATGCGATGGGATCCTCCTTAGCCAGCACGTTGTAAATGTTGTCCACAGCGATGCAGCCGAACCGACCAGCCTCCCCAGTCACATCTGGCGCATTGATGTCGTTGGGGTCAGCGCCAGGCTTCGCTCTCCCTCTCCGGGGTTGAAGCATGCCTCGTTCAAGAAGTAGGAAAAACCCAGCAGGGCTTCCTACGAGGAACAAGTTGTTCGTGTCAAACTCGAAGAAGTTTGGTTGAGGCATTCTCATCGACAAGTCTAGCTTTGGAACACGCGTGGGTTGTCGGGAGAGAATCTCGATGGCCATGGCACTGCCAAGCGAATGCCCTATCAAATGAGTTCGTCCCTTCTCTGCGAACCCGGGGTTGTTTTGACACCAAAGCCGGTATACTCTGTTGGCCTCCGTTGCCAGAGCCTTGATCATTTTGCCCTTATGGTGAGACATGTAGAACGGAATATCAAACATGACATCCGAGATCATGCTTCTCACTGCGGGGATGCTACTAGGCTCAATGTCCTTGAGACTGAACCCATCAGGCACGTGTGTCGCCTTGTCTTCTTCGGTCATTGGGCCGCCATCTTCGAACGAGAGCGTATGACGCCAGTTGATTGGTAGTACCATGATGCCATTTTGGTCTTCCCTCAACACTTCCCTCATCGCCGGATTGACCAATTCCAAGTTGATTTCGCGGCGTAACGCGTTGATGGCGTGCGTAAAGTGGAAGCTTTCGACACGCTCGGCGAACTTTTGTCCAATACCATGAATGACAAGTACAAGGTCGGTGACCTGTCCGCGCTCCTTTTCCGCCTTGCAAGCCGTGCAAACGTCTTGTCCGACAGCCTCGGGTGCGTTACTAGCGGAAGATGCAGGCTGATGTGCAGTGTCTCTCCCACCCTTCTTACCGTGTATACGTTGCCAAGCCTGCCGATCGAATCCGCGAACGACCGGAATACCTATGGTCATCCCCTTCATAATCTTGGCGACTGGCCGTCTGCCATAGTAAGCTGACGGTTTCAGGCTGGGTTTCAGGAGGAAGGCCTTGGAGGCGTCCTTATATATGACATGGTAGCTGGCAAAGCTCCGGTGTTGTTGAGCCGTCGTCCCAGGCTTTGGGTTCGGGTCGATGGTGCCTTCTGCTGCAGCTTCTCCGCGGAAGCAGCTTGCGGCACAAAATGGGTCCGTTGAGATGCGAGGGTCTGAGACAGTTTGCTTGTCTACGTCGCTGTGATGGTCCACGTCTTCTGGCCACAGTCGATGGGATACCTTCTCCTCGCCAAGAGGACCAACTTCGATAGCACAGCGCAGTTCGTCACTCCAGGTCTCAGTGTGAGGCTTTAGCTCTCGAAAACCTGCCTCGAGCTGGTTCGCCACGGCTGGAGGAATTGGGAGCATTGTGTCTCTATACGTCGATTAGAGGCCTTACGGGGCTAATGGAGGGAGTCAACAAACCTGTAAAACCAAGTGGCGCGGAGAACCACAGCAATGTCATTCACGGGAGACCAGTATATGGGCTTCATCTGCAGGGCTGGAATAGATACCATGTGCAGCCGAGATACACCGACGACGACATCGATAGCTTCTCTTCTGTAGCTCTCGTCGCTTACAATGTTAGCTGAGACAGTGGTTTCTCTCGCCTTTGGAAACTCTGGCATATTGCTCGCATGTCGCACATCTCGCTCTTCGACATCGTTGAAGCTCGAGGGTTCCAAAGGAGGGAAGGGCATTGCGAGAGCATCATGAGGTCTCTGCCGAATCCCCGCCCGAACGAACGGCTTCCCAGAGATCCCATCATCTACAGGTGGTGGTCGAAATGAGCTGGTAAGACTTGGTGTTGAGGGTCGTGACATTTGCTCACTTGTCCTGGAATCTGATCTGGTCCTTGTTTTGACTTCAGTGGCAGTATTCCCTACATCTTTGTTGAATTTATGCAGTTCACTGGCAGCCTCTCGACGCGGACTAAACGACCCAATGATGCCCATTTGCCGTGAGCGAGCCGAATCTGCCCGAGGCCGTGAGGAAGACATGCTACCCGATTTTGGTCGAGATTCCTCCGATGCCACGTTGGGTGTGATTAGGCTTCTCAACTCCTTCATTACTTCTTGGGCAGCATTTTCCTGGCCAAGTAATGACTGGTGTTTCCTGGCAAGCACACAAAAGGTATTCTGTAGCTCAGTGGACAAATCTATAGACAGGTCCGGGCAACAGACGGAAATCGGAGTGTCCGGAAGTGAGTCCGAAGACTCCCCTGCTATTGTCGATGCTTGGAAAATCCCACCGTGTTTTTGGGCATGTTTCACAGCCAAATGGCGTACCAACAGAGCCAGTTTGTTTGCGTTCGCCTTCTCTGCAGCAGGGCTCAGACTGCGGTTCCGTAACAGCTGCGCATGGGATTGGATATCATCATCAGAGAGGAAGCTAAGCCATGCCTTCTCGAGAGCGTTATTGTCTCCCAGTGAAAACGGGCGAATCTGACCACGTCCGGCTCGCGAATCAGAGGCGCCAGCGATTGTTCCCGGAGACAAAGGGTCATCTATGGGTATGACTGAAGAATAGAAATACTGTGCGACAACGGGAGGGATGTCATCATTAGTACCGACGGACACCGGCTGCGGGACGGGCGAAAGGCGACACTTGGGGCCGTAAGTATGTGCTTGCGATGGAGGAGACATGCTGCCCGATCGAAGATGTTTTGGAAGCTGGGCGATGAAGCTGTAATTTGCAGATTTGAAGCTCGGGCTCAGGATAGTTGTTGGATTCACGGTTTGCTGGCAGCTGAACTAAACAGAGTGCTTGGGTATCGTGTTGGCTGTTCGGTATCGTGATCACGGGCGGCTAACAGTGAGCCTCTGAGGTATTGTGCACTTTGGCATCGTCGAGGTAGCAGTATCTTGAGGTCGTGAAACGAACGGAGTAGCGTGTCGTAGGTAAGTAAACTGTGTGAGAAAAGCCGGATCAGCCTGGGCCAAGGTGCGGGTTTGGAACAGTGCAGGGAGTAGTTGACTAACAGGTCGTTGTGGATAACTTACTGAAAAGTTCAGTACAGAGGGGCGGGTGTTCTTGCAGGTTTCCAGGAGCCTCGCTATGGTATTGTCAAGTGTGGGAAGTAGGGTGGAAAGGCAAAAGGTGTAGAAAGATATGTGACGCAGGCACAAGGCACGAGCTACGATTTTGTGTGTCTCAGCATTTGCTGAGGCAAGGCCAACATTCAATGCCTAGCTGTTGACTCAGGTACCAGGAGTGTTGCGCCAACCTTGTCTCCGTATCGTGTCGCTACCTTGAGTGGGAAAAGGTGAAGGACGCATGAAGCAGGCGGGTGCCTTACCTCACCTTACATTAGGCAAGATAAAAGCTTGTGCTTCACTCCCCTAATCTAATCACCTTCCCTTAGGATTTGGTTTCCAGGATGACAATGACGTACCTCCGATGTAGGGGTCAGTGCTTCGTTAACTCCAGCCACATGAGGCTGGCCAGTGCGTCGAGCACGGCTGGGGATGATCCGGGCTGCTTATGGTGTTTATTCCAAGTCCCGGGCGATGACCCCCGCGTTCAGCACTGATGTCTGTGCCACACCCATCGCTGCATCAAGTTCCGCAGTTGTCAGCTTTAGTGGCGTCACGTCGGGCTGTAGATGCTGCCACCATAGCCCCCAAAAGTACCCCGCCCCCACATCGATGCACATTGAAAAGCGAGGCAGTTCTAACTCTCTCGAGGATCATTTGGAGTTGGACATGACAGTATTAGGCGGCAGGTGACTACAGTCCAATTGTAACCTTGTGAATATAAATGCAGGGACACTGTGATGGCAGAGCCGCTTAACTACAGGTACTACTGCCACTGAGTGAGGGTCCAAGTAACGAGAGAGAACGAGGCTGGCAGCAGCCATATATCTGCAGTTAGTGAGATAATACATAGAGCTCGTAGCTGGAAATTTTATCTGGAAGCCTCTTCGATCGCGAACATGTACTAGTTGTATCTCAACAGCGTGGTATGACGTGAGGGGCATATACACCAGATGCCCAAAAGCAAGCTGCAGTACTATACATCTTGTTTCTGATACCCACTCGTGTTCTTCTTATACGATAAAGGGTTAGGGGCGCCGTCTACCCGTGAGACCCTGGTTTATTTATGTGCCGATACATTGTAAGTATTCTGACTGCCTGCAGAGTTTGGCGGGAATCTGGGGAACTTCAGGGAGAGGGGGCAAAAAAAAAGGGGGGGGGGGGGGGGTCCATGCCATCGGGGAATATCAAAAGCCGAGATCCATCGCATTGGAACACTGGCTCCTCTTCAGACATGTCCTCTGTTACAAGGAAAGGTCAAAAACAGTGTCCAATCGTGCATTCACCCTGAGAACCTAGACTTATTCTGCATTTCACTTCGGCATGCCTAACCTTTGCAATTGGCAATGAGCTCCAGCAAAGGGCCATTGAACTAATAGGATGGGCTACCGAAGCAATCTGATGTCGAAAAGAGGACCAGGGTATGCGCTAACAATGTAGACGGGCGCAGCAAACAGCCGTGGTCCATTGCGGCGACGGGCCTAAGAATAGTCCCCAGCGGATGAGCCAAGCAGTGGAGATGAGAATGAATGGACGCCTCTGTTGAAGCCAACCTCTTATCCAAGCATACACCCACCGTGCATCAATTGGTAAACAATCACCCATTGAAACAGAAACTGACTGTCACTACAGCTACACGCGCGCTACAGTTAATCCAATCCAGAGTCGAATCAAAACCAGAATCCCATCCCTTTGTCCATTCAGAGAGACCGACCACCAATTATCTCAATGCCATTTGGAGCAAGGGCATGAGATATACTCTGCCAGACCATCTTGCCGTAGCTGTTTTGAAGGGCATGGAAGACGGTGTCGCCATGCAGCAACAGCAGCAGCAGCAGCAGCAGACAAAGATGTCGACGCAAAATATAGACACTGGGTCTCTGCTGCCACTCGTCATGTTTCAAGGAGGAGAATAGGCGGGCAGGGGTTGAGCGAGATGCAAGGCAAACCCCCGCTTGAACATGGACCGTGCACAATCGCCCATCCCACGGTCGTCTGACACCGTGGAATGTGTGTACTAATGTGTACTAGACACTGGGGGAGCCTTCGCGTTACTTACGTATCTGGCTATGGTATGGATACAGAGCACTGAGAAATGGTTTAATTAGTGACCAAAGAGAAGTGGCATAGTCGCACTGAGGATTACAAGTATACAAAAAGAGTCTCCTTTGAGACTTGAAAAAGGTAATGGGTGCGTCTGCAGTACATTCCATGCTGCAACTAGCATGTCCTAAACAAATGGAGCGCACATCAGCGAAACATGTCCCCAAGAATTCAAGTAGACAGCGCGAGGCTCCTTACCTGTGGGTGCTGCTGAGCAACGTACATCTCTAGTACTATGGTAAGAAAGGCAATCGAGTGATCCCATCTTTCCCATCGATTGCATGTTGTCGCCGTGTGTACGGGGCATCAGTAGCGTTGTTTGTTGTATCGTGCGTAATTGTGGCACCCAATGCGAATGGCGCTACGGACACTGGGTGCAGCAGCAGTGCGCTAGCGTCGACGCCTGTACCCACTTGGAATGTGACACTCATCCCCGTCCTGCCATCACCATCCCCCCCTTTGGTAGCCCCCATCTCCTGGGTACTTCCCAGTGCTTCCTCTGGGGGTCTTCCTGTCTTGTCCTGTCCAGTGTTGGCCCACTAATCATGGTGTCGTTATCTTGGCTGATCTCGCGACACTCGGTGCCGCCCATCCCATTGATCACGGGTGACTCTTGACACGGTGGTGGGATGATGACGTCTAAAGATATAGGGGTTGTAGTTGGAGCGTCGCCCAAGAAAATTTTGAACAGCATGCCTGTTGTGTAAATCCCCGAGTTTTCCCGTTGCCCTTCAGATGCATCCCGGTTGAGTAAGGGATTGGACGTTTCCAAGGGCCCAGACCAGATCGACAAAAGCAACGAGCAACCCATGGCTCCCCAATGGCGCGCCTCAGCAGTCCGGGTGCTTTGGGGCGGGCCAGTGCTTGGAATACTTTGAAAGCTACTGGAAAGGTGAAGCATGCGTCCCACGGACATGGTGTTCAAAGGCATATGTCTGGTAGGGAGGGGGTAGGTTATTACCACGCATATATATGTAAGGAATGGCCGTGTGGAATCCAAGCTGGACACGTATCGCACTACTTCGTTCATGATAGATGGTAACGACCACTTATAACGATCACATAGTGTTTGCGCCATACTACCAAACTGTTATGCCTCTACGTTATCCCACTCGGCGTATCGTCAACGGGTACACACCGCAGTTCAGAAGAGACCTCTGGGATGCACAGTAGCTAATATGGCCGATTGCTCAAGGTGTTATTGAATGATAGGTTGGTTGGTCACCAAGATACCACGCACGGCGTATCTAACGCTAGGGTAAAGTGACAACCGCAGCGAACCAACTAACTGTCCGAGGAACCCAAAGAAAGGTAGCTGCGGCCGTGCTCCAATCCAAATCGCCGCCCACACCCCCTTCCCCCCTCCCCTCCCCTCCTCTCCATGCTCTCCATGTCTTGGTCTTGGGCTTGGCTGTGGAATTGGGGTGCATTTGCCCATCGTCCTCTCGACCCTTCCCCCCCCCCCCCGCCTCTGTGGCACTGTGCAGCCGCACTTCCAACCCTCTGCTTCCAACCGTACTTCCGTCTCGATTCTCTCCCTATCCTTCCATCTCCTGACCCCTCACTACTGCTGCTGTTTCTAGAACTGCCACCCCGTGTACACCGTCCTCCATCTTACGTCTGGCCCCTGATATCCACGACAATTTTTGCCTCTCTTCTTCTTCTTCCTCTTCTTCTTCCTCGTCGTCGTCTTCGCCGTAGGAAGATACCCGCTGGCTGCTTATCACGACCTGGCGCTCCTGTACGGAGTACATGCGCGATAAGGATCGCCCGCCCGCCCGCCACCCCAAACCACACCCCAGCGCCCAGTTCGTTCGTGTGCGTATGTGTACCCATTTGCAGTGACAACCGCCCTACCCCCCTTCCTCTTTCTTTCAACAACTCCCAGAACGAGGGGTCGAGTTTCCACTGCTGCAATTGTTTCTCTCATCTCATCTCTCGCTCCTTCTTGTTCCCACTTCCATCTCTGACGCTTCCTTCTAGTCTGTAAACTTCACCTGCAGCTAGAGAGACAGTTCCCTTCTACCTCCGACTTTAAAGGCTTGGTTGCACCACCAGGTCCGGCCCCAACCGTCGCTGATAAGCAGCACCACGTCCATTGCCCAGCAAACATCACGTCCATTGCGATTCGCATTCCGTCGAAAGAAGCTCGTTCTCCGAAATGGCCACAATTGCCCTTCCGAGGCCCATCCCCCCGCATCGCCCATCGTCCGCGGTGGGTTCCGTTCCCTCCCTATCACTGGAGTCTATAGGAGCCGCTCAAGGCCCCGTACCAAACAAGCATCTCCCAGTCTGCCCGCCGGGGCCCGTTCCTGCTGAAGAGCCCAACACTCCTCCTCCCTCTCCTCCCCGCGATGATGAACAAATTCAGCAATCTTCGCTATTGTACCCTCCGGACAAGTTCGCAAGGCACGACTCTGGGCCGTTGACCGTGTACACAATCAGCCCAGCACATGTAGCTGCTGCAGTGGATTACATCTCCCGCCAGCCGTTACCGGATCCGAATCAAGTCTTCCCTTGGTTCCACGGGCTCCACCCCCACAACCATATCCAGCAAGCTTTCTTCATCGCCCGCCACCGTTCCCTTCGAAAGACACCTACCTGTATTCGCGGTGTCACGCTTGTCAAGGCCGATGGTGACCTGTCCGTTGCACGCCTCAAGGGCGCTGTTGCCCCGCAAGAATTCATGCACCTGGCCGCCGCCCCCGAGTTTCTCGATGTCGACCCCCGCGATGGGTTTTGCGTCAGGAACTTTCAGATCCAGGCTGCGAAATCAGCCATGATCTCTGACATCGTTGTTTATGGAGAAGACGATGCCGCTATCCGCAAACTTGGACTCGACATAGCCGCAGCACAGCTTCGTTGGCGACAAAGGCACGAGACTCAAGGCCATCCTATCCCGGAATACAACACATTTCTGTGTATCGCGCCGTTTAAGGATTTTGAAGACAATCACCACGAAATTGTGGCTGTTGACGCAAAGGGTCAACTCACTGGCAACGTTCTTGACTTCTTCCATCAGGAGCGGAAAGAAATGTACGACATGACCAAGGCGTCAGAGATATCCCACAATGTGTGGCTAGGCCCCACACCGGACCCTAGTTCTGGGGAAGAGTATCAATATGACGTCCTGATTGAGTGCAGTGACGTTGGCCGGCTCAATCCTTCCTCTTTACGCAGCTTGGCCGAATCTAGAGTTGAGCCTGCCCAACGACCCTACATCGACTTTCCCTCATCCGGCAGCATCTTACCACCAACATGGTCGCAGGCTGAAGCCGATGGCATCTTGGAAACTTGCAAGTGGATTTACCATTTGGCCCATGGCACGCTCCCGGCTACGGATAAATTCGGAAGCGACGTGGATGGCGACACCGAAATGAATGAGCAGAGTGAGCCGGCCGCTGTAAACCTGAGGCCCAGAAAGGTTCTTATCCACTGCGCCGATGGGTACACCGAGTCTACTATGCTTGGAATAGCCTACTTCAGCTACAGCACGGGGCGAGACATAGCAGATGCCTGGCTACATTTGCACACAATCAAGCAGCGCAACTTCTTCGCCTATCCCACAGACGTGGCCCTGTTGACTTGCATCGAAGCGAGGCTACTTCACGAGTCACCTCTTCACTCGGGCAAGGGCCTTCGCGAAATCACGGCATTAATAAAGGAACCTGCATGGTTGCCAGGTCTTGATGGATCATTGCCTAGCCGAGTTCTCGACTACATGTACCTCGGCAATCTCGGCCATGCGAACAACCCGGACCTTTTGAGGGCCATGGGAATTGGGCAAATTCTCAGTGTGGGTGAAACTTCAATGTGGAGGGAAGGCGAGTTGGAGGAATGGGGCACAGAAAATGTGTGCGTGGTCCAGGGGGTTCAGGACAATGGCATCGATCCCTTAACAGACGAGTTTGAGCGATGTCTTGATTTCATTGGTAAGTTGGTACCATTAAACTGGGAGGCAATGAACCAGCACTAACCCCCCTTGCTAAGATCGTGGTCGGCGCAACGGTACAGCCACATTGGTGCACTGTCGCGTTGGAGTGTCACGCAGTGCAACCATTTGTATTGCCGAGGTAATGAGATCGTTGGGTTTGTCTTTTCCTCGAGCGTATTGCTTCGTCCGGGCTCGCAGGTTGAACGTAATTATTCAGCCTCATCTTCGTTTTGCTTACGAACTTCTCAAGTGGGAAGAAGTAAACCAGGCGAAGAAAGGTGGTCCGGGGATCAAACGTGAGCTTGAATGGGGCGAAATTACAAGGGAGATCGCCCTGATGAACCGACCCTACGCCAGATGATATCAGAGTTGTCACGACGAGGGGCAAGTCACGATCCACAGGCGGCTGGCTCAGCGTGGGAAGCCGTTTCTCAGAATGGCCCCTCTGCTTTTCTTTAACATCACCGCCTGCCCCTCACGTAGACCGTGGGTGATTTGATTGCCATCTATGTCAGATTTAGGCCTGAAATATGTATCACAGACAGATGGGGCAGTAAGTTGATCACCATGCCATCATCCGCGTGGGTCTGGTTGCCTTTGGAAGAATAGGCTCAACGAGGCCAGGTTTGCTTCACGCGGGACTTTGGCTTTTGATGGAATGGCGCTTTTTGATTTTGGCTTTCCTCAGGTTGGAACGGGTTATTATGGGTAGTCGGCAGGCGCAGGGGTATTTGAATGGGCTTTGGTTCTGTTGGGTTTCGGAAACCGCATCACGGCTACACAATCGTTAGGACGAGGGTCGAAAAGGGTTGAGCCACGGTTGTTGGCGAATGATTGATGACAATACCAATAATCAGGTGGTGAGAGGACCATCGGGGGACATGACCGCACAGGAATCTGATAATAACGAAGATGGACTTGTTCCTCCCTCGCGCACAATGTTGCTCACCCCATACACGGATTGCACCCACTATGTTGACTCCATTCATCAAACCTAATAGAACAGCTCATAGTGCCGTGGATTATTGCCCCAAGGAGCTGAGCAGCCTGGTGCTTTACATTAAGTCAAATGTGCGAAGTGCTGCAGTCCCCCCCCCTCCCTCAGAAGCCAACTCACCTCTGAACACAAAAGAAGTCAAGGGAAACAAGCAACACTGCCAAACGCCTCTTGATGCAACTGCCACCCCTAATTGGACAGAGTTTTAACACCCGTCACAATAACCCCGCCGCGTCAACACATCATATTGAGGAAAGCACCCCTTTACGTTCCATAAGAGGATCCGTCCAACTTATCGTCTCCATCGATTACTCTGTTGTGAACAGTCGTCAGCTTTTCAATCCTGGCGACAGAGAACAAGGCTCGGAACCCCAAGGCTGACTGAAACCATAAGGTTAAATCGAGCGGGATGACTCACGAAAACTGCTTGACCAAGTAACCCTCTCCGCCATGCTCCATGTCGATGTTGTACACGTAAAAGCCGCCGTCACTGGTAACAACCATAACTTGAGGGCTGCTACTACTCATGGCGACAACGCTTCGAAGCGGCCCGCTTGTGAGTTGTGATCCGCTGGCGTTATTGCCACCTCGGACGGGTCCCGTTGGAGAGGTTGAAGACTTCGGGATTTTGATATAGGCAAAGTCTCGCAGGGGCTCCCACATCTCCGTCACTGTCTGGGGCAAGTATGAACCGACGACCCCGGCCACGCTACGACCCATTATTTGCGATGAACGTCGAAGAATGCTACTAAATGATCCACTTTGGCGCCTGTTAATTTGTTGAGTACTGCCACCACCGTTGCTTGGCCCGGCAGGCTCCGCTAGATCACTTCTTGGAGAGCCTGTTGCACTACCAACAGGCGACTCATTGCCGCTGTCATAACTACGCGAACGAGACCAACGGTCATGCCTGGGTGACGTAGGCGACTCCGCGGTAGGTGCGGCAGAGTTATTTCCTGGTGGGGGAGCTCCGAGACGGAAGATGTGGACTGTGTCAGAGGTCGAAGAAACGCAAAGAAGTGTGGAGCTGAGGTTGAAGGACATGCTGTAGATGGTGGATGGGTAAGTCCCTCGACGGAATTGGTATAACTTTTGGCCTCCTGGGACAGAGAAGACACGGATAATGGTGCCTGTCTCACTGGCCGTGGCCAAAAGCGTCCCTTCGCTGTTGAGAGAGATGCAGCAAAGTGGCGAACGATGAGCCTCGATAACATTCACAGCTTTCAGAGTGATTGTATCGAAAACCAGAACCTCTCCCGACGTCGGGGCAACATATGTTGAGAGAGGCGGCGCATGAGCCGGTCTCTTGTCTCCAGTATCCTCGCGAGGTTTCGGCAAAGGATAGGCGATGTAGCAGTTTTCCGAGGACGGCGAGAGTGCGCAGATGGCACCTGGGTTCGGAGAAGTGGGGATTGTGAAGAGAAGGCTCATGTTGGAAATGTCGTAGAGGTAGATCTCGGATTCGAGCACGACCGCGAGGCGTTTGCGGTTCAGACGGACGGCGAGGACAGCGGAGGGAAAGGTGAGTTCGCAGATAACTGAAGATCTCTGGTCATCGTCAGTACCAACTCGGGACGATCGCACACAGTTTCAACTAGTTCCTCAGTGCCAACCTTTGTATTTTGTATTATCAAGTGTCGCGGAGAAAGAATCAAGGCAACAAGAGAGGTAGAGAACAGCATCTCAATGATGGCGATGTTCCCGTCATCGCTGCTGAATATTTTGGAGAATGGATCAGTGTGGTAGATTCGGAAGCCTTTAGATGTACCTATTGAAAGCACAAAGCCAGTGCGTCAGCGTCCGTCAGCTATCACCAAAGCTGGGGGAAGTAAGACATGGTCGTGATAGGTATCCGTACCGACGGCCAGACAGCTGTGGTCTTGATTGAACGTGATGAAGTTGAGGGCAGCGTTCGCCATGGTGCGCCGCTCGGACCAAGATTTGGGCGTGTATGTGCTCTAGCGATGGTCGAACAGCTGAGGTTCCGTATCGCCCGGGCAGCGCCGGCGTTGGAGGAGGACCAGACAGGAAGCAGTGTCTTCTGCTAACAGTATTAGGAGGTTTCGCAGATTCCGGGACCGAAGGTATCACAATGCCTGGGCCGGCTTCGGCACGTCTCAGTCGGAACCAGATTCAAGTGTAGGGGTATCGGGACCAGCAACACGGCCAATCGAGGTGTCGGTGGGTGATGGCCAACAGTGGTTGGTTCCCAAGCAGAGTTCGGATACAACAGCGTAGACGAGGTAACGTAAGAACGGCGAGCGGCAGTCGAGAAGTCTCGTTGATTGAAGGTAAGACGCAGCGACTTGTCGGCAACTGGCGGGCTGGAGCTGCAAGGCCGGAGAGTTAGGTGGTTTCGGTCTTGGGATGGCGCAAAGCAACGTCTAGTGACGTCTGTGAAAACGTGACAAGAGTAAGAGAGTAGAAGCGTGTTGTGGAGCAGTACGGCGCAAGCAGGTGGTAGCGCAAGGCAAGGCAAGGAGAAGAAGGGTGAGGACGGTACGGTGCGGTAAAGCAAGGTGAGGTCAGGTAAGGAAGGTCAAGGTTACCGTAGCTTCAGTATTGTGGGAGCAGATCGACCATCAAGCCAACGACTCACACCTCAATGTGAATGGAAGAAGCGTGGACCTGGGCAGTCTCCAATCCCAATCCAGTGGGGGCAGCGGGGAAGCTATGTAATCCCATGGTCCTAGCGCACTGGCAAAGCTAGTCACTGCCTAGGTAACTTATGAGGCGCCTACGGCAAGGTACCTGGAGCAACCATATTAGTGCACTCTGGTACGCGTGCGCTGCCTGGGCCCATGTGTTCGTCGCAATGGCACGTGTGGCTGATAGGTATAATGCAGCTATAGTGGAGCAGTTGGCTTGGGAACTGGCAACAGGTGACTACTGCCTCCATAGAGGCGACCTCAGTGACCCAGGTCAGCGAGTCCCTGCCAGGTGAGCTCTCAAGCGGTACGTACCGATAGAGAAAGTAAATGATAAGATAAGCCCCGCCCACACTGTGCGTAGTCAATCGCATGCAAAGGAACACACAGTTACGTCCATGCCACACAAGTCACAAGCCATGAGATGAGGGCATTAGAAGGAAGTGACTCCGGTTATCCAATGCATGCGCAGACTTGGATACGTGTTTTACACATGATGAAAATAGTAGAAATCAACATTTGATAGTACGTCTTACATCGGAGACGCTTTGCGCTCAGCAAAGAATACCGTGGCACGCTCAATTTGCGTGGGAATGGGGGTTGTAGAGCTTTATACCCCGTAGTTGGGCGCTATATACTATACTGAGTTGGGTATTTTTTTTCGCAAAAAAATTATTCTCGAGAATGAAAGGAGAAAATTTGGTACCACCGCCGTGTCGTACCACATCCCACACCACGCTTCACTCTTACCCTCCGAAGCAAGTCGCACCGCAAGTCGCCCAACATGGCGCCCTCGGCCCAGAATGTCCGCAGGGCCCAGGCCTTGGACGACCTCATTATGGCAGTGAGTCGAGTCTGGCCCATCATCTAATCGGCAATCGACCTCGGGTTTTCCTCCAGCTGGTCTCCTGTATGACACATCGCTCACACCTTGGTGTTCAAACACAGACAAACAGCAGCTCTATAGTCTCTAAGCGGAGTGTTGTAAGTCACATCCCACTTACTTTGCTCTAAATCATCACCCTCCGCCCGGCTGGGTCCAGAAGGCTAACTCGTCAAGGAACGTCTTTACTATCCCGATGAGCCACACTACTTTCGTTTCTTTGTCAAAAAGTTCCAGCGAAGGGCCCCTCTCATCAACAGGGGCTACCACCTACGACTCAAAGTCATCGACACTTTGGTCCGCCGCTTCCTCGAGAAGCCTTCTGCCAGGAAGAAAGTCGTCGTCAATCTTGGCTGCGGAAGGTAAGTATTACTTTCTTACCAGGTGGTATGGATGCTGCCTGCCTGGCAGCCTTTTCAGCCGTTCAGGGACTGACAGACAAATGCACATTAGCGATGTCTTGCCGTGGCAGTGCGAGGTGCGCTACCCGGAATCATGTCGGGACGTTACCTTTGTCGATGTCGACTATCCAGATCTTATTCAGAAGAAGAGGCAAATCGTTCTTGAAACCCCTGAGCTACAGGGCCTCCTGGGTACCTGGGAAGTCAGCCAGGACTCGCCACTCCTTCTCAAGAGTCAGAGATACTGCCAAGTAGGCTGTGACCTTCGGCAGCTATCAACTCTTCAAGCGTGCTTAACTTCACTGTTTGACATGCCCAACACGGAATTTCTCTTCGTGGCTGAAGTGTCCATCACCTACATGGACACTGAAGGTGCCGACGGAGTAATCAAGTGGGCAAGCACCCTAGGCCATGGTACTCTTTCAACATTGACTCCTTCTTCATCACAGGCTTTTCTAACAGTATGCAGCCGAGTTTTGCCTCCTTGAGCAAATTCTACCCGATGGGCCAGACCATCCTTTCGCCCACACAATGCTCAAGCACTTCAACAAGTTGAACACCCCACTCAAATCGGTTCATCGCTATCCTACTGTCACTAGCCAGGAGAGCCGGTTTGAGTCTCTTAGTTGGCCATCAGTCGAGAGCTGGACGCTATGGGAGACTTGGGCTGACGACATGTTCATGACTTCTGCCGAGAGACAGGCACTTGACACCGTTGAACCATTCGACGAGTGGGAGGAGTTTGCCCTCTTCGCCAGTCACTACATTGTCATACTTGCATCTACCCCGCGTCGGGAAGTCAAGGGGCATGTTTCTGGGCCGCTTAAGGAACTCAACATTCAGTCATGTAAAACCCCCATGACAACGAGCGTATACGAGTCTAGTCGAGGCCACCGTCGATTCGGCTCTGCGATGGTCGTGGAGAACGCAGACGGACAACTGCTCGTCTCACATAACTTTGGACAGGGCCCGAATGGTCGACTCAAATCCGAAGATCTGTACCAAATATCCAGCCAGCCTTCGTATGCCAGTTCATCCACAAAGGGACCGTCAAGCAGGGTCTGCCACACCCTTACTGATTTGGGAAATGCGGGTGTTCTTTTGGTAGGTGGCCGTGCGTCGCCGTCCACAGCGTTCAAGGACTGCTGGCTATTTAAGAAAATCTTCAATACTTGGGAACGAGTACAAGATCTCCCCGCCCCCCTCTTCAGACACTCGGTGACCCGGCTCGGATCATCCTCACTTGCCTTGCTTTCCGGCGGACGAACCAATCACTTCCAAACTTCTGCTGAATATCTACTTTTTGATCCGGTAAAAGGCTGGACAAAGTGCAGAGTGCATTCTGCTCCGCCTTCGCTCTACGGTGCCACCTTCGTTTGCACAGGTAGTGTTGCTTATCGAAGTTTCGTGGGCTTTCTTGCTGGAGGCATGCTTGATGATGGCGTTATCAGCCAGAACACCTATATGTGGAAATTGGACCTATCTGAAACCGAGGTAAGATGATGCATGGTCTTACTGCCCGCCTATCCTCAATTGCTCACCCACTCAAATAGCCTTCGGTGTCTTTCGAACGCGAAACAATTCAAGAGGAACAATTGCGGTTCAGAATCTTGTCAAGATTTGGCTCCGTCGCCATTCAATCCATGGGATATACCCTCCTCTTTGGCGGAGTAATCAAAGATTTCCAACTACCGTCAGCGTGTGACATCATTGTCCTCAAGGTGACAGAGTCCAAGGTGGAGGTAGTGGCCAGGCTTGATGGTACAAGCAGTTCAGGGACTGTACGCCCTTTTCTTATTGGATCTTCATTCGTATCCATGGGAGACGGCGACTTGGCCATCGTTGGCGGCGGCGCAACCTGTTTCTCAATGGGAACCTTCTGGACCCCAGGAAGCTATAGCTTTCACTTCGACGCTTGCCAGCTTCTAGCCCAGGTTGATGTGGGAACTTCGGCAGCACGGGTCTCGCCAGTGAAGTACCACGAGACGGTCGAGATATCACCAGCTGACAAAGAAACTTTTGTCGAAACATCGACACTCATCGCGTCCCAGTTAATCCCTCGCATCAATATCGAAACCAAGGAGCAATTCAAAACGATACTAGAAGCAGGGAAGCCGGTCGTAATTCAGGGTTCGGACATCGGTTCCTGCACGTCCACTTGGTCTGCCGAGTATCTCATCGACAGCGTTGGGCCCGAACGCAAGGTTTGTAGCCTACACATTCTACATTTGTCTGTAAAATGGAACTGACGCGTTGATCAGGTCTCTGTCCACGATTCTACCTCAGAGAAGATGGACTTTAATGCCAAGAACTTCCGCTATGTTACGAAAGACTTCGCAGACTTCATCAAGGAGGTAAAGGAGGGAAAGCGACTGTATCTAAGAGCACTTTCCAAAGACGAGCCATCGAGCATCCCTACTCAGCTCGTCGATGACTACCCGTCCTTGGCGAAGGACTTTGTCTTGCCACCGCAGCTGGGATTCGTGGACGACAACATCTTCAGTTCAGTATTGCGCATCTCCGGCCCAGTCAATATGTGGCTCCACTACGATGTAAGATGAGGACTTCTAACCAGTTTCTTCTGAACGTGCGAAAACGTCTTTTGGATTGTTAACATAGAATTTCTATTCAGGTCATGGCAAACGTTTATGTCCAAACCAGCGGATCGAAGCGTCTCGTACTGTTCCCACCGACGGACGTCTCTCACTTCTCTATCGCACCGGGGGCCTCAAGTTCCAGTATTGACGTATTCTCGTCAATGAAGGCGGGTTCCCTGAGAGGTGTTCATCCGCACGAGGCCGTCGTCCAGCCCGGCGACATCCTATTCATCCCACCGCTTTGGCTTCACACTGCCACTCCTACATCGGATATGAGTATTGCCATCAACGTCTTCTTCCGCAACTTGGAAAAGGGGTACTCGGCAGGGAAAGATGTCTACGGAAACCGCGATTTGGCTGCATACGAGAAGGGACGCCAGGACATCGCCCGCGTCGGAAACAGCTTCAGCAAACTCCCTCCCGATGCCAGGGAATTTTATATTCGGCGATTGGCAGACGAGCTTCTACAGTCTACGATGAGTTTGTAGAACAATATAATATTGGGATGGTCGTCATAGAAACCGCGACCAAATAACGTCAAGTCCCTGCACAGACTACGATGACCGCCGCAGCAGTTGCCTTGCCCATTGAAAGAAACCACTGGCATCATTTCCCAGGCTCTCTTTGTGTTCCCTCGCCCGCTCAAGCCCGCCCCTTCTCAAGCCTCCAGGAAGGCATAGCCACAGTAGAAGAATGAACACGAGAATGGCCAAGATGATTGGCTGCAGCACCTGAACACCTTTGCTCTGGGCGATGGCGCCAATGGCAAATGGGAATATGGCTGCACCCCCGCCGCCGAAGGCAGCGGCGAAGCCAATCGCGCTGACGTGGTAGTCGTTCGGTAGTAGTTTGGTGGCGACAACGATGGCGGCGGGAAATAGAGGCCCGAGGAAGAAACCGAGAAAAGTAATGAATATGATGGAGGCGATGAAGTTGGGTACCAGCCAATAGAGCAACTCGAGTGCGACAGAGAGGAGTAGGTAAATGGCAATGGCGCGTTTCTCTCCAACGCGTCCCGTGACGAAGCCTAGTATTACTCGGCCTATGGTGAGTCCTAGCCTGAGGTTTGAAATGTTAGCTTAGCGCGTCTACCTCTGCATGTGGAGGCATGGAGAAGAGAAAGACTAGTAGGCTCCAGTAAGTCAAAATAGGGGCAGCTACCAGAATAAAACCACCGTGACACCAGCCAAGAAGGGTTCGGCGTGCCTCACGCGAAGCATAAAGGTGACAACCCAGCCACCTAGGCTGACTTCGGCACCGACGTAACCTAAGAGAAAAATGGCCAGAAGCCAAGTAATGGGTTCCTTCAGGACCGTCCTAGTTGTAGTTCTCCTGCCTCCTGTCGATGACCGATGTGTCTCCCTGTGAACCTTGCCCGTAGCTTTCCAGAACGCCGTGATGGCGACGAAGAATTCGACCACCGTGACACCAATCATGACGTAGTAGAAGGTGTACCAGGGAAGCTTCTGCCCCTTGGTCACCATGGCTGAGGCGATGAGTGGGCCGATGGTAGCACCCAGACCGTAGGCACCGTGGAGGATGCCGAGCAGCTCGTTGGCGTTCTGCATGTTACCGATCCAAGCGTTCCAGGCGCCGTCTTCGAGACCATTGCCGAAACCAGCGAACAATAGAACGATAGGGAGGGCTGGGTATGGTGGGTGCAGGGCAAGAGGGATGTAACCGACCATACGACTCGCAGGCCCCAACACTGCGACGCCTCGCTGTCCAAACCTGTGGTGGATGAAGTTGTTGGAGAGTGCCGCCATTAGGTAGCCGACGAATGGAGACAAGAACAATAGGGCCACAATGGTGTAGGTAATGTTGTAGTAAATTTCTATCTAGGCCGCGGCGTTAGATGGACTGAATAACCTCCGAATTCCTTTTGATGCATCGACTTACATATGGGATTAAAGCCTAAAGAATATCAGCGGTGAGTATTACAACATTGGATAGCGAGACACTATGGGCGAACTCACGCCAATCGCGGCATCATTCATGCCCATAATGATGAAGCTCCATAGAGCCACAAAAAATCGAAAGGTGTTGACACGAGTCCCATTCCACCTTTCCAGTGTTTCCTCGGGAGGCGTGGGCAGAGGTACTTTCTCGTCTTCGGCCAAGCCTGGGATAGGCGCCGGCACGATCTTCTCAGTCATAGCAGGTTTGTGACCACTCAAGATGATATTCTCATGAAGTAAGGCGTTCCGCCAGTGATATCTGTCGTGGACACGTTGTTTCTGGGCCGTAGAAACTTAAAGGGAGACTTATGAGGCATCGAGCCATGGGCATGTGTGAAGCTGAATGCCGACAAACCTAGGGAAGTGCAGCACAGCATTCTTTAAATGGCTATGGGCGGAGCCAAAGAGTGCTACTCTCAAAGCCGGTAAATCCACGGCGGAAGAAGTAACATGCAGCATGACCAGGACGGTATCCGCCAGAGAGATCGCGAGCAAGGGATTGATTGTTTACCCAATGATGTCCGTAATATATAGCCGTTACGGCACCACACAAGCTATTTAGGATGAGGTGGTGGATAGATTTGTATGCATGGGGGGCAACATGCAGCCGATGTTTAGCCAAACCGGTACGGGCAACCGGACCAGACCGCGAATGATAAGAGCCCACAGCATGTGGCGGCGGTGAGGGGTTGAAGATGGATTGTAAAGTTCATCAAAGGCAAAGTCCGGATACGGTACCCCGCCATGGGGCCGGGCCGGGGACGGCACTGCTTTCCTCCGGTACTATGCCATTCGCCGGCATCCGGCTCCCCCTTTGGATTCGTTCGCTGAGTTATCCCTGTTGAGAGAAGGTGCCGTCTCGAGACAAGAAGCAGTCAGAGAAGCTTCAGCTCCACTACTGAAGGTGACTGCCTTTCCATAGGTATGGCCGGTGTGGGATTGAAGCGTTTTGGAACGCCTCGTGGAAAGCCTGCCGATGAGAAGCTCTGCGGGGCGGTTAGCAGTTGATGGATACCTAGCCAATGGCAAGGCCTGCTACGAGGTCATGCCCCCAAATTAGAACTGGTAGGCGGGTCAAGTTTGGTGGGAGCGCAGAACCTCGTCGCGTCCATCGCATGGTGCCATGTCTGTCTGTCTCTTTTCCAGCTAGAGACGAACCCGCTGCATTGCCTTCCTACAGGCGTTTGCTATAAAATATTGCTAACCGATGCAACTGTGGAGCTGTTTGGATGAGGCTCAAACCGGGAGTTGAGAAAGTTCCGCAACTCTGCATCTTGCGTCTTATGCACGCCATGGACGGCTCTGGTTAAACTCACTGCATATGTAGCTAATTTCTCATCTCACCAACTAGGCACGATGGCGCAATGCTCGATTAAACATTGAATGCCGGCATGGGAGAGCGATACAACTAGTCAGTGCACAAGGGTAATTACTTGCCTGAATTCAACCTGGCGACTTGACTCCGGCTTCGCTGCCACGGTCCACGAGTGTCATCCCCTTGTCCCTACCCATCGATCATGCGTGACATCATCGCCTCCCAGCTCATGATTGGCGGGACCCCGGGACCCCGGACTGACTGTCTAAGAGGTAGGGAACGACTCCAATCTGCGCTTCCTTACGGGTTGCAGAGAAGGGTGTTACCCCGCCCGTTTCCATTAGAAAACCAAGGACCTCGATCGCTAACATGCCTTGGGGCTGTGTCTTTCAATACCTTGCGCACCATCCAATCCCTCAGACTTCTCCCGGATGCTCAAGAGGTGCGCCGGATGCTAATACAACAACCCGTTGCTTCAGCTTTAGTGACCTCACTTTGCGTCTGCAGCCTTCTTCAGACTCTTTGACCCGACCCCGAGCCCATGCTTACACAAGCTGAAGCTGCCTTGGAATAAGCTAATGTACCTCACCTTATTGGTCTCCTCAACTTCATTTTCGGTATCGAGAAAGAGAGAGAGGGGGAGCAGCGTGCCTCAAAAGCCAGTCCTAACACGTTCCAGCCAATTGTCAGCAGTTTTGCTTATGCTGTGTACGACCTTGAGCCCTACCAACAAAGGCAACAAATCCCCAGAGAGCCTGCCGTATAAAAGGTCTTGGTTACCTCCTCCTCAAGCGCCGTGGGCTGAAGGTTGACTGCCCGCCTTCTCCGTCTGATTTGCTCAGCCTTGCAAACGCAAAATACCCTCGGACCACCCGTTCAGATTCCCTAGGTCAACTAGGCAACTCACCTGACTGGTACGCTCCTCCGGACTTCGTCTCCCTTACTCTATCGACATATACTGATATTTCGAAGCCCTCGTTTTCCACAACATACTGCGTTGACTTAACCATGTCCAAGTACTACGAGCGAGAAGTTCGTGAGGACTACGTTCGCAGCCCAAGCCACCATCGCGGCGACCCGCCGCCTATCTCGAGGGAGCACTCGCCCGAGTATTACTCGGGCGGCGGCGGCGGTCCTCTAGCCTACCCCCCGAACCGAGGGTCCGGACCGACTGGTGGTCCCTATATATCGGGTGCCATTCCCATTGACGTTCCACCAACGCGCTCGTACTACGAACCAGAATCGCCGCTCTCACCTCGCGACACCAACGCCCTCCAAGTACCGGCTCCCCGCCAGCGCCCTCGCTCCCTCCCTCCCCAAGCCCTCTTAGTAGGCAGACCCCGCTCGCGCTCCCGAAGTCCTATCAGTAAAGCCCGCCATGCCGTCGATAACACCTTCACTCAGTCCTCCTCTGGAATTGGTGTAGGCCTCTTAGGTGCTGTAGTCGGTGGGCTGGCCGCACGCGAAGTTTCCGAAGCCACATTCCGATCCCGGAATCGAAAGGAGATGGAAAACGGGACATACCACCCGCGCTCGCCCCGGGAGACCGAGAAGACACGTGTGATATCCACCGTCGTCGGCGCCCTCGTCGGCGGGCTGGGCGCCAACGCCCTCGAGAGACGCTTCGAGGCCGCTCGTGAACGAGACAGGGAACAGCAGCTTGCGTGGGAGAAGAAATGGGGGAGGGAGCGCAACTTGCCGCAATACGACACGGGCAGGGACCACGGGTTGGATCACGGCAGAGGGCGCCCTCGTGATCGGCACCGTGATGATTGGGTCAATAGTTATCCTCGCGACTATGTCTATGACGACCGGCGTGCGGGAAGGCTGAGGAGCGAAGAGCGCTACCCGTACAGAGTCTGAGACATTTGAAATTGGCTTCACCACCAAACCTCAATGGTCCTCGGACCGACCATGTATCACGACTTGATGACTCACGAGTGACTTGTCAGAAACTGAAATGTCTAGATAATTCATTTGATTACCATTCATAGTTGACGCATGTGTTGATGAGAATTCTTTGGTGCATCCTGTATTTGTCACCATGCCATGTCACATACCAATTTTGTCCGCCTATAGTTGGTTCTCCGTGCAAACACGTGTTTTCCAGTCATGCATTCATACTTACGGAATTTTGTCGTACATTGCACCATCATCCACTGACACATACGGCACATGGCTGTTTCATGCCGTGTAATCTACATGTCCGCCGAAGTCAAACGCCGAAAGAGCCACTTCAAAGCTTATGTACACCGAGCTCTGAATCACTATGCACAGTGCCAAGTGCAAAGGGAATCTTCTTCCACCAAGACGTTTGCAATGACTTCTCTGTCCCCACTGGAAAAAAATGCTAGTATCCGGCCTTCGTGCAAGGTTCAAAAACGTGCCCACTCTCGCATGGTCGTCTTCGTGTAGTTAAACAGGTGGGAGTTGCAACCATTCAGTTGTTGTACCGTAGAGTCTCCAAGTTGACATCGTAGCCTTCGGGTATGAGATGAAGACCGCCGTAAGGATCCATGCCCTGGGCCAAATCTCCCGACGGTTCCCACTGCCGATCTCCCTGGCCGTGGGGCAATGGCTTGGCTGTATTGTCATGATCCAACCTTTCCCGATAAGCCTGCTCTCTCTCCACGATTACCTTGAAGAACTGCGCTATCTCGGCAATGGCAATTTGCTGGGCCTCAGAGCATCCAATAGTGTTGCAAAGAGACTGCGAATCGACGAGTTGCTTAGCAATGACAGAGTCAGGTTGACAGTACGTACGAATACGCAGGGCTCGGGCGTTGACTTTCATTGCATGAAGTAGGCCAGCAATCTCCAAGGGATTGCCTTGACGACGACCAAAAAATCGAAATTCGTCAATATGGAGATGAACGAGCTCAAGCTGTGTTTCCAAGTCGTACCGGAAGCCGACAACCCTTGGGCGACCCTTCTGGTTCCATCCATCTGCGATCTTTTTGAGCTTGTCTGGATTAAGACGGCCGTGGTTCAGTTCATTCGTAACATAGGTGTGCAAGGCATTACTGATATGAAACTCGAGTTCACAGTAAAGCAGACTTTGCTCGCGAGGGTCGAGGGAAATTGTAACTCGCTGGATTCTCGCCTCTCTCTCCATGTCTCGTGGTCTCCGGTGTGATTTGCTCTCGGTCTATCGGTATGTCAGTCAGCGAATCGAGACATGTAGACAAAGTAAGTGCCTACCATCTCCTTGGCGATTTTCTTGATGCTGTCAAGAAGACTGGGCTTCCTTGGCGAGCTGTCCTTCCGCTTGTGGTCGGGGGTATTATTCGGCCGCTCCAGCCATCCTTGTTCTCCAATCAAGGTCTTCCCAGCAATCTTTTGCATGGGTAGCTCTTTGTAGACGAAGTACGGTCTAAGAGGAGAGTATATCTGGCTAGCATCCACCATTGGTTGTCTGAGAGATTCCAGTCTACCTTTGTGTGGACTATGCTCCTGGGTAGTTCCTCTACCACCAGCCATGTCAGGAGCAAGTGTTGGAGCGTTCGAATCTTTCCAGCCGTTATCTGACCGACACAAAATTTTAGTATGCTGCGGTAAACCATTCTTATGAATTCGAAGAGGGCTGGGCTGATCTTCATTCTGGGAGTAGATGGAAGACGAATCTACTTGGTCGATTCTTGCTGGTGGATGGGCCCCGGGTGTACTGGGTGCGGCAGGAAACATAGCCGTGGCACCTTCTACAAGAGTTCCATACTGCCGGTTATCATCAACACTGATTGGAGTAGGTATGTGCTGCCGGCGACGTTCCGCAATATGCGATGACAAGGGGCCCTTTTTATCTTGAGGTGAACGAGGCATTAGCTCCGAGAAAGTTGTAGAACCGCTCTCGTAGCGCGTCCCATTGGTTTCCCGACTGTTCTGTGCTTGTGGATGATATCTATGGTCGTCGAATGTCTCGTGAGACCGAGATACGGCCTGAATTTCGGTCAAGTCGTTGCCTCGTACAGGCGACCTAGCACGAGTGACGTTGTGGGTGCGTCCGCGTCGAGAGGGCGATTCGCTCTTACTGGTAAATCTAGTAACATATGAACTGTGAGATGCGCGTTTTTTTTCTTTCGCATTTGCACTTACACATTTGTCAACTTCTCCATCTGATTTTCAGTCAGATTCAGGTTGATCTGAACAGATTTTTTCGGCTTGTGTCTCTGGGGTGAAGGTGACCGGTGCTTTTTGGGCGAAACTGGGATGAAATCACCCTGAATCGGGGTAGGAACCGCTATACCGTCCTTCGTTCCCTGCTTTTCCGAGTCCTGAGACATGATGAGAAGGCTGGCCGACGACGATATCGAGGTCATTGAAGTCGCGTCTTGAGCGTAGCGCTGCTTTAGGGTACGAGAACCCACGGATCGAGATGTCCGATGATTTCTTGAACCGATGAGATTTCCAATCCTTGAACGAAATGAATCCTCGCGAAATTTGGGTTCCTCGCGTTGCTCGATTTGTGGCGGCGAAGAGAGAGGTCTTTGGAAAACCAGGTCAGGAAATGGACCAACCAGTTCGGGGTCCTCGAATTGGCTTGTTCGAAGCTCTGCAATCCAAACTTCAATCCTAGAACGATAATGTGACGGGTCTAAGGATTGGTGAAATTCACGCTTAGCACGAGCTGGCGAGGAAAATTGCATAAGGGAAGGCCGATTTCCCAGAGGTACCTGCCTTGACGGGAAGGCAAACGCGATTGTTTACATACCTCGTTGTGGAAACGCAGTTTCTAGGTCAACTGAATCTCCAGCTGGCCATACAGCGGGATTCAATACTGTTTGTGTGAATACGTTGGTAAGCTGCAGCCAATTTGGGAGGGATGAAAAAGGACAGAAAGGGACACGGAGGGAACGGGATGAAGACAGGAGCATGCAGCCTATATAATTACATACCCTCAGGCAAAAACGCGTCGCTCTGCTGCTCTTTGATATCCTTATCCGATCTTGATAGATCACTGCTACGTCCGATACAAGACCTCGTTGGAAACGACGTTTCCTTCACAACGGCGTTATCTGCCGAGATTTTAGCTACAGTACACGGATAGGGCTTCCGAAATGACCTACGTTGACGAGCATACGTCGGCAGGTTTACACCAAGACCCCGGCTCGACGAATGGGACTCCGCTCCATCGTGAAAGCCAGAATTTGGCCGTCGGCTCACATGGCTGATCTGCACTTCGGGTCCTTGAACGTCGTTGAGTGCTTGAACGTCGCTGAGTGCTTGAACGTCGCTGAGTGCTTGAACGTCGCTGAGTGCTTGAACGTCGCTGAAAGACGCTTGAGATCCTGGTACACCGCAAAATCCTACCTGAGAACCCTCAATGGCAGAGCCTGGCAAAGAGTAATCACTAGGGACATACGCGTAGAATTCCGAGTAGGATGGCTGGCGCCGTGCTTGAATCTCGCTTGTCAGCGCCCGCGCCCGAGAGGTCAATCAACAGTAGGTGATGCCTACCCGACTTTGTGGCTTCTTGCCTTGAAGATGAGGTCGGCCGTGAAGATGCCCTGGAGTGAGACATCCTTTCGGAAGGGTTGTCTGAAGCCATCCCGCTGGAGCGGGACGCCCGTCCGACGTCACGAAGGACGGGTTGCTGCTTCGTGATTGTCAGCTCCCGGGCTTTCCCAAGCATGGCTACAGTAGCGACTTGTCGGCCTCGGTCATCACTGGGAGGGCCACAAGATTTAAGCAAGTTTGAGCCAGCCACTTTAGTCGAATGAATTGGGCTGCGAGGTCGTTCGAGCGATGGAGCATGCCGTGGTTTGTGGGTCTGGATTTCGACGACGCGGACAGGGTGTATCCTTGGCTGGCTTCTAACCAGCCATCGATAATCAGGAACATCACGCTTTCCGACAGTTTTGGAGAAGCTGTTAGATTCCTCCAACGGCACCGAGTAACAATCAACAGACCAGACAGCCTGAGAGTTTGCACGAAAATTTGTTGGCGCTTGTGATCCGTCGTTCTTAGCGGCGACCCCGCTGTGGCTTCGCACCATACTCTGGCAATACACGCGATCTGCCTCTGGTGGCTTCAAGTTAGTCTCGTCTTCTGCGGTACCGTCAAGTCCGAACCAATTGTTGGTTGTATGGAGATTCGGGTTGTATTCGCGCTTCGTCGCACCGCCATAGGCGATGCCCGGCAGCCAGGCGCTGTCAACACCCTGCGCACAAGGACTATGGCTCGACAAGTCAGGCTCAGAAATAGCGGTATTTAGCCCAAACCAGTCATGGGCCCGCTGAGACCTTGGTGTTCGCGTTTGCCTATACGATTCGACATCGACCTGCCGGTGAGGAATCGCATTTTTGTGGGTAACTGCTCGACCGTTTGGACGGGTTAACGCAGTAGGCGGTTCCGAAAAGACACGTCGATGATCCAGTCCGCCATCAAAACCGAGTTGAGGTGTGAATGGTCCGCGAAACTCCTAGGAAGCGCCCATCGAACCCTGAATTGCAGCATCTGCCAGCAAATTCCTTGCCTTTATGTCCGCGGTAGGCATCATTTCTTGGGACAACGAAGGCGGTAAAGGTTGGTTGTCAGCTATTAATGAGAACTTCCTGGCGAAGATTGCATGCGGCGTAATACAACCGTCTGGCAATGGTATTGGGTTCGTGTCGATGGACTCGCGTGATGACAAAACAGTATTTAAACCGATAATGCTGGCGAACCGACTGCGACGGTTGCTCTCGGGATGTCGTATTTCGGGGTCCCGAGTTTGCAATGTATCTCTTCTACCTTTCAGAGCGCGGAGAATAGAAATCGATTTTTTGATGACCATACTATTATTGGCCTGTACTCCATCAGGTCCGATGTTGACGTTGTAGTTGATTGCGTCCGCCCCTGGGCACGACGAGGCAGCTGGGACAATCTTTTCCTCCTTGACAAACTTTCCGGCCCGGTTGGTGCCAATCTGCCATTGCATTTCATGCAACTCTTTGGGGCTCGGACTGCGGAACGCGCAGGTGCCATTCTCACGGGTTGAAACGTACATGGTGTGGTCTATCACCCAGGCCTTACGACTACGTATGCAACTTGGTTCGTTTGAGCTTGTGCGAGTCGAAAGATAGTAATCGGACAGTCTGATGGGGTATCTATGCGGGTGTTTCTGGCGCCACTGTACAAGATTGACCGTCGGTCGTATAGACGTGGTGATAGTGGTCATGTGAGGTATATGCGGTAACTCAAAATCGGACTGCACAGGTATCATCAGATACTGGAAGTACAAATATTGACGAGGGGCAACTCACATGTCGGTTGAGATGGTCATGTTTCCAGCGTTGAAATTCGGCACCTGGATCATCCGAATATTGACAGTCGATTTCGATCAATTCATAAAGTACCCCGCCTGCTAGACCCAGGTTTTCATCTCCGAGATGTTCGCGAAGAACCAGGAATACCTAGCAGGCAGGACTGTTACTCAGATTTCCACAACAGGCAGATGCCTAATCAGTATTAGATGACGGGTGGCTTACAAGTTGGACGCCATCCCGGTATTGATAGTTCCGGGGGATATGGGCACAGTACCTTACAAGGACATTGCGACACTCTGTAATACCTCATTATTCTTGCAACCCCAAGCATGGCAAAGCTGAGAACTCACTTTCTTCATCATAGCCATTTCGAGATAGCGAGTTTTGGGCAAAACCGATTGTCATTTCAGCGAGCCCCTGTCGCCAGTTTTCACCTCCGACTTGGGGAACCGTCTGAGTAGATTCAACCCAAGTCTGAAGACTCAAGCGATTCCGCATCTTGAACTAAACGACGCGTGGATCATGTGGCGGCGACAGGAGGTAGTTATAATATGTGAACGACGAGTATGCCGGTACGGGCTGAGTAGCCTGGTATCGTACAGGGCGCGGTGTTTTATAGCTGCGAGCAAGAGAGCGATAACGTCCGAACAGTCAACAGGGGAATAGAGAAACGTGACGAAGAGTGGCAGAGTGGTTATAAATCCAGAGAAGCCGAGAGAACAGAGACACTGGGGGCTGTGAAGTTCTAAAGCTCGAAGGCCCCATATCAAGACTGATTTGGAGGGGAGGCAAGTGCCATCGAGACCACTTGGGTATCTTGGGGGTGTGCCTTCCTTCTACCTTCCACCCATACTCGGGCTCTTTGGAGACCAGGGCACGTTCGGAAGGTTTATTCTAGCAAATGCCTTCTTGATTCGGAATTGACGGCGAGCTCAGAATGTTGCTCAAGTTTCTCAATGCTATGCAGGTCACTTGACCAACATCCAATGTTTAAAGTGTTCTGCTTCAAGCCCTGCATTGAGATATAATACAACGGCTGCAAGCATTTGCAATGAGGAAGAGATGGCATAATAGAGGTATGACTGGCTCACTGTGCCGGCTTTGCCCATCGCATCTTCACTCGAAGTCAAGGTTGGGAATGGCAAGAACACAGGGGGCAAAAGGGGTATGCTGCTGACATGGGATAGGGAAGAAGGGGGTTCCGGACCACCTTGCGGCTTGGACAGATAGTTGCTCGGGGCAATAATAAACAGTCTAGATGGGACTGCCCTCAGTATGCTTCTATTGTTTGACGAGGCCCCGGTTTGAAGTCTGAGGCGGCAGATGGAGACCACAAGCGCATGTAAATAGTTGATGGACTTCTGATCTTCAGATGCGCCATTCAGCTGGAATTGGCGTCGTGCCAATGTGTTTGCACATGGACTTGGAAGTATACACTGCTTTCGATGTCAATGAATGGCGCTGATTGCATTCGGAAACACAGCACGTACCTTGGCTAACTTCCCTACTAGGTAGATCCCGTCTCGAATTATGTCTCTAGCGCGTTGGGAGCCACCATAGTGGGATGCAAAATATGCGACAGTGCCGCCTGGCAAGGATAGGTATCCAACCAATTTAGAGGTAATTGTGCGCAACTGTAGGGTATTTCACCTGACTTCGGGTGTTGGACAATGTTGGAGTTAGGGGGAAGACTGGTGGTAAGTTGACTTGTTTGCACACTTCGCGGGTTGTGATGGTGAAGAGGGTTCAGACGGGCACAGTATGGTTTCCTATGCGGCTCCAACTCAAATTCGTCCAGTTCAATCGTCCCTCCAGCTGGTGACAAACCTTGCACCATCAGACGCCAGCTGGGAGTCCTTGAATCGTCTGCACCCTCCATGAGAGTGACAAGGATGATCTACCGGTCCTCATCTCATGGTGTCACGTGAGCAGCCTTCATATTACATAAGGACCATGCCAATCTTCCGAATGGTGCACCACATAGGCAGTTTACACTTGTGTCCTGAATCATCAGGCGCCTGGTCATCGCATCCACCACTTTTGGTTAATGCTTCGGTTCGGTCGGGGGGTTGCAGCATCTTCCCCGCACTTCTCTTCTCCAACTTCCGAGACGGCAAGGGACAGCGGTACGTATCTTGGTCACTAGCGACCTCCTCTGGCACTCCCAGATGCCGTCTCCAACTGCCTTTTCCCTTCAATTAGCGAGGAAAGCAGAGGAGAATGGTAGATACATGACCCCACCACCAACTTGCCGACTTGACTTCCCGAGTCCTTTTTGACCGGGCTTTGCTACACCGGGCAGGGATAAGCAACCGGCCAAGTCTATGGAATACTTCACAGTGTTCAATTTCTTTCACTCGAAAGCGCCACACGAGCACCCCTCACCCTTCTCCATGACGCGCCTGTCCGTCCCCACGGGTCAAGTGAGCGGCATGGCCACTGCCCCAGGTCGACGCTTCTGACTGGCAGCTGAATTCCATCTTGGCGTCCCAAGGTGGAGATTTGGAGTTCCCGGGCTATGTTGCCGTTCTGCTTCCCGATGTCGATGCCGGTCTCTTGGTCCCCTTCGGACCAGTCTCACTGAATCGACCATCTCCCCGCCGTCCATCCCAACTACACCCCGATTTAGAAAATTGCACCAATCGGTCTATTACCATATATAATCTATCCATCGCCCCTTCTCTTCACTTTCCATCATCTCTCGAAGTCATTCTCTCCCCGATCCTTCTCAACCCCATTCCGTCATAGTAGCCCGCCCTCAAGAGTCCTGTGAGAGCCTCTTGCCTGTTGTACGGTCTTGCCTTTCTCTGCTACTTGGACTCAACTCCAACCTGTACTTTACTGGCATCATAATATGGAGGCGCAACCTGACCGCCAGCCGGGCTCGACCCATTACGATATTGGTAACGTTTTGTCCCTCTCACCGCCGTAGAACCCTACGCTAACATGTATATGTCCAAAGTCATTGTTGGCGCTGGGCCCGTGGGCCTAATGCTGTCGACCATTCTGGCCAGATGGGGTTACAAGATTAAGCACATTGACAATCGAGCTGAACCGACACCGACTGGAAGGGCGGATGGCATCCAGCCTCGTTCCTTGGATCTGCTTCGTAACATGGGTCTGAAGTCAGCCGTTATGGCACACAAACCTGCAAGGGTTTACGAAGTGGCTTTCTGGGACCCAGCCCAGTCTGGTAGTGGGATCGCCAGAACTGGCACTTGGGCAAGTTGCCCTAGCTTTATCGATGCCAGGTATCCCTTCACTACACTCCTGCATCAAGGTCACATCGAGCGAGTTTTCATCGATGACCTCAATAAGAACGGCGTTCAGGTTCAAAGACCATGGACCATCACGGGGTTTACTTCCAACGAGGCCGAAAACCCCGAGTACCCTGTTGAGGTCCGGTTAGAGCATGTCGATGGAACTGCCCAGGAGACGTTGCGTGCCAAGTACCTCTTCGGCGGCGAGGGCGCGCGCTCGTTCATCCGGAATCAACTGCAGATCGGTATCCAGCACAAAGATCCCATCTCTCACGTATGGGGTGTTATGGATGGTGTCGTCGAGACTGATTTCCCCGATATCAAGGTAAGCGACTTTATTGACACCCATCAAGTGAAGAACAGTAACTGATCGAACAAAGATGAAATGCACGATCCATAGCAAGCACGGCTCCATCATGGTTATCCCCCGCGAGGACAACATGGTACGCCTTTACATCCAGATTGCATCGTCGACCGACCCAGACTGGAATCCGCGTAAGACGGCAACGGAGCAAGATGTCCAAGAGTCGGCAAAGCGAATCCTTGAGCCATACTCCATCAAGTGGGAGAGGGTCGAATGGTACTCAGTATATCCCATTGGCCAGGGCATTTCGGATCGTTACACTCTCGACCAGCGGGTATTCCTTGGTGGCGATGCATGCCACACCCACAGCGTAAGTCGTATGCAAACTAGATGTTGCTGCTTTGCTAACCGCATTATCAGCCCAAAGCCGGCCAAGGAATGAACACGGCATTCTTGGACGCCCAGAATCTGGCTTGGAAGATCCATGCGGTGGAGGCTGGATTTGCACACCGCGATATCCTGAAGACCTACGAGACCGAGCGAAGGGACGTAGCTGAGACATTGCTCAACTTCGACAACAAGTACGCCAAGTTGTTCTCTCAAAGACCCCCAGCCGCAAGTGAAGTCGAGGCAGCCTCGAAGAAGACTGTCGCCAAGGACCAATCCGACAACGCGTTCATACAGACTTTCAAGGAGTCTTGTGAGTTTACAAGTGGTTACGGTGTAGCCTACAAGGCGAACGCTCTGAATTGGTCAGAGACACACCCTGCCAAATCATCTTTGATTAACCCCGAGGGCGTCAAACTTCGCACTGGACGCTTGTTCATCAATGCCGATGTGACGAGGGTTGTTGATGCCAACGTCGTCCACCTTGAGCAAGAAATACCTCTCAACGGTTCATTTCGTATCTTTGTGTTTGCGGGAAAGCCCTCGACCACGCGCAATGCCATCAAGGACTTTGCCAGCCACCTCAACAGCAAGCGGTCATTTTACACTGCGTATCTCAGAGAAGACTTGAGTAGCGTATCGCACCATGAAGCGCACAATCCCCACAGCTTGTTTTTCACGTTATGCACCATTTTTGCGGCCAGCAGAAGCAGCATCGAAATTTCTCGCGATTTGCCTGAGGTTCTGGGGCGATACCGCGAACATGTGTACGCAGACGACAGATGGGACCGACGAGTCCAAGATGCCAAGGCAGCCGCACATGCCAAGATGGGACTCGACGAGGAAAAGGGCGGTGTTGTTGTCGTGCGTCCAGATGGCTACGTTGGTTTGGTTGCGAAATTGGTGGAGGGCAGTGGCACGGTTGATGCGCTGAACGAGTATTTTGGTACGTTTTGTACCAAGAGGTTCGGGGAGACGCTGGCGCAACTGTAGTGTATCCGAGGAATGAGGCATGGTAGTTGGCAGCATAAGGGTTTCACAGCATTGGTATATACTGGATTTTATGAGACGGCGTCACGGAGCGAGACTCCTCTTGATGAGATAGAGATCGGGCGCACTGCGCCTGCAATTCCTAAGAAAGGTTCAATCTTGCTTTGATCCAAGCAAAAATGATGCGCCCCCCGGCCAATGTTTTCGTGTTTTCGGGGGTCTTGTTTTGCGCAGGACCATGGGCAGGTCCAACAGCAACGTTGTACAAACCCGAAGATGCAGCTCGTGCTTCTACCGGCGGTGAGAGGGACTGGGGAACATAGGATTAGACCAGCGACGAATTGTCATTACGGAAGGGTGGTTCGCTCCAGCTACCGATTTAAAGAAAAAAAGAGATGCGTTATGGCGGGGCGACCCCTGCAGGATACACCTGAGAAGGTACCTATGTACCTTAGCTCATTCCCTCCATGCTTCCTTAGACAGCCCGTTTGGAGCTGTCAAAAAACTGCAGGCGTTCTTTCCTAAACACCACCTGCCATTGTACCTGTCCCCCCCAACGGGGATTTCGCAACTTCCTACCATATCGTCCGCACCTTCCATTTCCTAGCGCGCAATTGTTTGACGTATCTTCCAGGCCTGCGATAAACTCTCACCGCCTAGAAGATCACGCATACTTCTTTTTGCGCGCAACAAACGGACGGTACCTCGCCATGCGCTTGTTTCCACCATCGATTTTCCCCAATCCACACCCGCTTCGACTTCCATCACGACTGCCTCGTCACAACGCGATACGAACTACTCGACTCAACAGCGCGCCCTGTCACAAGTTTGAGATTGAGAAGCCACAGAAGCACTGTAAATGCCCGTCATATTTTTTTTCTCTCGCTTCATTGCGCCTTTCATTCGCTCGTCTTTCTTTGCGCCGCATTACCTTTCTAGATACTCGTTGCTCAGTTCTGAGCCTCGCGACTCCCCAGCTAACAATCATGGTGTTACAGAGACCCCAGGACCGGCCTCGACGTCCTCTTTCGAAAATCGGATTCTTTCGATCATACGACGAGTTCCTCGCGAGCTACTCTCTTCGAGACCGACCTGCCCCCTTCGAGAAACCGCCGACGACGACGTTCGGGTACTCTTGGGAAGCCCACCCCACCAGCCCTTGCCTTCTGGTCAACCCGGGTCTCGACCCCCGCGATCCACTCGCATGCGGTGTTGCCCCTCGTCAATTGAAGACTTTCATCGGAAATCGATACAATTCACGATTCGGCCATCAACTGACTGACCAGAAAACCACCCCCTCATATGCCTGTGGGATCAAGGAAGCGACGAAAGACAAACCAAACGAACCAAGCAAGAGACCAACCAAGACGTTTGGCCAGCGGCAGAATATATTTAAACCCATCTACCCCAACGCGGTACAGATCCCAACACCGATCAATAATCCGAGACACAACCTCCGAGCGGGTAGTAATTTGTCGGTTGGGGTTGTCCAGAACGCAAATAAACAATCCTTTCATGAACCATTTGTTGGCCAACAATCAACGTCCAATACAGTTGGCCTCCGTACTTTTCGGTTTCGGAAAGCCTCACAAGCTGAATTCCCCAGGCGCGCAACGGCGTACAACTCTCTGGCATCAAAGGCAACCTGCATTGCCAGGTTCCACCGACCTAGAAGGGGCTCTTTCGTTCCTGTGCTAACCTCTTCAACCGTTGAAGCTTCCCTGGCCTCTAAGAGCTGTGGGCTAAAGGAATTCGATATCCGGCCGAAGGAGGAGAGAAAGCCACTGTTCGGCCCGGTCAGGTCTTCGGTCAACAGACCGGGAAACGTATTCTTTCGCACCAAAGGCTTCACTTCACCACCAAGGACAAATCTCGGGGTTCGTTTCACACAAAACACAAATTCGGCTCCAACCAGACTCTACCCTCGGCGCCAGCAACACCGGCTGGTGCTGTCCTCAAGTCATCCTTTCTTGAATGGAACACGGCCGTCGTCCCTCCCCACCAGCCGACGCTCGTTGAGTTGAATGAGACTTCGGGAACCACAAGCTTTGTAGTTCAAGGGTCTTGCTTCAGGACAATAACTATCCAACCAGCCGGACAGCAAGGACATCCACCATCTGCCGATCGAGGCTCGGCCTGCAATAGCATATCACGCAAGCGGCGGGCTGAAGACTCCGAGCTGGACTTGATCGTAGCGAATGCAGCGGAACAGACTCAGCGTGCACAAGGCCCGTTTATGAACATACAAGCTGCTACTGGTTCGGACTTAGACGAGCAAAACGTACGTTGCCGGCCAGCATTACCACAGAATCATACTAATAAGTTGTGATAGAGATCTCAGGGCCGCACGGCTTGGCTTACCAATATCATGACATCAGTCCGTGGTGCTGTTACCAAAGTCTCCCATAGTATTGCTGGTTACGGTGAGTTTGCTTGCGAAGTGTCTGGTTGTTGTCCAATTCTAATTAATGCCCCAGTGTATCCTCGCAATCACAACGTCGTCGAGCGGCACTTCTGTGACCAGCAAACCGGCAATATCGCCACCAAGCGCATCAAGTTGGAGCCCGGTAATGAATCTGCCGACGGAACAGCGCCTGCAGACCAGCCCACTCGAGTTGCCGACGAAGAAGCATTAAAGACCAATCTCACTTGGGTTGACGAGTCAACGAGAGTTGCCCACTGGCATCAAGTAGCTCCGTTGGTCCAGGTATTGAAGAGCATCAGCCGTCGGACCCAAAAGGGGCAATCTGGATCTAGAGCTGGGTCACCTGCATCTCGAATGGACGACGAATGCCGTTCGCGGCGCCTTTACTCTCTCGGTGCATACCTCAAGATATTCCAGCAAACTGCGTTCATCCTTGAGAGCATCTACTCTCATACTTTCTTGATGAAGTTGAAGGACACTTTCAAGTTTCCCCAGTTAGTTATGGACTATAAACTTAGCCCCGATGAGTATCTCGCCGTTAATGCGGCAAAACACTTTCTCGATGACATCCCCAAAGAATGTGCGCCTATCCTCATTGAGGCAGGGGTCACGTCTCGAACCCTCAAGGGCATCAGCACCGACTTGAGCGCGCTCGCCAATCGGAAGCCAATGCCTGGGCTTGTCCAACGAGCTGGATTTGTCGGCAAAGTGATGAAATTCTTTCGAGGTGGCGATAGCTTCGGCTTTGAAGCCTCCGATGACCCTGTGTCAAGCCTTGATTTGGAGATTCCCGGTAGCTTCCCGGATACGCAGATAAAACCCGAAAGTCAAGACGAGGAGGAAAAGCCTTCACAAGCAACTCCCGACGCAAGACTAGCGAGGATGCCCTCAAAGCCATTCATTCCCGTTACAACTACGGATGCTTACACCTTTGTCCGAGAACATTTGGCTGAGATGGCGACTAAAAGACGGACGGTGTACAAGGATGCACCTCTTGGAATGGCACCCGAGTACCTACTGCCCAAAGCGAGCCCCATCTCCATACTCCGGAGAGAGAGCCAATCACTTGTTGCATTGAAACGGCTTCAGAAAGCTCGAGGCATGAAGAAGGTGCAATTCGCGGCATCGGCAAAGTCATCATCACCATCGCCAGCCAAGTCCATCGGCTTTTTAAATAGAATATTTGGCCCTTCTACAGTTTTTGGCTCGCCCCTCCGACAACTTGAAGAGAATGGATCTCTGAGCGACGCGCAAACAGACGGATCACCTGATAGTCGCAATTCTCAAAAGCCAGATCAGGAAGCGAGTACAGAGCCAGAGACTGAGAACACTTCAGAGGATAGCGACGGGGAAACCGCCGCGGCTAGATGTCAACCCAGACTCGTGCAACATCTGAATGAATCCTTGAACGAGCTTGAAGCGAAGGGTTTCTTTGTGAAAGATGAATCACGGGAGTCGCCATCCTGTCCACCAAGCCCTCCGACACTGGCAGGTCTGACTATTTCGGATGACAAAGAAGAAGAGCTTGAGGATCTTTCTGCTGCTCTTCAGTTAATGCTAGATGTCGATGAGGCACGGCGACGGGCAGAGGAAGAAAGGAAGGCCAAGGCGGCAGAAGAAGAAAGACTGCGCAAAACTGGCGGGTTGCGCGCTCCTCGAAGACGTTTAATTACATCGTTGCCGGAGGTCTGGTCCCGGAAAGTATTGGAATCGTTGAGTGTGAGCCCCAACCAGGTCCTTACAACCACAGCCGAGAACGTCGAGCTCAGACGACACGACTTCCTCAAGGTTGTTCCGGAGACAGAGTGGCTCAACGACGAGATTGTTAATGGTGCACTGCAATGGGTCGATCGATATGTCAACGCAGCCGCAGGCATTACAGATATACGATCGCCAAAGAGGGTATGTTTAGCTATGGGATCATTCTTCTACAAAAGATTGGAGGACAATGGTGTTCAAGGCACTGAACGAGGTCTTCGGCGATATGGAGTTTCGAAGGCCAACTTCCTCGATCTAGAGACGATTCTAATGCCCATTTGCAAGAACAACCATTGGACATTGCTGGTCGTTCGGCCACAGAAGCGAACAGTATCGCACATGGACTCTTTCAATCCCAACGGGTCAGCAGCCCATACCAATAGAGCCTTGCAGTGGATCCATGCTTTCTTAGGAAACGATTACAAGACAAACGAGTGGAAGACAGTCCGTCACGAGGCTCCTAAGCAGACGAACGGTTATGACTGCGGTGTCTTCACCATCACCAACGGGATATGTCTAGCTCTCGGCCTAAACGCTATTGACACATACTCCGGCGAAGACTTACCAGTTCAGCGCCACAGAATCGCTGGCATGCTCCTGAACAAAGGATTCAGCGGCGAATTCGACCTTGTCGGCCTATAAAGTATCAAATATCATTTTCTAGGGCATACGACGAGCGATTTGGTCGCACCGAATCACCATGACTGGGCTTTTTGCATGCATTGAAGAACCACATGATTGGACAACGTGGAATCAATGGCCAAGGCAGGAGGGCATGGATCAAAAAGGGACTTGACTTTGTCTTCTCTTGTTGTTATTATTAATGTCCCTGCTAGGGAGGAGGGGAAACGGTGATTTATTGGCGTTGGCCGACAATGGTTGGGAGTTCTCGGATACCAAACACAACCCAGGAAAGGGTGTCTCTTGCGATGCTTGTATGAGTGGTTTTCTTTTCTTTTTCTGTTTCATTCTCTTAGTACAGTTTCTTGCCGTCATCTAAGACAGATGAAAACACGCAAGTTCCTTGCCCACAAGTGGCAAGCCGACACTTAATACGAAGGGACCCAGAGGTCATGTTGGTGCAACCCATCGGTCCCACGTATGCCTGGTGACGAAGTCATCCATTATGCGAGCTAGGCTTCGCCGAGCGAGTATTGTCAGCCCATCTAGCGGGTCTGCGTCAACCAGTCTGCCAAAAGAAAAAGAAAAAGAAAAAATTCTTCATCGGATCCAAGAAGGCCCCAGTTACCTGGGCTAGCTAGTGCGTACGTCGTCGAAAGCAAACAAGTGTGTGTAGTTGTTGACTCACATCCCGCGCAAATCCTTTGCCTGGCCGTCTTCTGCCCCCGCCCCCGTCCAAGTATCTGGTCTTGATCCTGGCCAGGCTAGCTAGCTACCTACTTGAATAATATTCAGTCCGTCCGTTGTCTGGCGACCCTTTCCCGGAGACACATCCGTCCTGCCGGGAGTAAGCCGGCGGTTTCAGGTGCGAACGCTGAGAAGAAGAAAAAAAAGAGAAAAAAAAGGGAAAAAAGGGGGCGGGGGAGCCCATCCCGACCCGTGCTGGCTGCTGTTGATGATTGATGGGTATAATAACCCCCCATCTGCGCGCGCGCGACAAGATAGGCGCTCTCCGTTTATCTTACTAGAGGCTAACATCCGAGTCCTGGGATGGAGGAAGAGGCTACCTAGATGGCGGTGGGGGACAGAGGCGGCTCCCTCGCAAAGAGGTAAAGCATTCGAGGAAAAAAATTTCTCCTTTTTCTTTTTCTTTTCTTCTTCCATCATCCCTTCTCCTGTTTGAAAGGGGCGAAGAGGAGGTCGGCGATTTTTACATGCCATGCAAGGCCGCCGCCGACAGAGCGAGCGCACCAAGCAGGCGGGTCCCACGATCTACCCAGGGGTCAGACTGTCCCGTCGGTCTGATACAGGTGAGATGGCCGCCAAGGGCCGGGCGGGCGTGGGAAAGACCCCAAGGGTTCAGCGACTCAGGCATGTGCATATTGTCGAGGAATTGGCGCTTCCGAAGTGGCAAGTCACAGATTTCTTAGAACGGGGACCAGTTGTGCACGATACGGCGCGGCGAGGTGGAGGTCGACCCCTCTCCCATTCTCTCGTTGTTATCCACCCCCCTCGACATTGAACTGGCTCTCCACGCAATGGCGGCCTTGACAGGCATGAATTAAGCTATCAAATCACGCAGGTGACACATACACGAAGAAAGTGACACAGAGAGATATATCCGGCGACCTGCACTTCTCAACTTCAGACCAATAAAGAGTTTTGTGCGAAGAACCGCCAGAGTAAGACGACAAAAGACAACGGGCAAGCTGTGATGGCTTAATGCTCTTCAGTCCACGTTGTCTGCGTTTCAGGGTTGCCCATGTCTTAAGGCGAGTCTTGAGGCAAGCTTTAATTAAGGCTGTACGATCATCAGAATTGGGGACGGACGGCGAATCTGGGGATTGAGACTTAGGTCTATATGTCGTTCCTGCTGATCGTCGTCCATTCGAACTGGCCACGAGAACGGGGTCTTCTGCAGTGGATGTCGAAAGTGGGCGGGCTTATTAAGAGTCAGGAGTCAGGGGCAGGAGACAGGGGCAGGAGTCAGGAGTCAGGATGCTTCTCTGTGCCCCAACGGCAGTACTGAAGTGACCGAGAAACCTCGGATACAGGCCACGGTACGCTGGACGAGGTAGATTGGGCGAAGCGGCCCAAAACAACATAACTACTCGGCTGTTGTGTACAAAATAACAAATGCGGCCAGCAACAGATGGAAATGGGGACAGGATGTTGACAACGTCGTGGCATCTCAAACTCTGCCAGCGACAACGACGGACGACGGCGCTTGGCGATGATCCGACTAGGGCTCGGACTGCAGTCAGACTCAGTCCCTTCCTATGTACCCACCTAACCCTCCGGGGCGCGCTCATTGTGGAGCCTTGTTGCCGGGCTGGTGGTTCCAGGTTTGCTGTCAATGCGGTCAGTAGAATGAGATTGATTCGAAGAGTCAGTTGTTCGATGTCAGAATGTTCTGCTCGGGCAAACGAGACGAGACAGGACCCATACCCGGGTCCGATAAATAATGCGGGATGTAGTGACAGGTACGCTATGATGGGGAACCAAACAAGATTCGCAGGAGAGGGTCCGGGATAGAAGAGAGGGAGAAAAAAAAAACACCTCATGTTGGAGGTGATGGCTGGTGGCTTCGTCGCGCCCAAGGTTATGGATTAGCCGGGTGCCCTGCAACTGGACGTTAGTCGCGTAGGAACGCTGCAGCACTTCTCGTCTTTTGGAAGACGGGCGGCGGCGACGGCTACCAGTTTGTTGGGCCTGTCGGCCGGACTCGCCTGAGGATGTGGTCTGCGCATGTACATACACATGGTAGTTGATGGATGGGTTGACTCGTGATGGTGCGAGAGTAAGAGCGCGGCGTGGTGCGTTCCGAACCTGCTTACTATGTTATGTGGGAGGCGTATGGAGCCTTGGGCAAGTAAGGCTGGGCGCATCCGAGGGCGGGAGAAGTATCGGTCTCGTAGGCGGACGTCGGCGAGTCGGCAGTGTGTAGGCAGGATGAGATGGAGATGGAATTTCGGCCTCCCGGCGAGGCCGTCGGCGCTACGGGGATATTTGTGCTGTTGGAGGGGCCCTGTGCGACTGAGTGTCTCGACAGTTGGCTGTTGTGCAACGCTGTGCACGGTGTGCGTACTAGTGTATGCATGGATTGCCTGGGGTGGCGGAAGAGCCCAGGTGCATGTGGCGTACAGGGGCCGGGGTTCGGTGATTCGTGGTTGAGGCATCAATGGTGTTCCCAATCTCCATTTCCCATTGACGGCGTGATTGCATTGCTCTGTGTTGCCCACGGTCTCCCGGTTCCCAGCGACAAGTTCCCCCATGTCGGATGTCGTTCGTTGGTGCTGCGTCAGGTGAGGCGTTCCACCCGCAGCCGTTCCATCAGGGAGATGCATTGCTGCCACGGACGGAGATTTTGGCGGGAGAAGGATCAGGATCAGCGCAGATGAGCACTAGACCAAGAGGGGCAGGATTCCAGAAGCAAACAGTTTGCCACAATGCGCTCCCTTCTTTTTGAGCTTCCACGGCCATACCGCATCGGGAGGGTCGGAATTGGCAAGGAGCGGACAGCGAAGATGCCCAGCCCAGCCCAGCCCGGCCTTGACCGCTGAACTCAGGCAAGGTAGGGCGGTTGGGCTGCACAATGTATCCGTACGAAAAAAGAAGCATGAGTAATCCCAGTGTGGCCGTCAAATGTTGCCGCTGTTTGCAGAAATGGAACCACAAGAGAGAGCAAGAAGCTGCGCTTGAAGGACAGACTCCAAGCTGGAGTACGTACCTCGGTTGCTTATGATATGCTACCTTGGCGAGTCGCGTGTCTTTCCATCCCCTCTGCACACTGCTTAGGCCCCGCGGGAGCGGCAGCCCAGGGAGACGACAAATCCCCCGCGCGCACAGAAGGTGCTATGGAACTTTCTTTGCCTGTTCCTCTTTGGATCATGACGACATGGAGCGCCTAGAGTCCGAACAGACGCACCCCCCCTAGGCGTTTGACTGTGCATTGGCCTCCTCTTTCCCTTTTTTTTTTTGGGGGGGGGGGGGGGGGGGGGGGGGTTGTGGGTGTGTGTGTATGTGTGTGTGCGCGCGCGCGCAAAGACAGTGCCTTCTTCCGCGTTGCTTCCGCATCGTCCTATTTTTCAAAATTTTCACACTCCGTCATCCTTGGGCGGGCTAGACTCGGTCTTTCCATGCAATTCCGGCCTTTACGTATTCAATTGTGGCTTGCCGAATGCCAAGACATCATCGGCCCCTCTAAACAGCGTTTGCTGATCATCCCGAGAAAGCTTGGGGGGCAGCGATCGGAAATGAGACAATGTGAACCTCCGAATCTGTCCCCCTGGAGCGGTTGACGGCGGCATCAACAAAGTCTTGAGACAATTATCAAGAGGTTACTCATTGGGCATCTGTAGTGTAGAAGAAAAGGCACGAAAAAATTTCCCTTTGGAAGGGAAAGGGGACCCGGCAACTCTCGTAAACATGGAAGTCCCAGCGACGGAATCGCCGTTGGACTGTGCTTGCCTGCGTCCCAACATACGCACCATTTGCTTAGCTTATTAAGGTAGGGAAGGGTATCGCAAGGTGCCATTGGCCTCGCAACCATGAAGAATCTTAAAGATGGCTTCATGCTAACATTGACCACCCCCTGTCATCACAATCAGGATAGACATTCTGGAAATTGGACCAACATACCGGTACCGTCCTACGAATGTGGGACGTGGGTGGGTGTACGCAGTGATCCCACCGCATGCATGGAAGCGCGGGAGAATGAAAAACTTCTGCAGCGCTACGTGATGTAATCTTCCTTTTCGTCTTCATCCGCCCGGACAAGCGTAAGCGTCAGCGTCAGCATCAATGATCTATCAGCATCGGTTGGATAAGGATTGCCTCCTCTAACACCAAGCGCTGCAGGGCACTACGGCGAGGGGGAGGAAGCTTCAGATTGGCCAATTTTTCTTTAACCCGGCGCCCGTAATCAAACCTCTCCAGTCCAATGAATGAAAAATAAAAAAAATAAAAATAAAAGCTCATCGAAGAGAAAGAGGGGATAAAAGATGCCGACCAAAAAGAGCATCTTTGCTGATTATTCTCAACCATGGATTGTGCTTCGTCTTGGCTGATGAACACCGAGGCAGTAACCTGACTAAATCGTCTGACCTCCCCTTTCTGGTCATTAACTCCGCCGCGCTTCAAACGCCTAGATTTATTTTTTTTACCTTTCCATGGCTGGCCTGTTTTGTCCTGTCAACTTTGTCAACTTCCAAGGTTTTCAAGCAAGAAAAGAAAAGGAAATGAAGTGGAAGTAATTCGCCACCCCCCCCCCCCTTTCACCTCCCTTCTCAAATCCGTTCTATGTCCTGTCCAATCCAGTCAGGTTCAGCCAGGCTTGTTTTCGCCGCCGCCACACACCACTCTTTATTTTATTTTATAACCTTGTTCAGGTTGCCTGCGCCCCAAAACGCGACCGTCTGACGGTGGCAAACCTCGTCACAATCGATACGTAATTCTAGGCCCCGAATTTCACACGTGGACGGTGGTCATCGCCGGTGCTGTCTATCCTAGTGGAAGAAGTAACCCCCAAGCGTTTTTCAATCGCCCGTCGAATATACGGTAAGTTGTGCATACCAGCTCAAGAAGAGAGGAACCCAGTGTGAAGTCGTAGTCGCCGCCGATGTAGATGGCGACTTAAAGATAGAGAACCGCAATGACAAACAAAAGCGGACCTCGGTGGGTTGACTGGCGGCTGCAGGTCTTGGAAGCCAACCCCCGATTCCTCAAGACAAATGCCCTTTCAGCCACAATCGTTATCTCGGTCAAGGGCTCAAGAGTCAGGCGAGTCGACCACAAGTGCAATGATTGATTCAAACAGAGCCAGGCGGAAACTTGGCCGGAGCCGGGTATGTGCGTCAGAAACGGTTTCAATATTTGATTGTTCATCTGTCTTAGACAGCCTGGGCGGCAAGCAAAGGAACCACAACCAACCAAAGTCTCCAAGGAGGCAAAGAAACGAACCCTTGGCTGTCATGTTCCTTCACATTCTTTCCGCCTTCCATCCCGCTTCGTCACATTTGATCGACAGCCACTCCTCTGCTCCGTTCGCATCCGGACGGGCTGCAACTGCAACCCTCCCAATGCACTTGCAAGTTGCATGGTACATACACTACTACCTACCTATGCAAGGCAGGCCGCAGCACACAAAACGGCCAACGACGCCGTTCCCCTAACCCCATCCCGCAACACCCCTCTTCTCAGGCCCGAATTGCCCAACCAAGCCCAAGCTCGCAGCCCGCTGAACATTCCGCAGGCTTGGATGGCCTTGGTCACGGTGCTTATTTGTCCACTCGCCCAATTAGCACACTCGGCTCCAGGAAGCCAAGGCAATCGAGTAACCCTGGGCCATAAGACACTTGCGCTTCCTTCTTGATATCAAAGCCACACATACCTGTCACCTTGGGGCCGGGATTGGACAAAGGATGCTCGTAGTGTAGAACATTTCGGCGGGGGGAAGTGAATCAGGCACGCGAAGCACCAAAAACCCGATTGCCGTGTATCTTGAGGGATGCCAGAAAAGGCGTCTCACACGCCCCTCCCCAGGTCTGCACTACCAGAAAGGGATCCCCTCTCCACGATCGTCGCCCATGCGTTGGTAAAGTGGATGGTGGATGATGAGTGGGCAACCCCCCAGAGATTTTACCCTCTTGTCAGCCACACATGGTCCGTTCTGTGCCCGGGTAGTTCGCATAGTTTGTTTGCAGCCGGCGACCGCCTCTCGGGATCGAACCACCCCACCATCTTTCGCCATGCCCGAGAAATCACTTGAGTGGCTGAACCACTCCCAGAGACAACACCAGCCCGCATTCTACGTCTGCATCCGTTCCATTGTTTCCCTCTTTTCCTTTCCTTTGGTCTCCCCTTTGACCCGATCATCGCTGGAACCTTGACGAGACAGGCCATACGCTTGTCTATTTCTTATCGCCGTCGGCTGGTTGCCAAGCAAGTTCAGGCGGATGGGGCGCGGGGATGGCGGCTTGCGGCGGCAGAGCTACACGCACCCACATGAACCACATGTCATACCCTGCACGCTTTGATGGACGGCACATCCCCCATTCGTCTGACCGTCCGGCGACGATGATTTCATTGCACGCACTTCCCCCTCCAGTCCCCGGGGCCTCAACCCCCCCCGTGAGAGTCACTAGCCACAACTTCCGGAAGGTACGTTGAAAATGCCGTCATTAGGGCTTCTGGAACGGACGAGAACAGGAGAGCATTGACTGATTAGGTAGGTGCCCACCCCCGTTGTTTTGTCCCCTTCCAAAGTTACCTATCTGGGGCCTTTATTTTATTTTATTCTATTGTTTTAGCGACCCCAGGACCCGTGGATCACAGACCTTGTCTTCTCAATCGGAGCCGACCCCCGCCAATTCATCAGTTCATCAGCACCATCGCACTCACGGCCTGCCCATCTCGGTAGGAACCCCCATTGGAAGCGAGGCCTTGGCTCCATTTTCGTCCAGAGCCGTCAGGGCGAGTCGGTCTGGGTTCGGAAGCGCATCTCCAGTGGCCAAGGCAGTTTAGCCAGCCCTCATTTCGGACCAAGTGTCGAGAAATGGAAAAGCAACAGAAGCTCGGACACACAAATGTAATCACGGCAGTGTGTCTTTTTTAATTTTTATCATGGATTGATTCGGATGAATCGCCGCGGCGGCCGTAACTCTGTCTCTCTTCGGCTTCCAAGTCCGGAACCAATAGAAGAGATCGGATCAGTCTTTGAGGCTCATTGCCGTTCCGGGCGCTGAACATCCATGCACCCACCATTCGGCCCCCAAGATCGAGGTGTGCGATGGGGTGGCTGGTTTCTTCCCCCAAGTGCATATCCCATCGCCAGGTCGGCCGTCGGCGCGGCAATGTCTAACTGGAATTCTAGACGCTGACAGATTACACACTCCTCAACTGCCGTGGTGGGTGTGTGTGTGTGTGTGTGTCTGTGTTAACGTCTCAAAAGGGGGGGAGGGGGGCAATAAGGGGCTGCATCTCCTCAGCCGGGATTTGTGGTTGGGCGATTGTAATCTTATGCCATGTCGAGGCAAATACTTGCAAGGGATTGGTGCGTTGGAGGATGGCAAGAGACGAGGGATGCCGGCCGGCGGGAGGTAGAGAGCCGCTCACTCCCCTCTTGTCCTACGAAGGAACACCAAGCACGGAGGTTTCTGCTGAAAATTAATTAGTAGGGGCATACGTGCGTTTTGCCCCCAGGTCACCCCAGGAGGGAGGACTCGACTGTCACTTTCTGCTTTCGGAAATCTGTCGAGGGCCTTGTTGGGTATTAACATGTTGCACAACCAGGTTGCCAGGGAGGCGCGGGGTCGCTGTAGGTGGAAATTCGCGTCCGGCTATCGATCCGGGGTTAGAAACCGCAACAGACAACTGACGTACACTGTCGGGAGCGTGAGCTAGTGTGAGATGAAGAGTGTACCGTACCCGCCCGTCCGTGTCTTGGACGAAATTATGACGGCATATGCTGAAATGCGGCGGCACATCACGTCTTTCCCACAACCTCCCTCTCGTCGCAGCGAACAACAGGAGAAGCAAAGGAAGGCTGGGGAGGATTCCTCTGTGCTGCATCATCATCATCACATGGCTTTATGCCGCGATCGGAAAGCCCACCACACTGCTGCATCCCACTAGCACGCATGTTGATCAGACATTGGTGTCATAGCATGGCATGCTCTGATTGCAGATCCACAGCGCTAGGCTTCATTACCTCAGCATAGGTACTCAATCACTAGCCTGGTAGTGTTCTTGGATCCGGGGTATTGCAGTGAGAGAGAGACAATTGGGGAGAGGCAGAGCAAAAAGGGTGGAGCGAGACATGGTGAACGGAGAAACAATGCCAAGCTCACGATGCCTGGGGAAAAGTGAGGAATCGTTGCATGGGCATAAATGAAAACGCCGACGAGATGAGGAGATGAGGATAAACACTAGGAATGGCTGGCCTTACCCGGTGGTGATCCACATGGTTGCTTCGCACCTGGTGGTGAGACTCGGTGATGCTGCTTCACCTCAATCACCGGTCAACCATGCCAAAAACGAGTCCACGGTGCACAGATTCATCAGTCATCAATCAACTAGACGGTCAGTTACCTGTGAGTGCGCGGGCGACACTGGAGCAGCGCGGCCGCCGACTGGGGTGTGGAGGGTTCTCTGGTCGGATGTTTCTCTTACGGTGGATCGGTACAGTGACGCAGTGGATACGGTGGTGCGACGTGCGACGCTACTGGGAGGACAGGAAGGTCACGGTGTTCAGATACCTCTGTGGTAAAGGTGCGGGCTACAAAGGTGCGTGACGCCAGTGGTAGTGGTACTGTTCGCCTTTGCTCCATAAGGGCTCCGTCAGCTTTTTACGAAAAGTGAACCGGGGAGGTCCTTGAATTTGGCACTTTTAGCGGATCCGGCCAGAGACAGCTGCGACTGATTGATTCATGGCTGGGCGAAGCTGACTGATAGCGAAACGGGTGATGAGACGGGGAAATGACCGAAGACAATTGCTGTTGGGAAAGAGCTAAAGCGCACGCGCGCTCGGATGACGGCCCCTTGAATGAGGAGTGCCAGATCCCGAGTAGAGGACCGCGGCACCGGGACGGTCGGGGTGCTGGCTGCGCCGCAGCAGCGCTGCAGTAGTGTTGTCGAGACTGGAGGGATGTGTCAGCTAGACCGGAGAGTAGGCTGATGGGATCGTGTTTGGTGGAATCTGTGACATCCAATTACGCCACTGGCATGCGTTGCAAAAAGAGCGCCCGTCAAAAGTGTCAGGCGCGCGCCCGAGGGCATTGCAAGAGGATGGAGTGCCTGTGGATGATGAGATGGAGCTCAAGATGGGACGGAGGGGAATCCTGTGGATGAGCGACAAGCGCGGGGTATGATTGGATACTGGGGGCTAAACGGCAAAAACGGGCATGGGGCCAAGGAAGCAAGAAGGATAGCCGGCACTGAGAGGAGGGTCCTGGATGACAATGACGGTAACTGGCTTGGAGCATCGTAGGACGGCTGATGTTGGCGGACGACGACGGAGCGAGGCTGTGAACAGAGTCCATGGCGATGAAATCACCGGTCCTCGTGCTCGTGTGGGATGTTTGTGGCTTCTGGAGGAAAGTGGGTCGTCCGGTGCTGGTTGAAACGACGCTGTACGGGAAATGTATGGGGGAATCGCCTAGCTGTCGCTCGTGGGCGTCGCCCTTTGCTGTAGGCACTTTGGTGCCGACTCACCCCCAGGGCAGGCCAGAGGGCGATGGGCGACAGAAAGTGCATAAAACAAGGGCGAGCAAGCGAGCGATGAATGCGCGAGATGGCGAGACTGGGATGGCAGACGAACGGACAGCAGCGGAAAGAGTGGATTGGGTCGGGCTGGGCGGCTTCAAAGTTGAGGCGTGGCATCCAATAGCACTCGATAACCAGGGAAAGTCTCCGTAGAAAACGGGCAAAATAGGTAAATTTCGGGAGGTCAGCTGGATGGCGTCCAGGCCGAGAACGCGAAGGTGGGAAAATAAAATAAACATAAAATAGAACCCCAGTTATAACGCTGGCGCAGGAAAAGGCACTAAGAAGGGGGGAGAAGGAAAAAAGCCCCCGACCTAGACCACCGAAGGCGTGCCCCATTTTGGTCCCGTCACTCCCTCAACTCCTCATGCCTCATCCCACCTTGGCTGTTCCGCAAGTGTAACCCCTGCTTCCGTCCTCTGTCCTTCCGCCTTCTATTCCACCCCTTCTTCGAAATATTCCACAAGCCTTCCATTCTGCGTCTCTGCGTTTTTCTGTGCACTTTCCCTAAACAGTATCAATCGGCCCACAAAGCACCGCTATTGGCTCGCTCGGCCCCTCCTTCGAAGTCTTCTAGTGCGCTCTAGTGCAGTGCTCTTCCCACTCCACCCACACCTCTTTTCACTCTCCACCGTATACCCACCCCCCTTCCGTTTGCTTTGCCCTCCGTGTCTCTTCTCCTTTCCTTTCCATCCCGTCTTCTACCAGTCTTCTATTTCACCCTGCACCGCCGCCACCGGTGCTGCTGTTGCTGTGCACCTCACACTCATTCTTGTGCTCAGCCTACAAGGCCCCCATCGCCCGGGTCCCCTGTAACTGATTGATGGGGGGCAGAAAGGGGGTTAGGCCCCCTGGGATGATACGACTCCACATAATTGATGGGGCAAAAAAACACCACAGTCCACACTCAAGATGGCTCGGCTGCGATGGGTACATATAACAACAATACTCGGGCTTCCTTAGCAAGCCGAAAGTCCCGCCTCCGACAGGCTCTGAAGGTGTTCACAGCCTGACCACGGCCAAATCTCCCCGCCTCCGTGCCACTCTGTCGTCGCAAGAGCAACGCGTCACTTGTTAGTCACGGCATGCCTCCACCAGTACCCGCCTGCAGTGGTGGTGTACCCCAAAGGAAAGGCACCTGGGGAGTAATGGACGACTCTTATTCTGTGTTACTGATAGCACCACAGAGTATCCCTGGGCGTCTTCATTTCGTCCGTCTGCTCCTCTTGCTTTGGTTGTTGTATATGGGCGATACCAGACAGGAGACTGTAACGCTTGACTCAATACACTGCCTGCTCTTCATTGGCCGTTGTCTGCCTTCTCTTTCCAGACAATGATGTGCCCTCCTGCCTCGTTCTTGTCTCCTTTGCCCGATAGACCCCTGCAACTTGCAGGCATGCAGTGTAGGCCGTAGGCATTTCCGCTCAAATGGTGGGCCGGCTCTTTTTGCTGCTGTTACATGGGGAGTGTTCGAGGGCGAGTATCGCTGCAACTATATTTGCCTGTGCAAACTACCTCTCCTGAAGCGTCGCTCCATGTATCGTCCCCTTGCCCTCCTGGGCTGGTCTTCCCACACTCGCACCCTCGCATGCCCCCCTGTGGCCAGGCATGCCCTGTCCAGCGCTCCTTGCCCCGTCCAACGCGTCGTCCGGGCCACCCTCCAACAGGCAAGAGCGATTGACTGGACTGGGACCGTCCTGGCTGATGCTGGTCTGGTGGATGGGAAGTGCTGCATGGATGGCATGGAGAGAGCATGGAAATGGTTGATGGATCTGATTTGATGTGCTCCCACCACACCCCCCATGTGTGTCTGCCCCCCCTGCCCACCAACAAGGGTCCCTATGTGTACCGTCTAGGTATTGGTGAAAGGTACTCCTGTCCATCCATGCTGTGCGCTGCAAGGTGACTGAAAGCGACGTAAAGGGCGTAAGTACGTACCTCATTCGGCGCCAGAGGTACGCAAGATACAAGGCCAGGCCTAACGCTACCCTCACACTGGCCCCGTCCCTAGCCTGAACTGACCTTACGCTACTGTTCCCTGCCTTACCACCTCGCCTACCTACGGCACGGTACCGCCGCCGCCGCCGTCAACAGGCAGGTAGGCCCCAGGTAGACGAAGTACCTCCACTGTCTGAACGGATACGGGTCGCATTTTAGCTATCTCATGTCCTCTCCTCCTACCCATTCCCATCATTCCTACCGTTAATGCATCACCTTTCCCTCTCCTTCCCAAATCACCCACTCCTCATCTACTCGACATTCTAGCCCTTGTTCATCATTTTTCTTCTTCCACTCTCTCACCATACACTACTCCGTTCTATCGTCCACACCGGCCAACTTCGCGTGATACCCCTCAGAGATACCCGTTGCCGAACCACATTATATCCACCGACGCCGCCTACCATCTTCTTCGGTCCTCCTCGCGCACTATACTACACTGGTCACTCGTTCGCTGCTACATATTTTGGCTCCTACCCAACCAAACAGCAACTTTGAAAGGCATTTCTTGTATAGCACCGACGAATTTGAACGTCGCGCATCGTGTAGTACCCTCCGATCAGCATCCGCAACCCGAAATCGAAATCGCTCAGCCAACAAGACGTCACGTCGCCATTCTGCAAGCCACGAACGAGGGTACTCGTCTTTTCCGTCTCGCGCAGCCTAGAGTGTACTGGACGATTGTCGAAACGTGTGTGTGGCTTGGTTGCATTCCGCATAGATCTCCTCGGGCATTCTGCTACTTGGCTACCTTGGCGGTTCGCTGCATTCCTGCCGGCGACTGACTGTTGTCTGCGACACTCTGCAACCAGCATTTTGCACACTCATTGCCGATTGCGACGAGTCAATTCCATTCCCGTCACCAAGACACTTCTAGCGCCTCCAGTCTTGTCTTAGTGCAAGCCTCCTTCCAAAGCCCGCTTAAAGGAACTGCCCTTATCTGCAACGCTCTTTGGGCTATTTACCTCGCGTGGGCCCCATCCGTTCCAGCACGTCAGCTTCTCAGCCCATAGCTGTTTGCTCGTTTTCTTGGGTTTTCGACATCTTTGCACCGACCCGTACGAATATACAAGAATATATAATATTCAAACCACGACATAAAACCATCGACTCGCGATCGACAACCCTCGACCCCACCGACGCCCCTGTGTGCGGCTTTCTTACTTCGATATAGGTATTGTTGAGTTGGTAACTGCGTGGATCATCGAGGTTATCGGTAGTCAAGCAAAAGAATAGGTGGGCAACGACACTCTCCGCTCTTGGCAATCCTGGATAGGATTGAACGCCTTCTATGGGGTCATTGAGGCAAGCCTAGGCACACAAGACTGCCCTCCAAGCCCTTGCCGTTCCCCGGAGCAGCACATTTGGCACCTTTCTCTCTCTGCTTGAGAACTCGGCGTGGAAATGAAAAGGTCCAGGATACGAAGGCACTCCCCCGTCTACCTGAGTCCATCACCATCACCCGAGAGGGAGTTGTCACCACCCAGTCCGGCTTCAGCTGTACCGGACTGGGAAATCACCACGATCATGTCGAGATCCAGGCCCACCAGCGGGGCCTTGATGCCAGGCGCCGTTATCCTTGCTCCGCCTTCTCTCTCGGAAATTTTGTCCAACACCTCAACGCCACCATGGACACTAGCAGCCTTCATGGCCTATCTCTCTCAAAATCATTGCCTGGAAACGCTCGAGTTTACCATGGACGCCGATCGATACCGCAAGGCCTATGAGCAGATCATCAATAACCACGAGTGGATTGGCGACGGTAATGAGCACGTTTGTTCGCTTTGGGAGAAGTTGATGCAAGCATACATCATTCCTTACGCTCCCCGAGAAGTTAACCTGCCCTCGCCTGTACGGGACCGCCTTATTGCTCAGAGCTGTTCTTCCACTCCTCCTTCTCCTTCGGAACTGGACGAGGCCGTGAAGATTGTTTATGAACTTATGAACGACTCTGTGCTCGTTCCTTTCATCGAGTCTGTCATGCCTGGCCACACTGATGTGCATATGGAAGAGGACGGGCACGATCGGCAAGGCCGTTCACGTCTTCGTGTAGACGGCGCAGGAGCCAGGTTAGAAGAACCGAGGCGGTCTCCCAAATTTCCTCAGCTGACTGTTGGTCGCAGCGGAGCTACCAGTCGATCGGCTTCTGCCTCGGGCGAGCCCATGGAGCGCGAGGGACTGACGGACGATAGCGGAAGCGCTGCATCTCCTGGTACAGAACCGATGACGCCTCCCACTACCCCACCCACCTCAGACTGGACGTTCAGCACGTCTCCTGGCGGCCTTCAACGAGCTCTGACAGCCCACAACAACGGCTGGAAGAAGGTTGGTGCAAAGCTAGGACTGCACCGCAAATCACGATCCAACCGCCGAAACCATGCACCATCGTCGGCACCCATTACTGACGGAGACGTTTCAATGGCGGAAGCCAGCCAGAGCAACCCATTATAGGAATCAGAGGTCATGCCATCCACCACATCCACCACCCCAGCAACGTCGTCTTCTCATCTCCCGCTAGACGGTTTTGCCCGTGTCCGTCATCTCTTCAACCCATGGGAGGAGCCTCATCCAGGCAAACGGCTGCCTGTTACCACAGAGGCCAGCAACGATTATGAGAAGATTGTTCGCACTGGTTCACAACACGTTACTGGTGGATACAAAGATGGCATGGCCGCAAAGGAACTGAACCCTTATCACCATACCCGGCCGTGGCTGGTGCGGCGTCCAATCCGAGTTCGCTCACGAGCGAACGCCCCGGGTCCACTCAAGATTACGACGGAGATCTCTGAGGATGCAGATGCAAAGTCGACACTGGTGCCAGCTGTTCATAACTTGGGGATCCCATCTCCTGCGATGGCCACCCCAGCTATTCCCCCTGTCGTGCCGGAAGATGAGGGGGAAAAGGCCGCTGCTCAAATTGCCGACACACCAGGCGACACAGAAGTCCAGCCGAGTGGGCTACCTCTGCCTGTGTCCCCGCCAATTGACTGCCAATTCACGGATTTTTCCAATCTGCTTGGTATCAGTGTTCAGTCTGCGCCCGAGGAGGAGGAGACGGCGGTCGCTGTTGCGAATTCGGAAACTGATTCCTACTGTCACGCCGCTCCCGACGAGGATATATACGGCTGGGACGCGGACTTTGAGCGACAAAGTAAGCAGAATAGCCCGATCTTGCCATACCCGTGCGACCAGGAATACCAATACCGGCGAACTAGTATGACGAAGCGCAGCCTCTTGCACCGTGTCTTTAGCATGGGGAACCCTCCGAAAGACATGGACATCGAATTCAGCCGAGCTAGCAGCACCTCCAGCTAGGTCCGCCGCCTATCATGCCCGTTGCTTAGGCGAATAGGGCCATTCTCCAAGACGGCGTCGTGGCTGCACGAAATTTTACTCCTTGCTTCTGCCACAAAGGAATGATACCACTTTTTCTGCATACGATTATCGACATTTAGGCGATGTTTTTATTTTGTTTTTATTTTCATTTATTTTAACCTTCGACTTTTGTATTTTTGGCATCAAGCCACGCACTTACTTGGCGAGAAGATATCACGACTGCATCATTTGGAAAAAAAGAAAAAGGGAAATTATAGACATGGGTTTGGGACATTTGGATGAGGAGTTATTGTGGCATTTACAAGGCATGGCCTGGAAAATATCATGATGCATTGCAAGGAGCTTGGCGGAAGCGGTTGATATTTCATGCAAGACATGGAGCAAAAGCATTGTTGTTCCAGAGTCCCAGGGGGGTTGGCAAACCTCTTGGATATAGCATTGGCATTTTTTATGGCTGAGACGAGGTTTATGACCATGTTTTTATTTTAGGCGGATGTGTATCAACACGTCGCGAAGTAGGATCTAGATGTTTTGAGTGAAAGCAAAACTTGTTCGATCCTTTCAGGCCGTGGTTCCGTCTCACTTATTCGTTTACTTCAAACCGCCCCTGACATGGAAACACGTCGTAGATGGAGTAAGCGAGGCATTCTACCGGTCAGCCGGCAGGCCGTCTCTTATATCGCTGGAAATTGAAGTTGGGTTTAATCGCTTTTATTGTGTGTAACTAACATTTACTTAATTACTCCCAAATGGGGTGCGTTGTTGGATCCAGTTGATAGCCAAATTCATCCAAGATTCTGTTCCCTAGTCGGCATCCCCGTCGCTTGTTTCAGCCTTGAATTCTTCTCACAAATCCCCCAACACTTTAACCGCCATGAACTACCCCCAAAGTAATGGAAAACCCCCATCGACCTGGGAGCAAGTGACGGGTGTCCGCCACTCCTGCTGCGAACACGCAGTCCCTTTGTTGCTAGCAAAATAGAACCTGGCGCTTGGGCTGTCTTGCTACCCACTCACCCCCAACATCACCTGCTTACGGACGTACAAACGTGCTTGCCCATTTCGATACGGCCGGCACCTTTCCCGCCTACCGCGTTACCACCTACTCCTCAGCAATGCCGTCATGGCGCGAGTACATCTTGTACTCTAGCGAGCTGGCAAAGTCAATCTTCCCCTGCTCAACCTGCTTCCGGGTGACCGAGAGCATCGGCCTGGGCAGACCCATCGACTCGAGGAACGCGACGGCTGTTGCACATTTAGCACTCCGCCGACCGCAACCCCGCCACGGATCAAAATTCGGGCTAGGAAGGGAACTTACTCTCTCGCCACTCCAGGTCCTGTCGGCGCCTGTCCCACTTCAGCTCCTCGGTCATGATATCGATGATCTTGGGAAGGGCTTCGAGTGAGGCTTGTGCATTGAGGAAAGCGAGACGTGTGCGGCGGGCCAAGACATCGACGGCTGTTTGTGCGTACTCGTGTCGTACGGCATACCGGACTTCGCCATCGACGAAGGGATAAAGCTGCGAGATGCGGTCGCCCCGCGCGGGGAAACGCTTGTCGGTGGGCCGGCAGAGGGCCGCAACCGACCAGGCGCGGTCGCCGTAGCTCTCGGTGAGATGCTTGGCGACTTCCGTCTCGATGCCAAAGTGCTGGATAATGTTGATAAAGAGCGTCTTGCTAAAGCCGTGAGCCCCGATGAGGCGAACCTCGTGGGACTTGCAGGTGCCGTCGAGGATGGCGCCGTCGTCGATCAGCTCTGTGCCGCTGATACGAGGGGCATTAGCGACGGGCTTTGGCTGCAGCTTGAATTCAGCAACGGCGGCGTCGACGCACTCCTCAGCCATCTGCCGATAGGTGGTCCATTTCCCGCCAGCACAGGTTAATAGACCCGAGGTGGAGATATCGACGAGGTGGTTGCGAACGAGGGATTCGGTGTTCTTCGCCTTGGGGTCCTTGACGAGCGGGCGAAGTCCAGACCAGGCGGCGAGAACGTCGCCCCTTCTAACCTTGATATCCGGCGAAAGGTAATGGCTGATTTCGTTTAGAATCCATTCGATGGACTTTTCGTCGGGCAGTGGGTTCGGGGTGATTGATGCGGGCTCGTCGGTGGTACCGGCGATAGTGTTGCCTTGCCACGGCAAAAAGAAGATGACCCGTCCGTCAGAGGTAGAGGGATCTATGAGGCCCATCTTGGCGGGGCTGTAATAGCCGGGCAAGATGACGTGAACGCCAGATGCCGGGGCGACGATGGCCTTACAGTCGGGCTCATCCATCTGTCTGATGGAGTCGGTGAATGGCCCCGTACAGTTGATAATGCACTTGGCTTTAACGGAGATATCTTCCACATTCTGGCCGTTTTTTCCAGCGACAAGGTCTCTCACGGTGGCACCGCATAGCCTTCCGTTGGCGTCCTTCTGCAAGCTCATAACCTCCATATGGTTAATCACGGTAGCTCCATACAAGGCGGCGGTCATGCCAATGGACACATTCATGCGGGAGTCGTTGTGGGCACCATCGTAATACACAAGGGCGCCAACAAGGTCTGTCCGCTTCAACATAGGGAAAGCCTCAAGAGCCTTGCTTCGAGTCAGGAAATACGAGCTCTCGATGCCCTCGCTGCCGGCAAGAAAGTCGTAACACTTGGTTCCAGCCCAGTAGTAAGGCGCCTTCCACCACCGGTCAATGGGCAGCATGATTGGTAGCCACATGCTGAGATGGGGTGCCGTTTGCAAGAAGTACTTGCGCTCCTTGAGGGCCTCCTTGACCAGCTGATATTGGGAATAGTCGAGGTTCCAAACGGCCTTCTCGAGATATCGCACGCCACCATGCACCAGCTTTGTGCTCTTGCTGCTAGTTCCGCTGCTGAAGTCATCCCGTTCGACCATTGCAACCTTTAACCCGCGAGTTGCCGCATCGAGAGCGACTCCAGTGCCAGTGGCACCTCCACCAACGATCAGAATGTCATATTCCTCATCCAGCCCGACAGAACTGCGCTTCAGGGCGGCAATTTGTTCATCCCGGGACTTGACCCTCGGGAAGCGCGGCAGCTTGAACGTGCCATCAGCGCCGTAGATGGGTGGGGGGACGGCGGCGGCTTCAAAGCCGGGGATGTCGCGGGGTCGGTAGCTATAGTAGACGATGGCACCGCCAGCGGCGAGGGCACCTGCCACGGGGGTGATTCGCCGCAGGAGACTGGTACCGTATCGTGCAAAGGGAGCCATTTCGTCGAGCTGACTATCGTCTTAGCTAGGGCAGGTCCACTGTGCCTGCGTATTATCGAAACCGGAGGAAAGGACGCAGGAGAGATCCGGACGGAGCTAGCTGATGGATGAAGCCTGTCAGCCCATCGAAGAGAGCATCATAGTCATAAGGGATAGAATGGCGATGATGATGATGATGATGATGATGGATTTAAAAATATTCAAGGAAAGGAAGTTGCGGGCATATTTAGGAGGTGGTTGATTGCACTGGAATAGGGTGAACCTACCAACTTTATCCGGCAACCGCTAGACTCGGTTGGTTCCAACGTCGAGCCAACCAGCAGCAGCAGCGCTGACAGGCATGAATGGGGGCCAAGTTGCTGTTGCATGCGCTGCATTCGTCCGGCGACCGAAGCACGCGCGGGGAGTGAGGAGGTGGAAGTCACGGAGAACCGGGATGGTCTGGGCTGGGCTCAGAACGTCACAGGTAAGGAATGAGACGCCGAGCCATGGCGGCGGAACGGGAATTTGGTTACGGTACCAGGCTTTCGTGACCGTGTAAGGTCCTCGAAGAACTATGTAATAAGATCCATCAAGGCTAGGTTGCGCTCAAGCAATCAAAAGAAGGGAATCTGCACAACACCGACGGCGCACACGTCAATCTGTAGCGCCCATGCTTCCTTTCCCTGCTACTGCTCTTTCCCTTCCACCCCCCTCACCCTCTCCCTTTCTCTTTCCCCCCCTCCACTAATTTTTAACCCTTCTTTTCCCTCAAGCTATCTATATCTGCAACTACGCAGCTTCAGGATCCAGCCCCAGCTGCTCCATCAGGCCCTGCCCACGACACATGCCCATGCACCCCATGTCACAGCTTTCGTCACAATTGAGCCGGCCCCAACACGCCCAATCCGGCAAAGTTGACGTTAAGGGCCAGACAAATGCGGGTCGCCGAGTATCCACCAATAAATGCCTTGAACGGGAGTACGGGGTATATTCTGGACAACCGTATGGTTTGGTCGATGATGCTTGTATCAGCAACTTGCTAGCTCGATATACAATTCGGTACGTGTAATTTTTACAATGAACGGAGCACGTAAATTTCTTGCAATCGCAACAAAATTATTTCGTAACGTATTAATAACCGTTCCTAGGGGCACCGTTAGTGAGCACTCTGCATGCGGCAACATCGCGAATGAAGAACAACAGAATCGTGTCCACGACAACTGACTACCTGATTGATCTCGTTCGTTGTATAGCAGTTTAATTTCTAGACTTGCTACTTCTACTCCGCCGTCCTTTGCGCTTTGCTGTGGGTATCTATCCATGCTGCCTCCGGTCTAGTTGCCATGACCAAAATAAAACGTCAACCAAACAATTACACTGAAACTTTGAGTGGCTATCACCGGCCCTCGATGGCAATGGTGAATAGCTCATCCACAAAGGTCGTCACGTCGTTCGCTCTCTCGGACGCAACATTCGATGTCTGAACGCCCCCACCCGCATGGACGTTGGTCCTCACCTCGGCAACCTGTAATGTTCGCATCTCGATAGCACCACCGTTCGTACCAGTACTCCGTCCATCTTCCGCCGCAGCCCCCGTCTGTTCGCCGCCCGCACCGCCTGGAGGGCTTCCGGGGGTGTCACTAGCGCGCCTGCCCATCATGGTTGGGGTCCGCCGCCGCGACTTCGTATCTTGAGCCGCTGAGTTGGAAACGTCGTCGGCGTCGTGAACCTCCACACGGATCTCTTCCGAAACCATGATCCCCCCGAAAGGCGATGGCTGGTTATGGGTTTCGTGGTTTGGATACGCCGGTGGCGCATCGAAGCTCGAACTTCCGGGGGACATGGCGTCACTGTCGCGCCGAGCCGACCAAAGCTTCAGGGTTGAGCTTGACTCATTCGAGTTGGTCCCCGATGAAGACCGTCCGAGGACAGAAGGGATAGGATTTCCTTCAGAATCGACCGGGTACGATGTGTTGGATCGACCAAACTTGCGAATACGTGATGCAAATCGGGGCTGTCTCTTGCTCTGTGCCGTTGGACGGGGTTTCTCCAATGGAACTGATTGAATGACCGGCGCCAACTCGCGATGCACTGATTGAGTGAAGGCTAGGTGCCGCGATGCATCACGGCCGACCAGTTGGTGAACCTTGAAAAAGTTCAATGGGACGAACTCGCATTTAGGGCTGGAAACGTTGACATGGATTGGAATCACCAAACGAAAGGTGATCAAACTCGTCAACTTCGACGAGACGCCTTCACCTGGAGCTTGATTCGCCGGCAGTGTGACAACGGTGCTAGTGAGCATGGCCTCATTGAAGATCGGATCGTCGATCCAAGTGCGCAGTGCGTCGAGACTATCCATCAACAGAGATGCGAAGAGCAACTCACGGGTGCTCAGGTTGCTCAAAGAAGCAATCCTCCTGCTTATTCCAAGGGTAGTTAGTCGGTCAAGCTGTCGCAATAAGTCCACCTGCCATGATTCGATGCGGTCCATTGGCATCTTCACACTGGGAAGTAGGTTTCGAGCACCACTTCGTACGGCAACATCAAATCCGTAACCGCCAACGCGAGCGCGGATGCCGAAGAAGCCGAGGTGCACACCGGGCTCGAGTTGGTTATTGTCGTCAGCGTATGCGGCCATGTTATGAAGCTTTGACTCGAGGTCTGAGGTCTTGATCTGCATGCTAGACCCAATGATGCTGCTGACTTGGCGAAGCTCTGCGAATCGGTAGCCGGCGGCCTCGAGTCTTTCTATCTCTCGATCACTCTGGACCCGGCGCACCAAGAACATGAGGGAACCTCGACCGAACTCATGGTGCTTGCGACGGCCGATACCCTTTTCGGCGAGATCCTCGCTATTGCTCAATACTACGACCTTCCTCGCCGTCCCATCAGGGTTAAAAATAGTGTCGACATCTTGCTGCCTGCTTGACCCGAGTCCAGAACGCTCTCCACTAGACCCGGTGGGCAATATCTCGTCCCACAGGAGCCCAATGGAGGTTATATGTTCCTTCATCTTCTCGGCTAGGCCGGCGGCGGCGACGCAAAACAATTCGCGGAAGATGATGTCGTAGTTTTCAATTAGCTCGCCGTGCTCGTTGATGAGTTGGATGCCAGCACGAGAATCGCGGTCGCGACCCCGCCGTGGTAGATGAGCTAGGTGGTTCGCCATCCCACCGACTAACGTCGAGATACCTGACCAATTCCTCGATGCTTGGAACATCCACAAGAAGAGTGGATGAGATATACTGAAGTTGTCGCTCGCATTTTTCTCGAGAAACGTATCGGTGATCTTCTCAGTCGGAACCAAGCCATCGGGGTTAACAAGGATGCGGTTGTGCCTGTCGAATACCGCGGCGGCAAGAACCACTTGCTGAGCTTTACTAGCATAACGTCTCATAATACGGGCGGTATAAACAGCTGTTCCGCCCATGACGAAACAAGCACCGATGGACTATTGCAGTCATTAGCGACAATGGTTTCACCAAGAGAAAAAGCAGCTTCGTCGACATACCAGACAAATGACTACAATGACGGTGGTGTTCCGGGACAGTTCATTGCTTCCAGTGTTGAGACGGACTAGCTGATACTCTGTGCCCGTGGCTGCACACCAATGCATGCCCGAGACTGCGCCGGCCAAGACAACGGAGCAAGCTGCCCGTTTCCACCAAGACGTGGTCCAGGCCGCACGGAAGACGAAGAAAAGAGCCAGAGCGACGATGCTCGCAGCGACTGCAATGAGCGCTGCGCCGACAACGTTGATAGGGTTGTAAATGCAAATGTAGTTGTCGATGGAGTTGTTGCCAAGATAATGCATTCCGCAGATAGCAGCGCCGGCGAGGATGCCACCGATTGCAACTCGCCACCAAGATACAGTGTTGTTGATGCCGACGGCGACAAACGCAGCGAGAAGCACGGCGATGGGGACGAAGAAGGACAAGGCCGTGAAGCCGCTCGAATATGCGATTTGTAACTCGGCTTCTCCGTCAGCCAAGTCGATGGCTCGGTTACCAATAAAGTGCTGGACGCTTGTTAGAGTGGCCAAAGTACAAGAGCTTCAAAAAAAACATACCATGCACCAAATGGCGATCCCACCCATCGTTACCGCGGCGCTGACCAATAGCAAACTGATTCATGTAAGCCGATGATTGGGCAGAGGACTGTCGAAGATGCCTACTGATTGAATTTTCCCTTCGGTGAAGTTCGACGATTCAGCAGCTCGAGAGTGGAGGCCGCGCCGATCAAGCTGACGGCGAAGCTGAGCGTGATGAAGCCAGCATTGAAGGATCTCGGGACGATATGCCCATGATACTGGTCGAATAAGTCTTCAGTCGTTGTAGACATTTTGGCGGCAACTAGCTGGGAGCGGCCACCCAAAGCTTTTCGTTCTCGAATGTCTCTCGTTTATCCAAGACGGGCAACCGACGTGTTGATATATATCTTTCAACTCGCGTGGTAGGCTGGGGAGTGAGGAGGCCGTTGGCCAGGTTAAAGGGGATTAGGGAGGCGTATCTCCTTAGGGAAGACCGGGGGCCATCCAAGACATATCAGGGATGCCAGAGTAAGACAGAGAGGTGGCGGCACGGAGCTTGCGGACGCTCTGGCGCGACAGTGAGCAATCTCAAGACGTATCCCCACTGGCACGGAGCGCGGTTCTCACGATGGACTAGCTGAGAAGCCTTTCTCTCCTTTCTTAGCTTTAACTGGGTGAAGAAGCGTGAGCTAGTATTGAAGCTATAACTTAGTATGCTAAGAGGCCGATGAGCCTATTCCATGCCTGGCTAAGGGCCCGGGTGTTCCTGGGCTTGCCTGAGCTAATCGGCTTTTGGGAATCGATGAGCGGTGGTTCGTCGGTAAGGTTAGCCGAGTAGATCAAAAGATCAGAACAAGGCTCTTACCCAATCGACTTAGTTTCCTATCAGGTCGGCGACTACCGTTCTTATTCAGCTCGGATCTCGATCTCGGGCATTTGGTGGTTGTCACTACTTAGTGCGTAAAGGGGGAGGGGTTTTTTTTTTTGTCTCTATAGCGTGGAACCCTACTCTGGAGGCGAGAAAATTGGCATTGTTGATTCAAAGAAGAACTGTTTGGCCTTTCTCTCTTCCGACCGGCGCGACTTGGGGCGTAGAGGTTGACAGCAAAAGACAGAACTTTAACCTCTGCGAATCTCCACTTGATTATCATGAGACATGGGAAAAGAAACGGCATCCAGCTTCTTTTGGCTAGCTTTACACAGGGAATAGCGACTCTACTCAAGGGCAGTCGCTGCATGGTAATGTCGTAGACATGCAGGGCGAGCCACCAACCAAACACCATACTCGACCGCCACTCACGGAGATATGGTTGGGCGCAAGACGACCAAACCACAGCAGAGAACAAGATGAGAGACACGGCAGGATCAAGGGAGAATGCCCAATGGTCATCGTCGCCCTTGATTGTTTGGAATGGCTGCAGGACTGCAGGTCTTGTTCAACAATGACCTTCAAGAGTTTTCAGGAGGCGCCGTCTAGACGACTAGCCTCGACGCCATGGCTCAACGTGTTCGAGCAAACGGTTGGCTCCGGAATGGTAGTCTGAGCGCCGTTCTATGCCACACAAGTAACACTATGGCGCCAAACACACAAGTACAGACAGCATTTGGTGGTAAGGCGCAACAATAGACTTAAACTGCTCCTGAGAAGGATTCCGGAGAACACACAAGGCTTGATAGCCTTGAACTTTGCAGAGGCAGGCACACAGGCTTTCTACATAGTTCAGGCGGGAGTTCAGACGAGTTGACCAGATGGATGTATGATCTGCTCCCATCCCTGCAGGCTACCACAGGGGGGGGGGGGGGGGGGGGGGTGGAATGCAGGCTTGCAAGCGTCACCCATCTTTCACAAAAGAAACCAGAAAGCTCATTCGCCCGTCCAGGTGGCTCTTGGTATGTGGACATCGGAATTCCGGCTGGTGGGCTTATCCAACGCTTGTTTCTTTTTCTCGAGTGCCGCCAACCTGGGCCTCAGCTGGATGTGGAGCTTAAGTGTACGTACGGTACGTACACGCTGGCCATCTTTCAATGGCCGTCCTGCCTCGGCCAAACGTCGTGTGATGTGCACCCCGGCATGTCAAATTCTAGTCTTGCTCGATATCGTTTCATCCAAAGAACCAAGCCGAGCTCGAAATCACAGTACCTTTCCACAGCCTTCGCCCACGTCCCTTCAGGTCCGTGAATTAAGACCCTGACTGGGATCACAAGTCGATGCCCGCCGTTAGGGTCGTCCCTTTTCTAGGTTGGCAGGAGGAAGCGGTCACCGAGTGTTGGGCAAATAACTATTTCTGGTGTTACACAGATGCGAATCGAGTCGGGTTGCACACACTTGCACGCTAGCGTACGCCACATGTGCAAAACTGCTTTGCCTGAGCCCTCGCATCCCTCTAGGAGGCGCACAGGGCCATACGCATACGCACGGCGAGAGCAAGGGGTACAGCGTCAGTCAGCTCGCTCACCATCATTCTCCTGCACATATGTCATGCGACTACTGAAGCTGTCGACCCTAGCTCTGCCTTGCCTCCACCCTGGCTCTGGGGGACGACAGAGCCTTGGAAAGCCAAGGCAATAGCAAATGCCAGCGAACAACCCAGATGATTTGTTTTAACAAAGATAAAGGGACGGGTCTCTCCGCCAAGCATACCATCCCATCATACCTGCTACTTGACTCGGATTGGACTCCCCAACCCACTCCCTGAGGCCCGCGATTGAAGGAGAACGCGAACCGAATTCGGAAATTCTGCCGTTGGCGACCACCGTACAGCACTCCGACCCGGCAACACACTACACTTCGTCCCAAGTACTCCGACCCTGTAGCCAGAGAGCCATTCTTTCGGGCTGCGGTGACCCAACCCATCAAGACCCATCATCACGAATAGGTCGCGCCGAGACTTGTTTATCGGAGGCATTTCATGGCACCTTCATATCCAACCATTCATGTTCTAGGCCCGTCTGGTCTACACGGAGCCGGAGCTAAGTATCCGCAGAAGGAAAAGAGAAGGGGTTACAAAAAGGGATAGCGCGAGTGAAACGATATACAGAGCCGTCCTGAAAAGCACGCAGGACCGAATGTCTCGGTTGGCGGTTCAGCTGCTGCCAGCCAAGGGCAATGAGACGAGTTGTCTCGACGGGGGGCTGCGTTTTCTACGTATCCCGTTGTGTAACATTTCCTTTCTTGCCATATCTGCCCCTTTCTCTACCGTGCTGTCCTCGCCTACCCCTATCCTTATAAGACATTACGGGGACGGTGGGTACACTGAACGCAGACTCACTGAAGAAGCTGTGAATCCCAAAGACGCACAGAAAACCGGGATGTGGTAGGTCGCCGATTAAAAGGAGAATATCAGCATACTTAGTAACCAAGCAGCCCATTTGACGAAATCGTTTTCCCCAACTGAGACCGCCCAGTTGGTCGGCGGAGTAACAAGTTTCTTTCCTCTAGAGAAAAGGTATTCCACTTTCGATTCGTGTTGATATTTGACAGGACTTCATTTACTCCTTGCGAAATCCAGCGCGTACCTACATTCGTCGCCAGTGTCATTTTTTGCTTTCTTTTTCCGCGCAGTGGGCGCCCGCCACTAGGCAGGGAGACTATTCAAGACATGACTGTTCAGCTCCGTCTCTACTCACCATGTGGTCATCACGCCTAAGCAGCCTGTGATTTTCTTGAACATGAAGGGATCTGTGTGCCTTGGCCCCTTGGCCTGCCTGGTTCTAATCAAACTAGTTCTGGGAAAATTCAGAGGGAGGCGACGACACAGCTGACAAGTTGGAATTATGCGTGCACCAACACGGATAATGCGATCTAGTCCATCACCCGGCCCAAAAGTTTACCGCCATGAAAACTTTATTCGCCAGAGTTGGAATGACGGCATACTAGATACGGAGGATGGTGAAAGTTTGAAGCATGCAAGCGACTTGTTGCTCATGTTGACTCGATTCCATTGTAGCCTTTCCCTTCCGTCACCACAGGCTATGCTGCCTTGTTGGGGTCGTCCAAAATCCTCGATGAGTCCCCCCCCCCGAGCTAGTGACAAATGGGTGCGAGGTCCGACTCCTGGCGACAGCGTGCACCTTGGCCCGGACACTCCGGCTTCCTGAAGAAAATCGTCATCGGACGGGTTTATTTCGAGACGTTACCCTATGCCAGCAACTGGCCACCAATTGAAACACACAAGTCGGTGCGGTGCGCCAACATCAGAAACCTCGGTTGAGTGCCGGTATTTCTGACCTTGTGTTTTTGGATGATTGACTAGCCATTCTGCCCCACTGCCTAAGTTTCCGATTCCGCCATGTTAGTGTGAAAGCATTATTGTGGATACAAAGAACATTTTCTTTGACGCTTTGAACAATGGGTTACTGGTTTCTGTTATTATTAATATCTTTCTGGCACCACGGAAATCTTCCCGCTTCTCTGATTCAGGTTATCAGCGGGTTGCGGGCATTACGAGTCGCCTGTAAACCTCGAAGTCGAGGCTAGAGATCTCTTGTCACGCAGTCCGCTCGCTTTATCGCTGTGGCCCAACACCAAGGGAGTGATCTATTTGTTTTAGATGGCCCGGGAGCTCGGAAAAGATGGCTGCTGAGAATTCCGGCTTTGCTCGCCTCTCCAGAGACATCAGCGACGACGCCACAGTGTTGCTACCAAATGCTTATTTAATCTGTAACATTTTCAATATTCTACAGAAGAACAAGTAGATTAGTAGCAAGTGGCGCAAGCTCATATGGATGTGATTGAGCTATCTGATTTCAGAGCGCCACACGTCTCACGCGCGCATATTGGAGACCTTCTGTTATACAAATAAGCCATCGGGCTGCGGTGATGCCCACGTCGGAATGGAAATCCGAAGTGATTTGTTTACATTGAACGAGTTGGCCCGACGGCGAAACGAATCCAGTTGATCTCTGAACGTGGTGTACGTTGGCCAAGGAGGAGTAGTTCCCACTGCTAATGGAGTCAATGGGCACACCGAGGAAGTGGACAAGGGTCCTGGCCGAGAAGGTCCGGGGAAGACGGGATCGGTTGGTGGGGCCGGAGTCCGGGTCCTCACGCAGAGTGCCTGCTGGAAGAACGATTGCCCGCGCTCCTTGATAAGGAAGCACGGTGGCAGCAGCCCCTGTAGCTGCCCTGAGAAAAAGATCGCAGCGGGTGTGGTGGGGTATTGCATCACTAATTATATTGCACCGGCAACAAATCGCACTGGGACTCACATGCAACAGCTTCTCTGCGGATTTGCAAGTTGAGATTGGCGGTCTCGACCCTGCAAAGCAACCCGTATTTCTGGGTTCGTTTTTATTATATTCTCTATATTTTTCTTCAAACGCCGTCTTCCAGTCCGACTAGTTCGTCTCTTGTGTATCCAATCCCGCGCGATAACCAGGATTTCTTACAACAACCCCGCCATCAAAATGCCTCCATCGACGATTGCGCCGTCTTCGGCGGTTCAAGTCCTTCCTCTCACGCCCTTTACACCCGACCTCTACGAGCGCGCATGGTGCTCTGTGCCCCATCCTACACTCCCTCTCATTGCGACTGCTTACTCCAAATCGGTCAAGATCTTCTCCTTGTCCTCCCTCTCCTCCCACAGTACCCTCACTGGTGGCCACACACGATCCATCCGCTCGGTAGCCTGGAAACCCAACCTCCCTCCGCACCAACTGTGCCTCGTCACCGGCAGCTTCGACTCCACTGCCGGACTCTGGCGTTGGGACGGCGAACTCCCCTTTTCTGGCAACGAAGCCGCCGCCGAACCCCTCGAAATCGACCTGAGCGCACCGCGCCGCTCAGACGACGCGGATAGCGACGGCGAGAAGGACTGGGAGTTCACGCTGGTCCTCGAAGGTCATGACTCGGAAATCAAGGGCGTCTCCTTCGCACCTTCGGGCGCGTACCTCGCCACCTGCAGCAGAGACCAGACTGTCTGGGTATGGGAAGACGTCGGCGCCTCTGAGGGCGACGATGAGTGGGAGACGGTCGCCGTTCTGAATGAGCACAACGGCGACATGAAGGGTATCGCGTGGTGTCCCGACGTACCTGGAAGGAACTCCCGAAGGAGGTACAGCGCCGATGTCCTCGCGAGTTCGAGCTACGACAACACTGTTCGCATATGGCGCGAGGACGGCGACGGCGAGTGGGTTTGCGTCGCGGTGCTGGAGGGACACGAGGGCACTGTCTGGGGTCTGCAGTTCGAGCAGAAGCCCAGGGCGGACGGTGGCTTTCCGAGGTTGTTGAGCTTCTCGGCAGACCAGACGATTCGGATATGGAGTCTGCAGGAGGAAGTCGACGATGAGGATGGTGGAGCGGCGGGATCAGGCCTTCGATCTGGGCTGGGCGGTATTCCCAATACTATGCGGAGATCGCTGCGCGAGGAGTGGGTTTGTACTGCCATCCTGCCCAAGGCGCACACGCGAGATATCTACTCGGCTACGTGGAGCGCGACGACAGGATTGGTGGCCAGCACTGGAAGCGACAGCGTGATTGCGGTATACCGAGAGGACGAGAGTGCACCGGACGATGATGCCAAGACGAATGGTGCTGAGGGAACCGCGGCGGATGGAGACAGCGGACCGACCACTGCAGAAAAGCCTAGCGAGCTGCCGGCAGGGTCGAGCAAGTGGCACGTGGAGACGACGGTACCGAATGCCCACGGGCCCTACGAGATCAATCACATCACCTGGTGCAAGAGATATGACGCAGGCTCAGAACGGAAGGGCGTTGAAGAGATGCTGGTTACGACGGGAGACGAGGGACTGGTCAAGCCATGGCAAGTAATTGTTTCCGCGTAGAAGACTGGCAGCAAGAGGTGCAAATAATTACAGCAGCTGCGGTTCATAGACGGAACCTATGAAAAGGATAACACTAGCACTAGTTCTTTAAATCTTGTCGATATAAACACAATCCTCCTTTGGGTCGATATTCAAATTGTCGTAGTGCCATTCGGATGAACCACGAAGGAGTAACTGTAAAACCATCTCCATCCTTTCAATGCCTCGAACAACCTCTGGCCCAAGTATTGTATAAAGTTTAGATTCATGTGTGGTGTATAAACTCTCTTTTAATTAAGCTAAAAAATTTTTTTTCTTTTGGCATGGGCGAGCAACCTTGACTTGTAGCGTTTCAGACATTTTGATTTCTCATCTCGAATCCTGCGACCCTCCCCGTCTTTCATCTTGGCTTGTAAGTTGATTATCTTGCTTCAAACATCACCCGTTCACAACACTCAAGCCGCGCTTTGAAGGCTTATCCAGCCCTTGGCACCAAGGGAGCAGACCCAACTCACGAGAGAAAAAAACAGCAGCAAGGTGTGCAAACGAATAAAATTGCTTTCAGCACGCAAAGTACATAGTAGATGTGTCTCCCAGGCGGCGCCGTCTTAAGCCGCATAGGTCCTGTGTGGTATATCTTGGATGCTTTGCCTTTCCGCCCGACTGTTGTAACTCGCACAATCCCTCCACCATAGAGGGCGTGTGTGGTATTACTCATAGGTTAATTTTACAATTGTACAAGGAAGGCAAATGCTCCCGCCAGTCTGATCCTATCATGCTTATCCTTTAATTTCCTCCCATCGCCCGCTGTCGTGTACGCTTGTTGTTTCTCATTTACTCGCCCTTCAGCTTATCCTGCTTGACATTGAAGGCCATCTCCAAGAACTCCTGCTCCTCCTTGTTGTGCAGACCCTTGTTACCAGCCGCAACGGACGCGCTGGGGCCACGGCCAGCGTACATGACGTGCTTGCGGTCGTGGTGTTCGGTGTTGTTCAGCAGAGTCTCAAGACGAGGTTGTGTGAAGCTCCAGGCACCGGCGTTGAGAGGCTCCTCCTGGCACCAGACGATCGTCTTGGCATTGGGGTATTGGTCAAGGTTCTCCTTCAGTTGTTGCCAAGGGAAGGGGTTCAGCTGCTCGAGACGGGTGAAAGCCACGTTGTCGATCTTGTTGTCGGCACGGTACTTGGACAAAGTAGCCCAGACCTGTCCAGAGCAGAGGATGACACGGTCAATCTCCTCCTTGGGCTTGATGGCACCGGTCTCGTGCTCAGGGTCAGGGATGATCCACTTGAAGTGAGAGTCACCGGAGAACTCCTCAATGTTGGAGCGAGCGAGAGGGTGGCGGAGGAGAGCCTTGGAGAAGAAGATGATGAGAGCTAGTGCATGTCAGCAGACGGACCATATTTTCTGGGTAACCAAAGAGAACTTACGCTTGCGGAATTGACGGTGCATCTGTCTACGGAGGACGTGGAATAGGTTGGCAGGGCTCGTCATGTAAGCGATCTGAATGTTGCTATCCTGGTGCTGGCGCTCCAGCTTCTCAGGAGAAGGGAAAACACGAGGGTCCTCGTTGCACAACTGCAACCATCTTTCCAGACGGCCGGAAGAGTGCTCGGGACCTTGGCCGTCGTATCCGTGGGGGAGCGATACGACGAGACCAGTTCTCTGCATCCACTTGGCCTCACCAGAGGCAATGAACTGATCGATGATGCACTGCGCGTTGTTGGCGAAGTCACCGAACTGGGCCTCCCACATGACCAGGGCGTTGGGGGAAGACAGAGAGTAGCCGTACTCAAAGCCAAGGGCGCCGAACTCACTCAGGGAAGAGTTGGAGATGACGAACTTGCCCTGGTCCTTGCTGACATGCTGGAGAGGGGTATGGGTATCCTCGGTCTCCTGGTCGTGGAAGACAGCATGGCGTTGAGAGAACGTTCCACGCTCAACATCCTGACCGGAAACACGGACGTGGTGACCCTCGGTGACGAGAGAACCGAATGCCAAGGCCTCCGCGGTCGGGAAATCGATGTTCTTGCCCTCAATAACAGACTTGGTTCTGTTGGACAGAATGCGCTTCAGGTTGCGGTGCGCATGGAAGCCCTCAGGAGTGCTGCCAATAACTTCTCCAAGGTGGTTCAAGGTCTTGCTGTCAACGCTTGTCTCGTTGTGAGGGAGGACCTCAGTAGCAAGCTCCTTGGGGGACTTGAAGCCGTTCCAGGCGGATGTGGTCCACTCCTTGGACGTTGGCTGGTAGTCCTTAGACTTGGAGAAGCTCTCCTCCAGCATGCCCCAGACCCACTGCTTGTGCTCTTCAATGTCCTCCTTGGTGAAGCTGCCGTCCTCAAGGAGCTTGTTGACATAGATGGAAATCTGAGACTCGTGAGACTGGATGCGCTTGTACATGAGAGGCTGCGTGAAGGAAGGCTGGTCCGTCTCGTTGTGGCCGTATTTGCGGTAGCAAACCATGTCGATAATGACGTCCTGCTGGAACTCAGCACGCCAGTCAGCGGCCATCTGGCACACGAAGTTCACAGCCTCGACGTCATCGGCGTTGACGTGGAAGACGGGGGCGTCGATGGCCTTGGCGATATCGGTACAGTAAGCGGTGGAGCGAGCGAAACGAGGATCGGTAGTGAAACCGATCTGGTTGTTGACGACCAAGTGAATAGTACCACCAGTGGAGAAGGCCGGGAGAGAGTGGAATCCAAGACATTCGTAGACAACACCCTGGGCGGCGAAGGCGGCGTCACCGTGGAGCAACACACCCATGGCAGTGCGGTGCGTTGTCTCATCGTTGTTGTAGTGCTGAATGGCGCGAGTCTTGCCAAGCACGACAGGGTCCTCAGCCTCAAGATGGGAAGGGTTGGCGACAAGAGAGAGCTGGACGCGCTTGCCCGAGGGCGTGGGGCGCTCGAAGTTCATACCAAGATGGTACTTTACATCACCGGAACCCTCGTCTTCAGCGCCGGCAGTTCCGGCGAATTCGCTGAAGATGGACTCGTTAGGCTTTCTGACGACGTTGCTGAGCACGTTGAGACGACCACGGTGGGGCATGCCAATGACGATATCCTTGACGCCGTAATCAACACTACGGTCAATCAAAGCCTTCATGCCAGGAACGAGCGTCTCGCAACCCTCGAGACCGAAACGCTTGTCGTTGGGGTATTTTGTGGAAAGGAAAGATTCGAAGCTGGAACTCCAGATGAGACGGTCGAGGATGCGGCGCTTCTCGTCGATCGAGTACTTGAAAGGCTGGGGAACCTCAATACGCTCACGCAGCCAGTCGCACTTCTCTCTGTCGGGGATGTGGATAAACTCGATACCGTATGAACCGCAGTAAATCTTCTCACAGGCGTCGATGATCTCACGAAGAGTCATTTTCTCGCGGCCATCTTTCTTGAAGCGCGGAAGAATTCCAGGGCCAAGCTCGTACTCGGCATCGAGATCCTTCTCGGAGAACTGGTAGTGTTCAAGGGTGAGCTCCTTGGGCTTGATGTTGCCGAAGCCCTTGGACTCGTGTCGGATGCCCAAGGGATCGATGTTGGCCTTGTGGTGGCCTCGGGCCTGATAGGCGCGCACCAAGAGCTGGACCTTCAAGTGGTTGGCGATCTCAGAGCCTTGGCCCAGGCCAGCAGCAAGTCCTGGGACGCCACCAGTGGCGCCAGGCACGAGAGACGGCGGGGGGGTGAATGCCTGGGAGATGGGCATGTCGCCGTTCTCCATGTTCTTGAAGTAGACCTGCCATGAGACGTGGACGCTCTTGGGGTCTTGCTTCCATTGCATGTACATCTCATCGATGTAGTTGGCGGTGTTTCCCGACAGAAAGTTGTCGTTGGGGTTAGGGGCCGAGTCGGTCGCGCTCGCATAGTGACGTTGGCTGGTCAAGGCCAGGGGGCGACGGGCAGCAGCAAGCTTCCTCGACGAGGTTCGCGACGCGATGGTCGAGAAGCATGATGACGAGTTGATAGGTTTCGAGGCATGGAGCACCCGGGTGCTAGCTCTACACACGGAGCTTCGCAACATGGTGGCGGATAGGGGGGATTAGGAGGAAGTTCGTGAGCTGAATGGACATGGAAAGGAAGAATACACAAGGACGGAACTTTGTCGGTCCTCGGGAGAAGGAGATCGGGTTTGTACGGGCCTGCGGCAAATCTGTCTTGGGGTGGTGGAGAAAAATTGTAGCTTGTCGTATCCCAGTCAGGTGCAGCAATTGAGTCACGTGATGTACAAACACGTCGCAGCCAATTCGTTCGCTGGAGCTGTCAGCTGGGTAAAACTGGAGCAAGGAGATGACCCAGACGTTGATGTTTGCGTCCTGTTTAAGCAGGGGTTAGGCGTCGCAGGAGCTGGTAAGAGCCTGGGGGTTTATTTTTACAGAGTCGCAACTGATGTCAAAGTGCTACACGACCGTGATTCAGCTGAAGCCATCACGGGTTATATGATGGCCGCGTTGCAACCTTGGAACGTGTGCACTTTCTTCCCACGGTGAGCTGAGGTACGGGCAAAAGATAGCTCTGAACCCAAGCGAACATTTTGTTTACATGGCGGTGCTTCCGGCCCCACCCGCTTTCAGGTTCCTGCCGGTTTTAGCAGCCGACTGCAGCCATGGGCGATGCTCCTCTTGTACGGACGTGTGCGGATATGCCAGGGTGCGAAGCGAGATACCGATGTATGTGTGTGCGTACATAGTACAACCCCACGGCAACTCCTGAACTCCCATGCCATTGTCAATGGCATGCCGGTCGTGCGGCGTCTGGAGATTGCCAATATCAGTTGCCATTTGAAACCCTGCACCAAGTCGAGTAGCAACAAGCCATGACGAGAGACTGTGGTGTCGCGGATATCACGTTCAGGGGCGACGCCCCAACACCGCCACAGTCTGGACTCATATTTCAGTTGGGTTACACTGCTGTGATCCGGAGGCAAAACAAATCAGATCAAATCGCTGAATAATCACGGAATGGATCCAGCATGGCAGAACCCGAGGTGCGAATGGGACGCTGAGCCACACCCCTCCCTACCTTGTGCCACGTACTGTGGCTAGTGTCACACCCGGAAGATACATCAACCGATTGCGACGGGAACTTGGCTGGTCCTGGAGAACCACAGCCTCTGGAGCGGGACGGACAGGGCGAGAGGCCGCCCACCACAGCCCTGTGCGGTCGGACGCATCAGCACGAGCAACGTCAGAATGGCAAAGCCTGGTATCGTAATTCCTGCAAGGTCGGCGTCGCGGTTCAGCGACACTATTGAGGCTGTGCTGGGCATTCGTCAGCACGAGGAAACAGGCAGTGAAGCAATGTGCTTCGGCTTCACACGCCATCATCGTCGGTTGGCCTCGTCCTTTTCAATCGAGGTCAACTATGGACGAAACTGAATCAAGAAACCAGGCAGGAGAGCGGCGCATCTTCACAGACCGACCGCCCCAGCCAGCCTGACTCCACCAACGCCCAACTCTAACATCAGCTTGTCGCCCTGCTCTGGCACCCTCTGTCAGTCACTGGCACTGCCTGCCAGGAATGCCATTCGCACGCATGCACTCAGACTCATTGGACCGAATCAAACTCGCCTCTCGCCCAACCGACATGCGCCGCTCTACTAACACCTCGGCGATCTTGCATACCATCCATTGCCCTCACTGCCGTGGGGTTCGGTGCTGGCGGCTTGTCTTGATGTCCTGTATTTTGATATGATTACCCTTCCAAATAGTAGTTAGCGACCGGCCTTGCACGTCTGCTGCTGCACCCTTTCACTTGTCTCAAGACCAACTCGTCTTTGTCTGTGCCTGTGTCAGCGTCAGTGGCCGCACCTCGTCCGGGCCTTAAAGAAGCAACACAGAGAGCGAGACTGGACCCCTCTGCAACTTTATGTATAAGACCCTAGACTCCTGGACCTGGAGCCACCCACCTGTAGCGCCAAAATACGTGCACCGTAGGCAGTGCCGTATCCATACTCCGTACATAATAATACATCAACACTCTCCCCCCCACCGCTTCCAACATTCGACACCACCACCCGTCGACCCTCGACGATTCATTCACAGCATTCCGTCGCCCTCGACTCTCGCTGATCCTCATACTCTCTCCTCAACGACTCGACGACTTCCCTCTCCTCTCTGATGGCAGGGCCGACTACGCCGGGCACTGAAGGCCCCACGTTTGCCCCGCCCCATCTCCCTGCCGGCTGGATTGCCCAGTGGGATGGCTCGAGCAAGAAGTACTACTTCGTGCAGCTTTCCACCGGTGTCTCGCAATGGGAGACCCCGACCGATGCCGCGCCTACCGGCGCTACGCCTGCTCAACACTCCGAGCACCCTTATGGCGTTCCTCAGCCTGAGGTCATCACCCATCCCGACGGCAGCCAGACGGTGCGACATGCCGATGGTTCCCTCGAACCCGTCAACCCCTCTTTGCCGCCCGACAACACAAGCACGAGGGGCATTGATGGCCCGACTGGAGACCGCGGACTTGGTGTATGTACCACTTAACCCTTTCCCTTTACGCATATGTTGCCCGGGCACTTTCGCGCGCTCTTTTGCTATCGAGACCTGTCGTTGTTTGGCTACTGACTCGCTATCCTTTCTTAGAGCATGGCTATGAACGCACTTCTCGGAGGCAAGAACTCGAACCACGGCTCTTCTTCTGGCAACCACAGCAGCTCAAGTCCTCTCGGCGGCCTCGCGAATCAGTTGATGAGTGGCATTGGTGGTCACGGCAACAGCCATGGCGGTAGCAGCAGCGGAGGCAAAAGCTCCTTGGGCAAGATTGGGAGTTCACTGGCTTCAAGCCTCCTGTCTGGCGGGAACAAGCCGCAACAGGGACAGCAACAAAGCTACCATGGCAGCCAGTCCTCGGGCCAGCAGCAGCAACACGGTGGTCTTGCCGGATCTCTTATGGGCGGCGTGGCCAACATGTTTGGCGGCGGCAAGCAGACTCACGGTGTATGTTAGAGAGCATGTGATAAGCTGAGCGCATAACTGACTTGGAAGGTAGGGCAACGACTACGGATACTCGAACAATGCCTCTGGCGGCGGCGGCGGCGGCTACTCCGGCCAGGCACCCCCCACCTCGTACCAGCCGCCCGGTTCATCTTCGCACAACCAGCACTCGTCTCCGCCAGCGGGAGGCTCTTCGTACCATTCATCAGCGCCGAACTTGGGCCAGAACCATACGCAATCCTTCCCTCCGCCGCCGAACCAGAGCCAGTCGCAGCAATCATACCCCCCTCCGCCTAACCAATACCCTCCTCCGCCTACCCAGGGCCAATCTCACCACAACTCCTCGTACGGCAATGTGCCACCTCCACCCGCCGGTGGACCTTCGTCGTATGGTCAGCAACCCAGCTACGGTGCCCCGTCAAGCCAGCAGCATCAGCAGCATCAGCAACCGCAGTACGGAGGCTACAACCCGGCAACATATGGTAGTGGTGCTCCCCAAGGCTCCCAGCCCGGAGGATACCCCGGCCAAGCTTCCTACAGCTCCAACCCTTCTCAGCAGGCACCCAGCTATGGCAACCACTATTGAATGGCGCCTGGACTAGAAAACTCAACAATTTCTTGGGAGCAAGGTATGGCACGACATTGCTGACAGTGTCTTTCTGCGCATGGGCACTGGCGCTTGGGTATTGGTTGCCGCTAATTAGAAATGCTCGAGAGCAACGCAGGGCATGCCTGCCGGGAAGGGCACTCAGATTGTATATCCCCTTTTGTGTGGTTGGCTGCTTTCAGACGGGGATGCGCGACGAGTGTTGGATGTCGTTTTAATGCAAGAAGCATGGAACCGATTTGTACGCAGTGGAATTCTGTCGTTAGAAGTCCTTTCGTTTCGAGCAAGACATGAATGCATGGAGAGGGCGGCGCGTTACGGTAGTTGCGTGCCTATGTTTTCTTCTTAATACCCGCGGACTTGCCTTCGGCGGCGAGCACAGGATGAATCCAAACCAGAATACGTCTAGATAGAAACCAGGCCATAATCGCCACCACAAAGATGTAACAAACAGTGGGAAGCAATGACCGTGGCAACGCATTGAGAAAGTATGGATCGAGTATGATGTCGACACTAACAGGCTGTACTTGGGCCATGAGTGTGGCGTTGTCCGTGAAATAGTCTGCTGCGGCCAAGACTCGAAGAAACAGCAGCGAAGTGTCGTGTTCGTGCTTCAGCTGCCGCGGCACATGGTGCGCATCGCCCGAGTTTTTGTTGGACTGGCGAGAGAATGCGTAGGTTGCCAATGATGAAATCAGGTCGGGAGTGTCCCACACGGCGGGCAGCTCAAAAACATCGAGCGTAAACGCGGTTGGTTGCTGTACATGATAAGCATACAATTCCGGGCAATTTATGAGCAATATGGCATCTCACCGTAGCCGCCCAGCACACTCTGAGCTCGTAACGCTGGCCCTGGGTCAGGTTCGTGAGGAGGAGCCACGTTGTCGTTCCAGAAGGCGAATTCTGGGCTGGAAATGAAGCCTGCAGGTCAAGCCTCTGGGACCAGTCAACAGGCGTAAGGGCATCCAGGCCAAGATCATTGATTGTCGGCGGCGCGGTTGGGAGGTTGACGGTCTCAGGCCCAAGGAAGATGACCTTTTCGGTGTTGGCTCGGACAAGGTTGAGGCAACAGGCCAGAGCCAGGCCGGCCAAGAGGGCTGGCCGCATGTCGAAAGCTGGCCTTTGGCCAGGCTTGGCGCGAGCGGCTGGGTTCGCGGTCTTCTTTGGAGTCCTCTTTGACTACCGTCGTCTTTTACTGGGACTATCTTCCTGGCAAGTAACGGCGATGGCGATTGATAGCGATCAGCGATGGGATTTGGCGAAGCTGTGTGATAAAGCAGCGGTGGGTAGACTGGCAGGCGACAAGGTACATGGAGGTCACGCCTCGGAAAACGGAATGAGATGTGGGTGAACAAGACAGGGGGTCAAGGGGCAAGTAGGCCGGTACTGTGTATGTTTTGTCTGCAACTCGGGGTGGCCTGGGACAAGCTTGCCAGTTGCCTTCCTCTCCTCAGGGTGCGTTTCTCTCCTGTAAGGTACAAACGGACCACCTTGCTTTGTCTTGGACCGTAGGCTTCCTTGAAACAAGAAACATTTAAACATTACGGCTGGCTGTTGTTCCCGCCGCCACGGTTCGTCGATGGGTCCGTTTCCACTTGTCCGTTGAGTATACCTGGATACCTAAAGGCTGAGCGGAACCCCTTTCGGGGCGTATACCTTTTTGTTTGATTTGAGAAAGCACGGCCTCGGCCGACGACTGGACGGGACAGTAGTTGGGATTATTCTGACTGATGTTGTGGGAGGTTTTCCCGAAGCCCCCCAAGCAAATCTGACGTTCGACGCTTGAGGTCAAATGGTCCGGTCTCAAACCCAAGGTAAACAAGCAAGTTCCGTGCTGTCCATCGTCGCCTTTACCTGTATCTCATCTCGCAGGACGGGACGGCAAGTCGGCCTTCTTCAACGGGGCCTTGACTTTGCTCTTTCTTCTCTGTCTTGGTTAGCTTTGTCTTGGTTTAGGTACCCATACATGGCGCAGAACTGCCCTGCTGGATACCCGTCTCCCACGGACTGGATCACCCGGTCTGAAGACATCGTCCCCGGGCTGTACTTTTGCCTCATGCACTGCAAACTGTCACTGCCTGGCATGTTCGGGGGCCAGCGAAGTGCGGTGTACCTTGCCTGCCAATCGTTAGCCCGTACCTGCCGAGTCCCCACTGGGGAGCCAATAAGACCCCCTAGTCCCTCGCAGCGTCCGCTCCTGCCATTCGTCAGTCCTGTCCTCGACAACAGACGTGGGCAGACGCGCTTACCAATTCGGGGGCTTTCATATCAACAAAACCTCCTGCACGGCCCCTGTTGCGCACCAAATTTCCCACCCCACCCTGACTTTGCCCACCTGAGGAACCCGGTTCAAGGTCTCTTAGCACCACCAAGCAAAAGCACGAGCCCAGCACCACCTATTATTCCTTCCCTTGCACTTGCCAGGCTTAACCTAACCTTTTCAACCTCCTGTCGACATCCTCTCGTGATAGCTGCAAAAACAACTTTTTGCTTGCTTTCCACCTCCTCGAGTCCTGCTTCTTCGCCCTTATCCAGTCGCTAGCCTCTTTCTCGTCTCCCCGCCGCCATCATGCGTGAGGTCATTAGCATCAACGGTAAGCTCCCTGTTTTGTTTTGATCCCTTGACCCCACGCGTCGTCCTCACCGCATCGTGGCCCCCGTAGCACGCAGCGGCTACTGCCGTCACCTACCACGACGACATGTCTGCCTTTCACCTCTATACGCTTGCTAACTTCGTCGTTTAGTCGGTCAGGCCGGTTGCCAGATCGCCAACTCCTGCTGGGAGGTATGTTCATCACTGTTTTCCCGATGTCGCCCTGTCACCGATTGGGCCAAAAAAGCTACTCGCCCTTACGGACCTCAACACCGCCCGGCTTCGCTTGCCACCGAACCTGATGGCTAACTTGCATTCTTCCGCAGCTTTACTGCCTTGAGCACGGTATCCAGGTAAGCTATTAACCCGCTTCTTCATGTGTGTACTCAAGATTCTAACACGCCTCCCTCCGCCAGCCCGATGGATACTTGACCGAGGAGCGCAAAGCTGCCGACCCCGACCATGGCTTCAGCACCTTCTTCTCCGAGACTGGTATGGTTCTTGGCCCGATGAGTGTTCGACTTGGGAATGTATGCTGATAAAAAAATCCCCTTCTAGGCCAGGGCAAGTACGTTCCTCGTGCCATCTACTGCGATCTTGAGCCCAACGTTGTCGACGAGGTCCGCACCGGTCCCTACCGTGGCCTCTTCCACCCTGAGCACATGATCACCGGCAAGGAAGATGCCTCCAACAACTATGCCCGTGGTCACTACACCGTTGGCAAGGAGCTCATCGACCAGGTTCTCGACAAGGTCCGCCGCGTTGCCGACAACTGCGTCGGTCTCCAGGGCTTCCTCGTCTTCCACTCCTTCGGTGGTGGTACTGGTTCTGGTTTTGGTGCCCTCTTGATGGAGCGCCTCTCCGTCGACTACGGCAAGAAGAGCAAGCTGGAGTTCTGCGTCTACCCTGCCCCCCAGACCGCCACCTCAGTTGTCGAGCCCTACAACTCTATCCTCACCACCCACACCACCCTCGAGCACTCTGACTGCTCCTTCATGGTCGACAACGAGGCCATCTACGACATTTGCCGTCGCAACTTGGGTCTTGAGCGCCCCAACTACGAGAACCTTAACCGCCTGATCGCCCAGGGTACGTTTAAAGTCGTACGAACATGTTTTGTGCCACGACCATATACTGATGAATGGTTTTAGTTGTTTCTTCCATCACTGCCTCCCTCCGCTTCGACGGTTCCCTCAACGTCGACTTGAACGAGTTCCAGACCAACCTCGTTCCCTACCCCCGTATCCACTTCCCTCTGGTCGCCTATGCGCCTATGATCTCCGCCGCCAAGGCCGCCCACGAGGCCAACTCTGTCCAGGAGATGACCATGTCTTGCTTCGAGCCCAACAACCAGATGGTCAAGTGCGACCCCCGCCACGGCAAGTACATGGCCACTTGCTTGCTGTACCGTGGTGATGTTGTTCCCAACGACGCCCACAACGCCGTCGCTACCCTCAAGACGAAGCGCACCATCCAGTTCGTCGACTGGTGCCCCACTGGCTTCAAGCTTGGTATCTGCTACCAGGCTCCCCAGATGGTGCCCAACGGTGACCTCGCCAAGGTCAGCCGTGCTGTGTAAGTTCTGCCTCTGCTGCTTGAATAATTGAATGAGTCGCTGACAAGTACTCCAGGTGCATGCTGTCCAACACCACTGCCATCGCCGAGGCTTGGTCCGCTCTGTCGACCAAGTTCGATCTCATGTACTCCAAGCGTGCCTTCGTCCACTGGTATGTCGGTGAGGGTATGGAGGAGGGTGAGTTCTCCGAGGCTCGTGAGGACCTTGCTGCTCTCGAGCGCGATTACGAGGAGGTTGCGGCCGACTCCCTCGAGGGAGAGGAGGGCCTTGAGGCTGAGTACTAAGAGATGTGTATATCCCGGCGATTGGATGCGGATAAAGTTGCTAAGCAACACCCCGATTCTTCTTGGGGCGCTGGCTCTGGTGTCGTGGATCCTTGCGTTCAAGCACTCCTGCAGGACCAATGGCGTGTTTACTTCAGTTGTTAGAGTGAGAAAAGAATAGCCAACTTTAATGCTACGGGAATGAATCAACTCTTTAAGCTCTAAGAATGTGCACTGCATGTCTTCCTTCCTCCCTTGTGTGTGTATTTGGATCAAGATCAAAGGCTATAGGCTTGGTTTGATTTATGCGGCACCATAAGAACTTTAAAGGCGATGTAAGATTCTGTGCGTGTTACCCCGTGCGTATTATTCATTCAACTAGTTTCTAGCATTCAGGAAGAGGCACCACCATTCAGTCTTCGGAAGCACGGAGCGGAGTAGTCGGGTGTGCATGCTAACCGGGATGGGGCTGGAAGAGCGCCCGAGCTTTATTATGGGGCGCATCGGTGCTCATTAACGCTGAACAGGAGTACGTACCTGCGTAAGGTAGGTGGCTTGCGAATTGCCAGCCTGACGACCTTCCCAGCAGAGACCAACCGACTCCCAGCTGCCCACCGTCTGTCTACGTACGTCTAAACACAAGTCACCTTCGTTACCTCTCTCTGGGATCACAGGGCCGGGCACAACATCTGTGCACAAGGTAAGTTTCCATCTGCGTTCTTTCTCACGACTTTGCTCGAACTGTCGCTGATACTAATCTGTCATTTCCCGGTCGCTAGGCTAGACGACTCACAGCCGATTACCCCCAGCCCCCCGGAGGCCGGATCGAAATCGACGACCGACCTTCCCTCCAACAACTCAACCCGAGACCAATCCAAGCTGCGCAACACAGTTTCTTTACTGCTCGGAGCTCTACGCCGCCATCATGTCTGCCGACGGCGTCGATGCGGGTGAGTTGATCATGCAGATTTGTCTACAGCACTTGCGCGCAGATGTACAAGAGCTGGTTTGCTGACGATAATTGTGTCTCACAGCTGCGCCGAACCTCAACCTAACCCCCGAAGAGAAACGTCTGTATGGCCAACTGTTTCGCCAAGCCGACTCCGACAGTGTAGGCGTTGTTACTGGCGAGACTGCTGTCAAGTTCTTTGACAAGACTCGCCTCGATTCAAGAGTACTGGGAGAGGTAAGGATGAATCGCGCCATCAACATAGAACGAGCGAAAGTAACTGATGCCGAAAACAACAGATATGGCAGATCGCAGATAAAGAGAACCGGGGCTTTTTGACTCCTGCGGGCTTCGGGCTTGTGTTGAGGCTCATCGGCCACGCGCAAGCTGGACGCGAGCCAACGACCGAGATAGCACTCCAACCAGGACCATTGCCGCGCTTCGATGGCATGCCTCCCCCCGCTGGTCTTGCATCCCCAACGCTTCCGCCCGCTGCCGCCCTTCAGGCTCAAGGCACCGGCGGAGGCCCCATCAGAATCCCTCCTCTTACACCCGAGAAGGTCAACCAATATTCTGGATTATTCGAGCGCCAGCCGCTCCAAGCTGGCAGCCTCCTGCCCGGTGACCAGGCCAAGTCCATTTTCGAGAAGTCAGGCCTGCCGACCGAAGTGCTGGGAAGAATCTGGCAATTGGCCGATACCGAGCAGCGTGGAGCTTTAGTATTGACCGAGTTCGTCATTGCCATGCATCTACTCACATCTATGAAGACGGGAGCCCTCAGGGGCCTGCCCAATATTCTTCCAGCGGCCCTGTACGAAGCTGCAACTCGGCGGGGGCCTGCTGCCCCGAGACAGTCACCAACCGGCACCGGCCCTATTTCTGCCATTCCAAGGCAACTCAGCGGCTCGGCTCAGTTTCGTGCAGGCAGTCCCCTCGGACGGCCACCCATCACGGCGCAGACAACTGGCAATCCTGCAAGTGACTGGCTCGTTACTCCCGCTGACAAGCAACGGTTCGATGTGCTTTACGACGATCTGGACAAGTCTCGTAAGGGATTCATAACCGGTGAAGAGGCTGTCCCCTTTCTTAGCCAGTCGAACCTCCCAGAGGACGCTTTGGCCCAAATCTGGGATCTTGCCGACATCAACTCCGAAGGGCGCCTCAACAAGGACACTTTTGCCGTTGCCATGTTCCTCATTCGACAGCAACGGAGCAGGCGAGACGGCTCCACTACCCTCCCGTCAACGCTCCCCCCCAACCTGATCCCGCCCAGCTTGCGCACCCAGGCGCGACCTCTGACCTCAGGCTCACCATTTGACGCACCTCCCCAACCCGAACCTCCTGCTCCAGTCCCCGCCCCCGCCCCCAAGTCGGCTCTTGATGACTTGTTTGGTCTTGACACACCACCTGCCCCTGCCCCTGCCCAAGTTGCTTTGTCTACTGGCGGTTCCAACGCAAACGACCCGTTCGGTTCGGGCTCGGCTGTCTTGGCGCCTTCTTCCCCTATCCGACCTTCGCATACTGGAAACCAGTTCAAGCCATTTGTGCCTTCCTCGACCTTTGGCCGTGGTCTTGCGGTCCATTCCACGGGAGACTCCAACTCTGGCAAGGCCCCCGCTACCGTAGCATCCGAAGACCTTCTCGGAGATGGTGATCCCGAGGTCAGCAAGAAGCTGACCAACGAGACTGCCGAGCTTGCAAACCTGTCTAACCAGGTTGGCTCCCTGTCCAAGCAAATGCAGGAGGTCCAAGGCCAGCGCACCACTACGCAGAACGAACTAAACCAAGCCAACTCACAGAAGAGGAACTTTGAGCAGCGCTTGGCACAACTCCGTACCATGTACGAGAAGGAGGCCAAAGACGTCGAGGCCTTGCAGGTACAGCTGAACACGTCGAGAAACGAAACAAAGAAACTCCAGGCCGAGTGCATGACGTTGGACGGAACTTACAGGGACCTTCAGACCCAGCACCAGCAAGTCTTCGCCGGACTGCAGGCCGACCAACAGGAGAACGCAAACCTGAAGGAGAAGATCCGTACCCTCAACGCCGAGATCGCCCAGCTCAAACCTCAGATCGAGAAGCTCAAGTCCGAGGCGCGGCAACACAAGGGACTTGTTGCCATCAACAAGAAGCAGCTGTCCACTAACGAGGGAGAGCGTGACAAGCTTCAGTCCGAAGTGACCGATCTCTCGCGGAGCAATGAAGAGCTATCCCGCCAGGCGAACGCCAGCTCTCCTGTCACGTCGTCGGCTCAAGTGGCAAGCCCTACGCCCTCGACGGCCAGTGGTAACAATCCTTTTTTCCGAAGAACCGGAAGCACTGACATCATGGGCACCTTCACATCGCCGCCTGCCAAACCATCCAGTGGCGACAAGTCCTTTGATGATGTCTTCGGCCCAGCATTCCCTCCCGTAGGGTCCACCAGCACTCCACCACCCGCTACATCATTCAAGCCGCAACACACAGGTGCGTCGACCGCCAGCTTGGGTTCGTTTTCGACCCCTCCGGTGTCCACGCCACCCAACGTCAGCCGTCAAGCTACCCTTACGGCCGAGCCTCCCGCCCTTCCAGAGTCGAGGCAGATCAGCTCAAGCTTCCTGCCGTTTGCCGACGCAAGTGAATCTCTTAGTTCTTCCAGAGCTGTCTCGCCACCTGCCTCTCGAGGTGAGGGCGGGGGTGACGCTTCCCAAGTGAGCTCGTTGCCTGGAGCTTTCCCCATTGAGCCTACTGCAACGGGCCAGAGCACCGCATCGGCCTCGACTGTGAGCAACCAAGAGCCCGCGATCCGAGGCGATGCAAACTTCTCTGGCAATGGGGCTGCGGTTTCACCAGACAATGGTACGGCGGGCCCAACTGATGCAGCGGCCTCTGATCCGTTTGCGGCAATGGATCAGAACAAGGCCAAGGCCGATTTTGATGATGCTTTTGCAAGCTTTACCAACTCGCACAAGACATCAGAAACCTCTGGTCCTGACACCAACAAATCTTTCTCTGCTTTCGATTCTGAATTCCCACCCATCTCCGAGCTTGACCGCGATGACGACGATGATGATGACTCGGACACGACGAGCGAGCGCGGCGGTTTCGACGATGACTTCGCCCCGGCGTCTCCGCAAGCAAAAAAGACCGAAGCGCCCAAGGAGGCTACTTCTCCTCCGCCTGCGGCTGCAGCAGTGGCGCCTGCCCCCGTCGCTGAAAACCAGCCCTCGTCTGCGCCTGCGCCTGAGCTCTCTGCCACCACGACTGCCGCCCATGAGCCATTGGAGGCCCCTGCTGCCCTGGCTACTTCGTCGGCACAGCCTGCGGCACCTAAGCCCCAATCCTCTTTCGAAGATCTTGAAGATGACTTCGAGGGCCTCGAAGATGCCAAGGAGGGCTCCGCCGACGACGACTTCCAAACGATCTCTCGGTCAGGGCTTGATGATTTCAACCCTGTCTTCGACAGCAGCCCGCCGCCGAGCCAGGCCAAGACCGAGTCCACGGCGTTCGGACAAGAGAGCAGCTACGACTTCGGAACGGTGTCACCAAATCCCCCCGCCGCCGGCGATACCGGCGCATCTGCGAAGGGCGCATCGGCGCCTGAGGCGCAGGACTGGGACGCCATCTTTGCCAGTCTCGACTCACCCAGCGATGCTAATGCAAACACGACCGCGGCTGCTCCCACCACCGAAGAGTCTCGACCTACACCTGGCAGAGCTCTCACTCAGGGCGGTGAGCACGATGATCCCATTCTAAAGAACCTCACGAGCATGGGTTACTCCAGAGAGGATTCCATCCTCGCCCTTGAGAAGTATGACTACAACTTGGAGAGGGTAAGTTGATACCGTCAGGGTCCGTCCACCATGGCCACAAAACTGACTGCTCATCAGGCCGCCAACTACCTTGCTAGCCAGTCGTAAGGTCGGTAGCAACTTGATGGAGAAGAGAACAGAAACGCAACTGGATTTCTTTGTGGGAGGCAGAGTGGCGTAAAGCCCATGATAGCAAGCGTCTTATTTTCCCGCTTGGCCTAGACGAGATACCTTGATGTTTGGAAGTTGTTCATGGCTTCCCTTACGCCAGGCCACTCGATTCTTGCTTGGACTACGGTGGACCTCGGTAATTAATGTGTATGTAGTAGGATGTACATGCTTGATTAAACGCTAGCATAGCAATGTCGCAAACCTTTCTTTGGCCCCTCGAAGAGAAAAGTCCCTCGATGAATACTTAAGAAGCCTCGGGTAGCACTGCCCTGTTCCCTTTTGCAACAATTTGTAAATCCCTTTGCACCTGCTTCGGCTTGGTGGATCGGGCCAAGGTTACCATACAGCGGAAAGACCAACGGCCAGTGACGGATGGTGGCAAGATGTAGATATTATTGTGGCTGTTGGTTGGAGGGCATCCTTTCACGGTCAGGCCAATGCCAATCAATGAATCGGCCAGGTTGTGGTTGGATATGGTCTTGATTTCCCATCTATCTGAACACCCCTTTGAGCACTGTACGCCGACGCGATCGATACCCAACGACCCAGCTCGAGCGCTGTCGAACAGCGGACTCCAGCCTTGATTGCGCCCACGCCCAAAACAAGGTTAAGCAAGGTCAGCGGGTCGAGCCTCAAAGGCCCCTTGCTGCTCCTGAGCCGTCTCTTTCTTTCTCCTATCTCTCTGCCCCCTTTCTCTCTCGCATGCGTCTGGAACAGTTCCCGGAAACGCTGACTATACACGGGTATCAGAATCGTCCATATGCGTCCCAATTCGTGACAAGGAATCGTACGGCGGGCACGGCTCTCCGGGGGGGGGGGGGGGATAAAAGCAAGGGCATTGTCATCTATCGCCAGGTCCCCTGTGAAGCTTCATCCCTTCCACCAATATCACCACCACCACCCCTTTTCCAGGGCGAGTGCGAATTCATCGTCATCTCATGCGGCAGCCCACCCATGCATGACGCAATGGAGGCGAGCGCCCCCCCGCCCCCCCTAAAAGCCTTTGGTGACCTCGTCATCACTTGACCTTGCCCATGATCGTCTCCGGACCCCTGACAATGTCCATCTGCGCCGCCCTCGCCTTGACGGCGTTGAGCATGCTCCGCTCAAAATCGTCGCGCGACCGCAGTACCGCCTCGACCCAGCTGATCTGCAGGTCCCAGTACGCGCTCTTGAAGCCCTCAAACGTGTCCGGGATGGCGTCCTTGTCGACGGTGATGAGCTGCAAGAAGTACTCGGTGACGCGCCACGTCTGCTTGACTGAGTTGCCGACGTCCTGGTTGGGCAGGGCGCTAAAGTACTCAAAGGCTGTGGCGATGTCGTTGAAGAGCTTGTCCTGGATGGGGTCGGTGCGACGGAACTTGGCGCCCTTGTTTCGCACCGACGACAGGTAGCGCACGAGCAGTTCGTCGGCAAAGATTTCAGTGAAGATGTCGACGAGAGAGTGGTGCAGCACCTGGCGGTAGTCGCCGACGTACTCCTCGAACGTCACCACCATCTGCTTCATCGCCGTGCTCGTGTACCATTTGGGAGTGAAAAAGTCGGGCATGACCATTTTGAAGTCGACCGAGAAGATGAGCTGCACGAACTTGGTGATGCACCACGTGCTGAAGTCCACGTAACCGTCCCGCAGCAGCTCGACCTCGCCCTCGGCCCGCTCCATGTATGCCGGCGACACGAGCGGCTCGAATTTTTGCTTGAAGTTGGAGAGGTACGCCAGCCTGTTCTCTTCTTCGCTGTCGTCGATGCACGCAATCTGGTCGTTTGCGGTGGCGACGAGCCAGTCCTGAAGCTGCTGGAATCCCTCGAGCTCTGGGATCTTTCCAGTCTCGAACCTGATCGCCTCTTCATCCAGCATCTTCTGCCACGATTGCTGCCTGCCGCGCAACCGCAAGAACATGGCGTCAATGACGCCCTCGATGACGTCGATGCGCTTCGAGTTGGCGGCCGCGTCAATCTGCTCACGCAGCATCCGCCACATGTCGACAAGATTCCTCGTCCTGAAGTAGCCGTACTCGTCCTGGTCCAGGTTGGAGCCTTCGACGTTGCGCTCGGCAAAGTCCTTTTGCTCCGCCTTGAAGATTCGCTCGATCCATTCGTCGAGGAACTTGATAATGAGCTGCCGAAAGTCGCGCACCAGCTCCGTTTCTCTTGAATCAATGACGTGGGGTGTGAGGTCCTCCTGTTTAAAGCCAAGCTTCTTCATCTTTTTGTGATACTTTTCGGGCCAGTTGATGATTTCCAACGTGTTGGCGGAACTAGATTCCGGGTCATCGATCATGCCGACGAGGAAGTCGTGCATCGTCTGGTGGTAAATGTCCCCGTACGTCTTTAGGACCCTCCACTTCTTGGGCATCAAGGACGTCATGCCCATCTTGACCGCGTTCAAGTCGTTGAAGTACCACTTCAGGATCTTGTCCAATGCCGAAGGGTCGTCGAGGAACTCACCCCTGGCTTCCGCAAACTGGCCTTCCACGCTGATCTTGATAGCCTGGGTGAACTTGTCCTTATAGCCTCGGACCTTCTTCGCGCCATCGGTGATGCTTTGGAACCTCGTCGCCATCTCCTTGTGGTCCTTCAGCGCCTCCTGCAGTGCGAGCACCCTTTGGTCGCTCTTCTCCTCGGCCTCGATGACAACGGCGAAGCGCACTACTAGACCGTTGTTGTCGTTGACTACCAGGCTGATGAGATTCAGCGCCAGGATGCCAATGTGTTCGTCGAACCAGTCAATCATGGTGTCCAGCCTTTGGAAATAGTCCTCCAGCGTCGACTCCAGGCTCGGGTCTTCCGCCCTCTGGATCTGCTCCATGGCATCGTCTCTAATGTTCCTCAGCTGCGTCAACTCGTAGTGTATCGGCAGCAGGTTGGGCATGTTCTCTTTATCCTCTTCGTCCTCGGCTAGCATCCGCTCAACAATGGCGAGCCGCTCGTTAAAGGTCTCAAGGTTCTTCCGCATAGCCTCGACGGCGCCGAAGTTGCGGTGCGCCTGGGAGACCAGGTTGATGCTGGCAAAGTCCTTGATCATGTTCTGCGACTCGGAGCACAGCCGGTCGATCTTGATCATCTCCTCCTTGATCAGCTGCACCGTCTTCTGGCCGTCCGTCAGGCCCGTCATGCCGGATTGGGTTGTCTCGAGCTGTTCGCGCAGGCCCCCGCGGAGCTGTGAGTCGACGACACCCTTCTTGCGGGAGAACTCTTGCTTCAGGCCTGGGATCTTGTCGAGGTCGTCGGGGTGGCGGAGGAGCTCCGCGAGCTTGGGTACGGGCGCATCCATGGCGGGCTAGCCAACTTTCGTCGGGCTACTTGGGGATCTCGTCAATCGGTCGGTCGGCGGTATCAATCGTGTGTGCGGTAGAGAGCGTGGTGTGGGCTCAGGGCGGTGTCATAATCATCTCGTAGGTGGACGTCGGGCCGGGATGTCATCGCATTGCGTGCCGCGACTTTTGGTTTCGTGTACCTTACATGGATACTGCCGCAATCAAGCTCGGAGCAATGAAAGGGAGGAGACACATTGGTGGGGGGGGGGGGGGGGGGGGGGGGGGGGGGGGGGGTGACCAGTGGCGGTGCACCAGTCGGCCAGTGCACTCGAGTTCTGTTGGTACGCTGCAGGCCCCAGGTTCTGTGGGCGGGGTCCCTGGGCAGTAGGACCACTGCGTTGGGTTGTGATCAAGGCCTTTGGCAAATTTACATAAGTGACAGATATAATTCTTCAAAAGTAAATAGCGTTCATGGTATCTCATCTATATAATGTATGCATCTCGTATGGAAAACCGATATTCCTCAAATAAAAATGTCCATCCGCTCCAATGCTAAATGGGTTATATGATATCTCTTTAAAACGAACGAAACACGCCAGGCAGAAATGCTTCCCGCCCAATCAATCATTCAATCATGGACTTTCCAATCTCGCTCTGCCATCCTTCTGCCCTCTCGAATCCGTTTGAGTGGGTTTGGTAGTCCATCAGGGCCTGGTACACCTCCGCCTTTGAGCTCAGGACGAACGGTCCGTACTGGACGACCTCCTGGTCGAGGGGGGTACCAGCGATGAGCACGAAGCGGGCATCCTTCTCCGCGCCGGCATCGACCTCGATGTTGATGATCTCGCCCTCGTCCTCAAACACAACGTTGTGGAATTGGTCCACGGTCCGCTGCTGAGAGCCCGTGCCAAATATGGCCTGTCCCTCAAGAGTGTAGGCAAAAGCGTTCCAACCCTTGGGCAACGGCTGCGCGACCTTTCCACCAGGCTTAATCTGGATGTCCAGAATCCACACAGGTGTGTACGCCAAGTCTCTCACCGAGTCCACACCGTGACTCTGGCCCGAAATGACCTTGATGTGAACCTTGCCTTCGTCGACGTCGACGGTAGGGATCTCCTTGGCCCGCAGGTCGCGGTACCGCGGCTCGCAGGCCTTGAGGTGTTTGGGTAGGTCAACCCAGAGCTGGAGTCCCACGTTGGCGCTGCCGTCAGGGTTCTGCTTGGGCATCTCGGCGTGCATGATGCCGCGGCCGGCAGTCATGAACTGCAGATCGCCTGCCTCAATGGTGCCCTTATTGCCGGCGAAGTCCTCGTGGTCGACACCACCGTGCAAGAGGTAGGTGATTGTCTCCTGGCCCCTGTGAGGATGGTCAGGGAAGCCTGAGCCCGGGGAGATGCGGAAGTGGTCTATCTGCGTTAGCATTCTTGACCCGGACAAGTCGTGGGGGTGGAGAGGAAGCACTCACCGAGCATCAAAAATGGCGAAAAGTTTTTGAGTTGAGGAGTTCCGATGGAGCGGCGGACGCGGGCACCGGCGCCCTCAGCCTGCTCGACGGCCAAAAAGACCTTGCGAATTGCACGGGGGACAGACATGTCGGTGGCGTAGAGATGATGGTTCACTTGCTGCTGTTGAAAAGACTTCGGTTCCGTTGTGTTGAAAAGGCTGTTCGTAGTTGTGAGTGCGATGTCGAGGATCTGTTCTCTAAAGAGGATAATGGATGCGATTCCCACAATGATGGATAGCAAAAGTGAGAGGGACTTCATTGAGTAGAGGCGACGACTGGGGTACTATTTGTACGAATCGTCAAACTAACAAAAGAGGTAAGAGGGTGGGAAAAGGGTTTGGTTTTGAGTCCCTGAGCTTTCTAGAATCCGAGAGCTCGAATTGACTAATGGTATAGAAATCAAGCATGTCTCTCTCTCCCTCTCCACTTGGTAGATACCTTGGTCCTGTAAGGCGACATTAACCAGCATCGTGAGGCTTTGTCTTATGCGCTTCTCTGGTAAGCGGCCCTGCATTAGTCACTTTTACATCAGCAGTCAAAGCAGCGGTGCGGTCTTTGCAGGCCGGTCCCATCCACCCCAATGCAGGCGAAAGCCGACCCCCCTTCTCACCGGGGCGCTGGGCCACACCTCCACATTGCCTTGCCTTGAGGATTCCCAAGTCCCTTCACATTGTTAGAGGTGCCTTACCTCAGCAAAGCGGGGTCCGTCCCGCCAATGACGCCGCAAACAGCTGCTATCCCGTCGCTGACACACCCAGTGGTAATGGGGCTGAATCAAATGGAAGGGAAGGGGTGGTGCGCCATAGCTTCCTATCAGTGGCCGGCAACCTTCCCCGGTCCCCCCTCTCCCTATTGATCTGATCTCGAGCCGGATTTAGTTGCTCCAAAGTTTCTCACAAAACGGGCATTACTACATGACACCGCGCGGGAGAGGACCCAGCTCCCCGATGACCTATTGCCCATCCTTTCTCTTTCCCTCTGCCTTACAACCTTTTCACTACACCCAAAAGCTAGGTGCGTCGGCCGAGCTCTTGTCTTTGCTTGGCTCGTGGCAGCTGCTGACGCAGGAGGCATCGTTTGACCTGTGCGGGCAAGTCGATTACTCGCAAGGAGCTTAATACGATGTTACGTTGCATGCAATACAAGCCTCGCAATGATAAAACAAATATCTATTAGATTTTGAAACCCTATCACCGTTCCCATACCAACTCCAGCACCTGCACAACTTCACCATCCGAGAAAGAACTGCGCCCGCCTCGTGGTTACGGTCGCATTGCCTTAGCAAGGCTGTTCGACATTCGGGAAGCATCAGCCGGCTTGGCACGTCTGATCCGGAGGAGAAATCCCAGCTCGATTGGCCCGAAATGGAGGGCCGGAGCGGCGCGCTAAATACCTCTCTCTCGTACATCACCTACTGAAATAGACATAGAAAATGAAAAAAATGGAAAAATGGAAAAACTACGAGCGGTACATAAAAGCCCTTTATCCGAGGTATAAGTTCCGTTCCTTGCTGTATGTCGTTGAAACGTCCGCCATCATGACTGCGACCCAAGAACCTAGGGGTAGTTCAAGAATACCACGATGGGGAGGGTATATGAAATGGAGGTGAGGAGACTAGCCGGCTGTAAAGTCAGAGCCGCGAGGTCTTAGTTGTTGACCTTCTCGTTGACGATCTCCTTCGTCTCCTCCTTCTTGTAGTGGATGACGTCACCGACCCAGATGATGAGTTCACTGCTGGTGATGAGGGCGGTGCTCACGATGGCCTTGCCGTAGGCGACCAAATTGTCAGCGCCAACCTTCTTCTTCTCCTGGGTGTAAGTCTTGAGGACATGGTCCTTGGCGTCAAGACCTGTGCGGATTGGGAGAGCAATGATACCCTTGGCACCGGCGTAGAGCTCGTCGGTGGGCTTCTTGACGATGGGGAAGCGCTCGTCGACCTTGCTCAAAGCCTGGTCACCGAGGTTGTCCGCCTTCTCAGCATACGGGCGCAGGTAGCCCCAGGGGCGGGAGAAGTAAGGGAGAAGGGGTTCGGCAAACGTCTTGTAGGCGGAATCGCTGAGAGCCAAGGACTTCTTGCCATACGGGTTGTTCCTGAAGGTGACGACGCCGTCGTGTACCACAGGATAGTCCAGCAGATGCTACGGTGACAGGTCAGTCATGGGCGGTAAGACAAGTCAAAACTCGGGAATGAGTCCCTACCTGAATGGCAGCCGAGTTCACGCTCGGGAGGTCGCCGTTGACTTGAGCCATTTTGGGCATTTAGTGAATAGGCGAAAGTTGGTGGCAGTTCGGTATTGCTGGTTCGTCGAAGGGAAGAGGCCCGGCAAGAGGTCGAAATTGTTGCGAGTAGGCAAGTCCGCTCGTGCGCAGTAGTAGAAGAGTATGGCTGCGAATGAGGCTCAGGAGCAAAATGCCGTGAGAGGTGCAGAGCAGTGCCAACAAACGTAGGACCGGGCCAAGTCAGGTCGGATCTAGACGGGTAGGAGAGGAAGTGGTGTTGTAAAAAGGAGGTTTGGCAGTTGTCTGAGGAAAGGTTGAAAAAAGGAAAGGACGGACAGAAGGTTTTGGTTGTTGGAGGGGGGGGGGGGGAGAGGGAAAAGGATCGGAGGGAGGTAAGGCAAAACTAAAAGGGAGGGAGCAGCTGGAACGGAGACAAGCTTGCATGCAATGGATGGTGACGAGGTTGACGCCACAGACGGGCATGGACAAATCTGAAAGTATTTATCTACCTCACCTTTTGCCCACTTTGCCCGGGCTGGCCCAAGTCGCCCGAACCCATTGGGATGCAAACTAGATTGATTTGCATGTGCTTCAGACATTCACAAGTCGAATTGCGAGGGAAGGGACGCGCAGGAATGCCGTGGTGGCGGGTCCGGCCCAAGTATCCCTACCAACGAGGTACATGCGCCACATGCCAATGGGAAGTTGTGATTTGCTGTGAACAGCTGCAGCTGCTCTGCCTTTTCTGCGAAGCAACTCTAGCCCACCATGCTTCTTTTCTTCTCTCTCTTCCCCTCGTCTTCACGATAGCCAGTGGTTCAAGCCACATGCGATGGTACCAGGTGCTGACGGCAGTTCCCCTCACAGGCGCCGTGCACGGGCAGCCGAAGGAGTGCAAGTGCATTGGTTTCCGCGCAGGTATTCGTGGACTGGACGGGCTTGGGAGCGGGCCGCCGACAGGAAAAACAGCAGGGCAAGGACAAGGAGTGACAGGTGAGTGAATGGCAAGGGAAAGATACCCCGACCGACTAGTAGCAGCAGTAGCAGCAGCAGGAGTAGGAGAAGCAACAGGAGCAGCAGCTTGCATCCCATCCCTATCGTACCCCTGGTTCTTGACATGTGAAAGTGGTCGTTCGCCCCACCACGCGCTCGACGTGGATGGAGAAGAAGAGAAAGGAAAAGAGGGTCTCGGGGACGACAACTGCTCCCGTCATTTTCTCTCGTGATAGTTAATTGAGCATTACCTGATATCACGATGCAGTTCCCCTCCTTGGTTTCCAGCCGCCCTTTCTGTGGATAAGGTAGGAAGGTAAATAGCCTGAGCAAGGCATGTGGTCAGCACGAGAAGGAGATGGGCAAACGAGAGGGGGGAGGGCATCCGACAAGCTCCTGCAATCACTGGGTCCCTCCGCAGTGCTTGCTGGGCGATGGTTGGATCAGCCCACTGCTGTCACCGGGACGGAAGGCACGCTCGAACGCATGCGCTTTCCTGCATCACAGCGGACCGTCATTATGTCATCATGAAATGGCGCAAGGACGCTCCGGAGTGAGGAGTAGCAACGCGGAGAGGAGATGTCAGGACGCCTCCTGTCTGGTCGAGTCGCTGCTCAACACGTATGCATGCCTTATCTGACAGTTTGCTGGGGCAGTCGCTGATCTGTGTCCCCGGGCACGAGAGTTGCGCAACTCCGGCCTGTGAATAACAGGACAGTAGGGTCCATAATCGAGCCATGGTAAACGGCAGTTTGGGGCCAGTTTCGTCACCAGAACACATCAAAGCAACCAACCTCGAACCAATTGGAGTTCCAAGGTAAGGCAAACACGGCATTGTCCGTCTCCTGTTGCCTCGTTTCCTGTCGTGACAAGCGGACGGGAAGGTGCGATGTGGACAGCAGCAGGACGGAAGAGCCTCGAGGATGGATAGGCACGAGGAAGAAGGAGGGGCAGCGCACCCCAAGTCCCGTCCACAGGGAGGTACCTTGCCGTAACGCAATTGGGCTTGCCCCAAGCTTATCGCTTCACGTCCCAAACCTTACCAGGGGGAGATCCCAAGCCAACGGCAGCGCTGACCCTACACTACATGCAATAGCGTGACACTGGAAGACGAGCTTTCTTGCCCAACACGACATAAAAACAGTACCAAGAAGACCGAGACACCTAACTTTGGTCACCTTGCCTGAGCTTTTGTGTGTTAGCGCTTTGATGTGCTGTTACATGATCTGGTCCTTTTAGCCCAGGATCCGCTTGGTGCTTCTGGGGTCGTCGGTGTGGTGTTGCTGATGAGGCTGCCCCTGGCGCTGTTTTCTCCTCGTTCAACCGTCAGCTGAACACGCCGTGTCTACTAGCCAGTGATCGGATATAATAGCAGGCCATGACGCGCCAGTTTCCATCAACGCCTCTTCTCACACAAATCTGCAATCCCCTGAGCTCCGGCCGACCCCTCAGAACTCGGCCTACGCTGCCGCGGCCCTCAATATCTTCGACTCTACACGTGTATGCTCGTATAATTTCGCCGGAGGTCAATCCATCACACCTCGGGAGCCAAGAAATCAGAACAGCAGAGCCCACCAGCCATCGCCACTTCCAGGCGCACCCGACCAGTCATCGACGCGGCGGCCTGCCCCATCTTCCCATTTTAATCATTGCTCGGCCGTTCTGTCCTGTCGGTCACGATAATCGTCGGACAATTTTGACGTGGTAGCGGCACTTTCTTTGCAATCCCTGTCCCCTGACTGCGTCCCTGGTTCCGCTGCACCAGCCACATATATCCACATTCACATGTCAGACAAAGTCTCGTCTACTTACGAGGACATCCTCAACGTTGAGCTTCTTGCACCCATCTCGCGTGCCATTGATCTCATCCATCCGTAGCCTGCAGACATGTTGCTCTTCGCCAGTTTGATGAATAGTTCTCATTGGAAGAGGTGAATGCAGAGCCTTGATGCTGTCGGGCTATTTTTCGGGCTCCATATTGGTGCGTCATTGCATGTCGTGTATGCAATCGAATCTCGCCCGTAGCCCTGCGACATCTCATCATCATCCTCGCAGGCGATGCTCACAGAAAAATATTGAGGAGCTAGTGGCCCAAGAGAGACACGCCGTAGTGGCGGGGTTACCTCCCGGCCGCCCCATCCCATCCCTTGGAAGCGAAGACACACAATTCCAGATCAACTGGAGGGGACGGGTGCGAATGCCCCTGCATCTTGCGTGGGATTTCAGCGGCATGAGGTGTGCCATCCATCTTCGCTCGTTGGAAGGAACTTTTTTCTTCTTGGCAAACCACGACATGCTCGTCACCACCTCGCCAGAAGCGCGGACTGTTGATGGAAGTGCGGCAAACTCCATGTCTTGGCCGTCTCGTCCAATTGATTAGTACATCCGAAAGTTCAAAAATGCATCCGCCGTGTCGGGTAATCGGGGGCGTGAAGCCCCGGCTGAGTAGCATCGCGGCTCCGGCCCTTGTTTGTATTGAGGCCCGGAATACAAGTGGGGCATACCCGAATATCCGTCCCGAAATCCCGACTTCCGGGTCCATTATTCCTCCGTGTCGAACCCGGATATCACCGGGTGCACCCCGATGATTGAAGTATGACTCCGGCGGGCGGGCTACGAATGCGCCAAGGGTGCGAAGTAAATAGTAACGCTTCTTGTGTAGTTACTGACCGAATTTGCCAGGTCGGTTTGGTGGCATGCTATCGCCCTCAAGGTTTTCCCGCGACAAGAAACGTGAGTGCTCCACGCCTCTCATCCGTCTTTGTGACATGACTTGATCGATCATCGAAGTCCTCCTTCCGAGCGCTTGTATCGGCTGCTAAAAAAATTACAAAAAAAGAGTAGAAAATGGAATAAACATCCCGGTGCGTGGTACTTGATCCTATGTCGGTATACGCTAATTGATCATGGACTTTTCTGAAGAGCCACCACCGCCAGTTATTTGACCATCGTTGACTCTATTTAGGCACCTTTTGTCAATGCTATTGTTGATTTGGACAATAGGACTGAACCTTGCTCAGACCTCTCAGGCAGATGTAGAGAAACCCATAGAGCAGCGACGGGCGGCAACTACCGGCTATGCTCGCCTCCAAGGTGGCATGGCAAGCGAGTCCGGCCAAAGGAAGGTATGGCGGGCATCAAGACCGACGTGCCCAGGAAGAAACACCCGCAATCCTCCCGGCATGCCGGTCTCGCCGGGCCGGATCACCCGAGCATTATGACGAGAAGCGAACGGTTGCCAAGCCTCGTGGGGCCCCTGACCGATCTCAGGGCGTTGAGTCGGTGTCGTGCAGTGGTGAAGCTGGCACTCATTTCGGATGGTCTGTCCTGATACGGATGTTCAGCATGTCTGCCGACGTCTGGGGTATAAGGTCAACCATCATCGTCGTTTTCGGCAACCGGACTTGCGGGGGCACTGGATCGCTTTATCCAACAATAACTGAATGACAACAGGGGATTCTGAAATGGCAAGACGAGATGATGTTGTTGAAGGCACTCACAGGTGACAGGTCACCCGATATGGAGAAGAACGGTGTCCACTCATCGTCAGCTGCGACTAAAAGGGCATTCGGCCGAGCATGATGGGCAGGGGTACTGCTCGAATAAGACAGTTGCCCCGTCTGAAGAAAGGGAGTTGTATTTCTCGTGTCACTGGCATCGGCTGGCATTAAATCTGCCTATTTCAGAATCAGATCGGGGCACGGCTATTCAGGAGACTCGCTCGTCTCTGACATTACCGCTTGGTGTTTTTGCGCAATACACAGCCCTTCGTCTACCGTGGTCCAGTATTGACGGCTCATCTGTTCGATAGGCTGTGCGCCGAGTCCAAATTCATCAGGAGCCACGATGGCCGATACCTAACGATTCAAGGCGTGGGCTAAAGGTCCATGTCCTTGGGGGACGAGCGACTGTCGAAGCAGGGCCTATTGTGATAACGTACTTACGGACACAGTTAGGGATATGAGACGGATGGGGACTGCGGTTCGTCTTCCTTGTAACCGGCGCCAAACACCTGCAGATATGGTCTTGATGTACAACGGGGCGCGAAACAGGTCGCCAATCCGAGAGCTCGGATGATATCGGGGAGTTGTATGGTGTAATCTCTGATTGACTGGTATTGTGAATGTAACACGGTGATTCTGCAGGTGATGAGAGCTGCATGCAGCGTTGCAGCGTTGTAGCGTAATGCAGCGCACCGCAACGTAGGTGCAGCAGCAACAGCAATAGCAACAGCAACAACGGTTTCCCGTTCCTCCGGCTTACAACATGACCACCTAACGGGTTCATTCCTCCCGCTCGAGCCATCTCTTCAAAGCAAGGAATGGCCGGCTCCCTCGGGTAGGTACGTACTGAGGGAGCTGGGTCAACAACAGCAAGAACAGTGCACCGGTGGATTCGGTGCTGGATGCAGGTGGGCGGGTGCCCCAGAACGGGGCTTAAACGGAAAACAAATCAACTTCAGATAAAGAGACGGGCAACGCCCGAGAGCCCGCTGCCGCCGTCGAATTTCAATGAACGGGGTCGCGTTATCTGGCCAACTGACAATCAGTGCGTGAGAGATAGACAGCGATCAGGGCTTCGGGGCTGGTGCTCAGATCACGACCAGGTCTAGGTTTGTTCCTTTGGGACGGGCAGGTGACAAGCGCAAATTGAATGGGCTCGGGACGGAGGGGCCAAGGGAAAACCCGAACAAAAGATTGGAGCCCCGAAAACTTCCCAGCCCGCGGACCACGATCCAATTGACGAAGCGCCAGTCCCAAAGGACAACAACTCCCCGCCCCGGCTCTCCAATGGCTCCGTTTCTCTGGTGCGGAAGGAAGGAAGGGGAGAAGAAAAAAACCCCCCTCCAGTCGGGAGTAGCGTGAAATTGGGCCTCAGCACCCCGGTTCGTGGAGGGGGGCAGCTTTCAGGTTACAGATCCACGGCTGGAGTGTTTTATGCGGACCATTAATACAGCAACGCAGTCTTATTACGGACCAGATATCCAAAGTTGCCTTGCGCTCCGGGTAGCTCAACCTAGAATCCCAGAGTGACGCGTCAAAGCTCAGGGACAGATGACGATGTCACTCATATTAATGTGTGCAAATAGGGCCGCGTTCGCTAAACATGACACTGAAGATCGAGGACAAGAAGGATGGGATAAGCTTGCGAGACGATGATGGATTTTCTTATTGGGTATCCACATTTACTTAGGGCGACTTTGAGAGGGATCAACGGTATGAGGGTGTGGACTCAATGTGCCTGGAATGGCTGGTACATAAGAGAGCTACCAAGCAGCAATTTGGCAATGTAAAGCAAACAAGCGCCAACAGGCACCATCCCCAGCTACCACATTGCTTGTCTGGCAGCCCTGCCTCGAGAGGATTCGATGGACGCGCCGGTCCCCAATACCTTATTTGAATAAAGTAAGGAGCAACCTCCCAGTTTTTCAAAAGTTGGAGAGCATACCCAGGTCTTGGGAGGCTTTTCGTTGGCGCGGTTGGCGCCTCGAAGACGTATTGGGTATCCATATGTCGGCGAGTACTATCAACATAATAGATTCGCCCCCACATAGCAGAAAGCCCGATATAGATCACCGTCCTATATGTACCGAATCAGCAACTGGATTCTTTCGTGGGGGCTTCGGCGTATTTCCTCCTCTTTTCGTGATCCATCCTCCGTGGTTGACTTCGCTCCGCAGTTCGCTTCACTCGATTTTTAGATCTTTTCCTCCATTGCAGAACCCGGGAACCCAGGAAGCCCCCCGGTAGTGTAGAACAAGGAGACGATGATGAATCGCGTCGCGGGACTGAGAGAAGGGCCTGCAAGCCAAGGGTTCCGCCCCGACCGGCCGCCCACTTCGGCCCCCAGCCTGGCCATCAGCCATGATTACTCGCACTATGTGTCTGCTAGGGGTCATGACTTGCTGACAGGCGTAGTGCATCTGCCAGATGCAAGTGCGTATTATGGGGGTTTGCACAGTAAGGTGGTAATCAATTGAGTATTATGAACCAGCATCCTCGCCTTATTACATACTCCATACACTAAGCTAGCCACCAAAGCCCACACTGATCTGACCCTCCCCAAACAGACAAGCCTCTGTTTGTGTGGGATGCGCTGCAGGTGCGGCGATCGGGGTTCGTTTGTTCGTTCGTTCGTTCGTCGTGGACGTGGATGCTCCCACCACCGCCGCCACCAGTGTCGGTATCCTGTCCCAGCCTCCAGGGACAAGGTGTGTAACAAAGGCATTCTGGGGCATCGGAGATGGGGCCTGAGCGCATCGGCAGATGGGCGTTTTTGTGTGTGAATTCAAGGTTGAATTCGTCATCCATCTGGAGGAGGGCTTTGGAAGGTTGCATTCTTGCGCGTATTTTGGACGATGGCTTGCTCTCATGCGCGCTTGGATGCTTTTTTTCTTGCCCGGTGATTTGCGAGTGCGTCCCGGAGCCTCCAGAGTACGACGTGGGAGCAAGTCATGATTCGTTCTGGTGGCACAGCATGAGACTAGGCTCCGGGCTTTCCCTCGTCTGCACAACAATGGCGGGCTGAATGTGACCTGTGCCTCCTGAGGGGGACAGATGGATGGTGATGTACCTGGCCTAGGCCGCCAGATCAACAGAGTGCTGCTCCGTCCAAACTTTCGAGGCGTTGCTGCTGCCACTCTCTACCGCCGATCTACTACGTAGTCCACCACATACGTCCCGTCATTCATGAGTCGATTGGGGGGGGGGGGGGGGGGGGGGGTGTTCAAAGACTGGGCGAGCCAGAGCACAGATGGAACGAGAGTGGATGGTCCTGAACATGAAGAGAACGGGCATGTTTCCCAAGGTTTTCGGTGGCAGCGGCGCACCGATACGGCCGTCTGTGTATTATGTCTTCGACCGGGGGGACAACCGCGGCCGAAAGCAGACAGCTGCCATCCTTTTGGGCCCAATATTCCAGGGAGTAATCGCAACGAAGAGGCGACGCAAATTCCAAACGAGACCGACAATTTCCCACGACAGCAACCAGTGTTGAGCGGCGTCGGCTACGATTGGCTGTATTCGGTCTAGACCCATTTGTCATTAGTGGAGTTCCAATCTTAAGGTAGCGACCGGGGATGGCGAAACTGTGTCGAGGGCTGTCTGGATCGACGGGGGGGCCTCTGGTTCTTGGGAAGGGGCTCCTGCGTCAGGGGGGGGGGGGAGAAGAAGGAAAAGAGGCACAAAGACGCTAGCTGCTCGAGCGCATGGCGCTAGCATTTCACAAGTTGACGCTAACACCTCACATTTTGCGGGCTTCCACGAGTCCTGTCGTCGCTACGTGCATACTATGGTGGTAGTGGTATTCGTGCTGCAAGCCGAGAGGCTGCGGCTGGCTTGCCCCGGAGAGAGAGGGGGGGAAGGGGGGGCAAAGACAACGGCAGAGAACAAAGACGCTACATCTCGACGATGAGTATCGCCGCACCGCTAATTAGCCCGTCGGTCGCTAGTTCGAGTGTCGTCGGGGTCGTCTGAGTCTTGACAGGATTGTACGGCACTGCAGCGGTTGGTACATCGTTACGGGGTCGCAGCGGCAGACTGCCATGACAAGGGACGTACGGAGTACATATGTACGTACGACGACCCTTTGGCTGCAAGGTGCCAACCGGTATCCGTCTCCGTAATCCGTACCTGAAAAGGGCCCGAGCGCCCCTTATGTTTATTGACTCCTGATTGCTGAAGTTCTGCCTTCTGCCACTTCCACCAACGGTTTCCATATAGCTTCTCCCACTTAGTTGGTGGTGCTGACGGGACTACCCACTATTTCCCCTTATTTTTTTCTTCTTCCTTTTCGCATCCTTTTTTCTTTTTTCTTCTTTTTCCCTTTCGTTTTCCTACCCTGTCTCGTCCCGTTGCCGTGTCCCGAACCACTTCCCGTTTTCTGCCTGATCCCAAGGACAAGTATTTGGTATGGAGAATATCTAGAGGAACCATGGAAACCTCCATGCACACACTTGTTTTTTGTTTCTCTTGCTAACGGGGCTGTTTCTCCCCTTCCTGCCGTGGAATTGCTATGTCTCATCCCAGGAAGAAAGAAAACGGTTATTTGGATGGTGTGCCTCGCTCAAATTGCCGAAGGCTACTAGGTAATCGCCTATAGCGCAAATCGAAGCCGCTGGGTACGTACCGAGTAGCGCTGTCTCTCCCCAAACACGAGGTGCGGTGCGGAAAAGTCTCAAGTCAAGACTCCCGCCCAGGTTACAATAGCAAGAGCAAAGAGTCAAGCCCCCTGAATGTCCCAGTTGCTAGTCCCCATGTCGTCAGCCATGAGAGCTACATGCTGCTATGTACACAATGGTGAGGTCCCATCTGGCGTGCGCACTTGGTGGTGGCCCATTCCCCCTCCGCAACGCTGAAAAGAACCCCCCTGCCCGCATGGTTCTCAGCCTGGTCCATTTGCATTTGTCCTGGACCTCCCCCGGTCAACTAGTGGCGCCGCAATGCTGTGCTGCACGCCCCTTGCACACCCGCCCATGCCCCATCCGTACCTGCGAACGGCTCCTCCTCCAACCGTCCCCTCTTGGTGCTCTCTCACTCGTCAAAGCCTGCAGTTGGCGGTGCCCCCTACGCACTGCGTGGGAACCGACTTGCCTTACTGCAGTAGGGTACCTGACTGCGCCGTACGTTGGCTCCAGACCTTAATTCCCCGTCCCCCGGTCCGGTGCACTGCATCTCTTCGCCTCTGCCTCTCTTCCAATGCTCCTGCTCCTGCAGCTTGCTCGTCCCTACACTTCCTCTTCTAGCTTCGCCTGTGGTGCTTGGTCCTCTTTCACTTCATCTTAGCTCGTCCGCCGGTGGCACACCCTCGGTTTCTCACCATCTGCCTCTGTTTCTCTCACACACCCTCCACGCTCCCCCCATCACCCTATCCCAACACCCCCCTTGCACATTCTCCTTTTACCTCATCCTCTTCTTGTCTCGTCTCCGATTTCTTCCCCTTCCTCCCTCCTTTCTTGTTTCTTCTCTCCCCCCACCTATCACCGACCAGTCGTCAGTCAAGCAACCAGTCTGTGCCTGAGCCTCACCTCTCGCTCGACCAGACCAGACAATCGTCGTTGCTCTGCCCGAGATCCTCTCGAATGGCGCCCCTTTGAGCAACTCCTCGACTTACTCTTCTGTGACGAGAGCTTGCTCTCCAGGTGGTTTACCTGCCGTCTCAATTCGCCGGGATCCTCCTTGGCCTTTTCCTTCGACACGCTGGTCAGCTCGTGTGTGGCCTGGAATCTGACCTCTCAGGTCGCCTTTCTCCCCCCGATCCAACTACACAGCTTCAACCGCATCTTTCCCAAAGACGATTCTTACCCGACGAAATGGCGCCTTCGCTGAACGCACACTCGTCCTTCACCCGGCCCCGGACTGGCGACCGCGATGGCCGGCCGACTACCCGTGATCAGGCCGACACCAACCTGATCATTCCAAGCCGTACTTCTTCCCTTCACTCACGCATCACCCAGCCGATCCCCTCAACTCTGAACGCCAAGCCCCAGCAACGGACGCCCAAGACCCTCACCCACGCCTACATGGTGTGCGGTGTTGGCAGAGAACCGTCGCAATGGGTCAAAGCTCCTGCGCCCGCACAGGGCAAGATTGGCCACATGAAGGGTGCCGTCGGGCAATTCTGGCTGCCCGAGATTCTTGGAAGCAGTCCGAGACTGGAGCAGGACAACGAGATCGCCAGATCGTTGCATGCTGCTATGCGGGTTAGTGGCCGGTTTACCATGCAATTTTGTTTGTAAAGTTTGGAGTGGCTTACAGATTACAGGCTTGCTTCCCCCACGATGTTGAGATCTGCACTGGCCGTAGCCAGCCTCACTGCGTCCACCACGCCTTTGTTCTTCAACAGGATTCCTCCCACACGTTGTACGGCATCTGTCTGCGTGTGTGGTCGCGAGCCGACGAGAAGAGGGCCGAGACAATCCGGGATTTGCGCAAGAGGACCGAGCCGGACTACTACGACAACCCCGACGAGACGTACTGGATTCCATACTGCTTGTCGTTCTTGTCTCGGTACCCCCTCTACAACCTCCTCGGCGACTACCTGCGTGGCATGTGGATTCACTGGAACAAGGCCACCAACCTGTTCCACGCTGAGGAAGTTTCCCGTATTCTCAGCTTCCCGGCCCCCAGACTCAACGACCTGGTTCGGATTGACATGAAGGACTACGCCCTCTGCTACCAGTTCCCCTCGTCGCCGACCGGCTTCCAGAACTTCGCCATGTGGCCCCTGTTTTGCTGCTTGTCCATCCCCAACATTGTCGGCGTCGTCGAGGCGGCCATCTCCCCAACTCGCCGAATCATCTTCGTCAGTCACTACCCCGCCATGCTTACCATGGCTGCCGAGACCGTCCGATACTGCGTCCGCGTTTACGAATGGAGTGGCCTCTATGTCCCCGTTGTACACGCCCGTCATGCAAAGGACCTGGTTCAGGAGCCTGGCCCTTACATTCTCGGAATCACTGCCGAGTGCCGCTCTCTCTTCACTGCCCCTACAGACGCCCTGGTTGTCGACCTCGATCGCAACTTTGTCCTCACTTCCAGCCCCCCGACCGCATTGAACCCCAGCCAGCGCAACAAGTTCGTGACTCGTCTTACTCAGTCTCTCAACGGCGATGTGACTCCTTCAGGTGTTCCCCCGCATCTCCGATCTGCCTACGGAGGCGGAAAGCTTGTGCCGGCTGGACAGATCATTGTGATGCGTGGTGAAGTCGAGTCTATCCAGGACCCCGAGTGGTGGAACCAAGATTCAGTCATGACTGTTATGGACCATGTCTGCGAGAAGATGGGCCGCAACACCGGCATCAAGGCTGTTTTTGGTGGCTCCGTCAAGAAGCCTTTGATGACCAAGGTCTCGATGAGACATCTCAACGAGATTGTTCGCGAGCGGAATCAGTACTCTCGCGATGCTCTTGAGGCTTGGCAAGATTTCATCAACCTCAAGGGCCGCATGGACACCGAGCTTAACAAGGTCACGAAGCGCAACAACTACCTCAATGAAGAGCTCGAGAGCTGGAAGCAACAGGTTTGTTTTATGATATTCGTCTCAAGCAACGTTATGAACGCTAACCACTTCAAATAGTTCCTCAAGTTCCAGGCATTCGCGGAGCAGCTCACCAAAGAGACTCAGGACCTCAAGTCCAAGATTGAGACCCACAAGAGAGAGAACAGGCGCCTCGCAAGTCTCATCGACCAACAGAAGGACGACAACTCGCGTCTGAATGTTCGCCTCGGCGCCACTGAGAAGCAGCGTGATGACGCCCTCGAGGCTCTGGTCCTCCAGCAGGAGATTGCCGAAGAACTTGAGCGTGAGCGTAAGCGCAACAAGAAGGAGCTTGCCGCACTCCAACACACCAACATGACTATTCTCAGACAGCGTGATGAGGCTCGCCGCGTGGTACTCCACCTGCGCAGCCTTATCGGCGGTCAGAGCCACCACATGGAGCACCTGGTTCAGTCCCTGACCAAGCCTGATGACTTGGAGCGTGAGATTGAGGAGGGCTTCGACCCCGAGACAGTTGAGGAGGGCCAAACGCCTAGGGAAGCAGATGCAAACCAGGCCCGCCTTCTTTCTGCCGCCGCCGAAGCGAACAAGAGACTCTCTACGTCGAGTTTCAAGGATGTGGCCGACCGCCACCTCAAGGACAAGACTGACGCTATTGCGCACATTATCAGGAACATTGCTGAGCAATGTCAGGCTGCCGTTGAGGGCCTGCAGCTGGCCCAGGATGCCGAGTTTGACGAGCGCGCTGCCAGACTCCGCGCCCAGCGCCGCCGCAGCAACCTCTCCGCCACCCACAGCGATGACGGACACGATACCCAGTCCAACGCGACGTCTGACATGGGTGACGATAGTCTCCTCCACCCCGTCTCCGGCCGGACATCTAGCATCCCCCCCACACCAGACCTGGTCCCCAATCGGAGTAGCACAGCTATGTCCTTCGCCTCTAGCGCGGCGACTCCCGAGCGGTCAAGTCAGCAGTACATGATCCATCAGGAGATCCCCACCAAGATCGCCGAAGACGATGAGGACTACGAGGAGAACCGTAGCGAGTCGGAGACCATGCCTCAGCAGACTGTTGGCAAGCACACCGACAGCCTCATGCACCGGCCATCGGGTGCCCGAATCAGCGCTCTGGGTGGCACCCGCTAAAGGATAACCAATCCTCGGCGGTCACATCATAATTGATTAAGAGTAGTAAGCGACCAGGGAGGACTTCTTCTTCTCTCCCTGGGTCGACGGGGAGGACGATTTACCGACAACTGTGCATACATCTTTTTGCCTTATACCTTTTTGCGACTGGCGGTCGTGGACAAAAATTCCGTCGTGTCCGGCGTTAGCTATTTGCCGTTTTCTATGTGGTTTTTTTTTCTGGAGACAATTGTTCGATTCATCTTTTTCTTCCTGGGTTTATCGTACAGGGCTTGTTGGAGGACGGGCTGTATGTTCTCACGATGTTATATCATTTGTAGGTTTATGAGGGTGGAAGCTTCTGCTTAGTTCAGTTCATGTCCCTCCTTGCCCAAAATCCGAATCCAACCAGAGTTTAAAGACACTGCAGTTCCAGTATGAATGCGAAGCCCCTACCTGATGAACGAAAACTGTTGTTGACAACACCAACTACATATGTCGGTGGGTAGTGTCTCGAAGAGTTTCAAACCGCCAGACATGTACTGTTCGACTACGTTGCGTGTCGTGTCACAGCAAGTCCCATTCATTGCGGAGTAGGTCAAACACCAAGAACGCAATAAAAAGGCAAAAGACATACAACACCAGGTATTCGCTGGTCGTCACCGACCCAACTACTAATCCGGCCCTCATTGGCTTATCTATGGGAGAGCGGACGGGATCCCGAGTTTTCCAATGGGTATGGTCGTATGTGTTGTGAAAAGACGGTTGAGATGAACAAATACTCTGAGTGGGTGGGAGCGCCTACGTCCCTATAAAAGCTCAAACATATTCTCTATTGCACAATTTCCATCTTGTAATGGGTGTCTATGTAAGTAAGACAGCAACTCATATGGATCTGATAAAATCAAATGACTCCCAGTTCTGTTTATCATTGTCTGGGCACATTCCGTCGAGATGGCCCTTTTAGATGCTCCCACGCTGCGCAATGGGGTCTGCCAGTTGGCCTGTGGACAGCAGACAGCTCCGACCGGAAAAGGGTTATCCCTATCAGCCGAGCGACAAGTTTGCAGGCAGGCATTGACTATCGATAACGATGCGATAACAGAAAAAGTTCCCCGGCGATCTGCAACCACTGGGTGTGTATCCGTCCGTACCTACATCGCATCTCCAAAGACGCACACGACGGTATTAGACAGCCCATTGAGCTCTGCAATTGTCTCGCACCACTACCTCCTCCCCCTTACCTTGCCGCACCTGCAAAAACACGTCGAAACCTATTGTAACCGAAACCTCCTCTCCTCCCCCGAGCGGACAATTCCCAAGCGAAAGCGGCCATGGCCGACCCCCTCCTCACCAGCCTCTGCGCAATCTGCCACATCGAGCCGCCCAGGTACAAGTGCCCGCGCTGCACGATACGCACCTGCTCCCTCTCCTGTACGAAGCGCCACAAGGCGTGGTCGTCATGCTCCGGCATCCGCGACGCGACGGCCTACGTCCCGCCGTCGAAGCTCAAGACCGCAGCCGGCGTCGACCACGACTTCAACTTCCTCTCGGGCATCGAGCGCGCGGTGCAGCGCTCCGAGAAGGAGATTGTCGAGGAGCGGCACCTGCTGAAACCCGAGGACCTGCGGCCGATTGAGGTCCGCAGCGTGCAGTGGAAGACGGGAAGGGATGGGAGGAAGAAGAGGGTTCTTGTCACGGAGGTGCTGAGGGGGGACAACCATGGCGGTGCTGGCGGATCGCGACAGGAGGCGCTGGCGTCGGTGCCTTTCAAGAAGAGGCTTGGCAAGTTTGGCATCTTGCTGAGACGTGCGCCTGTGGGCATGACGAGGCAGAGGGACAACGGCACGAACCTGAGCAAGGCCTCGGGCCGGATCAACTGGCAGGTCGAATGGCTGCTCCTCCCGTCCCACGAGGGCGGAGAGACAACATCGCAGGATGAGGGAGAAGCGGCCAAGACAGGGGCGAAGAGAATTCTGGCCAAGGCCCTCGACGATATGCCGCTCTACAAGGCTTTCGTCATGGGACAGAAGACGTTCCACGACGAGCTTGCCCGGAAGGACCACCAACGTCTGCACCAAGACGACGGCGACGATGAGCCACAAGACGGCAACAACAACATCAACAACAACAACAGCACCACTGGCGGCGGGCGCCTCAAGAAACGCCGCAAACACCCGCACAAGCCGGGCCAGTCCCTCGCCACGGCCCAGGACACGGAGACAGGCGCCTGGCACCCTGGCCGGTACTGCATGCAGAGCGCTGGGCCCCGCGGCACCTGGACGCCTCACACGGGCGTCCCGCCCTACACGGGCACGACGGAAGAAGAGGAGACGCAGAAGTCGCAGTACACCTTCTTCCTTGCGGGGACTACCTCGGCGGCAACGGCGGCGGCGGGCAAGACCGTCGTCCACGCCGTCGACGCGACGCTCCCCCTGGGCGAGGCACTTCGCGACATGACGGTCCTCGAGTTCCCAACCATCTACGTCGCCGAGACGGGCGCCCCCTTACCGGACTCTCTTCTCTCGGAATCAAAGCCGGTCCGTCTGACCCAGAAACGAAAACGCGAAAACATCCAGCTCTTCGGGAAGGGCGGCGGCAAGAAGCTCCGGCGGCATCTGGAAGAGGGCGAGCTGCCGAGCAACGGCGAGGAGAGCGACGATGCCGAAGGGGACGAGGGCAGGTTCGCTGCTGCCATTGACCAGATCATTGCCGAGGAGAGTCTGGGCGACGACGACGATGAGAGCACGACGAGTAGCTCCGGGTCAGACTCGGAGTCGGATGAGGGCGTTAGCGCCAGTCTCGCTGCCAAGTTGGCTCTCTTGAAGAAGCGGCAGACGTGAGAGGCGCGTTTTAGTCTTGTTACATCAGCAAGTGTAGGAATAATGATACCCTAAAGGCATTGCATTGCAGCAGCCTTCTTTCTGTACTCCTGAATTGGCATTTCTCTGTTTTGCTTAGTAGTTGATGCCTGCAATTGTGACAAAACCCTCCCCCCGCCCCCCAAGGAACCAGCATCGCCAGTCGTGACAGGCAAAGGCTTCATAATTAGGAAAGTTTGTTGAAATTACGGTGCTACTTTAGACAAGCACTGGACATTTCCCCAACCACCTTACACCCCTACCATTTTACGGTCCAATGCCTACGTTATACCTACGATGCGTACCAAAGACACGATGGATATCTGTCCGCTACGTCATTACGTCCCCTGTGAAAACCATTTGTATCGTGAATCCGTCGTTGATTGCCATCTGAAAACGACGACCAGAAAATAACTCATTGTGTGCCTGTTAGACCCCCCAGAAAACATTTCAATCCGTCCACGTTCCAACACCCGATCTTCCCAGTCCATTTCCCTAATATGTGTCCATCACGACGAGTATGTCATGTCGGTCCGAAACTGGTAGAAAGGCGAGGATTGATCCGGATGTCGAAACCAAGATTACGGGTACAGGCGGGTATTTGCGTCAACATTGCGCATCGAAAAGCAAGAAATTGGTTCAGAAGAACCCCGAGCGAAAGACTTAGAGGAGCATGGCAGCAAGGCCAGCGGCAGCCAAAAAGCCAGCAGCAGGAACGGCCGTCTGCTTGCAAGCCTGGACACAGAGACGTTAGAACCCAAAAACAGTGCGCATGGAATCATAAGCCACTTACAAGGCCGCTGGTGCTGGAGCTGGTTGCGGAACCAGTCTGAGTTCCCGAAGCGGAGGACGCCTCGCTTGCCTGGCTCGAGAGGGCGCTGGAGGCCGCGGAACCAGTCAGGGAAGAAAAGAGGGTGGTCGAGCCAATGGTCGAGGTGATGACGCTGCCGTCGCTCGTAATGGTGCTAACAATAGGCGCGGTGGTGACAGCAGTCTGGGGAGCAGAGGTGGCACCAGGGACGCCACCGATGCCGAAGAGGGTGGTCTCGCCAACGGAGGTGAAGGTAGAGCCGCCGCTGGTGATGATCGTGGTGAAGGTAGAGGTGGACACCGGGCTAGGGGTCGCAGACTCGCCGTCACCACCACCAGAGGCAGTGGGAACGATAGTGGTCAGTCCAACGAAGGTGGTGATCGTGCTTCCGCCAGAGACGATGGTAGAGAAGACCGACGAGACGATAGGCGAAGCCGTGACAGTCGCAGTTCCGGCGGGCTGGGTGACAGTCGCAGTTCCAGCTCCGGAGGGCTGCGTGGCGACGGTGGTGGCACCAGGGCTGGCCGTGACAGCGACTCCAGCCTCTGAAATGGTTGTTAGTGGAAGTGAAGCCAATACAGGAGGGCACTTGCGACTTACGGCGGCAGAGGTCAATGCCGAAGCTGACAGCCTGCTCGGCGTCAGCAGCATTGGTGCACGACTGGTAAGAACAGTCCCGGATGCCGTAGGAGAAGTTGGGGTTGCGGCAAAGACAGGCAGTGTCACCGCTGGTGCAGCCAAGGGCAGAAGCCAGGCCCTGCATGCTTTGAACGCAGTTATTCTGGAGAGGAGTTAGAATATCAGATGCTGGGGCGAGCGCATACCCAACAGATATGCCCGGTTTCAGACGCAAATAAGGAAGAGCAGGAAACTAAATGATACTTACAGCGCAGGTGGCAAGGCTTCCCTGAGCCACAGCGACAGAGGCCGAGAGAAGGCCGAGACCGAAGAACACAACAGACTTCATGGTGAATGATTGCCGATGTATGCGTTCTGTGAGGTGGTATGAGTGAGTGGTGCGTGACAACGTATGTCGACGATAAAGAAAAAACTGCCAGAGAGGAGTCAGCAAAGCTAAAAAGTCATGCGTAGCCAGGTGAAGATAGATATAAAAAGGACGGTCACAGATCTAGTGATGAAGGAGCAATATACCTGCGAGTAGAGAGAGTGTGTGGGGAGCTTGAGCGAGAACAAGAGCACAAAATTTGAAGATTTGAAGAACGAGAGTGATGAAGTTTGTAGTGGGAGAAGAAGAAAACTTTGTGGGTGGTGGGAGGGAAAAGGGAAAGGTATGGTGGGTGTGAAGTGGTGAAGGAAATGAGTGTTACGCGAATCTGGGAAGCTGCGACTGAAGGAAGGTGCGGTGCGACAAAGAAGGAAGGAACGAGACGGGCCCAAAATCGCACAAGAGCGCTTCAACAGGAGCCGGTTGCCGTGCTTTTGATCTTTTCTCTGCGCCCAAAAAATAACAGGGCGAGAAAAAAAAGGGGGGTTACAGGAAGGCAAGCCAGGTTGAAAGGGAAGATGGTGAAGACGAGTATGCAAAGGGAGCGCAACCGAGGAAGCAGCTTCTGAAGGACTTGCGGTATAGGGGTTGTATCGAGGCAATGTTGCTGACTTACAGTGGATATGGATGAATTGGGTTGTCTGGGGGTTGCTGAGACTGGCAAGATGCGTTCTCCGGTGGGATCTGGGAGAGAAAAGAGAAACGTGAGGGTGTTGAAGATGGGGAGGTGTGGCGGAAGTGGGTGTGTGAGGTGAAGTCTGGTGTCTCAGTTGATACGACTAGGCCGGTTATTGTCTAACGCGCCAAACAAGAATAACAAGATCACGTGGATATATCTTGAGTGAAGAGCAAAGGGAAGGATCAAGGAAGGGATGGAGGCGCCTGCCGATTATAAAGTCAATGGCGGAGGAAGGCGCAGAAGGCGGACAGCTGGACAGCTGCAAGAAGAGATGACCGTGTGTGAACCGGGAACCGGGAACCACGCCTCCCAACCTTGCTGCCCTGCTATCTCGCCCGACCCAGACTCTGCCTTATTCCTGGCCAGGTGTGGCTCTGCAGCAAGACACACCCTCCGTTGACGCACATGAGCTTGATACCTTTCTTCGTTTGAGGGAACCCGTCTGCGTGGCCTTCGACCTACCTATTTGCTTGACCCCACCTTGCCCGGCTTTGCCTCTCTGGCTTGTCCTGACGTTGACAATGCGCTAGCCAGCAAATGAGGAGCTATCCCGAAGCTAAAGTCGCCAGCCAGGGTAGGTGGGTATTTGGCATGGTATCCATCTACGTAGTAGTGCTGCAAGAAAACGGCGCCGGTTGACCCTCACAGCTCTCGGCCCCCATTCAAAGCTTGTTGCTTTAAGCTGGTAGCCCCAGTTGGGAACCCTGCCCAAAAACATCAGCCACAGACGGCTGGCTGTATCTTGACTGCAGTCCACTACCGAGACCCGAGAGTCATCGGCCCGGTGGCTGGCAGCTCAGCTTAGACCGACTGCGTTTGTTCCGTCACGAAAGCTGGAGCCACACCGAATATCAAGAGTCGGTAGGCTATGTCGACGGCGAAGCCAGCTCTTGTCAGATGCCGTGCGGCGGTATCTCGTGCCTTCTGATCTTGATAGGCAGTGGGACAGAGGGGCAGAGTGGGCTGGGATGGGGACATGTGACCTGCTTTCGGAGGCCGACGTTGGCTCCCATCAGGACGTGGTCAGATGCAAGTCGCTTCATTTTTCAACTGTCTAGAAGCTTAGAATGCCAACACCGACTTCCAACAGCAGGACTTGTTCCATGTGGTATTGGTGACCAACAATGAATTGGGAAATGCAGGTCTCGTTGACCGGCGAGAAGTGGCTGCGGTGAAGCCCTGTCTGAGCTCTGACGTACTTGGGCCTTGTCCCTCCCGCTGCAAAGCTGTCAAGCGAAGGGCTGGGGGACGTGCGTCCCCGCCCGTAGGCTAAGGCGGGCAAGGCAAGGCATGGCAAGGCGAGGAAACACCGTATGTGAAGTCCCCCGTCCGATTCTACTCGGCAACCATGTTGCCCAGCCCTTATCGCCAGGTCGGGGTCACACTGCAAGGGAAAGTGCCGTGTCCATACCCTGCTGCCAGCCCATGTCAAGCTGTCGTTGCGCCGCTAACAAGGCAACGTCTGCTTGTCGTTGCGACGCTCAAGCTACCAGGGGCAGAACAGGAATGAGAGCTAGAAAAGGCTAGGACCTAGACAGTGAATGTCGCGCAACAAATTTCCGGCTAGAGGACAGCGAATGGGAAGGAGGTGCTTTCGAAATGGCTGGCCAATCACCTCGCGACTGCGGCGCGGGGCTTGTTATTCTTTTTCTTTTTCCTCTACTTGGTCCAGACATGCTGACGCAGTAATCTGTGCATCATCGTGGCATTGATTTGGGGTGTAGCGAAAACCGATGTGGTCCTACGTCGGTGGTGGTCATGCATGGCTACACACGTAGCTCTGTGATCGCGGGGGCCTATCATCAGCTAAAGGAAGCCGCCGGAAGTCGGCAGCCGGCCCAGACGGTGACGAGCATCCACGACAGAAAAAAATCGTCGTGGGCATATGCCGCCTTACCTCGAAGGGGAGAGGTTGGGTTGGAATCAAGGAACAGAGTGTTCGCTGGCAAGGTCTGGAGACGAGGTTGCGTGGTTATCGCAGAACCAAGAAGGTGTGAGGTCAATCGAAGCGGTTCGTCGCTTCTGATTCGTCAATGACCCCGGGATCTGTCTGGTGTGGCGCCGTGCCTCCCCACCCCATGATTAACGGCATTTGATTGGACAACTTTGGTTGAAAAGGAAATGGCAGGGAGAACAACAGGGGGGGGGCAATGAGGCATCGCAAAGTCAATTCCCACATTCCATGCACTCCATCTACAACTCTTCTCTCATCTATCTCCGATATTGATACTATCAGAACACCCAATGGATTTGAGCATGTGCGAGTCGAAGCGTCATTGTCTCTCCGTCTCTCTGTCTCTTCTCCCAACCGGCCCTGACTTCTCTGGTTTCGGAGCGCATCATTTTCCAACCCCCCCTCTCTTTTTTTTTTTTTTTTTGGAGCTGGAGATGGAATACCAACCAGCTTTCATACTGTCTTTCAATAGAATACCGTCGTCGGCGTATGTGACTCTAAGAAACTGTGCCATCCTATCCTGTCTATGCAGTAGCTCCGGCCCCAGCTGAGTCGCTCGTTCAAATGTCGGCATATCCGCCAGGCCCCCGTCCCACCACACCGCACCGCACCACACCACATTTTGTTTCCCCAATGTTGCGCTCCCGCCCTGGCCACGCCAGGGGCAGGTGCATGCCAAGACCTCTGGTCGAATCTTGTTGGTACTGGACTGGGGCATCCTCAGCTTGCCAAGGGTCTGTCCCGCAACGAAGAGAAGCTGTGACCAAATGACCTTTTTTTTTTTTTCCAACACTGAAGCTAGGCCGATGCGGTTGACCTCCAAACGAAACAAGCAAATTTCTACCTCTACCCAACCATCGTTGCATACTGGCGTCAAAGGTCGGGATAAGGGTAGTAACTTCGGGCATGCGGCATATCTCTATGAGACATCAGACGTGAGCGTGCCAATATCACCTCCTTAACCGACTGCTGGATCAAGATGGAGAAATGACGCCGGTGTGTTCGCCTTGGACACGTTTTCATCGCGCTATTGCTTGTCCGCTTGGCCGCAATTCCGGGCCAGGCGAAGAAGGCTCCTGACGTATTGGCCCCTCCGTGGCTAGGTACACGGCGCAGCTTTGTCGGCGCGATGCACCTGACAACCTGGAAGACACCAGCCACCCGTTTCGCAGACTCGCGGCGATGCATCGCCGCCTTGTCCCGAGGGATTGACCGCCTCTGACTCTACCCCAATGTCTTTCTCGCCGGTCTTGCCTATGAACCGTTGCAATCGGTCCTCACCAACCCCCCTGTCTCACCGGGGGCTTTGCTTCGATGGAAGCGAATGTGCGACACGGACCGAAGTGAGCCTGTCATCCCTGTCAAATACTCGAACTCCTCATAATCCATGCGTTGATCGATACGTCCCCCCCCTCCTTCTCTAAACATCCGCTTCTCGTAACACATACTATCCGATTCCTTCCATCCATAGGCCTTCTTGAATGCTTCTTTCTATCATAACATACGTGAAGGCAGACATCCGCTCCTCCCTCTCGTGTCATCTAAAAAGGTGTGACCGCTGAGTTGTCCGGCGAGTTGCACAGCGCAAGCAACCGAGAGCAGTGTAAAACAAACAAAAATGGACAGGACTGCGACACGCCAAGAGAGCGATTAACTGCATGAGTAGCAGAGTTTTAATGAGACGATGATCGGTAGTAGTAGCCGGCTAATTACCATAGAGATAGATGGCAGGTTAACCCTGGTATCCGTGGGGATGTAGTTGCTTAGGACGGAGGGGGAACTACGAATACACGCGCACATCTGCCCTGGTCGTCGTGTACGTCCATCATCCCCGACAAATTACACCGGCGATCGGAATGAGACGATCTCACATCAGAGAAAAAGACAATGCTCCCCCCCCGTGGGCGGGTGGATGATTACCCCCGTCTGTCTCTGGCCCATTCCACCAGCCCGCAGTAGTGTGAATTAATCCAGCAGAACAAGCTCCCCTCCATTCCCCGTGAAATTCGACTGAAGCATTATTAAGATTGCACTGACTTGAAGAGCCTAAGTAAGTGGGTGGGCGACACTCGACACTCGACGGGCCTCCCGTCGGCCGGCATCTGTTTGCCACCAGCCTGGCCTAGACCCAGACCCAGACCTACGAGTATGTGGCCGCCCTGCGCAGCTGAGCTCTCCCCCAGCTGGCATTGCTTTGATCCGGCCCGGCATGTAGTCCACCCCCGGGGCGCATGCATTGTTTAAGTAGCGCAACGTGCAGGAAAAAGAGAGAGAGAGGGGGGGGGGGGGGGGCACAGGTTGGAACCCGAAGCCGAAGCTTTCCCAGTTCGACGATAATTTCTCAGTCTAGTTCCTCGTGTTACTTAAGGCGCACTGCAACGAGGAGGCCTCGTGGCCCTGAAAGGCCTCCGGCTAAGTCGAGGACTGCATGACAATGTCCGGTTCTAAATCGGCTTGGCGATTTACGAGGAAAGGAAAAGAAAAAAGAGGTGTATGTGACAAGCACGATACTTGATTGACAATTATACTACTTGCGAAAGGGCTTGCAATCAACCAGATTTTCATCCCAACGCCATAAACTAAGGTGTGTGTTGCCCGGATATCCCACAGACAATACAAGATGTACAGCCAGAATCTAGTCTGGAGACCAGTGAGTCTCCCCGATTTTAGGGGAGCTTCGAGAGACTTTTGTCTCAGGCGGCAGACCTGAGAGCATCCCAGTCCAGACCCGCTGTGCGTCAAACAAATACAGAGAGGTTGTGCATGACCAATGCCACCCCGTAAACCCAAAAACAATTACCGACGTAGTCCCATACCGAAATGCCTCGAACCCCTTTATATGCCATCAACGCGTGTCATCAGCCGTCAAATCCATCATATCTACTGCTTCTCTTTAACCGCTGCACATAACGCATGACTCGGGGTTCTCAATGCTGCCTTTTGGGATGTTAGTGCGGAATCATATAATGGAGAGGATAATGGCGACTTACAGGCAAGAACTGCCTCGGAGTAGATGTCCAACTCGCGCTCCTTGCTGTCTTCGGTCTTGTCCTCTGCATCAGGGGTCTTGCTTCCAGCGATGGGCAGCTCCTCAATCTTGAGCTTCTCGGAGGGCTCCGTGGGAAGAGCGCGCGGGCTGTCGCCCTCCGCCACGTCGGCCTTCATCGTGTCAGGCTTCTGAGCGGGAGCAGTCCGGTGGGGAGGCGGCGTGACGCTAGGGGTGGGAATGCCGTTGTCTTGGGCAGAGCCAGACGCGTCCTCCTTCTTTGCGTACATGGGCCTGGGAACGTTTATGGTGGGGGAAGCGACGTGACCCGGGGGTGGCGCGCGCTTCTTGAGAACCTTGCCAACGGCGCTATCGGTGATCTTGAGCGCCGCTTGGTCGACAGTGAACTGAATAGGGGCAGCAGCTGCCTGGGTACGCAGGTAGTACATGCCCGTCTTCAGACCAAGCTTCCAGCCAGCGAAGTGCATGCTGGTGATCTTGCCCATTGTAGGGTCCTTCATGTGGATGTTGAGGGACTGCGACTGATCGATAAAGGCACCACGGTCGGCCGCCATTTGCACAACAGTACGCTGAGAGATTTCCCAGACGGTCTTGTACAGAGCCTTGACCTCGGCGGGAATGTTGGGAATGTTTTGGATGGAGCCATTCTCGGCGATGATGCGGTTCTTCATGGCATCAGACCACAGGCCCATTTCGACAAGGTCCTTCAGGAGCCAAGGGTTAACGACCTGGAACTCGCCAGCAAGGACACGGCGCTGGTAGATGTTGGAAGTGTAGGGCTCGAAGCACTCGTTGTTGCCCAGGATCTGCGAGGTGCTGGCAGTAGGCATGGGTGCGACGAGCAAACTGTTCCGGACACCGTGCTGCTTGATCTGCTCCTTCAGCGAGTCCCAGTCCCACAGGTCAGAGGGCTTGACATCCCACATGTCGTATTGGAGAATGCCCTGGGAGACAGGGGAGCCCTCGTACGACTGGTAGGTGCCCTCCTCCTTTGCCAACTGCACAGACATGGTAAGGGCAGCGTGGTAGATGGTCTCGAAGATCTTCTTGTTGAGGTCGCGAGCCTCGGGAGACTCGAAGGGCATGCGCAGAGCCAGGAAGGCATCAGCAAGACCCTGAACACCGAGTCCGATGGGGCGGTGGCGCATGTTGCTGTTGCGAGCCTCTGGGACAGGGTAATGGTTGACGTCAATGATTTTGTTCAGGTTGCGGACGACGACTTGGGTGACCTCGTGGAGCTTCTGGAAGTCATAGACACCCTCGTTGTAGTCGACGAAGGTAGGCAAGGCGAGCGAAGCCAAGTTGCAGACAGCGACCTCGTCAGGAGCGCAGTACTCAATAATCTCAGTGCAGAGGTTGGAGCTGCGAATGGTACCCAGATTCTTCTGGTTGCTCTTGCGGTTGCAAGCGTCCTTGTAGAGCATGAAGGGGTTACCAGTCTCGGTCTGTGCCTCGAGGATGGCATACCAGAGCTTCTGGGCCTTGATGGTCTTGCGACCCTTTCCGGCGCGCTCGTAGCTCTCGTACAAAGCCTCGAACTCCTCGCCATAGCAGTCGGCAAGGCCGGGGCACTCATTGGGGCACATGAGAGTCCAGTCGGCGTTCTTCTCCACTCTCTTCATGAAGAGATCAGGGATCCAGAGGGCCAGGAACAGATCACGGGCGCGAACCTCCTCCTTGCCATGGTTCTTGCGCAGGTCCATGAATTCGAAGACATCCGCATGCCAAGGCTCCAGGTAGATAGCGAACGCACCGGGACGCTTGTTGCCACCCTGGTCTACGTAGCGGGCGGTGTTGTTGAAGACCCGAAGCATGGGTACGACACCGTTGGAGGTGCCGTTGGTGCCGGCGATGTAGGAGCCAGTGGCACGGATACGGTGGACGTTGAGACCGATACCTCCAGCCATCTTGGAGATCATAGCGCAAGTCTTGAGGGTGTCGTAGATACCCTCAATGGAGTCCTCCTTCATGTCCACGAGGAAGCAGGAAGACAGTTGCGCCTGGGGGGTACCGGCGTTGAAGAGTGTGGGAGAGGCATGGGTGAAGAACTTGCTCGACATCAGGTTGTAAGTCTCAATGACGCGCTCAACGTCATCACCCCAGATGCCGACGGCGACACGCATGATCATGTGCTGAGGTCTCTCGGCAATCTTGCCATCAATCTTAAGAAGGTATGATCTCTCCAAAGTCTTGAAGCCGAAGTATTGGTAGTTGAAGTCGCGGTCGTAGACAATGGCTGAGTCAAGCTCTTCCTTGTGCCTCATGACCGCGTCGTACGTATCCTTTGCAATCATGGGTGACAACTTGCCGTTCTTGGGGTTGACGTAGTGATAGAGGTCGCTGACGACCGAAGACCATTGCTTCTTGGTCTGCTTGTGGAGGTTGGAGACTGCGATACGAGCAGCAAGGATGGCGTAGTCGGGGTGAGTAACGGTCATGTAAGCGGCAGTCTCGGCGGCCTGTTCGCGAGTTTGTTAGCATTTGAATTGACAAGCCGCAATGCAGGGCAGTGCTTACCAAGTCATCGAGCTGCACAGTTGTGACACCGCCGTAGACACCAGAGATGACCTTCTGGGTGATGGCCACCGGGTCGACATGGTCCATATCGAGGCCATAGCATAGCCTCGACACTCTGGCAGTGATCTTGTCGAACTGAACGCGCTCCTGGCGCCCGTCTGTGTTCAATTAGCCATGTGAGCAACCACTTTACACGTTCGAGCCAGACATACCGCGCTTTCTCACAAACATGGTGCCTGGTTGCGGCTGTGAGATTTGGGAAAGGGTGAGGTTGATTCGAGTCGTAGAGGCGTGAACAACCCGACAGCAAGAGTATGGGAGTAATGTGAATAAAGGGGTATCAAGAGCACCAAGAATTAGAAGTGTATGGTGCACCAAGTATGCAGAACTGTTGTTGGTGTTGGATGTTGGAGGGGGAAGAAAGCAGAAAGTCCCAGGAGGTGCTGCAGATACTTATGGCCCGCGTTCGCGTGGAAACGCGTTCGACGCCAGAATTTAGCGCGACTGGACAGGGGGTTATGACAAGGCATCAATAACAGATTGGCTGGGGAAAACTGGCTTCAAACCTTAGCTTCCAGGCATCGCCGCCCGTGCCCCTCGGTTCACGTTCGCATCCCCGAGCCAACACTACGGAACACAATTGACGCTGCTTAACCGGCGGCTTGACTAATGCTACAACGGGCTTGGAAATCAACTCTGACAACTCCACTGTGGATGTTTCCCAGACACGGGTTGCCGTTTGCAACGGCAAATGACTTCAACTTTGTGAATTAAATGTTTTACATGGCTAGTGCCCAGATCTTGAAATCGAGTTTTGGCTATTGAGCACGCGTCACTCGAGCCACCCCCACCTTTTGCGTCGCGGTTGCAGTTTAATGGATTTTCTGTATGCACTTTACGCGACCGCCCCGCGGGGTGGTCGCTGTATCACGGTGTCACGTGAGGAGGCCAAAATCAATTAGATGGTCTCCGTTAAGGATGAGGCCAATTCACAACGACGACTTCGCGCCTATATATTAGTCCACATTTTTTGCCTTCTGTGCTTCAAAGATTGAGTACTTGCCATCATCCATCCATGAGGATTTATCCGTTCTTTCTTGCTAGAACGCGGCCGCAATCTTGGATTCAGTCTTTGCCCAGAAGGGTCTTCCTCCAGTCATCATCCATAGTCACAATGGCAGCTCCCACAGAGGTACCTAAGCCGGCCTACCAGCCTCGATACATTGATGTGTGTAGCTATCACCAAACTTGCCCTTTTATCTCCAGTATAGTAACCGCCATGATCAAGTAGATTGGCATCAACCTGGCCGATCCCATCTTCCGAGGTCTGCACCACGGCAAACAACGCCATCCCGATGATCTTGACGCTGTCATCCAGAGGGCAAAACAAGTTGGATGTTCCAAGCTTATTGTAACGGGCTCCGACTTCACTAGCTCCAGAGACGCCCTAGACATTGCGAAACAGTATCGTGAGTCACATTAGGACAGCAAGATCCCGGTTAGTGCTGATATTGTACCCGCAGCCGGCACTGTTTACACGACCATCGGCATTCACCCATGTAGCAGTGCAATCTTTAGCAGCTCTGACGAAGCTGCCGAGGGCGTGCACACTGACCCAGACCCTTCAAAGCCCATCCCGGAGCACCATGAGCCGGACTTCGCAAAGACGGAAGCCATCATAACAGAGCTCCGCGATCTCATCAAAGAGTCCGCCGCCTCTCAGTCCGGCCTTGTCGCCTTCGGCGAGTTTGGCCTCGACTATGACCGCTTGCACTACTGCTCCAAGACCATTCAGCTCCACTCCTTTGCGGCGCAGCTTGATCTCGTCCTCGAGACGAAGCCACAGTTGCCCTTGTTCTTGCACTCGAGAGCTGCCCACCCGGATTTCGTCCGGCTGCTCAAGGAGAAGTTTGGAGAGAAGCTCGAAAGGTTGGAGAAGGGCGGTGTAGTCCACAGCTTCACTGGTACCATGGAAGAAGCTAGAGAGCTGATGGACCTCGGCTTGTACATTGGCATCAACGGCTGCAGCTTCAAGACTGAAGAGAACTGCGACGTCGTCAAGCAGATAGATCTGGACAAAATGATGATCGAGACCGACGGCCCATGGTGCGAAATCCGGCCGAGCCATTTCGGCTACAAGTACCTCATTGAGAAGAAAGCTGAGGTCAACGGGGCTGTCAATGGAACCGCGCCGCCCGAGACTGCTCAAAAGCCTCAGGGCAAGTCGAAGAAGAACCAGAAGAAGGAGCCGGAGGTGCCAGAGCGCTTCAAGGTGGTCAAGAAGGAGAAGTGGGAGGAGGGTGCCATGATTAAGGGCCGGAATGAGCCCTGCATGATTGAACGTGTTGCTAAGGCCGTGGCTGGCATCAAGGGAGTAGAAGTCGAAGAGATCAGCGAGGCGGCTTGGAGAAATACTGTCAAGGTTTTCGGCGTAGACCATTAGACAAATAGATGACCGAAAACATTCATTCAGGGGTATCAAAGTTCAGAAAAGCCACATGCACCCATCATGATAGCTACCATTCGCGGAGGTTAGCCGCAGCAACCACCGATGTTTCCCACTCAGTTATAACCCAGACGCCTTATGCCCCCTGATCCTGCCATGCCGGACGGCCCCCACCGTAACAGCCTCTTCACCCGTCAACCATCCTGGCATCCGCTCTCCGTCTATGATGCCGGTTTTCACCAGTTGTCGTATACCAGCAAACACATGAGACCCGTGGAACGTAAGTTTCACCGATGGAACCCAGGTCGACGAGTTATCTTCATCCCGGTTGTCTGGCGCGTTTTCGGGGGCCGACTGAGTGTTGCTCCTTCGGCCACCCTGTGGCCCACTCCTTTCCTCATCTGATGAAATCTCACCATCTTGGGAGTCTTGTTCTTCTTCAGCAGGCTCGCCTCGAGACCTGCTAGGGAACGGATCTTCAATAACAATATCCACACGCTCAATTCCCAGGCCGTCGTCAATCTTGGCGGTGTCTCCGAATCTCGCCTGGGCACACAAACGGGCTCTCTTGTGAAACTCGGACATCCCACCGAGACTGCCAGCCTTCCGTTTGGACCCTGCTTGTGTCGCCAGCAATGAGGTGTCGTCAGACGATTCCTCAGACAGCGGCGGAGTAGGTAGAATACTATCGAGTGGTGACTCGATCTTCTTCTTGTCGGCGTAAATGTCCCATCCTCCACCAGCCGCGTTTGTTCGGCCGACTCCTCTAATATGTAGCAGGGCATCCAGGTTCTTGGTCGTAATATTTGTGGGTTTGAGGATGTACCTTTCCCGGGGCCGGGAAAGTGCCTTCGGTATGCCCTCGACAACCAGGTTGCGGAAGCTCTTGGACTCAGTTGCTCCCAAAGACCCCATAGTTTGAGATTTTGACAGATAGACGAATGGTGAAGCATCGGGGAAGGCGATGTAGAGCGTCCGTGAGCTTTCAAAGTCAGGTCCTGGCGGCATGAGGCTGTTGTCCAGTTGTGCCATGCTCGTGCTGTAAGGGGATTCGACAATGAAGATACGCAGGACGGATAGAGTAAGGCCCTGGGGTCGATGGAAGTGATAATGAGCTTTGACGTCGGGCAAAACATAGGATTGGAGGTTCTGGATGAAGGTAGATGGATGGAACCGAGGGAGAGTTAAGGACTCCTTGTCAACCTCGGGGATTTGCTCTTCATCGTCAACGTGTGACGCCTCTTTGAGAGGCATGATGCGGTAGGCAGTCCATTTCTGTGATGTTGGATGATCCTGAAGATACTGGGCGTCTGCCAAGGCCAGTTGGTACAAAGTCAGACCATGCTGCCAGTCGCTTTCTGTGACGCGATCAAGAACCTCTCTCTTGGACCCTTTTCTGTATTGCAGATCCGCATAGATGGCCCGCAGTTCCTCCAGCGACGAAGCCGGGGGGTAGAACCCATCGTCGTCGTCTTCCTCACCCAGAAGCGGTGCGCACAGCTGAAAGTTGTCGTCATTGAGCCACTCGAGCACCAGAGCCAACAAAGATGGGCGAGACAAACGGTTCAAGGCCTTGTGAACGGTTGGATTGGAGGGCGGAAGTCGCACATCTGACGACAATCGCCCTTTGGTCGGTATCGAGAATCGCGCCATGGTCGTCAAAACATTGCGACCTAGGCAAAATGTCGAGCCCGGAAGTGATGGGATGTGGTCCAATCAGAAAGCCACACCTGCAGCCTTTCGATCATCAGCAGTTGTTGCTGATGGTGGAGGTCGTTGTCAGTCACACTGGTGGTTGAGGCTGAAGTAAGCGGAGACGCGCTCTATCGTCGTTGTTGCGGAATGAAGACGCGTCGGGAATGCAGCGTTGGTGCAGGGGCTCTCACATGGGATGGAGTCGGAAACACTAGCCGACACGGGCCACAGCGGAGGGGCACGGAGCAGTTGCTCTGTGGGCGACGACGTTAAGGTTGGACAGGGGGGTGACAGGATCCAATGCATGCCCTGCTTAGGTAAGGTCCACTGCCTACACATGTAGTAGGGGCAAGCAAGGCATGGATGCCCGATGATCGATCCGACCAGGCGCACTGGCCAAGTGATGCTGGCAGCGAAGGCAACAGCAACAAGCTGCCAGTGGAGGAGGGCGCAGGGGACGGAGTCGAGGTTGGAACTTGCAGTAGTACGAATACATAGTAGACAGGGCCATGGGCTGGCTGCGAGGCACAGTCGGGCCTACTGCCGAACAAGGTCGGCGGTGTTCCGAGCGTCGGAGGCTGCTTAGAAATTCAGATTTCGGGGTCCTTTCACATTACGCAGGAGGACAACGCCGAGACACGCCAGGCAAACACACTGCAAGGTTGACGCCAGAAACCCGCGACCAAGCCCAAACAAGAGATTCCCGAGTCATGGGGGTTCCGGGATTTCATCGTCAACAACGACATCATGGTTGGCTGCGCTGACAGCCCTTAGCAGTAGCGCGGATATTGCATTTACCGTCCGGTGTTTGGTGCCCCTCGCTCGGATGAAGCCAACCAACCGGCCAGCCGCGACATTTATTGAGTGAACGCACAAAACCTAATGGTATTTTCACTAGGTGTACTCTGATCACGTCCATGATATCGCTCAAACTCGAGAGACAAGGGAGCAGGGGAGTAGTTAAACAACCCGATACCGACTTGCTCCAGCCCCTCAACTCGTATCAGAGTTTTCTTGCTCGAGGAGTTAGGGCAAAGGATGACGCTCTGGGCATGTCGATCAACCAAAGATGCGAATGAAAGACGTCAATTGCACGCTGCCCGGCATCAAGGGATGCCAGGCGCAGAGATGCGCAATTACCGCGGGGCACCAGCCCATTAGCGAAGCATCGATTCGCTGGCCGGCTTGGATGACGGATAGATGAAGAGAGGGGCTGAAATCCGAGCAACAAGGGCTAATGGTCCCTGGAGCACAAAGGCTAACAGGGGGCGAGTGGGTGTTGGGCGGAAGCAGCAGGTTACGAGGGTACTGTGGCTCGGAACGCCTTGTCACCAACACTTGGCCGCATCGCCATTGCCGGAACATGTAGAAGTTTAGCAAATGCTGAGAGTGGGATTCCCCCAAATGATTGGCCATGGAGCCTGATGGAGCACGACCCCATTCATCGGCAGGTGGGGGCTCATCTGGCCACTGTGGTACCGAGGACCTCGAGGGCAAGGCAAATACCCGCCGGGTCAGCGGTATTCTGCACACGGCAGGTTGGGAACCGCCTGGGACGTCCCATGTGTGTGCGTGCCACTGCCAATGTGTTCACAGCGGTGGGAGTGGGCGTGGGCGTCGTGTGTGGGTGGAGGTCCAGGCCTGGGGAGGCTAGCATGGCTAGACTTTTGCTGGACCAGCCTGCAGCGGCACGCAGATGCGTGGGGTGGCCACAGGGAAATGGACAGACTGTCAGCCAATAGTTGCAGCGAGCCAGCACCGCGGAGCTCATTCGGGGCCCCCTCTTGGGACACTGAAAGTCGCGCTGTCGGGTAAAGAACTTGACTAATACAATCCACTCGGCCTGTATCCGCTACCTGGGCCTCCGAACAAAGGCTTCATTCTCGCCCAATTTGACTCCTCTTCCCCCATCTCATCCACTTCACCCTGAACTACGCAGCATCCAGCCAACTCCTGAGACGACCCTCGCTCTCACGATCCAGCCAGTCGCCTTCTCCAACCTCCTGCCGACACGTTCGACAGCTTGCGACCACCACCAGTTGTCGTCTTACATCTTCACGACAAACGGGACATTGCCCCTCATCGTACTCAGTGCTGAAGGTTGGAATCGATCCCGGTCTTTGGAGCCACACGGCGCACTTTCTTGATTGTTTGGGGTTCCGACTTCCAACCGACAAAAACAGCCCACTGCCCCTCCAAACGCCATCGCTGCCGTCCTTGACCTCAGGGACCCAACTTTTCGCAACCACAAAACAACTCGACGTCCTCACTCAGGAGTCGACTTCAACGGAGCCTCCTCGTTCCTCCACCATCCCCGTCGTGACCGGAAGAACCGAACTCGCAACCAAGTGCCGTCGCCGGCCTCGCGATATGTCGCCTTACACCAGCACTGGCGGTGGGCGAGCGCCCAACGTGTCTCGCTACCTGCGAGACCTCAACACCGTCAAGGAGCCCGGCTCCGCCGCCGAGGAAAACTTCACTTTTGAGGACGACCTCGCCATGTTCACCAACACGCAGTTTTTCGACTTCGATTCTGGTCGTCACACCGATTTCCAGGCGCCTCCCTCGAAGCCCGAGGCCGTCGCCGAGTCCCAGGCGCCGTCCAGCGCCGTCACCGAAGAACTCACGTCTCCCATCGGCGACTTTGGCAACGTCGACTTTTCCATGTCAGGTAAGAAAACCTTGTGGTTGCGTCGGCTGGCTTGCTGCATCTTTTTACGTTCCGGATCGAGTTGCTGGATGTTTTTCTTTTGGCGGATTTTCCCGTTTGTGGACAGAGACTGTCTGTCTATTCAGATCACCCATTCATTTTCACACCTTCCCCCCCTTTCGACCGTTATCCCTCGCCGATCATGTTGCGTCGTACCGCATGTCAGTTGACTTCGGCCACATGTTTGCTATCGGGCGAATAGAAACCGGAGTGGTGATGCAAAATTCACACATGAGTCAAGTGGCTACTCCAAAACCTTAACCTCCAGTCCCCAGCATCTACTCTACTTTCCTTCAGGGTCGCAGCCAAGCATATGCGATTGCCTTATCACCAACCTTCGAATGTGTCGTTTCTACCCCACCCTGTTCATGCGCGGTCCATGTTTCGTTCGAACGTCTTGATTGGGAGCTTCAGCTGCTTTTATGCAGGTTGCCGGCCTGCGGTGGTGAGGGAGAGCGCGACCCCAGATTGGAGCTTACAAATTGCCGGGGAATGGTGCAATACCCCGTGACTTATCGTCATCGACCCTAGCAGGGGGGCATCGACCATCTGGGCAGCCGCCATCCGACCCCGATTGAGCAAGTGCTCAGGTCGATGGCCTTGTTATTCTATCATTTAGGCTCGCCGATGCGATTGTTTCTTTGACAAGCGCTATCCGGCCGTCTTCCCCCCTCATCCCGCTGTCTCGCCGACGCCACGATGCCAGGAACTGATAACCTGCCTTGAACCACCCATCTGACCATGAACAATGACAGGCGAATTCAACTTCCACGATTTTACCAACCCCTACCCTGCCTCGGGCGTCCCGCCCTTCGCCGAAGGCCTGGGTAACCTTCAACCTCTTCAGCCTAACCCGCAACCCACCTACGCGCCTCCCCCTGTTTCCCAGCAGCAGAACCACCACTATGGCGCCCCTGCGCCTAGGACCACTGAGAACAGCACTCCCGAGTCCATGAGCGGCATGAGCAGGCCCGGCCAGAACTTCGAGGAGCAGTCTCGTGTCGCTGCTGAGGAAGACAAGCGCAGAAGAAACACAGCCGCCAGTGCCAGGTTCCGCATCAAGAAGAAGCAGCGCGAGCAGGCACTGGAGAAGAGCGCCAAGGAGATGTCCGACAAGGTCTCACAGCTGGAGCAACGCATCAACCTGCTCGAAACCGAGAACCGCTGGCTCAAGAACCTCGTCATGGAGAAGAACGAGGGCAACGATGATATCGCTTCCATGCTCAAGGAGTTCCAGAACAAGCACCCCTCCAAGTCGTCAGCACAAGCCACGGCATCCTCGGATTCTGTCAAGGAGGAGACAAAGTAAAAAGGGGGCACTTGGTCAACACTCGGAGGCATTCCCCCGACTGACGCCTGTATGCGATGCGTTTCATGTTCAAGACAAATGGTTTTTTCTGGCACCAGATGGAGTTTGATACCGTGGAGGGACGAAGAGACTATTGTGGGACGGCGGTTACGGTGGAAGGTAGAGGGGTGAAGAACGGGCGGGTTTATTGAGCGTATTTTGATTGACCGGCAACATGTGATGAGATTTACACATATACCTGCACGAATTCATGATGGGTACGTGGCAGAGTATACTCCAGCAATGAATTATATGGGATGGGTTTACCCTACGTCCATTGACTATGAACTTTACAACTCTGTCCCTCTCTGTGTCTCTCCCCGTGCACAGTAACCTAGAGTCTCAACATCTCGTAACTCCAAGGCGTGCTACGTTATCCACAAAGGTAAGCTCGTAGACACCAACTCTACACAGGCATCCCCTAGCTTCTCAGCCCTTGGTCAGGTAGGCTTACATGGTTTCTCTTCGTCATTCTCAACCCCGCTCTACCGCGCTGTCATTCCGACCTATTTTGCGAGCGGGAGAAAGAGAAAAAGCCTCTAACAAGGAATAGCAATGAAAAATTAAACCCGCGGTACGGAGTACGTAGCGCCCAATTTTTACCCATGTACTCACCAACGCCGTACTCCATTAGGAAACCCGCTAATTATTACGACCTACTCTCTCTGGGAAGTGGTGGGCTGGGTAAGACTCAAAAGACGCCGTGGGATAGGACAATACGTGAACGGTATGACAACTCGAATGGAGACGCTTCATTTCTCGGTCCTGTAGCTACTCGGCCTTACCACCCTCGCTGCCATCTAGGCCCCTCCTCCTCGGCCCCGTCGAGCCCTGGCCATCGGTTTCGGGTACGCAGTGCAGGTAGCTGCTCGGCCTTTTCACCCTCGCTGGCTCTTTAGGCCCCTCCTGCTCGACCCGTCGAGCCCTGGCCGTCGGTCTCAGCCCCGTCCCTGAGCTTGGCAAGACGAATCTGATTCCTCCGTCCGAGGATCCTCAGCGTGTTCTGCCTCTCAATCTCGCTCATCTCGCCCCAGTTGCTGATCCGCGACATAGTGCCGTCCTGGTTGACTACCAGGGGCCCCAGGTGGTCGAGCTTGGTCGAGACGCTGCCTCCCCGGCTGCCGCCCATGTCAAGTGTGGTGATGGGCGCAGAGCCGTCGTTGCCTCCCGCGGAGTTGCCGCTGGCCTCGGGAAGCGGCGGCAGAGCTAAGGGGTGAGGCTGGCTAGAGTCGGAGGTGCTGCTGGTGTTGGCGGTGCCGTCCGCGGGGGCATTGGATGTCGCATTTTCAGGGGCCGGTGACGTGCTTTCCGTGGGGTGGTGCCCTCGGTGGCTACCCTCAGACTTTGGCTTTTCAGTCGCAGTCATCGCCACCGTCGCCGCGCCCGCCGCGCCGTTAGCTGCTGCTGAGCCCGCCGTCGTCGACTGGGATCCCGATGATGTGCTCATCCTCATGTTCGACCTCAATGTCGCGGTGGTGGCGTTGGCAGCGGTCAGGGCGGGTGAGGGACCGAATGATTGGCGGGCCAGGCTTCGTAGAGGCGCGTACAGGCGTGGGATGTGCCCGAACAGTGGTCTCATTTGAGTAATGTCTCGTGTTTTGGCGGGGGGTCTGGATTTTTTTTTCCCTTCTCATGTAGGTAATTGAGCCTTTGGGAACCGAATGTGGTTGGGGGTTTCAGTCGGTGAGTTGAGAGTTTATGGTGAAGGGTGCGCTTGAGGTGAGAGTGAGGTGGGTCCAGCCATCCCAAAAGCTGCCAAAAGCGACTTCTGGTAATTTCCAGACCCCCATGCGTTTTGTTTCTCTTTGTCTTGTTCAATTAATTCAACGGGCGTACTGACACTGGACTATAGTTTTGTCACATTTGCCCCCGCGCAATGATATTGTGAGCCGACTATTATGTTTCATCAGGAGAGAAATTCTTCTGGTTCTATTTTCCATGATACATACTGATGCGGAAGGTGCACCGAGTTGAGTGCACCTCCCACGATGGCGTGAGCAATGTCTTTTGTCCTACAGGCAATTCAGAAAAACCTCCCTCTAGGGTATCGAGTACTGCGGATGGCGCGAGCCATTAAACCGTTTCTATCCGTCCCAACCTAACGCCATCGATGCCCAAAATGATTAACAAAGGAGAAGAGAGAGAAAGATATGCAGCCAGCCATTCCTAGCGACGGCTCTCGCCACTGGTCCGGCGACGGTCGAGACGTCTGACCACCGCACCGAGGACGACCTTGAGGATGCTGTCCGCGGTGAGCGTGCCGCTGCTGCCGCGCTCCCAGGTGACAGTGTCGACCATGTCGCGAAGGTCACCCTCGACCCTCTGAACGAGGTCGTCGTCGAGCTCACGCAGCGCCTCGCGGGCACCAGGCTCGTTGCCGACCTGGAAGAACTGCACACCGACCTGGTGCATGGGAGCATCAAGCTTGTCGAGCTTCTTGGCTGCGGAGATGATGGTAGACTCGACGTCGTCGGAGGGGGCGCCGTCGGTGATGACGATAATGTTGATGGGCTTCACGCTCTCAATGTCGTTCTTCTTGCTCTCGAGCAGCTGAAGGTAAGGTCGAAGTATTCCATGGAGACGCTGACCGGTAGGCGTAGCGCCGCGGGGACGGACCGACGTGAAGATGCCCTCGACCGTGTCGGCGCGCCTGATGCCGTAGTAGCCACCGGCGGCCTTGCCCTCTCTGGCGTTGCCCGCGGCGGATGTCTTGTGGTTGAGGAAGTAAAGATCGATGCCGTCGGCATCGTGGGCGGTACAGATGGGGGTGATTGCGCGCAAGACACCCTGTACTTCGGGCCACGAGCGACCGGACATGGAACCCGAATCGTCGACAACGAAGATGGTGTCGAAGGAGGACAGGAAGGCGTAGGGGTCCTCGGGGGTCGAGACGCTCATACCGGACGCGGACATGATAGAGCCGTCATTGGACAGGGCTGGCGAAGGACTTCTAATCGAACCGCCATGGGTTCCCAAGAAGCTGGTACCCGACGGAGTTGCTGCGGATACCGAATAAGCAGGGGGAGATTGGTTGGGGGCTGGTTGATGGTCAGCGACTCTTGTCAAGGTCAGAGGATTCACGATGGTGCAAGACTCACTGTCGAATTGCGTGGCTGGAACGTCAGAGAACGGGTTGTTGCTCCTGGCCATGTCGGACTGGGTTGTATGTTTGGACTTCTGGGAAGTCCGGGACAGCTTGTCCTTGACGGAGCCGAAGAAGGACTTGCGCATCTCGTGCTGCTCAATGAAGTGGGGCATTGCGAAGAGACAGAGACTGAGGTTACAGTGAAGTCGAGTTGATATAAGAGGTAAAGTGGGAGGCAGGAGCTCTCGAAGCAAGTGCTCTGGTACTGTTCCTTCCTTGTGGAAGCTTTTTTTAGTACCTAGGATTAAGCAAACTTTGAATTATTATTCAGTCACTTGCGGATGATAACAAAGAAGTGTTTGAGGTTGCTCAATTGCGGTTTGTCTCTGGTGAAGTTGAGTCTTTGTGTTATGATGCACTATTCAACCCAGCATTCCCTGCATGGCCATGACCTTGGAAGACCTTCATCTTATAGAAATAGGTTCGCAGTATCCCAAGACATGCCATTCCGGCTTGTCTGCCTTGAACTTAAAGTCGATGTATATTTGCTTTGAACGTCCGGTCATTATAACGCTTGCAAATGAAGCCTCTCAGTGGCTGTGTTGGAGACCGGCTATGGCAGCCGTGGCGAGGCTTTTAATTGGCTGCTAGTGAATCATGATACCAAAAGCACACCTAGGCAGGCTGTGCAAGGCAGCCTCAGTCTGCCCTATACAAACTTTTGGTTCGCATGTGGTTCGCCTCCCGGCTCCTGTGCGCCTGAGTCCCTGAATGTCTCGCATCTGCCCTTGGCCGAATGATGATAGACTTTATCGACTTGCTTGTCCGAATACTTGGTACCGTTATTTCGCGGGGAAGATACTGCGGTACGTACCCGACCAGCGAAGTCGTAAGTCACGTGGTTAATGAGAATGTATGGATAAATAGTTGTCTGCTTTCGGCCGGCCAACATCGTCGGCCGTGTTCCGTTTCCAGGGGCCGTGAATCTACGGGGTCATATCTGACGCTAGAGTCTCGGCACCCGGGGGTTTCAACGAACTCTGCTTCGCCGTCGCCGTTTTCGTCCTCTTTCCAGGAAATGATACACAAAAGGTTCGAAACTGCCGTCGGCCAACAGTCGCCCTCCCTTGGTTACTGCCAAATTTAAGGCAAGAAGAGGCTGGCCAGCGACGACTCGCTACCTGTAAACAAAATACTTGGTTTCCGACCCTGGAAGTTGTCAATTTGTGTTGATCGGGTGCGCCGACCCACGACGAGAACTGAAGCCTGAAAGTCCCGGTAAAATGCCGTTGGCGGGCCCGCATTGACCGGACTAACCTCATAAGAATTACTGCGATTGGACCAGAAGTTCATCGACCCAGGTGCACTGCGCAACATCCACCGGGGTCTTCGAAGGCTTCTAATCGAGGGGATGTATCGCCCCGTATTGCTAAGGGCTGGTTTCCCCATGAGGTCGCACTCTGTCCAGGACGAGGGACGTCTACCTTCGCTGATTGGGCATGAATCGTAACTGGGGACGGGGCAGACCGTGATGCAGACGCAGAGATCCGCTTTGGAGCAGGATGCTGACTCTAGACACCGCTTTTTTTACGTACTATAGTGTTACTACACACACCGGAGCGTTGACGGAGGATAACGAGGGGCAGAGGAGGGGCAGCAATGGGAGGAGAGTCGCGTTGGCGTTGCGTTCCTTAAAATACGAAACAGCGACCGCCACGCCACTCTGCTCTGCTCTGCTCTGCGCTCAGCCTTCGTTCACCGAGTCTGCCTGTAGAAGATCGGCATCCGGACTCATTGGTCCTGAAGACGGCACAAGCGGCACGGGGCCAGCGAGGCTAGACCAAAAACACAGGCAGTGTTTGCTTCCATTTTGCTTCTGTGCCATGTTTTGACCCCTCGCCCTGCGAAACTCGGTGACCGTCTGCCCAACTCCGTCAAGTGACAGTCCCACGTTCATCTTCAGCAAAAAAGAGATCAGCCCTCAGCCTATCAGCGTCTCTATCACGCCCTACAAAGCCCACAACAGGAAGAGCCTGCATGAGAGCTGCATTCCTATTTTGCAGGGGGTCCCAAGCCAACGTCAGGGCCCAAGTGCCGGTGAAGAGAAGCCTTTCGTAGCTTCCCCGTATAAGACGCTTTGTGTGCCCTCGCTGATTCACCTCTTGCAGAGGTGAAGAGTCTTTTTCTTCCTTGGTTTGACATCAACTTCCCTCACCTTCACCTGTGCCCATCACTAGCCCGGCGAATCAACGGGGTAGCCCAATTTCCACCGATTCCGGAATTCTTTTCTCCTGCACCTGCAGTTCCCAAAAATAGCTGCTGCTCCTCACATCCCCGGCCTCTCTCGAGAAGAATCGCTTTGGGCGCCGAACAAACGACGACAAAATGTTCAGCAATCGCAAATTCTCCATCAACCGGCACACTGGTGTGCCTAAGCCGAGACGCTTCAGTGTCGGCGAGGGTCAAGGAAACGGTAAGAAATCCGATTCGCCTCTTTTCTTCCACACATTGCACCTTCACCACCCAGATCGCAATCCTTCAGCTCCAGCTGGGCGAACGAGCAGTGAGAAATCAGGGGAAAAGCTTGTCATCCAGCTGTGGTGTTGGTGCGGGGTAGGAACTGAACTGCTCCTCCCAGCTCCAACCCAGGCACAAGCGTCCCCAGCGAACTGCCCCTCGTTCCCCACACACCTCCAATTCGAGCTCAATGACATTCGTGGCTGCTCTCTGATCGGCGGCGATGGCTTCAACTACACCAAACTAACATTCTTTTTCAGAGGTCCAGTCCAAGACTCACAGACAGTTCCGCAATGCCCACGAGGGCCATCAGCCCCACGCCGGTCTCGACGCCAGCCGATCCTCCACCGGTGTTGTCTGGTGTACTGAGCGCGCCTCCGAGTACGGCTTCCTCGAGGACCCCGAGTCCTGGGCCAACTTGGGCCAGGGTGCCCCTGAAGTCGAAGATGACATCGCCGGCTGCTTCCCCCGTCCCACTTCGATCGATATCTCTATGGCCGGTCGCGAGTACGGTCCTACTGCGGGTATCAAGGAGCTTCGCGAGGCTGTTGCCAACCTCTACAACGTCATGCACCGTGAGGGCAAGGACAGCAAGTACACCTGGGAGAACGTTGCCATTGTTCCCGGTGGCCGTGCCGGTCTGATCCGTATCGCCGCCGTTCTTGGCAACTCTTACCTCTCCTTCTTCTTGCCCGACTACACTGCCTACAACGAGATGTTGTCGCTCTTCAAGAACGTGCGTATTTGCATGGTTGGAGTGTGGGAGGGAAACAATGCCTGACCTTGAATCTACAGTTCTCCGCCATCCCCGTCCCTCTGGCCGAGGAGGATGGTTATCATATCCACCCCGACCGCATCGCGGAGGAGATCTCCCGCGGTTCCTCCGTCATCCTGACCTCGAACCCGCGCAACCCTACCGGCCGCGTCGTCGCCAACCCTGAGCTGGCCGAGATCCAGGACATCTGCCGTGGCCGCGCCACCTTCATCAGCGACGAGTTCTACTCCGGCTACAACTACACGAGCAACTGCGACGGCAGCACCATCTCTGCGGCGGAGAACGTCGAGGATGTCGACGAGGACGACGTCCTCATTATTGATGGTTTGACCAAGCGCTTCAGATTGCCCGGATGGCGTATCGCGTGGATTCTCGGACCCAAGGGTATGTGATTGTTTTCCCGGCTGAGTGGGGAAATTCGCTAACTGTCGCGCGCAGAGTACATCAAGGCGTTAGTTGCATCTCGTCTTGTGTTTACCGATTAATGTGTTGACACAGCTTTAGCATTGGCTCCTGCGGTAGCTACCTCGACGGTGGCGCCAACCACCCCTTCCAGGAGGCGGCCATTCCCATGCTCGACCCCACTCTCGTCAAGGCAGAGATGGTCTTCCTTCAGAAGCACTTCCGCGTAAGTGAAGCGCTCCCAGGGCTAGGGTTGACGTGTACTTACGAGATAAACAGGACAAGCGTGACTACGTCGTTCGCAGACTGCGCGAGATGGGCTTCGTCATCAAATACGTGCCCGATTCCACTTTCTACCTGTGAGTCGCCATCTTTGAGCTGCATATGGACTCGGGACTAACAAGCTTTGCAGCTGGCTGAACCTCGAGGGTCTCCCCGGCCCGATTGCCGACGGTCTCAACTTCTTCCAGGCCTGCTTGGAGGAGAAGGTCATTGTCGTGCCCGGTATCTTCTTCGACCTGAACCCCTCGAGACGTCGTGATCTCTTCGACAGTCCCTGCCACCACTTCGTCCGCTTCTCGTACGGCCCCAAGATGGAGACCCTGAAGAACGGCTGCGACGGAATCGAGCGCGTCGTCAACAAGTTCAGGAAGGCGGCCGAGTAAATTGAATAAAGCGTTCTGGGTGGGGAAAAAAGGTTGGGCGGAGTTGGTAACAGGTGACTCACGATTCGTGGTAGGGGACGATCAATACCCTAGTTTTCATTGATGGCACGTACGTATACACAATAGACGGTAAGGATGATGCCGAACAGACGAACGCGCCGATAGGGCGCGTTCAATCAATCGATTGCCGTTAAACCCCATGACCGATGTCAGTCTCTTTGATGGTAAAGCCTCCGTGTCAGTGGCAGTTCGATCAGTTTTCCAGGACAACTATACTAGGCGTCCCTAGACATTCAACTAGCCATCGCCAAGTGAAGCATGGGGGTGAGGAGGCTCCATACGCCTAGATCTCACAATGCAGTGTACTGGATCCGTAGTTTCACCCTCTTTTTTCCCTTTTTTCTTTATACATTGCTTTTGTCAATTTTTAATGCTTTTCTATAGCCGGTTTCTTATTTTGATCCGGTCCCTTAACCGCCTCCCATGTCCTCGAAATGTCAAAGAATCGGTGACTTAGCCAGGAACGTTCCCCCTTCCAAAAAAAAAAAAAAAACCCTCAAAGACAACAAAAAGGAAAAAAAAAAGTACGAAATAAGAAAAAAAAAAGCCTCGGGGACAATTGGTACTATCCCTGGACCCCGAAAATTCGTATCCGCCCTCAACCTCCCTCGGTTGGTTCCCAAAAGATGGTGTACAGAGAGGAGGGAAGTGGAGGCCGTGTGTCCAAATACTCCAACATCAGAGAGGAAAACCTGAACTGTGGTTCCCAATGTCATTAAGGTCCCTTCCTAGGGTCTCTTGGACCGACTCCAACGTGCTTTGCCGGCGGGGGTGGCACTGCTTTCTGGGTATCGTTGAAAACCCCAGCCAGACGGTGGTATAGTTCTCATTTTCTGTACTTGACTGAGAGTCTTGTCGCGAAGGAGGGTGAAAAGCAAGAAAAATCCGAGAAGGCGTGAAAACGTAATCGTGAACTTCAATGTCGGTCTGGTTCTGTGGATCCATCCGCCTCCTTTTCTGGGGAAAAGAGGTGGGATCAACAGAGGCAGCCGAGAAAAGTAGTAAGGAATAAGCAAAGCAAAGAAGGGCCCGGGAAGAAGTTGACGCCCACCACCACTACTTCATGCAGAGCACGTGGGCACTGGTGATGGAGGCCACCGAGATGGAGGCGCCCGTGTCATTGCGAACCGTAATGACGGGGGTGACGACCAACTGCACGCGCCAGTGCTCGGCCTGGAGGACGCGCGGGCTGATGTTGGGCGCGATGCCGACCATGGTCTGCGTGCTGAAGCGGGCTCCGGCGTCGGGGAAGCGGAACTCGAAGGTACAGCGGGAGGTGAACATCTTCGCGGAAATAGACCAGGCCTTCTCGCACAGGACGCGGAGGGCATCGTCGGCAGCGTCGAGGTTGGGACCGCCAGCGGACTCGGGGAGAAGCAGGGGCGAAAGCATCTCGCGGAGCTCGGCCTGGAAATACTCGATGCGGTGGTTGCGGTAGGCGTCGTAGCGCTCGTGATTGACGCACGAGTTGACGATGGCGGCAACGCGGTCGATGCAGACCTGCAGGGCACCACCTTGACCGGCTGAATGACGAGTTAGACGGGTTAGCAATGACTGTCACAAAACAAGACAATTCTACAGAGAAACTTACTAGGGAGATTGTTCATCTCGTAGCGTATCTCACGCAACTGACGATCGGCGTCGACTGAGAAACCCTCCCAGGCCTCAAATGCAAAGATGCGGTTGACCAGCAAGTCGATAATGGCGCGCGAGATGAGGCAGGCGCGGTTCATAGAATCGCTCATATGCTGGCGGATGTAGGACCAGGCCTGCTGCTCGCTGAAAGGCTCGTAGAGCTTCGTCATGTAGCGGAAGATGGCGACCTCGGTGAAGCGCGACGTTATGCTGGTGTCAATTTCCGAGGCGAAGCGGAGCACCTAGCTCCGAGCGAGGCCCCAGACACCTTCAAAGGCACGAGCGTAGCGCTCATTGTCACCGCTGTCCTCCCCGTTGAATCCGCCACCTGAGGGGAAGGGGCTGGCTGTAGTCGGACTGGATCCATTGCCGCCCTGGCCGAAGGGACCAGGGGTGAAACCTCCCAGCTGGGAGAAGTTAGCCGTGTGGTAGCTGTGGCCGGAAGAATTAGGGACGTGACTACGCGGGTGGATAGGGTAGTCTGTGTTGATGTCAAAGTTGGGCTGGTTAGGACCGTAGTTGGGACCCTGAGGGATCAGAGGAGAAGGACGGTTGAAGCCAATACCAGCGCCCTCAAAGGTGCCGAAAGTGGCGCGACTGGCCGAGCGAGGCGTCGGACTGCTGAAAGGGGCGCCGCCTTCATTGATGTCGCGATGGAAGCCGGTAGTAGACCCAGGTCTACAGCTGAGGTTGTAAAGGCCATCAACGTTGCGAAAGCTGTTATCCATGCCACTGCTCATGCCTGGGTGGAACTCGGGGGCATTGGGACGGAACAAGGTGTTCTGGACAAAGCCACGATTGCCCATGGAAGTACCGGGGCGAGACGGCATGTCAAATCGACCGCCATGAGCGCCGGCTCCCTCAAAGCCGTTGGACTGCTTGTACTCACTGGCGAAGGGGTTGCGGGCGTCCCCGGATCGTGAATAGGGGCGGGGAGTAGGCATGTTGTGCTGGTTACGGACAACGCTGGGTGCGCGGGTCCAACCGGTAGAGGACATGGTGCGGCTGTCGGTCGGACGGCGGCTGTTGTTAAACATTCCCGGGTAGGAAGAGGCGGGTCCGTTATGAACAGGCGCGTAGGCCTGGGTAGATTGCTGAAACCGATCCGTGTTCTGCTGGTGGTTGAACGGCAGCAGGGCATTGTGCGCAGAGGGCATGATCTCACAGTCTTCAGCAATTTGAGAGCGGGCTTGCAACTCTTGTGAACGCTGTATCTGCTGGGATGGCTCCGGGTGGCTCTGCTGCTCCAGAGCTGCAACACTGGCAGTGCTGAGAGTGGTGGTGGCCTTGCTGAAGATGCCGTTTTCACTCTCACCATGCATCCAGCGAGAGCTGGGGCGATTCATAAACTCTCTGAGGATCTAAAATGCAATGGTTAGACCGCGCTTTTCTAGTCAATAGTTCATCGGCCATAGAAACATACTTGGAGTAAACCTGAAATAGTTTGGTTTTGAGTCTCTTCGTCATGGCTTTGCTGAGAATCGAGCTTGGCCAAATACTCTCGCACCAAGTTCTTGTGGTTCTCGGTCTCAACATGGTACCGAGCAAGGCGATCTTCCAACTCCTCGTGTTTGTGATGAACGTCAGCAACGTCACGCTTGAGCTGCTCGCGCTCCTCGAGGATAATACTGGCCTCCAACTTGATGGAGCAGAGGACTTTCTCGTTGTACTCGAGGTCGATCCTGATATCTGCAACCTCATTGATGGCTTGGCGAAGCATATTGTTGACCTCCTGCGCATACTTCTGAAGGCCGTCGCAAAGGTCATTGGCGATCTTGCTGGGAATTCCGGGAGTACGCCGAATCGCCTGCTGAGTGGTCATGATGCTAGCTTGAACCGAGCGGGCAGGGATCCATGCAGGCTTTTATATTGAAGTTAGTAATACCTTTGTGGCAGAATAACGACGACAGAGAATACGTAGGCAGATAAGATATGAGAGAAACCCAAAATATCAACAGCGATGGAAAAGGGGATGAAACACAAGGTGAAGTGAGAATGACTTACGTGGTTTCGTGCAAGCTCGGAGCGGCGAGTGTCCCGAAGAGGGCCGGCCAACGGGCCGTCGATCTGGCAGTGAGCAGCCATATCTGCAATGATTTGCTTCGTCTTGGTGCGCTCAGTGGTCAGAGCAGTCTTGTCTTTCTCCTCTGAGATGGTGGCAAGACCTGATTTTATACGTCTAGCTTCGCTGTTCAGAGGGACCGGGGTATTGCGGACCGGGGTCTTAACGTTGACAGGAACGGGTTTGAAGTCTCTCTGCGGAGTAGAAGAAGAAGGAACTGAACCAGGTCGACGTTCCGAAGTGGTGGGGTCAATGGTAGAACGACTAGTGGGCGTCGTGAACACACGTCCCTCAGAGCGGACGGAGACTCTACCCGCCGAGAAGTTGGAGAGATTCTGAGTGTCAGATGGGCCTGCGTTCTGATTACCCTGATTACTGCCGAACTTGAAGTCTGCCTGGAGCTTAGGGGGGTGAGGAAGCTGGTAATCTCCGAGGTAGAGCTGGGAGGTCTGATTGGACAGATCAGACACGAAGACGTCAGAAGGTGACTTGGAATCGCGAATGGTACTGTCAGACGAGGTGGGAGTCGTCTGGTGCTGCTGGTACTCAGAGGAGAGCTGAGGGGAGTGGTCAGAAAGACGGACGCCTCCGCGAGTATCCTCTCCTGAGCTGGTGCTCTCGCTGTTCGAGTTAGCCATCGTAACCTCCAGAATCCGGTATAGATAAGGGAGCTTGATGAGTGTAGAGAGTGTTGAGTAAGAGTAGAGGTATTCTCAATGACAATAGAGACGACCAAGTAAAAGAAGCGCGATCGAGGGAGAGAGGGGAGTTGTTTGAGTGTGAAGAGGCTTTGGCGATGGTTGGAGTGGGAAGAAAGTGGAAGGGGTGAAAGGACTGGTTTTTTTTTTGAAAAGGCAAGTTGCTGTCTGCGCAGAAGGTAGGAGCGAAAGGCGCTAACCCATTCAGGGGATGCATTCAGATAATTTCTGAGGATGAATACACACATTGAATAGGAGAGTGAGCATGTTGTAAGCCCACCAAGGTGAGTCAAGGTGAGGCTAAGTGAGGGTTCACAGACAATGCCTCACACCACCCACTATCCTCCCACCCCCTTGTCCATCCCTGGCTGATGAAAAACAATCATCATCGAAAAGAATTGGGGGGGAAACAATGAGGCCTTGGTCATTGACTGATCACGGGGCACTTGCCACGGTATAGGAACCAATAGAAAGAAGAATGATAGACATCTGCGTTGCTGAAGTTTCCCCTTGCAATAAGTTGTCCATGGTATCGAGGCCAGAAGAGAGAAAATGAAAGCAAGAGTACGACGTCGAAAATGAGGAATGCTTGGTACATACCGAGCACAACTTGCTGGCCGCTTAGGGGTCTAGAGCAGTACCAGACCAGGTCTCTGCTTTTCCTCGAGGCAGGCAATCTCAACGTACGAAATAATGACCCGCAAGATGTGATGAAGCGAGTATGAGATCAGTTGAACCAAAGGCGTTTTGGTTGCCTATCATTCTTATCAGCTGAGGTCCCGGTCAGAGTCCAAGTTTTGGGGTGACTTGCCCGGCGAAAGTTTTGACTGGGAACAAGAAGTAAGCCAAGCCTGGTTCAATGTGCCAGGATGCCCAAATGACGCTTCGGAGATCCAAGAGCAAACAGCTCTCTAGCAAAAGCACAAAAATTCGACGTGGGTTCTTTTCGCGTATTGCCAGGGAGCCCACGAAGCTATACTTGACCTAGTTCGGAGCGAGGACTTAAGCCAGCGGCCACTTCCGGAGCTGGCGGAGAGGATGAGTATGAAAATGGTATCCCGTATTTTGATGTTGGTGGTCTAGCACTATCTCTTGATGAGAGGCGCAAAGGGTTTGGTTCGAGAAAAGAGGTTGGAGCAAGGTCTGAGAAGCTGGGAGTTGGAGAGCACTTTGAGGGATCAGGGTCCAAGAAGCATACTGTAGGCCCGAAGGAGCTTCAGTAGGTTGTATGCAAGACGAAGAAGAGGAGGAGAAGGAGTAGAAGAGTATGATGCGAGATCTCAAGGAGAGAAGGCATGAGCTAAGGTAGGTGGAAGAGAAAGTAGGCAAAGAAGAAATTGTGAGGTGGGAGAAGAAGGAGAAGACTTTTTCCTGTTTCAAAAAGGCGAGAGCCGTGGGGACAAGAGACTCACCTGCTCGAGAGAAGTCTAATGACCCAAAGGGGCGAGAAGGGCATGGACGGTCCTCGCCCTAACAGTATCAACGCGGGTCTCGATGATGCCGTGGTGCGGGTCAGGCTTGTTTCACGGATCACAACAGAAGGCTTATTGTCGACTTGATTCCGTGCCCAGGGAACACAACCAGAGCCTACGGACGAGACTTGCAGTGTCGAAGGTAAGGCTGATAATCAAGAATTCATAATGATGACAAGGAGAAAATCAACAAAACGGTTTAAGCTATGAAACTGCCGAGCTTGATACATGTTCTTACAATGAAAGAACCCTATAGAGAATGGATATGTGATCTTGTGGTAGAACTCGCCAGAATTATAGTCGATCAGTAATAACGAGAGGAGTCTTGGCTAGCTGCCAGGGCTGAGTGGTAATGCTAGCCTTTGACGGAATATTGTATGCGTTCAGGGCGAGAAGGCAGACTAAATTAACGAGGTGTGGAAGAAAACTAGTTCTAAGGAGATTGACCTATGCTGACGAGGTGTACGAGTGATCCGCAGTGAATCAAGAGAGCCTGCTGGGAGGCGGACAAGACAGCTCGATGGTCATTGTATGAGCTCGATCTGGTTCAAAGAATAGGGGCAGTGGATGATACTTGCTCAAGAACTTTCTCATAATTGTTGGTGGCGAACGTCTAATGGATGTTGTGCACAGAGGTTAGGAATACGGTCATTGACATGGTGTATACATACATGACACCATGCCTGGTCGAAATGCCAAAGACATATTAGTCTTGTTCAATGTGCAGAGATGTCTTTGACTGTGCACAGGCGGGGAAAGTGACATGGGCAAAGAGGATACGGGTCTCCTGTATGCCCGACACGTTCTTCAGGCAAGGACCAATCGTGTGTATCTTGTCTAAAACCATGAACCAGGAGATTGGGACGGGATGGCACAAAAGCTTTAAGTCTTGTTCTTGTATGTACAAAGAACTCAGCCATATCCACAGGCGATGATAATTACGATGACGAATGCAAGCGGTGACTGCACATGAATACTGAAGCCAGAGCAGTCGAGAGTAAATCAATTCTCTCAACACAAGAAGCTCGGAACAACCCACCAGAATAATGACCATAGCAGTAGAAGCGTGCAGATGCCCGAGGTAAGAAAAATGGCCCCATGCATCCAGACAGTATAGCCCCTATAGATTGGTATCAGGATGCGCCCAGCAGGCAAATTGCAAGGTCATGTTGAGTGAGTGGGAGGCGAGAAGATGTGAGGCAAGCCGGCATACAAGCTAGCTCATCAGACACCAAACAAGACAAATGTGCTAAGAACATCTTTTAGTACCTAATAAGGCTTCGTAGACTACAGTTTCCTTGTTCCTTACCCAGACGCCGTGTTGGCAACCTGTTATTCGCTCCGCATGTAATGGAGGACGTAGAAGGAAACAACCTAAGGTACAAATATCAGCCAGAAATGGTTGGCGTTCGAATGTGCAATCAAAGTGTTTTCTGCAGAGAATCAGTGCGGCGTTGATCTGCTCTCCAATGGTGATTGAGTAGACCTTTGTTCTCTCCGACGTGACAGAGACTTGGTCAGACATAACTGACGGCCAGAGGGGGGCCAAATCTGGGGACGCAAGTCTTCAACTCGTAACTTCCGCCTGGATGAGGCAAACGGGGGGCCGACAGCATCGGCTTGCTACTCACGTAAGCTGGGGCTAGGCAGAAAAGGTTGTATGGATACTTACTATGGGGAATCCTAGACGATGATTTGCGAGGCCATGAATTAGCTTTCAGATCGCTCGTGTGCGAGAGAACAAACTGCTGTAGACGGCATCTACAACAGGTGACGCGTCGATCATCCTGCCTCCGAAATAGCGACCGTTGAGGCCTCTGATGGCATTTTCGCCACCCTGGACCTTGTCGAACTTCAAATAGATGTCGCCTTTGGAGTTTGGGTCGACGGAGATGTGGACAACGCGACCGTATTTAGTTTCTGCTTCCTGTCGAACATCATCCTCCAATTCCTTGACCCAGTCATCGCCCTCTTCCCTAAGACAACGTTAGCACTGGACGTATATATATAATGCGCAGAAACAGGGTTCAACTTACTCTTCAGGGTCGAACATGTTATGCAGAACAACGCATCGGCTGGCCATGTTGACATTAACCGGTAAAGGCTTGGTCTCGGTCTTGGGCTTCAGCACCTGTCGCTCATCTACTCCGTTGGAAGCATCATCAGTCCTGGCAAGTTTTCTCATCAGGGCATCACGGCTGTAGTTGTTAAAGTTGACTCCAGCGACATCGGTGTCATCAAGGGCACTAGCGCCGCCGGACTTCTCGCTGTCCCTTCCACCCGCACGGTCGAAAGCCGATGTCTGGGGGCCGCGGCCGCCCGCGCCAGAGAATGCAGAGCCTTGATACTGTGGGTTTTGACCAGGAAATCTCTGCAATATGTTGGCAGTGCTCTCAGGGGTGAACTTATCGTTTCCGAGGCCAACGCGAATCGGGCGACCAGCAAGATCGAACCCGTTCATCTTTTCGAGGGCCTCTCTGGCTTGGCTGGCTTCGCGGTACCTAGGAGTCGGTCAGCAAAGCTCTCACTGGCACTGGTGCGGGCGTCTTACTGTACGAAACCATAGCCTCGACTACGTCCATTGTCATCCTTCTGGAGCTGGACGAATTCAAGTTCGCCGAAAGGTTCAAAAACGGCCTGTAAGTCCTGCTCGGTAACGTTGAAGTGAATGTTGCCGACATAGAGCCGGTGGAAAGGAATCGAGTTCGGGTGAGCACTAGTGGTTTCGGTGGTGCGAACCTGTCGGTTCTTCTCGGCCTCTGTGAGCTGAACAATGATAGGGATACCTAACAGCTTCTGACCGGTAAGTTGAAGAGCTTGAGTGACAGATTCCTCGTTCTTGAATTCAACGTAACCAACTCTAGAACGATGTTAGCACTTTTTGCATACCGACACCGGCCTGCGCGGTTGTTACTTACCCTTTCGATCTTTGGCTGATGCGGTCCTTGACAATCTGGGCCTCGTTGACTGGGCCGACCTTTTCGAAAAACGCCTTCAGGTCGCGGGTACGAAGACGGGCGGCGAGCTGCTGGACAAAGACAGTGCGGCGATCCCGTTCATCTTCAGTAAGTTGTGGTGTTGCCTCACGCTTGGAAGTTTCTTGACGATCGTCATCCCTCGCCCGGCGATGGTCCCCAGAATAGCGATCGGAGCGATCACGGCGTTCGCGATAGTCACGGTCATCGCGCGATGACCGGTAAGAGCGGTGGGGCGAGCGGGAGCGGGAGCGTGTTCGCCCGCCTCTGTAGAAATCGCCATCTCCTCTGTGACGACGTGAGTGACGGCGGTCATCATCGCGGCTTCTGCTTCTCCGCCTACTCTTGTGGCTGCCAGCGTCGCTGCGAGGGGTGGATGTCTTGAGGTCGTCTGGCGTTCCGCGCCGACTTCGTGTAGAACTTGGGTCGCGGCGCTCGCGGTCTCGACGTCGACGTTCGTAGTCCCGATCACGGCTTCCATCGCGGCCACGATCGCGCTCTTTGCGCTCGGGGCGGTCGCCATTGGGACGGTCGTCGACGTCGTGCGTCTTGGGTTTGGTCTCGGATGAGCTTTTTGCGGTGGCGTCGAGTAACGCCTCTACGTCCAGGCCCGACATCTTGCACTTTGTGTCAATTTTTACGGGATAGAAATGCAGTGATTAGTCTTTGTGCGATCGTGCTGGCTCGCCGCTCTCTACTTGGAAGCAAATTTTGTCGCGACGTGGGTAGAGGGAGAGAGAAGTGCGTAGGGGCCGTGGGATGGAGAGGCTGGCGCGGTCTCAGGAATGACCAATGCAGCAGACCGACGGGAAATCTTGGGTCGGGCTTCCAAACAGTGAATTGGTTTAGGGACAGCCCAAGCGCTGGGGACCCATGTCAGCCGAGCTGGCAGCGACCACGGAAAGAACGTGCCTTACCTAAGGCAGAATGGGACTGGCCCAGTCCGGTAAGTTCCAGGCAAGCCACCGTTGCACAACCTGCATTACGATTTCCTGTGTCAGAAAGAACGCAATGATTACTATTACATTATGTATCCGTATCCGTACGCTTCAGACATAAAAGAAGAAGAAGAAAACATGTGATCCAGATATAATTGCCATACTGCGTAACAAAGATGCGGTTGCAACATTGTGAGTTGCCAAACTGACTTCCAACTGAAGGCCCGACCAGACCATCGCCCCCTATGACTGCCCGTGAACAGAGCTGCTGCAACGGTTCGCCGTGAGATGCGACCATGGCGTCGGTAAAGTTACTCCATTTGACCCTAGATCAAACTATGATCTTCCTCGTGTACATCAAAACCCGTCATCTGCAACGAAAATGGACGGAGAAAGGTGAACGTGCTGTCTAATCAAGGCATAATAATCTCGGGTTGTGGTATCATTTAAAATACTCTGTACTAAAACAGCCAGTCATGAGAACATGACGGCTCTTCCCAGCTGCAGCATAGCTAGCCGGGGCGCTGTATTACGCAAGGCTCACCGCGAGCCATTTCCCAAGAACGCCCGTGAAACGACCCCATTACAGCGTAAAAGTAGCCCTAGAAGCGTATATACATGGGGGGCACGTGACGGTGAAGAATGAGCAAAACAATGCTCCATCAGGCATTAAGAAACGGCCCCCAAAGTCGTTACCATGACAAGGTGTATGTTGCGTGTGTTTAAAAATTAGTTGGACTTGACGATGGGAGGAAGTTCCGTGCCAAAGACGCTGTCCCAGAACCGGCTGGTGACGCCGAAGCCAAGCTCGTAGTCAAGGAAGTGATGCTGAAGGTGGTACTTCTTCAGCTCCTTGTACCAGAGAGGCAGATTCTGGTGGTGAAGGAAGTAGTGTGTCAGGTCGTAGCAGATGTAGCCGAAGATGCCTCCGCAGTAGACGGCCGTAGCGGCGTGCCAGCTGTACGAGAAGACCCAGTGCGCCAGCTTGTAGAAAGGCGTTGCGAGCACGACGAATAGCGTCGGAGGCATGACTAGGCGGTACTTGTCCATGGGGAGGTAATGGTGGATGCCGTGGAGGAGGAAGTGCAACGTAATGCCAACTCGGTTGTCAGGAAGCCATCTAAATCACGACGTCAGCCTCGTTGGCCCTTCACATCAAATCGCAGGACAACTTACTGATCAAGGTGGAACAGGAAACGGTGCAGAATGTACTCGATCAGACTCCAGAGCACAAACCCAAAGCCCCAGTACAAAACTTCTTCCGTAGTGCTGTCCATGCCGTCCCTGGCCAGGTAGGTGCCATATGCCACCGGAGGAAGCCACACAAGTGGGACAACCCACCAGGGCGTCTTGGACAGAGGCTCCAAAAAGTTGCCGAACAGAGGTGCCGATTCGCCACCCTTGTAGTGTCGAGGCCGGTGCACTTGGTCAAGATAGAACTCTTTGGTGAAGCCACCGAACCAGATCTGAGGAAACAACGGGCGGCTCAAGTCGAGGAACTTGTGCTTCCTGTAGTCGTTGTTGTAATCGGTTTCTTTGCTCAAGTCCTCCTCGCTGGCCATACCGGTCCGGGGATGGACCCAACGCTCGCCATCCCAAAGTTCGCCGTGCTCGTTCACTTTCGGTCCCTCCTCTTCAGACTTGGCTGTGCCGTTGCCGTTGGCGTGCCCATTCGCGTCGCCATTCGATGTGCCGTTCGCCTTGGGAGCTGACCCGTTGACAGACTTTTGGGAGATGACAAAACCGACCAGAGAGTCGTCGAGAACTTCGTAAGCCGCCTCGGAGTGGGGATGGGAGGTCGGATCGCGCAGGATAGCCTCGACATCCTTACCGGCGTAGTCGAAGACGAGGTCGGCGCCACCGGGGTGATCTTGGGCAAAGTCGGTCACATCGTAGACCTTAGTGCCGATGGTGACATAACAAGATTTCTTGGAGTTATGAACCTCGACCTCGGCGCGAGTGAAGGTAGGGAGAGTGCGCGATGGCATGTTTGCTGGAGGATTGGCTGCAGCAACAGTGACAGGGAGGCTGTACTGGGAACAAATCGATCGGAATGTTTGACTGCGAAAGTCGCTGTGAATGTATGGCGGCCGAGTCCAAAGTGGACAAGAAAGGAGGTGGGCGGCAAACAAAGAGAGTGGACAGGTAGAGTCGCAGCAGGAGTCGCAATCGCAGGACCCTAGTAAAAGAGAAGGAGAAAGGCGTGCGAGGGAGAAGCGGCGCAGAGGAGGAGTTATTAAGGTGAGATGGATAAAGGCGAGCGAGCGATCTAATGCGGGAAAAAGGAGCCAGAAGCCGGGAGGGCCGGGGGAAGACAATAGAGGCCGGGCGAGGCGACTGAGGCTCGGTGGAACTAGGTGGTGAGAGAGACGGAGACGGGCCAGGAATTAATTTAGGGGGTGTTTGATTTGGGGGTCGGGAAGCAGAAGCTCTCTACGCGATTGCAATCTCTCTAGGACAAAAAATTGCAGCGTAGTGGCGTTACTTTGGCACTGAACGGGACCCTGCGGAAGCTTGGACAGCCGATTTGTGGTTCCACCAGTAGACCACTTTCGCTCTTTTCCCCCCCAGGGTTTACACTGTGTCGCCTTTGATTGCAAACACCGAGATTGCAATTACGGCCAGCCTCAGCTCAGCAACAGTCGAACTCGTCCAGAACGGGCAATGAGTGACAGATGGGTGTGTGTGTAGGTGTGGAAACTCCCTGTGCCAGACTTGGGACTGGGACGGCCTGGGACGGAACAAGGAGGGACGGGGGGACCTGAGGGATGGACGGTGTGAGTGGGTGGCCGGAAATCATGGAAGGCAAGGCGAATGCATGTCAAATGGGAATGCGCATCTGCAAAAGTAGGTAGATAGTGTGAACAGCCAGGCACGGCGCCACAGCCTACAGGGCATGACAGAGCCAAACGACCATGGGCATTGGCAGGTTCGCCGAACCAGCCAGAGTGCCAAAAAAAAGTTGCATGGCAGCCTTTGAGACGGGAGATGGCGACTGCTACATGGACACCCACGCCGTGGAATTAGTCCGCAACAATCACCGAGCCAAGCACCCCAGGAAGGCAAGCAATCCAAACAATGCAGTCGGCAGTCGGCCCAGCTGGATCGTCCCGGATGCCGGGTCTGTGCAGACAGAGGGCTCCTCCGCCTTGCTACCTATTCGGTCGTCGCTTTTCTACCACGTTGATGGATATCAGGGAGCATTCGCATGGGATGGATCATGTGCCGTAGATAAGCTGGGGGAAGGGGGGGCTGCACCATGTCTGTGTTGCTCTCGACGGAGTGTTGGATCAAAGCCGACTTGGCGGAGGCGGAAACGAGGGGCAGTCTTAGAACACTCTACCTTAGGTAAAAACGGTAAATCTGCAGTCTTAGCACCTCCCCTCCAGCATTGGGGCCGTGACACCCAAGATCAAGATCGCAGCGAGTGGCGCCCGTTGGCGGCAGCGGCGGTCTGTGACAGTGAGCATTGTTGGGGTTGAGTCCGAGGTTGATTTAGTGGACTCTGAGTTTCCAGTGTCATTGAAGCGCACACACACATGGACAAGTCTATTACACGTGCAAAGTGCTTCGATGCGACACCACCTGGAGAGCCAGGGAAAAGGCGGAAACCGTGGCTTTGCATCCGGCAGTGGCTGGTGAGCCACGCGCTAGACTCGTCCACTTTTGCTGAGGCGTACTGTGTACATAGAATTGCCTTCTTTGTTTGCTTAGTCAGATTGTTCAACGCGGTTTTCCTGGACTGATACGGATATTTCGCTGCAAGTTCAAGGCTGCTGCCACTCAGTCCATCACAGTGTCAATCTTCGCAGTGGAGTATACATGTCCACCTTACAGTGAAATGATGCCAACGGTGAAAACAACAATCACAATAACAAGGAGAACAGTTTGAGGACGGCAAATATTAAAGTAAGAACTTATAATTACAACGATAATAAATGGACAAGCAGCAAAACACAGCAGCTAGATCAACCTTACCATAATACAGTATAAACATGCGTGATCATCTCGTCGGGCTAGCAATTGTCCTGGGAACAAGCCTGATGTGTGTCAGGGACTTTGACGCGTCGCTCGGGCCAATGGCGGGGCTCCCTGTCTTTGGTCTGCCCTACAGCCCGGACCCCACCCCGTCGCGCGTAATGGGAAAAGTCCGGGCGCTTTCGGATGGAGGGGCAAGGGGCGCCTTGGGGGGGCAAGTCGCGGGAGACATGTTGGGCTCAGCGCACAGAGGGGCGGGGCGGGAGCCAGGTGCCAATTAAGGTATTCCAAAGCTCCTGTGCATCTGATAGTCGTCCACAGAAGCAAATCACTACCTGCCTGTGCGTTGGTAGTTGGGTCCATGGACAGCCGGACACCAATCGCGTTCTGCTCTGCCTGATCCTGCTTTAAAAGTAATGTAAAGTAAGATAAGCGCGGATGATGGAGGGGACAGTTAATGCTGTGCCCCGTCGAGCCCAGCGTGATCTTACCGGGCAGACTCCGGCAATGGGATGAATGGTCTGCCCTGTCCCGGTAGATCCAGCAAGACGAAAATGCGGCGACAAAACATAGTACGCGCTGCGCAGCCGCAGTGAAAGCCTGCAGACCATACATGTGACGCAAGCCAATGGGGGAAGTGTATTGCTCGCAGCCAAGCCCAGCTCTCAATTTTTTTTTTCTCCCACTGAACCGTTCCCCGTCATCTAGGGCATAGGAACCAGAGGTGTCGTCAGCAGCGATCCTAACATGTGGCGGGGCAGTCAATTAGTACCTCGTGCTAGCTTCGCTGCCCCGCATCCGCCTTGGGCGTTATCTAAGACTACCCTCCTTGGGCCCCAAGTTCCAAACCCAAGCTTTCAAAGTCTTTGTGCGGCACGACTTTGCCGTTGATGCACTACGTAAGACGAGGTACGCCCAGGCAAGAATGTACTATTAATTGGTTCGTGGGTTCGACCAAGCTACACAGCTCTCCCGCTCCAGCTTTGACTCCTGCTTCGCTCCAGTCGTCTTCGGCACTAGTTACCTGATTTGCCCTACCTGATCATACCTTTACAATAGGCACCTCCTCACCTGCCTGCTTTAAGCTTACCTCGTCTTGCCGAACTGGAACCTTCCTCGCCCATCTCACCTTACCTCACCTTGCCTCATCTCTACGCTTCAAGGCTGATTCTTGACCTCTTGGACCCCAAGACTTTGCGCGACCCCGCCGCCGCGTTCCCAAACATCCGGCGCAAGTCTGCGACTGAACCTCACGCCCAATTCTTTTCCGGTTCCTGAACGGCTTTCCGAGCCTCCCGCGACCCTGAACCATGGCGTCATCCGGTCTCGGGAGAGGTTCCCTTCTCCTCGCCCTTTGCCTACTTTTGGTGCTTTTGCCAGGTCGCGCCGCAGCCTTTGGTGCTGGAAACATCCCCTCCATTGCTCAGGTAATTTGACAAGTTGGAATACTGTTCGATGTGGCGTCCTTTTGCATACTGACGCATTGCCATTGCCAGGTCGAGGGCCACAATTGGCGCCATGGAGGTGCGCAACCCGCTGTTATTCTGCTTACGTTCAACGCTGGCTGACTGACATATCTGCGCACAGATATTGAGGATATGCTCAAGACCATCGCCTTCTTGCATGGCAAGAAATGGACTTCCATGTTGGTGTCTCGGGTCTACTTTGGCAACTGGCTTCGCGACTACTCTCAGGCTGTCGATGTCGGCAGTCTGAAGGGGGTGAACGCTCCCACCATCAGAATTCTGGTACGTCCCTGTCGCACAGTATGAGTCGATACGCCCCTCCCATTCTAACTTTTCTCGGCAGGTTTGGGTACTTTCCTTCATGGCCTTTGGCTATGCAACGGAGGAATTTGAGGTCACCGAGGAGCGCCTGGGCGTGTATCGTCCTGAAGAGCACATCGACAACCCTCTGGGCTACGCCGATGGCATGGATGCGCGCAAATTCGATCCCCGTCTCCGAGGTCCCGTCGACCCCGTCGAAACCCAGATCGACCCCCGTACTGGTATGAAGAATTATATTGCCAACGAATCGGGCGGTTGGGCGACCAGCGCGGGCTACTTGCGCTTCAGCTTCGCTCGTAGCATTCACTTCGGCCGGGTTTACACGAGCGGTTCGCGTGGTTCAGGGAAGGAGACTGATCTTTGCGAGGCGCTGCGTTGCCTCGGACAAGCACTCCACTGCATGGAGGACTTCAGCGCGCACAGCAACTACTGTGAGCTTGCGCTCCGGGAACTAGGACACCACCAAGTGTACCCTCACTGCGGATCTGATACTGAGATCAACCTCAATGGCCGCCGGGTCTTCCCTCTTGTCACCGGAACTTTCGGTGCTGTGGATTTCCTGCACTCGGTTCTCGGCGAGGCCACGGATCACTTCACCCAGTCCGAGGTTGATGAAATGAACGTTGCTCTCAAGAACGCCGAGGGCATGTCCGCAAACATCACCGGCGGTTCTGGAAGCCGTGGGTTCCTGGGCATCTCGTCCAGTCCGAGCGACTTCATCTCTCTTGTCGGTCAGCTCCCAGGCATCGGTGGTGATTTGGCCGGCCAGGCCCGTGATTTGCAGGCCAGGTCCTCTGCGCAGGAGCAGGCAAACGCACGCTCTGGTGGTGACCTCAGCCGTGGTGACCTCAGCCGCGACAGCGCGAATCAAGTACCCGGCATGAGCACAAACTTTGATCCTGTCGAAACCGCGCGGAAGATATACCCGATCCTCCAATTCCGAGACAAGATTGTCAAGTCCATCAGCAATATTATCTCCAAGATCCCTGGCTTGGAAAAGCTCTTGGATCACATTAGCGAGACGTTGACTGCATTCATTTTGGGGCTGTTGGCGCCGTTCGTCAGGCCCATCATTACCCAAGTCTCCAAGGTACTGAAGGATGGCTCTTCAACCGTCATCAGCGCCAGTTCCAACTCGCAGTTGGAGCCTTGGAAGAATCCTAGCTGCTCTGATCCTACTCATTCAATGCTCTCAAAGGATCACTTCACCAACATCCTCAACTCGTGCGCAGGCAGAGTTGCCGCAACGATCCTGCAATATGTCGTCCCGTACGTAGACAAACTGTGAACAAGCCACTCGAAACTCGACTAACAGATTACAGGCGCATTCTTTACGCTTGGGAGAATCCCGGTGTGCCCGTCGACGAGGTTGTCAACGACGTCCTCCGGGCCTTCCACCACCCGGCAGCCCGAGATGAAAGAGTCCAAATCCAGAGAGACATGTTCGACACTGTTCGGAAGTGGGTGAACGAAAGCTCCCACAAGCACGAGTTGTCTCACCTTCTCTCGTCCGAGTCAGTGAAGGCTGGCAAGAACCATATCCTTACCGGCGGCGATGGCACCAAGAGTGTCGGTGGAGGTGGCCACTCGCACTCCCACGGAGCCTGGGATAGCTTCGGCGAGCTGGGACACGGCAAGGTGCAGGGTTCTCTTTGGAACCAGATCCGGACGCGTGATCTCAGTTCCATGGAAGGTGATGATAGAAAGCCTCTGTCCAGTTCTCCACTCCCCCCGGCGCACCCGGACTACGGCTACCAACAGGGCCAGGAAGGAAGCGGCCAGGGATACTCAGGCGGCTCCCAGTCCCAAGGCCATGCCTCTGGCTACTACAGCCAGCCTGAACCGCAGGGCTACGGCCACCAGCCGCCTCCCCCGCCCCCTGGCCAGTGGGGTCCTCCGCAACCCCCGCAAGGGTACGGCGGCCCTGGGTATGGTGGACCGCCGCAACACCAATACCCTCCTTACCACCAACAACCGCCCCCTCCTCACCATCAGCAAGGTCCCGGAGGTTGGGGCCAGTACCCAGGCCAGCACCGTTACTAGAGGGATATTCGCCAGTTACGAAAAGGAACAAGGGTGTCATCATTTGACAATTGGGTTGCGGGTTGCGGATTGGAGTCCTTGGGAATGTGGTCTTTGATGGATAGGATTTGGAAGGCGGATGAGGGGTTAGTGCAATCCTTTGGCCTGGAGTGAGACTAGAATAATTCCCCCGGGTCTGTGCAAAGAAGCACAGTAAGTATGAAACTGCATGATTATACTTGATTTATTGGATACCTCTTGTGACGCGTGTGTTTTTTATATATAAAAGCTGTTAATTCTGAAAGACGACATCATCCCGCGAGGCTTGTATACACCGACCATTTCCCCTCTCCCAAATCCCTAACTCCCGAAGAGATGACAGTAGTGATGGCAATGCCCGGGTCTGCAGTGTAATTGTTTCCATCTGCATCCAAAGAGTTCCCGAGACCATCGCGTATACAAGAGTTATACCATAAAAAGTTGCTGCAGCCTTAGTTACTGCTTGCCTCGTCGGGGGTCCAACGCCTCCGCCCTTCTCTTGTCGCGAATCTCCTTGGTCCCAAGACTCCCTACGCCGCCCTCTGATCTGCGTTCCCAGCCGCCAAGTCTGACGACAAGGCAGGTAGCATTATCTCCGTCGTGCGAGACCTCAGTCGCGTAGTTGACAACATCTTTGGCACCCTGCTCGGGCGTCCTGGCCTCCTTGATCACGTCGACTATCTCTTGGTCACTGAGCGTGCCCGAGATTCCGTCGCTCATGAGGACTAGGAACGAGTACTGCGCAGGGCCGATCTCTACACGTGTGATCTCCGGTTCGGCCGATACGCCAATGCGCTTGCTTCGCATGTCTCCAAAGGAACGGCTGTTGGCCAGACCCGCGATGCGGTCCTCGCCGAAGCTGTCTGCCGAGACCATGGAGCCGGCCGGCGCATAACGACGAAGGCGACGGCCTTCGGTGGGCGTAGTGGGGTGGTGGTCTGATGTCAAGGGCTGCGCAAGACCAGTGGTTGTCTGGCAGAGGAGTATCCGCGTATCGCCCACATGGGCGACGACCAAGGTTGACTGGGCATTGGGATGCCAGAAAGGGGCCGGAGTGGGCGTCGAGATGAGAGCCACCGATGCCGTCGATCCGCCTTTGAAGCGTGATAGGCCCCCTATACCGTGGCCTGAGGGCGGTTTGTGTGGTACCCCAAGGATTTCGTCATTGTTGACGGGGCAATCACTTGCATGCGGATCATCAGGGTCGGGTTTGCGGGCTTGGGCAGAGACGAAGTCCAAGTCTGCTCTGAGGAATGCGTACATCAGAACCGACTCCACTGTGACTGGGGGCCCGTTGTCGCTGCTCTCTTTCTTATCTTCCGAGAGTTTGAAGTACTCAGGATTGAACCGCCGAAAGTAACCCCCGACCGTCTGCCGATACTCTTCCACCAAGTCTTGTTCCAGCCTGGTAGCTTTCGGGATGTTGTCCACTTTGGCTGAGACTGGCTCCACCCCTTTCAGAGGCTCCATTCTCTCGGGGTTTCTCAATACGCCATGCTCGTCTTGCTCGGGAACTCGTATCTCATCCTTGACGTCCTCTTCCGTTTTCATGAATAGTTCCTCAGATCTTTCAGTGTCATCGTCCTTGCGGCCTGTCTCTCGTCGCTGGCTTCTCCCCAGACTACTTTGCAACCCAAAATCCGCAGAGGCCTGCTCGATATAGCCGTGCAGTTCGTCCCGCAAGAATTCAGCACACTGGGATCCGCCATGGCCATCAAATATGCCAAAGTAAAACACCTGAGGGTCCCCAAATGCGCTATCGGCCGAAGTAGCCTCATTCGGCTTTTGAATGGGGTTTCTCTGAAGACTAATAGGGGCCCGTTTGGCAAATGCTGGTACGCTGATTGTGCCAGCCTGGCTCGTATCCTCGTTGTAGGGGCGTTGACCCCTTGATGAGGCAACACCGAAGTGATGCTTAGCCCTCTGGAGCGGAATCCGGACGACAGTAAGGTCTCGGCTAGGCATGTTCAGAGCCGCCGCTGCTGGGGAGGATCCTGGCTTCTGGATATGAGGAGTGGAGGCATCGCGGGGTAGCTTGTGCCCAGGCCCCGATGATGTCCGTGAATCAGGGTGCATGGAGGATGATGGAAGATGGGTGACAAAGTAGTTGTGGAACAATCGCCGGTTTCCCATGCTGGGTGCCTCGTCGCTTTCGAATATACATTGTGGCCGGGTCTCAGGTAGTATACAGGGCCGGGTCATAACCCGTCGGAAGTCGGACTTTTGAGAGGTGTTGCTTCGTCGCGACACTGGTCTCGGAACCGTGGAGGAGGCAGGCTGATCGTTAGGTTCTTCGGTACTAGCGGTCAAGAACGAGTGAATTGTCCGAACGGCTGGCGTTGGAAAGGCTCGGATGGCTCCATGGTGTTGCGCTATTTGTCGCGTTGCGTGGCAGCGAACGAGAGCTGGCATTGTTTTAAGGAGGGCGAGGTTCGGGCAGAGATGTCGGGAGCGTCACTGGCACTGCAGCAGCTCAGATAGGACGACCTTCCTGCTTGCAGGAGCCATGGGCTTCAGTTCGTCAAGCAAGGGCGGTGCTTTGAGGGACTGTAGGTGGGATCTCGGCGCGGCTTCGGTCGATGATACAAAGGAGGGGGGAGCTGTCAGGTGTTCCGTCGGCGACGTCGAGGCATTGGCCTGAAGCTGTTGTAATGCTGCAATGCAATGGCCCGGAGAAAGACGTGCCAAGGGCAAGGTGGCTGGATGGATCGCAAGGCGCTTGATAATAGTTGTATGTTTGCTTCTGGTCAATGGTTTGGTTTAGACACGGTGGAATTGTAGGATTGAATTCGGCCAAGGCACACGGTTGGCCTCGGTTGGATCATGGATGGACCCAGCGACGTAATGAGATCGGCCTGGGAAGGAAAGACGGAGGAGGGACAGGCACTGGCCGTCGAGGTTTCTTTTCCATGCCCTGCCAGCTGCCCGCTTCAAGGTACACCCGTAGGGGGGAATCACCACCTTAGCTGCATCCAGTTCCACAGGTCACCCTGGGATCTCGGGTTCAGGTAAAACTATGTACATTGTACTCCGTGTAAGTGACTTGGCGGATCACCGTGCAGCTGCCATCTGGTCCAACATCTGTCTTATCTAATCAGGACAGAATCAGGACAGTGATGTTCCCAGAAAATGCACACCGTAGACCCACCGTGGTGGAAGCGGGCATCGGCACTAGTTCCAGTACGACTTTAGAGAGGCGAACGACATGAACAGGCAACTGTCTATTACAACTCATCACTTACACCGGTAACAATCATTCTGCTCGAACATCTTTCCGATACTGTTTTATGCCTTTTAGCCGTATAATGGCTAGTTGTATCCTTACACTACATGTTATTCCTTAAGTTGCAGCAGAGATACACACCTATCCCTGCTGCGTTGTCTTACGATGGAAGACTCGGCACCGGTGCAGGATGACACATCGGATCCGTCCCCGGGTGGTACTCCCCCCGTTGTGCTCATATCTGACGATGGAGACATTGTACTAGACGTTACATTCGAGACGTCCAGGGAGACCATCGCCGCTGCTCGGAAAACCTGGCAGGCTGCCAGCAAGAAAATCGGCGCCCCACGCGTTCCTCAGCCGAACCTGAGCCCGAGCATCAGAGTCGCCTACCGCGTCGAGCTTGCCGTCTTGAAGAAGCACTCACGGTACTTTGAAAACCTCCTCGGCAATAAACAGTTTTCTGAGGCAAGCAAAGTCGAAGAGGCACTGGCTTGTCTGACCGCTGAGAAGCTCAAACTGGCCGAAGTAGATGCCAGGGACCTGCCCTGGATAAGCATTGTCGATGATGATGAAGCTACTCGCTCCGTCGGCCGGGAAAAGGTCTTTGAGGACTTGATGAGAATCATGCATGGGAAGCAGATACACTCTACGGCTATCAATATGCTCCATGTGACTACTCTTGCCATTTTGGCGGATCGGTTTGACTGTCGATCAGTGGTCTCAAGATATCTTAGTATCGAGCTGAAGTTCAAATGGCCTCTTACGAGTGCCAAACCAGTGCGATTAGACACTCGGAAGAGAAGCCTTGATGTCGAGAACCTGCTCAGGCAGAAGATCCTTGTTGCCTGGCTGTTGGAGCAGCCGCCTAGGCTCCACAGCAATACTCGAGAGCTCATTCTCCGTGGCTCGGTTCGTTGGAGTGCTTTGTCTGTAGACGAGTTTTGGCGGACTGAACTGTGGTGGAATCTGCCGGATGGCTTGGAGGGTGAGTACTTGTCTCCTCGTACGTGTTCTAGGCGGGAGACCCAAAGGGTGATGGAGACAACTACAGATAATCAGACAACGAGGACGGCATGGGATTAAGCTAGGCCCTTGTCATATGGTAACGACATGCTAACCTCAGTTAGGAGAATTGCAATTCCGGCGGGAGTGTGTTCTAAACACTATTGCATCGGTCCAGCGTCATTTTCTTGCCCTTTACTCGTCCCGCGAGAGGCAATGTAAACTTGGCTACGATTCGAGTTCTGCTTGTGACTCTTTCCAACTAGGTCAAATGCTCAAGTTCTTCACGAGCAAAGAGTTGATGGGCGTTGTCGACTTCGGACCCAGCTCACTAGACAACATTCCAGACTCTTCAGTAATCGACATTGATGAAATACTAGGGACCCTAAAGCAGGTGCCAAGCTACCAGATTGACAAGTATCACACTAATTGCGGCATTCGAACACGTCTCGACCCAATCATTGAGTACATTAGGTCGACACTGTCGTCAACGGTGCTTTCGATATCGCAAACCGAATGGAAAAGCAATCGAGTGTCGGTCACTTGGATTCCTGCTGACGAGACTTCAAACGTGGGCAGAGAGGAGAGGAAATTTGAATTCACTCGAAGCCTCGCCAGCGACCAGCGGCTTCGATACGAGGGCAACATGTACGCTGACAAAATGGCTCGCAAGCTATTTACCGCCGACAAGTGGGATTGGACACCAGAATATTGATAGAAGGGACATTCACGACAAGATTTTAGACCACATTCTCGTTCGGAAATTGCATCCTAGATTGTAGTATTCATATCATCGAGCCAGGGCGGCTGCTCCGCTCGCTGTAATACAATAAGTTGCAGCTCAGGCACTCAAAATCCTGACCGTCTGGCGAGGTTCAACAAGCCAAAGAGAATCCTAGGTTCAACGTACAATGGTGCCGGTGCAACGCGTGTGCCAACGAAACACACAGGCAATGACGGAACCCCACACGAGCGAGCGCCAACAAGAGGATCACGACGAAGCCGTGACGGTCTTCGTGGTGGCTACGTCCGTGTTCTTTTCCAGGGTCCTAGCCTCAGACTGTTCCTCGCTCCCGCCGCGGTCATCAGAAACGCGGTCATTACCCTCGTGAGATGGCTTCGGATTCATCAGTGGCCAGTGTCCTCGCATCTCGCGGAATCTCATGATGAAGAACCCGGCCATCACAAAGATCCAATAGAGGTTGTAGGCAAGCACAGAGCCGTATGTCGCAGAATTCGTCCACCCGAAGATGGCATTGAATATTCCCCAACCGCCACCGCCGTTCAGATCCGGACTGCAACACTTCAGAGGACTCAGTATGATAGTACGATGGACACGTTGACAAGGGTACTCACGTTGACATGCCAAACGCTTTTATCAATGTCATAAGAGCCCGGGCCATTCCCAAGTTCTGCAGCGTCACCGCCGACAACCTTGTTCCACTCTTGTTGCTCAAAATCCCACACTGCTCTGGAGAAGAGGCCAGCAGCGACGAGGTATAAAAGACAGGTAGAGATGACAAGGAAGACTTGCAGCTTGGCCGTGGATCCGCCCCTTGAAACCGTCAACTTGACACCCCGAGATTACTAGAGGCAAGACACTTACTTGTACAACATGTAACCGACCAAGGCGCCGACGATCAGGCCGACGACGACAGGAAGCGGCACAGCAGTTGCTGGCGCAGAGAAAGAAACCCCAGCAACGAATACAATAGCCTCGATGCCTTCCCGTAGAACGGTGATGAAGGGAAGGGCAAACATGGCATACTTCTCAGCGAAGTGCTTGAACCATCCTCGGCCAGCGCCGGACTTGATGGGGGTTTCCATGGCTTTCGCCAGCTTAATTCGCCATTTCTCTTGCATCTTACCGATTCGAAGCAAGGCAGCCCCCATTATCGTGATAATGATGGCAGCGAAGAGAGAAAAGGCACCCTCGTAATACAACTCATGGGTCTCCCAACTGTTGCGGCCGAGCTTGTAGAAGACGCCGATGAGGGCGCCTGCAGCAATGAGACATATCAAGAAGCCGATGCCTGTACCGAGCCAGACCTGTGGCCAGAGTATCAGCAGCCATACGAGTAGGAAAGTAGGAATCGTTACCTGTCTGCGCAAAGATTTGTACACGGCCAAGTCTCGGTTGGGTCCATCAAGCGTTTGCTTCAGGAAAGCAAGCAAAACCGACACAATGATTACGGTTTCCAGGGACTCACGGAAAACGACCAGAAACACGGGTACGGAGAAGACGTCGACAGCCATCTTTGCGTATTCGAGGAGGGCAAGTAAGTGGAAAGTAAATGTATCACAAGCCCGAGCTGCAGAAAAGAGAAAGACGGAGGTGATGGACTTTGTCTGGGACACTCGGCAAAGGAAACAGAGACCAGTCCGATCTGATAAGGCAAATCAGTACACACCCGGATCAAGTGAGCAAGGGTATTGGCTTGGTACGACGGAGATGGAAGACCGGTGGCGAGACACTAGTGACCCGGAACGAATAAGAGAGTCCAAACACATCGCGATAATCAGCGGGCCGTTTCTCATGACAAGGTTTTTCGGTTAATTTAGCATAGTCAGTTCCTGTTGGTCGCATCGGGTTGGACTCTGGAACTGCTGCATCCCTAGGCCAGCTCGGCTTGCTTAGCGCAGATTTGGGTCTCCAGCAGACAAGGATATGTGAGGCACTTGTGCGTTCGCGATGTGGCACAACCTTGGGAATTTTCGGACGCAGAAGATTGATAAACGAGGCACATGCATGGTTTGGCAAAGGGGGGGCGTCCGTGGTGCTGACAGACAACATGGGACGACACAGCTGCCCTTGCGTCTCCTTTCCAGGGGCATGACAAACAACGGCGAGAACCTGCCACCGAAACATTTGAGTGCTTGATGGAGGCCGAAGACCGGCAAAGAGAAACATGCGGGGGGTACTTGACTGTGTATTATGCAGGGCTGCGAATTGGTGGTGTTGCTTGGCTGGATGTGGCAAGCTAGTAAAAGGGCATTGGTGAATTCCAGCTCCATGGACGGGCTAGACTTTCCTTTCATCGTAGCCACCCACCCACCCACCATCGAACCACTCATCAGCTCACTAGCTCAATACTCATGGTAACACCACTAGCCTGCTTCGACGATGGCGGAGTTCTTTTGATATCATTGCGATCGCCGCCGATCTCCTTGCTGGTTTGAGGGATTTGGAAACAGCCATTGACTCGTCACTTGTCTTACTTGCCACATTGGTATATTCGAGCTACTACAGCCCTGGTACACCTGGAAGAAGCTTCGACTGAGCATCTCCAGCTTGATACACGACACAAGCCCAGTTAGAGTTGCCATGCAGTTCGTATCGAGTCTTCCCACGACAGCTTGCTGAGCGTGTGTATCTGGCGCAACAAGCGGCCAATGCTCGCTGCCACGGAACCGACGGGATGGAACGAAGTCGAATCAATACCCCTCTCACAAACCCAGTCGGCAGGCTACTTGCCCACATTGGGACCCTTGGAGGACGCCGAGCTGCCTTAGCGCGGAGAGACAAGCTTTTTCTCGGCTGTAGGGGACCCCGGTTAGCTGATCTCCAGCGCGGAACCACCCCACCCCTCCTGCAATACACCGTGATGAGGACATGCCGAGATACCGGTGGCCAATGAGCCTTGCTCTCACCTGTGATGGCACGTCTTTTGCTGGCCTCGTTGTCGGCCCAGCTACGCTGCCGGACAACGCCGAGAAAGGCGCCCATACGCCCGCCCTGCCAAAGTGGCTTGTACTAGTGTGAGGGGGCGGTAATTTCGATGTGAGTTTTGGGTTACACTAAATCGTCACGTTGCCTTCTGCTCTGGCTCAGGAGCTGTTGGAATGGCTGGTGTTTGGGCCAAGGAAGATCAGATTGATAAGATGTTTTTGGGGCGACGCCGGAAATGTCCCTTCGGCGAACATGGTCCCCGCCCGCCAGAAGTTGCCGTTTGGTCAAGGCCCCTCGAGCTAGGAGAAGTTCACCTGCCCCCATAGTTAAACATGGGGAGGGTTTTTTCCCCCTTCGTTTCTTTCTCTTTCTGTCTTGGGCAGGATAAGTGACAGGACACACAAGAAGCCATCGTAACACGCGCCCCGTTTACCTGGTCTCATTCTTGGCCGTCATCTTGCGCCCAACATGGAGAGAACGACCATGGCAAGCAAAGCAAAACTACTAGCCCTCATCTCTGCCCTCGCGCAGAGTGCCTGCGCTGCCACGGTCTCTTATGAATTCAATGTCGGATGGGTGACGGCAAATCCAGATGGCGCCTTCAACCGCCCAACAATCGGAATCAATGGACAATGGCCGATCCCACAAATCGATGCCAACGTCGGGGACAATGTCCTCATCAACGTCCACAATCAGCTGGGAAACCAGTCGACGTCCCTTCACTTTCACGGCCTCTACATGAACGGTACGACTCACATGGACGGGCCGGCGCAAGTCAGCCAATGCGCCATCCCACCAGGGGCATCGTTTACTTATAACTTCACCGTGAGCTGTCTCTCTTCCGGAGCAGTCTGTGCAACTTGATGGTCTAACGAGACGTATAGATTAACCAGCCGGGCACGTATTGGTATCATTCCCATACACAAAGCCAGTATCCTGACGGGTTGAGGGGCCCTCTCGTGATCCACGACCCAGACTCGCCATTCAAGAACCAGTACGATGACGAAATAGTCGTAACACTGTCCGACTGGTACCATGACCAAATGGCCGACCTCATCCCCGCGTTCATGAGCAAGGGCAATCCGACCGGCGCCGAGCCCGTACCGCAGGCCGCTCTCATGAACGACACGCAGAATCTCACGGTGTCTGTCCAGCCTGGCAAGACGTATCTCTTCCGCATGGTTAACATGGCCGCCTTTGCGGGCCAGTACGTGTGGATTGAGGGCCACAACATCTCCATCATCGAGGTTGACGGCATATACACGGAGCCGGCAGAGGCGAGCATGATCTACATCTCCGCGGCCCAACGCTACAGCTTCCTCGTCAAGACTAGGAACGACACTTCATCCAACTTTGCCATCGTCGGCAGCATGGACACCGTAATCCATCCCTTCCTCCTTTATGCGAACCCCCCCTCCCCACCACTCGTCATTTGACTAACCAGGAGTAGTCCCTCTTCGACACGCTCCCACAAGACCTCAACTACAACGTCACAGGCTGGCTGGTATACAATGAATCCTCACCCCGCGACCCTGCAGCACTAGTAGACGAATTTGCTCCCTTCGACGATATTACCCTCGTTCCCTATGACAAGCAGCCCATTCTCCCCTCCCCCTCCAAAACTGTCGAGTTGGACGTGATCATGGACAACCTCCGAGACGGCGCAAACTATGCCTTCTTCAACAACATCACCTACAAGCCCCCCAAGGTGCCCACTCTTTACACCGTCCTATCCGCCGGCGACGCCGCTACCGACCCCAGGGTGTATGGCACGTACACCCACAGCTTCGTCCTCGAGCGCGACGAGGTCGTCCAGATCGTCGTCAACAACCTCGACCCGGGCCGTCACCCGTTCCACTTACACGGCCACGACTTCCAGGCCCTGCACCGCGCGCCCGAGGACGGCGGAACGTTTGCCGACTCCGGCGTCACCGAGGCGGATTTCCCTCAGGTGCCGATGCGGCGCGACACGCTCGTTGTCTGGCCCAACGGCAACATTGTTCTGCGCTTCAGGGCGAACAACCCGGGTAGGCCAACCACTCTACACCCCCCTAAAGTTGCCCCGTGCTCCATCATCGTTCTAACACAGTGCCCCCGTCTAGGCGTCTGGCTCTTCCATTGCCACATCGAATGGCATGTGACCTCGGGCCTGATCGCAACATTCGTCGAGGCGCCCCAGGACCTCCAGAAGACCCTGTCAATCCCCAAGAACCACATGGACGTTTGCGCCGCGGCCAATGTCCCAACTGCCGGCAACGCCGCGGCCAACACCAAGAACTTCCTAGACCTGAGCGGGGAGAACACTCCGCCGGGAACCCTTCCAGACGGGTACGTTTGCCATCCCCGCCACCCTCCTCCCCTCACCTCGGATGGACCACCCCTTCTTGCAGTATGTGCTTACCATGCGAAACCAGGTTTACCGCACGAGGCATCGTCGCGCTTGTCTTCAGCTGTGTTACAGGCATACTCGGCGTGCTTGTAGTGGGGTGGTACGGCTTGGCCAAAACGGAGGACGGTCCCTCCGAGCCTGGATTCGCGGCTCCGGCGGCGGGGCGTGCCGGTGACGACCACCAGCCCAAGGAGCCGATCGTAGCCGGAGCCGTGTCCGGGTCCGGCGGCTCCGGTGTTAGCGGTGCCTGACGGCCACTGAAGAACGGAGCATGCGACGGATATTTGAAAGCGTAAATGTGTTGTACCAAAATTGCCCTTAGGGACTATATAGCTTCAAATGTTCATATCCCCCTATCCCTTCCCTAACCTCACATGACATGCTGAATGCCTGCCCGTGGGCAAAGCACTAGGGCTGCGATCTCACATATCCAGTCAACTTCATAGGAACTCGGGACATGGTCACGTCCCTGGGACCCCGCCCGGCGGCAGATCGTATAATAAATGGGAAAATTCGATTAGTCTAAGATGAGGGAAAATTCAACAGACAAGTAGACTCCAGACTCCAGACTTTGACACTTGGTCGATTGTTTCTTTGCCCCTTTGGCTGGGCTCGGCGTTTCCTAGCCGGCAATGTGCATCCGCACTTGGTGTCATCAAATCCCGCGCACGATGAGCCCCTGCTCCCTGCAGCCTCCCGTTATTTCGCATCTACATCGATATGGATGCAAGAGACCCGTAGATTTGCTTGTTGCTCAACTGGCACCTTGCGACTAATCGGCGTGGTAACCTTTTCATCTCTCACTGAGCCAACCACCTGACATGGTCGTTGGACCAGTCAAAGCCCAGAACTGCTGCGCCGCATAGAAGATGCGACCCCGCTGGGTGGTGATTGTGGGCGGTGAGCTCCCTTTGCTGCGTTCGAAGGCGTGAACGCATTCGGCGACGCACACCCTGCTTGCTCAGGTGCTCTTGGTCTTCTTTCTGGGCAAGCCCTTCTCCCGCCTCATGGCGAGATCGCCCTCAGCTAGCCACTTGCTCGCCTTGACGATTTGCACGACATTAATAGCCTGCTTCATAGCCATGATAGGAAAGCTGGCGGCAGTCAAGACCCACGGCCAGAACGAATCCATCTTGTTCGCGCGGGCAAGCTCGAGAGCCGCGGCACTGTAGGGGTTCGGGAAGATGTGGCTAAGCAGAGATGTGTTGACCTGCGCGCCGGCTTGAATCTGGGCCGCTTCCATGTTGGAGACGGAGCTGAGCAGTGACGGCGAAAGGAGAGGCGACGAGAACGATAGCAAGTAGAGGGCGATGAAGAAGAGCTCGTTAGCGGCGCAGAAGATGAAGAGAACGGTCTGCAGAGTTGACGGTTAGTCAAAAGGTTAGGGCGCTAGGTTGTTAGGCATAGCTGACCTTGTTGGTGTAGTACAAGTGCAGGATCCAGCTGCGGCTCTCGTCGACGTTCTTGTGGCTACTGTCGGAGCCGGCCATTGTGAGCGTGGTGTACATGTGGATGTAGTGGCTAGAGAAGTCGAGCGAAAGCAGCATCTGGAAAACGATAGTCCAGCGGGGGAATGCGCAAGACAGGAAGACCAGCAGGCACGATGTCGTGCATCTATCCGTCACCATATCAAGAACAGCACCAAAGCGCGTCGATTGCTCAAAAGCGCGCGCAGCGTATCCATCAAGAGCATCTAGAAGGCAAGATACGCTGTATAGCAGAGAGCAGGTTCGCGGATGGAGTGGCATGTAGTAGAGGGAGGCAATGGCGAGGACGATTCGGGAGTAACCTTTGACGAAACACGGGTCAGCGATGTGCCAGTCACCTCCTAGCTTGCCAAATAAACATACCGATGAGGTTGGGCCAGAACAAGAAGATGTTCTCAGTGGGACCTTCTTCCGGGTCTTCCGCCAGCGCAGGACCGTTGCTGTCGCCATTCATCGTAACCTGCTTGGTCGATTCGTCGCTCGCGACTTTGGGTGATTCCGCAGCAGCGGCCTGGGCGGCCTGGCGCCTTGTTTGTCGTACCGACATGTTGATGTTGTTGAAGTCAAAGAAAGAAGCTCGGCGGGTGGAAGACGTCTATCTGTCGAAGAATGGATGGACGTGAAGAGCTTTTAATAGCGTAGACGAGGCGACCGAGGAAGCCGGTGTTGCAGTGGAGGTTGCACGGATGATCGATAAGTGGCCCCCAGTGACAGGATCCGTCTCTTAAGTAAGGGATGCAGATGGAGTCGAGACTGCCAACTTCTCTCGAATAGTTGTCGAGGCGGGACTCGGTTCGCGTAAAGGAGGGATGGTCAAGCTGAGAGAGGGGTGACACGCGTTGGATGGTCAGGCTGAGGGAGGCGTGCAGCGTGTTGGATGGGTTGGCAGAGGGGAGAGAAAGGAGTTGTGAGCACGGAAAGAAGATGCAGTGCTGATGTGGGATGGGACGGAACGGAATGGTCGGTAGGTCGAAAATGTCAAAGGGCCTGCCCAGTATTACCACGTAGGTTGCCTGCCTGATAAATTACGGCACGCTATCGTGCTTGGCTTTTGCTCCTCCAGTGCCCACGGCCTACGTAAGGTATTTTCGTTCTCCTTGGTTCTGCAGCCTGGTACGACGGGTACAAGCCGACTGCGATGGGTACATGCCCTGCCGTGCCGTGCCCTTCCTTGCCAGACCTTACGTAGCACCCGCAGCAGCGGATTAGCTGTTCGGCCAGTCTTTCGTATCTTACAGGTATTCCGGATCTGCAGTGGGCACACTCTCTCGCCCTTTTAGTGGGCTACGACAGGGATTTCGAGCCGCCAGAGCCCTGCTGGCAGGTGCGACCTGCCGTAGGCGGCCCGGTCTAGCGGGCTTTGGGATAAGCACCGATAAGTGATGATGGATAAGGCACCTCGGAGAATGGAGCAGGACCCAACCACCACATCTGTATACTACACTACGTCTGACTTACATCAGCATCCAATGCACGAATGGGGAAGAGCAGACCTGTGCCATCCCAAGAAGTCTTATCGGAAATGAATGCAGGCAAAGAGAAGGCTGCCGCATCTCCAGCGACATGTCTGAGTCAGACAGCATCTTTGAGCATGTCTGATCATCGTCGCTGAAGATAGGGCATACAACGAACGATGTTTTGATGCAGAGTGGATGCAATCCAGATGCTCAAGCCTAAATACTGTCCTCCTTCTCTATTTGATGGCATGACGACCCGACAATAAATATGACCTCGAGTTCGGCGCATACACACAGTACCCTACCAGCGTATGCTATGCCCCACGGCAACACCCACATGTGCCGGCATTTCCTACAACTTCTTATCTCAACTACACGTTGCGTGCCAGAGGAAGAGCTAGACACTCGTGACCCCTCAACCTCGCTCGTCGCACCTTGTTCCCTACCAACTCAACTCGGTAACTGCCACTTATCTTGGAGACTGTTCTCTATCTCTCTGCGATAAGCACTTTGCATTGCTGCGCACTCGAATTGCCCGGCGCGACGCCCGGCAAACATCCAAGCACAGTCGCTAGCCACGGACACAGACAGTCATGCGGGCTCTGTTCGGCCTCTCACGTTTTACGGTCCATGCCTGCCCGAGAAAACTACAACAGCCAGGCACATGTTTTAAGGCTGGGTTTCCAGTCTTGTCTTCCTCGCAATTTCGAGACCTTGGTTTGACATCGATTTCGAGAATGTGTCCGTCATCAACCATACCTCCGCCTTGCTGCCTTGCTATCGGCATAAGCCGTTAAGCCTGGCTACGGAAGGGAAATGGACCACAGCCCCCCCCCTTCCTCCCAAAGTAAGAGGAAGCATGGCTGCGGGGAAAGAGCACACACTGTTCTTTGGCTCATCGGACTTCCCGTCTATTCCTCGAAATATGGCATGAGAGGACCTTAGCTGGCCGATAAGATCCGGGGGCGGGTACGACATTTCATAACCGCCCGCCTCAACTCGACCGGGTTATGAAGCCATGTTGCCCTGGTATGCGACGGCCACAGCTCCCGGGCCCAGCCTTCACCGTTTTGTGGTTCAAAAGGCGGGTAGCCACACTCCACAAGGCACTTGTTGCTGCATCCGGCGTCGAGTTTTGACGGCTGCGGTCAAACACGTGCTCAGTCACCCAGCCACTGGATCACCAATCTAGCTCGGCTGACCTTCTATCTGCCTTCGACCCTCGATTCTCTCTCACACCTAGCAGTGTAGATGGTCTACCTTCCAGGCCTGGCATGCTTTCGCCCTCACCCCGTCAATTCTCCATTCTTTGGCAACCGACCAACCGGACGATTCGGATTGGAGCGAATCGCAGCGCAGCTCACTGTAACGCCGGCACAACCGCAGACATAGGATTGGTGCAGTCGGTCGGTGGATGGCCTCCGGTCTACAACTTCAGTTGCGGGCTGTGTTATAATGCACACTGAGGGTTGCTAACTCGCCGTCGCCGGTCAATGTTCCAACGGCATCGGACCCCTTGCCGCCAGGGTTACACGTCACACTTGCAGGGTCCGGACGAGGAAAGAAAAAAATACTTTTTGCCAGACCTTTGGCCTGTTTCCAGAAACGTGCAGCAGGGTGGGTAGGTTCGAGCCCATCTCATCTGGTTGCCCATGCCATTTTTGCCTTTGGAGATCGACTCAGGTATTCTGCCTTTAAGGGATGCTACAGCTCGATCTCGCTCCGTGTGGGCTCTTATGGAGCGCGCCGGTGCAATTATTTTCGCTCGTCCCTCAACTTTCTGCGCCACAACGGTGAGGTGGTGTGATGTGAATTGTAGTCGGTCCTGGATTGATTCATTTCGCTTCACTAACCGTCGGCAAAGAAGCACACCTGTCTGCTTGGCAGAAGCCTCTTGGATTGGAGGGCAACAAGGACTGGTCCGCTTGCCGGGATGCCACATGGAAGGTCGGCATGCCTCCTGTTTTAATTAGCCCGCACCAACACGCCTTACCTTAGTCCATTCAGGGTACCGAAGGAAAGGCGTCGGGATCGTCCAGCCCGGCCAAGAACGGCGGTGTCCCTGGCCACTCCGAATCCGATCCCAAAACGTACCAACCAGAGAGCAGAATGAAATGGCAGACGGACTGCGAAAGTGAACAAGAGTGCGAGCAAAACAGAGGGACAAGGGGCGGAGGCCCCGGCTTTGCCCAAATTACTGGCGGAGGTGCCCTTGATGTATTTCATCAATGCCGTGCCATATCCAAGGGCCTCTGATCCCGCTTCCCCTATTGTTCCTGTCGGCCACTCCTCCTTTAATTGACTGGAGGATTTGATCTATGCGCTTCTGTTGGCTCCTGTTCCCTCGCCCCAAAGCCCCCCCTTCCCGTCCAATCTCCTCCTGGGTAGGACATGCAGAACCCCTCCATGCCCCCCTCGTCAATTTTTTAGCCCGCCGCACTCAGTGTGTCTATCTAATCTTAAGCGCACCCCCACAGTCACATTGCACACATCGACCTCACTAACTTATTATCTGTTTTAGTCTTCACTAAAAAAGTCCAGCCCACCTAGCCTTCCCCCTCTCTTCCTTTCCCTTTCTGCCTCATCCACCGACCGGGTCTTGTCTGTCTCTCCCTCACGTCGCGTTCTCATCGAACAAGTCAAGACCAAGTCAAGATCAAGCTCACACGGCACTCAACGGCCAGAGCTGAACGATTGCGCCGCCCGCTGGTGTTCTCTTACAAAAAAACAACCCCCTGTCTCGTCATCTCGTTACTTCAATTCCACCCCCGTCCTGTTGGCCCCCCTCCATCCGCCTCACCACGACCAAAGAGGCCTTCCCTTGTATCTTATCCTCGCAGTCAAAAGGCCTACTTCTAGGGCTAGTTGGTGTACTCGTTCAATTCCTGCACAAGCTTAACGTCCTCCGCGCACACTAGGCTGTTGTGTTGAAAGAACAGAGATATCTGCCAAGATGGCCTCTCACGGTACATTGAAGGCGACTTTCGCCAGTCGAGCCGAATCGGCGTCGCACCCACTCACGGCTTACCTTCTTCGATTGATGGACTTGAAAGCGTCCAACCTTTGCCTCAGCGCCGACGTCCCAACCGCCCGAGAACTCCTCTACCTGGCCGACAAGGTCGGCCCGTCGATTGTTGTCCTGAAGACGCACCACGACATTGTCTCCGGCTGGGACTACAACCCCCAGACAGGCACCGGTGCAAAGCTTTCAGCGTTAGCTCGCAAACACGGCTTTCTCATTTTTGAAGATCGCAAGTTTGGTGACATTGGCAACACGGTTCAGATGCAGTACGTCGCCGGCTCGGCGCGGATAATCGAATGGGCTCACATTACCAATGTCAACATGGTACCGGGCAAGGCCGCTGTCACAGCTCTCGCCGAGGCTGCGGCGCGGTGGCGGGAACGGTACCCTTATGAGGTGAAGACGTCAGTCACGGTCGGAACGCCGAGGTCAGAGAGCTTCGATGAGTACGAGGAGGACGCCAGCAACGGAGATGGCCAACACCATGCAATGGGCGCAGGACGACCAGCCGACATCAATGGACGCAAGGGTAGCATCGTCTCCATCACAACCTTGACCCAGCATTTCGAGCCGGCCCCTTCTCCACGGTTCCCGAGAAATGAATCCCACAGCTCCGACGAAGTATTGTACGCCGGTATCGAAGAGGCCCCCATGGACCGTGGCCTTCTCATCTTGGCGCAGATGTCGAGTGCTGGCAACTTTATGAACAAGGAGTACACCCAGGCCTGCGTCGAAGCCGCCAGGGAGAACAAAGGCTTTGTCATGGGCTTTGTGTCCCAGGAGAGCCTCAACACCGAATCGGACGACTCCTTTATCCACATGACTCCTGGTTGCCAGCTGCCTCCGGAAGGTGACGAGGAAAATGGCGGGGTTGCGGGAGACGGCAAGGGACAGCAGTACAACACGCCCCAAAAGCTAGTCGAGCTCTGTGGTACTGACATAGTCATCGTTGGACGCGGTATTCTGAAGGCGGGCGATCCCCAATCGGAGGCTGAGAGATACCGCAGGAAGGCCTGGAAGGCGTATCTCTCGCGAGTAGCGTAGGCGACTCTTCAATCACACCAAATCAATACCCGGGCGTGTTTTTCCGTGTTGTTTTCTGGTCGTATCGACGCCAGGGGCTTTGGGTCTTGCTTGCAAGCATACTGCCGCTGGTTTACGCATATCGGTTTGTCATGATGTTCATGTCGTAAAGAAATGGGGGCAGGACTCGGCACTTGGGCGGATTCTTAGACGGGGCTCGGTGATCCGGGGCGGGCTCGGTACAAAAAAGAGGGCCGGCGTTGACGATGAACTGGGTTTTACAGATATAGGGCACGCGAGTGGATATTCGCCAGTTGATATATCACCGAATTAACCGTCTCTGCAACATCTACTATCTTCGCTCGATCTCCAGTTCTTCTGCAGACGCTCTGGATCGCGGGCGGCCGACCGTCCATCAAGGGCCGCGATTCACTGAGGCTCGTCCTTTCCTCGGACAAGGATGGCGTCAGTGATCGGCAATTCAAACCATGTGCCTGGGTCGCCGTTGATCGCAATCTGGACCCGACCCGGACAAGCTGAAGGCGGGTAGGTTCACAACATAGCGTACGGTATGCGTCATCCTAGCATGGTTCGACGAAGCATGGCACAGACAGGTTAAACCAGGGAAGAGGAGAGACAAATATTTGGCAGAAACCATGGGGTACGGGGTAATGGGCAACGGTAACACGGCCGAAGGATATAACAAGCTCCAACTCTGATCGGAGGCGAAGGTCTGGTGGGCGAGGTTCCCCGGAATGCAGCATGTTCTCGAGAAGCCACGAGATTCAAGAAGGCTATCCCCTCCCCCAAGACGCAGAACTTTAAAGTCTAGCACAGCAACGTTGCCGCAAGCGCACAACAGGGACAGCCAGGCGTGCGCAGTCGTCCTGACTTCCAGACGACTCCGAAGGCATTGGTGCGACGAGTCCACGAGGCATGGCCGTGGGTAGGTAACATGGCATTTTCGGCGTGCGTGCGTGCGGGCCCTGTCGGCGCCCTGCCGGCCCTACCCTTTCTCGTGCGTATCCTCCTCCACCTCGGGACTCTCGTAGGCGAACGCGAACGTTGCGGAAGCCTAGCCGCCTTGACCTGCAATGTCTGTGTGGCAATGCTCAATCAGAAAAAAGGCGGCCGGTTCTAAGTTTGCTAGGAGGCTGAGAGGGGAATCGATGTCGGCGAAGCTGCTGAACGGCAAAGCTACGGCTAGCACAGCTGCATGTATGCCAGGAATAAAATAAAGGAAACCCAATAAATAAATAAATAAAAATAAAAATAAAAAGGGCCAATCGAAAATAGCAACTAGCTCTTTTCGGAGCATTGATGCGTGATTTTGGTCGGGCCGTTGTTCGTCGGTGTCGTCAGCATCTGAATGCTGCCGTGTCTGTCAAATGTGCCGGGACTGCCTTGCGGGGTTTAAGGATCGTCTTTGACGAGTTTTTGCCCCGAGCTCTTGGGATACCCTTCCTGCAAAGGGTAAGAGGTAGACCAGCTCCCGGCCCCACCGTCGACCGACCACATGCCTTGCCGTAGCGTAGCGCAACGCAGTGAGAGCGCCTGCCACTTTGGGCCCTGGTGTATGTATGGATACGCATGCCTTCCTCTTCCCAGCTCTTGCTATTATTGTTCCCTGCTACCTGTTACTGCTTGTTGCTGCTTCTGCGCCCTGCAGTACGAGCTAGCCCTGCTCCAGTCCAGTGTCACTGAGATTTGTTCGCGGCGGGTCCTGCTACTTGATTTTCCCACCTTTGCTTCCGTAATCATCCACCTCAACGACCACCACCCCAACGAACATCGATCGAAACTGAGGGTGCCGTCTTTTTTTCCCCTTCCCTGGCGTTGCGCCTGCCTGCGCGCACTTGCCTAGACACTTTCGACTGGATCAACCAAACCCCGAGCCTGCGAGACCTCGACCGTCACCGTTTGCGAATCGAACATCTGACGGTCCATACCGACAGGCCCGAGGCGACGAAGCTGACCACTCGAGGAAGTCGTACCGCCCTTCCCGCAGACACAACGACACTGTCTTCACCACGCACACCCAAAGAGGATCCCGCCAACGAACACGGCCGACCATGGCCGACGATCGCCGTGACAGCTCCGAAAAACTGCCGCCGGCGCAGGATGGACAGAACCAGAGCCCGACCCAGACCCAGACAGAAGACGCTCGGCCGCCCCCCAAGAAGCGCAGGCGAGTCGTAATATCTTGCACTGAATGCCATCGACGGAAACAGAAGGTTGGCGCCCCCATTCAACACCGCTTCATGTCCAGGTCGCCAAGGGTAACTGACTTGCCTCGCGCAGTGCGATCGAGACCTTCCATGCGCCAACTGCAAGTCACGCAACAAACAGGACGCTTGCAAGTACGAAACGGGCGCGCCCACAGCTAAGGAACATCGCAAGGCCGAGTCCGAGGAGGGAACCTCGACGCAGATCCAGAGCCTTTCCAATGCGGCCGCGAATTGGGGCTACTCCCATGCCGGGGCGTCTACACTCGGTCTGATGAGGAAGATTGAAAGCGCAAACGGCGACGGGTCACTGTCGCACCTAAGTGGCGCAGCCCATATCGAGGACCAATTCGCAACGAAGGAACGGTACAAGTCTTTGATCAGACAACTACCGGCGAAGGGTTACATCGAAAAGCTCATCGAAGTCTACTTCCGCGAGTTCAACCACCAATACTATGCCCTCGAGGAGGACCTCTTCATGCAACAATTTGCAGAATGGAACAACATTCCTTTCAATGTGCTCTCCAACTCGGGACCACAAGGCCTCTCGCCCGATCTGAGGGTCTTTCCCGCCCTGCTTTTCCAGGTCTTGGCGACGGCCTTGTTGATTTTGCCTGAAGGGTCGCATGAGTTTTACGAGCACCTAAAGTACGCCGGGAACATGACCTTCGAGGACCTTGCCGCAGACTACAGCGAATCTGGTGTGGGCATACTGTCGTTATTAGGCAAACGACAGATAACACTCACGACGGTTCAAGCTGATTTTCTTCGAGCCGCGTTTCTCAAGTACATGGCCAAGGTCACTGAATCGGTAGGTCGCTCATGTGCGCAACGACAGGTTGTAGAAACTAACTAAGGTCGCAGTGGCACGCCATTGGCAGCGCTATTCGAGATGCCCAAGAGATTGGCATGCATCGCGATAGCCTGGATCCGCAGCCTACCAGTGATACAACCGAAGATGTGCTGGAGAACATGTGGCTGATTCAGAGGAGACGAAAGTTATACATGGTTCTGATGACATGGTAGGCAGTTACCCAGATTCAAGGAGAGCAGGACATGACTCAACTGATACCGGACAGGGACATACACTGTGCGCTTGTGCTGGGACGCCCTGGCAGCATAGACTGGCGTATACTTCCACCAAGTTTACCGATCGATGCGCCTCCACCAAAAGATCGTCGCAAGACGCCCGTTGCGCCAAGGGACGATGAAAAGGACCCCCCAACGCCGTTGACCAGGGGCATATGGGCATTCAAGCTCGTGGGCCCGATGCGTGAGATTCTTGAGTTGGAACAAGACGGGCCGTGCCCGAAAGACTATTCCAAGGTTGAACGGGTACACCAAATGTGCCTGGAACTGGACGAAATAACGCCTGCCTATTTCCGTCTGGAGAATCCAGATAGAAGGTGGGACGATGATCCGTCTTGCTACTGGCTTCAGTCTGTACGCTTCTATCTGCCGCAGATGAGTCTGTTCAACCTGATGGCGCTACACAGACCGTACATCTTCAACAGACAAAAAAGCCGGACAGAAGCACTCAAGGCGAGTATCGAGATGCTACACCGTCAGATGCTCACATTTCAAGGCCTCGACGCTGGCTCGTGGCGGAAGTAAGTCTCATAGCCGAAGGATTCGGCATGAAGCTAACAACCATGGCTAGTTTCTCGCTGTTCTTCGGTAGCTTCGATGCTGTGGTGCTCATGGCATCGATATACATCTTGTTTCCCAAGGAGAACTTGGAGATGGCCGGCAGCGCCATGCAGCACTTCCACTGGACAACGGAGAGGTTCGAGGCAATGCAAGAGAGGAATCCTCTGGCGAAGGCGGCGAAAGGTGTCCTGCAGGCGATTTTTGCTAAGTTTAAGAAAGCGGTAGGAAACCCGGCGCCACCACCGAGCCTGTCGAGCCTGGCATCTCAGACACCGGCATCGACAACAGAGAGCAGCAGCAGTCTCTCCGGCCGCGGGTCAGTATCGACGGCGACAGCGGCGACGGCGGATACCCCGGCGAGTAAGAGCAGCACAGTGGCGACCCCGACATCACTGCCAACAGCACCGGATTCATCGTCGTACCCTCTACCATCATCACACTCGGAATGGACCATACCGAACAGCTGGGACTTCACATCGATTGCGCCGCTATTCCCAATGGGAGACCTCATATACCACGATCTGAACGGAATACCAGAAGACGGGTCTTTACCGGTATGGGGAGCGGCGACCCCGCCTCCGCCAGCAGCAGGAACGACGTTTGAAGGAGATTTTGGGAATGACAGCGTGTGGAACTTGCTAAACCAGTACGACCCGACATCCGTTTGAACCCCCCCCATATGGAAGACTGAGGAAAGATGTTTGAACCGGACAGAAACAAGAGACAAATAGGAATATTTGATTCGGCCTCGCTCGTCTAGCTTGGGGAAACCCCTGGAAGAGTGAAGAAGAGCTCGACCGACCCGACAGCAAACGGCAAGTTGTTCTACTTGCAGTTGCAGACAAGGGGAGACTGCACAAGCAAAGGGTTCGCTTTGTGGCGGCGGCTGAGCACATGCCTTTGTAGTGTTGCCATTGGCTGCATTTATTGGTGGGTTGAATTGGAGTGCGTTCTCACAGGTGATTTACCGCTGGAGGGCCTCCCCCTGTCGCGATGGAGGCCAGTCAGAGGCAGACGGGGGATCTCCAACATGTGGGGCAGGCGACATGGGTTTAGCGCCAGCGGAGATGGAGGAAGCATCTCAAATGCCATCCAGGACAATTCAGTCAGCACATAACTACGACTACTGTAGCTACGTGTAAGGTACGGAGAGGATAGGTTTACATACTGGGAACGTAAATTTGAAGAAGAAAAAACTTGCTTTTACAACCAAATATACCCATGAGCTAGCTTCCTGTTATTCAACTTGAAGTTGCGTGAATTCATAGTTTAATTTTAAGAACAAGTAATCCGGAACACCGTAAATGAGCGGGTGCCTTAGCCAAAAGGTACCGGCGACGAAGTCAATGTCGTATCTATGCAACTGAGACGAAGGTGGGCAAAATTTTTGTCAGTTTTGATAATTTTTTTTTCCGGGGTATAAACCAAGCACGGAACCAAAAAAAAATCAATTTACGCCAGCCAACGCGTCGTGGCGTGCCAAACATCTCATCGGGCACTTGCTTTTTCCTTTATTCTTTCCGCTCTTCTTTTTTTTTCCGTGTCAATTTTTTCTGCTCCCCCGAAGCTCTGGTTCATCAAGTTTACCCACGTCACTGTTTTCCGGCCCGGGACCCAGCAGACAAGACCTGGACAAGAGACAGGATCCTGCTTCACCGCTCCTGTTGGACATAATCGGGAAACAGAAAACGGGCACCATTAAACCAACCCCCGTTTGCTGTTGGACCGCAGATCCGTGGCTACTCTTCCTATATAAATCCGCAGACGTCTGGAAAGTCGAGAAGCCAACCAACGGATCATCATCGAAGCTGCCCTTTTAATCTCCCGGGCATCCACCGTTCGTTGACTTCCACCTTCGTCCCAGCTTCAGACATACATCATCCCATCCCGTCATAAACACGTCCCCCCTCCCCCCAAATCTCTTGTCGCTTTGCTTGGCCTGGCGTCGTTTTGCTGGGTTTTGCATTGCATCCATCCATCCATCCATTCATACACCACACCTTGCCCTTACCTTGCCTTACCCTGCCTTACCTTGCCTTACCTTGCCTTACCTTACCTTAGCTCCAGGTACCTTACCTTACCTTGCCTGACCGACCATCTTGACGTCTTCCCAACCGCAAGCCTACCTTCCCAGCTTTTTTACCTTATCCATCGCCGATCGACAGGTGTGCTGGTCAGGTGTCATCCTATCATTGCTGCACCTCTCCGTCTCTCTCGTCAATTATTACATTAGCTCGCTGCACGACTTTTTCCCACTGCAGCTGGCACAAAGCCTTGGTGTAAGGGTCAGCCACAAACTTTTCCTATTGCGCCTGCCCACCTGCCCAATCCACCTGCCTTTTGCACAAGCCTGAGCAATACATTTCACAACCACCACAACCTTTCACATAGGCAAGGCGCACTTTGCAGCGACAATATCAACAGCAGGCACAATCTGCCTAGGCGGCTGGACACACACACACACACACACACACACTACACAACTCACGAAGCACGAGCACAGAGAAACAGGCACTGTGCCTTTGTCTTCTCGCCTGCACCTTGGCGCCAATAGAAGCTGCAGTCAGTCTTCAGTCGACTTCTTGCATCTCAATTTGACGCACTAGGAGCATATTCGCCTCGATTATTATTATTTTCCGCTATTCCTTTATCGCGCGGCAGCTGTCCGGCCCAGCCAGCCCAAGATGCCTACCACCATCCACACGACAACAACCAGGGCCACCTCTGCCAACAACACAAACTCGACCCCTGTTCTTCCTCCGTACCTACGTACGAGCAGCCAGTCCCCGTTGAACTCCTTCCCTTTCTCTCCCAGTGTCGCCTTCCCCTCTGCGATCGGTTCTGGGACACCGAAGGAAAGAGCAGCTAAAATGGCCTTGAACACTGAGATTATGGAATTTGTCGGACGATATCAGACGTTACAAGGTTATCAGAGTGCCAGCGACCAGCTGATTAAGGTGGGTTCGCTTTCCGCTTTTTCCCTTTTTTTTTGGTCCCCCTTTCCCATTGCCATTAAGCTTCAGGCCCTTCCTGTTGTCTGCGTCTGCAGAGAGACCAAAGCTCCGTTTTCCCCAGCGTACCACGACAAAGCCCCCCTTCCCCCAGTTCCAGGCCCACCACAGCTGTCACGACTGGTGCGTCGCGGTGCTGCTGGTGATGATGCTACGGCACTGTGGCCGTTTGTCCATTCCCGCTTCATTGCGTCCGTCCCATTCCCATATGCATTAAACACAATGAACCGTTATTTCCTGCCAAACCCAATATACCCCTCTAAACAAGGTTAAGAGCCCTGCGGGGGATTTCACATCAAACTAACCTTATCTGTTTTCGCATTGCTGCAGGACCTTTTGATATATTGCAAAGAGCTGCAAAGCCAATATGGCGATGAAAACCAGATCCTGAAGCAGGAGCTGCGCAACACAAAGCTCGACCTCGAGCATGCCACGGCTTCCAGAAGAGAGATGCAGCAGGTGCTGCAGGAGCTTGATTATGATAATAACTACATCAAGGTAGAACGCGGCACCGCCTGCTGCGAAGCAGCTTGTCCTTTTGCATTCGGAGTGGCTGAACCTCGCAGAACCGCAATCCTTACGTCTTGATTTTGATTGATGGCGATGGCCTCATTGTACGCTCCCCTCCTACTCCTCGTTAAGTCTTTCGCGGAATGCTGACTCGAGCCCGGCCTTACTAGTTTCAAGAAAATTTTATTAGACAGGGCATCGAGGGCGGCAAACAAGCTGCCTACGCCCTACGATCCGCCGTCGCCGAATATGTGGGCAGCCAGTCGGGTGAGGTTGAGATTGTCGCCAAAGTGTGCGTCAACCTGTCGGGTCTCGGACGCGCCATGCGCAGAGATGGTTGCTTGGATAGCGAGGTCGACCTCAAGGAATTTTCATTAGGTTTCACCCAGGCCAAGGCTTCGTTTGATTTCATCGACGTTGGTCACGGTAAGGAGCGTGCCGATTCAAAAATCAAAGGTAAGCTGCCATGCAATCAGGCTGGCGCCCGCTCCCTCCTGCTGGTCACACGGCCAACAGAGCAGCCGGCTTTCGACGCCATTTTGATGGATAGCTGACTTGACCGTGCTCTAGAGGCTACCCGTTGGCATTTGCGAAATTATAATTGCAGACAGATTTTGCTTGGCATCTCTCACGATGCGGGTTATGCTCCGTTTCTTGACGAAATCCTCCAAGATACGGACACGCGTGCGAGAATTAGCATTATAGAGGGTGTCGCGACAGCCAGAGAGCTCAAAAACACCAACGTCCACATCCTCGACCCTCTGCCCGGCCTCTTCCGAAATCAGAAGCTTGTTGACCGAAATGGTGATCGAGGTGCTGAGGCGGCGTATGTCAAGTCGCCAGCAACGACGGCTTCGTCGCCTCCGTTGGCCGTATCCTCACCGGCTTCGTCTTCGGCGCCGACGTCTTCGTGGGCCGGTGTTACCGCCAAAGTCACGCCCCCGCCGGTAATCACCACCCCTCTAGCCAACAAAAACATCAACCTTCCAGTTCGCCAGGCCACTCAGACAAAGCCCCAAGCTCCTGCATGGAGCCCTGGGCCGCGCGGGCTTGATCCTCCCATTCCCATTAACCAAACCGCTCTGGATAACATTAAGAAACGGACGGGAAGAGACAAATTATGCAATAACCACTACCTCCGCGGACCCTGTGCAAAGGGGGACGAATGCTGCTTTGAACACAAGTATAAGCCCAACACGGAGGAGATCAGCGCCATAGCTCATTTGACTCGTCTCAACCCCTGTACCAGTGGTCAGGAGTGTGATGTGGAAAACTGCATCTATGGACATCACGTAAGTTGCTGGGCCGTCCATTGTTGTGAGAGCTCGTTGCTGACTGGCCGCCCACGCAGTGTCCCAGTGTGACTGGTAACATCTGCACGCATCCGTATTGCAAGTTTAAAGTTTCGGACCATCCACCTGGCACGAAGTTCAAGAATGCAAAGATAAACGAGAATTAGAGAAATCATTGAGACTGTTGGGAAACAAGCAGTTCGGAACACGGGACAGTAAAATGATGCTTGTCCGTTCACGCATGGCACAACGTGGGGAGGAAGTTGAGGGTTGCTTTTAAAGAGACAATGTGTATACCTGGACTGCTTACAGCCAGTCATAGAAGTGTAGCATGTGGGACAATCTCTACTGAGGCTACTTGCTTACTTTTCTAATGCTTGTCTGATGCATTTCGTACGACATGAGAACCGTCCCATCTTTCAACGCATACGCTCCCGGGTGTGACGTCTGTCGAGCTTCCCGCCTTTAGCTGCCCTGCGAACCCTGTCTGGCCGGTGGACCCCCGCTGCCGCGCCACTCGGCACCCCCACCACGAACCTTCGTTTCCCAACCCCACACATCTCTGCCAAAATCCCAGAGGAGACTAGTAGAGCCTCCTCTCAATCGACAACTGTATCCTCACCTCACGTTGCCCGCCCAAACCTCCCCACGCCCCAACTGTCAGGTTCGCCGCAAACGACGACGACAACGACGACAACGACGAACGACGACGATTCCCACGACACCTCGACTCTCTCTCTCTCTCTCTCTCCCACCCCAATTGGAACTGTACACACCAGGTCAAACGCCCAGACCGCAGAAACCGGACGCAATGTCGCACCCACGCATAGAAGAAGTCGAGGACAGCGACCTCGAGGCCTCGGACCCCTCCGAGGGCGACATTGACGACTTCGCCGACAACGACATCATGCGCCGCGTGGAGCCCCGGCCCAACGCGGCGGCGGCGGCGGCGGCGCGAGCCTCACAGATCAACCCGGCCAACATCCCCTCGACAGCGGCGCCGCGCCCCGGCGCCAGCGGCTCCGAGTTCCAGACCACGAACGACCCCAAGCAGTACGCCGACTTCCAGTGCCTGTACCCCGTCTACTTCGACGCCCGCCGCACCCGCGCCGAGGGCCGCCGCGTGCCCAAGTCCCTGGCGGTGCAGAACCCCATCGCGCGGGAGATCGTCAACGCCTGCGCCGGCCTGCGCCTGCCCACGCTCTTCGAGCCGGCAAAGTTCCACCCCAAGGACTGGGCCAACCCGGGCCGCGTCAAGATCCGGCTGCGGTTCGGCGGCGAGGCCGACCAGGGCCGCGACGGCGGCAAGGCCTCGCCGAACCAGCGGCCCCACGGCATGCCCGAGATCAAGAACAAGCACCACCTGTACGTGCTCGTCGCGCGGCACCTGCAGCAGAACCCGACGACGGAGGACAGCGCCGCGCTCAAGGCGCGCGTGCAGGGCGCCCCGGCGGCCGACCCCAGCAAGCCCTGGCCGAGGCCCGCCGTGCCGCGCGGCTGGAAGATGGGCGAGCTGCTGCCGTACATCAGCCCCGCCATGACCGGCGGCGGCGTGAGCGAGAACCTCTTCAAGGACATGATGAAGGAGATGCAGGGCGGCGGCGACCCCATGGCGGCGTTGATGGGGCAGCAGGCCGGCGGGGCGGCCGAGGAGAAGGCCGGAAAGAAGAAGAAGGGCAAGGGCAAGGCCTGATTTTGGTGAGGAGGATTGGGGAATGATGACGGAAAGCGTCGCTGTCACTTGATCAGTGGCTAGGGACGAAAGGAGGGGGGGGAGGGGGGAAAGGGGTTGTGGTTTTGTGAAATTATCCCGACTCCCGTGCGTGTGGGCAAAGGGGAAGGAAGAACCTTGTCTCGTTGCTAGATGCATGCTGCTATTGGCAAAAACAAAATCACGGTGTTTCTGGACGAAATCATGAAGATGTCACGGACGAGGCACAAAAAAAAAAAACCGGGACCGTACAAACATGACCCGAGGAGGAAGACGAAGAAAAAGAAATTAGATGCTGCACATGAAGGCTGGAGGAGGGGGTATCTAGCAGCCACTAGTCCTACTACCACAGAGCATCGTTTTGCATGGTAATCATACAGCCGCCAGGCGGCCCTGCATTCCCTCCCACTCGCGCGATCCCACAATCTGCACATCCCGCCCGCCGCCAGGCACCATCTTGCCATCCTCGTCCGGAAGACGAATCTGCAACCGGGCCGCCACCTTCTTCATCGTCTGCCTCTTATCCGCCGCGGCGTCCTTGCGTCCCAGGACCACCTCTGACTTCTTGAGCACCGAGTCCCGCCAGCTCTTCCACGCCGCGAGATCCTCCCTCTGCTTCGCCGCGTGATACTGCGGCGTGCTGCGCGCCGGCTTCCATGCGAGCTTGTCCTCGGGCAGGGCCGCGAGGTCGTACACCTTCGCCGACGTCGTGAACTTGACCAGCTCGCTAAGTACGTCCTTGCCCTCCGCCACGACGAGCGCGCGACGCTGCTCCACGACGGACGGAGGCTTCGTCAGCGGCTCCGCCAGCCAGTCGTAGTTGTGCTGTTCCGTCGTCCTTGCGCGTCTGTTGTCCTCGCGGAGGTACCGCACGGCAGCCTGCAGACTCGCGATGTCGCTCTTGAGGGCATCCATCTCGCGTGCTGTGGCCACTGCCCGTTCCTGGCCGGCCTTGGCACCCGCTGCACCAGCACCGTCGGCAAAAGCCTTGCTATCGCCTGCAATCTTCTTCCACTTGTCACGGTCCGTCTCCAAGGTCTTGAGCTCACGGTCCTGCTTGTCGATATCCTCCATCAGGCTAGCAGCCTTTTGCTTGGCCGCCTCGATTTGTGCCTCGAGATCCTCGATGCGGGAGGCCTTGGCGTTGGCGTCCTTCATCCTCGATTCGAGGGTCTCGATCTTGAGGTTGGCCGTGCTAAGGTTCTCGTCACGCTGCGCAATCGCCCTGCGGGCCTCGTTGTGCTCCTCCTTGAGGCGGCGCAGGTCCTCCTCCGCGTCGACCGGGATCGTCTTGATCGCCTTGAGTTCCTGGGAGCGAAGCTTCCAGGGGGCGGGGCTGACCTCAAACTCCTGCGTCTGCGACAGGTCCGAGCTGAGCGCAGCCAAGTCCGAGATCTGGCTGGTAAGGGTACGAAGTCTTGACAAGTATGTGGAGAACAGGTCAGACTCGCTCGACATGGTGACCTTGGTAGTAGCCTTCGAGATTGTGTCTTGAATCTCGCGGTACGAGTAGGATTCGGCGCGGCCCTCCTCGTGCAGGAGGGTGTGCAAGTCCAAACCAATCTCGCGGGCCAAGGCAGTAAGCTGGCGGGTGGCATCCAGGCATTGCTCGAAGGACTCCTTGGTCTCCTGCGGGAGCGCCAGCGACCTGGACTTGAGATCCTGAAGGGCCCGGACAGCCTTACCAGCAATGACCTTGGCGCTACGGGTCTGGCTGACAACGAACTCCGACTTCTTGCTAAAGTGCTGCGCCATCTCGTCGTCATCGGATTCGGCGGGCACAACTCCCTGGACCATGCCCCTCATCGCGACAAACGTGGCAGCAGCAGATTCCAGATGGCTCTGCATGACAACAGTCTGCATGTACGTGTCCTCGGCGAAGTCGGGCAGGTCATTCGTAAGGTGGACCTCGGCGAGGTGGGACATGAGCGCGATCGTGCGCTGAAGTTCGTCCGCACACTTCTGTTCCTTGAGATCATCTCGTCGCAGGCCATCAATCCATCCATTCAATGCCCGCTCCACAGGTTCCAGCTCGAAAAGAGCATTCTGGAATCGCTGGAACTGCTCAATCGAGCAGTGGCTGATGGCACTGGTGAAGCGCTCGCACATGGAAGCGACCCACGTAAGCTTATCAATAGCATCGCAGGCGGCAAAGATGTCGTCCTCGTGGCCCGGGTGAGGTTGGCCGTTGACGCGCTCCTTGATGAATGATTGCAACAGCTCTGCCTTGAAGGCCAGTCTCCTGAATCTCAGCAGAGCGAGCACTGAGTCTTGGTCCTCCTTGTAAGTGTCGGGGAGGAACATCTTGACGATCTCTAAGTGCTGCTCAGCTTCTTGGGCCTCCAGGCGTCGCAGTTCAAGGTCGATGGTCTTAACCTGGGCCTTGGAGGCGGAGATCTGGAGCTTCATGTTCAAGTCCATCATGGCGCGGGACTTGCTGTTGAGCTGCTCGGACTCCGTCTCGGTGACGGCATGCGATGCACGCATGTCCTCGAGATCGCTCTGCAGGCTGGTCACCAAGCCCCTGAATCGGGACAAGGTGTACTCCATGTCTTCCAACGCCTCCTCTTGCTCGCCTGCTCGCCGGGCCTGCTCTGCAATCACGCTGTCTCTGAAGTCAAGCTCCTCCTGCATTTCCTTTTCGTTCTGGACGTGGTTGATTTCCAGCTCGTCGTTGATCTCCTTCAGGTTCTCGAGGTCTTCAATGACGGCCTTGAGCTCTTCAATCTGCTCAGACATGCTCATGTTGCGCTCGGTGAGGTCCTCGATCATATCCTCGGCACCTAGAGCGTTGTCCAGCTGCTGTCGGAGGTCCTCGACGGCTGCCTCGGACTGGGCCAGCTTGTCCTTTGCCGCGTCAAACTGCTCCTTGACCACACCAAATTCATGCAGGTCATCCTCCAGAGTCTTGATCTGGTCCTTGAGCTCCTCCTCTTGTTGCTGCGTCAGGTCCCGCAATCGCAGCAGGGCCTCGCGCAGCCGCTCGTTGGTCCTCTCCATTTGCAGCCATCCAGTGCTGGCCCGTTCATCCGCCGTCATGCCCTGGCCGAACTCTGCGTTCTCCTCGCGAAGAATCTCGACCTCGAGCTCAAGCTCTTCTGATTTTTGCTTCAGGGCCTCGAGTTCGACCTTGAGCACCTCCGCCGTCTCTTCGGCCATCTCCCGGTCCAATGTCGCCAGCTCCAGGGCCGTCTCGTGCTCCATTTGCATGGACTCGATCGATTCAAACCTCTCCTCCGCTTCCTTCAGCTGCTTACGCAGCTCATTATTCTCACTCTGCTGCGGCTGGTACTTGGCCTGCAGCTTTTGTATAATGGACTCAAATCTATCCCGTTCGCCTTGGACCTGGTCCAGTTGCTTCAGCTTTTCTCTATCTTCCAATCTCTTTCTCTCGAGCACCTTGAGCTTGGCCTTGAGGTCTTCGATTTCCCTATTAGCAGCCGCGGCATTTGATGCAGAACGGGCGGTCGTTGCGGTTGCTGGTTTCGTGGCACTCGTGGGCGTAGTTGCCGCCGACGAGCCCGAGGTAAGCTTTTCTAGGGCCTTTGTCCTTGCCCTCACGGGACTAATCTCTCCGTCCTTGGAGGGCGAGATAGTACCTCCATCATCCCCGCTGTCCGCGACGTTCTTCGCAGCTCCCAAGTCTGCCGAGGGTCTTCTCACGGAACCGGGCGTTCGCCCAGATATGGAAAGCCGCCCGCTCGTTGGCCTCGCACTTGTCGGCCTTGTCGGGGCTGAAGACGCAGCGGGCTGCCGCGTCACTCTGGATGCAGGCATTGGCGGAGGCCCCATGGATGTGCGGGCAGCTGCCACACCCGGTCTTGGCTTCGTCCCGACAGCGGATGTGCGTGTATTTGAGGGTGTTGTAGTTCGTGTTGGCGCGCCGCTCGATGTGGCCGAACCAAGCTGTTTTGTGGGTGATTTGGTCGGAGACTGCGCACGAGGTTACTCCTTGCTGTCCCATGCCCTCCACAGATAGACATCGCCAGACTTACCCTCAGTATGCTCGAAGGTCGAGACCCCTTAGGTCCCGGACTTGGACTCGGAGCATTGAGACTCATCCTCTTCGTCAAAGACGTATCGCTGGCAGCTCTCCCGGAGCCCGGGTTGAAGCTGCTCGGCCGGCTAGGCTTGCGAGCTGGCTTCGCCGCCGCCGTGGGCGCCTGGGCGAGGATGACCAAAGTCGTCGGACGCACAAACATGCCGTGACCCATGGCACAGTCAAAGTACCTCTCGCCCTGAACGCTGCCATCGTTCTTGCCGCCGTCATCCTCGAGCTCGATGCCCACCCAGTCGCCGCCGGCAAAGTGCGTGGTGCCGACGTAGCGCACGATGCCGGTCCGATTATCTGACAGACGCACCGTCTGCCCAACTGCTAGGTCCGACATTGTTTCGCAACTTTCTTCACTGGGAGATAACCATGTTCGTTGTTGCGGTCGGTGGGCGTGGGCGTTGGCCAATTGGTGAGGCCCGGTCGTGATGGTGAGTGATGCGTAGTCGGTATGATGCGTCGTGTTTAGACGTCACTTAGGGGTTGCTTGATGCGCGTCTGCCCGGATAAACGCGCTGAGGTCTGGAGCTTGCAGCGGTTGCTGTACCTGGAACTAGGACGGCAGGGGGTTTAGTCTGGGGTGATGTCAGTCAAAGCCCGTGCCTGATTGGCCTATCTCTATATTGCATTCCAGGGCCCATAGTGATAGGGAGGGAGGGGAGACCTTCGCAGATGGCATAAGTCTGCACAAATGCATATCAAGCTTGGGACTAATACAAACAATGCAACCAACAACGACACAAACCCAGCACAAAGCAGACGACTTCCAAGGACCCAACAGAGACATTGTCTCGTTGCCCCAACTCAACGCACATTGCAAACCTTTCGTTGCGCATTTGGACCAGAAGCCCAATCCGAGCCGCGGCCTTGCATGTCAAACCGACACTCGGCCAACAAGATGGAGACTGTTCACTCATCACTGTTTGACCTCGTACGGCATGCCGACGAGGGCGCAAACGCTAACAAGTCAGAGTCAACTCAACTCAAATATGCTCATGGTTTTCCTATTTACGCCTACGCTATGTCAGGAAAAAGCAAGAGGCTGTTTCAATCCACAACCTGCAGATCTGGCCAAAGCCTACATGCATCCCGCCCGAGAAATCACAGTATTAAGTCTACTTCCGTAGCCACATCAACCTCGTCCGAAACCCTCCTGGTAACTGCATCCTCGAATCCATTCCACCACCTCAAACGAGATTCGCCGTTCGGTCTTTTCGTCCAGCGATTTGTTTTGCGCAATTCTGACTAGCATCACACCGGGGCCTCTGAACTCTACAGCGCCTCCCCGGGTGACCTCGTCCTCTGCCACGGCTTTGACGTAGATGACGAGATCCGGCCCAATGATTCCCCTCCACAGAGTCGACATCCATTGCCAGTGATCGACAGGGGCGTATGAATCGGAGATGGGTATCATGCAAGCATACTTGTCTGAGATGGTCAAACTGAACCCCGCAGGAAGCAAAGCAATGGGCGTCTTCATGGTGTTGGACGCCGACATCGAGTTGTGTCTTGATCCAACAGCCTCCCCGTCCGATGATCGTCTCACAAGTGGAGGTCCATCCGGTCCGAACCCCGGCCTGGTGGATATGTGCTTGACAATCTGCCTCGACTTTTCGTGCCACTTCATCATGGTCTGCATGTAATTGGAGAACAGCTCCGAAGCCTGTAGGCTTGGTTGTGACTGGCTGCTCTTCCTGCTACTGCCGACAGACGCGGTATCATTCATCTTTGCGTCTTCTTCCCCTGACAGGACTGGCAGTGTTGCGCTCGGTTCCTCGCTCCAGGTCTCCAGGTGGATCTCGCTCAAGCTGAGCAGAGATCGGTGTATGGCTGTTCCAACCTGCTCCAACTGCCTAGGGTCGGCCCCCTCTACGGCAATGACTGCTCCACGAGTTTCAATATCCGGGCTGGTTGGCCCTGGCGGAGCCAATGTCGGACTGATCTTTTGCAACACTTTTAGCTTACTCAAGAAGGGTATCGTCATGACCATCGCTTCGAGACTTTGGGCATAGCTATCTCGCGGGTTCATGATCCCCAGGCCAGTAGCCGGATGGGCACTGGGACGGTCGTTCGCTTCGCCTTCTCTGTTGAGCGGGGGGGATGTCTGAGTCTGCAACGGCGGCAAGCGAAGACTCTCGTCAAAAGCTGAACCGCGGCCACCTGCGTATGGATGGTGCGGTCGTGGAGGGGGCGCCATGTTACCGTGCCCAGTCCTTGCAAGTGCCGATGGACCGGGCAACGGTCCGTACCCCGCGACTGGCGGCGTCGGCGGCATGGTTAGGGACGATCTGGGTTGCCTAGAAAGGGGGTGCCCTGTGTATGGCCCTGGTGATGGAACTGCCTGGTAATGGCCCACTGCGTTGAACCGGCGCCGTTTAAGTTCAGGAGACGGCGACATGGACTCGTATTCTTCTTCCACGTCTCGCAGATTGCCGGATTGGTAGGGGTACGGTTGCTTCCCGCCGGGCAAAGCATGTCGAAGGTCGTCGCCATCGCCGCCTCGCAGATCTCTCTGGTGGTGGAGAGGCATACTTGATTTTGCCGCGGTTGGTGTTCCGAATGGTGTTGACGGTGTTCTTGGCGTTGCGATGAACCTGCCTCCGCACTTGGAACACCGCCCTGAATCACCTCCAGAAGATGAGCCCGGCCGGCTCCCTGGTCTGCCACCTCGCCGAGGCTGGTACCGGTAGTCCGGGTATTGTCGTTGGTGTCGGATCTTCTCTTCTTCTGCGAGTTTCTTCCAACTCTCCTTCACGTCCTCGGCTTGTACTCTCCACTGCTCTCCTATGATCTTGGATATCTCTGGGTTGGAAAGACCTGGGTGGTGAGCAATTACCTGGGCCTGGTGGTGCTGTCTGTATAGAATGAAGGCTATCAAAGAACATGAATGTCAGTCAACGCGTGCTACACAGGTGTATGGCCGCCTGTTTGAATCATCCAACAAAGAGCAACGTGCCGAGCTGACCATCTCAGACTATGTCTGCGACGAAGATCGTCGACACATCCTGACGAGGAGAGAGCAAAGGACGTGAGACTCACCGTTGCGAGGCCTTGGGACCTTGAGGGCGGGCGTGCAGAGACATATGTAGTCCTTGCCGCCATCGCCATCCATTGGGCCGGTTTCCAAGCCAAAGTCCCTCCCTCTGGAGCTATTCGCTTCGTCAATGTCGATAGAAGCAGCGCGCTTCCTGCTCGCATGACTGCCAGCAGAGCCTACGGAATCTGGCCCTCCGTCTGTTTCATGGCTTGCTCTTCGTTCCATGGCCGAATGGGCAGAGTTGCCCCCAGACGAAGAGGTTGACCGCCGTGGCCGAGGAGTTGAAAGCACATCTGCCATTTTGTTGGTAGTAAGGGTGAAAGAGGGTGCAAACGGGTGTGGTGGAAACGGTGACAGGTGGGTGCGGCGGTCGAGCTATGCGACGTTTGGACTTACACCATGCTTCTAGGGGGGCGTTTGAAGCGTAATAGAAGGGGGGCGTGTGTGTTGTATACGGTGAGAGACACGACGGGATGCTAGGGTTGGGGTTGGGAGTGTCGGCAGAATGACGGGTTGTAGACTTGGAGGACCAGCAAGGAGAGTGACGATATGGGAGATGCGGGAGAGACAGGTGAAGAGGTATATTGGGGAGACTTGGGCGAGAAGAGATGGCCCAGATCACCTCTTTTCGTGGGTCGATTGTTGGTTTCGACCTTTTACCCTCTCCTTTGTGGTATCGAGATGGCGTCTACCCATTCAGCAGAAGCCGAGCAGACAATGACCATTCAACTTTATGATCTTATGTTCAAAGGTAGAAGTTGACATTATGGAAGGGCAAAATACATTAGGGTGACAGGGTGATTTGACGATGTTGCGGCGGTGGTGACGAACAACAAGTAGTCGACGGCGAGGAGCAGGAAAGAGGAGGCCAGGGGAGCAAAGGGAGAGACGGGAGGACGAATAGAACGAAACGGAACAGAGGTGAAAATGGAACCGAATGAGAGAGGAAAGTGATGGCTTTCGGGGAAATGTGTCTCGGGAATGTACCGACACCCAAAGCTGTTGCAGATGAGCAAAATGCTCCTTTGTGACGAAGCGTTTGCCCTGTGGCCGGGGTCCCTCTTCTCAGTCTCTCTCCAGGATGTCCGTTCGCATATAGAGAGAAAGCAGATGGGTAAACGTCGTTTTTTTTCCCACACCTCAGGGCCTTGGGAAACAAGAGTGACAGGTTCCGGGTTCAAGTCCGAAGTTGGAGAAAGAAGAAGGCGGAGAAGAAGGCGGCGGCGGTGACAGCGATTAGCGAGGACGAAAGACAGATAATGAGCTCAAGGCAGAACGACACATCCGGCCACGGCTTTGAAGAATAACACACACCCTTCCCCTCAAGTCCCCTTGAGCATAGGAGGAGATTACTCTGGTTGAAATGGTCGAGGGAGGTGTTGTGCTCGAAGTGGTATCCCCCATGTTATTTTAGGCATCTCATTCTTTCATGTCATCGGCAGCTCAGTCGAGCCTGGGCCCTCCCACATGCTACTTCTCTGTCACTACTGCAACAGCGGTGCATCTGCCTTCTCCTCCCCCCTTCCCTGCCTCGACCAACCTCTCTTCAAAGGAAGGCGGAGGTCGACTGCAGACCTATGCCCTGTGGGACTCAAAAACAATGACCTTTGGGGATGTGGCCAGGACCAAATGGGGAACAGTGCCAGGGAAATAAAGAACGGGCTAAGGGAATGAATGCGAAAAAGAAGAGCGCTGTCCTCCCCCGCTGGAACGCTCAATCATAAGCTACCCCGGTAGGAACAAAGACAATGTGAGAACCCTTCCCCTCCCACCCTCTCACACCCCGGCCGAAATCAGGCTAGGTTGTTTGGATACCTCCCACGTGATGAAAGAAGGGAAGGGGACCTGAGTCCTAGAGTTCTTGGGGAAAATTCCTCTAATTCATTCTTCTACTTATTGTACACTAGAAATTTAAAATTTGATCGGCATGGACACAATGCGTTTTGGCGTTGGTGTTGTCTCTGATGATGAGCATGCAAAGCATGGATGGATGGGGGTGGGGACTGGGGTTCAGTACGGCAACGAAAAGACGCGGTGAAGGGATATTTGCTTTGGTTAGGGTAGAAGAGGCTTTGGCATTGGCGGCGCGTGGATGTCTCTCGTTGGTTTTTGTTTTTCTGGTACGCGGCCTGCAAATGTCTTATAGCTTCGGGATGGGCGGCTCTATTTTTTTCCTCATCAGGCAGCTCGAGCTTTTTGTTTTGCAAACAGCCTGCTCTCTTCTTCAGTCCTCAGAACACCCAGCTAAGCCGAGGGGGGGGGGCAAAAGACGAGAAAAGAAACCATTGACATATCACAGCTCCAATGCCGTATGTCGTCTAACCACACTCGTTTGCCCCTCTTGCAGACCACCATCCATTGAGTTCCACTGATCAGAACCAGACAAGCGACTGACCCCCTCTTCAAGTAGAGAATATTATCGCGAAAAAAACTCCGTGGATTACCTGCCTGGTCTTGATAATTGTGACAAGTTCTTTTACAACGCCGCCATCCTTCGTTCGAGAAAGTAGACGGGGAAGTCGTGACATAATCTCGCTTTTCATCCAACCATGATCTCTTGCGCGCCTCTCACGAGAGGTATCCTCGTCCGCTTTCGCCGCTCATGAGGCTGGCGCTACGCCGCGAGTCCAGGAAGAGGTCCTCGCACTCGGCCACGTCCTGGACGTCGATTTGGCTGCGGCCGTTTGCCTTGGAAAGAATGCTTTCATTGGGGTTAGCCCACATGTCTCACACTAGCCGGTCGATCCACGATCCACGACAGAGAGGGGGGAACCGCATGAGGAGCAAGGGGCAGCGGTGGGAAAATAAAGTCAGGGAATCACTCACCTGGCAGGTGTCAACAGTTGCATACAGTACCGCAAGCTGATGCGGACGCCATGTTCTGCAATCTTGTCCAGAGCAGCATCGGTGATAGGCACACCCTCGGTCGTAGCCCTGATTCGAACAATTCGCTTGATCTCATCGGACTCGTACGGCGTGGTTGGAATGATGAGCAGGCGGGCCAAAAAGTCCGTCGGAATGCCGTGCGCCGCGACAATGTCGTCCGTGCCGCGAATCGTGGCCATTCCTCTGTTTGATGCCAGCACGACAATCGGCGAGATGGCCGATTCCAGTGCTCGGTTCAGGTACGTGAAACACTCGATATCAAGCATGTGTGCCTGTTTGTTGAAGATTAATCCACCGGTCTCAACCCGCGTCAGACAGATAGGGGTTACTTACCTCGTCGATGAAGAGCACACCAGGCACGAGCTCCGCGACGCCCTGGTCAATGTACTTGCTCACCACCTTGTTGATCTCTCCGCGCAGCTTATCCGTGATCTCGGTCATCTTGGGCTTCATCAGCTGGCCCATCATGCTCATGATGTCCTGGCCACCCTGAGGCCTGGCGTTGGCAACATCGAGGTCGTGCAGGGTAACATCCTGCACAATCTCCTTCTTCTTGTGCACCTCGCCCTTCGGAATGGGAACGTACTCCTCGGCCTCGAGATCGAACTCGGTCGCGTAGGCATCTGATCTTCCCACACGCTTGCAGGCGCCCGTGTTCGCCTCGATGTAGATGACGTCTCCAACCGACACTCTCTCCTTCTGGATAGCCTCGTATATGCTGGGGTCTAACCGGAGCTTCTTCTGTCCCTTTGCGCTCTTCAGACCGATCAGGAGTGTGCTAATGGTCTTGCCGTATCCGCCCAGGGGGTTCTCGGCCTCTTCGGGTGTGAGCTCCGTAACCTCGCCCTCGTACACCTCCTTCGTTTCCCGGACCTTGAGGCCGATCGCGCGGCGGAAGTTCTCCATCAACATCTCGGTCTTCTTCACTTCTGTCGAGTAGATTTCGCTGCCGACAATCGGGCAGAATGGGATCTTGGTTCCGAGCTCTTGGCTGATGGCGAGGGCGAGGGCCGTCTTTCCTGTGCCAGGGCCTCCTGCCAGCAAAACTCCACGGCCGGCCATCTTGTGCGCTCGAATAAGATCAACTACAATACCGGCGGCCTGGGTATCGCGAAAGGTCAGTCAGCTATTTGCGGGTCGGAACTATCAGATGCCCAACGAACCTCTCGCGCCGTAGTCTGGCCCACAAATCCAGCGGCCTGCTTCTCTGCTGTTCCATCTTGCTTCAGTCCCAGGCCCTTGATGTGGGTGTGGGCAGCCGTGCGGTTCTCGCGACTGTTTCCCTTGACCTCGCTGATTTGGACCATGTTCGCGGAGGGGGCGTCGGTTGCCGGAGGTCAATCTTAGCGTATCAAAGTTTAAGGGCTGCAGACAAGGTGGTCGGAATGTCGGCGATTTCGTTGTTGTCGCAATTATGTCGCTGGCGTCGGAAGGGTGGTTGGTGTTAGACAGGTTTGGTTGAAGCTCCAAAAGATTTTGGGGCGACGCGCCTCACTCTATCCCTGCAAAACTTCCAGGCACACAGTGCAGGCGCCGGCATGCACATTGGGAATCCGGGCGCCCCACACGTGACCCGGCGATGACTTCCGGTTGCACCTCATCTACGAACATGCGAGCATGGGTTCTTCTCAAATCTCACAGCAACTCATAAGACCACGGTTCCAAATCTGAGCTGCATCAACGAGAATTACCTGAAATTTGCATCAAATGCTCATTCAGAAACGAATTGCCGGCACGCTCGCCCTTGTCAGCCACATAATAGACATTGAACTGAAGTAGCCTCACCAGGACTGAGCTTACGGAACGAAGCGATGTCGTCTCATTTCGCATAACCTATTTCTCGGTTTTCTGGGTCCCAATGTTCTTCGAATATTCTGGTGAACCTTGCGATTTATTGTTACACAACATGTCTTCCTCAAGGAATGAGGTGTGATCGGACCATTATGGGCCGCCGAACCATCAAATGCTGGCCAGCTTGACTCAGAAGTTAATTTCATCACGACTCTCTTCCCGCGGTCGGGAATGCTCAGACTTTTGTCTTGTCGCGATCTCTTTCAGCAGTGCAACCGCCAAACAGCGCTGCGTCCCGGAAACATGGAGTTCTGAGAATCACCCCTTGGATGCACACCCCATCCCGTGCTGCTTGGGAGCACGTTTTTGTCCCCTCGCGAGCCATCACCTAATGAAACGTTTGATGACGTCAATGAGTATACACATATAAACAATGTGACGAGCTTCAGTCTGGTGATTGGGATTTGGGACGGTCCACCAAGCATGAGCCCCTAGCAATGCTCGTGTAGGCTTCCCAAGAAAATATGAAGTGTTTGTTCCCCCAAATGTCACAAATTATCGTCAACTATGATATTGCGATATAACCCGAGATGGAGGGCTGGGGCAACATAAGGTGCTCAACAGGGCTTTAGGGACAACCACGCTGCATACTTAGCCCTCGCTGAGAGAGCCCGTGACAGCATCAGACTTGATACTTGTAAAGCCATCCCCAAATCTAACTCGCCTTACAACCTCAATGAAATGTCTCATCTTGGAGAACAGAAAAAGGCAGGCTTGGAGAAGCGAGCTGCCCCGGAAATTGCGTAAAGTCGCCATTATCCCATCCCTCGAACTTTGCCACATTCAGGCATACAAGTCACCGCCTAGACCATTTTCATGCCGTAAGTTACTCTCCGAGGCAGTTTGGTGGCTCGACCTCGATTGACTAAGAGAATACCATGATCAAATATAAGCTTGGAATGCTGCTCCTTAAGCTTCTTCGTGATATCTGAGATCTTGTCCTCCCTACCCTCCCAGAGAGCGAACGCGAGATAGAGCAGGCAGCCTCCGGATCAGGGCGATTTTCTCTCCTGATCGTCCTCTTCCCGTTTACTGCACTTCGTGTCACACTCGATAAGATGTAGTATGTGGGAATGTGAAATATACAGTCCTGGATGAGAGGCCATCTCTGTACTACAAAGGCTACACTCGGTCTTTCGGCAGATGTATCAGATTCCAACGGGCCTTGTGTGGGTCAATTGTAGAAGCTCTTTCCAAAGACAAGAAGAGCTCGCCCGACTTCTGTCACTTTGGCGTTGGTAGGATGGTCTTGGAAATTATGGGGATTCTCACCGCAATTTCCCTAGAGTCCTTGGGTCAGTCAAACGGTTTCCCTGTCATACCTTGGGGGCCAAGACTCAAGGGTTGGATAACGGCAAGGCCCATCCATCGCCTGACTGCGAATGAAACGTCGAAACGAATAACGCCTGTACCATCACCAGACCCAAGAGCCCGCCAAGGAGCCTGTCAAGTCTGCAGTCCACAAATGGTGAAGTAACTGAGCTGCCACATTATTGCTAATGTCTGAGACATTGTAATATGAGAGACTTGAACGGCCCTCGATGCTGCAGGCATGTCTTTGTGGCCATGGCCTCAAGCTCCTTCCAGACTGTGCTTTGGGCAATATTGACGCCAATGAAGGTCGAGTATCCATGTCATTTCGACAGCAAGGAAGCAGCAGCCATCGTCGCACAGGATGATGGACTCGAGGCATGCCCAACGAACTCGCATTAATTCGAAGGTCTACTCCTTCATCGTTAACCCGGTACAGATACAAGGTGCCAGGGATGATTCCAATCCCCAGGCGTCTATCATGTCTTCGCAGAGATGAACCTGCCTAGATCTAATGCCCATATACCCATTTCCTAGCCCAGTGTGCTCCTGAACCCTGCCCCATGTATCATAAAACCCATCATGCAACCATCACCGAACCCTCTGAAGTTCGAAGTCACCATCCCTACCGCCGTCTATGTCCGCCAACATAGGTACGGCCTCGGTATCTCTTACATTCGCAACCTCCACGTCCGCCATGGCCTCCCGCTTCGGCGCCGGCGTCCTCTTCGTCAACACAACCCACAACGCGCTCCCAATAATGAGCCCGCACCCCGCCAGACTCATCCACCCCATGACGTTCCCAAAGATGAACCGGTCGAACCCGGCCGCGAAGAGCATGTGCGTGTACACCATGGCGTTCGCCCTGTTTGACCGGTCCGTACCTAGCCCCGCCGTCAGGAGGAACTGCATGATGAATCCAAACATCCCCAGCAACACGAGAAAAAGCCACTGCCTGCCCGTCTGCGGCAGCGCGAACCGGAGGGCGGGCTGTCCGATCTCGAGTATTGGTGCGGCGGTGAGCACGAGGGTGCAGACGATGGTGCACCATGTTGCGAAGTAGTTGACGGAAATCAGCGGGTGTGCGCGCTTGCCGATCCATCGTATCGTCGTGAAAGCCCCCGCAGCACCGAACACCCCCAGTATCGCCACGCCGATGGCTGTTAGGCGCTCCGCCGTGGTAGTCTGGTGATTTAAACCCGGCAAAGTCGAGGACATGGTGCCGTTAGTCGGGGTCCGGTGCTCCGGGGCAGTGGCGGCGGCGGTGGACGCCGAGCCGCCGGCGAAAAGCGAGGTCGGGTGGGCGATAAGGACGACGCCGAAGAAGGCGATCACGGTGCCTATCTGCTCGGGCCGTGTGAAGGGTTCGCGGAGGGCGAGGTAGCAAACGTAGCCGGCGACACTGGGGGCTAAGAAAGTGATGACCGTCGCCTCGGCGAGGGGAAGATACATCATGGAATACCACATGCCAAAGATGCCGAAGAACCCGGTTACTCCTCTGGCAACGAGAAGCCATCTGATCTCCCTCTTCCCGAGGGGGAAGTCGGGTGTCTTCATGGAGTACATGTAGATGCAGCAGCAGACCATGGTGACGCTTTGCCGGGCGAACAGCACCTGAAGCGGATGCATTCCCTCCCCCTCCAGCTCGAGAAGTCGAGCCGTCAAGTTCATGAGGGCACCGAACAACTGTGACAAGGCAACCAAGACGACGCCTTTGTTGGTCTGCCAGAAACGTGCCAGCTTCCCCTTCTGCTGCAGTGGTTGTACCGTCGCTGATGGGTAATCGGACCCTGGTAACGGCGAAGCCCTCCCATTCTGGAACGGGCTATTAGAGAATCTTCGGAACGAGTCCGGATCTGGTAGGGCTGAGAGGCCTTTCCCGTGGTCGTGTGACCAGGACATCTTGCTGTCTACCGATAGCCTGTGGTAGCCTTCATCCGTGTCTTCTGTGGTATTTTCGAACCTCGATTTCGCCCCAGAATTCTGAGGGGCGGAGAGGTTTTCATTGTTCTGCTTCGGTTCGGGCATGACGGCTACGTGAGGTCATGTCCATATGGCTCCAGGGCCAAGAGTACGGTGTAAGCAGTCCCAAAGTGGCGCGGAAGACCGGGGATATCGACAAGCTAGGCAGCACGGGTACTCGTCCACAGCCGTCAGACCAAGACAAGTTCTTCACTTAAAAAGAAGGTAACAGAGATTTCCCGCCACGGTACGATGCGGGGTGTAGTGAAAAAAAGGTGCAAAGACGGTATTCAACCCCATCGTTCATCGGAAGTGGGGAGGCTGGAGTAATGTACCAGTATGGAGGGGCGTGTCAGTCAGTCATTCAGTCTGGGCTGTTCCTCACAAGAGCGGAAGAGCGGAGGAGGGTCGATGGGCAAATGTGTTGGTTGATTGCGTGCGGCGGCGAGCCACTTGCTAATCCACCACCCAAAGACCCTTGTTCTCTGCTGTGCTTGGTGTGTGGGAAGCGTGGGATGGCAATCCATTGTTAGCGAATGCAGCGATGCGGATTTGCTGGAGGAGGAAAAAGAGCTGCAGGTGGAGTGGATATCGAGTATCGGATGGTCATCAGCCAACCCAGTCGGGAAACGCCTAGAAGCGACAGGGTCATTGAAGAGCGCGGATGGGTGAACCAACCACCACTAGTCCGCCAACCGCTGGCAAGGGCGTGCTTTGTTTCGCTGAGGCGTCGCCGAGACGAGAGGCCAGAAACGGTGTGACGCAAAGATCCTGTACGACCGCCCATAGTCCACCCCCGATATCGCAACCCAACCAGTTTCCCGAGAGGGAAGGCCTGGGGTCCTGCCTGGTGGGAAAGGGACGGGGTATGGGATGCCGGGGGCAGCCCACTTTCTCGGGGGTTCCACTCGCACCCAAACCCGACAGCGGCAGCTCCGGTGCCGATTCGGAGAGTTGGGGCGGACTCGGATAAAACCCCGTGTTTGCTATCTGTTGTTTGAAGTACAAACAGCGTAATGACTGTTGGCCTGCAAGCGGCCGAAGCTTGTTGTCTGTCGTACTGACACCTTGATAACATCTCTACTGGATAGGCAACAATGACTGGCATACAGAATACTCGGCATACATTCGGGACGTAAGTTGCCGTCCCTGGCCGGAAGCGGAGACTGCATGTCATCCCATCTTCCCGAGAAATAGGCTCAATGACTGAGCATGTTTCGTCAAGCTCATAATCTTGATATGTCTGGTCCATGAACTCAACGTTCGTGAAAATACATGGGTGTGCGGGCTCGCCTCCGCCAGACCTCGGTCAGTCTCCGAGGCTCTGTTGCCATTCCACCTAATGAGTGGACGAGTAATGTCGCAAGAGACGCAGCACCCTTCCTTTAGAGCTTTTGGAGATTACTGATTATGCCGTGCTTTTCGTGATCGATTTCCTTTCTCACCATCGCAGCCTGTCCTTAATGGTGCTCTCTAAGCCAAATGCCCCAGACGGGTCTGGTTCATCCAAAAGCAAAAACAAAACGCCAATCGCTATGCATCGTCCCAAGTCGTGTTTGTCGCGTCTTACATCCTGGAGGTCTCCGACTCACTTGCCTTCCCCATCAAGCCTGACCCTCTTCGCCGGTCGTCCCGCAACCTCGCTCTCAGCATCGGCATCATCGTCCGCCTCGCCGAGCTCTTCCTCTTGTCTCGCCGCAGCATCCGCCGCACTAGACGCCTCTCCTTGCCCGTTGGGCACCTTGTCCTTTTTGTGCTCCTGGTCCGCCGCGTCCTTCATGAGGACCGCCTCGTCGTCCTTGGTGAAGATCTTCTTGGCCGACTCGATCTCGCCCTTCTTCTCAAAGACCTCCTGGACCTTACCGAGAAAAGCGTCGTTCTTGCGGAACGCGAACTCAAAGTCCTCGTATTTGACCTTTTGGCGCCCCGCGTAGTTCGCAGCGCGCGTCGCCTCGAAGGCCATGCCCTGGATGAATTCGGTCACGATTTCGTCGAGCACGCGGATCGTCTCTGGAAGCGGGTTGCGCACGTCGCCGTGGGCGTAGAGGAGCTGTGCCACTGTGGAATAATGTTTTGTTAGCCCAAGAGGGGGGTCCTTCCTTTTCTCTCTCTCTGAAAATGATGGGGATAGAAGAAGCGTACGCTCGTTGTGGCTGAAGTTCATCTTGCCAACATTTTTGGCGGCGCGGGCGCGAGGCTCCATGACGGGCAGATTTGCGCGGTGCGTATATTATGGTTGCAAGTTGGTTAGATGTCTTTATATGAAAGTAGTGTCGTTCTTATTTCCTTGTCGCGATAGGAGAAGAAATAATGTCGCTAAAGGCACTCGTATTAATTGCCAGGCAAGGTCGAGCTTGGATCGTGGAGAGTAGGTTGAAGCAGGCAGTAGGTCACAGTAGAAGATCACTTGAAGCTCGCGAGTTGGAGAACTCATAGTGACAGAGTCCGTAACGCACAGGGCAGGTGTCTTATCTTATCGCTTTACTTCCGCCTCAGGTTGCAGGCCTTGGGTTCCGCAATGTGCTCATTGTGGGGGTGGCACCCTCTGGTGAAAACGTGGCTGATGGGAAGCTCAAGCTCGGGTCACATGTGGCTCGCCAGTTCTCCGGGCCACCTTGTCCACTGAGGGGAGGCTAAAGACACCGAACCCCTGGGCCACTGTATCGCGACCTCCAAGCTAGCTTGTCCATTTACACACAAGGTCCACGTCCAAGTCGCCAGTTCCCCGTGTAGAGGGATACCAGTCGCAAATATGGTATGCTGAACCTCACGGCTATCGTACCACAAACAAGCCATGCTAATACAACCCATAGACAGCTCTCTTCAACTTCCAGTCGCTCCTCCTCGTCATCCTCCTCCTCGTCTGCACATGCGCATACCTCCACCAACTCCTACCAGCCATCATGGACCGGAACAAGGACGGGTGAATACTACCATGGCGCCATCCATCTGTCTGGGGATACCAAACCGCTAACTATGCGACAGCTTCATGGGAATATTCTGGAAATTCGCTAGGATAGGCGAGCGGTTAAGTCCATACATCAGTCTGTGTTGCGTCGTCATGGCGGCAAGTCCTCCCTCCCTCCTGTCGCCGCGATGGCGTCACTAACCGAAGCTACCAGGTCTCCATGCTCATCAACTAAGTTGGTTACCTGTATAATCGCGCGCGACTCCCTCTTCAGGGGCGAAACGAACTTGTTCTATGGTTTGGAGTTGGTCAGGGAAATGAATATGGCTTTGTTAGATAGGAGAAGCCCAGGGCGCAACGAAGAAAAAATACGGCCGGGCCTATGTTGCCCGTATTACGAACAAAGGAGCGAAATGGAGCGCTCTGCCCGACATGGGCAGCCTTGAAAATAATCCAAGAGTTTTACGACATCGTTACAGTGTGCACCTACATAGTTCTGTCACATTCTCGTGCCGTCTGGTGCTTGGCAGAGCGTAGGCTTTCCTGATTCATGTGAATGAAGCCCGCATGCCGGTCGACTTAGGCAGAGAGGTCTGAGGTTTGGTATCTCGATCTAGAGCTGAGCGCACGCTCTTATGTTTGCGCTCTATAAGCCCGGACTGTCTTGTACTTGCAGTTACGTATCGCTGGTCAATACCTCCCAGGACCAAGTAACACAGATCCCCATAGCGTCAGCGTAGTCTTGTCATTTGAAGCTACGAGTGCCTACCAAAGTAGTCCTGGTGCGCCGCAACCGTGGCCAAGTTCAGTGCAGATGCCGGGGATGGACGCCGTTCTCCTCAGGCTCCTATTGCCACTATTCGACCCGTTTAGTCCTTCGGTTTTGTTTCGTGGGGATAAAAAGAAGAAGGAAGCGCAGTATCTCGTCAGTTGCCTCCAACCTTCTCACTGGCTCAGCTGAGTTGGTAATCTGGTTTGGCTCGCACATTGGTACGGAGGAGCAGTTGACTGAATGAATTGCCACCACGGTTGTCAAGGAAATTCAAGAAAGTCGCCGTACCATGCTGTTTGAATCAAAGTGCCTCACTTTGCCCTCATATTTGGCCAGTATGGTATACTATTACAGAATGGCATGACATTCTGCCTTGTTTCCTATCGTACGCCTGATATCGTGGATGACCCGGGTCGCCTCAACCTAGTCCTCCAGGTCAGAAATGAACTGATAACAACATCCCGGACTTGATGGAACCGTCGGCTATTTCTCTCCTTATACGCGGTCAGAATCATCAATCCAACTATCCTTGGTTCACTTACAGCGCTAGCAAGAGAACCATTGACTGCAAATAACTAGATATGGTCTTGAACCTCTCTAAATGTGATCGAAACATGGGCGGTACTGACCTAACCAAACTATCTCACCGTTTGTACCAATATACAGCCGAAAGAATTTGGGGAGTAAAACAATCAGGAAAACTATCACGTTCTTTCTCTCTCTTTCTCTTCGTTCGCATATATGTTTCCTCTTCCTCTTTTTCCACGCCCCATCGTCGTCGTTGAGTTGTTCGACCTGAACACCACCCCGACGAATATTCCGCCGGGCGATTGAAAAAAACAGAAAACACAACCTCAGCATAGAGCCCACCTAGTTTTTCTGTCTCCCCATGGTCGCGGGAAGTGCCCCGATAGGACGCCGCTCGGGGTGGTCCAAATAGTGGCAGTTGACTGGGCAGGGTTAAGAGGTTATTACGACCATGCTCTACCGTTCACCGCCATGGGTCTCCCCTCGATACCCGCCCCCCCCCCCGGCGCGGGTCTCTAGTATTCTGCTACTAATGCCCCTCGGGCTACGTTGATATGGCCGTGCTGTGAGGTCTTCCCTTGCGGTCTATCAGAGCACATGCCTGGAGCGCCGGTATCTATGTGCACAAGCTCTGGTCTGGGCAAAGAGCGACACACAAGGAGCGGCTTCGCATGCACGTAAGAGTAAATGACAACAGCTACCAAAAGGACAACTCAATCTAAATGTATGGGGTTACGGGGGAGGAGAGAGAGAGAGAGAGAAACGAGAGGCAAGTGTCACTGGCAGGGGTCTACTCGTGGCAGCAAAATCCGCGACTGCGTCGGATATACTCCAGGCCCAGTCTCGTATAGAGATATATATTTTAACGCAGCGGCGGCGACGACGACGACGAAAGAAGCGCTATGCGCAAGTCGTAGAATGTCACTACGCTGGTCTCATTGCTTGTGTCACGAAACGACGACGGGGCACAAGGAGCCGTATCCGGAGGAAAAGAAAAAATGGAAAGAAAAGGAAAAAAAGAAGGGAAAAAAGGGTCTCCAACCCCCCTTTTCGCCTTTCTGGACTCACTCAATGTGGTCTGTCTTAGTAACTTCTCATGCTTGGCGAGAATGAGAAGGCGTCGCCGGGCTGAGACGACGCTCTATTACGACAACGCCGACATAAACGCAGGGAGAAAACAGTCCTCCCGATCATGTGTCCCATTGCAAAGTCAGCTTCACGTCGGATCGTTGACATCACTCCCCACGAAGCGGAAAGCTCGTTCCAAAAAGGGCAACAATAACCACGTCGGGTTCCGGGGAGATGGGAGACACCACGGTAACATGGTTAGAATGTTTTTCTTTCTCGCACCCATATCAGAGATACGAGCAGATCGTCATTGGAACGCAATATATGTAAGCTGTCCCCCGCCCCAGACACCGTCGTATCCTGCACGAGGAGCAATGCGGCTGTCTTATCTCGAAACTCGCCAATTGGTGGTCAACGGCATCGGGTGTCATTGTGGCTGCTTTACGCCGTTCCGTCACTTGTGCGACACCGACACACAACGCTCGGTCAACGCCAAGTAACACTCGGATGTTGAGAAGTACAAAGCCACAAACACGATTGCAAGTCTGATTGTCTCACACTTTGATAGTTCAATCAATAACGACGAGCACATTGGCGCCTCCTGGGCACAGTCATCTTGCCCTGGCGCCTCACAGTAGTCAAATGCAGGGTGAATGAGCATAATGAATGGCAAATGGAACTCTTGTTCTCTATCTCGGCAATGCAAAAGTGCGCCATGTATCTGGATGTACCACCTCCCCATGCAACGCCTACCCAACTAGTCAACGCGGCAGAAAAGCGCGAGCTTTGATGATTGATCCCCCAAACACCGTCTAAGGTTCCGTGACCACCGTAACCAAAAATTGTCTTGCGATAAAAAAAAAGCCGAGAAATGCAAGATTAAAATACTGTAAAAAAAGGGGTATTGTTGTTCGGCCAGACATAATAGAGAAGCCCCGTTGCTTGGGCGTGTCGGTTTGATGGGTTTGATACCAGCAACTCCGCCATTAGAAATCGGTGTCTTGAAAATAGTGTTGAGCGCCTTAAAATTGATTGATCTCCATCGGGTCATCGGCCTGTTCATCTTCGGTGTACGCGAGGCCAACAAAGACTCTCCAGTGGAGGATGCCGAGGTGTGCCAAGCGGGTCGCCATGTCTTCGATGCCACCGTCCTCACGAACCTCGCGAGTGGTATCCGACGAAGAGCTCTCGCGGTCTGGGCTGCCACTCCACGAGCGCCCTGAGCCATGGCTGCGGCCACCAGTAGCCACTGAGAAGAGACCAACTCCAGTCAGACCACGGAATTCCCGAACCCGCTTTTGCAGCTCCACGAGGAGTTTGTGGTGAAAGTGCTGCTCAACCTCCTGGAACAGAGGGCTGTTCATGTCGCAAACATGCGAAGCGAGCTTGGACTCGAACACTGGTAGCATATCTGCAGGGGCATTGGTGAAGCGGAAGATTTGGAGAGCCAACGAAGGTGCGATAGATTCCCAACGGGACTCGTGTCTTCGTGGCGGCGGCGAAGTGTGAAGAAGCGCAACGAGGGAGTTGTAGAGATCCCTGGCCTTGGTCAAGGCTTCCGTGGGATCGGATGTCGGTTGAGATGGCAGGATGAGAGACGACCGCGGGGAAGAAGCAGCGGAATCGCCGGAGCTAAAAGCCAAACTCGAAGGGCGAGAGGGCGGTGTGTTGAAGTTGAAATCGGGAGTCATCGAAAGAGGACGGCTGCTGGATTCATCGTCGAATCGCGAAAAAGAGCTGGCGAAGAGAGGAGCGTTGAATCGGCCCACTCGCTCGAGATCGTCGTACATGCGCATGCACACTTCCAAGTTGATGGCGTCCAACATGTCGGCTCGGAGCTTGATGAACCGCTCCTCGTCGAAGATGAATGTGTTTGGCAGAGACTTTTCCGAGACGGAGGGCAGTATTAACCTTGAAATGGCCTCGAAAAACACCGACATCTCACCAAAGGAGTGAGCCGCGATCGGCGAGACAGATGCGGCGTATCTCTGTTCGGCATCCCTGTACCAGACGTTCGCTTGAGTCACGTCCAGCTTGTTGCCCTGAATCTTCTTCTCGAAGAACTTTCGCTCGAATGGAATGGTTCCCTCGATGAGAATCGGGCGGAGACAGCGAATCTGGTGGTTTGCAACGTCGAGCTTCATGGCCTCCAGGACACTGAGCAAGCTTTTCATGCCCTTGACCAGCTCGTCGACATTGTTTGTTCTGTTGCCGTTGCTCAACTGGTTGTACATCTGGTCAACCCACTCATCACGCATCGGGGCGCAATGCGATTTGAGAACACGAGACAACCACATGGCAAGCTTTTCCAAGTCCGCGATGCCCCTGTAGAACTGCTGCATCAGCAAGTCGACGTTGAGTCCCTCATCCAAGTAGACTCTGTCCCTTTGCGGCACCAAAGTTTGAATGATTTCCTTGACAGCCCTGAGGAGAGAGGGCAGGCACCAATCACTATCCGGGCCATGTGTGGCAAAGAACACCTCTGGCTCTCCCACAAATTGGACCAGCTGCTCCTGCAGAGTGGTCCAGAAGAGATCCGCCTTATGCTGCTTCCGCTTGCCTTTATCGCCATCGAGATTGGGGCGGAAATGCAATTCGGGATCAAAGTTGATGTCGTGGCGCAACTTCGGGTTGTGCATGATCTTGCTCACATCTAGCTCGCTCAGAGTAACTTTTGTTACTGGTGGCTCGACGGGGCGAGAGATCCGGGGGGCGGGTGCCTTGACCTCGGGCACGTTTCCGAAGTAGCTGTCGGAGGGCGCACTCGGTGTTGAAACAGTCGAACTGTTGGACGATGCCCTGGCCATCAGGGGTGCTGTCGGGGGTGTTGATGTGTTGGAAGGGGGGTTGAAGCCTCTCGGGGAGTCTTGTGATGATTGTTGGAACTGAGTCTTGGCCTCTTCTTGTTGCGTCGGCTTGCCAGTCTGGGGCTCGGTTTCCTGGATGGGCTCGTTCTCGGCGCTGGCTCGAGTCGACGTCGACAGATGACGACGGTTGCTTTCTATGCCGCCTCCGGCACCCTGTTCGCCTGCCATTTTGATCAAGTTCGAATTACTTTTGAAGTAGTGGTTCTTTTTTTTTTTTTTTTTAAGTGTGCTCGATTGCCTCGAATCGGAGTTCCGCAGTCGTTTTCCGAAATGTCCTCGTTAGAAACCAGCAACGATTATGTTACACACTCAAGATGGGCGCTGAGACAAGGTGCAAGCCCTGAACGATGGAGGAGGGAAAGGTGAAAAGGGATCAGGTGTGGCTAGTGTTCACCAAGAGAGCAAGTTAGCAAGAGTATATCTAGTCGGCGGCCGGCAAACAAGGATCGATCGCTTTGTAAGACGAGGGGGAGGTCTCGTGAGCGACACACGGGCAAATGCAGGCGTTGGTTCCCGAAGCTCTGTGAATTGAACATGGAGGGAGAACTGCGGGTGTGCGGCCGTGTGGGCGGGTAATCCAAGTAGGCTTATGGCAACTTACAGAAAAGGGTTGCGGGCGTAGTGCGGAAAGCACCAACTATTGGAGAATCGAGGGCAAGCGTCTTCGTCCCGAGGATGTTTGCCGAAGTTAGAGACGCAGGAAGGAGCGGCTGGACCACAGAGTCCGGTATGAGAGCGTGCTTGCTGCAGAGGCACGGCCGAGAAGCAAACAAACGACCAAGTCACCGAAGAGTTTCGTTGGCTGGGTAGGCAGGTAACGATGAGCCCCGAGGATGCGGTTGGGTGTGGCACAAGAGAGTATTGTGTGGTGAGGTGAGGTAGAGCGTCGTTGGTCGGGAGTGTTCGTGACAAGTGGAAAGGGTGAAAGTCTATTGGAGGGCGAGCGAGGAGGATGTTGTTGTTAAGGGGAGAGCGAGAGATGGCTCGTGGGGGTATCCAGAGATAATGAGGGACTGGAGACTGGGAGAAAGAGTGCAAGAAGCAAGCCAGAGATGTCCGTCTGTTAATTACAAAATTGGGAAAGAAATTGCAAACGGAGAAGGAAGGAAGGAGAGGAAAGGATGGTACGTCAAGTAGGGGACGGGAGATGCAGAGAGAAATACGGTCGGTAAGTACGGTCAGGTCAGGCCCCAGCCCAGGTCAGGTCAGGTCAGTGCAGCATGCAGCCGGGGAAGGGATGGAAAAAAAAAAGGAGAGAGCCCAGGAGCACTGGAGCATGTTAAAGCCAAACAATAATATTAACATGTAAGGTATGGAGGGTAAGGTACAGAGGGTACGTATACTCAGTAACAGTGTGGGAAAGAGGCATGTACGTACATGCATGTGTGAGGTAGCGTCCAGAAGGCAAGGTCACTAGTTGTCGGTAGATGGGTGGAGAGGTACATGGACTTTGCCCATCAACCTGACCCTACATTACTCTACTGCATAGTAGCGTACAGAGGGTGTTGACACTAAAGTAAGTGAGTGGCCAGAGGCAAAGGGCCTTTGATGTGAAGTGAGGTACGTACTCAGCCTACCCGGTCCAGCCAGGAACTAGGAGCCAAAGCACCAAGGGAATATGCGCTTGGATGGGTTGGGTGAAATTGCTGGCAATGCACCCTCTTCAATGCAGAGAGTGCCAGAGTGGGCACCGTCCCTCACCCACACTACACACTCGGAGCTTCATATTTTAGCGCAGCACCCTCCCCCCCTTTGCAGTGTGGCCTGGCACACTGAGAGTTGGTGGTCAGGTCTTGGAGGAACGGTGATGGTGGTGGTGTTGCTGGTAGTGATGGTGTCTAGCGGTTGAGGTGGAGGGGGAAAGGGGGGAGGAAGTACCCCTTTCGTATCCAGCTGTAGGGTCCGATGCGCAAAAGGGACCCTCCCAGTACATGTCGAGCATCCCATACATCCCATACATCCCATACATGCCATGCACTCCCTCACCTCTTCCCTCACATCACATCTCGACTCGGCATCCCTTCAGTTCCCGTCCATGGATATGGCACTTTCCCCTTCTCTGTCAGGTACGGCACGCCTCGTCGACGCCTCAAGCCGCAAGCCCCATCACTATCCCTCCATGTCCGTCCCCGACTACATAGTATGCGTTCTAGGCGGTTTTAGCGCGTCGTCGTGGGGAGGTCCCTTTGTGAATGGCGTCCCTCATTGCCATGGCAAGCCACGGCCACCGCCATTGCCTACACCACCCACCGCCCATCACCCGACCGCCGGCATTACCTTACGCAGCAACGGCAGTAGCGGTGCTGAGTGGCCGCAGATTGTGCAGCGTGCAGCGTGCAGCACAATGCAGCGAACGCCCTCGACGACTCAAGCCAGCAATGGCCGCCCCTCGGGGCCTCCCCGAGTAAGAAACGACATATGCAAGCCGCATATTTGCCATGCCACGCCACATAGAGGCCCGCCCCATGTATGATGTATTAAGCCCTCCGGCCGATACACGTTTGTCACCCTAGCCGAGTGGCACTGGGGCCGGCATCGACACGAGATTCAGGCCACCATGGAGAAGCATCTCGCCATCAGCGACGAGAGCACCGGGTTAAGTGCGGCAATAGAAGCGGCGGCGGCACCGGACCTTGCCATTTGCCATTTGCAATTTGCCATTCGCATGCATCTCCGACCCGTCTGCTGCGACTTGGGCGGCCACCCGCACACACTGACCGACGGCCGCTAAAGGGAGATGATTATCCATGCTGCCATGCCACGCTCATCGCACGCTGGGGCGATTGGCACCCAGGCCATCCTTGCGGCGGGCCGGGGGGGTGGGCGAACAACTCGTTTGGTACCTGGGTCTCTTGGTCCTCTCGGGCATGTCCCTGCTAGATGGAGACTCAAAAGAACCACGACCCGACCCATGCGCCTGTCGGTGATCTCGAAGAAGGGAACGCAAAAATGGATCCCTCATGGAACACGCCGCCCAGCCTCCCTTCTTTGCCGAGTTCTCATGGTTCTTGATTTCCCTGGGGCAGCTTAATAAAAGGGGAAGAAGGGGTGTGGCGTTGGACGGGCCTGGCCGATCTGGCGTCGTTGGAGCGACCAACATGTCCCAAACACCAGCCTCTTGTCGACAGAATACGCTTACTTTTGGGTATCCATAACTTGAAGGCAGGCAAAGGACAGATATGCGTAGGTGATTGATTAGCTGTAGGCGAGTTGAAAGAATATTGTCACGGCTTCTACGGGCGCTCCGCCTTCGGTGGGCAATGGAGGGGGCACCGCATCACCCACGAAGCCGCCTCGGGCTAGACTTTGACTAAAGGTATCCGTCCGTCCAGTGAGACGAATATGGGCGTGTGCGGCACAAAGGCTGTCAAAAGCAACGGACTGAGGGTCAACCACCTTCATATCATCAGCCAGCAACAACTCGCACTGATTCCGGTAGCTGCAGCGTGGGTGAGCAGGCTCAAACTGCAGCAACAAGCGAAACACAGCACTTACACACACGAGGACAAGGTCATGCCGGTGCTTCGTGTGCCTCATTGTGATGATGGTGGTTCCTTGCCTCAAGGTCGGTCGATGGCAGGTCAAGGCACCCCCACTTGTGCGTCCGTCCACTCGTGAGCTTTGCCGAGTCTGTCTGGACGGATGGACGGATGAACATCGTGGGTATGCATATTTACGTCAAGATGGACGCAGAGGACAAGATAAGTAGAACGACCCATTCCCCTAAAAATCATCAATCCGCTCGAGGAAAAATAAATAAAAAAGTGTCCGAGCGATAGTCATGTCTCTCTTGTCGATACGGGTGAGGGATCAAGACTCCAGATGGAAGAAAAAAACAACCAAAAAAACAAAGGGGAGCAGATGACGAGTGGTGCGCCAGGCGTGGGGTCGTGCTCCAACAAGGGACATAAAAAAGTATCGGAGGAATAGGCGGGAAAGAAAAATATTCGAGAAAAATAACAGCCATACCAGGATGCAAAAGGCAAAGAGGAGCGGCAAGGGCCAGCTGAGACAACCCAGCAATCCACGCCGTCGGTACGGGGAGAAGGTACCGCGTGCTGCGTGCCTGGCAATTGGAGAGGGAGTTCCCTTACAGGGGTTTGACGGCGTCACCCAGCTGGGGGAGGGGGCAACTCTGAGGGCAGGCGGCAGGGGGGATCCCTTGCAAGTCCCAGGTCCCAGGAGGCTTGGATTGGGGCCCTCGTACCTGGGAAAGCCTCCAACAGCACCTTTCCAGGTTATTACTGGGTTCCCTTTTTTCCCTTCCTTTCGCTACGCGCACCTGACACCCTGCCTGAATCTCCCAGGTGGATTCAAGGTGAGGAAAAAGGGAAGGCAAGGTGAGCACTGCGGCCTCAGCGAAGTTGTGCAGATGTACACTTGCTGAAGAAGACACGGCGCCTCACTCTGAACGGCACACCAACACTGCAGCAAGACAATCAATCTCTCACCTAGGCTGCGCCTCTACTCCCCATGCCGTCACCAGCGTAGTGCAATATCGAATGCGCATCAGAGTTTTACACCATCTTGCCTCTTATCGCCATCACCGAAGGCAAAACAAGCCGCCACCTTCAGATTAGAAGTGCGTAATACCTGCAGAGTACCCAACCACAGTACTCTGTAGTGTGCAACGTGATGTGGCCATCTGCAGGCCCAACCGAGGTGTTGCATCGCGCCGCTGGAACCTTGGAGTCGCTATTTTGGAAAATTGGGTCGAGAATTATTCAGGGAGACAGAAACCCTCTGGAAGAAACAAATCAATGCCTCCCATGCCTCCCTCTCCAAGGGTCATGGCCGGGCAAAATGAGCGTCGGTGGGGGGAAGGAGGGGCCATGTTTTGGGGGACACTGACAGGACAGGACAGGCTTCTTTCATTCACAGAGAGAGAGAGAGAGTCGTGGCCATGTCAAGACAGTCGCGACTCACAACCGTCATCTCAGTCATCTCAGTCATCCAGTCTGGACTCGGTCCGGCCACTCATTCCTCTTCCCTCTTCCTTGCGTCGCATCTGCGTCAAGCGGGCAACTGGGAGCGGCCGAGGCACCTTACCCCAAGCGTACCTCGCTACGGGCTCTGCGGCCGGCCTCCTTATGTCTCTGATCTTCGGAGCCGGAGCATGATCAGGGCGTCGCAGCAACGAGGACAAGTCTCCCCCGCCATCGCTGGAGAGCACCGTCAAGACGATACCCACCTGGCCTGGCTCGGGCTCCTCTTACACTACCTCACTCTGAGGCAGGCCCCGACCGAGTACCTTTATTACGAAGCAAGCCAGGCCGGGCATTTGAGTGGCTGGGCCGGCTGAGGACGGATACGGAATGCGCTCCGTCTGCTCCTCCCCGTCCCTTCACAAAGCCTCACGGCCAAGAGAACGAACCATGCTGTGGTTCACCCCCACTTCCTTCCATTTCGCTTTCCCCCTTCATGACGACGCTACCTATCTTGGGTAGGCTGCTGACTACTAGGCACTAGGGCAGGATGCTGGACCCCTCAAGTGGGACCTCCCCCTGACTCCCGAAGCAAGAGAGAGAAACCATCGACCGTGAGCCACGAGGCAAGAGGCAACCGAGAGGCCGTTTCCCCTTCCCGCTGGCATTACCTTAAGATTGGATCCATCTAGTTGCGATCCACGATCCACCGTCCCTCGCCCCTCGTCCACTCCAGATGCGACCAACCACCAGCAAAGCGTCCAGCTGATCACTCCTCGCAATCAGTCCATCTCCTTGCCTCGGACCTCTCGCCCTTCTCTTCCTGCATACGAAGCGAGACGAGGCGTCGTATGAAATGAAGCACATCACCCATCATTTAACCATGCCTTCCACCCCCATGCTGCCGATGGATGCAAGATCCAAATTGGGCGTGACACCCGTCGGCTCCATCAGATTGATGCCATGAGAAGACGACCAACAACCGCAGGATGCAGAGCAAGAACGATGGGACAGCGTCCATCCCTCGCTCATTCGCAGATACCCACCCGTCATCGCTCTCTTCCCACGATGTCGAGATGAAAATACGACCCGCCCCCCTTTCCTCATCGGAAACGCCCAGCAAAGTTGGATATTACCCAGCCACCGAGCCGTTGGCGTTGGATCTGTATCAAGACGAGGTGTGGCTGTTAATTAACCCGTTCTTGGGTGCAAGCGGCCGAGATATCGGAGCTATTGGGGGAACTTGGCCGACGGCGAGGCGACGCCTCGCTGACCGCTGTCGTCTGGTGCTGCTTAGGCTTGGACCCACGGTGCCCGGGAATATGTATGACCGTCTCTTTCATCCCCGGCGTGCCCGCTGCTTGCACCAAACGCCAGCGGCGCACGGCAGTTGCCAAGTGTCTCGAGACGCCGGCGGCTGCCCACTACTGAGTCCTACACGCTTCATGTCGGCGACGGCCTGCCCCATGCATGAGTAATGGCGCGCACCTGCCCCTTGTTCTGCATCCTGCTCTCCGACCCCAACCTGGCTTTGGCTTCTCGGTATATGCGACATGCCTTCCGGGGGACAAGATGAACGGTTGCCAGCGAAGAACAGGCGCCATACTGACAATGACGACGGACGACCATCGCAAGAACCGGAGCTCACGTGCATGTAAATGCTTAGGTGGATGGGGCGTCGGTGAGCTGAGATCGTGTCATCATCTCCCCAAACGCCCACCACTTAGTGTTCGGAATCAGCCTGCATCCAAAATTGCCTCTGGCTGACTCTTGCCTGAGCCACCGTCCGCCCATCCTACAGGTACGAGTCAATTCCTTCCTGACGTTAGCACTCGATAATCTTTCACGAATTATGGTCGTGTGCGTGTGGACTACGCGTCATCCCAGGCGACTCGGCCATGGCGAACCCTCCATCCCTTCTGCTTCGCCATGCCATGTGGTTGATGGAGCCCACCAAGGTTCCGCAGACCGGGAATCGTAGTAGCCTACGGGCGAGGATCATCCTCGCACGACTCTTGCTGAGAATGAGGCTGCACAACTCACGCCACCAAACCATGCCCGCCCTCCAGTTTCAACTGTCCGTTACTGCATACACTAGTATTGGCATGCCCACCATTGGCCATCGGTATCCCTTCCTCTCTGGTCGTCTAACAACCGCGATGGGAACACCAGTACACCGCAGCCGCAGCATGCCCGCCGAGCATACTCCGGGAGCGTCGGCATTTCGCATTGGCCCTGTGCCATCGGCGTCGGACTTGCAATCAAAATATAATCTCTCTCCGGCTGCGAAATCGCACTTAACACACCGTCTATTGCGATGCTGCCCTCTTCGCCTGACGTTCGTTTACTGCTTCACCGAGATTGGATCCCTCTCTTGGGTTTCAAGCGCTGTCCGCTCACGCCAACCCGGTTCAAGGCCCGAGAGAGATATTGAGTAGGATGCTTGCCAGATTGCACCGTCCCAACTCCTCAACTACGACACCAGTGTAATTTGATTGAAATGTTCACCGGGCCTTTCTGGAAACATGCACCCAAGGATCTTGGCAAGGACGAGAGAGCAGCTCAAGTCGCCGCTTCCTTGCGTTACATTACGCCGTGGGCACAATTTTTTCGAAGTGGCTCGTTTCGGCTCGTCTTCCGTAGTACGAAGGGCCTAGCGGTTTGCAACACCTCCTGCAAGCCAGCTGCGAATCTGTTGTGCGTCTTGTGCGACAGCCATGCCACCAGCATTTCGCCCGACGTCTTGTGCTTCAGGTATTTCCACACTAAGCTTTCAGACAATTTCGTCGCGTGCCACCGCTTTATCGACGCCTTGGTGACAATATAAAGGTATGGAGCGAGCCCATGACTCGGTCCGCCCCCGGAGCACACGACATGCCCCGACCACTGTGCTTTTTATTGCCTTGCAGGCATTTGGCCCGGCGCTTCAGACGATTGGCAAGACAATTTGCCTCCCGCGTCCACCACGCCGTACTATGTACTATCACGAAGGGCGTGACTGTGCAGCGGCGACATCACCACCATGTTGCAACCCGCCAGCGACTGTAGTCTGCTGCATTGCGACGAGTCTTTTAATGGCCCTTCGCGTTGTGTTTGCTTGCAACGCAGCAGCACAAACCAACTAGAGTCAGTCCTGCCCGCTTGCTTGGCTCCTGGTTCCGACCCCGGCACTTTATGGAATTGGGAGTCGACGGTGAGGCTTGCAATGCAACAAAGCTGTGGCAAACACTGATTGACGACAACTCACCTGGGCCGGACCGCCCAATACCAGTAGATTGATCGCCCTCGATCTGTCGTTGGACCACGTTCCGGATTCGTGCGCGCCCAGAAGATACGCTGCGTCGGCAACCCAAGCTGTTTGAGCACTCTACTACCAGACAACTGTGACAAGTCAGACGCACACCAAGCACACCCACACCCACACCACACAATGCTCGTACACGTCGCTGACTCTGTCGCCGTGCCTCTTGTCGCATCCTGGGCCGAAGAGAAGGGCCTTTGCTGGCCAGCCACAGCACCCAGGCCGTGCCCACACAGGCCATTCCCGAAGCGCGCCTCTCTTCCGTGCCTGGTCGATGTCTCGTCTCTTTTCTCAACGGCCCTGCCCTGCCTCGCCCACTTACCAGAGCCCCAACCTTCCAGCATCAGTCGTTTCAAATCGCATCACAGCGGGATCTGGGCCGAGCTGTGGCCCCTCCTCTTTTACCCGTCTTTTCCGTGTCTTCTGGAAGGCTCAAACCCCTGGCAAAGAAGCCTCTCAAACTTCTTTGCGCTGTTCTTGAGCCAGCATCGGTGACTCCGCACCCAGTGGGTGCATGGGTAGTCTCCATATTTTGTTATTGAGTTGCATCTGCATCAGTGTCTGCTATTTTGGCGAAGCCCTACGTGTGGTCGCCACCAATGCACTTCCAGGCACCCAGTCTACCCAGGGTTCGGGCATGCCCTGCCTCTCGAGCCCGTCGAACCCACCAAGACTTACATGAGATTGGGCCCCCAAAGGCATGCCATGACCACATTTCTTCAGCAACGTCGCTCGCTTGTTGACAGCTAGTTTCGCCAGGGTGCTGAACCATGGGTTTGAACTGATGAGACGGCTAATTCCACTGCAACGCAAGGCGGTGAGCTCTTCGCGCCCCAGCCGCTCTCTGCCACACCGCGTCTCGTACGTGAAGTTATTGTTGCCATTGTCCCTATTACCACCAGACTGCTCTGATCACCGCTATTTGAGGGTGTATATTCCACTTACCGCCCCTCATCGTGGAGCATCTGCCCGGAGCCCACATTCGGTTGCCACCACTGACAACGTTTCCATCCCCTAAAAATCCCATAGTCCCCAACCAGATGGACGCTGCAAGCTACTCATCTTTGGCGCTCCTGGCCGCCCCCTTCCCCCTGGCGTACGCTACTCGAATCGCGGCTCCAATCAAATATGGTCAGTCGTCCGGTTTGGGCCAGTGGCCCCGCTGACTTACGGCTCCGCAAGTGGACAATGAAGATCGGCAACACCATTGCCTCTCCACCAAATTCGATGCCAAAGCGGCGTGGAAACAAGCTTGCACAATCATTTCGAGAGGCACTGACTGTGCCTGATTCGGATAGCATGGTCAAAGAGACGAAAGGAACATGGGTTGGGCGCTCAACCGGCCACTCCAGGTGACCAAGTTGTTGACTGGGCCTGCCTTACCAACCTTCTTACTGACCGCAGAAAACGGAACCCCGAAGTAATCTAGGTCTGCCAAGAGACGCCCATGTCCCCTGAAGCCTCCTAGAAGGCTCTGCCCCAGCCGTCTTCCATTTTGGATGTGACTGCTTGCATTCGTGGGGCCCCGAAGGTTCGCCGTCGCGAACCCAACTCAACATTGCCGTATGCGGTCTTGCCAGGGTCGAGGAGTACGTCCAATTTGTCCAGAAGATCGACAAGTGTCGATCTCTAGCGGTACAAAGGGAACCTACCGCTGTGGTTGCCTGGCTGAGTTAGCACCGTTAGGGGTCCAAGATAAAAGTGAAATGAGCGAGTCTCAATCAAGCAACTTCATTCATCTACGAGGGCCATTATACATATCCACGTCCGATGCCACCCAGCAGGGCTGAATCTGTTGATTGAGCCTTTCATTTAAGGGATAGTCTGATACCACCTCACCGTCGAATAATTGCGGACATGGCGAGGCGGACACCGTCAACTCGTGCTCCAGGCAATGCTTCGCTTGACTCCCAAACCAACCTGCAAGGCTCGCTTCTACAATTGCCTCTTGTGTAGGATTCTGGTCGGCAAGACTGCTCGTCTTGGGAACACCGTCCCTCGAGATGCAAGAGAAGGCTTCGCTTGAGCCTCACCCGGTTGGCGGTTGGTTGACGACCGCCTACCGTTGACGCGCAACCGGACGAGATCTGTCGAGTTCGTTGTGACGAGGCAGGGAGAAGCGAACCGCCTACCCATCTTTGGTTCTCCCAAGGGTTGTAAACGGGAGAACACAAATGTGAAGATATGTGCTCTCTCTCTCTCTCTCTCTCTCTCTCTCTCTCTCACACACACACTTTATCTCTCTATGCTGCTGCTTTACACCTTTCATGGCTTGATCCTCGTTGCCTCTCTCTCGGCCTCGTCGTGTCCATTTCAACTCGGTCAGTTCATTGGCGCAACACATGGGTCTCCCACTCATGTTGTACTTCTCAGCACGGCTAATCCAGTAGGAAGCGGGGATATACTGACGAGGCTTCGCGTGCCTCCCATGTTACCCGCTCCAAGGCTGCATGGGATGCTGGGTTATCTGGGCAGGCAGTAGCAACCGCCACACACGGAGCTCGAGGTGGAGAGGAGGATAAAAGCTGCCCATCGCGGCGACGCATGGCCGAAGCTGATTGTCGCACGAAGGCCAACCGTGACAAAGTGAAGACTGATATGGGGATACGCCCCATCGAAGGAAAAGCCCGGGGCAGAATTGTTCACGAGGTAAGGCGGACATAAACGCGTGTATGTTCATGTAACTTCATGCTTCGGTATTCATCTCTACATCCTACATGTCCCCCTCCCCCATATCCCACCCACCTCAGCCCTCGAGAGGTCATGGTATCCAAAAAAGAAAGAAAAAAAAGGCAGCCTAGAGCTATACAAAACCAGGCCCCAACAGTGGCAGAAGCAGCAGTGATGGCAGTAGCCTACCGGTATCAGGTATAAAAAGGCGTGCCGTGGTAGTAATGGCAGTAGCAGTAACATCCAATCGAGATAAATGAATAAAAAAGCAAAGGGTTTCCCATCCTGTTTTCTACAACCCGCTATGCAAAGAAAGCAACGCCGGTCCGTACTAGGAGTACACGTGTAGCGGTGGTTGACGAGGGCCGACTCGCAACGGGAAGGTGCGGCACTTCGTGGCGAGATTTGGGGGGAAAGGGGTTGGCCGATCAGATTATTGTATTGATTCGTATCGTGGTGTCGTCGTGTTATCTCGGGCTCAGGGGACTCCGCCCGGGGCCCTGGGACTTCCTCAGCTTCTGCAGCTCTTCTTCGATCTTTCTCCTCTTGGCTTGTTCCTCCTGTAAACGTGGTTAGCATAAATGTGACAAAATGATGTTTGGGCCATTGGAGATATACCCTGAGGTCTTCTTGGAACTTCTTCCGCTCCTCCCTCATCGTAGCCCTGAACTGCTCGCTGAGCATGGTTGCCCCGGCACCGCGAGTGCCAGCGCCAGGCGTCACCTTCAGCCGCTCGTTGTCGAGGTCCTCTTGCAGTTTCGACAGCTTGGTCCTCGAGTTGAGCACCTCGGCGTCGAGCTGGTCCCTCAACGAGGAAATCTCGCCCTCGAGACTAGACTTGACCGCAAGGGCGTCGTCGAGCTTGCTCTCGACGTCGAACTTCTCCCTCTCGGCGTTGATCGTCTCGGCCGTTATGTTCTCCAGCTCCTTGAGCGTGGAGCTGAGCTCATCCTTGAGCCTGTCGACCTCTGTCTTCAGCTGGGAGACCTCGGCAGTGTTCTTAACAGCCGCGGCCTGGTTGGCCCTCTCCTTACGAGAGCCGTACGCGCCGTCGAGCTCGGCTTGCGCGATGGTCAGCTCCGTCTTCAGCTCTACAATCATCATGTTGAACCGGTCAAGCTCCTCCTCCTTCTCCTTGACCTCCTTATCCTTGGCCGCAGCCTCCTGCTGCTTCTCAACCGCCGCCTTCTCTGCCCCGGCCAACCTGGCTGTCAGGAGTGCAACTTCCTCGTTGGCTTTGCTCAGTTTGCCGGTCATGTCTTGGACGTTCGTGTTGAGGCTTGCCAGCGTGTTCTGGGTCTCCTTGGTGCTCGCTTCCAGGGTCGCAATCCTGGCGTCACGTTCCTTGATCTGGTCCTGTGTCCTGGCGGCGCTGGACTCGTTGGCCATCCTCGTAGTGGATGCCATCTCTGCCTCCCTCTGAACCCTGCTCAGCTTCTCTTGCGTCTCGGTCACCTCCTCCTCGGCCCGTTCGAGCAGCGACCTAAGTTGATCCAACTGGTCCTGCTTGAGCGTCATCTCGAGTACCTTCTCTTCTTCGGCACGCATCTGAGCTGCCCGAAGCTGGTCGAGTTGATCTTGCTTCGCCTTCAACTCGTCGTCCTTTTGCGAGTCCGATTTGTTGTTCAACTCGCGCTGCTGCTTGATTTGGCGTTTGAGGACGGACTTTTGCTCCTTCAGACTGGTAGCCTGGCTATACAGCCATTGCACCTTGGTCGAGAATGCCGATAGCGAGTACGGCTGTGCGGTGTCGATAGACTCATCTCCCGACATGTCGTCCTCGTCCTCAGCCCTGCCCTGCTCCAATCGCGTTTTGCGACGGTCTGCCTTCTGCTGTTGGATAGTTGCGAAGCCCGACTGGATGATATCCCACAGGCCCATCAGGACAGCCTCGATCTGCTCGTCGTCTTGCTTCTTGACGGCCGATTTGTTGGCTGTCTTCTTCATCTCCTCCTCGACGATAGACAGAGCGCGCCCGAGGTACTCGAACTGCGCATCCATACCCAAATCAGGGACATCGGGATAGTTTGGATTGGCCAAGACGAGGATGTCCCGCATTTGCTGGTTGAGACCTTTGATGCGGCTTTCCCCCTGCGACAGGGCGATGGTTGCTGCGGCGGCGGCAGCTTCTGCCTCCTGAAGACTGCCAGACGATTGCCCTTGGAGCCCCTGCTCCTCGCGCACAGCCGACAAGCCCTGTTCAAGATATTCGAGCTGGCTACCCAGTGTAGCCCCAGGCTCAGCTGGCCCATCTGTGGACACTGGCGGCGGCTCGCGGAAGCTGGCGTTTTTGCTTGGATTAAAGTTTATGATTACCTCTCGTAAAGAGTTGTTGAATGTCATAAGTTTCCGCTCCATGTCCAAAATAGATTGTGAGCGCTGTGCGTTTTCCTTCCTCAAAGAATCGATCTCGCCGGTCGAGGCACCGGTTTGCGCTTGAAGCTGGGCGTTCTCCTCACGCATAGTGTTTAACGCGTCAGCTTGCGCCTGAAGCTGGGCATTCTCCTCCCGCAAATTGTTCAATGCGTCAGCTTGCGCCTGAAGCTGGGCGTTCTCCTCCCGCAAACTGTTCAGCGCGTCGGCTTGCGCGCGCAGTCTTGCGTTTTCATCCTTCAGCTTCTCGGCTTCCTCCTTCAGCCTGTCAGCTTCCTCCCTCAACTGTTTGTCCTGCTCTTGACTTGGTGCTTTGTTGCGGATGTCGAGCGGATTGGTTCGTGGTAGTCCGCGAGGGGCGGCGGCATCGTTTAGGTCCTGGTATAGACCATCCTCGTCAAAAGAGTCGTCCCCGGGCGGTTCCAAGCTGTTGCGGCCATTCGAGTAGGTGTATAAGCTCTCTGGGCTTCCAGGTATCCCATTCATCATTTGCATTGGCAGTTGATTCGCCGGCTTTTTGGATGCCTTGTGTGTCAACTGAAGGATGCCAGCCGTATGCTCCAGCAAACCCCTTTGCGACTCCACCAGACGTTGCTCGAGAGTCCGCAACTCGTTTGATAACTCCTCGACTCGTCTTTCGCTCGCCTGTCGCTCTGCCTCGGCCTCACGAAGAGACTCCACCATGCTGTAGCGGTTATTTTCCATCAGGCTCCTCCTCTTGCCAGTATCAGGCGGCGAGTAGAGCCTGGCCATAGAAACGGCGGCATCTCGGTATTTGGTCTGGATGGCGAGGTTCGTCCGTGTTTGTTCCACCCTCACCGTCAAAGATTGAATTTGTTTCTTTAGACCATCCACCTCCTCCTGGGACAATATTCGATATTGTTTGCTATCTGTCAGCGCCGTCTCCGTGAGTAGGTGGACTTGGATCGGGTCTTTGAGGTCGACAAGGGTGGAGCTCGGCGGCAGTTTCGTGTTCATCTACAGACTGTTAGGCACATCAACGAGCGACAGCGTCAAGATGGACGGAGACGACTGACTGGATTGACACGCAATGGCGTCTTTTCAAAGTTGTTCATAATGTCTCTCCTGAGGCCATCTCCTAGTGGCCTTCCTCCTGGGCCGGCCGCCCGGGGCGGCGAGGGCCTCCCCGGGGAGTACCCGTTCATGATACTGGGTTGTCGGTTGCGAGGGATGGTGCTTGTCAAATCATTATATTACAGAGATATCGTAGAATCGTAGGTGGTTTAGGATGTCGTCGCGTCCGTAAGGTGCATGCTCATCGGACGATTACGAAGGCTTCTACTAGCTGTACAGACTTTGAATGGTTGTTCGGGCTAATTATCGAACTGCCTGGGATGGACAAAGGGTGGGCTGGTGGCTGGCGCGTAGTATTGTACCGGAGCCCCTTGGTGGGAAGCAAGGGGGGTTTGCGGTATCGAGTTGCTATCGCCGTGGAGACGAGACGTCGTCGGACGGGTTCGACTCCAGCCGCTTCACAGTGGGCAATCGGGGGGCAGTTGCAAGGCTAATAAAAGGTCTCTTTCCCCGGTGAAGAAGAGGCATCCTTTTTTCCCAAGGTGGATCGGTGGGTGCAAAAGCGACTGCGAGGTGGTGCTGTGAGTTTGCCGTCCCAAAAATTGAGTTGGCTGACCTGTCGCAGCGGGTGGCTGTCTGGCAGACACATTTGACACTAACCCGTGCAGACCCCCCGCCCCCTTGCAGCCGGTGCACATTGGCGATGCATCGCAGCTCCCACTTCGGGGCATTCGCGCTAAGCTTATTTGGGCTCGTTCCTTGCCGGCTCCCTGCGTTACCGCGGCCACACTATTGGCGGATGGTCTTCTAACTTTGCGGTACGTACTTTCGGCGCTAAGAGGGTCAGTAGGCTGTATTATTTAGTTTGAGGATTCCTGACTTCCGCGTCCGCCTCGTCCATCTGCGTAGTTCTAGAAAATCCAAGCGCGTTTTACATTGCAGATTACATTAGATGCTTCGCAGTGGCTGGGTTTCATCAGGATCGACTCGACATAACGTTGGACAACCCTTTAGTGGCTGGTTGTTATGTCTGTTGCATCCATCCGCAAGCAGATCGCCTGCCCGAGTAATCTGAGGGAAAATTCACCGTAATTTCGGGTCCCTGAGAGCCAGGATATTGGACCAGGATCACGCCGGACTAGACCATATTTGACAGGTGCCCGAACCTCTTTGGGCACCGAATTATTTATCATCCCAAGAACGGCGATCGGCCACTCCAGGACCACCGCGAATCGCGAACTGCTCGCCGGGTAATTTGGACAGGACCCTCTGTACACTTTCGATAGTGGGAGCATGCCAATTGGCTTCATCAGGAAGCGGTAGGGCGGCCAGACCATGCAGCATATACCGCCCAGCTAATCCGTAAGGCGTGTTCCTCATGCGTCTACGTGCAGGCCCGAGTTGTACGAGGAGACGTATTTCCAAGGCCCGGGACCTGCGTGGCTTGCAAAGCCAACGCCCACCAGTCATTCACAGTTGACTTGGATCAGCAGAGAATAGCCGCAATATTCATGTTCTATGATGATACCAAATAATGCTCAGTCCTCACGACTCTCCTGGCCGACTGGCCTTCTCCGTCCCGCATCTATATCAGTCTGGCCATGCACGCCAGATGCGGTGGCAGATGATCCCTCACCCTCCAGCCGCCTGCGAAGGCCTTCAAATTCCCTCCGACTTTTCTGCGATCTGACGCCTACCATCCATCCCGGGAGACGCCACTTCGTCATTGCACCCGGCAGCAGGTCGTTCCTCCACGAGTATCCCACCACCCAGCCAACTACAGCTCCAAGCAACGAGCCGGGCCACTGGAAGAGCGCCAACTGCAGAGCCAGGGCATAACGGTAAGACTTGTCGGAGAAGGTAAGCCCGGCAAAATGGTCGTTCGTTGGCTGTGCTGAGGATGCCGCGACGCGGTATCTGTAGACATGGGGTATCACGGCGTGATATTGCGCCAGTATCGCAAAGATAATCGGAGTTGGTCCGGCCGGCATGTAGTTGAACAGACCCGCAGTCAGGGGCCGCAGCACAATGGACAAGAAAACAGGAGGTATCACCGCGGTGAAGAGCGCGGATACAAGAATGAACGACTATGACGGCGGCAGTCAGTATCATGCGAGCCAGCTGCGTTTTACTCGTGGCAACTCACGGCATATTTTCTCGACCCCCATATTTGTTCAATTACCCTCAAGTGGTAGAGGGCCATTGAGGCGAACAGAACCTCGCTCGAGTTGGTGCAACATAGCTGGTACGTCAGGAGACGCCAGAATTGATGGTACCGCCAAAGATGGGAGTCGACGACAATGTAGAAGTAATGCTTGACGTCGAACAAGCTGGCAGCTATAGAACTTGATACCAAGCCAAGAACAAGGCTGCGCGTTACCGGCGCATTAGTAAAGGACATGTTGTAGTTGAGGGGCTATCGCATCGTAGTTCCGTGGTCTCCAAACAACCCTCGATTGGCGGAGGGTAAGGAGGGACGATCCCCTGTGGCGAGGAACCTCCTTTAGCTCGAATGGGATATCCCCTGCAGACCAGGTTTTTTTTCTGGCAAGTACCTCGAGACTTCGATCAACTGTATTCTGTCGGGGCTGCACAAGTTGGCGGCGTAGCTTGAGTGGCCAGCAAAGTAGAAGGCAAGGCGCGGCCAGAGGACCGTTGATGCCAGGTGGTTTCTTCGGCTGATGTCGAATCCACTCGAAGCTCGATGCACTTGTCCACCCCTCCAAGTGTGTCTAAGCACAAGCTGCCCGGACCTGGTGGAATTGGGGAACTGCCCCAGCCCCAGGCCTTACGTCGACGCCACGAAAGGGATGGCCCAATCGCGCGAAAGATCCACTGGTGCAGACTTCCCGTGCAATTACGAGGCTGGAAGGCTGAGTGTGGCTTGCCTACCCGCCTGACCCCCAGATGCTCATTCGCTCAACGGTTTGCGGCCAGCTTTCCACCCTTGCCTCCCTTGCACAACCCTGTCGCGACGTATTTCTGTGAGGCGCAGAGCTCTGGGCACACGCCGCCGCCGCCGCCGCTATTGCCGTTACTCCAAGCTTCTGCTGGCCAAATGCTGAGAACAAGGCGGGTACTTATCCAAGTTGCCAAACAAGCTGACGCGCCATCACGTAGTGACACTACTTCTTTCTTACTCACTATTGTAATTCTTCTTGGGTCTTCTCTATCCTTTTCTCCAAGTTTCTAACCTTCGAACACCCCCTTTTCTTACATACGGTACCGCATCGTTGCAGCATTTCCATTCGCAAAACCTGGCGCCATAACTCAGCCGAAACAGCATGTCGGAAATATTCATCAACCACATCACTCGATGGCTGTTTAGCTCCCCACCCGCAGAGTGGGCGATTAACCAACTGCGCGAACTTCTTATCGGTGCTTTGAAGCAAGGTCCGGTCCCCCAACATGTCGCATTCGAGATGGACGGCAACAGGCGATATGCCCGTGGCAAGAAGATGGAGACGATAGAGGGCCACCACCATGGCTTTGAGGCCTTGGCAAGGGTGCGCATTTCCGCGGTTTCTCTTGACGAAGCTTTCGCTGACTATGAGGGTACAGGTCCTCGAAATATGCTACAAATGCGGTGTGAAAGTCGTCACCGTTTATGCCTTCAGTATAGAAAACTTTAGCCGCCCGCAATACGAGGTCGATGGGCTTATGCAGCTGGCCAAAGTGAAGCTTGAGCAGTTGACGCAACACGGGGATTTGCTAGATCGATACGGTGCGGCGGTTCGTGTGCTCGGCCAGAGAGACCTAATCCGTAAGGATGTTCTGGAGGTTGTTGACCGGGCGGTCGAGATGACCAAGTACAACAAGCGGTAAGCCAGGCGCATGTGGTCCTTCGGGGAGGCCGAGCTGACTGAAATAGCAACGTACTCAACATCTGCTTCCCGTACACTGCGAGGGAGGAGATGACAACAGCCATGCGATCCACCGTGGAGGAGTATATGATGCCCCCCGGCCCCAAGTTCACACCCTTCCCGGCTGCTCGCATTTCGCAAAAGATCATGTCAAAGCAGCTGGATCGCCGGGAACCCCTTCCCACCATCCGCGACACCTCTCCCGCGCCCTCTTCTCGGTCGGACGGCGATGATGGCGCCTCGTCGTCGACTACTCTTCCACCCGACTCGCCGTCGCCGCCAAGTCACCGGCCTGGTTCAGCAGGCGGGCAGCATTTGAAAAATCCGGAGACCATTACAGCCGAGACGCTGAACAATCACATGTACACCGCCGGGAACCCTCCGTTGGACATCTTCGTCAGGACTAGTGGTGTCGAGAGACTCAGCGACTTCATGCTTTGGCAGTGCCATCAGGATACCCACATCTTCTTCCTAAAGTGTCTCTGGCCCGACTTTGATCTGCAACACTTTTTGCCGGTTCTTCTGGAGTGGCAATGGAGGCAGAAGCAGATTGAACGCGATGAGAGGCCGCGACAAGTGGCCGTGAAGGGACGGAAGCTTGCTTGAACCTGCCCAGACCTTGAGTGTTGAATGGGGTTTGTTTTCACGGGCAGGCGTTTAGTTGTTTTACGATACTGGTACTTTGAGGAAGACGTCGGCCTGCTTCTCTGGCCCACGGCTGTATCTCACTGGGCCTCAGGAGGGCGATATTGATACCATGGCAGTGCGTTTGTAAACCATATTGATATCCATCAAATTCAACTGTTGTGCTAGAAGGTAATTGCTCTGGATGGAAAAAAGTAAAGTTGGTTTTGTGGAAGTTGCAGGTGCAACAATGTTAATCAACTGGGTATCGTCCCGTTTCTGGTCGCTGGAATGAACTCGGCTTTGGACATATCCCAAGGCGGCTATCGAAATGTGGCGCGCCGACGATAAGACTCAGGAATGACGACAATTAATGTGGCCCAACGGGATGCTTTTCGCTGGTAATGTGGCTGGAGTGCCAGGGGTAGAGCGGTCTGAGGGCCCTCCAGGTTAAGGTGTGAGCTCCACTGAGGCCTCAGGCTGAAATCGCTCGCTAAGTGACGGATGGGGTCACTCAGCCAGTCCTCCGCCCGCGGCAGATCCCCAAAAGTGCTGGATGATGGAAGATCCCGAGGCGTCGCTCTTGATTTTCCTCGCGCACTCCCCTCTCCCACGACAGCCATTCTACACCTCCCGGGTTTCCATAACGATCAGAATGCCCTGATATTACTCAGTACACTCTCACAATTACATAAAGCTCGTTTTCTATTTAGCGAGACCCGTCTTGATTTTACCCGTCCGCCCACGGCACCGCCCGCAGCACCTGTCGCTGCGCCAGGTCTTCTCTCCGACTCCCCAAGCCCTCGTACGTTTCGCGCGACACACCGACCGACGTCGCGATGAAGTCGGCCAAAACCGCGTCGGGGGATACTCCATCAAGCAGGAGGTCTCAGCCCGTCCGGCAGACACGTACCAACCCGCCGCGCGTCTCGTCCGGTCTTCGAGGATCCACGAACGGGCGGGACTCTCTCACCGGTGGCTCTGCTCCCGATCAGCCCATCGACATCTTTCCTGCCATAACGTATTTCTCCGATGCCATTGCGGCTCTTCCGAAAGAGCTTGTCCGACACTTCACTCTACTCAAAGAGGTCGATGCCAAAATCTTCTCGCCCGAAGATGCGCTCTTCAAGCTCGTCGACGCTGCGATGAACGCACCCCCTCCACAGCCCCGACCGGCGAACGATGCGTCCAGCAGTGTCGCGCCCGCATCAGCTCCAATGAGTGCTCAGAATAGCTCCAGCGGAGCTCCTCCGGGTGGTATCGCGCCCCCGCCTGCACCCTCGACCGACGGCTCCTACGCGACATCCATCTACGACGCTAGCAACCTTCCCCGGAGACAACTGTTCCGACAAACGGCCTACAAGATCCAGGAGATGCTCGGGTCATTGGAGGAGAAGAACCATGTAATATCGACTGCAAACGACGCTCTCCAAAAACAGCTTGCCCGGATTGACGACGTCTGGCCGCATGTCGAGAACGAGTTCAGTGAAGAGGCGAAGTGGGGGAGCACCTCACACTGGGCATATCCCGAAAACAGGGCGGCTATAAAGGCGGCACATACCGAGAGGTCGCGGCGCGAAGGTGCTGCTGCCATCTCTGCTGCCGCCCAACAACTGGCAGAAGAGGCCGCCGCCCGGAGCGACGCGCGAAAGCAGGCTGTGCAGGCGAAGAAGAGCCAAAAGACGCAGCCCCAGGAGTCGGACTTTGACGACGTCGAAAGTCGCAACAAAGCAGAACCAAGCAAAAAGGGCCACGGGGGAGGTAAAGCGCGCAAGGCCGCCGACTCTGCCGCCAACGTGGGATTGGGGATCTCGACAAATGGCACAACAAACGGAACCGCACCGCAGCCCAAAAGACGCAAAGTTGAGAAAACGCCCAGCGGAAACAACGCAGCAGAACGGGCCATGAGCACCGTTTTCGGAAACAACGCATCCAAGGCGAAGACGACAAGCCCGAGAGAGACCCCGGCGCCGGAAGGCGGCCCAAAGAAGCGAAAGGCTCTTCCGACTGGCACTGGCCAGGCAAAGAAAAGGTATGTCTTCCTCAGCATCGAAGTCGGCTTGCTCTCAACAGCTCCACTGACTTGTCGACCAACAGCAAAAACGGTGCCGTTGGCTTGTCGCCATCTGTCGCATCATCCCCGGTTCTGAGCAACCTCCCCGACCCTGTGTTGCCCCAAGCATGTCCCGTACCGGTTGTAACCCCTGTGCCTCCGCCTCCCAAAGCCCCAACTGCTTCGCGGGCCAAGCAGAGTACGACACAACCGGCCCCGGAGAATGGGAAACAGTCTCGGCCGCCATCGGCCGCATCGGCCAAGGCAAATGGAGCGCCGCCGCCAACACCCGAGGTCGCACCTCAGCCAGTCCTTCCGAAGCCTGTCGCCGATACAAAGCCGGCTGTGAAGGAGCCGTCCGCACCGCCTGTACCAGAGCCAGCAAAGAAGGAACCGGAGGCGAGCGAGCCGAGCGTCAAGCCAAGTATACCTGCGGCGAAGCAAAAGAAAGAAACACCAAAGCCTGAGGAGCCGGAGACGCCCGTTGAGCCCTCGCCAGCACCCCAGACGGTCATGGCTGCTACGGTTACGAAAAGCGGACGAGCCAGCAAACCGTCAACACCAGCGATGGCTACCTTTCAGGAGGCCGCCAGACCGAAGTCGGCCCGCAACACAGATGGCACCAACACAAGCAAGCGGAAGAAGAGCAACGCCGTCGCAACCATCAAGGCTGCCAAGACGGCCGGCCAGGGCGATGACAGTGACGATGTTGAAGAATCAGAAATTCAAGCAGGCAAACGCAGCTACGACTTTACGGAAGACGAGCCGACGTACTGTTATTGCACAAGCGTAAGCTACGGTGAGATGGTGGCTTGTGATGCAAACAACTGCGAGAGAGAATGGTTCCACCTTGACTGCGTGGGTCTCAAGGTGGCCCCCAAGGGAAGCTGTAAGTTTGGCACGATGTCCTTTGCTAGTCGTTGGTGAACGAATACTAACTGTCGACACAGCGAAATGGTACTGCGAAGAGTGTTTGCAACGCTTGTCTAAGCAAGGCAAGAAGCTGAACCACAAATACAACGTACTGCCGGACTCCTTGAACATGCGCAAACCACGGCCCCCCCAGTATTGATCGGGTGACCAGCCACCACGACTTGCGAAAGTGGTGTCTGGGGGCAGTGGCGGGGGCGAGCGTTCTTCTTTCGAGCGTGGTAGATTCCACCATTCTACACGGCGTTGGTTTCATTTGGAATGGAAGTCAACGCATTGCGGTTCCGTCGACTATTAGCATAGCTTACAAGCACCGGGGCCGTGGGGTAAATCAACAAGGGGGCAGAGATACACAGGCTAGCCGCCCCCGGGGAATGGAGTAACAGTACATACTGCCGGGACGGCAGAGGCGTGCGGTGTCTTTGGAGGGATACGCTGGGTATGGGTGTGGCAATCTGGCCCGTTATGTGAAGGGTCTTTGGTGCAAAAGCTACGTCTGGCCACATATCTCCTTTCGGGGTTCCCAATCTGGACAGACGGGCGTCTGACTGGGAGCTCGAGCTCGAAAGGCACAATGTTTCCACTAAATGAAATTTCCAACACCCGGATTGAGGGTTTTCGGACGGTTTTTGCCTTCCATGCCGTGTTCCCCGGTGCTCGGGCCTGGCCAGTTTCAACTCCGCGATTCCGCGGAAGCTGTGCCGGGCATCGGATGTAGAGCTCCTGAGGACGAGGAAAAAGCAACGCCTCGTTCGTGTCTCCTGCGCATGGCGGTGAGAAGAACAGCGTGGAGATGAATGAGAGCAGAAAGGGGGGACGGGGTTGCCCACTGAGTTAAACCCGATGAAAGGCCACGACGATCTAGACCCTGTCTCGACGGTTTCTATAAGTTGACGGGATTGTGGGATTGTGAGTACCAGTAGAAGGGGCGCATGTAGGCAAGGGGGAGGGGTGCAGTCTGGCGGCGGCGTTGAGCCCCTCCCCTCCTCGGGATGGCAAAGAATGCAGCTCGTGATATTTTAGACTGGGGTAGGATTTTCCGGGGTAGTGCTGGGATTCGGCCCCTTACTAGGGCGAGGGGGGAGGGGAAGGGGTACAAAGGTGCGTGTCGGCGGTTGAGCTGCTGTGATGCGCGATGGCGTTTGGGACAAACGCCATGGCACGACGGCGAATGGGTTGGGTGTATGGGATTCCCGACGCGGCCGCTGGCGACGAATGGCGATCTGAGTGGCGGGTGGTGAGTTAAGTTGCTTGTCTTGCCACATGTAGCTTAGGCGGGTGCCGGAGCAGAAAGACTTTTGAGGGGAAAACCTGGGGAAGGTTTGGGCGACTTTGAGTGGCTGGCTCGGCTGTAGGGGGTCGTTTGTGCTGTGGGACAAACCCGAGTTTGTGTGTTCCATGCGCATTGGCATCCCGAGTTACGCTACACCTGAGTTGTGCTACACTGGCAAGACAACGCCAGGTACGCGGGCTGTTGGGGCCTAACTAGGTCAGGCACTACATCGCACATGTGGTCTCCCCGTTCGTGCTATTGCGCTCCAGAGATGCCGGTTGGCCACTGCGCGTGACCCCCCCGAGTACATGACCACGACAGCTATTACTATGACTAAACTGCAAGGCACCATGACGGGTCGGGCAGGTCATGAGAAACACGGGCCGGATGAGGGCAAGGGCCGATGGAGTCAGGGACAAACATGGGGACCGCTCAATTAATGGCTGTTATGGCATCATTCACAGTTGCCATGCGCGTGACGGGTTTGACGGGACTCTTCCCTCGGTTTCAGCTAAGGAAGATGTTGAGCCAAGCAAGCCCAAGGAAAGGGCAACGACACCAGTTTTGCACCTTTTGCGGTTGCGAGCTGCTAGTTGGTTGCTGGGGCTAGCTCAACTCCGACAGGGTGGTGCAAGGCGGTTGGCCTCGGTCTATGAATTCAAAACCACTTTTTCTAATTTAGCTTTCCCATCACCTTCGCAGAGTTTTTTTTTTTCCTTCACCTATTTTTTTTTTCTTTTCGTTTTCAGGGTGGATAATCTGGGGCAGCACCACGCGGACAGCACAAGTTTCCAACCGGAGATCCGCTAGGGTGGTGCCATACGTGCTAGGATATTCCCGTTCAATCGCGTCTCTGCTCGGCCTGAACAGAATGCGAAAGAAAAGAGAGAGAAAAAGAAAGAAAAAAGGTGACATTCAGATCCGAGTTTGCAAGCCGTCCGGGCCTTGCTGCATGCGTGACGGACGAGGCCAGTGAGCTACGGTTAGGTAATGCGAAGTCGCATGCATGCATGCATGCATGGCTGCAAAGCAGTAATACACAACTGGCTCTGACTCTGACTCTTCCTTCCTTGGAGCTCCTCGGAGTTGCTCGCCCTGCGTTCGGGAAAACCTTCCCATCGCCTTTTCAGCTCGGGACCCTCGTGGCGCCTCAGACTCAATTTCCTGCTTGATGGAGAGCTGCCGCACAGCCCGGCCGCCCGCTTCGCTCGGCAAGGTCAGATGACTGATTGATGAGGTGGCTGGGTCCGTAGCCGGTCGACAGTGATGCCAAGCAGATCCCCTTGCACTACGTCCCCTATCCCCCATCGTTCGACATTGGAATTAGCATTCGCCATGGTGGCCAGGAAATCGGACGCCCATCCGACCGCCGGAACGAACATATCGGCTGCGGTACCGGTCTCCTTGAGCGACATCGCAGGTCTCGAAGCCTTTAGCGGGCTCGGTGTTTAGGATGGGGATGGGGATTGGCAAGGCGGTGGCCGAGCCGAGACCCTCCCTCTCTGCGAGCGTACGTGAGATTCGATCGTCCGCTCGAGATCAAGTCTTGATGTCGGCGATCGGGAGGGCAATTAAGACTTGCAGATGCAGCGAGCAGTCCGGCTTGCTTTTTACTGTTATGCGTCTGCAAGAGGAGGCTCCGTGACAGGGCTCCATGGTGCATTGTCAAAGGAACGTACCACCTGGCGAAAGTACTCTTCCGTTATGCTTAGGTAATTTGCGCCGTGCGGGTTCCGTCGGGCAACGTGACTCGACCTGTTGGAGAAAGGGCTTGGTGCCATGCTGAAAAGTTTTCCCAATTTCCATTAGTCGTAGCTTGTAACCATTACGTTTCTGAACCGCACCTCTTCGCCTCATCTGATCACTCTCCAAGCCAAGCTTTCCAACGCAACCTGTTCAGCGCTCAGCTCTGCGCAGGCGACGGCCCCGGCGTTTCTGTCACAGCTCCTCCGTCGCATTCTGATGTGGAACTGGATCGTCCTACCCAGAATCCATCCCTTGGACTTGGGCCCGGGTCCGGCTCTTTTCGAAAGCACCGACGAGAGCCCGTGTGCCGTAGTGCCTTGCCCAGGGCGCTCTTTCGTATCCTATTCCTTTCCTAGTCTGGCCTATTACTCATCGAACACACGTGAGGTGTGCTCTTCAGAACTCGGCATGATCATGATTGCATACGGTCGACCAACGGCCTGCCCGGGGGGGACGATGGACACGCGGGGAAGACGGACATTCCTTGACACATTCGTTTAATCGCTGAGCAGTGATGTTATGCTCTGGCCATTGCCGACTGGACCAATTCGACACACCCATGACATTCTCATTACCAAATACCCATCCAATGGTTGGTTGCCGGCCTGGTTCGTGCTGCCAGCACTTTCTCTCTGTCGCCATCCATCCTCCTCCATCGGTGCCCTTGGTGTCGTCCCTGGACCTGGACCCGGACCTGGACCTGGGCGGACGTTGTCTCCTGTCCGTGAGCACGAAGCATGTCACCTGGGGGCCTGGCGTACCGCGCCGTGTCATGTACGGACAAGGCTCCGCCTCCATCTTGATGAAGCTCTGTATGCTCATGTGACAAGGCAAGTCTCCAGTCCTTTGTTTCCATTACCCAATTTTTGGCCAAGAGCAACCTTTTGCCTCTTCGTTTTGCTATATTAATCTGCGGGCCGCTCACACACGCCCGGCTACTAACACCAGTACATGCCACCCCTCTGCATGACGAGACGTCCACAACAAACTGCCTCTTGCGATACACGCCCAGTCCACGCCCACCAGCCCAGTCGCGATCTGTGGATGAATACACCTGCCCCTGTCTCTTGACTCCTACACCCAGTCGTCCCCTCGTCTTTCTCCCCATATCACCTCAGCGATTGCGAAGAGCACGTCTTGTCTTGTGCCACGCACACCCATCTGTTGCATTGGCATTCTTCCCCAGTCCCCGTCTTGCCATTTCCCCAAACTCCTGGTCTGGTCTAGTAGCCTCACAAACGGTTGAGGTTGGACCACCTGAACACGCCAAACCACCATCTTCCCCGCATCACCACAACTTCCTCTTACCTAAAAGCCCCGGTCTTTGACTAATAGAAAAGCCCTTCTGGCTTGCTCTATTGACGGCCCCGGGCCCCCGGCATTGTGTTCTATTTTTTTTTTTCTCAACCCGGCTCACAGTTTTGCGCTCTCCTGTACATACGACTAGTCCTTCTCACAGCTTATTGAGAGGGAGAAACGTGGGTGTGTTTTGTACCCGCGTCGTGCAACAATTGAAACAACGAGCGCTGCGACCCGGACCTTCAAGGTCAAAGTAAAGTTCCTGCAGCCATGGCTACTCCGCGACCTCTCCAACCACAAACCTCGTCCCAGGACCACACCCCCCCAGGCGTTCCTCAGACAGGCCACAACCACTCCCAGGCCAGATACAAAATGGACAACCCGGAGCCGCACCGACCTGATACCCCAGAAAAGAATGGCAGGTCCTCTTTCTCTTCCATTCGCGAGAACGACTCCGACCTTGCCCAGACGTTCACCTCCTCCAAGGTCTCCTCCTACGCACAGAAGATAACCGACGCCGTGTTCGACGACTCCTCTGCCTCACCTTCACCTGTCGCCTCACCTTCCCTCGAAATGGGCGAAGTGCAGTTCATGCCTCCCGTCACCCACCCCAGCAGCAGACTGCATGGCGGTTGGTACCCTGCGTCCAGCTTCAAGGGCTGGAAGCAGATCAATGTCAAGGGCAAGACGGCGAGCAGGAGCTTCAGCGACCTGCAGTCCTTGCAGATGGCATGGAGCACTCCTCCCGCGTCACCCAAGGGCAACAACAAGTTCAGCAACGGCCGCGCGCCCATGGAGAGGCTTCCTCTCGAGATGCTAGGTGAGTTACCGGCTGTCGCACTGCTCGAGGCCTTCGGCCGCTGACCTTCGTGCAGGATCCATCATTGAGCTCCTCGTCCTCGATATCCCCCCGCCGTACGGTACCGCGCGCCGCAACGTCGACCTAATGTCCTTGCTCTTGACCTCGAGATCGATCCACGCCGCGACCCTGAACACACTTTACAAGCACATCACCATCCCTCACTCGAGAATCTTCCGGAAGTTCCTGTCCAACATCACAACCCACCATGCTTTGGGCACAATTGTGCGGCGCATTGACTTCAGTCACTTCAACAACGCTACTCTGTTCGAGTCTGCTAGCGAGCGCAAGGGCACTCGGAACTTGACGGCGGAGACTCTGATGCAATGCTTGGAGCTGACGCCGCACCTCCAAGAGTTCCTGGCCATGGAGCACATTGACGATGACCTCGGTTCAGACGTCTTGCAGAAGCTCTTCTTCGGCATGCCCCGATTGCAGGCCGTGGATTTTGCCGGGTGCACCTCGCCCTCGTTCAAGAACGCCTTCACGTCTCTTGTGGATATGGAGTGGCCCGAGTCGCTTTCGATCACGCGCGTATCATTCCACAAGTGCCTGACGCTGCCCTCTGCACTCTTTGAGAAGATCATGCCGCGGTTGACCAACGTCACGCACCTGGACCTTGCCCAGACCAAGATCTCGGACCGAGCGCTGCAGTCCATTCCGAAGACGGCCAAGATCACTCACTTGAATATTGCCAAGTGCACCCTGCTCTCCGCGCCGAACGTTATCAACTTCCTTGCGACTCATCCGGCGGTCAAGAACCTGGTCTACTTGAGCGTGGCCACCGATGCTCGGAGCCACCAACTCTTTGATGTGGAGGACGTCACGCAGCTCATCCCTGTGCTGCCCAAGACTCTCAAGTCTCTGAGCTTGAAGGGTAGCCGCATGGATGACTCGCACATTGAACTGCTGCGGCCGCTGACCAAGTACCTCGAAGAGCTTGCCGTCGGGCGCAACATGGACGTTAATGCCGCTGCTAAGCTGATGGAGCCGGCGGACGAGAAGAAGAAGGAGGAGCCCCACACGATCCGCTATCTTGACCTATCGGACCTGTGGGGCACCGAGCTGGATCTGGTCGACCTCTTCTCCAGCCGAAACTCCCTCCTAAGACCGAGCTCGGTGCCGCTCGAGGTTGTCGAGATATCGGAGCAATCATTCAAGAGCCTATCTCGGAACAGGAACCTGGAGCGCATTGGCTGGTCCTTGCAGGAGATCGGAAGCCGATGCTGGATGGTGCGACTCCAGGACCATCGCAACGACAGCGACCGCGGCTACCGGTGGTGGAAGATTGGCGCCGACAACTGGGGCATGCGCAAGATTCCGGTTGCGCGCGCCGAAGTCGGCGGCATGTACGGGTCCTTCATGTTTGGACGCAAGCTATAATTGCATGTGCAAGGGAAAACGGGCGCACGCAACATAAAAACGACCAGCATCAGCGTGTTTAAGCTTGTTTTTGTTTTTGTTTTTTTTGTTTTCATTATTTTCGGGGTTTGTTTTCATTTTACATCAATCATCGCGCGGAGTTGGGATACCAAAACAAAAAAGTACTTTATTTCGCGGATTTCGGGTGGAAAGGGCACCGGTCACGATACTCGGAGCTGCGGCGGGCAAAAAAAGTGGGATTTCACGGCCTTTGACGGAAGAATAGCAAGCAGGGCAGCGACGACGAATGACTGGCTTGATGTACGTTATTGAGACGAGTAGCATAATCCCTAATCCATATGCTAGAGCAATGAGTCTTTTGACAGTTATCGTGATCAACCAGTGCCGAGTTGTGGTCATGGGCCATCGCAGACAAGGTCCGAACTGGTACGTCAGGAGCACTTCGGCGTACCTACAGGGGTATACATCATCGTGCCGTCACCCAAGCCACAGAGGTCAGAATACCCCTGCACCGGATTCAACTCCTAACTTTCTGTCGCCTCGAAGGTCTCACCTTAGGTAAGCCGGGAAGCTCTTGGCAAAAAGTAAACTCATCTTTTCCCTGTTCCTCGGGGCAGGCAGCCTTACGCCCTGACCCCCGACAACCTCCCCAAAGAAGACAGCTCTCTCAGCCTTATCAAGCTCCAAACCATCAACGCAGCTCAAGGATAGCCCCTTGGTGCTTTTGTGTGTCGAGCGGTTTTGCGCGACCTCGAAAAAACCGATTTATACAGAACAAGGGGGCTGCAGGACCGTAGTTGTGGTCGCTACCCATCATGGCCTTTGGCTGGTCAGAGTAAGTTACCACGTCTCCATAATACCCCAACTCCGTCATCGTGGTCTCCAACATCACCAAGCTACACACATCGTGGACTGACCCAGCTTCCCAGAGTCCGCTCCCTGCTCCTCGTCTTCGGCCCAATTCTCCTCCCGAAAGCAATTGCGGCCTACCGCTCCATTCGCAATGCCCCCCAATACTCCGGGCCGCCCATCCCTCCCCCGCCCCGTGTAACCCGCGCCCTTGCCCTCCTGACGCTACTCGTCCTCGTCTATCTAGGCAAGACCCTGCCGCCTTTCGCCCCGGAAAACGTCTTCTCCCTCACCCAATCCCGCTTGCAAATCCCCGTCGATGTCCTCTTCAACCGCCTCGGCTCTCTTCGCCCAGAGTCTGTCCTCACGGCCGCAGACGAGCGCCTCCGCGCCCGTTTCGTTAACCTCGAGTCCCGCCTCCTTTACCTCCAGCTAGGACCAGACGCCCTCGCAGACTGTCCCTTCTGCAAGTCCGAAGAGCCCAAGACCTTCTTCTACTATGCACTCCCAGCTATCGTTCTACCCCACCTCGCCAACCTCGCCGCCCTCGCCGCCGTCACTTCGGCGAGCTTGACCGGCCGGGACGGTGCTCGCTGGCGCTCCCACGCCACCATGGCCGCCGGGATCCTCTGCATCGCAGACGCGAGCCTCGTGAACCAATTCGACTACTCCTCCAACGCCGCCGCCCTGCGCCTGCAGGAAATCGACTTCTTCTACTGGAAGGCTCGCGCCTTTCGCTACATCTCCCTTGCACTACTCAACATTGCCGTGGGCGCGCTCCTGTTCCTCTCGAGCACCCGCCGCGCCTTTGTCTTGCCGCCCTCGGAAGCCGAGCGCATCGAGGCGAGCAACCGCATCCTGGGCACGGTCAAGAGCAAGCTGAGCGCGCTGGGGATTGTCAAGAACACGACGCTCCGAGACGAGGAGCTGCGCGGGCGGAGCCAGGCGTACTGGCTGCGCGAGGTGCGGATGGTGCGCGATGCCATGGAGGAGCGCGAGGTGATTGAGAGCGTCAACGACGCGTTGGAGAATAGGATCAACATACAACAGATCACGGCCGACGCCGAGATGTACGCGAAGGGCGTCTTCAGCCCGCCCGAGGAGATCGCCAAGCCGGCGCAGTAAGGCGCGGGGCTGTAAGATAGAAAGAAAACTGGCTGCTTTTTAACAGGTTTCGGAGTAGAAAAATGTACAGGTATTCGATAATATGTCCAAGTGAGATGCTCAATAGGTGGCGCGGTGTTGTACATTGCACGCCTCACTTATGTCCTATGCGAAAGGGGGTTGGTTACAAGCCCGTCACATCGCAAGCACATGCACGCGTGGCACGACTCGAGAAGAGAAACAAGGTGGTTTAATACGCCTCTCTAGGGCTGGTAATCTGTCGCAAAGTATTTCCGGTCCTCCCCCCCCTCCCCTCCCCCTTCGCTGCCCTCGCTACCCTTCCATTCCCTGTTCTTCCTGGTTCCTGGCCTCCCATTCTTTCGGTGTTTTTTTTTAAACAAAACAAAGCCCCAACCGACGAATGACGATGCTACATGCCCGCATACTCGCCCGATGAGGGCCCGCCCCCCCCCCTTGTTCCGTTTCCACGCGAGCGCTATCAAACGCCCCAGGCCTTCTTATATAACATGTTTGATTTGTGTGTGTGTGTGTGTGGGTGTGTGTGTGTGTGTGTGTGTGTTTGTATAATGTGACCCCGCTGTCTCTTTATTGAAAAATGACGCAGTAAAACACGCTTTTCGGCCTCTTTGCATCCCCAACCGACCCAAGTACAATGATACTTCTTCCGGCATCCCCCCTTTATCCTTCCAGGGGCGAGAGTTTTCCGTCTCCTGGAGGCAAGGGCCTTCACTGAGCCGATGACGGCCCGTACCACGACGACCTCCACTATCCGCCGCCCCGGGTCTCGGGCTTCACCGGGGCCGTCGCCGCGCTGCTGCTGCTGTCCTTGCGGTCGCGCGGGGCGGCTCCTTGGTCGAGCCCTTCCTCGGCGCTGCGCTCCAGGAAGCCAGCCCACAGGTCTGCGAGGGACTCCTTGTGCGCCGAGGTGGGCGTCTCGGAGAAGAAGTCTGCGCTCAGCGAGGGTGTGCTGGGCGTGCGATGGAAGGGGGAGACGGGCAGGCGCAGGATATTACTAGAGGTACCCGGCCTGGAGAGGCCGGCCTGCTCGCGCTGCTCGTCGGTCCAGTTGAGGTAGCCGGCCATGACTTGCAGGATCTGGAAGCGCTTGGGGTCGGAGCGGTCCAGCGTGAGGAAATGCAAGAGGTGATTCGTCACGACTTGCCTGAGAGATGGTCAGTGATTTGGAATGAGCATTCATGAGGGAAGAGGGGTCATACCTGTCGACATTGTCTTCGGGCTTCGTCTTCTTGAGGTAGCGGAGGGCCTTGGTGAGATGGTCGTTGAGCACAATGGCTTCGTGCCGCAGTTTGCCAATCAAGAGGTTCTTCTCCTTGACCTCCTTCTCGAACGGTGCTGTCCGCTCGAGCTCCTTGGTGAGGTTCTCCTTGGCCGCCTCCGCCTCCGTGGCCCTGGCGTCGGCTTCATGTACGAGCTTCTTCAGGGCCTGGAGCTGCTCCTCGGACGTCTCGACCATCTCCCGCAGCTCCCTCTTCCGGGCGTCTTGGATCTCACGCAGCGCCTTTTGCAGGTTGTCAATGACCTGCGACTGCTGATCTCGTTCGGACGCGGTGCTCTCGTAGCCCTCTCGTAGGTTCAGGATCTGCTCCTCCAGCTCCGATACCTTCTCCACTAAGCTCTCCTTGACGGAGCGCTCCTCCATGGCGATAACCTCCCACTCGCCCATGGCGTTGGTTGTCGTCTCCACCTCCTCCTTGAGGCTGGCGACAAGCCTCATCAGCTCTTCCCGTTCCTTGACCCAATTCTGCTGGGACAAGTTGCTGCGGCTCCGCAGGCTTGACGCTTCGCGCAAGGTGTCCTGCAGCTCCTCCTTGAGCTGGGCCACCTCCTCCTCCGTCGCCTTTGCGCCATTCTGCAGCTCGTCGTTCTGGGACTCGAGCTCCTCGATACGCTCCTTTGCTTCTTCCAGCTCCGCGCGATCGCGCTTGAGCCGCTCGCCGAGTGTCGACTTGAGGTGATTAACCCGCTCGAGGAGGCTTTGGTACTGTTCCTCCGCCTGCTCCTTCGCCGACGAGGTCTCCTCCAAATCCGACTTGAGCTGCGCGACGGTATCGGTGTGCGTCTCCTGGATGGTTTCTAGTTGCTTCCTCAACTGCTCGACTTCTGCGCGCAGTGCCTCTCGTTCCTTGGTGAGGGCATCCAGCTTTGATGTAGCGTCGGAACCGGAGTCTGGCTCTTCTGCGGCCTTCTCTATTGGGGGATTCGCGTGTCCATTGCTCGTTGGCCTCTCGGTGTGGCCATTGGCGGCTGTGTCCTTGTCCGTTGGCCTGTCGGGGCTGGCCTCTTCCGTGGGTGCGGTAGCCTGTGATAGCGATTAGGAAGGGTGCACCAAGGATAGCCAGGGGGGGCATCAAGGGAGTCACCTGCACCGGGGTTTCCGGTTCATCATCGCCATCCTCGACGGCATCGGCCTGGGCGGCCGCGCCGTCCGTCTCTATGGGTTCCTTTGGCCTGTTCGCATTCTTCTTCTTCTTGCCGCTCTTCTTCTTCCCTGCGAGGTGCGCCCGTCCAGGTTAGCTTTCGCATCACATCATTTGTTTCTGGGGATTCAATCGGCGAACCTGAAGATGCGTTTTGGACCGGATCAGTAGAGGGAGCGGCGGCCGACATGTTGACTTCTCAGATGCATCGGGAGGTGCGTATAGCCCTTTGAGCTGGTGAGCGCGGACTTGGGGCTCTTTTTCTCGAGGTTCGTCAATAGATTGGAAGATGTCGACAGTTTGTACCTGGCGGGTTTGTATGTACTTACACCACGTAAGCTAGGTTCGCAAATTAGCGAGCGTGTTCACTTCCCACGCGCCAGGTGCTGATCCCCGGTCCCCCACACTTGGTCGGACGGATCCACAAAAGCACCGATAGCGATAACGAATAGCTAAGGCGCAGCGGGCATGGTGCCTCCTGCGGAAGTGCTGAGCACTAGGTAATTAGCCGAGGTCAGCGTTGCTCTCAGAGGCAGCAGTGCCCAAAGACTCGACTTATTTTTGACGGTTCTTCTACAGGGCTGTCTTTTTTCACTGCTATCCTCTTGGCGCATATTTCAGAAGAAGAGCAACGAAGCGAGGTACACAGTGTTGTTGCCTGCGGCTTCCACAGTGTTGTGGTAGATGTGAGCACAGGTTCGTTTGTGAAACGGCGGCTTCAGCGACTGGTCAACTGACTAACACGAGCCACACACACGGCTTGAGGTGTGTGCACTGTGGTTGGCTTCACCTGATTCAACTTCAAAGCAAAGCAGGCTGCCGCTGAGTTACGCACCCTGAGACTTGGACTTGCATGGCAAACGATTGTCATTTAGAGGAGACAGACATATACGAGGCGCACGCTGCTGATGGACTGAGAAATACGACGTGTGTGCCGTACACATACACGAGCCTTAGTTTTGGCAGGCCTGGCGGGTCCATGCGGCAGCTTAGTCAGTCTTATCTTATCGGCCAACGACTTCAAGAAGCGTCGGCTCCGTTTGGAAATTTTTCCCTTTTTCCTTTCTTCTTCACATATTTTACCCTTCGCTGACATCTCACTCGAGCAAGCCCATTTAACAATGACTTGGTCATTTTTGACGCTGAAGTAGATTACAATATCGCCTTTTATAATCCCGGCTCTTGCCCAAATTCAGATGGGTGCGACGGGTTCGCTATGCGCGTACATGCTAATCCATGAAACCCCAATTTTTGATTGACTCCTGAGCGACAAGTGCAGTAGAATGAATGAATACCCTGAGATGCAGAACAAGATTTTTTTTCGGTAGAGAAACACATCGTGGCAAGGGATATCATTACAAAGCTTAGGCCTTGGTCTTCCTCGTCTTGCCGCCCTTCTTCGCCTTCGCCTTGGTCGCCTTGGGCTTCTCAGCCTCAGCGACCTCCGCCTTGTCGTCCTCGGCCGCAGGGGCAGCCTCCTCCTCCGCAGCCTTCTCCTCGATCGCCTTGGGCTCCTCCGCGGCGTCGATGGCCATCGGCTCCGGCGCCGGCGCAACCGCCTCCTTCAACTTGGGAGCCTCGAAGTCGTATCCCAGCTCCTTGAGCTTCTCGGCCCGCTCTAGTCTCTTCTTCTCCTCCTTGGAGGCCTTGTGCGACCACGTCGACTCCGTCCTCGGTTTCGCGAGCTCGGTGCCGGCAATCTTGCTCCAGGGGATCTTCTTGAAACGCTTGTTGGCGCCCTTCCAGACATCCTCGTGCAATTGGTCCCGGGGGACAGTCTTGACCTTGAGGATGTGACCGAAGAGGAGGTAGCTGTCCATCGTCTTGGCGACAATTTCGGCGGTGCTCTCCTCAGCAAACTCAATGAAGGCGTAGTGCTTGCTAGCGCCAGACTTCTTGTTGCGAGCGAGCCTCAGTCGGCTGATGGGGCCGAATTGTGAGAAGTAGCCCTTCAGCTCGTGCTCGTAGAAACCGTGGGGAAGTCTCGAGATGAAGACGACGCCAGGCTCCTCCTTCTTGCCATCCGACTTTCTCTGCTTCTTCGCGAACTTCGGGATCTTTCCAACGTCCTGGCCGGACTTGAAGACGGGCCCATCCTTGGCCGGCGCATCCTCAGCGTCGGAGTCGAGGCCGGCGGCGAGGGCCTGGATGTCCGCGTCGACCTCCTCGTCAGAGTCGGCAGCATCCTCCTCCACAGCAATCACGGAAGTCTCGGCAGCCTCAGTGGTCTCGGGCTCGGCCTCCTCGACGGGTTCGGGTTCGGGGGCCGACTTCTTCGATTTCGCGTTCGCCTTGACGGGCTTCTGCTTCTTCGCCGCGACGGGCGAGGCCTGCGCCTCCTCAGGTGCTGCACGAATCTTCTGTCAGCCAATGCGCGACCGGAGCGTTCTGCTAGTCCATACCTTTGCGCTTGGTTGCCTTCTCAACCTTCTCGACCTTGGCCGCCTTCTTGGTGGCAGGCTCGACCTTCTCGACCTTCTCAACCTTCTCGGCCTTGGTGGCCTTGGTGGCCTTGGTGGCCTTGGGGGACTTCACCACAGGCTTCTCGGCCGTGACCGCTATGATAAATATTAGACATCAAACGCGGTCCAGCAGGCAACGACCAAACTCACATCTGGTTCTTTTTCTCAATTCGGGGGCCATTTTTGCGGTTTGTTCTGGCTTGCAGTCGGATGCTGGGAAATCAAGGGTACCCACACACAGACAGGTCCAGTCGCGAAGGCAAAAAAATAAAAATTTCCCAGATTCTGCCATTGAGATATGTAGGCGGTGAAGTCGAGACCCCGCTAACGCGGTGCCCCCAGCCGCCCGAGCCAGCGACTTTTTAGCGGGGCATCGGCGCTGAAGGGGGCAAAGGTGCCGTGTCTCTCAGCATCGCGACGCGCTAACCTTATCTGCTGGGCGGCTGCTTACAGCTGCAAGATACCTTGGAAGAGACACACTCTCACACTTGGTTCATTGCATTTCTTGCCCGGGGTAAAAGCCGATTGACGCCTTCCGTCTGTCTTCTCCATCAAAGATAACCTCTGCCTGGAATTCCAATAACAACGGCATATCTGACCCCCATTTCATTCAGCATCTTTTCTGCTATCTGACTGTTCCGAGAAGACGGCGTTTATTTTCACACTCACCGCAACTAAGTTTAGCAACGGTCCCTCTGGGGCAAACCACAACGGCCGTCGATCTTTGGCCAGGCACTCCGGTTGCACGAGGAAGGGCGATCGACTTTAATACGATTTTCCCCTCTTCCCACCTGGCCGCACGCACGGCTCTCTTGGCGGCACCTAGGAACAATTACAATCTTCCCTGACACGTATTTTCTTTCTCCTTACCAAGGAGACTCCAGTTCATCAGTATGGCCGGCAACGACATGGAAATTACGCATGCTGAGATGTGGGATGACTCCGCTCTCATAGACTCGTGGAATGAGGCTCTGGACGAATACAAGGTAAGAGGCCATTGGTGCCAGAGGGAGGTATGTTCTCCTACACAGGGCAGTAGCTGACTATCTTGGCAGAAGTATCATAGCATCCACGCAAAAGGAGGCAGGCTGGAAGACCTTGATCTTCAGGAGAACCCGGGCCCCCAGTACGACTAGCCCTCCTACCTTCAGGCACTCTAAAAACCCCAAGAGTAATCTCTAACATGTAATGATCGCCGCAGAACCCTCAACTCACAAACGCAAGCCGTGGATCAGCCCGAGATCGCAGAGGACGATGAGGGAGCCAACAAAACGAAGGGGGCGGGCAGCAGCGCAGATGTAAAACAACCCCCCATCAACCCCCCAGAAGAATCCGGGCAGATCAGAAAAGCTTGGCTCTCTCGTCATGCATCTTGTTTGCTTCCGCTAACATGTTCCCTGTCCCCCCAGGTCCAGCCAGACGCAGCCGGCGTGCCTATCGCAAAGGCAATCTCGGGCCACAGCGGCAACGCTCCAGGGCCTGCGACAATGGGCCCGCAAGGTCTTCTCAACTCAGGTATGTTGACGCTCCCGGCCAGAGAAGGTCGAGACGGCGAACTGCGCAGTGCCTTCCTGCTGGACGAAGGGATGAAGAGGTTGAGACTAATCTGGAGCAGTACAAGACGAAGGCTTGAAAAGGCTTTTGATGTCTTGGTATTATGCCGGATACTACACTGGATTGTACGAGGGCCAGCAGCAGCAACAGCAGCAGCAACAGTAAGCACAGCAAGAGCCGCGACAAGACAACGAGGCTGAGCGGACTCCTCTGGCATGGGACGAGAAAGAAAGGGTGTGTGGGGAATGGGGTGAGGTCGACCGTACTAGAAAGCGGCTACAAGAGAGTTTATCTGATCGACGGGCGGGTGGACGAGTCTGTAACGCGATCTGTTGCATCGTCCGATGATGTAACGGTGCCACACCGTTCCTTGTCTGAGGTTCGCCATGGCATGTGTCACGAACGACAGGAGCGTAGTTGGAGTTAACAGCCTCTTGATTCGCCATACCGGCCGTTGCCCGCGCGCCTGGCTTGGGACGGAGGAGTTGGGATGCGGACCAGGTCGGGGTCGGGCGAACTTGGGCTAGTGGAGCCCCAATGCAACCTCGTGGCTGCGACAAAATGCAGGAGTTAGCGCGCTCCTGCCCGCTACCCAAGAGTTCGTTTTGTTTCACAGTGGGCGAGTCTAGGCTTGGGTTGTTTCTCCTCGCGCAAAAGACCCTGCTAGCCTAGTCGATATTTTCACCGCGCTTCTGCAAGCCAGGACGACGACGTTGGCAAGGGTGCGGACCAAGCCCGACGTGAGTCTGGATGAGGCGACAACGGGCGGCGCAGAAGAGACGACACTGCTAGTGCGTCCCGGCCAAGACGGCTTGGGTATGACGAAGTCGGGATATTTGTTGAGATGACTCCATGTAGGGTTGCGATCGGAAACAAAGGCGCGAGGCATTGGACGAAAACATGTAGCTGCAGTCTGTATTGAGGCGGCCCTAGACATACCTTTCAAGACCGATACTCGCGCATTTTGACCTGCAAAGTACGCGCACTGCCTGTTCAAAGCTAGCAATGCAAAAGTCGGCACAAGAGCTGCAAATCTGTGCATATGCAGTTTATCAAGCGGAACGACGGCATATGCAGAGGCTCCTCTCGGGTTCCAGGCGGGCTGTCCATTGGGCCGAACCGCCGCAAGCCTACGCAATGAGCGTGGCAGGTAGCTCCGGTTCGGCATGGTATTCCGTAGACGGGCGTCCCGTCCCACGTAGTGGGTCAACACGGACCCGGAGCTGGTGGGTGGGCTACCTTAGGTTGGGCTTGACAGGAAGGAGGTCGATGCCCTCGCAGAATTCAGCACCGTCGACGTCAGGGACTGCCGAGATGGACTAGTACGACGACGCCTGGAAGCTGGGCGTCGCATTGTGCAAATTTCCCGCTGCGACGGCAGGGAACGACGAGGTGATGGCAGTGCTGGAAAGAGATCGAGCCGACCTCTAGCGCGTCTACAGAGCTGTGTCAGGACCCGGTCATCTACCGGCGGGCAAGCTAGAGAAAGACTGGCAGCCGGCCGGGTTGAGCCTGATACCTGGAGAAGCAAGGCTCATGGATGCAGAGAGTTGGGATGGGGACTGAGCCGCGGCGGGTTGCAGCGTGTGGCTGCTGACAAGAACGGGGAAGATGAGCAAGGTTGTGCGGAGATGGGGCTTGCACACCAAAAAGAAGAAGGGGAGAAAAGCAACCGCAGAATGACGATGAAGACCGGATTCGGCCAAATGTTGGTCTTGCAACTCTTGGTAAGTGGACCGGGAAGAGAGGGCCCGCGGTCAGAGAGGTGGGAAGAGGAGGAGGAGAAGGGGGAGAGAGGGGCGGTAGTGTTTCATAGTCCTCATTGGCCGTTTGAGGCGGCTGCACGCCCGGCATCAAGGTGCTTGCTGGCCCGGCTTGCCTGGTTGTGCGATGCCTTGCTATCCGTGCCGACTAATGCCGGGTTCACCAAAGGGCAGCGTGAGGAAGGCGGCACCCTCGGCATGGAGGGGGCAAAGAAGCCGAAAACCGAAGAGAACAACGAGATGAGGGTGGGAAAGCATGGCGGACGGAGACTGAAGACTTAGTAAGGGGGACAGAGACGCTTACATAGCTTGGCAGGTTCGCTCTGTTACAGGGGGCGCACCCAAATAAACAGTACCTGACAGGTCAGTCGACATATTGTAAGCACTTGGGTCCAGTCGAGAGCCCTCGACGGAGAATGACAGGGAAAAAGATACGTATCGGGCCAGCGCTAAAATAAATAAAACCAAACCTTGGTGCCTGGCAGACTTGAGGGGCCGGAATCCAAGGTTAAGAAGTAGAGTTGTATTCTGTCTCGGTGCCTGCAGGAACGGTGCAAGGTGCAGTACCTATGGTGTGAAGGAGGGTGGGACGCCATCCCGTGGCTCCGGCAGCTAAAATGCCATGTCAGAGGGGGTCCAACCACCTTAATTGGCTGCTTTAAGGTTTAGCATCCCCGGAGGCAGCGGGAGTGTTAATTTACAGAGGAGACACAAGCCTTTTTCGGGCATTTCCAGCACGTTGGGGGAGGGTCCTACGCGACATGTTGGTGTCCGCCGTTAATCTATCTGGCTAGCCCAGGTCCAGTGACGTGCATCTTCAACGGTTCTTTCCTCAATCGTGGATTGAATGTTTCCTCGTCGACCACCTACCAGACTGCGTGGCCCTCTCCAAAGTCATCCCCTCCTCCAACTACGTGCTCCAAAGCAACGAAAATCCGGCTTCGGCATCACCACCACAAGAGGCCTCCCCCCAGCATTATCAGGCCATGCCCAGCACAACCGTGACATGCAAAACCCTTGGGGTGAGGTCGCTTGAGGCCCGAGCGACCACCGACTTTGGAAGGGCCGCCAAGGGGGGCGGCCCTTAGCGAGATGCCAAAACACGACTCGAGACGATTCTGTCACAGCTCCCACCTCCCTCACCACACTAGCCTGCAGCAGCAGCACCCAAGTGACATCCGACTTTTCCATCCGTCCTTTTTTTTCTCTCTTTGTCTCTCTCCCTCCCCCCTGTCCCTTTACCCCCTGCCACACGGCTTCACGAGTTGCTCTGCATCCTCTCTCGCACTCGTGCGTTGCAGCGTCACCCCTGGCCGGGCGACTCCAGTCGAGAAGCACCCACCTCTTTGCGGCACCAAGCTTCTGGGCTGCGTGCTGCGGCATCATTGGCAGCATCATCATCCCGTCCCTTTCCCTCCGTCTCCTTGGCCGTCGTCCTTGCTCGCCCACAAATCACTGCATCCGTCATCCATCCGTTCGCAACCCCTTGGTTCCTCCCAACCACAACCCTTGCCCCGACCGCGTCCTCCACTCTTCTCGTCTTGGCTTTTTGTGCCTTATTTGCTCCAAGCTTGGGATGGCAATGCAGCGGTGGGCCTGTGCTTCATGTGCTTAATCGGACGCTGCATCCCCGAGCAACGAACAGCCCCCTCGACGCCAAATGGACCCCTGTCCCATCGCCATTCTCCTCAAGGACCCCCGGGGGCGTTGCTCAGCCGGGCTTGGCTTGGGCACTGGGGGCAAAGCTGCCCTCCAAGGACGGGCTGGCGGAAGATTTTCTCGTCCTGTTTCGTCGAGGTCGACGTTGGGGCCGGGAGGGGCTGTCCCATGAAGTCCATGACATGGGATAACAAACGGATAATGCAACATGGCTCGCGCTCCGCTCTGCCTGAGAGACTCTCGATTTAAGCTCTCCCTCTCCCCCTCATCCTCGCCGCCAGAGAGACTCCTGTTTCTTCCCCCCTCAGCTCTTCTTCATCCGCCTTGCGTCCTCACTCATTCTTGTGTGGTTTTCGTTCTCTTCGGTTCCGTGTTCACTCTTCTTCGTCACGAGCAGGCCCTCGCCATTCCAGCATTACTAAACCCTTTTATTCCTTTCGACTTACCGGGCTCTAGCAGTCTCGCATCAACCAATCTTCAGGGAAGAGAAACAATTAAAGAAAAGAGAAGGGACATAGGATCGTGCCGTCTTCGATATACAAAAGAACAAACGTCACCCTAATCGACAACAACACACCAACCGTCAAGATGAAGTTCTCCGCCGTATTAGCCCTCTCCAGCGCCGTCTTGGCCTCTGCCAAGTCGGTCCGCAACCACTACCCAGTCCGTCGAGACGGCCACAAGAAGGAGTCCTCCGCTGCTCAGCTCTCGAATCTTCCCGCGGGCATGTCCGGTTTCGGCGTCTCCAACTCTCAGGTCACCGAGGTCATCATCATCTGGGCGAACCCGGGCGCCGGTGCTCCCACAATCAACATCAACCCGCCCGCTGGCGGTGCTGCCGCTCCTGCCCCCGCCGCGCCCGCCGCGCCCGCCGCGCCTGCTGCCCCTGCTGCCCCCGCTGCCCCCGCCGCTCCGGTCACTCACCAGGCAAGTCGATTATCCGAAGTCCCACTGCGAGTTTGACTAACATTGCTCCCAAGGTTACCGTTGGTGGCCCCTCTGGTCTCGTCTTCGTCCCGGACCAGATCAAGGCAAACGTCGGTGACATGGTCGTCTTCACTTTCATGAGCCAGAACCACACCGCCACCCAGTCTGCTTTCGCGACCCCCTGCGACCCCCTGGCCGGCGGCATGAACTCTGGGTTCATGGCCAACCCCAACAACACCGTCAGCCCCCCTCCTCAGGTTGCCATGCAAGTCATGGTCTCGGAGCCTCTGTGTAAGTCACTCCAAGCACGTACTCCTCGGCCCACGCCCTCCGACTAACACGTGTCCCAGGGTTCTTCTGTGCCCAGGCCAACCACTGCGGCAAGGGCATGACGTTCTCCATCAACCCTACCGCCGAAAAGACCCAGGCCCTGTTCCAGTCCATGGCTATCCAGCAGAAGGGCAAAGGCGCTCCCAGCGCCATCACCGGCGGCACTCCTCCCGCTGCTGCCCCCGCTGCCCCGGCGGCTCCCTCCGCCGCCCCCCCTGCCGAGGCCCCTCCCGCTGCCGCCCCCGCTGCTCCCGCCGCCCCTGCCGCTGGTGAGATCCAGACCGGCACGGGACAGATCAACGGCAACGGTGCCTGCGTCTGCGCTGTTACCTGCACTGCCGGCTCGTTCCCTGCCGCCGCAGCACAAGGCGTTGGCTCCTTTGGCGGCATGGCAGGCTCTCTCCCCATGAACATGATGGAGGCCTAAAGAAGATTGGGTTACACTCCTTGTCGTGTAAACCGCTTCTTTAGTAGTCCATTTTAGCATCCGGGAAGAACCTGTTTTTTTTTAACCCACTCCGCTGGGAACGATACCACATATCCGGAGTTGTTGTTGTTGTTGTTGTTACACGTAGGAACTCACGACCTATTCTCTTTTCTTTTTTCTACCATGTAGATTTCTCATTGTTGGATGTGGAGACGAGTATAAAAAGAGTGGGATTACATAGTCCGGCCTGGAAGGCCGCGGCAGATGGCGACTCTTTCTTTTGTCTGGGTTGAGCCCGCTCCCCTTTCAGCAGAAAGAGGGAGGGAAAGGAGGGAATTTACGGGGGGTTTAGGGGATAATTACAGAGTATGACTGGTTCGTATTTCCTGGATGGAAAAACTCTTTTCGCACCCAATTAATAGGAATCAATAAATGGGACGAAGAAATGATGACGCTGAAGCCAACCTCTTGAATCCGTGTGTTCTCGGTGCGGGTGTGTTCTCAGTGCGGCGGGTGTGCTAGAGGTATCCGATTGCGATGACCGGGCGGCCTTTTGCCGATTTGGAACAACGACCAAAGCGTCCGGAGGGCGGATGGCTCAGATCCTGTTACGGGCTCATCGGGTCGTGGTTTGATCGTCCGTCAGTGAGCCGGGGCTCCCAGGCCCGCCGTCATCGGTCATGTGGTCTGCCGTTTTTCATATTTTTCCAATTTCGTTAGTGGTATCGTCGTTATTTACGCAACTTTGCGGAAGTTCCTGCTGCCGGGGAACCCGTATTGGTTGGTTGGTTGTTTGCCTCGCCTGGCCGGCTGTTTATGGTGGGATTGGATGTTGTTGACGACCGACTGACCGACCGACTGTGAGTAAAACGGGGTGAGTGCAAGGTGAGTGAGAGGTGAGTGAATGAGTGAATGAGTCAGTCAGTCAGTCAGTCAGTTAGCCAGTCAGTCAGTGAGCGAGTGAGCGAGTGAGCGAACTTGAATAGAGAATGCCCCCCCCCCGCCACCCTCCCTCTATATATATCTTTCTCCCACTGAGGTGGTTTACGCAGTATTTGATGTAAGTGTAGTAGGTTTTATTTTTTTTGCGAGTTTTTTACTGAATGTGATAGTGATAGTCCCGTCCAATGCCACGCCGAATGCACCTCCATCGCCTTGTCAAAATATAATAAAAGGGAAGCCATTAGTGAATTTCGTTTGCCGTCGTAGTTTTGCGTGTGTTCCTCCGGGAGCAAGAAAAGGGAGGGGGGGGGGGAGGAAAGGAAGGACGAAAAGGGGCGGGGGAAAGGAGAAAACTGCTTTCCCCGTGTTTCCTCTGTCTCTCCATCTCCCCCCTTCTCTCTCTACCCCCTCTCATCTCTTCCACTTTGACCTCTCCGCATTCCTCTCCTCCCCGAGAGGTTCGAGTTCGGCATCCACATGCTTACTCATCTCATCCACTACTCATCAACTGCGCCCCTCCCTCTCCTACTCCTTATCAGCAGATAGGAGTTGGTGTGAGTGCAAGATACGAGCCACGACATGAGAGCTAGGTCGACGGAGTCCAACGGGGGAAGCAGGAGGAAGCCGACTCTCGCCAATAAAAGTAAGAGAGGACAAGAGAGAGGGGGAACACACGCCCTTCTTCTCGCGCCCCGTTCTACTTCTTCTTCGCGTCCTTGCCTCCCGCTGCATCGCCTCCTCCGGCCTTTCTGGCCTCAGCTGCAAAAGAGAACGAATCGTCAGCGTTTGCGTCTCTCGCCATCGACACACGTAAGCCCACCCCTCCTTTCCCCTTCTTCAGCCGCGTTTTTCCCGATGTGACTCAGCCCCGTAAGCGATCACCGCCGTCCCCAGTCCGGATGAACGCGCGGGCGCGTGGAGGGATTCAGGGGGGCGAGGACATATCGTCCTTGCCCTCAACGGCGCTCGGTGGCCATCTATGAAGAAGGGCCCGGGGGGGCGAAAAGGGGAGAGGAGAAAAATCAAGGGCCCCCAAAAATAGGAGACAAGAACTTACCAGCAGCCTGCTTCTGTCTCATGATCTCGGCGGCGGACTCCTTTGCGCGCTGCATCTCGGTGCCGCTCATGCTGTTTCCCTTCTTCTGTACGTCCATCACCAGGCATCGTCAGTAATCCAATCGCTTTAAGTAGGCGGCCAGAGAAAAATGAAAACTTGATAAAAAACATCCAACTCCCGGGGGTGACCCGAACAAAGCGAGCTCCCGTCGTTGCCGCCCGTTTCGGCATCTCCACATTGCAGATCCGGCTGCTCCAGCCGGGGCTGGAGGGGAGACACGGGAGACAACTCCTCCCCTCCCCCCTCTGCCTCCTCCTCTTCCTCCTTGTCCCTTTAAGACGTGAGAGCGGCATGCGAGGATCACGGTAGAAACTCGCGGTGAGAGCCCGAGTCGAAGGGCGACTGCGATCGGCTGACCGATCACCAGACCACTCATCACCCATCCCCAATTCCCTCCCCAGTAGTTGCAAGCAAACACGAAACGAACAATCCGTTCCACCCTCCCAAAAAAAAGAAAAGTAATAAAATAAAAATCTCACCTGAGAAGCCAACTTCTTCTGGGCGGCCTCACGGGCCTTGTCGCGCTGGTTGCCACGGGTCATTTTGACGGGTGAGAAGGGTGGTGGGGTTGGTGGTTATCGAGTTCGCGATTGCGGAAGAGGGAAAAAAAAAAAAAAGGGAAAGTTTGAAAGGAAGGCAAGACCGTGCGGAGCCGCTTCTTTAATCACTGCGAGGTGCGTGTGTTTCGGTTGTCTTCTTCGCTATGGTGCGTGCGTTGTCCGACAGACGGGGGAGGGGGAAAAAAAAAAAGAAGACGTCAAAAAGTTCAAGAAAAGGAGGCCCTCGGTCGCGACCGGGGGACCAAAAAAAAAAAAAAAGCCTAAAAAATAAAATAAAAAATAAAAAAAACTGCGCTGGCCTTTTTTCCCCTTACCCCCTTCCCGCCCGCGCCTGCTCGCCGCGAAGTTTGCCGCACAGTGAGGCTGTGCCCACACTCTGATCAGCCGCATCAGGTGCTCTGGAACACGCCTGTTGCCGTGGGGGAAAGGGGTGGGTTCGGGATTTGGACCAATCATAGGCCGTTTCTTTTTTTTCGCGCGGAGGCAACTCCCACATGCTCCGTTGGATTCCTCGACTTGCTCCCGTCTCACTTAATTTGATCCCCTCTGTGCAACCCAAATGTGGTCGTGACTGAGCGGCTAGGAACGCAGCGTCAGGAAAGCAATAAGACCCAGTCTCGGAGAACATAATCTCATAAAGTACTTGTCACACATCACGCAGCATACAGCTCACATCATAAAGTGTCAGGGGATCCGTAAAGTTTACTCAAGAACTCGTCTTGACTGTCTGCCTAGATACATGCGCGGTCGTAGGGTGTGGTGGGCATTCGCTAAAGAGCCTACGCAAATCGATCGAACCCCCCCATGCACATCTTCACCCCCGCCGGCCAGAAAGCAAAAGTAACGCCAATTTTCATCCCTAGAAATCTCTTACACACACAAGAAAGCTTTCTCCAATCTGCAGAAGGCCGATCGAATCTGTTCCAGAAACTCCCAAGATGCGAGAGCCCATGGCCCCGCTGATGATCCTCCAAGTCTTGCCAGTTGTGCCCTCCCAATCAGAAGAGCCATGAGAGTTGGACGTCATACCACGCGGCCCATGTCGAAAAACAAGAAACGAGACGCCAACCACATGCGAAAGAGAAAGAAAGACTGCCTCTGATGCTATCATGTCCCAACGCTGGCCCCCATGCAATGCGTGTGCGTTTGGGCGACTCCCGTATAGACTTGTCAAGCCCTCTTCGGCGACGAGGCTCCCCAAATGGAGCTATATCGCAAGGCTGAGAAGGCCACCAATGAAGGCTTTCGATGCACCGGGAGGGTCATTGCTCGTATAAGAAAGAAACCAAACTCTTCCTGAAATCGTTGCGCATCCCATGATCAGCGTCGTAACTGGCATATCGTTCAGAGAATTAGGCCGGTGTTGTCGTGAGTCCGATCCAATCATGAACCAAGGAGCTGGCCGTATCCTTGGAAAGCGAGCGAGAAGAATCGAAAGCGAAAGTAGGAAATCGGAGAAAAGACACCAAAGAAAGTCGGTAAAAACAAAAGGGAAAAGTTCGTCTATGTCGATGTTCGCATCGAATCAAGTACAAGCCTATTGGAAGGCTCCGTCCGATCTGGTGACGGCTGCCGAGAAGCAGAATGCGATTCTTGTGTTTGCGCTGCAAATGCCGGAGGGGGCATCCGTACGCTGCCCGAATCCATAGTGTACACACAAAGCAAGCCTTGCAACCAGGTGCAAGACCGCCGTGCTCGACGGATGAAGAGGTGGGGGTGTGTTGCGATGTTGTATGTTGCTGGAGGATGATTTTGGTGTTTGCACAGACAGGGAAAGGAAAAGATCGTCAAGTCGTTGCTGCGTTGTCGCCGTGCTGTGTCGAAAAGAAAACCGTTGCGGAAAGCATCATGCCACCCATTATGTTTGTCGTCGAGTGCCCGAGTCACATTTCGTACCATTAGAAGTGGGATCCCGGGGTCCAAAGACGTCGACAACGCGTCGAATACAATTACAACCATTGAGACTCGCCAGCGCCCGCGTCGGCAGGAGCACCGCCGTTGGTGCGCTGCTGGGCGTTGAAGCCGTACTGCTGCATGCGCTGGTTCTGGGGACCGGGAGGGGGCACCGTGATGTTGGAGGCCGCGGGGTAGCTGGCCTGGTTGCCACGAGGAGCCATGCCGCCGCCGAGGCCGCCATTGAGCCCGTTGAGCCCGTTGCCGAAAGCGCCGCCGGGAGCGATGACGGACGTGCTGTTGGACATGGCACGGTTGTGACCGGGGCGCAGGGGGATCTGGCCCTGGCTGGGGTCCGCAGGAGTGGCCTGTCCGCTGGAGGTGGCGCTGCCACGGCCCTCAAAGGCCTGGATCTTGGCCTGGATACGACGGCCGTAAGGGGTTGAGCGGATGGACGGCAGGATGGGCCGAATGGCGTCCACGAGGCGGTACTTGCTCTGAGGGGTCGCGTACTCAAGCGCGGTCTGGATGACATAGTTGGCGTAGGAGTCGCGAAGGAGTCGCTCGATCTCGCCAGGGTTCAGAAGCTCGTCGACAATCATGTCACGGGAGGGCTCCTGGGAGCAACGCAGACACTTCTCGATGACGTTGGAGCTGAACTTGTGACGGGACAGCTGGCCGATGCGGTTCTGGAACATGCGCACAATGGGCTCGGTGAAGGAAGGCTCGTTGAGGTCGATGATGTACTGGACCACATAGTTGCCAAAGGGGTCTTGCACGAGAATCGGGGCGTGCTCGGTGATCTTGGCAATCAGCCAGACCTTCTGCTCGCCAGAGGCGTGGTCGATGCAGCGCTGAAGAACGCAGCATCCGTGGCGGTGGGTGCCGACATCAACGCAGTTGGTGCCAACAGCGTCGAAGATGAACTGGGCGTCCTGAGCGCTGAGCTTGTTGAGGCACTTCTGGATGACGTGGTTGCCGTTGAGGTCCTGGATGAGCTCGACGACCTGGAAGCGGAGCGCGTTGATGATCATCTCGATCTGAGTCGGGGTGGTGACGAACTCGATCATCTTCTGCAGAGCACGAGTGCCATGCTGGTTGAGGGCAATGCGGACCATATCGACGGCGGCATTCTGGATCAGAACGGTACGCTCGTCGTCGTTGCAGAACTCCAAAAGCTTCTGGCACAAGTAGTTGCCAAAGGGGTCCGTCATGAGCTCGATGACGTGCTGGTTGGTCTCGAGCCAAATCATGTGGACCTGTTCAGGGTTGCGCTCCTCGAGCTTCTTTTGCAGATAGCGGCAGCCGTGTTGGTCCTTGCAGAGATCGTAGATTTGTCCACCGACGTTCTCCAGGGCAAGTCCGTTATAGCGCGACATGGCTGGGGGATGTTAGTGACGTGATACGGAAAAAGGCGAGGGAGCAGAAAAAAAGAAAAAAAAAAACCGTACCTTCGTTATCCATCTGGCGGCGGTGCTGGATGACACGGGCCTGGCTGTCACGAGGCTGAGGCTGCTGGTTGTAGAGCGCGCCGTAGCCAGCGTAGTTCTGAGCAGGATACATGTTGTTTCCGTTGAGGTTCATGTTCTGCATGCTCATGGCCAACAGAGGCATGCCGTAGGGACCAGAGGCGGGAGGGCCATTGGAAGTGGGCGAAACATAGCCAGTGGGGAAGAAGCCGCCGCCGCCGCCACCACCACCACCGCCGCCGTAGCCGTTGTTGGGGCCAGCAGTGGCAGTGCCATTCGGGGTCTGGTTGCCCTGGGAAGTGTGAGGGAAACCCTGACCCGGGGCGCCAGGACCAAAAGGAGTGGCGCTGGCCTGGAGAGCCGACTGGATGGAGGGGTAGGGTCCGGCCTGCTCGCGGGCGCCGCCCATGTTGTTATCGTTGGACAGCTCACGGCTGTGGCGGCTGTGGACGGCACCAGCGGGAATGCGGCCGATGCTGGCATTGTGGTTGTGGAAGTGCTGCTGAGCGTGGTTGTTGGTGACGGAGGCGTTGTTCGTGCTCTTGACGGTGGGTACGTCGTTGGCAGAGAAGGAGCTCTGCAGCTTGGGGGGAGTGGCCATGATATGGTTATGGTTGCCGGTGGGCGAGACGATGGGACCCTGGTTATCGGAAGGGGCGTCTGGGAAGAACTTGAGATCGAGCGAGTGGCGGACAGAAGATCGGTTGCCGATGTCTCCGGAAGAGGCAGCTCCGTTGAGAGAAGACGTGTTGATAGCAGACAAGCTCTGTTGGGTTCGGTGACGGTTAATATTGCCCCAACCGTTGGAAGAAGGCGCGTCAGGAGCGGGCGAGGGAGAGAGGGCAAGATCAAGGGCAGCGGAAGATGCAGAGAGCTATACGACGCAAGCTATGTCAACACTTGAACAGAGGCTGACAGTTGTGGGTTTGTGTCGACAGTTCAAAATCCTTGCATAACTCTGACCCTGGCGCGGAAGGAACGAATGGAAGTGGTGCAAAGGAAAAAGGAAAGTTATGGGGTTTCCTCTATCGACTTGAGAGAGAGAGAAATTTGCGAACGAGGGAGGGAAGGAGAGGAAATTTCCGGGACAGGTGGGTGGGGTGAATGGGAATTGCAAAGTGAAGGCAAGGTTTGCAAGGTGCGGTGCTGTTGCTTGCGGCTCGCACCTTCCCGCCTTGAGGTTTGGGACTCAACCTCAGTCAACTACCGAGGAAAACATGTGGGCTTTCTAAGTCGGCCAAATATTGGCCACTCACATGCTTGCCGCGTTGGATAATATGAGAGAATGGGGACTGAAGAAGAAGACGAAATGTCACTTACCATTTGATCGTCGCGGCGAACCAGGGTCGGGAAGTTGTCGTCGCCGTTGCCCTGTCCGTACTTGGAATCGCCGGAAGCATCCTCCTCGCCAAAGAGGAAGCGAGCAGTGCCGGTCTGGTCAAGGTCGGAGCCGTAGAGCCCGGTTCGGGAGCGGGTGACGGGCATCGAGTACCTGTTGTAGCTGTCGGAAGAACCAAAGTCAGCCATTGCTCAAGTTGATGTTGCTGCTGTGGTCAAGTATGTAGAACTGGTTGGACAAGTCGAGGGCCGCTTCGGATAGAAACGAAACCGCAGAGGGAGTCGCTTGCTGGCTGTATGAATTGGCTCTGGGCGGGTCTATTAAGCCTTCCAGACTGTAAGAGACTTTGCGCGGGCGGGTAGGTGCCACGGTTGGATCGATGTATTTGAGCTCCGCGGGATTGTAAAAATAGACCAAGCGCGTGAGAGTTTTGTTGCGTGAATGAAAGCCCAGAGTCACAAAGTTGTCTTGCGACGTGAGTAAATGCGCGTGGGAGGTGCGTTGTTGTCGTTGTCGTTGAGTTCTAGCTTTGAACGTTGGAGGTTGAAGAATTTGGAAAGGGCTCGAGGCTCGAGGTCCAGCTTTTCATCAACGGGTGGGCCGAAGAATCCAGAGCAAAGCCAGCGGGGGAAGGGAGTAACCGTTGCGCCTTCTGGTTGGGCAAAACCTCCAATATAGCCAGATGTTCGTCCTCTCGGCCATACAAGACGATTTCAACAAAGCCAACATCGCCAAGCATCACCATACTCACCCAACGACTTGTCCACGATAGCATACAGCAAAGGTCACGGGACTTACGCATTGGAAGACCGATGGCTGGTCGGGTCCTGACGGACCGCCTCCTCCTTCTCATCCTCGTCGCTGTTTCTGCGGGAGCCCGGCACGGATCGGGACGGCAGGTGGTCGTCAAAAGTGAAGCGTGACTGCATCAGGGTCGACTGAGGAGAGGTGAGCTGCGATCCCGAGCGGCCAGGGCGGTTGAACAGGCCGGGGGGCGAGGTCAAGCTGGAGGTCGAGTATCGGTTCGGGCGCGAGAACATGGTGGGGAAGCCGGAGGACTCGTGATATTCGGGCGGCGTCGTGGGCTCCGACTGATGGCCATGGCGGAGGTCGTCCTGCATCTTGGCAAGCTCCATCTCCTCGCGACGCTGCGCCTGCTCCAGCTTCTGCATCTCCATCTCGAAACGGCGTCTCTGTTCGCGGAGTCTCTCATACTCAACCTTCTTTTTCTCAATCTGGTTCAGCTGTTAGCCTGGCCCCCCTCAAACGTTATCCGACTGTCTGGGGTTTCGTGGCGCCTGCAGACTGTCTGCCGCCATTATTCCACCGCGACCGAGCAAGGGTCGAGGGCGGGGCAGTGGAAGACCACATACCAATTGAACTTTGTGCAAAGTCTGGGTACGCAATGCAATGTTAGCCGCATTCTCACAAAATCTCGGCGCGCCATGGGCTAACGAAGCCGCGGGCGGGATTGCGCAAAAGAGCCGAAGTCCAATGCAAGAGGAACAGACGTACGTTATAATCCTGACCGCCGAGGTCAGGGCCGCGCTGGCCAGTAATGGAAGACAATGTTGGTACACGCCCCGAGTCGGTAGTGAAGCGGCGAGGCAGGGCACCTCGTCCATCGTGGGCCTGAACAGGCTGGGGCAGGCGATTGCCGTTCCGCGGAGGTGAGACAAATGTGTTCATCGTGGGCTCGTTACGGGGGGATTGTTGGGATCGGAAGCGCAGTTCGTCCATGGTTCGGCTTATTCCGACAACTCGTATACACGGCGCAAAGGGGCCAAAGTGCGGCGGGTTCTATCCAGCTGCTGGCATCCAGTAAGAACGGCGGTCAGCGACAAATGCATGCAGGATTTGAGGAAAAGGCCGGCGCAAAAGGCTGCTGTAGGTGGATTGGGAGCGACGGCGGTGACGACAAGAAACACAGAACAGAGCGAGGGCTGCGGTTTTGGAAACAAGGAAAATCGGAGGCGGGGTGCGGATTTGGCGAAGTCGGGTGGTACTGGTCCGGGGGGTTCTTTTGGTCTTCCCCAAATGCGGGCGGCAGTCGGTGAAGCACTGAAGACAAGGAGGATGATGGCCGAGGACCCATGGCAGCAGCTGAAGCTACGCGGGCAGCGTGAGACTCTAGTGTCTCGCCTTGCAACTCCTGCCTTTTCCGTGTCTTCAAATCGCATCCCGAAATTGTCGTAGTCGTTGTTTCTTCCTCATCTGCCGCGCACCCCTACCTCTTTTTTTCTTCTTTTTCTTCTCTTCCTCTGTTGTCTGGCAGGCCGGCTTTGCGGTGTAGTTTGGCGTCAAGCGGTAGACCTTGGGTGCGCTTTGCGCATTGAAGCCCGGCGAACAGATAGGCTTGCTGAGTTGACGGCAATCTGAAAAAAGGGGACCAAAAGTGTTTCCCCTCTCTGTGTGTGTTTCTTGTTGCCATGTCGCAGCTACTCCCAATCGCAAAGCTCGTGCATCCGTCGATGTGGATGCAATACAGCAACCGAGCAGCACAGCGGAATAAAATAATGGAAACTCACCTTTTTCGTTTTCTTCCTTTCTGCTTCTTGCCCAGTCCAATACAGAGTATACACTCAGAAGATAGTCTCACACGTCGCGTCCTGGAGAGCCAGGAGCGACAGGCTGGAGAGGGGTTTGGAATACAAGGACACACAAGATGGTGTACAGAAAGAGACTGGGCAAGAAACCGACAAACGTGGGGAGAAACGAAAGAGCAGGTTTGGAGGATAAGAAGGTAATGTAGCGATTTTTAGGTGTGGGAGACAAGCACGGTTGAGAGGGCGTGGCAGGCCAGACGGCGGCCCAAGATACCCCTGCACTGACGACCGGGGGGGCCCATTTGACGGGGGCCACATCGCAGAGGAACCACAGACTGGAACCACAGCATCTAACTCGCTGGCCTGGGCAAGCTTGGGGTGTCTGGTGCCCAAGGGACCTGGCAGGCAACTGGTGACGAGACTGTCCCCTCTCTGCTCAGAGACTCTCTCAGTGACTGCCCGAGCTAAGGCAGGCAAAGTACCTTGCGCCGTATTGCGGTACCACGCTTTACCCTGTCCCTGGCCAGGGTAGCGCCCCAGTCCATCGCCCGCCGTACCTGGCCAGGTGGGAGGGAAAGTTGCGGGTATCCAAGAGCAGGTACAAAGTCTGGACAGCATCGTGCGTGCACTATAACCGCGGTGCATGTGGCCAATGTTGGATGGTGTCCTGACGCGCAGCTTGGGAGCATTCGGCATGTCTCTTCCCAGAAAGGCAAAATGGCCAGTGAAAGACCATGGGCGCCGCCTTTGGGAACCCTGTTCAAACCATCCCGCGCCCAGGAGGAGCATTGACATACAGCCGGACAGAGCAAGGTTGCACTTGGTTCTCTGGTACCTCGCAGGTGCTCCAATACATGCTCCAACCTCACCGTGCTGTTTTTCGTCCGGTGCCTTGCGAGCCGTAGCGGTGAAACTGCACAACGGCAAGCCGTTTTTGAGCTGGCTTATGCCTCCTACCGTCAGTTTTCGGCTTATTCGGTCGTGTCCGGCTTCTTCTCGTGGCATGTAAGAGGGTGAGCATGCCAGACAAACCACTACTACCCCTCCACTTCCTTCTCTCTTTACCCCCTCCCCCTCCCCGTCCCCCTCCTCCTTTGGTAAGGGAGGGGCTGGCGCACTAATAGCCACAGAAACCGCCGAGTCTAGCAGGTCGGAGGTCGGAAGACGTCCGTACTAGTCCCAGTTGATTGTCTTGTTCCGCGTCCTTGTCAGGGGCTTTCTTCTCTTGGGTTCAGTGCAGAGCGGTTGGCCCACAGCCCACGCTTGTCAATCCTGTGCGAGCGCTGACGACAGAAATGGCTTTTGTCAGTGCATCGGAAACTCTATCTCGGTCTGACAGGAGGTCCGAGATCCCCTTTTGTGCAAAGTCTGTTCGTTTCCACGTTGCTTTCCGTTGAGTCTCAACCGGCTTGTCACCGATCCCTCACTTCGTCTTCTTGCTTGGCTCTGTCGAATTGCCAATCTGCCAGCTAGTCCTCGATTCCTTGGGGGGTTACCCTGTACGTAACCTCTTCTTGCGCTGTCTGCAAAGCAAACCTCCAAATCAAGGTCTTGCATGCCTCGTCAGGCGGTGAAGCCGTAGCCCGTGCTGTGGGCTGTCGAAGCGACAGTCTGTGCCGCGCACTGCCTGCATCGCATCGCTTTTCGGGACTTGGTTAGCCCTGTGCGACGGCGACGCACTTTCCCCAGATCAAGCGAGAACGCGTCGAAAACATCTCGACTTTTTATGCTAGGGCGGACACAATGTTGTGACGGTCCCATGCTCGGCTGCGGCTGCAACGCTCTGCCCGCAGCATGCATTGTCAAAATTGTCCATGGTTGATTGAAAGGAAGAAAAAAGAGGACAAGGACTGACGATATGTCTGTGCCACAGCTGTCGACGATCTGCTGAATCGAGTGGGCAGACCAGGGCCGCTCGCCAACCAGCAAGATGTGCACATGGGGTATAACATCGGGTTTCGTTTGACACTTTAGGCCCTGCCATTGGCCTGCCCATTCAACGACAAATCACATGTAGGTGGGTTTCATCTACCGTTAATAGCGGCCTTGACCGTTCGAATCAACAATGAACGCTCTAGTCTTCTCAAGTGCCTTTCCGGTCTGTCGTCGACTATCAGGTTGCGGTGAAAGCCATGTTGAGACAAGTGGTGGAATCGCCCTAATTGGTCCACGCCGAAGAGATGGCTGTCCTTGAGCAGCGATATCCCGCGGGCCTTCCATAGTGAGTATGCACACCAGCCGAGGGAAATGGTTACAACCCGCCATCGGTGAACCGCTGAATGGGGCCTCAGAAGATTGCTCAACCTTCAAAATCAGGTTCATCCTTGCCTTGCCGCTCTGCAAGATCAAAGCGTCCCACCTAAATTTTCTTCTTGTTTTTTTTTCCCCCCTTCGCAAAGCCGCTGGCGGGAGGACAGGGTCCTCCCGACCTGGGGTTTTGGGCCGGGCTGGGTAGCGCGCGAAACACCAGCCGCTTGCCAGACGAGGGGAACTTGGGTGGGGAGCAGACTGCGGGCTCACCCAGCTCGGGTTTCCGAGTCCAAGGAACGATGCCTTGCAGCATCATATGCATGTTGAATTCGCTTAAACAAAGTCAACATGTGTGTGCCTTAGGGCTGCGGGTTAGTCTGGTCTTCGGAATCTACAAAGGGCTGTATTTTCCTGCGGGTGAGTCAACGAGAGGTACACCTGGCTCGGCATGGCGGGCGGTATGTAGCTTTGCAGCATCAATCTCAGCACAACTCTAACAAGCTGGGCTTCCAGAGACATGCGTGGTCTGCCCCGCGATTTAGGCACGGCTGTGCAGCAGCAGGCAGGCAGGCTTGTCGGTGCCGCATCTCGTACCGTCGCTGGTGGGCTGGGAGGGTCTCGAGGTGACTTGCATCTTCCCACTTCCCACACGACAGGCGGCTTGCGAAGATCCATGTTTGGGGGCAGAAGCTCCAGGGCTTCGTCATAATGCCGCCGAAGGGTCTTGAGCGGCGCTCAAATGGATCGTTGAATGGTGAAAATAGCGAAAATAGCAGTCAGAGAAACTGATTAGTTGGGCGGTAAGCATGGGCTTTCGTAGGCTTGTAGCGGCTCGGTTCTACACCGACTTTTAGGGCCCGCATTGAGTGGACTATCTGCGAGTCTGCGACAAAACAGGCGTTGAAGGCGGCATTGGCGCGGAGAGTGACCAGACAAGCTCCAGACTCGGACCGCGGTGACTTATTCAGACCGGCCCTAAAGGTAGCTTTGTACCTCACCAGTGGGAGGCTTAAGGGCAGCGAAAGGTGTTCTGGCTGTCGTCCCATGTCACTTGCAGGATGCTTGATGGCGGATCCTAGCAGATTGACGATGGGCTAGAATGCTGAATGGCCTTCCATCTGCCACTTTCTGCGCTAGCCCGAGGAATGTCGGCTCGACGATCAGTTAGTTCGGATATTCCCTCGCCACCCCTTTTTTTAATTGCCAGAATGACACTGGTCCCTTGTCGTTGGTGAAAGGTTCCATCAGGCAAAGGCGGCAAATCCCTTGGCTGGCTCTCCTGCGTCGTGATACCCCAGCAGGAGGACCCTCTCCGATAACAAAGCGGTTGGACCCTCGATCCGCCGCAGAGTTCGGGGCCGCAGGTCGTGACTCGCGGGGTCGCCCTCTTGCATCATAGTAGAGAGGCCTGGCCCAGAGGCCGAAGTCGAACGTGGTTGTATCCAGGTCAACCGTGCCGTTAACAAGGCCGGGCTTACGCCACGTAGAACGGCCCAGGGGCTGGTGAGTACAGCGGAAGAGGGCTGATGTCAACGCAACGCCCTTTCTCCGGGTTGACTCTGCACCCCCTGATTAGGGTTGGTGCTCGTGGTCAAGGTGCGTGGTTATGTAGATGCTTCGTTGCATCGCGGGGCAGCCAGCTTCAGTACCAACCGACCAGGGTCGGACATCTGGAGTCGAAGAGGGGGGCAATTGCTGCTGATGCGCTGCAACACGACTTGCCACATTTTTCCCTCTGCCAACGCAACATGCAGCCGACGCCGCCGCATCATCTGCTGCGGGTCGTACTGAGGGAAGCCCTGCGGGGAGGATTCTGATCATATGCATGTGTGACGACAGACCCAACCATGCCACAAGAGAGGGAGTAGTGTAGTTGTAGAGTGTCGTTGCAAGGTGTGGAGGCAACTCTGATGATACAACAGCGTAAAGTCTTGTCACTTCTACCTCCAGACTCGGTAAAGTTGAATTTTTCGAGTAATTCGTCGGCGCCGAAGCAAAAGCCGGGCGAGAACAGACAGGCAATGAAAGTCTCGCATGCATTCCAACGGAGCGACGAGGGTACAAAAAGAGGCTTTTGTCAGGCGCGAGGAGGGGTAAAGTATGAGGTAGAGAGAAAAGATGCTGGATGGCGGGGCTTGCAGCAGACAACCAGGCACCTTCTCCCCTCCCTTGCCCAGACATGGCTTCCCAAAGTCCTAGAATGGCTATAGCCCCACCCCCTTCCTAGTACATGGTATCGTCGACCACATGAGGAAAGTGTCTAAAGTACCTTGTCACCATGCCTTGAGGTGTTTGGATGCACTCTGTTTGACTATTGGAAACCCAGAGGCTGAGATGGGTGATATGTGGTCCGTAACGTCCAGCTCGTCGCATTCCAAGTACCCGCTTGCTGTGACTATGATATCAATTAAAGCGCAGTCTGACTCCATGTCTACCTATGGGAAAGTCACTGGACGGCAATGCGCTGAGCAACGTACGAGTCGGGCTCGCGGGCGGATGTCTACACAGGGTTGAGCAGAGACTGAGCTCACAGATGAAGTGACCAGAAGCCGATTGGCCTCCGCCTCCGTAAGGTTCCCAGGCCCCTCATGCCACTATGGAATCTCGCATGGCGTGTATAACAAGAGAACGCTGCAAATTGCCCTTGTCCAGATAGAGATGCCTGAGTCAACTATACCGCAACTAGACTGGGGACTAGGTATGTCAGCAGGTTGGGATGAACGGCCTGGAAACCTTAGGCAAGACTTCATTCAATCAAGGCCCCATGTGCCTGTTGCAAGAATATGGCCTCTGGCCCAACCCGGTGTGGCTCACCTCGGTAAGCAGAGGTGTGGCTCCGCTGAGAGATGATGTCCTATCTACACGTGACGTCTTCTTATCGCAGTCAACATCTTCATGCAGATGAGAAAAGACCAGAAGCCAGTAGCCAGAAGCCGAATTTCATCAGTGTTGTCTTGGTGACCGCCGGAAGCATCCGGAGAGGGGCATATCATAAGACTGAAAATAACTATAAACCTAAATGATGGATTCCGAGGTAAAATAGCAGTGAAGATACATACAGAATGCCCCTCTGGTTGGGCGTCCAAGTTTTCCAAAAAAAAAAAATTGCTTACTAAGGCGGTCTGCAATTTCATACCTGGGTAGTACAACCCGCGTCGCGACTGTAGTGGTCGTGGGTGGGGCAGCTGGCAGCACCCGGCATCGCGGGGCCAAACTTTTCTGCTGCCCGCCACCTTCCTCAAACTCACGATGTGACTCGACCCTGACTTCACCTCAAACCTTCCGCGATAGACCCCCTTCGCGCTGTTGACGTATTCAACACATGATGTTTGCGGGACGCCGACGGTGACACCCAAAATGCAAGACGACGGCTTCGAGGCTCTTTTGGAGCCTTTCTACAACGGAAAGAAGCTCACAGATCCCATCTCGACCAAGGAAGACAAATTTCAACTTTTGCCCGCCTTTCTCAAGGTCAAGGGTCTCGTCAAACAGCACATTGACTCGTACAACTTCTTTGTCGAGAACGAGATCAAAGAGATCGTCCGCGCCAATCGCATTGTCAGGAGCGACGTGAACAGCTCTTTCTGGCTTGAGTATGCAGCCCTGATATCCGCCTTCGTGGGTTTTTCTAACCTGCTCCCAGGTTCACTGATATCAGAGTTGAACGGCCCAGTCGTGTCGACTTCAACGACATCAGAGCTCAGAATGAGGTATCTCCAATGGAATGTCGCCTGCGCGACATGACCTACGCCGCGCCCATCATGGTCGACATCGCGTACATCCGCGACAAGTCCAAGATTGTGCGCAAGAACGTCCCTCTAGGCCGCCTGCCTGTCATGCTGAAAAGTTCCATCTGCCGACTTGGCGGGGCGAACAATGCGGAAATGTCGCGCATGAATGAGTGTCCTCTGGACCCTGGCGGCTACTTCATCATCAACGGTACTGAAAAGGTCATTCTTATTCAGGAACAGCTCAGCAAGAACCGTGTCATCGTCGAGGCCGATGAGAAAAACAGCGTCATCACAGCCTCGGTTACCAGTTCAACGCACGAGCGCAAATCCAAGACATACGTCACGCTCAAAAAGGACCGCATCCTTCTGACGGCCAACATCTTGGTCGAAGGTATCCCGATCGTCATTATCCTGAAGGCATTGGGAGGCCTTTCAGACTACGAGATCATGCAGCTCGTTGCCGGCGACAACGGAAAGTATCAAGACGAGTTTCTCACCCAGTTCGAGGAAGCCACCAAGGTTGGCGTTTATACTCAACAGCAAGCCCTGGAGTACATCGGCGCGAGAGTGAAGATGGGCAAGAGCAGAGTCCCCTTTGCCGCACAGGTCCGACGAAACCATGTCGAGGAAGCCCTCGATGCCTTGGCAAACCTCATTATTGCCCACGTCCCTATTGAAGGCCTGGACTTTTACCCCAAGGCGGTCTATGTGGCATTCATGACGCGCCGTGTGCTCATGGCGCAGGCCAACCCAAGCCTTGTTGACGACAGAGATTTCGTCGGAAACAAGCGGCTCGAATTAGCTGGTCAGCTTCTCTCCTTGCTTTTCGAGGATCTTTTCAAGCAGTTCTGCAGCAACGTCAAGAGCAGCATCGACAAGGTGCTGAAGAAAGACAACCGAGCCGTTCCTCTCGACGCCGTCAACATGATTAGCAACCATGCCAACATGATCGGGCAGGGTATCAACCGGGCAATCCAGACGGGCAACTGGACTGTAAAGCGTTTCAACATGAATCGAGCCGGTGTCACACACGTCCTCAGTCGCCTCAGTTACATCAGCGCTCTCGGCATGATGACGCGAATCAGCAGTCAGTTTGAAAAGACCCGCAAAGTCAGTGGTCCCCGTGCACTTCAACCCTCGCAATGGGGTATGCTGTGTACTTCAGATACACCGGAAGGTGAGGCCTGCGGTTTGGTCAAGAACTTGGCACTCATGACACACATCACGACCAACGTCGAGGAAGCGCCCGTCAAGCGATGGGTCTTCACGCTTGATGCTGGCGTGGAACCCATTAGGAACTTCTCTGGCGGTGAGATGCACCGTGAGAGCTCATACGTCATCCACATCAACGGAACGCCCTTCGCATTGACTAGATACCCGAAGCGGTTTGCCGGCAAGTTCAGGACAATGCGAAGACGCGGCTGGATCTCCCCATTCGTCAGCATTCACATCAACAACCACTTCAACGCAGTCCATATCGCAACCGACGAGGGCCGCATTTGCCGGCCCTATATCATCGTCAAGAATGGCAAGCCTAAGCTCAAGGAAGAGCACCTGCGACTCCTCCAACTCGGAAAGGCCACTTTCGACGACTTTTTAACACATGGCATTGTTGAGTATCTCGATGTCAACGAAGAAAACGACACCCTCGTGGCGCTCTACGAGAAGGATGTTACCCCTCTCACCACCCACATGGAAATCGAACCCTTCACCGTTCTTGGAGCGGTCGCCGGTCTCATTCCGTTCCCCCACCACAACCAGTCACCTCGAAACACCTACCAATGTGCCATGGGTAAGCAAGCTATTGGCGCAATCGCATACAACCAGTTCAACCGTATCGACACACTCCTCTACACACTCGTCTACCCGCAGCGGCCAATGGTCATTTCCAAGACAATCCAGCTCGTCAACTATGACAAACTCCCAGCCGGGCAGAACGCAACAGTCATCGTCATGTCATACTCCGGTTACGATATTGAGGACGCGTTGGTTCTGAACAAGGCGTCCTGCGACCGTGGCTTTGGCCGCTGCCAAGTTTTCCGCAAGTACACGGCCGAGTTGCAGAAATACCCCAACGGCCGACGAGAACGTATCGGAGACCCGGTCAACGACGAGAATGGCAGGACGACCAAGCACGAGGCGCTGGACGACGATGGCCTGGCAATCGTAGGCTACAAGGTCAACTCGGGCGAGGTCATGATCAAGAAGGAAACGCCGCTTGACACCGGGTCTACTGGCATCGGCATGGACCGCGGACCCAGCGAATTCCGTGATTCTTCGATCTCGTACAGAATCGCGGATCCCGCATACATTGACAAAGTCATGGTTTCGCACACCGAGAGGGAGACGATGGTGGTCAAGGTTCAAACACGACAAACGAGAAGACCTGAGCTCGGAGACAAGTTCTCATCCCGTCACGGACAGAAGGGTGTTGTCGGAATTATCGTTGATCAGGAAGACCTGCCGTTCTCGGACACGGGCCTGGTCCCTGACATTATCATGAACCCCCACGGTTTCCCCTCACGTATGACAGTCGGCAAGTTGCTCGAGTGCTTGACCGGCAAGGCCTCAGTCTTGGATGGGCGAAAGGACTACGGATTCGGCGACGCCTTCCGTTCTCACCCCCTAGAGCAGATGAGCGCTGCCTTGGTCGACCATGGTTTCTCATGGGAGGGCAAGGACTACTTCACTTCGGGTATCACCGGAGAGCCGTTGGAGGCGTACATCTTCAACGGACCCATCTACTACCAGCGCTTGAAGCACATGGTCCAAGACAAGATGCATTCTCGCTCTCGTGGTCCCAGGGCCATCCTCACACGCCAACCGACCGAAGGTCGTTCGCGAGACGGTGGTCTCCGTCTGGGTGAGATGGAGCGCGATTGTCTGATCGCGTACGGAGCTTCCCAGCTTCTCCTGGAGCGACTCATGATCAGCTCCGACGGAACACAAATCGACATCTGCCAGCAATGCGGTCTGTTCGGCTACAAGGGGTACTGCCACACGTGCAAGAGCACCAGGGAGGTTACGCAGATGACGATGCCGTACGCCGCCAAGCTTCTGGTGCAGGAGCTCATCAGTATGAACGTCGGCGTGCGGCTGCAGCTCGAGGATGAGTTCCCTCACCCGAGATAAGGAGGAGGTGGCGCGGCGTGTATAATACCCAAAGTGTATCACGAGAGCCCAAGGTCTTTGGAGTTTTACAAAACGGTGGTGGTATTTGGTCCCTAGAGAATAGATAGCATACGAGCAACGTCAATATCAATCGGGAAATTTCCGCAGGCATTCATTTGGATTGGGCTCCGTCATTCTAGTGTGGGATTCGGCGGTTTCTAGCTTTGCAGCTTCGAATGTATGTTCAGGGCAAGTCCAAGTCGGCCGCCACCTCCGGCCCCCAGTCGAAGTGGGTCCCGTCCGGACGTGCGGGTCTTTTATCCGCACCCCGGCAAGCTTTGGCCACGAGGTACCTGGACCTTGGGTTATCCGAAGCTTAGCTCTCCCCTTCCAAATTTATTCCGTCGCTTCCTCCGCAACCCGCTGCTGTTCCTGACATCATTCCCCTTCGCCTATCGCCCTCATCATTTCCCGCCAACAAACACCCGACGTATAGGCTTCTTTCCCGACATCTCAATGCATCTGCCTCGCAGTCATTTATGATCACCGCCATCCAGGACCCATGGCCGCTTTGCGCCTCACCTCGGCCCCCGGCGTCCGCGCCGCCGCGACGTCTCCGCTGAGCTCGCAGCTGTGGCCCAGCGCAACCGCGAACGCCGCCACCGTCCCGACGGCAACTGTTCCCGCCGTGGCAGTCGCTGCCGCTGCCGCCGTGGCCGCAACGACCGCCGCGGCATCCCCGACCTCGCCGCAGCCGCCGTTCGTCCTCGTGCGGGACAAAACGAAGCAGCGAGAGCCCCCGAACCGTTACTTCAACCCCTCGAACGCCACCCTCTCCGATGCGGGCGGGAAACCCGGCAAGAAGCCGGGCGACGAGAACAAGGCCAACCTGGGCAAAAGTGCGTACCCTCCCCCTCCCTCCCATTCCCCTCCTCTCTCTCTCCATCCCCCCTTTCCCGGCCCTTACGACTTTTGGCAGCCGGCTAACACGGCGACCCCACACAGCCCTGCGCATCCTGCAAGACCACCTCCCGACAGTCCTCCAATCCCCCCTCCCGCAAGAGATCCTCGCCCCCAACATCTCGCTCCACCTCTTCCCGACGACGCACCCGCACTTGCCCACCGTCTCCGGCCGCGTCGCCTACACCGCCGCCCTCTGGACCTCCCCGATCGCCTGGAACCGCCTGCCGCTCGTCGGCAACGTGCGCCTGTCCATCATCTCGGAGCGCGTGACCAAGCAGCCCCTCCACTTCGCGCCCCTCCGCCCGGGGGCGCTGCCGGAGCAGCTGGTCGTCAGGTGGTGCGCTCCCGACAGGGCAGGCAGGAGGAACGGCTCCGCGGGCTCCTCTGCCGCTGCGGCGGCGGCGGAGGGCGCCGCCGGCGTCGAGGATGCCGGGGACAAGACGTTCACGGGCATTTTCGTGTTTCAGTTCGACGCCGAGGGGAGGATAGTGAGCCACACCATCGAGACGGTGCAAGAGGGGGGCGATTGGGAGAGGGGCGTCGGCGCCAAGGTCGTCGGCCTGACGGATTGGCTCCTGGGCGGGATGAGGAGGGGGCCAGACAGCCCCAGCCCCGCGTTCGAGGGCCTGGGGAAGGAGAGGGGATAAGACCCCCCCGCTCCGAGTCGGTTCGCGAAAGATTGCATGGCTTACCTTTTTTTTATATTTACTCGAGGGGGGTTCCGGCGGGACGGGCGTAACGGAAACGGCGTTTGGGATGTTTGGGGGGGCATAGCAATTTTCATCATCATCGTTAAGCGGGCGGCATAGCAACCCACCTCCCCTCTATTCATGTATACTACTGTATAACAGCCACAAAGAAAACCCCACCAGCAAAACCAAACTCCATAATGATGCCCAAAGATGAAAATACAAAAAAAAAAAAAGTGGATGGTGGGACAAAGAAAAAGGGGAGGGAGGGGGAAGGGGTTTGCTGTGCGTATGCGTCCTCTGCACGCGTCCCCCCGCCCGCGGGACTACCTCCTGCCTCTCCCCCCGTCGTCTTCCTCGGCGTGGCACGCCATGACGTCGGCCAGGTCGGCCTCCTTGACGAGCAGGATCTGCGTGTCGGCGAGGCTGGAGCTCGTGACCGTGGTGCCCAGGATCCAGCCGTTCCAGATCTTCTGCATGACGTTGTCGGTGCTCAGCATGAGGCTCCCGTGCATGGCCTCCTCGTCGCGCGGGGTGACGGCGACCATCAGGCGGCGGGCGCCCGAGAAGCGGTCGACGACGTGCCACAGGCACCCGAAGATCTGGTCCGACTCCTGCTCGGGGTAGTGCAGCTCCTCGAAGGCGCAGGCCACGTGCCGCACGCGCCGCGTGTCCTCGCGGCGGAGGAAGTAGACCATGGGGCTGTTGAAGCCGTACTGGTCGTAGGCCTCGAGCTCGCCGACGAGGTAGAGCGCGTCGAGGCGGAAGTTGAACCACGCCCGCGGCGGCCGCGCGATCGGGGTCTCGGACAGCAGCGCCGAGATCTTCCACCCGAAGGCCAGCTCGTAGTGGCCCAGGCCCACGGCGCGGGACTCGCGGCACACGAGGAGGATGACGGGGCACGTGGGGTTGAAGACGGTGGGGCCGGCGGCCGGGTCCGCGGCCGGGCGCGGCGAGGGCCAGGACGCCGCCGCCGCCGCCGCCGAGCGCCTCGCAAACGCCTCGCGCCTCGCGGGCAGCCGCCCATCGCGCTCGAAGCAGCACGCCGTCACGACGCGGGGGGCGACGAGGTAGGACCAGATCTTGAGGCGGATCTCCGGGGGCAGGTCCGGGAAGCGGTGGAAGCGCGGGAGGGTCGTGAGGGCGGCGGCGGCGGGGGAGTCGAGGCCGTCGTCGAAGAGGGAGAACTCGAGCCAGAACTTTGAGCTCGAGATCCGCGCGTCCAGGTGCGCCTCCTCGTCGGGCACGACGGGCGGCGGGCTGGCGGCGGCGGCGGCGGCGGCCTCGGTGTCCATCTCTCACAGGGCGAAGGGGCGGGCCGATGCGAGGTGGGATGTCAGTGGAGGAGTCGGCTGCCCCCTTCCCCGGATGAGATGAGTGGCTGATGTCGAGGATGTATCTCTTGTTTTGTCTCGATTCCTAAATGTGGTGTATTCCGACTATGCGATTCGTTTAGATTATCATGACAAAATTATCATGACATGAGCGTCGAAAAGGGCGAGACCTCTCGGGGATACGGGCGAGAGAGAGGCGAATGAGACGGATGAGGTGAGGTTGGAAAAGGGTCCGTGGCCGGAGCTTTGCGACCGTGGTAGCAAACAGCCCACTTTCCTATTCGGGCCAACTTCTTGGCCACCACCCTCGCCTCCTTCGCTCGGCGTTACGTAGCGAATCACGTCCGCACTCGCCGCGCCCGGCCCGCCGTCCAAAGGCGGACTGAAGTGGTGGTCGATTATACCTGTTTTTGCCTCCATTGAAAAATAAACCTGTTTCAAAACATTCTTCTCTAGGTATCATGTTACTGTTGCCCTGTACGGGGAGAACCTTGTTTTAAGACTCCGGAGGGGTCGTTGGGTTGCAATGGCACTCACATTATTGGCCGTGGCCATGTATCTATAAGAACTCTATAATTTTTTGAAGATGCGACTAATCGATCATATGGCTCGTCTCAAACCGGGTGCGTAACTCCTCCAGCAACCCATGCCTATCAGTTGGGCGCCTTGTATGTCCGTGTCATCACCCACCCCCTTTGTCTAACCGCGGGTGCCCAACTCCTGATCCACCAAAACAAAAACCAAGAAATCTATAAATGGGACATGCGAAACCTCCTTTTCTATAGCCGCTGGCCGCCGACCTACTGCAAAGTCGGTTCCCCGCCTGACTGGTGCTGTCTGGTCGTGATATTCTCCGACGCCCCGCGCTTGCGGAAAAAGCTAAGGAGGTATACGCCTTCGTAGATTTCATTATCACGCTCGTCCTCTCCCTTCGAGGCCTTATTAATGTACACATTGCCCAAGAAGGATGCAACTATTGCGCACTGGAACGTGTGTTAGATGACGGGCGACCACTGCTCGGCTGACTTGGGGCGATGCTTACGAGAACCATAAAGGGGCTGATGGAGACAAAGGCCCAGACAACCCCCATCTTAGCCTTTTGGACGACCTCCCGTTGAACCTCTTCGGGCAGGTTCCCCAGCGTCGTGAAGTCCCTGAGGGGGGAGTCGCTGCCGATCCCCGACGCGTTGTTGAAGACGGTTGTCATGATGGTCAAGCCGAAGGTTCCGCCAAAGGGGTAGGCAACGGACATGAGAGATATCACGGCTGCGATTTTCTTGGGGAAGTAGCCGACGCCGTGAAGAGTGCCTGCTGTGCGTTAGCTGTGGAATCCCGGCCCGGGGAACTCGCCGGAGGCTTACCAGGCATGAGTCGAAGGCCGATGCCGACACCTGCGACGGCCATCATGCCGTAGACGGTCGCGTCGTGCTCGGAGTAAATCCCCCACGCGAGCAATCCGATGCCAATCATCTCGACGATGGAACCCAAAAAGATGGTCGGGAACGTCTGGCGTGGCCATGAACTGCACATAAAGGAGGAGGCATACACGCCAACTAGAGCCCACTTGTCAGCGCTTTCTTCGTGGGCTGGTAATGCCGACAACACACTCACCTGCCAACCCCGGAGTGAAGTACAGCAGCTGCAATCCGGCCTTGTCCGCCGACCAAAGCTTCACCATCGTGAAGTAGATGTTGCAAAAGTAGATGACCGAGTACATGGCCATGCCGGCGGCGAAGGAGGTGTAAAACAGGAGGCCGATATCCCTGGTGCGAACCAGCTCCCAGGGGATCATGGCCTTCTGCTGCGGGAATCGGCGTGCGAGGGCGTTTCCGGGGGCCATCAGGTACTCCCAGAAGACGAACGCGACGCTGATCAGGACCCCGAGGATGAGCGTGACGAGCACGGCGGGGCTCTTCCACGAGTAGGTTGCGCCGGCCCACGACAGGCCGAGGATCATCAGACCGAAGCCGAGCAAGAACAGGATCTGTCCGCCGACGTCGATTGTCCTGAGGCGCTTTTTGAAGGTCGTTCGCCGGCCGGTCTCGGTTGACTCGTCGAGCTGGGGGATGGGCTGAGGGCCCAGGAGTTCCGAGCGGAGGACGAAGTAGATGATGAACATACTGGCGAAGGCAACGGGGAGGTTGATTCCAAAACACCACCTCCAAGAAGCCCCGCTGGTGATGTAGCCTAGTTGCCGTCAGATGTCACGCCCCAGAACATGTCTCTCGGGCTCGAACCTACCTCCCAAAACAGGACCTAGCCCCCATCCCAGCATGCCGCCCAGGAACGAAAAGATGGACCAGGTCTTGGCGTTCTCACGCAGAGACACTTTATCGGCGACGATGATGCGGACGAGTACATTCAGGCCAGCACAAGCCAAGCCTTGGAAGGCGCGGCCAAGAAGGAGGACGGGAAAGGAGCTGGTCGGCGCACCCGTGCAGAGTGCGCTGCCCACGAGCATCAGCACCAGGCATGTCTGAAACGAAAGGTGGCGTCCAAATATGTCGCCCATCTGGCCCCAAAAGGGGATGAAGGCCGCCGATGTCAGGTTGAAGGCTGCGATGATCCAGTTGAGCTGGCCGGTCTCGTCTGCACACGCGTTAGGCCGGCTGTAGGACAAACAACAGGGACTGGGAACGAAGGCTTACGGAAATCGGATGCGATCCAAGGCAGCGCGCTTGCAATCTGGTCAGACACAGAATCGTGTTAGTGGCGGCGCGTCCCATGGCGATGCGGCTGGGCTTACAATTGTCACATCCAAGGCTTGCAGCACAAACGGTAGGACCAGGCCAAACATGACCTTGAGCCTGTACTTCCGCTGGGCTCGGCGGGTAGATTTGCATGTTGGGCAAGATCCGGCCGTCTTGTCGAACTGGTGCCCGCATGTCGAAATGCTTGGAGTCGCGTCCGATGCGGTATGATCTTGCTCGCTCTGGGGGACGACCTCCTTGGTTGCTTTCTCATTCGTTACGTCGGGCTTGGTTGGAGTTGCTGGTTGAGCATTGCCCTGCTTCTTGATCGACCGGTAGACCTTCCTGCCCATGTAGATGAAAACCATGTTTACTACCAGTACCAGGGTTGGCACAATACCAAGGGATAAAAGAGTCGAGGTGCGTGAGGTGTTGAAAAATTCCAGCCGCTGGTCTAGCAGGCGAGTCCAGTGATAGGTTGAGATCGGTATATGAGCACTTGAGAGACGCCCGATGTCTTGGCGCCTGCTGGAATATTGATAAGAAAAGCTTGATTGTCTGTCAACTCTGACTTGAATTCAACTCACACCCAGAGACGTGGATGGCTCATATATATCTGCAACGAGCACACGCTCAGAGGCGGCTACATGGTGAAATGCCGTCCTGACACACAGGGGCTTAGACTTGGGCATACAGGTAGATTGTGGGTGGGTAAGATGACCACTCGGTCTAACGAAAAGAGACAGAGACACTAGGCCCACGATTGGTCTTTCGGAGTTTATTGACGGTATGCTCTAGGTACGTGGAATGGAACGGAAGAGGGGCCAGCTGCGAGCCTTACGACCAGTAGGGGGGTAACAAGAGAAAACGACGGCAGCGCATTGCCCGAGGTCTGCTCTGTGATTGGAGAGGTCAATGCCGGGATGGCATACGTGTGTGGCTGGTTTGTTTGCGTCCTTAACCGCGCAGACGCTCCTATGCGAGGACGGGAGATGAGAAAGCTGGACCGCGAGGGCGGACGTCGAGAAGGTCGAGTCTAAGCCAGCCCTACCGCCAGCTCTGAGCAATGCGCCAGCTCTGAGCAATGCGCCAGCTCTGGGCAATGCGCCAGCTCTGAGCAATGGACCAACCAACTAGGTAAGACAGCTAGATGCCAGAACAGGCGGGCCTAGCATTAAGCGAGTGCGAAAGAGTGGAGAGCTGCAGGTATTCTGGGTCCTTGCCGTCGATGCCCCGGCACGTCCACGAGTTTGTGCAACCTTTGTCCGCCTTGTCGCACTCCGGATTGGCAGAAATAAGAGACGGCAGGCCAATCAGGCGGTTGGTATGGGCCTCGGCGTCGTGTCATGTCGACGAGGCACTCTTCGGCTGAAATTGGGGGGATGGTCACTCGCAACATGTCCCGTCGGCCCCTTCACTTGTACCCACAATTCACGGATCCGAGATACGGCTTGCTCGAATGGAGTCCCCAAAGGGGAAACGCTAGATCCAACTGCGCCTCCGGAACCCAAAGCCCATTTTACATTTCGCATCGTCATCCGGAACTCGGCACGCAGCATGCATGCCCTAGAATGAAAGAATAAAAAAACATGGGTTGCGCCCAAAGACCTCGCCAATCCTCCTGGCCTGTTCCATGGTAAATCTGATTAGGGTACTTGTCACAGACTCAGGTAGGGAGCGGCCGGTGCGGTAACGGGTTGCTAGGACATGCAAAAAACGTGGTGGTTGTGAGCTTGATATTCATCCCAGCTCTCTCGTCTCGTCTTGTCGAAGCCACGGCCAGGGTAAGACCACTCGTGCTTCTTCCCGACTGCAACACTCAAATACATGCTCCACAGCCTGGCGGTGTAAGACAATGCAGGCCGACCATTTAAGGTAAGGCAGGCAACGCCAGTCAGATTTTTGTACGTCTAGATCGTTAGGCGTGCGGGGGCACGAGGGGCATAGGTAGACAAGACTGGAGATGGTAAATGCGCCTCTGGCCCAAATGCCCATTTGCAGCTTCGCGGCAGGTTAGAGCCGATCCGCGTGGCCCTGCCAGGGAAGCCTGCGCCCCGGTTGCACCATTCCATACCGTAGTTCTGGGAGTTCTCGGGCGTCAGGCGTGACTGCGGACTTTAGCCTCTAAGCAAGGCTGCGCACGCATCCCACGCCCGAATGTGCGGGCACCTCGAATGGCTTGCCTTGATAATACGGATGATAATCCGCCCGCGCACCCCAATCGCCAGCCTCCACAGTTGTTGTCTCCACGGCGGGCTCGACCTGGCCACGTCAACCACGCGATTTCTGGACACCCTCATCGCCGGCGAGCGGTAAGACGGCAGGCCCATGGAGAGAGAATTGGTGCCATAGTGACATTCGACCATGCATCGCTATACCGCGTTGGCCAGAAGCGTCGGCTTCGCCGCGCGTATCGTAGGGGTTGCTTCATCTCACGTCCCCCGATACTCCAGGCTGAACGGGCGGCCTCCCAACGACACCGAAAACCTCGGAGTTGAAGAATCCACAAAGACTTGAGTGTATTCTCGGGGTACATTCTTTGGCTTTGTCGAAAGAGTCGCCTATCCAAGGACAGCTCAGTCAAGTCGGGCTTCTGGACCGTGTTTTCACTGAGATGATACACTGCGGAGCTCGCAATCAAGGCTTGTTGTACGCAACTCAAAATCTGTCGTGCCTGTCGAAGACCCCTCCGGCTCCACATTGACTCACTTAATTTCTCTGGATTTCCATGTGGTGTATTGTAGGAGCCTGAAGACTTGCGGATCACCTCTCCGGAACAGAGTTGGGAAATACACTTAAACTCAGACTTGTTGAAGCCCGCTATGGAAGGCTGACGAGGGGCGCAGTGTCGTTCTTCATTTATGCCGACACAAGCAGGCTTATACTTCCTTGGGTCTAGCAATAGATCTTCCTGTTGGTATCACAGAGATACCCGTACGGGTGGTAGCTCGACGAATATCATGATAAATTCGTAAGCTGGCTCTGGTCTGTAGAAATGAAAGATGGAAAGGTCGGCAGTGGGACCAGCCGTTAAGATATTGTCGTCGCCAGCCCGGAGGTAGAATATCCGAGCTCAGCTGCTGCCGCTTCCCGCCTTCCCGTATTCTGGTCGGGTAATCCGATACTTCCAAACCAAGACATACGGCATATATCCAAGGGTCGATGATGCAGCGATTCATACTCATATTTTGTACTATTGGACAATTAGGCATCCCTTCAGTCTTCCCATCGAACCTGACATTCGTATATCGAGATAACAAGAAGGTAGATCATCATCAGAGCTTCAAACTCCAAATATGACAGTGAAATAACATATTTGAAGATCGATTCCTCTTCCACCGAGTGAAGACAGTTCTTCTCGTCACAATCATTGGTGCTGCATTCAGCCGGCGAGACCTGCATGTACGAGGGTATGTCACGGCCAGAACCTAAACTCCTGGGGGTACAATATGAATAGTATACTTTTTGTGAATTATGTTGCCGGTAAGCTAAGCAGCTAAGATTGGGATGCCTAAAATGCAGGCACACCTTCGAAGGTGATTCTGTCACTTTCATGTCACGCAGGCCGCCACATGAGATCTACTCTCGTACCACCGTGAGCGTCCGATTCAACGAAGGTTCCTCGAAAATTTCCGATGGCAAGCTCGCCAAATACACTTGTGCCACGCCTCTGATTTGGTAAAGAGGTCCCAGGAAGAAAGTACAAAGGCCAAACAGACTATGTGACATATCACGGATAGGGGCAAGGCGAAACTTGCTGATAGAGAGCTGGGAGCAAGATCTGTACATCCCCACCGGTCTCCAGCATGTATACCGCAGTCTCTACAAAGCTGATACCTGGTGATGGTGGCCATGACTAACACTGATGGAGAAGAACTTGAAGATACGCGCGACCTTTTCATCGACAACATTAGTGTCTATGAAAAGAGAACGCGCCGAATAAGCTCCGAAGAGAAAGATGGCATCTATCGGGACCAATCCCGTTGATTATGCCTCCTGAGAGGCCTGGATGCAACCCCCGAACCTCAAGCCATGCAGAATTTGCATTGAACCCGGAGAATACAAAACCGGTTTGTGCCATGTTGAGTACGGGGACACCGGTCGAGACGCCGTACTTGTATACTCGTTCTTACAGCCACTGATTGCATGACTTGTAGCAACTTCTGTGTAGCAAAGTTCAACCATGACTCGACTCGAAACCATACGGCCATGTCACCGATAGTGGGGCCGGACGGGAAGCGGGACCGGGACGCCGGGCTCGCTGGGACGTGACCATCAGCAAGGAGATGCGAACCGAACGATGACGAAGAACCGGGGAGCTAAAATAAAAGGTCCGCCCAACAAGCCTCTTTGGCATCTGTCGTTCTCGGCAAATACGACTGCGGCGGCTCACGTTCCGTGTACACGGCCCCGAGGGTGTAGAGGAGCCCCGCCCCTCAGTGATTACGCCGGCGAAATAGCGGGGACGGACCGGAGGTGCGTTGGGAGATTCTGCACGAATCCGAGGCGAGGCAAGATGGACTCCAGATGGCGGGGAAAGACACGGAATGCTGTGTCACCAGCACCCCACGCGGGTTCCGCAGCCCCGGAATTTTCTCGGCAAGGGGAGGCGGACCTGGCTTGAAGGGCTCCGGGGGACGGTCGCTGCGATTTGCCAAAACGGACCAACCAGGCGGGTGGATTTACAATGATGCCACGGAGCGTGGACGGACAGCCACTAAGCGCCCGTTTGGGCACATGCTGCAGGCGACCCGGACGGACGGTTTCTCCCACTGTGGACCGGCCAGTGCACCAGCCCCCCTGCGTGTTGTGGCCCTGCCAGGCCCAGATTACTGACCTCAATCCAAACCCACAACACGTCTCAGCGTCCCTCCCGCCCTATCGCCGTCCACGGTCGTCGTCCTTTGATCCGAGAGACTTGGTCCGGGGTTGCGTTCGGCAGGCTCGGCACAGGCCGCTGGCCGTGAGCCATTTGTCATCCCGTCCGCCCTTGGCCGCTCTCATCTTACACAACGCACATAGAGTGGGCGCGAGAGCAATGCACCTGCTCTGGTGGATTTTTGAGTATTTTTGGGAAGGTGGAATACACGATGACGAGGAGGCGGGAGAACTGTTGGTCGCCGGACAGATTCGAAGATGTCTTCCCGGTAAACGCCAGATCCGACGAGGTTGGGTTTTGGAAAAGCCAAGCAGATAGGCGACTGACTGTCCATTCGTGCTTTATCGACTAGCAACTTCGTCATTGCTAGCGTATCGTCCGAGCAACTGGCTGTTCCCCTAAACCGACGCCGTAGGTGCGCCTTTCTCTTCATATCTGAGTAGTTACAGATAGCTAGCTCGAACAACCCATCAGCCATTACAATCCAGCCCTCGCGATTGGAACTCTCGGGTGGCCCTCTCGCAAAAAGTGCCGACTGTTACTCGACCGTCGTTGACAGCTACCGAGTTATCCGCCTTTATCTTATCGCCTGTCAACTTTCACAAGCAACAAGACACATCGACAAGCCATTGGCAACTCGGCGCGGAAAAGGACAATACGTAGGCCCCCGCAGATCAGCCAACCCCCCGGCCGCCCCTAAATTGAACCTCAAGACCAACAAAGACTTGCCGTTGGTCCCGATGGCCATGTTTGCTCGGCTGGCTGGGCACATGTCAGCAACTACCTAGGACTTGGTAATATCGCAACGCCGGGGCCCGGCCAAGGTTACATGTCACATTTGGGCTCTGCCATCCTTTGTCGCTTGTCGTTGTTGCTGGTCCCGCACCCGCACAAGGGGAAGAGAGACAGACTATTTCCGTTCCAACTCTCCGCCACCTTCCTCGTTTACCCCTGCTGCCCCCCAACACCCCTGTTTTTTCTCCAATAAACTCATACCGCGGGGGAGGGGAGTGAGTGATTCAATGCCCGCATTCTTCAACTTCCCCTCTTTTTTTTTATTTTTACTTTACTTCTTTTTCCTTCAACCGGTACTGCTGCCACTGTCAACGGCGCTCGCGTGGGAAGACACTGAAACAATCGCCGCCCGCCGACGAATAGCTAACTAAGCACGTCACAAAACTCGTCGAGGCTACAGCCAACAATCCGCATCTCTTCGGCTTGCCGGGGAACTCTATTTTCCAACCGCCGCCTCCAACGACCCCATCCATCCCCCCTCCATCGTTTGACCTAGGCAGTCCCCCCGGGGCCTTCGCGAGCAAACCACGCCAGCACACCCCTCGCTCCGAACCAAGCCAGCCGCCAAGCGCATTTGGGTGTCGTAGCCCACACACCCCTTGTCTGTCACCTTGTCCCAGGTCAGGTCAGGTCGCATCAAGCGCAAACCGGTCCTCGACCCGTCCGCCCAACCACAGCCGCCCATTGCCACGTTCTCGATATCCCCCTTCGCCCGAAAGGCTCACACAGTCCTCGGCCGTGGCCAAGTCTCGTCGTGTCGCCTCTGGCGCGGTAGCCCGCCCACGACCCCGTGGGGTTCGCAGCCTGAATCGGCCAGCCAAGCATCCAAGTTAAATCATCTGCACTTGCACCTGCACCTGCACCTGCACCCGCCTGCCTGCGTTGTGGGGCCTGACGTCGGATTTCCAGAAGCGCCCATCGCATTGATTGCATCACAGCTCTGCTCGTCGCCATCGCACGTAGCTGACCACCACCATCACCACCTCCTCCTCCTCCTCCTCCTTCCTACCTGCTCGGATCAAGTCGAGTTCTCGAGTCGCATCCCGGGGCTAGTCCTGGCATTCTTTTTCCCGCATCCCCGCCGTCCCAACTCGACTTCCTTTCACTTCCCGTGGGTCGAGTCCAGTCCCTTACAGTAGTGTGTTTGCCAGCCCAACCCGACTGACTGACTGTACGCAGTATAACGAGGTGAGTCGCTGCCTTGCCGAACCTGGCCGCGCCTCCGCCGCCTGTCTGTCCCGTGCTCGCCAGGCCCCATATGATGCCTTCACCGGGACAAGCAGGCAGAGTGTCTTGACTAGGGACTGACCATCTCCAGCCACCCGATCCTACAGAAACAAAAGCAGCAGCAGCCGCAGCAGCAGTGGCACCCTTCGCATTTTATCTATAAACCTACTACTGCTACTACCACCACTACCGTGGCAATCATTTCCGCAATCACATCCAGCGTATTCGACCACTCGGCATCGCCAGCGGCCGCACGCAACCAGCATACCTGCCGGGTAGGTGGCATTTTTCTGCATTCCCCTGTCCTGATACCTCTTTATCCAGAAAGTCTCGGCAGATTACGAAACTGGCTGCACCCAGATTATCATCTCGCGTCGGGCCTACGGAGCGAGTTTCGCAACCACCCCCCAGGGGGGCCATGGCCAGCCAGAAGACACTGCACAGAGTTCCCATGCCCTCCCCGTTTCCCGTCTCCCGTCAGCCCAATCAAGCGCGTGCCCCCGGCCCCGCGGTGCAATCCCAAGACTGTTCCGCATGTGAAAGGGCCTCCTCGAGACGAGACCCCGGGACCCCGGAGCAACTGCACACCAGCACATCCCCGTCTTGTTTGTGGGGGGTCCCACTTGATCCCAGCTGTCTCTAGTGTTTCCCATCTCATCTCATCTCCATCTTGCTTGCGCCTTTCTCGGTATGCTAGTGCCTGCCGGCCTAACCTCACCTTGTCGGCTTCTCCCTCCGGCTTCCTTAGGCCCGTTGATATATTCCCAGTCCATCCCTCTCTCTGTAGCCGGCCCGTCCCCTCTTTTCTCTTCTCTTCCTCTATTGCATATCCCACCCACAGCTGTCCAGATGTTGTAGCGTTATCTAGTGTAATGCCATCTTATTGCCTGCAAGACTGCCACTACTTCTACCGCACGGCGCTGCGCGGATTGAACATCAGCACCAACGTCTCGCCCCTCTACGCTTAAGAGGCCAACTCCCCCGCTAACAACCATGCCCACTCAAGTCCGAATCTTTTCGCGACCTAGGCCCCTCGGCGAGACTCTCGAAAAGGCCATTCCCGTATCCTCGGTTCCTCGCTCCCTCCCCGACGCCTCTGATCTTTGGAAGCAAACCGAGTCGTCCAAACTGAAGCCGAGCACCAAGGACGCACGCTCTATGGCAGTGTACACGGATAAGTCCAACGGGGGCGGCGTCACATTTGCTAGCCAGGACAAGCTCAAGCACCTGCCCATCCCGGAGCTCGAGACCACCGCGGGGAAGTATCTCGCCGCCCTGAAACCCCTGCAGTCCGCAAGAGAACATTCCGAGACCAAGCAGGCAGTGCATGACTTCCTGAAGCACGATGGGCCGCAACTACAGGAGAAGCTCAGGACGTACGCCGTCGACAAGACCAGCTACATTGAGCAGTTCTGTAAGCTTTCCCATGCCCACCTGCCCGGCACTGACTAACACCCGTCTAAAGGGTACGATTCGTACTTGAACTTTGACAACCCCGTCGTCCTCAACCTCAACCCCTTTTTCCTGCTGGAAGATGACCCCACCCCGGCGAGGAACAACCAGGTGACCCGCGCGGCATCGCTCGTGGTATCGGCCCTGGAGTTTGTCAGAGCGGTCCGCAAGGAGGAGCTCCCTCCCGACACGGTAAAGGGCCAGCCCCTCTGCATGTACCAGTACTCGAGGCTCTTCGGAACGGCGCGCGTGCCCACGGACAACGGGTGCCAGATCGAGCAGGACCCCGACTCGAAACACATCATCGTCATGTGCCACGGCCAGTTCTACTGGTTTGACGTTTTGGATGACAACAACGACCTTATCATGAGCGAGAAGGACGTGTCCATCAACCTGCAGACCATCATCGACGACGCGGCACAGACGCCGATCCAGGACGCGGCCAAGGGGGCACTCGGCGTGCTGAGCACGGAGAACCGGAAGATCTGGTCGGGGCTGAGAGACGTCCTCACCCGGGAGGAAGGGTCCAACAACGCCGACTGCCTGGGCATCGTCGACTCGGCCCTGTTCGTTCTGTGCCTGGACTACACCGAGCCGGTGGACGCCGATGCGCTGTGCGGCAACATGCTCTGCGGAACCAGCCTGGTCGAGAAGGGCGTGCAGATCGGGACCTGCACCAACAGGTGGTACGACAAGCTGCAGATCATCGTGTGCAAGAACGGCAGCGCCGGCATCAACTTCGAACACACCGGCGTCGACGGCCACACCGTCCTGAGGTTCGCCAGCGACGTGTACACGGACACGATACTGCGCTTCGCCCGGACCATCAACGGCCAGGCCCCGACCCTCTGGGCCACGACCAGCCCCGACCCGGCCAAGCGGGACCCCGACAGCTTCGGCGAGGTCAGCACCACGCCGCACAAGCTCGAGTGGGACATGAGCCCCGAGCTCAGCATCGCGGTCCGGTTCGCCGAGACCAGGCTCGCCGACCTCATCGAGCAGAACGAGTTCAAGACGCTCGACTTCAAGCACTACGGCAAGAACTTCATGACCTCGATGGGCTTCTCGCCCGACGCCTTTGTGCAGATGGCCTTCCAGGCCGCCTACTACGGCCTGTACGGCCGGGTGGAGTGCACCTACGAGCCCGCCATGACCAAGATCTACCTGCACGGCCGCACCGAGGCCATCCGCAGCGTCTCGGACGAGTCGGTCAACTTCGTCCAGACCTTCTGGGCCGACAACCCCGCCGAGCACAAGGTCGAGGCCCTGAGGAAGGCGTGCCAGCGCCACGTCAACACGACCAGGGAATGCGCGAGGGCCGAGGGCTGCGACCGCCACCTGTACGCGCTCTTCTGCACCTGGCAGAAGTCCATGGACGACGAGGTCCTCAGCAGCGGGAGCTCCAACGGCTACTCGAGCCCCGTCGACGGCTACTCGGAACGCGACGCCGGCTCCGTCGTCGGCAGCCCGGGCAAGGAGTCGGTCCTGTCCCTCAACGGCGCCGAGCTGCAGTCCGCGGGCCGCCCGCGCTGCGACAGCACCAACTCCCGCGGCGGCAACACGCACGCCTCGATGCCGCAGATCTTCGCCGACCCCGGCTGGGACAAGCTCAACAACACCATCATGTCGACGTCCAACTGCGGCAACCCGTCGCTGCGGCAGTTCGGGTTCGGCCCCACCTCGGGCGACGGCTTCGGCATCGGGTACATCATCAAGGACGAAGGCATCTCCATCTGCGTGTCGAGCAAGCACCGCCAGACGAAGCGCTTCGTGGACACCCTCGAGAGCTACCTGCTCGAGGTCCGGCGGATCCTGCGCATCACCTCCCGCCGCGGCACGGGCTCCAAGCAGACGCGCGCGAGGGAGCTGGACCAGCAGGTCAGGCCGAAGCCGCCCAAGGGCATCAAGTCCCGCGGGCGCCTCATCACCGCCCACGACGCCATCAAGCCCTCGCTCGCACGGTCGTCGACGGGCACGCAGTCGCCGACGGAGGAGAGCGTCACCCTCAGCGAGGACGACGAGCTCGGCGGATGTAAGTTACTCACTCCCCTTCAACACTTTTGAACGATATGATATGCTGACACGGAGAAAAACAGACGGCTTCTTCGACGCCGGGATGCTCCTCCAAGCCCTCAAGGCGCGCGGGGAGAACATGGATAGCGCAGAGTTGAAGCCTTCGGAGCGTGTGGCCGTGCAGGCGCGCCGGAGGGAGATTGGCAAAAAGCTGCGGCTGATCGACTACTAGTATCAGTACGGCGGCCCAGCATGCATGTTCTGCGTAGGCGGGGTGCTCCGTATCGGGGCATCTGGAGGCGATGGGCGGGGCAGGAACACGCGCAGCGAATGTTCCGTCGCCTGAGGGGGGGTTCCGCGGAATGATGATGAGCATAAACCAGCGAGCCTTTTTTGTCATTGGTGAATATACCCTCCTTCAGTTGTTGGATGATTTTCACCCGGGTATTGAGATTTTGATGGGCGAGGAGGCCTTCTTTAACAGGGGGAAAAAGAATAGGATTTGGAAAAGATTCCAGCATTTAGAGGAAGCAAACCCAATACAACAGTCAGTGTACATGATGCCAACAACACAGCGCCGGCAACAACCAATGCCTCCCGTCCCCCGTGTCCCAATTCTTGTGCCAGATGCCCAATGTAGGCAGGCCCTTGAAGGATGTCTCGTTCGACATACAGAATACCAGCCCACGGGCAAAACCGAAGGAATATGGGCGTCGCGGGCTTGAACACTTTGACGCGAGGCTGGCGATCTGCCCCCCTCAACCACAGAGGTTCCGAACCTTGTGGCTCGGCCCCCCCATCCCCATCCATGTAGAATCCTTTTTTTTTTGGGGGGGGGGGGGGGGGGGGGGGGGGGGAGATGATGGACGGCCGAGGGGGCCATGATGTTCTTCCGCCTCTTCCCCCTCGCTTTTATCTTTTCTTTTCTACTTCGGGTTTCTCCCTTGCCGAAAGCTGGAAACGCCAGCTCGTGATGGATGGCCATCTCCTCCCCCGCACCCCGTCCATCTATACGACTTCGCTTGCCAAGGCGACAGGCCCCAAGGATAGGGCCGACGACGACGGCATACAGACAGCCCTTTGCAACCCCGCCAGGCACCAAATGATGGGGGTTTCCGTTTGACACGCCTCTCCCTCCCTCTCTCTCTCTCTCTCTCTCTCTCCTTCTCTCTCTCTCTCTCTCTCTGTCTGTCTGTCTCCTAATCACTTTGGACATGGACTACGCCTCTCTCGTTAGGGGGAAGGAAAAGGGCGGACCACGCGTGGCGTGAAGCCACAGCCGGTGGAGGGGGCCTGGCGGCGGCCAGACGAAAACGCCCACATCTTACACAAACACACTACATTCTGCGTGCCGGATACGCCGAGCCTGGCCCCTCCTCCCCCAGGCAGCTGAGACGCAGAGGCCGGCTTGTGAAGGAAAAAGGAAATCCAGCACTGGGTCTTATACGTGGGAGGGGAGAGAGATGGAGAGACAGCGAGGCAGAGGAGGGGGGGGGGGAGATAAGAGGTGGACGGATAAAGAAGAAGAAAGGAAACCCACACAATGCGTTGCCCCCCCCCAAAAGGGTGCACGTGTAATCAAAACATTGGAATAAAGAAAAGGGCCTTGTGCGTTTTCTGGCGTCGCGACCTTGTTGGCCGGCTCGTCGCCCCGAACCAAAGGAAAACAAAAATAGAGAAAGGCAAAGAAAAGAAAAGAAAACATTAGGGAGAGAGGACATGTCCTCCATCACCTGCCAGGTCTTGCAAGAGCGTTTGCGTGGTTCGTTTGAATTAAAACATGAATTTGCCGAGATGGGGAAGAGAATGCTCTTGTCTTTCCAAGACGGCCAAGTCGCACTTTACACATAAAATACATTACGACGCATGACCCGATCCGGCTTGGGAGGCCGGTCGGTCGGTCTGCATCTTGTCCAATCCGCCCCCCGAAGATGACCAGATGACCATCAACCCCCCGTGTGTCTAAAAAGCAAAACCGCCCCGATGGCACAGGTATCCTGTCATGCCATTCTCGGAAGGACGTGCCCGGCTCCCCTCCCTCAGCTCCACCGCCGCCTTTGTAGTTCCCCAAATAATGATGATGATGATGATAACAATGATAATAGAAAGAAGAAGAGAACCCCTAATAAAAATGCAGAAGAATGCATACGAAAGATGGACCGCCATCGATCCTCTTTATGCAACGGCACGGGGTAATCAAGGATGGGAGAAGGTCACACGGCCTGTCTAGGCAAGCTCGTGCATCTGCCCGCGATGGCCGTCGGACTTGTCCGGCGCCTCGTGGATCGTCGGCGGCGGCTGCTGCTGGACCTGCTGCTGCTGCTGCTGAGGGAACTGCTGCTGGGCGAACTGCTGCTGGGGGGACTGCTGGAACCCGCCAGTCGTGTCCGGGCTGACGGGCATCGCGCTGAAGCGGTTGTTGGTCATCTGAGACACGGCGCTGGGGCTCGCCGTGTCGGTGCGGTCGGGCACCATGTTGCCGGCGAAGTAGGCTTGCTGCTGCTGTTGCTGCGGCGGCTGGCCGCCTTGCGGGGGAGGCGTGCCGCCGTAGCTCGGCGGGTAGCCGCCCTGTCCGCCGAACTTGGGGTCGTAGAGGGTCTGCGTTTGAGTGGTCGGGGCGTACGGGGACGGCGGGCCCTGGGGCGGCGGCGGCTGCTGGAAGGCCATCTGCGGCTGGCCGGGCGGGGGGTGGCCGTGCTGCTGGATCACCGGGACCTGCTGGCCCTGCGGCTGCTGGTTCTTCTTCTTGCGGAGGAGGAACCAGATTCCGAAGGCGACCAGGGCGATGACCGCCAGGCCGCCGATGACGCCGCCCACAATGGCACCGATGGGGGTCGAGGTTGACGGCTCGGGGGTGGACGTGGGAGTCGGGGTCGGAGTGGTGGTTGCGGGGCCGATTTCGGGCGGCGTGTCGGGCTGGGAGGAGATGGCGGTCCGGGTCATGGAGCTCGTCGTCGAGTCATCCGGCAGGGTGATCTCGGCATAAACGCGCTGGGGACCGCCCGCGTAGGTCGTCTGCCCGGCCTGCGTGGTCGAGATCTCGTCCGAGTTGCACCAGTAGTCAACGATGTTTCCCGGGAAGGAGACGGTGTTGCAGTACGGCCGGGCGGTGTTGGTGCTGAGGATTCCCGTGTTAGTGAAGGGCGGGGGGACTGCGGGCGGAGAGGCTACGGGCTTACCACTTGAGAGTGTACTTGTCGACGAGACAGCCGCCGTCGCAAGAGCTGGCTGAGACCTGGCTGGCGTCGTAGCAGGCGCGGCGCAGACCGCAGTCATCCGAGTCGCAGCAGGCGACCCGGCCGGGGTTGTTTCTGGAGGCAGTGAAGAAGAAGCAGGTGGCGGCGGTGCCGCAGTAGTAAGCCGCGCCGGCACGGCCCGAGATGAACCCGCACGTGTTATCAGGGGCCTCGAGCACGATCGTGGGCGACGACGTCTGTCGTCTTCTCAACTCGGCGTACGCGGGCGCCTTGGTCGGATAGGGGTTGACCTGGTCGAGCGGCAGGTTGAACGTGGCAGTGGCCTCGGGGACGACGTACAGCTTGGCATTGGCGACGCCCGAAAGGACTGCCAGGCCCGCGACGGATCGAAGTGTGAGCACCATGCTGATGTTGGTCTGGGCTTGACCAGAGTGAATTGGGCGGGTGGGTGATGGTTTGATCGAATTGTGCGTCACGGCGATCCGAGAGAGATCGAGCAAGACAGGAGTGAGAAGAGATCACGGCTCGCAGAGCAGAGAGGCTGAGAGCTATTATAAACCAGGCACTCAATGTGGCCCCCCCAATCATTCCCGACCTGGCTGTCCCACCCAATATGCTTGGGGCGCCGGCGCCAGGTATGGGCCGTCCTGGTCGAGCACGATGGGTGAGCACCAAATTTGGACGGGTGAATGCTTCGTGGGCTCCGGCAACAAATCCTCTAATTTCTCAGCCCTAGGCTAGCACCTTTTCTCAGCCTAGTTGATGGGCTTGGATCGGCGGTATTGGCTAGGCAGGCATCCAGGTTTCAACCACGCCAATCGTAACACAGTTGGTCTCACGGTGGCTTGCTCGAGCTGAACCCCAAGTCTCATATTAGCGTAGACGAGAAAGGCAAGGGACGGCAGCCACGGGGCCCGATGGCTCAAGGACTACTCGGCGAGCGACAGGAGAAGGGCGGGGATACTGCATGGACAAAGGCCAGGCAGACTTGGAATAGGGGTGGTACTGAGCATTGAGAGTGAACGAAAATATCACATGAAGACTGCCCGAGTAATGAGAGCATTGTATCTTCCATGTATGCCATCAGATGCAGAGTGTTGCCTCGAGAGCTTTTGGGATGTGGAAGATGGATCGCGAGCTTTCTAAAAGGCCCGCAAGATCTTCCCTTGCCTTGGTGGTGGCATGACGGCCAGAATGGGTGACTTGTGTACTCTTGGAGACACCGTTTGTTGTCGAACGAGGCTACGACAAAGATGGTGTTTGGAGCAGCCAAACTCGCTTCTTGCGGCAACTACTGGTGCATCCCAAGTGTTGGAACCGAATCCTTCACGGGACCGACGGCGCCGCATGTATCAAACCTTGCCGTTGGAAATCGGGAGTTCCGTTGTTAGCGGGATGGTGTAAGTATCCGGTGTGTGAAGCAAATAGCCTCGAAAGAGCCGGGCTAGCGGTTCACGGCCAGAGGCGGCACTAGTCGCCTCTTTCCCTCCTCAATTCAGTCTGAAATTGTACAAAATCAACGCCTCAGGGCAGACTTCAGCCTCGGGCCTGCGCTTGTGCATTTAGGCCAGGTTTTAAATGAAAGGATGTATCGATGGTTCGGTGGGGATCGCACTTGGCTGGCCAGTCCTGCCGGTTTGCTTGTGTCTCTGCTTCGTCCCTGCTGCGAGTGGTCTTCCTTGTACTCGGGGAGAGATCACACTGGCGCGTAACTTTCGTCCGTAAACAACCTATGCTGCAATAACGCGTGTCCGCATGCCGTTAGAACGGCTGCTGGTACTTGGCACGCGTGGGAGACCAGCCGATTGGTGTCCTGGACGTGTGTGGTGGTCCGGTTGGAATTCAATTCTCTGCATGTATCCCTCATCACCAATCCAAGTCTGACAATTCACGTCGCAAACAATGAGAAAAAAAAAAAGGCACGGCTTTGGCAGACACTGCAAGATGCGATGATGGGAAGTTGACAGACGTCAGGCAAGGACACATGAGGCGCACCGTGCAGCCTATTGCGGAGTCTTACGTAATCATACTGACCACCTTGGGGCCTAAGCACTCGAGAGACAGCACAGGGACCGGCTACTTCAGATGAACGAGCCAACCCGTGTGTGGTGTCGATGCAGACGACTCAATACAACGGCCGGAAAGTCCAAATCACCCAACCCAGCGCGTTTTCTGTTTGTAGGACCTGCCCTTTGCTAGGTGCAGCAATCCTCGACAAGCCGGTTGACATGCTGTGCAGAGAAAGGTCGGATATTCTGCTTCTTGTTCAGTTTCCTGTTACCGCTCCAAATCCTCGCCGTGGTGAATCCTAGCCGGTTGGATCCTGACTCATTACACCAACCGCGGCAGCGCGACCTCACGCCGCATCACATCTCACTCGCCCGGGCTTGTCCTTCACCTTGCCGAGACATAGAGGCTTCAACCGGAACGCCACTCGGTACAAACGCCTGGCATCTCACGCAAAAAAAACCGGCACTCCCATGTCGCCCATCACCCCTCACGTGCCATGACCGACCTGCTCCAACTTATACCAGACTTCCCCGTTGGGCAGTTTGCCGGGCTTGTGCACACATTGGAACGCCATCAGCTCACCACCACTGATCTTTTGACGCAGGATGTCGTCGACCTAGGAAAGCGCACGCAGCTGCCTCTGCTTGACATCAAGAGGCTTTGCGCGGCAGTTGTTGACGCCCTCCACCGCGACTTCGTCCCCGCCAACCAACCACCAAATGGCAACCCGTCCCTCAGCAAACGCTCGCTCACGGACCTCGCAAACCGATGGTCTACAATCAGCACTCTCGACGATGACCTCGACCAAGCCTTGGGAGGAGGCATTCCGGCCGGTTATGTCACCGAGATCACGGGCGAGAGTGGCGCCGGAAAAACGCAGTTCCTGTTGTCCTTGTTGCTGGCGGTCCAACTGCCGCCGCCGTATGGGCTAGGACGTCCCGCCCTGTACATCACGACGGAGGCTCAAATGTCGACGAGACGCTTATCGCAAATACTGTCGGCCAACCCGCGGTTTGCACACCTTCCGCCGGAGGACAGGCCGTCCTTCGACGGTATTATCAGCACCTCCACCCCTGACCTCGAGTCGCAGGAGCATATTCTTCAGTTCCAGGTTCCTGTCGAGGTCGAGCGTCGCAACACCGGGCTTATTGTGCTTGACTCCGTGGCCTCCAACTACCGAGCCGAGTTTGAGCGAGGCGCTATCAGCAACCATGGATCCAACATGGGAGCTCGCAGCAACGAGCTGACGCGGCTGGGGGCTTTGCTTAGAGAGCTGGCCCAGAAATACAACCTAGCTGTCGTTGTGGCCAACCAGGTGGCAGATCGATTCTCTACTTCGATCGCACCAACCGCAACCCCTAGGATGCCGCCCCCCGTTGGTGGTATGGGCTTCACTCAGGAGAGCCCGCTGGCATCCAGGAGCAGAGGGCCACGGGCATTCTCGCCGTCGGCCGTTGAGCCGAGCTCCTCCATGGCCGAGAAGATTCGGTCTAGCATGCCCGAGCCTCCAGGCCTAGATGACTTTGGCCCGCCCGCGCCTCCCGCGCTCGCATTGGACCACCAGCAGCGGTGGTTCACCGGATGGGGCGATGATCCTTTCGCCGAGTATGGACTCAAGACGCCCACTTTGGGGTTAGTATGGTCGACGCAGATCGCATGTCGCATTGCGCTGTTCAAAAAGCCCGTGTACGGGGTGCATCGGCATGTGGAAGATGAAGCTGATGATCGGGGGATGCCGGCGCTCAAGAACTGGCGCCGATGGATGAAGGTTGTCTTTGCCCCCCACACGAAAGCGACTGGACAGGGCTTGGACGGGGCCGTTGAATTCACGGTAACCATGGCCGGGCTGAAAGCCGTCAAGCAGGAGGATACTGGTGACGTTTGAGTTCTGAGCATATGGAGTCATACAAAAGCCGTAGGGGTTTTCTTGAGTCAAAGATAACCCGGCTAGATGTGCTTGCTTCCGCAAACATGGCCAACGCAATTCTCAAAAATGGCTACAGCTCACGACCTTGAGCGTTCCGGTAGAAACAACCATCCGCTTTGTCGTCCAAATTGCGACGATGACATGGCGCGGCCAAATTTGAGTTGTGACGAGGACCGATGGATCTCAAAGCAAACCTGAAGTTTGGAAAGAGCAAACGCTGTTGTTGGTAGGCTGGAAGAAGCCTTCCCAGCGATCGTCCGTCCCACCTTGTGTTCCCACCTGGATACAACGAACCTTTTTACGAGAGCGGCTCCGTCATCTACACAACAACTTGTTGGCCGGGATGAGGCTGATGTCTGGAAAGATCCACACAAATAACGGCGTACGCTGGCTGGTGGGGTCGTTTCAAGAAACCCATGCATGCTCTATAAGTTGAGGTACGGTATTATGCAAAGAACTGGGCACAAGGCGCGAGCAATTGCTGTGTAGATTGTCATTTTAAGTGTAGGTAGAGTTGGGGGGCTTCGCAACAAAAACAGTTGCGAAACAGGTTTCTCAATGTTTAAAGAGTCCGCGAATAGATATCATGTTGTCTACACTAAATCAAGCCTTTCAATACGGGATGTACATTAATTAGCATCCGGCGGAGGTGTTTCGAGGAACCCGAATGGCCCATGCCCTTTGCTATTAAGGACTGTGGGTAAACAGGATATGACCCCGGTACTTGCTTACGTACTGAAGCCGCACCTGAAATCCGATGTCCCAGAAGGGTGGAGGCGCAGGTCGGTCCAGAACACATGGGGAAGTCACGTGCGAAAGCGCGTGCCTGACTGGGCGCTTCAAAGGGTTTCATTCGTCGGTGACATCTGACTGAGGTGGGCGTGGGCCCGCTTGTTCCTTCCGCCAGGGGGTACCGCACTGGGCACACTGAACACAGGACTCTGGGCACAGGACACAGGACACCGAGCACTAATCAGAGACTGGCACTGCACCTCTGCACTAGAAGCCTTGACGTAGCAGCCTGCCTACTCCGTCCGACTCCTACCTCACTTGACCTGCTTTGTTGCTTTCAACACCTCATCACGACACCACCGAAATCCATCACCTCCCACCACCTCCACAACAGCCATATATTCGCCCTGCGCGCCCCCAGCCGCTGTACATTCTGAACTCCACCAGTCTTCACCGAAGCCCCGCTCATCACAATGAACCCCGAGTAGTACGTTGCGTCTGTCGCCTCCTTGCGAAGCAGAACGCCTCGGGAGCCGCCGCCCACTGACATTCTACTGTTGCAGAGTCTCCTCCATCCATCCCGCCCTCTCGATCTCATCGTCTTTTCCTCGCGAATCCCGAAACCGACGCTGTTCTCGTCCTTTCCACGTCGATACTGACCCGACCGCAGGTACGACTACCTCTTCAAGCTCCTCCTCATCGGAGATTCCGGTGTTGGAAAGTCTTGCCTTCTGTTGCGATTCGCCGACGACACCTACACTGAGTCCTACATCTCCACCATCGGTGTCGACTTCGTATGTTTTCCCCCCGCCAACCTGACACCGACCGATCGGTTGCTGACGATGACCAACAGAAAATCCGCACGATAGAGCTCGATGGAAAGACGGTGAAGCTGCAGATCGTGAGTTGATCCCCGTCGCCGGCCTTCTCGGCGCCTTGAAGTTGCCGCAGACTGACACGGTTTTCCTATCGCAGTGGGATACCGCTGGCCAGGAGCGTTTCCGCACCATCACCTCGTCCTACTACCGCGGTGCCCACGGCATCTGCGTCGTCTACGATGTCACCGACATGGACTCGTTCAACAACGTCAAGCAGTGGCTCCAGGAGATTGACAGATACGCCACCGAGGGCGTCAACAAGCTGCTCGTCGGCAACAAGAGCGATATGTCCGACAAGAAGGTTGTCGAGTACACCGTTGCCAAGGTAAGACGCACCCCGCTCGTTCGGCGGCGACATCGCGCGGCGATAACCAGCCGGCGCCCTTCCTCGTCCCCGTTGTTGCGGCTACTGACCCCCTTGAACAGGAGTTCGCCGACAGCCTGGGCATCCCCTTCCTCGAGACCTCTGCCAAGAACGCCAGCAACGTCGAGCAGGCTTTCCTGACCATGGCCCGCCAAATCAAGGAGCGCATGGGCAGCACGACCGCGAACAACACGAAACCCAGCGTGCAGGTCGGACCTGGCCACGGCGTCTCGTCCAACTCTGGCGGCGGCTGCTGCTAAACGTCTCGGCCCCGATTATTCCAAAGCCCGCTTTCCTTACCTGTGTTCTATGGCATTTACGGATTTTCTTGGCGGAGGCGAATCAGTTGGGCAGATGGGCGAGGAGGGAATACACAACCCATGAAGGTGTTGGGATCGGAATTGGGCTCGGACGAGGCTGTGTCGTTCGCTTTTCTCCCCTTCCCCGCCACGGCTGCTTTCATACTTCTCTCTACGCATAGATGAGTGTTGATTTGGATTGCTTCAGCTCCTACTCCGCACTGCACACGCACTCGACACAAGATACCTCTGTAACGGGACCACGACATTTCTTGACAGCAAAGGCAGAACCCCATCGGTGCTCACGTCTCCAGCAGCCCGACACGGCACTCGACAGGAAACACCTGGGGATGACAGGGCTGGACAGCAACAGAGGACCAGGAGGCAATCTCGACGTGTGTGTATGTGTAGGCTGTGTTTTGCTGGGGCACCGTGTACTTTGCAACCACATTGGTGGCGGCAGGGTGAGCGCATGGGCAACGAAGCGGACAATCCGCAGGGTTAGGCGGGATGCCTGTCTCTGGGCCTACGTGTTTCCACCCGACTGCCGTGTTTTTTCTTGGGCGGCTGCTGCTTTCTCCGGTAGATAGGGTCGAAGTAATGGGCAAGTGACGTTTTCCTTTTTTTACACCAGGGCTACGATTGCGGGCTCGCCTGTTCCCCGTGCCGTGCTGTGCCATGCCGTACTTGCTGTGCCGTGACGTTTATGCCACGGCAACGAAAGATGCGTCGGCAGATTTCCAGCGCAAAGTCCCAAAGTGAACCTTTGCTTCCATTTCAAACCAGCGTACTCTTACTGTATACGCCCTGGGGCATGTGCACACAGATCCGAACGAACGAACCATGACGTGCGGCGGCGGGCCTGCGGGTTTCGGATGGCCCGGTCATCGGGACGGCCTCACGTGGGCCAAGGTACGATAAAGATGCCTTTATGGGGGGCAGCGTCCGCGCGCGCACTGCTCAGCGGTATCCCCCCCACCCAACGTTTTCCCCTCGGGGGTGATGGGGGATGGGGGGAAATAGGGAGGGAATGGGAAGCACATGACCGACCCCCAGGCGCGGCCGGTCACATGTGCCCATGTGTCACCTAGACTGAACGTGCCTGATATCCACCACCACCACCACCACCATCACCCCCCCTCGCCCCAAACTCCGATAAGCTCAATCGATGCATTGCCCCATTCTCAAATGAACCACCGAACCACGGAGAGGGTTGCATATTTGGAACATGTTGGGCTCCGCGTCGCGTGTAGCCGTGGTCCGGGAGCGGGAAGGGGGGGAAGAAACTATTTAGTTACTATGCACGCCGTGCAGTATAATTGGAGATTGAAATGGATGCCCTCCCCCCCCTTTCCCTTACTTGGGTCCCTCCTCCAGATTGGGGGGATGATGGGGACTGCTGTGTGCAGCCAGCGTCCTCGCCACTCCCTTCCCCCTCCCTCTTGGAACATGGTAACTCCGTTGTGGGATCGAGCAATGCACACTTTGACGAGACATGCGACTTTACGAATTCGATGCCTGGCAAACGTGGTTTCGATCCGAATGAGGGTGGGAGGGCGTTGCGGGGGTAAAACACCGGGGATCTACAATGCCAACTAAAAGAGTGCACATTGTCGAAGGGCGCACGTGATATCCGACACACTCTACGGTTGTCTTTTCTACCGATTGTCGGTTCACATCGTCGTCGTCATCGGAGACTCGTGGAAGCTACACTCGCCTGATCCGATTGGGATTGGCAGAATCCGGGGGAGGGGAGGGGAGCTGCCCCGGAGGTTCACGCCCTGCAGCGGGCAGCGTTCTTCTTTCTCTTCCTTTGGAAAACTTGAGAGTGGGCTGTATCCTACATCTCGGTCCACCTCACAAGGCTCGCCCGGCTTTCCCAGAGCCGCTGCCATGGATGGGCAGAGCCTGTTGCATGAAGCCGGTCTAGGGGGTCGATCGCGCAACCCCGGCCGTGGGAACGCTGGGGAGGCTCTACATACGCAGCTCTTATTCCTTGCCTTCTCCGTCTTTTTATCTTTTTACGTGCTAACCGGCTTCTTGCCCGGGAATAATAAGGTGGCAGACTGATGCGGTTATCCCGCCTCGGCCTTGTTACTGCGCGTGCTCTGCGATTATGACCAGTAGGCATTTGGGCAATACAACTCTTTTATTTGTTATTGCGAATCTATGGGAGATGTATCCCTGGGTATTATTCTTCCCACGATTTGTATCGTAAGATGGCGCAAAATGGCGCGATTCCAAGCTAACAAAGGGAATGGAGTAATTATCGGTCCTCTGACCGCGATGCAGTTTTCCGGTCCCATTTTCTCAACATGACGAGTTTCCCCTCCCTTATCCTCCCCTTGGTATGCCAACCACCGACCCTTTCTTCTCAAGTTTATGGTCGTCAAGACAGATAAGAAACGTCGTAACAGTCATCCAGAAAAACACCACAGAGATACGGTGTGATTCCAGTGCAGTAGAGAACAAGGCTGCGGACCAAGTGGCACATCATGCCAGCCCGAGGAACTTCAAGGCCTTGTGACTGTTCCCTTTCCTCTCTCGTTTTTTCTTCGAGAACAGGGGCATCAAACGTCTTTCTTCGAGGTAAAGATCGCTCTCGTAGTCCATGTCGATGGTCGTGATGGATGCACCATCGCCAAAGCCCCTTCTCTCGCCTCGCAGGGACTTGACACGGCAGCTCAGGATTGTCTCCGTGATGGATGAAGGTCCTCGAGACTTTCTGATCGAGCCCGCCGTCCCGCCGGTTTTCTTGCCGCTGGAAGGCGGTGGAGACATTGGGGGGCTAAGGGGCGACTGTAGGAATGGCGAGAAGTTCCTAGACCTACGCTTTGCCTTGACGCTTTCGCCGTGGTTTACTGGGATATCGGGCAGGTAAAACTTGGAGATATTGACTAAGACCGTCCAGATTGTGGAAATGAATGTGGCAACCTCCCCGTCAGTTGCGGTTGACATGAGAATGAGATTGGCCTTTGAGATGGCAATTCCATCTCTCGAGGACGAGTTTGCTGCAAGTCTCGATTCTTTGGACTGATGCGAGATTATGCTCGAGGCCGCGTCGCTCCCATTGGATGTAGGACCCTTCGAGCCATCCTGGAATTCGGCAAAGGGAAATGACGACTTGGCCCCAGCATCGATGACTTGGGCAACTTTCATGAGATCGACCCCAACCAGCTGCTGCAGTGCAAGGATGGTGGCAAGATGTTCGGGAGGGTAGTCGAGAAGCAGAAAGCGAACCTCCGAGTGAACAGCAAAGTAGGTCTCGAGATGAGGGATTATGAGAGTCGCCAGGAGATACGAGTTCGTAAAGGGGTTGTCGTGAGTCTGGTTAGCTAGGGGCTGCGAAGTAAATGACTGCATGGCATTGGCAATAAGATACCTTAGAAACACGTCAGTTAAAATCCGGCCTATACATAGAGACCAATACTCACCGAAAGTCCAGTCTTCCGGTCCGGGAGACACCGCCTAGCTTGGTTCCCAGCCTCTCGAGTTGGCTCGTCACCGCAGAGAAGAATGTCCTCTTTACCCCGCGTTGCGAGCCGATGGCCACGATCTGGTCAATCCGACGACGGTTCCCCTTCTTTGAGGTCCCGTCCGGCTCAGTGTCGCGAAAAATAGGCTTCCACAAGCCATCCATCTCAGGGAGTAAGGGGAAGTCGAACTGCGAGAAGCCCCTCCCCTCGGGCGGGAAGTAGATGTTGAGGATGGATCGAAGAGAGTTTTGCATGGCCACTGCCGTTTGACCATGCCCAGTGTTGAAGTCATGGAACTTATCCTCCGGCTCCGAAACAGTGGGTGGCGGCGTGTGAGCCGGTGTAGGCAGGGCTGAAGCTACCACAGGTTGGGCGGCAGCACGCGTGATCTGCTTCGTTTTATAGGCCTGGTCTTCGTAAGAGAAAGGGTCATAGTCTTCTGTGTTGACAGTGGTTGCGGAGGTGAACGGGTTGGCCTGAGATTCGCCTGTTGGCGACGTTGGGGTATGGGGAACCGAGGATTCGCCGTCGGCGGCAGACGTAACGGAAGAAGGCGTTGAAGGCATCGGGACGGGGTTCGCACATTCCTTCAACGACTTGATGATGTACTCGAGTATTGGGTCCGGGCTGTCGTCCTTGAAGTGGATAACAAGATCTTCGTAGAACGGCAGCACGGGTTGGAAAGGCGCATCGTTTGTAACGATTTCCACAGCGTCGGTTCCTCTGTCAACGTAGTTTGGCTTGGTTTGCTTGGGCTTCTCTGGTGTCTTGAGACCCGAGGGAGGAGGCATCAAACCCTTGTGGTTTGTTCGGTGCGGCTTGACATACACGGTCTTGGGGTTCCCAAAGAGCTTCGAATTGCTCTCCCGCTGTTCCGCATCTTCGATAAGCTTGATAACAGAGGCTCGCTGATCATCGTCGGGGATTATCTCGCCGGCGTTGTTCTCTCTGGGCTTCAAGCGCATCAGTGTGTCCCGGTACCGAGAGGTGCCCCGATGAAGCTGATCTATGGACTGAGATCGCCTTAGCGCCTTTCTGGAGGAAGAGGATTTCATGCGAACCAGCGATGCCTCTTCAATGACTATCGGTTCTGTCGAGCGGATGCTGAGTGAATCAGAGCCTGGAGACGCCACATCCAGCATGGCGCTGGAATTGCGCGAGGATGCCAGGAACATGCTTTCTCGCTCATAGGCTTCGCCCGCACAGCTCGGGGAGCGTGGCTGCACCTCCATGATAGGCTTCCCTTCGTGATCGACGCCCACCTTCGACAACCTCTCCAGCTCGTCGAAGTTTGTGATGGCCAACGTCGGTGTTGGCGGAAAAACTTTACCGGCCTGCGCCGACCGTTCTTCGTCTTCGGCATCTTCTTCACTTCTCTGGCCACCGAACACATAGAATGGTGCAGTATCGCCGAATGAACCGGCGAAGGTGTACAAGGGCAGGCTCATGCTTCTTGGGCGGGTGGAAGAGATGGTAAGGTCGATATCGCTGCATGGCTGGAGGCTTGCGGTTTCACGGTAGAGAGCATCCGCCGCCCGCATGGCTCTCGTGATGGGATCTTCGCTCGGCTCCTCGGATGCGTTGAGAAAAGAACCTATCGGGCTGGAAGGGTGCTGGTCGAGACCTGCGACGCCCCCTTGAATAATATCGTTGAAAATGACCTCTGCTTTGGAAACATCCCCATCTGTCACGTTCCGGGAGATGGCCCTGATGCAGGCTGTCTGTGAACTCGGCGTGCCTCCATTCATGAAGACCAATCTTTTGCACTTGGGTGTTGATTCTTTCAAAAAGGCCAGGGCTGTCTCTCTCCTCTTGGCGACGGCATTGTGGACTCTCTTGATAAACTTGCGCGCCTCGAAAGGCTCATCCGGAACCTCAGGCTCGAGGAACTCCTTGACACTAGGGAGAATGGCTATTTGCGACGATGTAGGCAGCAGATGGAGCTGGGTCGTGACGAGATCGTTGGGGCCCTCGAAGGCCACGAGGCCGCCATGGTACTCGACAGACTCGGCCATTGCGGCAGACTTTTCTTTTTTCTCTTTTTTTTCGGTATGAGCGGGTGTAGAAGATGGTGTCAGGAGCGGTGATGTGAAAGGATTCGCGAGCCCTCAAGTTGTGGCGGAGTGAATGTGCGAAGAAGCAGTTGCCAATGAATGTGAAGGTGGAAATAAAATATCGAAGAGGAAACGGAAGGTGTGATTCGGTGCAACCAGTTGCAGGTATCTCACTTTGGCGGGAGCCGTCCAAGCAGACTGGAATAGTAGTGACAACTTGGAGGAATGAAGGGAAATTGGCTTAAGAATAACAGAGAGGCTCAACGGTCATCTAATCAGAAGAAAGGAATACTGAGAGCAAGGTCTGGGGGAGCCGAGTAGAAATCGGACACGAGCATGGGCCCAAAAAGACGTGGCGTGGTCTACCGAGTCGTTGTTCCTGATTTAGAGAAGACAAGGAGAAGTGTAAAGGAATAGTTTGAGCTGCGCCCTCGTCCGCTGAGTTGACAACAAAAAGAAGCGGCGGCGCGGAAAGGGGGAGGTGGCGATGAAGAAAGGGCGACTAGCTGTCTGGGTTGGTGGTTTGGATGATATGCAATGGCAATGGCGCTTGGCCTCGTCGTCCGAGCCCAGGCAACCTGGCTGGAATTATCGTAGTGGTCGCCGTCCAGCCGTGTTGTACTGTATGGGACTGGGGGATCGGAAGGCGACAGGAGGCAGAAGGGACGCCGTACTTGGCTTTAGATGGCTAGGCCTGCCTCGGATACAAATAAATGGCAACGGCGTGCTTGCCCTGGAAAGAAGACGAGTGTCATAGGCCCCGGGTCTTCCCAAGAATGCAATCGAGGTGCACAGGAAACGAAGTTGCACCCGAACACTCACATATCGCAGCGTGCGCCCAACATTGGTGCTTGGCTGGATCTGCCCTGGTAGACGTTCACCAGGTTAGTTTGAATGCGTGCGACCTTGGCGTGTGGGTAGCGTCCAGAGACAGTCTAGGCCAAGTTGGCTGACTGGTGCCAGGTCGGGAATGTTTGGACGAGAGTTCACGCTACTGCATCGAGGTGGGAAAGTTGGGACGTTTTTCTTGAGCATCGTCTCTCGGTCGTTACCCATGGCTTGAGACTACTCCCAAGACGGGGGGTTTAATTGATTTGATTCCAGCGTCCCGCAGGAACCAGTCCATCAACCTGCCCCGTTCCGGGGAACAATGGCACATCTGTTGGACTGCTATGCAAGCCGCTGTCGTTTACCGTCCATGTCATGAGCGGTCACGCCCATTCGCCGTTTGAAAAGCACATGACGACGGCGGTGATGGTATGGTGGTGGGGGGGGGCAACCAAGAGTCAAACGAAAAGACTGCATGAATCAGAAGCCACGGTTACACGGGAAGAACCGTGACTGGAATCCGCGGACGAGGTACGTGAGATTACGACGAGTTCGCGTTGGACAAACAGAGCCGACCAAACAGAGGTACAAGGTATGTGTCTGTGATTTAGAGATGGAGTGCCCGAAGGCCAGAGGTTCCGGAGGGAAGCAGCACAGATGTCCCCCCAAGTGCCATCCCATGGAATGAAAAGACCATAGGGCAGCCCGTGCAGGAGCCCGCCCCCCCCCCGCCCCCCAAAAAAAAGACGAGAGGACGGGAGGCTGCGAGATTGGGCAGCCAGGCAAGGCAGCCCACTGGCTTGAATAGATTATAGGGGAGGCCTGGATGCGGCAATGGGCTAATGGTGGCCGGTTCCAGAACTCTCTCTACCTACCCTCCTTCTTGTCCTCCCCTCCCCCCTCCCCTTTGCTTCAGCTTCAGCTCCCAAGCTTCGAAGAAAATAAGAAGGGAATGTATGGAAGGACCGCTCAGCTGGCAGATGCATCATGTACTAAGGTACCTAGATATGCACACTACCTAGTAAAAGTGGAACTAAAGGTCTGGGCGGCAGGGGGACAGAGGGCTCGGGCAGTCAGGGTTCACTAACTACATAGTGTATGTACACTATGTAGGTAGGGACGCAGGGGCGGCAGCAAGACGTGGGTGACGCAGACAAGGACAGGGGTGGACTCGGAACAAGACCTTACCGTTTTGGGCGATCGACGACAGGCTTGCTCTTAGTCGGAATGAAATGGCCAATCGGCAAGGGAGGATCTGCTATTGCTGTTTGCTCGCAACTTACTCACTTCCCTGGCTCTGCCTGCCTGCTACTTTCTGTGCTATGAGTGAGCGAGTGTACACCAACTCTGCCATGGTACAGTTTCTGTACCTTCTCACCAACGGCGGATCACCGTCTCTCCCCATATCCCCGTTTCCGGTCTCCTGCACCATGCACACGTGCCGACAGAGATTCACCTTTCTTATTGTTTTCTTGCATGACAAATGGCCCGCTGCCTCAAATTGAGCTTCCCCTCCATTGGCTTTACCCCTTGGGTCTCGGACGACATGTCATGAAGCACTGACCTTTTACAAACAATCGTGGTCCTAACCTCACCGCCTGAAAACAGATAATGGAGCAGCTTGGCCCCTTTGGGCAACACAAATCTTGACAAAGTTCCAACATCGAGCGCCTCCCCGCCTCCCCATTCCACGCCACCACGCCCAACCTACCAGTGGTCAGATCTTGAGCCACGACGCCAGCTTAACTCTATCTCACATGCCCTGCCCCTAGCCAGAACCTCATGCCGTGCTATCAGTCAGCAGCAGCATCCCACGGGCTTGCCGCCACCTCAGCCCAGGGGTGTCGGCCTGAGCCCTCCCCCTTGTGGCAACAGCAGGAGCAGGTATGCGGTTAAATATACCGTTACGCGGACGAACCAAGAAGCACTCATTTTGGCTACCGTCAAAGCACCTGGACGCCGCTAGCTGTCCCACTCTCCTCCACCCGTCCTCGGCCCTTCTCAGACAAGCTTTCGCCGTCTTCGGATGGTCTAGGTGCGTTGCCTTCAACCAAGCTACCTCCATCTCAAGCATATGCTACTATGATTGATTCAATCGTGTTGCCGCCGATTTTGTCAATATCCCACACCGCGAAGATATGTATTGGAAGCAATTGACCCTCAGTGATACCGGCGGTAAGAGCGGTATTGGGTCCTCCGAGTCAATTCCCCAAATATATAAGCTCGGCTGGTCACCAAAGTCGCCAATCTATCATCAGCAACGCTTGTCACAGAGAGGTCGTCCTTGCGAAACAATCCCTCCGAAAGATGCCTTGCGATCACAAAGGGTCGGAACCAGGACCCTATCTGTCTGGTGTTACATAGGACGACCGTCATGGAATATTTCCATATCCTCGCTTCTCCAATCATGAAGCATATCAGATGGCTCAAACCTTCAGTACAGGTACTAGTTGAACGCGTTTCATCCTTTGTTCAACTTCCGAAAGCTTGCCAGTGTACGTCTCTTCAGCTGTCGCATAAAATTGCTTTACTGGGAAAATTTCGCTTCCACGCGCAAGAAAAGGAACTTTCTGCATCTATTTGCGCCTATCCATCATCTCAGCTGTGTGGGTATCGATCGTCAATAGTCTACACCCCGCCGCCTTGAGCTAATCCTATGCCCCTCGAATCGGCGAGGATGTTGCCTCAAATGCAGGCAAACAGGCATGGATACGCACTATACAAATTTCCCCATCACTGTTTTCTGGGTTAGTACATCTACAACTATATGACGCTTTTCTCGCTAGAGGGCGGTGAAGACCTTGAAACGGGCTAAAGGCCGTCTTTGTCGTACGGCAGGCTGCTGTGATGGTGGCAGTGTTCACCATGTTGCTTTGATTCGGAACACGCGAACTGCTCTAGTCTCTTCGCCCCCCCCCACGTTTTCTTCAGCAGCAGCTTGCATCTCCTGCATTATGCGTCCTTTGTGCCACCGTTCCTGCATGATAATTTTCCGGCGAGCTCTCAAACTGCACTAAAGATGTACGGACACACTTCGTGTATGCAGACATGACGCAGCATGTCCACCTACGTTGTCGTCCTTGGCACATCAAAGCTTTGCTCCGACAAGATACTCCAAGTTTTCCGCCAAAGCCAACGTCTTACAGTGGCTGGAGCGTCACATCTCTCGCCAAGGAAAGAGTAGCCCGGAGCCTCAATTTACCCGTGCCCCTTGGCCATAACGGCCGAGAGAAGCAGAGGCTAATCCAGCCCGTTTCGGTATTCGTCAATTTAGTGTGGCCAATGTCTTTGCTGGTCATCTATGATATGTTTTCACTCTGTCAAAAGCACAGTTTTCGAGGCTCTTGAGGTCACCATGTCTGTCCGGTTATCACCTAACTCTCGTTTGGACCCCTGGGAGGGATTGGCCCTAAGATGAAACCTCAGCTGGTACTGCCTAGGAATCCGTAGCGAGGACTTTCTCTCAGCTGCGTCGCAGTCCCTGGTAATCATTATTCTAGGTAATGGCTAGCATGTTGAAGTTGCCGGGAAGTGTGGAAGGCGGGTACTTGCGCTGGCTGGCGGACCACTCAAGCCACTCATTTCTGCCCATTGGGGGCTTTCGACTTATCATTCTCGCGAACAGCCACAATAGCACAGGTGGCACAAAGTGTCGCTTTCACTGCCGGCGGCCGAAATGTGCGGCCAGAGGGCGAGGCGGTCACTAGACATATTTCCGAACACGGGCAGGAGTTCGGAAAGACCACATGTGGCAGAAGATATTGAGGCTGAGCTGGCGCCACCAAAGCTCTAGTTCTCTGGGGTTTCGATGTTGGGAGCTGAGCGACGAGCACCACATGCCGCAGCGGCCCCAGTCAGGGTCGTCTGAGAAAAGGGTCCCATATGGAGCGCCGTGCTGGGGGAGGGGGATGTCTCAACAGTTGGATTGCCAGCCACATCAAGCAGCCCCAGCAACACCTGGTCCGCCGTGATCATCTACTGCGTCAAAATGCTTCGGGGTCCAAGACCCCGCAAGCATGCTCACCCGGGCCGGGAGGATCAGCTCCGTCCCGAAAGGTTTTGTTGCTCTGCCAAAAATAAACCCGGCCCAAATCTTGCATACACAGCCAGAAATGTTGTCAAGGGGATGCCAAGTGCTTCCAGTGTGGCCTTCTCTTCCCTCCCGGGGCAATGCATGCCCGTCCTGGTGGTGATGTTGTCATAGTGTCTTGTCTAACATAAGCCATGAATAACCCCCCCCCTCCGTACCGGCTTGCTTTGGAATCCGTGCGTTGTCGATTGTCTTCAAAGGGAAAAACAACAATCCAAGGTATGGGGAAATATCAACCCCGGACCCGCTTGGCTTTTGCCATCCCGCATGTTCACAGGGGAACGGAAATCACAATCTCGCTGACGCCGAGGTGGAAGCCCTGCCCGTCCCCCCGGCGGCAGCATCGGTTCAATCACCAGCCCGGCGCAACCGGTGTGGACGAATTGGTTACAGCAAAGCAATTATATCGATGTGACAACAGAGAGGCACTGGGATTCTCTAAACAGGGGCACTCGCTCGAAAGCAGGGCTTCGAATCCCGTCGCGCAAGATGTGAGGGCGTAGAGGAGCAGGCAAAACAGAAGCCCAACCCTTTTCGGCCTTCCAACCGTACATACTTTGAGTGTATCGGTGACGTTTGATTAAAGACGTCCTGTTATTGTAGCCTTCCGACCCCTAAAAGTCGGCCGGGTGGACAGCCCTAATTTCACGGTGTATAGTGACAGGTCCAAGATGTCATTCGTAAAGTGCCACTATGGCCTCCTGCAACTCGCCATGACTTCGCTAATCGTCATCCTCCATTAGCGCGGCCAGCTCCGCCTCCTCATCGGCCGTCATCAGGCCCTCTTTGGTCTCGTCCTCCTTCTTCGCCTCCTGGCCGTCCACGGCCAGCGCCGCGGCCCGGATCTCCTCCACGGCCCCGTCCAACCCCTTCCTGTCAAGCGGCCAGGTGCGCAGCGTGCAGTCGATGCCGGCACTGCACAGGACGTCGCCCGCCGCCCTCCCCGCGGGATCCCGCAGGATGACGAGCTCGGTGATCTCGTCAAAGTGGGCGTCAATGGCGCAGAACAGCTTCCCCGACGTCCGGTCCCAGACCTTGATGTCCTGGCTCATGCCCGCCGTGACGACCCAGTTCTCGGAGAGCGCGATGGCGCGCACGAAGTCGCCGTGCTCGAAGACGTCCTCCGCTGCGAAGCCCTTCTCGCGAAGGAGGCACTTGGCCGTGCCGTCGGCGCTGGCGGTCCAGAGGTCGACCTCGTCGCCGGTGATGTCGAAGAGGACCTTGTACACGCTCGTCTCGTGCTCCTGGATCGTGAGCTTCTCCTCGGCCTTCTTCTCCGGGCCCGGGGCGTCCACGGCGAGCTGCGAGTAGCCGTCGAGCGTGATGCGCCACCGCCGGATGTGCGGGTCGCTGCTCGCGCTGACGAGCACGATCTCGTCGGCCGTGCTGAGCACGGGGTCCACGGCTAGGGACTGTAGCGACATCATGGTCGTCGTCGGGTCCTGGAGGGTGTGCAGCTTCCGCCCGGCCTCGACGTCCCAGACGATGATCTTCTTGTCCGCGCCGCCGCTGATGAGGACGTTCTTGTCGCCCAGCCGGCCGCAGACGACGGCCTTGACGAAGTCCGAGTGGCCGTCGTACCGGCGCCCCGGTCTCCGGGTGGCAATGTCCCACGACCAGACCGTCTTGTCCCAGCTACCCGCGAAGATGGTGCCGTTGGAGGCGCCGCCTGTCGCGAGACATGTTACGGGGACAGAGGGGCCTGTGTATTTTGCTGAGATGGTTCGCGTCTGATTGTTCGTAAGCTCCCCTGCCCCTTTTTCAGATAAAAGTAAATTGCTCAGTGAGCAGGAGGGGGGAGGAGGATGGTGACAGGGAGGGTTGGAGGGCGAAATGGAATGAGTAGTCGTACCTCAGTGTCGACACGACACACCCTGCCGCCGGACTCGGCCGTGAATACGGAGTTGTGCGGCTTCTTTGGGTCCAGGATGACGGCCAGGATCTTGGAGGTCATGCGGAGCGGGTTGCCAAAGGTGTTCCCCTCCTTGTTGGCGCGCTGCTTGCGCTTCGCCTGCTGCGTGCTGAGTCCCCGTCAGCGCCCATTTCGCCATGGCAACATTAAGGTCGGCTGTGCGGCTTGATGCTTACTCCGTCTCGAAAAAGTTCTCTTGGTTGGATGACTCCATCTTGATATCTCACTTTCGTGCTGTGCTGAATGGCGTGCTATTTTTGTGAACTCAACTGAGGGGTTTATGGAGCGAGAATGCCGCCAAAGACAATCTTCTATATAATGAAACGATGGGAATGAATGGTGTTCAAACGTTGCTGCCTGTTCTGGGCGTTGTTCAGGCCGCCCACTTTCACTCGCAACCTGTATTTCTCATCAATTCCGATGCCTGCGATGTATTTCTGTGAACGACGACACAATCTCCCAGCTGGCGCCAGACGTCCTCCACCGAAATGCAGCTGCAGGAAGTACGTACTTGGTGGGGTGACAGACGACCCCTGTCGCGCGCGTCTCCGACAAACGTAGTGTAAAGTGCCTGTCAAAAAAGTCGCTTTAATTGAATTCGTGACGCGTTCGGACGCGACTTTCCCAGAGTGCCTCCATCCCATCATCACCACCACCACCTTCTGAAAGCGCATCTCCAACATCCGAGCCGCTTCGACGATTCAATAGCCTCCCTTGGCGACACCCCTGCAATTCGAAAACCCTCTCATCTTCCTGGAGAGCTTCAATCCTCCCATGACCACGAATTGATACCCCCTCCCCTCACACTTTCCAGAACAATGGCCTCCTCCCTCGCCCCCAAACCGCGGCCGAGGCCAGCGCACACAACAGGCACAACCCGCCTCGCCTACACACCCTCGGGCGCCCGCCTCGTCACCGTCGGCTCCAACAACACGATCCGCCTCTACCGCACCCACCACGATGGCGAGCCGTACAACATTGACGACTGCCCCGAGCAAAACTGCGCCGTCGCCGCCGCTGGCCCCGCCGCGGGGAGCAACGACGACTTCTTTGTCGTCGGCTCCGAGGACGGCACCGTCAGCGTCTACTCGGTCGAAAACACCTCCTTCGAACGCTTCATCACACGCACATCCCTCCCCGTCCGCGACGTCGCCTTGTCGCCGGACGCGAAATGGTGCGCCGTCGCCAGCGACGAGCTGACGGTCAAAGTCGTCGACACCCAGGACAACTCCCGCATCCGCACACTCAAAGATCACGGCCGCCCGACGAAGCACCTGGCTTTCGACCCCAAGGGTGGCCTCCTCGCGCTGGCGTGCACCGACGGCGTCATCTACGTCTACTCTATGACGGCAGAGCAGCCGGAGCTGATCCGCAAGGTGGACGGCGTCATCGGGCCCATGGACTCGGATGCCGAGACCTCGGCCAAGATCGCGTGGCACCCGGACGGGCGCGCCTTTGCCGTGGCGACGCCCATGCACGACGTACAGGTCGTGTCCAAGAACGACTGGGAGAAGCAGCGGACGTTCGCCAACGGCCATCTGGGCGGGATTACGGCGCTGGCGTGGTCGCCCAACGGCGCCATGCTAGCGACAGCAGGCAAGGACGGGAAGCTCCTAGTCTGGGAGACCAAGACACAGAGCGTGATTCAAAAGTTTGACTACAGCAACGTCATGGACATTGCGTGGCATCCCAAGGACAACCTGCTGTCCTTCACGACCTCGGACGGCGAGGTCTACATCTACCCGAACCTCATCTCGGAGCAGTTTGCCAGCTTCCTGCAGCTACCCCGCCAGCCGGCCCCGTTCATCCACGACCCCCTGGCCGAGGCCTCCAACAACGCCAGGAGACCAGATGCCAACGGCGCGAAGGCCGCGATCCCGAGCCGGCCGCGGCGCGACTCTCTGGGAAGCCTCGACTCGTTCCTCAACGGCGAAGACGGCTACGACGACGGGGACGACTTTGTTGTCGACGACGACGGTGCGGGCTACGCGACAGGGACGAAGAGGGCCCACGACGGCGTGGACGACGGCGGCCGCGCAAACAAGCGCCGCCTGCTCGAGCCGACGTTTCACGAGGCCTTCCAACCCGGCTCGACGCCCTGGCGCGGGAACCGCAAGTATTTGTGCTTGAACCTGATTGGCGTCGTCTGGACGGTCGACCAAGATGGCCACAACACTGTGACGGTGGAGTTCTACGACCACGAGTTCCACCGCGACCTGCACTTCACAGACACCTTCCTCTACGACAAGGCCTGCCTGACGGAGCACGGCGCCTTGTTCTCATGCCCGCCCCGCGACGACACCCCCGCAACCATCTTCTACCGGCCGCACGAGACGTGGACGCAGCGGACCGACTGGCGGACGGAGCTGCCCAAAGGCGAGGCCGTCGTCGCCATGTCGCTGAGCGAGTCCTTCATCACCGTCACCACTACCGCCAACTACGTGCGCATCTACACACTCTTTGGCGTCCCATACCGGGTCTACCGACCCAAGAGCACCCCCATGGTCACTTGCGCTAGTTGGCGCGACTATGTCATAACGATGGGCAACGGCGCCGTCGGCGCCGACGGCAACGCCCGCCTCCTGTACACAATCGAGAACATCAAGCGAGATGAGATCTGTCAAAACGAAGACACCGTCGCGCTACCCGATGGCGCGACGTTGCAAAGCGTCTTCTTCTCGGACGTCGGCGTGAGTCCAACACCCCTCCTCCCCCCTGTTGCAGCCTTTCCTGTTTTCTATTCGGAGATAGTACGTATATGCTGACAAGCCCCGACTCAGGATCCTTGCATATATGACTCGACCGGCACGCTGCTGACGCTGCTCCACTGGCGGAAGCCCTCGCGCGCTTGCTGGGTGCCCCTCCTTGACACAAAGCTTCTCCCGCGTCTGGCGTCGGGAAGAAAGACGGAAACCTACTGGCCCATCGCGGTTGCCGACAACAAGTTCCACTGCATCATCCTCAAGGGTGGGGACCAATACCCCTATTTCCCGCGGCCGCTGCTTTCCGAATTCGACTTCTCCGTGCCCCTTACCTCGGCGCCGGCCCCGGCGCCGGACGCGAGCTCTGAAGAGCAGCAGGAGAACGACGACGACGACGAGGGCCGCCGCGAGTCGCGCAAGCTGGAGCAGAAGCTGCTGCTGTCCGGCATCCACGCCGCCCAGCTGCGCGACCTCATCGACCACACCGACGCCACGCACTCACAGCGGACCGGCCTGGCGCGTCTCGAGCTCGACCTGGACAAGACGCTGCTCCAGATGCTGGCCATCGAGTGCCGCGAGGGCGAGGAGCGGGGCATGCGCGCGCTCGAGTTGGTGGGCCTGATGCGTGATCGGACGGGCCGAATGATCGAGGCGGCAGGCAAGGTTGCGGAGCGGTACGGGCGGTCAATCCTGGGAGACAAGATCCGCGAGGTTGGCGAGCGGAGGGCTAGCGGTATGGACGTCGACGACGGCGACTATTAGGGTTTTCCGTCCACACCCCCCTCCCCCAATTCAATAAAATATGTCAGGGGGGGGGGGAGGGAATCCCCCGTAGCTCGCCTGCCGGGAATTGGGTTTCATGGGTTTGCTAGAATGGGGGTCTTCCCGTCACTGTAAAGGAAAAAGGGTGTTTGGATGATGACATGATAGGGCGACACATGTGGTCCGCGGTTTATCGTGTCTTGGGCGCGCGCATTTAATGACTAGCTATTGGGCGCTGGGGGAGTCTGGGCCGTCGTCTTCGTCGTTGTCATATGTTTCTTGCCCGTGTTTTATACAAGATTGGCCCGCGCCCGCCTGCGCGGCCAACAGAACGAATAATGTCAGGAAGGACGTCTTTTGACTACGCAGGGTCCATTGCCGGCCGCGAGTGGTAGATGCTTCGGGTCGTCGTGAGAGAGTTTGTGTGTGTGTTGTCGCGGACCATCTACGATTCCATGCGACTGAGGATCGCCCACCCACGAAACAAGGAAAAGGGGGGGCAAGGGGGCCTTGGAAGCACGACCGCAGAGAGCTACCCTAGTAACTAGCTACCGTCCATGGCATCCATCCATCGCGGGCCTTCCGACGGGCCTTGCGACAGATGGTGTGTGGCCTGGCCGCACGGCAGGCAGTGGAATTCCCAGGTCGTACCTGTTTTTCCTTCCACCCCTCCCCGAAGAGGAGGGGCCCTTTTTGGTTCCCGGTGGTCGACGGCATAATACCGGACCCGGACGGGGTGCATGAGACGAAACGCACACATTCACACAACGACAACGACGACAGCACCGGATCCGACGTTCCTCCGTCAGAAAGTAAGTTGGTCCCCGGACGGACAAGGGACACCATAGCGATTCATTGCAACCCCTTTCCCTTTCCCCTGATGCCCTGTCCTGGGTCTTTTGAAGGGGGGGTAAGAGAGAGAAGAAGAAGAAGAGAGAGATCGGTGTGTTCGACGTCAACTCGAGGTTGTAACGAAGAAGTCGTCGACCGGAGAGGAGGGGGAGGGGGGGCGGCATTAATGGCCCTTCCAAACATATGCAGAGGGCACCATGGGTCTCGTCTCCTTGTCGATTAGGTTCGAGATGGCCCGGAATGGCACCAACAAAGGTTCGTTTGCCCCTGACCATGCCCTCGCGCCGTGCCCACGGCCCCTTTCCCCCCGGAAAACCCAACCGGATTCTCGCCAACGTTGGTTGCAAACCGGGAAAACGGGCTGGAAGGGGCACGTAAGGGGCAGGCCCCAGGTTTTTTGGCCATCTTAACAACAACAAGGATTGGAGTTTGGTGCCTTGCAGCAGCACTTTGTTATTCTTATCTTATTGATAATAATAAAATCCCCCGCAAAAGGCAGGTGTTATGGGTTATGGCGGTTCGTGGAGGGCAAGATTTTTGCCGCGCACCAAGAGGTACATTTCCGGGCAAGTCGCCACTACTCGTACGCTACCTTACTGCAAGCCGCCACCGCGGGCTTGAGCCGCTGCTTCTCCGCGGACCTGCCAAGTAGAGTGTGAGCAACTGTATCCGATCTGCGACATGGTGTAATCAGGAACTTGAGTCCAATCCAACAACGGCATGGATCTCGGTCGTGAGCTCTACTGCTCCTGCAATCGGATGTGTCGTTCAACGGCTCGACCGCTAACGCCCGGGCTTGCACCGCAAGGCCGGCGCCATACACCCGGCGCGATGCCAAGAAATGCACATGCATTGGAGAGGGATGGAAGAATAGTTCATGGCCAAACGAAAAAGATACGAAAAAGGAGCCAGGAGGCCCGGGCACAACCATGGCAAAGAACATGCACCCAGTGGCCATTTGGGGAAACCGAGCTTCTAGAATGTTGGTCCACCGCGAGATGAGCGTTGACGTTACATCTCCAACACTCTTCAGACAGAACGTTCACTGCAGACAGAGTTCGCCGGGGCCGGGGCGCGTTACATCGAAAGCGGAGTGGTCTATAAGACCAGCCAGTACATGGCAGTGTGGGAATGCCATTGCACGTCTTTGTCGGATCTGCAACGGTGTGGTGTGCGATCCGACGGCAGTCTGTTGCAGCCCGTCGCTGGAGATGCTGATTGCGTGTTGGCCAGCGTGCCTCCGTAGCCGCTGCAAGGCCAGAGTGGTTCTGCTGAAACGTTGGGACTGCGGTTCGTTCGCTCAGGCCGCCATCCACAACCTCCTTCGTTTTGGAAGAAGTCAATTTCTTGGTTCGGGTGGATGCGAATGGTCCGGGAAATGTGACGGGGCTGGCCGGCTGTGTAGCAGAGCAGCACTCCGTGGGTGAGTGGGAGTGTCCCGAGAATGACGCTCGTGAACCCATCCTTCCCCCGGAGGTGCTTGCGATTGTGAGGTTGTCAATGTGGCTGGTGTCTTTACGGATAGGGTGCGAGCAAGATGGGAGGTCGATGCTTCTGGGCTGACAATCCCACCCTAAACCTTGCCCTTTTTAGCTGAGCGCGCAAGGGACGTGCCAAGAACCGACTGGACGGCCGTCATAGGTTGCTGTCACAAGCGAAAAGGCGTCTGGCCAACATGCTTTGAGGCGAGCATCGGGGGAGATGGTCCGGACTTGGTCGAAGCCAGGCTTGAGCATGTGAAATTATCTATTCTTCTTGCTGCTTCGCGCGAGGCAGTGTTAGCGGCCCCAGTTGTGGTGGTTCTGATGAGAATGCAAGGCGTGCCGTAGGGGAGGCTCCTTGTCGTGTGCATCGTTGAAGGTTCTTGATTCCCAGTGTCCCAATGATGGACCGCCGCGGCGATGCTCGCTTCTAGAACGCGTGTGTATTCGAGTGGGCATGCATGTAATACGGATATGCTCGTCGTCGTTTAAAAAAGTGTGGATGCCTGCCATCCGCCCTACGTATGGGTGTGGAGGAAAGCAACGCGCCGTGTTTGGAAAGAGCTTTTGACAGCATGCCCCCCGAGCCTGACAGGGCATATGTCGTCGTCTTAATTCCGACAGGGGCAGGGATCCCTGAGGAAATTCAGGGCTCCCGCTTGACGCTTTGTCCCTTGGTTTAGCGAGGTTGGCTCTTTCCGGCCCGGTCCATAGTCGCCAGCTGCCCCTTTACATTTCGCAGCGCAATGGCCAGTGGGATTCCTGAAACGGGGCAAGGACAACAGAAACCAACGCGCAGAGAACAAGGTCGGCTATTTCGCAGAGAGAAGCTAGGGAAATCGAGGATACGTCTCTGGGCTGGCTCTGGGCATCAAAGTTTTCCCCTACGCGAACCGTTCGAAGCGACAGCCACCAAATGGTGTTTTTTTTGTAGAGTGCAGCCGTCGATCATGGCCAATCCTGGCAAGCAAGGCGTGCGCGTCCAAAGACAGACTTCCTCCCCTCCCTCACTCTTCTGCATGTCAACCCTCTAACCCTTCTCAACATAACTTTAAGGGTTCGAGAAGACCCTCCGAGAAGGGCACAGGGGTCGTCGGCAGTGTAGGTAGTGCACATTTCCCAGGTGCACGTCGATGTTGCGCTTCCGCATGCCGCCCCTGATTCATTGACAACTGCCATGATCCACTATCCCGACTCATTTGATCCCCCAGCGCAGATATCGCTCCGCATCGCGAGGCTCCACTTGGGGGCATTGCGCTGCTGCTCTCTGCCCGTCGTACCAAACTGCCAGGTCGCGAGTCTCTGTGCGCGTCCCCAGGGCGAGGTGGTGGCCATTGCACGCCTATTCAATGGGTCCGGTCGTTAACGAGGCCTCGGACACACGGCCACTTCCCAGGGCGGTGGGATGGATATAAATGCCTTGATCGTCTCTGTCCTAACCACTCTCGTGAGGATTGTGGATATCATCGCGAAGAAGCGAAGCCGTTGAAACAGAAGCGCCCCGTCTGGCCGGTCAGAATCCTCAGTGATTCCTCATACTCACGGTGGTGGTCCTGCGTTAGCTCCCACAAGCATCGCTAGCTCGAACCTTGCTATAAGATCACTGGGGGGAGGGGGGGAGGCGGTCGTAATTGGCGAGTGGCAGAGACCGATATCACGCCACGGTAAGACACAGGAAGCGGAGGCTTGCGCAAAAGCCGCTCCGAAGCTCCTGCGTTTTCGAGACCTCCATGTAGGGTTTTGATGGGACTTCCAAACCACAAGCCACTTGCTGGACGGTTCGCCGTGCCACAGGGCACAGGCTCGAAGCGAAGCGAGTAGCCTCTACGCTGGCCAGTCGGCTTCCAGGATCCTCCACACAACAGCCACCGTCGATCGAGATTCGACGCCATTCTTGGGGAACAGTGCAACTCCTGGATGGCATGTCAATTATCTGCTTGCGCGGGAGCGGGGGGTGCCTGAGGCGTCGGGCGGTTTCTTGGTTACTAGGCTCGATGGGGAGCTTGGAGCCCGTTGGCTCGAGATGCCGTTTCCCCTAGCTTCGCTTATCGTCTCGCCCGTGTCGGGAATACACAGACGTGATATGACCAAAACAGACCGGGCCATCTTCTCTAAGCTTGTCGGCAGCGGGACTTACCGGTAAGTGCTGGAGCAGGCAGGAAGAATGATCAGAGGATGGTCAGGGGCAGCAAGCATAAGGTACCCTCCTTGCCTTACCTGCTGCGTTGTTTGCCCGAGGTGGTGAAGAGCATGTATACATGCCATTTGACTCTCCCGAGACCTGATACCGCCCACCCCCCCCCCCCCCCCCCCCCCCCTCGCTCGCGGCCGTAACTGAGAATCTGAGAGTCGGGGGTTGGTCGAGAGGCACTAGTAGGGGGTGGTAGGTGGCAATCGCTTGGGTTGCCGGTCCGGGCGATTGGAGAGAGATCTTGAGCTGCATGACTGAGACAGCATGTAAGAGAAACGAGGAGATGGTGAGAGATGGACGGAATAAGGAAGCAAAGCACGGATTTTAGAGTGGAGAGAGGCTCGATAGGGTAGGGGGGTACGTGGACGTGATGTGCATTTGGCATCGTGGTGTGCCGGGAGTCAAATGCTGGTATTGGACGGAACGTAGGCGTGCATGTGTGCGAGCTGGATTAGATGTGAGATTAAGGTAAGACTCGGGATTGGGGGGGGGGATGCTCAAGGACAGACGCAACCCGGGGGCGGAGGGGAATGGAGAGGGATGGCCGAGAGGGTGAGCGGGCACTGGGACGGGAGGCGGCCACATGAAGCCGGAAAGAAAGGAGGGGGGATACGCAGCACGAAAGCCACGCACTATCACGACGACGGTGTAAGGTAAAGTAATGTAAGGTAAGGTAAGGAAAGTGCTAACTATTATCATACCACTTTAGGAAAGTACCTCGGTGTACTATACTAAGCAGGTGAGCAAGATGGTGTCTCTCCAAACCTCCACTCTCCTTGCCTCTATCAAATGAGATACAGTTCCCAGGTATAGTGAGTGCCTGGACCTCGGGCGGCAAAAGGTAGGGGGAACAGACCGGCGGCAACATCCACTGGCGTACATATCCTTTGTTTCTTCGCGTAGGGAGACGACCAAGGCGGATACCAGCTAGCAATGCGGCTTACTATGCAGTTGAAGAAGGTGTGAGGAACCAAGCGTTGAGCTCCATTTTACGGGCGGACACGTACTACACAACGCCTGGACCACCGCTGTGATGTCATGAGGCCCGGTGCCCGGCTCCGGCCGGCGGTTGAATAGGGGAAAATGCTGCTAAGAAACCGTCAAGTCGACGGTCCATCCCCCGGCGGCCCTAGGGTTCCCCGCGGGCGGGTTTCCCAAGCACCGGGCCAAATCTTATCTGGGGTGCATGAGGAGTTTGGCCCAGACGGCCGTCGCATTGCTCTCGAGTACCTCGGTTGTCTTGCAGGCACTGTTATTACACTCCGACAAAAAGAGCAACGGGCCGTGAAACCCGTATACCGGAATCGGGTTGGCAGGGCCAGTGGCCAGGACGTTAGAACGGTGGGGGTCGGTTGAGAGCAGATGTCCGATATCACTGTATGCATCGCCCCGAAGATAGGTAGGTAGCTTTGGCCCCGGTGCAGACCAGTCGGTATGACGACGAACCGGGCCCGTCCCCATCGCCATCCATCAAAGGAGGTAACTCGCTTGCCTTGAGGCAACTCTTTCGATGCACAATTGTGGCGTGCGGCTGAAGTCCTTTGTGCCCTTTCAAAGCCGAAAGGCACATGCAAAGGCATGGTGTAGATATGGCTGGCAGTTGGGGAGGCTAGTTTAAGAAAGAAAGAAAAAAAAATGCATACATACAACTACATCATTGTCATTACCTCATGTTCATTTTCAAAATATGTGTCTGTAAACAGACTAGACAACTCGCCTTTTGATACGGGCTAAAGTCATATCAGGGCCACGATCCGTGGGCACCTGGCACACGGAGGGAACACGCTTTGGCCAGCCAAACTGCCCGTTCCTGGCGGGAGTTTCCGTCAGGGGTATCCGACAGTTGCACATAGTATTTTGTCTAATCTTGGTGACATGGCGCTTTCAACGCCCATTTTTTTGATTACTATACAGAGAGAGACACACACACAGATGCAGACACAGACAGGCGGGCCAAACTCTAACCTCCAGCGGTACGGGATCGTAGCGCCGCCATCTCTCCTAACGTGCGTTCGGTGGCTGTCCGGCCTGCTCTACTGGGTTGGTACTCGAATTACACCGCGGCTGAGTTGTACAGACTAGATCACACCTCTAAGCAGCTGCTGGCAGTGGCAGCGCAGCTCTCGCCAGTCAGTTTCCCTGACCCCGTTCCAGATTCTCTCACCCACCAGGAACCCCAGCATTGACGTCCACTCCAATACCCTGTAGGGGGCGTATGCGGCCGTGGGACCCCAGCAAATGTAGGCCCTCCTTGACCACTGCTTCCCACCTGCCATTCCCATTTCAGCTGGCGGGGGGGCTCTCTCTCCCACACTTCCACAGTGTGTTCCATATTCCTCCTTCAGCGCGCGCGGGTCCAGGGTAGGTAGTAACAGCCACCCCCCCTCCCACCCCCCCCTTCATCCTCCAGCCGGCTGCTGCCCTGTGCTCTCCCCCCCTAAAAGGAAGAAAAAAGAATGTCGCTGTAGGGTCAGGTCTCTGCACAGTGAAGTGAACCAGGTGGTACCCCCCCCATACAAGCCCGTCCCTCACCCACCCACCCCTCCCCCTCAGCCCAATCAACGAGCTTCCTGTCCCCTTCTCCCACTTTCGGCCAGTGCAGCATCCTTTTTTGCTCTCCTTTTTTTTTTGCTGCTCTGCACCGAGCTGCACCTCACCACGCCCTTACGCTCCTACGCTCTCTTGCCCGCATGCTTCTGCTTCTGCTTCTGCTTCTGCTGCTTGCTGCTACTGACACAGCGCCGCAGCTGGACCGGGCGACCAGAAGCTGACTGGATACACCACCTCGCACTCTCCTCTAGTGCTGCCGCCACCAATCCCGTCCTTCTATTCCTCCTCAGATCCCACCTACTATCGATCTAGTCGAGCCACTTAAACCTTCGCCAGCAGACCACACCCCCCCAGTCCCCCCGTCCTTGTCCCCCATTCGTCGTCATATTTCCGGCCGCCCTGGCCTTCTACAACCCTTCTCCTTCTCTTCGAACTCTAGAAATTCGACGCTCTTAACTCTCATTTGCATCCCACGTCGCTCTTCCTGGACTACTCGCCACCACCCTTGAACGAGGACTGCCGAACTTGTCCAGACACATTCCAGCTGAACTGCCCGCTTGGCGATCCCCAGAGGCTACATACAAACCTGCCAGCAACCGGGGCAAAGAATTGCTCTGCCGTTTACCTGACGAATCCGAAAGGCGGCCAGACACGCCAATCTCCAATCCGTCCTCCCATTCCCGCCCGCCTGCTTCAATCAACATCGCTATCGCCATCGCTATTCGTTCTTCCTGGGAAGAGGGAAATCTCCTGCGCCAGCTCGCCCTGCAAACCTGCATATACTCGCCATCGCTTGCCCATCACAACGAACCCCTTGGGCCTCCATTTACGCCTGCATCCTGTTCGGTTCATTTTACTTCGCGCATCACTGCAGAACTCGCCGCGCCTGTTCTTTTCGCGAAGCCATGAGGTGAGACAAGTCCCTCAACCGCCTGCTCAAAACCTCTGCTCCCACGCCTGCCGCCGCCGCCCTGTTTCTGTCTTCCATCTTCCTGCCGCTTCCAACCCGCATTCCCTCCCAATTCTTTGCGCCCGTGTCTCGAGAGCTGACCAGCATCCTTGCACCCTCTAGAGGGGATGGCTACTGTGACTGAGAGTCCGCTGAGAATTCCTCTGCCCGCCGACGGCCATGCCAATCTGACGTCGAATCGAATCATACCCATCTCGACCCCGACCCCGACCATCCAAATGTCTGCTCCGTCTCCCGGTGAGCCCATGGAGATTACCTCCAACAACGCCAGTAGCACCTCGCCTTCCAGCAGAAACAACGACGCGGACGCCAACGGCGTGTCCGATCGACACAAGAACACGTCCCCTACGGACCAGTCTGCGAACAACTCGCTCGCCATGCCTGCCGCCCCAGCGGCCGCGGCCGCTGCTGTTCACCAACCCAAGATCGTGCAGACGGCCTTCATCCACAAGCTGTACAGGTAAGCAGCCGTGCAATCCAATCCCCTGTGCTACATGTGGTTAACGTTGCCTAGCATGCTTGAGGATCCCAGCATACAACATCTGATATCGTGGTCAGCAAGTGCCGAGAGCTTCGTCATGTCTCCTTCGGCCGATTTCTCCAAAGTTCTTGCGTACGTGGGATTGAGTCCAACCCGGGTTGCAACTGCTCACACTCGACAGCCAATACTTCAAGCACACCAACATCTCCTCCTTCGTTCGACAGTTGAACATGTACGGGTTTCACAAAGGTTGGACTGACATCTGTTCTGGGCACCGATCAACACGGACTGACTGAAGGACACAGTAAGCGACGTCTTCCACACAACGAACCCCGAGACTGCGCTGTGGGAGTTCAAGCATGGGAATGGCAATTTCAAGAGAGGCGACCTCATTGGGCTCCGTGAAATCAAGCGCAGGGCCTCCCGTCACGCTCTTGTCCATCGGGAATACCCCAATTCCAAGCCGAGCCCGTCACAGCCTGGAACGCCCGCGGAGCCGATGCCACCTCCCAGCGACGGCTCTGATCCTCGCATGCCTGGGCTCGAGCACACTCTGTACGACCTCAGCATGCGGCTGCAGAGAAGCGAAGAGAACGCACACTACATGCACATCAAGCAGCAGGCGGTGATGGAGACGATGTCGCGCCTTCTTCAATTCAATCAAGAAATGTCGAGGACGATCCTCAGCCTGGTCCCAAGCCCTGACCACCCGGTTCACAGAGATGGTGAGTTTCGAATGGGAGCTGGTTCCGTTTGGCTTCGATGCTAACGGTATAATTAGTCTTGAACTTGCAGGGAGAGATGGCTCGCCAAGCGGATATGCTTCGAACTATTGACGATCCCCAAGAATCGCCATTCGCCAACAGCAGGGCGTACTTTTCCACCGTTGAGAATGCGCCGGTTTCGCCGCGGCAGCTACCCCAAGACGACCCAAGACGGGGTGGGAATCTTGCGGTCCCTCAGCCAAGGGGGCAGAATTTCTACCGGCCTCCTGTCCCATCTAACCTTTCCATCAACACGCGGCGGCCATATGGCTCAATCGGAGCGGGCACAGCGCCACAGGCATCGTCTCCCTTACGAGGGGCGCCACCCCCCCCTCCCCCTGGACCGCATCCCTTGGCTCAAGTTGAGCCGCCTCCTGGAAGTCTGGCAAGACGTCACACGTCTGCCGATATTCGCGCACATGGCTGGCAGCCGGCTGCACCACCACCGTTTGCTTCTTCGGGCCCTCCGTCTGGGCCTCCCTCGGGACCATGGCCCTCGTCGCCCAGTCGAGCCGCCCCGGAAGACCAGCGCCTCAGGGAGTCGCTGTCCACCTACTCGTTGCAAAATGCGTCCCACGCACGCCCCATGTCGCGACCTACGACCCCGCCTGGCGTACCTTTCTCCAACGGTGGCGGCGGCGGTGACACCTTTGGCAACTGGTCGTGGAACTCTGCCAACCGGGACAACAAGAACCTGGCCATCAGAGACAGCTCGGGGCCACCTACGCGCCGCGGCAGCATGGCTCACATCCTTAACCCGACCGACACGGCCGAGAGGGATGACGAAGACGAGGACCCACGAGGCGACGATGATCGGAAGCGCAAGCGGATGCAATAAGCCAAGCGCCCCGGTCATTCGCGATCGCTTCCCTCCCTTTCAACACATGGCACATCTCACCGAGGTGCGCCCGTACATTTCTGTAATACATATCCAATGACTACTGGGGATGTTTTCCTATTTTGCATAGAGGAATGAGGGACCCCTGGCTAGAGCGGGAGCATATGATTGCACGGATGGATACCTCTCCACGACCGAATATCCCAAGATCGAGTCCCGAAGCGCACACGAAGGCAACGGCCACCACATAATGCGACCTTGTCACGGGTCAAATCCCTCTCACACTAGACGGGCCATCTGGATACTCGACACAACCAAAAGTTCTACAACCTTATTGATCTACACGCATTTCCATTGCATCCACGGACGGCTTTCGTGAAGCAAAACACACTGTACACGACCAGCCCTAATAATTCAGCGTCACCACGGCGTTTCGAGGAAACAGACCCAGCGCGGATCGCAATTTCTTTTTCACATTATTCCCTCTCGGATGGAGGCTGTCTGTTACGGTCGGAGCTCAGGAAGAGGGATACCCAACGGGCACTTGGCGGCGGGATTTGTCGGAATTTGTACGGAATTGTCCATATGGGGGGTGTAATCGCGTTGGTGATAATTGCATTTTGGATGCGGGAGGAATGAGGGTGATTTGAAGCATACTCGTGTCTGATTAGTACGACACTCTGATAGGACCGCCAACCATGTGTGGCTTACGATATGGCCCCGTGGCGGATGCCTCAGGGGACCTTGGCCAAAGCTAGTATGAGCAGCGCAACACGGCAAGCAATGTCAGCAGATCGTATTTCATGTTAATATCCCTGTATGACAGGCATCGTGCGGATTGCGCACTGCCAACTGGCTTCAGAACGGCGCATAATATTGCTGGCAAGGGATGAATTATGGACGTCGTGTGTGAGATGAAAGTCCCGGCTCCTCGGGACAAGGGAGCCGCGATGAATGTTGATCTACGCCCTGCCTTCGGCAAATCTAGCTCCCCCCTCGGTCAACTATGCCGCGGCCACCTCCCCAGCCTCTCCGTCCCCGCCCCCGCTCGCCTTCTTCTTCTTGTTCCTGTTCTTCTTTTTCTTCTTCTTCTTGGCCTCGCCTGTCTCGGGTCGGGTATCGGCCTCGGCGGGGTCCAGTGGCGTCGCTGGGCCTTCGGCCGGGCTAGGGGCCGCGTCCCCCTGCTCGACGTCGGCCTGGGCATCGTTCCCGCCGGCTTCAGGCTCGTCGGCCGTCTTCGGGGCGTCGTCAGGCTGCGCGGCCCCGTCCTCGCTCATCTCGACGTCCGGCGCCCCCTGGCCCTCGCCTTCTCCTTGCGCCTCCACTGCTACCTCGGCCTGGGGGCTTGCCTGGCGGACCTTCTTCTTCTTCCTGCCCAGCCCGGTCCTGCCCTCCTCCTCCTCGCTCTCGTCCTCCTGGACCCTGCGCTTCTGCACGGCGACGCCCCTGTCGTCGCCGCGGCCGCGCTTGCCCAGGAGGCGGCGGCTCAGGTCCCGGGTCGCGGCGGCAGTGGCCTGCTCGGACTTGGGGGCCGCGTAGCCGAGGCCCGTATTGGGGTTCTCGAAGCGGAGGTCGGCGTCGTCCTGCGCCTGGCGGGGAGTTTGCGAGGAGGAGGAGGGCGGGGCTGTCGGTTGCGGCGCCTCGGCGCCGGGTTTCGTGAGGGAGGAGAAGGTGCCGTTGGTGCTGGCGGCGGCGGTCGTCGTGGGGGTGGCCGGGGACCGGCGGGCCAGCGAGGGGTACTTCGCGCGCATCGAGGTGAGGAAGGTCGCCTGCTTCGCCGAGGCGAGGGAGATGCGGTTGTAGAGGGCGTTGAAGTCCGCCGAGGCGGGGAGTTTGGGCGCCGCCGCGGAGGTCGGGGTGGGCGCCATTGCGGCGGGATCTTGTTTGATTTGCGAGTGCTTATTGTATGGCGGGTCGTATGTACGATAGACGGGCAGCGACTCGGTGGTGCCTGCAATTTCTCTTGCGGAGGTTTTCCTTGCGACGAGCTCGGTCCGGGGGTGGTGAGGTTACGGGTTTTTTTTTTTTTGGCGATCGACGGCGAGAATGCGAATGGAAGCGCATCAGCTCTGGGAGGGCCGACCAAATTTTTTGGGGGATGGGTGTGGCTCGTGCTCCCGGGGGTGGGTGTGGGGGGGTGTCTTATCGCGCCGCCGTTCCCCCCCTGTGGTTATCTTAGCGTTCTCGGCATCGCCTCCGAAGCCACTTGCGTAGATCGTAGGGGACCAGGGGGTGTGGTCGCGCGGGCGCCCGCTGCGCGGAGGGTGGTTGTCTCCCCTCCCCCCCCCCCGGCGGCGCGGTGCAACCTTCTCCACAGCTGACTTTGGAAGGATCGATTTTTTTGGCGACAGCGAGCGGGCGCCAGGGTGCGTTTCGGTCGGAAGGCACCCCCTGCTGCCCCGGGTCCGGCCCGAGTACGGGGGTGGTCCGGGACGGAGCTGGGTATTTTATGGTCATTGACGATGAGGATTAAAGGATTTTCTTTTGGGGAAATGGTCGGCTGGGTTATGCGGGGTTACGGGTGGCTTGTGCCCTGGATTTTATTAATATTAGTGTCAACAGTCTGAGGGTTATGATGTACTGCATTGGACATGGGGTTAGATGCGTTCATGGAGTGTCAATGGAACTAGGATGATTACAACTGGTGATTGAGAAGATAACAGGAAGAGAGATACACACGGATGAACTCGTTCATCAAAGTTCGTCTTCCCACTTCAAGAGACTGCAACAGTATATTGCAAGACTGTACTGTACGGTTCTGGGAGGGATGTGTAACTCCTGTACCTATACGCGGTATCGCGTTAACGAACCTCTCCACGAAAAACACGACAACCGTTTGAAAATCCAAGTGGCGGTCTCCAGCCTTGAGTAACGAACGGATTAAATCCACACCCAGTGCCAAAACGACATTTGGTGTCTGCCCGTACAGCGTCGGAGGTGATACGCCGAGTACTCGGTCTCACTTGAAGACTTGGAGCAAAAACATGTTGGGCGCGGAGACTGTCTCATGTATAACACCTCAGGCAATTCCAATTCGCAGATACAGACTGAGAACACTTGTATTTATGATATGGATTTAATTTGTGGGTCGATGTCTTTATAGACGATCTCGGTAGATAATGTATGAATAAGGCTTCACTACAGCCCTCCCTGGACTGCTAAGGAGGGAAGGTGAGCTCGCGAACGGCAGCTACCGCCACCACCAGCAACTTCCTCCATATCAAGTGACCGATCATACCTTTATGTCCCTAAAAAAACGCACTCAAATCACCAACAAATATCCGTGGCCGAACGGGGCAACCAGGCACTTGAAAGAGTGACTTGTTTAACTGGAAGCTCCGTTCCCACGGGTAGTGAGTTCGAGCCTCACTGCCGGTCGTAAAACCGCAGTATCGTTACACCTGAGGCTGGTAAAAGTCTCCTGCGGTTTTCATAGGTTCCTCTGCCCACTCTTCGTGGAATAAGAACCGAACTTTTTAGCTTTTTACTTTTATTTTTGGGCATAAATGTGTTGTTCACAGTTTACTTTGACGACGATGGGGGGGTCTCGTTAGGTGGTGGATGCAAGCGAGCGTGTGCGCATCTAGGCGAGTTGCGGGTGCGACTTTGACCACATCGACCCGACGATGTGGTACACTACTTTGCTCGACTAGCTCCCGTCCTTGGGTGGATACCTGCATCATATTCGGTGGTGCGTGTGTACGTCTGTGTGCGTGTGTGCGCGCGCGAGTGCTTGGCTTCTTGACTGCGTTGTCCTACCTCGAAAACTTGATCACGGAACTAACCTTCAAGTCTATTGCAGCGGGCGCGCTATTACGTCTTGAAACCCTGCTAGTATCTTCAGCCCGAAATGACGCCGCTCAACGAATCTCGAACCTTTCCACCTTCGCGAATCCGGCATTCAGCTTCGCCTTCGCCTCGCCCTCCATCATCCCGCCGACCCAGCATGTGCCCACCAGGCTCCAGCTCCCCTCCGTTTCCGTTTTCCTCAGGACGACCGGCACCGGGGATCCCTTCAGCACGCACACGATGTCTCCGGCTTTTGCCATCTCTCGCCGAGAAACACCAAGATATCCGTCGTCGCCTCGCCCAATCTTCAACATCCCGCGGTCACGCCAATCCCAGTCGGAGATCCCGATCTTCACCCGGTCGTGGGCCTCGGATGACGGTCCGTCATCCACATTCCACTCCGTCAGCCGCGTCAGCCATGGCCCCTCGATCACGCGCCCCGACAAGAAGCGCTCCGAAAAGCTGCGGTTGAAGGCCTCGTCACCGCTGCCGTCCAAGCCAAGAAGCTCAAACACGCGCCGCCCGAGAGGCTCGAGGGCGAACTCGCGGTCAGTGTAAACGAAGTAGTAGACGAAGGCGAGAGCAATCTCGTCCCGCGCGTATGGATTGCGAATAATGTCTGACTCGCCCCGGGCCCCGGACTCGAACACAGCGTTGAAGATGGCCTCTTGTGCCGTCATCCCTGTTGAGTACGAAGGTGTTTCTGTGCTGAGTTGTTTGATGAGCTTGAGTAGCCGGTGCTCGGTGTCAAATAGCGTTGGACTCGGAAGATTATCTGTAACCTCGCCGATCCGAATGCCGGAAACCACTAGGCGGTTGCCCGCTGCAATGAGAGCATCCGGCACACCTGGTTCGAAGACGCCCCTGTCAGCTTCTCCTGAGAATGGTTCAAACTTTTGGTTGGACTCGTCCCATGCATTTGGATAGTTTGGCACCCAGGTCGGGAAGTCTGGAATGGCGTGAGAGTGATCTTTGCCCATAGCCATGTGGAGACCGGCCATGGGGAGGAGTGCGAGCTCCTTGCCTCTTCCAGTTCTCTTCCAATATGAGAGCCACTTGCTAAAGTAGTCGACGTAGACCGACGCAACCGACACTTCTGGGCTGTAGTCGGGGACGAGTGGGATGTTGGTGAGCCCCAGCAGTCCATATAGACTGTCCTTGGGGTTCGTGGCGGACAAAGTATGAGACCAGCTCATCACCTGCCAGCCCCATTGCTCCCACTCGTCTGCGTCCAGAAGTTCCGGTCGCATCTGAAGGTGCTTCGCCTCCATTATACGTTTAGGGTTGTGCCACAGCACCCTGTCTGACGACGTGATGCTGAGCCAGACGGATTCGGCCATCCAGGGAGGCTGCTCTATCTGACCCCGAATCTCTTGTATCCTCCTTACCCAGCCGCACATGCTGAACAGAGCGGGCCAGCCGAGGGAGTACTGTCCGGCCAATAGAATGAAATTGCGCGCAAGAACGACCACTTGAACCACCCAGACGCGCCACCAGTACGATACTTTGAAAAGCGTGTAGATGCTCTTCCACGCCTGGTTGGAATGCCAGCCATTCGCCGGCTCCATATCCGCCCGGGCGAGCGGTAACCAGTGCTCCATCCAACTGATCAGACGATACGGTTCGACCGCGTTTATTTGACCGCTTCCAGCTACTTTATCCACCTCTTGGTCAACCAGTCTGATGGTATCAAAGGCAAGACTGGTCTCCTCACCCCCCGGGCCAAGCCAGGAAAACACAAACTCCGCAGTCGAGTAGATCCGACGCATCAGCTGCACCTGCTGATTACGCTCTGCGAAGTCTTGCTGGTTTATGCAAAGGGCGTCGATCCAAATCCTGAAAGTCTGGGGGTGACGGCCCGGGAAGGCGTCAGTCCAGTGGTCTTGCAGGTGCTGGAGGGCGTTGAACAGGTTCCTGGTCGCCTGGAACTCGTGGCCGTTCAACGTGATGGGCTCGGTGACGGAAGCATCGCCCCACACATACGAGAGCGCCGTGAAGGCCGGGTTGTCGTCGAGAGACACGGCACTGAGCCTCAGCGACGGCCGGCCGGAGAAGCTGACATACTCTAGCACTCTAATTTCCGACTTTGCCGGGTCGAGAGGCTCGTAAACCTGCGGCGGGTTCGCTCCGACGCCCATCCTCGGCTCTTGCAGGAATCTTCCTCAAGGCCTTGAAAAGACACCTGGATTAAGCAGGGTTGTGTCCGGGTTGCGTCTGGTGAAGCTTCCGTGCATGCAGCCCACGAGGCCATTTGCAGATAAGATAAGCAACTGATGTGGGGTCATCCCATGGACTGAACGGGCCGTTGGCGGCATCGCCCGAGACCACCCCACTGCCTGCTACCAGGGGCATCCTGGAGTTGCCCGAAACTTAATTGCAGGCGTTACTTCCAACAACACATCACGTTCTAGAACTAACCTCTACGGTGATAAGGGCCCGCAAGAGGCAAGTGGGTTATCCTGCGCGGTTTGATGCTAGCAGCAAGTAATTATGCTATAAGTGACTTTGACTAACCCTGGCTGCCTATCTAACCTGGCAACAACCAAACTGCGTGAGATCTAGATAGGAGCGGGGATTTTTCTTGCGAAACAACCCATACCAGCCCATTAACCATACGGTCGATTTTCTTAAACAGGTCGAATCAGTATAGAGGGAAAGGTGCCGGCTTAAACCGCAGCTGGCTGCCTCGTCCCTTCACAGACTTTCATCCAGCCAAAGGGGAACGTATAATTCCGTCAGCAACAGAAATCACTTGGAAGAAGAACGACGGAAGTTCGCGTATAAAACCGCCAGCTCCTGCACATAAGAACTGGCGCTGTGTAGTCAAATTTGAGACTATCAATCATCTTACACGTGATCCCGTGACCTTCATACGACAAGAAGGGCAGAAGGGCACTGGGAATAGCTACAAAACTTAACAAAGCACCACTGCCTTTTCGTAACAAATGACCCATCATCATGGGGCATCGAAAGGCCATGATATATCTGGAGGGAGTCGCAGTGATACTGCCGTATCTTTTACTTTCCGAGGCTACAGCGTCAATGGAAGTTGACAATACATAGCACCAATACTCCTTCAGCGCTGCTATGCATGGGCCCCCTTGGCCTCGGCTCCAAATCCGCTCCTCCCCGATAGTGTTGCGGCCCTAAACAGCCAAAAGGCCGGCCCGTCATGCCTATATATGCAGGTGGTATTTGACGAGGGCGGATCAGCCCAATCAAGTTGTGAAAATGCGCAACTCGAAGAACCAACAAGTGGGGTTGCTGGGCGCCTGCGGGCTTGGTGAAGCAAACGAGGGGCGTGCGTGTTCAGTTCCAACGGCCACAAAACAACATATAACCCCCGTTCTTTCCCCCTCACTTTGTTCTTTTCTTGTCAATTCACTTATATCTTCTTGTAACCTGACACTCCGGAAATCCCTATTGGTCGCAAGGACAACATGGCTGAGAACACGGTGCAACCTCAGGTCAACGTACGGGTCACAACTTCGCTTAAACCTCAAGTCTCTGAGTTAACACCCATGGCAGGATCCACAAATTGACAGTGATGCTTCATCTCTGGGTGGTAGCGTAAGTTATTCTCAAACATGTATCGTCACTCTTTGCTATTTCCTGCTGACATCCAGTAGTCGTTCGACGATTCGCTAGCTTCCTTGAGATCGAGTATCGTGGACTACCGAAGGGAGAACGGACGAACTTATCACAAACTTAGTGACGGAAGTAGGTGTTCCGTAACATGACCTGGTGACCTTGTTATTGACAGCATTGAAAATAGAATACTATCTCCCCAATGACGAGGTACAGTCCAATCAGCACATGTATTCAGGAGTTCCCTAACGAATTCATCTGCCATCTAGGGCGAGCAGGACCGTCTGGGTATGAGTCAATTGTTGGTATTCGAACAAGAGTCTTCGCGCTGACCATTCACTGTAGATCTCACCCATCACTTGTGGACGCTTACATGGGACGGAGAACTATGCCACTGTCCTAAGAAGAACGGCGCAAAACGAGTCCTGGATTGCGGTACCGGAACAGGTATCTGGGCTTTGGATTTTGGTAAGTAGGAGACCAGGTTGCCCACAAACAAAAGCCTTGTACAACGCTGACTTTGCCACAGCGGACGCTCATCCTGAATCAACCGTAAGCCCACTCTTCTATCCCAGTTTTCATTTCCTAAGCTATCCTAATGGTTTCATCTGCAGGTCCTTGGCGTAGATCTGAGCCCTATTCAGCCCGGTTTGTAAGTGGTTCCAAAGGCTGAGCCAGCATGATTTACCATTAACCAAACCTATCAGCATTCCTCCCAACTGTCACTTCGAGGTCGACGATCTTGAAAAGGAGTGGACATGGTCAGAACCCTTCGATTTCGTCTTCATTAGGTCCATGATTGGAAGTTTCAGAAGTTGGCCCGATACCATTGGCCAAGCCTTCGAGTGAGTCGATGTCTCTTCAAATATCTTGGATTTACGTTTCAGCCACTGACACTCGATTGAAGAAACCTGGAACCAGGCGGATACATTGAAATCCACGACAATATGTTTCCAGTATTATCCGACGACGGTACCACGGATGGCTCTCAGGTTTTGAAATGGACGCAACTACTGATTGAAACCACGGAAATAGTCGGACAACCAGTCACCGTCGCTCCAAAGTTCAAGAAAATGCTTGAGGATGCCGGTTTCGAGGACGTACAGGAGAGAGTAGAGAGGTGGCCTATCAGCCCCTGGCCGGAGAATAACTCCAAGCACAAAGAATTGGGCACCTGGTCCCGAGCGGCCACTTTGGCGGGCCTCGAGGCGTTCTCGCTTGCCCTGTTTACCCGGGTGCTTGGCTGGACTAAAGAGGAGGCATTGGTGTTCTGCGCCGAGGTGAGGGAGGAGTTTAAAAGCCAGAAAGTGCATGGCTACTATAACGTGTGGGTGCAAACCGCCAACCCCTTGCTAGATTGGAAAGTGTTTGACTGACTTACTCTTTAGATATGCTGCTTGGGGGCGGAAGCCTGAGAAGAAGGAAGAAGAGAGCACTTCCTAAAGGGCATGGCTACTATGTTATATCACTTCTCCTCACATGTTTTCTTTGCCTAATCTTACTCCGGGCTTGTATGAAATTAAGGATAGCTGGATCATGAATCAATATAAGCCTCGCTTTACCAACAGTTTGCTTAGTTCATCGATGGACTTCATTCACGCGCACCACGTCTTGCACAGGGTATTTTGAGTTGGGAATTGCGGCATCCAATCAAACAAGACACTGCTACACTTTGTTTTAAACCCCACTATCATCTACGCATTCTTCGAGGTAAAATAATATGCAAGTGCTGACAAAAGTGGCTAAGATGACCCCGAGAGTCCAAAACAGATGACGTACACACGGAGTGGGAGTGATAGATCATGTAGACACGAGACCTATAACGATAAGTTTTGTATAGCAGAACCTTTGAGGGGCGAACTCTTTACGTCAAGTCCCACTTCCATGTTATGATCCGACGATTTGACTGGGTATTCTATGCCGCAACTGAACCACATGAGCTTCGATTCCTGTACTCTGTCGCAACGCCCGTTGGATATGCAGCCTCCAACTGTCCGCCCGCATGAAATCAACTTGGTCGTACAATTGGCAGAAACTAATCAGCGCTGTACAGCAGGAAACCTTCGTCCTAGAAGTCTCTAAGAGACAACGTGTCAGGTACTAGGCACAGGCTCATGGATATTACCGCAGTATGATACTAATGCAGTCTGGCAGAGTCAAATCAACCCAAAGTGCAAATTTTCATTGCCCGTTGTAGATGCATGCGTGCATGAGGTACGGGCGCGAGGGCGCGAGGCCTGGTCGCCTCAGCTGAGTTCTGGCGTTTAAAGCCAATCCCGCAGAACCATTGCTCACTGACGGGCGTCGGGCGGGAATTTTTTGCAATAACAACCAATAGAAAGGATGAAATCATGTCTTCACCCAAGGCTCTTTCATGCAGCATTTGTCAGTTGGGTGGGCTGAACTACTTTGCAAAACAAACCGTCACCTGATGCCCGGAATTTCGAAGTCCCCGGTTTCATCGCAGCACTCGTTACTTGATCGTTCACCAGTAGGATATTGAGAGCTCCGGTTATCAATACTTAGCAAATGAAGTGGAGGTTTGAATATATCGAAAATACTAGGTATGATATGATCTTCCGTATCTACCTGTGTCTTATTTTCCCAGTGTTTTCTAGTTTCTGCTCCGTTGGCTCAAATCACCACTCTCTGAGGAGATTAACTCGCTGTGATATTCAAATTATGTGAGAATCATGTCGAAAAAGCCCGCCACGAAGAGATTTGGCTTCTTATGACAACCCTTGAGTCACACTCTCACAAGAATGGTCATTACGATGTACCCAGGCTGATCAGCTCCTCCCCGGGATGCTTTGTATCATTAATTACGGTCCAAGCTAATGCTACTGAAGGACTTCAGAATTAACGTATCATTTCACTGGGCGTATGAATATGGTACTGGCTTTTGTTGCGACAGGATTCCGCCTCCGTCAACTGCTGCCATGCCAAAATGGCTGCAAAGGTTGAAAACTGTTGTAGCCAAGGCCAAAAATTGAGCTGCCTAGGACCATTTGGCCGTACTTTAGCACGCGAATTGGTATTTTTTTAACATCGTCTTTTGGTGTGCGGCCAAAATGTGAGGCAACCCAATCACAGGCGAAGTGATGTTGAACACCAGCATCAGTCTTCTAGCTGACAATCTGTACAAGCAACCGGACTTGCATACTTGTCTTTTCAACAATCCTCTACTTGTGCCGCTTTCCAGAGCCCCTACTCTCAGTAAAATATCTGTTACGCCGCACTGCCTTCTTCGAATTTAAATTTCTTCGCCCTGTATATCTGGGCCAATCTGCTCCCGTCTAACATAAAAGACTCAATCTCGAACATATCCATTGTCAACGGATATGATTGCTATTCGTCACTGACAAAATTCGTCTTGCTTACTGTTATTAGGTAGAAGATTAAGCCGGCTTGCTTTACCTCCTGCATTGCACCACACAGCTGCATAGCTGCACACATGATCTCATTATGGCAGAGTCAAGGAAGCTTACAAGAGCTAATAACATACCGATAACATATTGAAGCTTATATAGCTAGAATAAATTCAAATCCAGAAAGAAGCGTGGGCCGATGTGAGTCGGCGGACGACGGCCCGGCTTCACTTCAACTGAACTATAGAACGACCCGGCCATACCAAGCTCGAAACTGCGGATACAGTGGAGGCACTTGCTAACGTCTTGTGGAGCCCATAACTCCGCCTCGAGTACGAAAGATCAGTACTTTTGGGTAGACTGTAGGAGAGTTGGATGGGACCGAGAGTTGAATGCAATGTGCCGATGTTTCTGGGTTACGCAATGCCAAAAACACCTCAAAGGTTGATTGATAAGAGTGGCAGCACGCAGGATTGCACCATTTCTTGATATAATATCCCAAGAAGCTGTGAATATAGAAGCGGTATGTTTCTCTTTTAGTTCTCCCAGTAAATGATGTATTCTCCACATTGAAAGCTTTCGCATCTGATGTTTTATCGCTTGATGTTCCGGTCGGTGCGTCGTCTGTGTCTCTACTAGGGTACACCGAAGGGGGAATATGCATCACTTAGCCATGACCTCTGTGTGCGAGTAAATATTTGGGTGTTGGGGGGATACAATGTGGTACCCAATGATGAAGATCTGGTTTCAACTTCGCAACAGCTCACCCCCAACGCTGTGCCGCGTGGCCAGCTTCGAGCTATAGGGGCCGGGCCATTAGAACACCATCAATCCAAAGTGGCGGGAATAAAAACGACCACGGGTAAAAAGAGGGCATGCCACTCGCCGGCGATGCATGGCGCATAAGACTACTCAGTACCGCAGAGAAGAAACTGACACTTGGTATACCATGATGCCATGCCGCAGATCCGTTTTCTGTAGTGTCCTTGTACGAATTGGTGGGATTCGAGATGGTGGCCCATTTCAGGAAACCTCTAGTCGAACTTGTGTAGCCGTTTGGTCGGGAAATATTTGGTACCGTGGGGGTCCATCTAAAAAACTCCCAGTGCGGATGTAAAATGAATGAGAGAAAAGACAATGCTGCAGGGGAAGGATGGGATGGAAATGTGGGTAAGGTGAGGGAACAGGAGAAACCCCCAAAAAATCTACTACCCAGCATGGTTTTTGGTGCGCGGCCCAGTCGAGGCTCTGCTCGGTAACATTCAAGGCAACCAAAAACCGTCCATGAACTGGTCCGCATGCATAGTCCGCTCCAGGGGCGGCATCGTAACAACCAGCATTTATCTATCTTGGACGTTAAAATATCAATACTCCAGCAAAGCAGCACTCCATATATAATTAATGATACCCCGTCGCACCTGCAATGATAATACGCCTGGGAAGTACTCAAGAGTATGCATTGAGCCCTTGGCCTTGCTCTCATAGACCAAGAAAAAAAGGCCGTCTTCCTACTTCGCCTTGGCACCTATACCGAGCACGCAGTCTTCTCGTCATCTACCTCGGAAAGTTAGACACGGCATCACCATCATCATCACCATAACCAGGATGGATACAATCTCGAACCAGACCATCGTCAATGGGTACGTCGTCCCTGACACAATCGTATTCCCACCTTGTCAGAGTGCATCGTTGGCTAACATCCTTTAGTGAGGAACCAGTTCAGCAGACCGCCGCAGAAATCATGGCCGCCAAGCGACGTCAAGAAGAGCGCATCCAGTCCTTCTTGAAGGACAAGGACGGACCCAAGCCACTGTTCAACCTTCCCCAAACCACGTCCTCGGGCGACCAGCCGCCCCACACGGGCCGACCGGTGTAACGTCGATCCCGTGTTGTTAGTTCCGGACCCGGGTCCACGGAACAAGTGGAGAACTTTAAAATGGTGTCGGGGTCGGAACGGGCGCCTCGACCACCTACCGATAACGAGTTGGCTTGCCTGCAGAATGGTGCTTATGCAAAGCTGGAGCTGCTTGGGCATGCGACAACTCGGTACTTAGTCGGAAACAATGCGGGGTGGGGGGTGGTTGCCAAAGACGATCACACGGCATGATTGGCTGCAGACCCCCGTTACTCTGCGACTAGGTGCGATTTGCCTTGCGCAGCAGCAGCAAGGCAACCGATCTGAACCCATCTAATCACCCTCCCTTGCACCTTTTTTCCCCATTGCCTCATTATACTCAGCCCGTCTCTTTGTTTCTGTGTTTCTTCAACCATAGCTCTTTTCTTCCTTCATTCGGGAACCTCACGAGCCACGTGTTCGCCCCCTCTCCCTCGGAGATTATTTTGGCTCGAGGCTCAGACTTGGCTGAAGCCAGAAGCCACCACCACGACGGCGGCTTGCCATTGGCGAGGAACCCTTGACAAAATGCGCCTCTCACAACGGCGCAAGGGCGTATGCGATTTTCCAATTGCTTTATCAAAACATCAGATCAAGGCGCAGGACAAGTCACAAGCAAGACAAAAGCATGCAGGCGTTTCATTGGCCAACCAGCTCAGGGAACATCAAGACGGTGGGACTTGCAAAAGCACGGTAAAAGTGTGATTAACATTAGATAATACAACAAAATAATCTGGCCTTACTCCCAAACTCCTGGATATCATGCAGTGCCGATAGTCATTCAATCGTAAATACTTCGTGGTGCTAAAGCTCATCTGGTTCTGGTTTCCCGCAGCGTGAGTATGTAGGGCAGGTCGCTCGAGTCCGTCCGGGTCGCCAAACGGATGACGGAGCCCGAGGCAGAGCTTCCCGACGCCCTCGACCTCAAACTGGCGCTTGACGTCGACTGACTGGGTCCGTATGCCGGCCGAGTCTGGGAAAAGCTGTTCAGACTCGATGATCTCGAAATCGCACCAGCCAGTGTGCCCCTCGGTGTTGCTGGCGCAGTGCGGTACTGGAGCCATGTATTGGCAGAAGAGTTTCGTGCATCCGTTGTCGGTGCCCTCCTGATGTAAGAGCCCTGCGTGCTCTGAGTTGCGGAGCGAGATAAGCTGCGTGGCGTGGTAGGGTTTGTGGCCATGGGCGCATCGTTGTCGATATCGCTCTCGGAGCCCTCGCTGGGCCCGTCCATGGGCTCAAGAACCGCGGAATCCAGAGGTCGCATGCCGCGGAGTATTCCGGCAAACAAGTGCATTAACTCGCGGAAACGAGCATTCGATATCGGCCGCGTCGAGAAACGCGCGTATTCGTAAGTGGATATGAAGTTTGCGGTCGTCGCATTAAGCGAGATGACACCCAGCTCAGCTAGGTGGCCAAGGTAGTCGCGCAGGCCCATGGGGACGGGTCGCTGCAGCAGAGCTACGGCGTCGGGATCGAGCAGCGGTGTGCGGGCGGCAGAGGTAGGATCGGAAGGGGCCAGCGTGAGAGCTTTCGCCTCGATGAGGTTCGGCAGCTCGGAGAGGACGGTGCTGTACTGTAGGTCCGGCAAGTCCAGCGAATTCGGGGACGACCATCCGTAGTGTTCGATTTCGCCCCAGACGGGCCGTCTGGGTGGCAGCGCAATTCCCGTTTCTTTTTCTGTTGTTGCCGGCTTTTTCAGACTCGGAAGTTGGAACCGCTTCCTCGCCGCGCTGCCCCCGGAGTGCTGCTTTTCTGCGAACACTTCCTCAGTATCGCTGCCCAGCATGTTCGTCTCGGCGCGCGGTCTGGCATCGTATGCGATGGCAGCGCTGCGCTTCAGATCGGCTGTGATCATCTCGTGAACCTTCTTTTTCACGTCGCCCTTCTCGATGGGGACCCATGGTTTCGGTATCGATGCGAGGATCGTCTTGTTGAGATACAGCCTTGTCGCGTATATGAAGGAGACGATCAAAAGGGTAAGGACCAGTGCGGCGGCAATGATCCATATGTTATATGGCTGGTTGTTCGAGTAGGCCTGGTAGATGGTGTCGCCGGGGGTGACGAGAAGGAGAATGGCGAGGAGGAAGCATAGGACGAAGTAGAAACTGCCGTATATGAAACGGAAGACGGCGCGTGGAGAGAACATCAGGGGTGGTTCAAAGGGATTTCCCCAGCGTTGTGCACCAACCCGGGAAGCGACGAGTTTTCGGGTTAAGGATCATGGACCGACGGATCAGTGCATGAGGTAATGGCGCAGATTGGAAAAGCATGGCTGGGTGGAAGGCGCCGATGCGAGGTAGTGTGAAGCGTAGCAGTAGCGAAGCTAAGAAGAAAGTGGGAAGATAAACATTACATAGGAAAAGAGGGCATAGTTGGGTAGACCGAATGGAGGTTGGACAAGGAAAAAAGGGCGGAGGTTGCGTAGTTGCGTGAGGGTGACGACGAACAGATCGGGCGAAGGCGAAGGCGGGAGGCTGGTTGGGGCCTTTCATTTCGTTTTATTTCGCTGAACTAGGCAGGGCCACCTACCACAAAGCTCAGGTGGGGTCCCCTCCATGCGGGCCCTTGTAACTTTCAGGCTTTCCAGGCTCTAATCCGGAATTTAGTTTAGCGGCGACGGCGGGGGGAGCGGCAACGGGCACTAACTTTTTACATTCCAGGGCCTCAAAGACTATTCACAATGAAAAGTGATGAGGAGGAATCCTCGGCATGAATGCCTATTTTTCTACTGTTGACTGGGAGAAACATGACTAGCGCCCACTGTCTTAGACTTTGCGACAGTGCCCAATCGCTAGCATCCAATCGTCTCTCGTCATTCCGCTCGACTGACCCAAGCGGACGGGCTTACGTGGTGGGCATGTGCACCTCAGTTACATGTGACAGCCTTTGGGTCATGTATCTTCCGATACAATCAGCATTGTGTTTAACTTCTTTTGTTCTATGATACACGTCGTAATGCCGTTATGCATGTGCCTGTTTTGCCCACCAAACGCCCCTCACCGACTGAACAGGAATACCCAATTCGATCTTAGATATGACAGAGCCCACCTCTAGAAGGCTTGCTGCATCTCCGGAAGCCGTGCCTTATCCTCCGTCACAGGAGGCAGTCGGGCTGCGGCCTCCTTGGCCAGTCTGATATCCGTGCGAGTCAACCTCAAGTCGCCGCTGTAGGGTTCAAACTCCGCAATCACCTGGGCCAAGCCCGTCTTCAAGGCTGCAATCACTGCATCAACCTCCGGGGTATCCCTGTTCCGTTCAACGTCGGTCCAGTGCACCGGGAAGTTGTCCTTGAACGCCTCGATTTTGGTGATGATAGCGGTGAATGTGCGTATGATGGTGGGAATGTCCTTGTGGACGTATCCGAACTTATCTTCAGTCAGACTGTGGACAGACAACAAGCTGAGTACGTCAGCAGCGTTGACGTATTGGCTCAGCTCCGAATACGGTGTCCCGAGGATGATGGCGGTGAGGCGGTTCCGGATGTCTTGGCGGAAAATCCAACCGATGTACTCGTTGCTAATCACCTTCAGAGCCCACGTCTGGACTTGGCTCTTTAGCTGAGGAGATGACAGAGCCTCTTGCTGCTCCTTGCTCAAAACCTTATCACGGGCTCCTCGGAGAGTCTTCTTCGCCATGGGGCTCAGCTGCGACACCGGGGATTGGCCTGGGTGTCGTCCGACTTGGGTAAGAGCCTTTTCCATCTCGCCACGCATGGTCTTGTTGGCAGGCCTACTCTGGAAAATCGGATCTTCCTTCAGGGGTGCTGAAGAGCGAGCTCGCACTTCTTCGGGTTGGACAGGCGCAACTGGCGCAACCACGGGCTTTCCATATTCGTCAATTCGCTTCTCAATGCTCTTGACGGCATCGAGGCAATGGACAAATATCTGAGACCACATTGGACCGTCCTTACGATCAATGTCCTCGTAAATGGCCTTGCGTCTTGCACCATCGTTCCGAGCGATGTAAGCCAATTCCCAAAGAGAAAAACACTGCACTTGTTAGCTTGAACACAGGGGGAGTATCAATAAGAAGAAACTCACGCGAACTGGGGCCTTCTTGCTCTTCAGTCCGTTAAGAAGGCTGCCGTTTGGATCTTTTGATTCGCTCGTGAGCGGCTTTCCGTTCTTCAGCGGCTCCTTAACCATAAAGGTTGAGAACGCATGGTTGGCCGTCTTCCAAACGATGGAGAGAAGGAAACCAGCCAGGAAGCAACGGTACATCAAATAAATGTCACCGGGCCAACTGGGAGGTAGCATGTTCGTTCTGGGAAGGTTGTAGAAGGGCCGCAAGAAAAACAACGCCCACCCCCAAGCAAAAGATCGCAGGAACATAAAGTAGAGAAAACCGGCGACAAAAATGACGCTGATACTCCTGACGCTGGATTGGATGAGAATCGCGGGCACTTCGCCCAAGACTTTGTTCAGCGATGACGCAGCATCCCCAGAAACCTTGACACCGCCTCCCTCGGATCTCGAGACGTCGATTACGAGCTTGTCTTCGTCGTGGTAAAAGTGAAACACCGCCTGCACAGCAGCGCTAACGGCCATGTAACAGAAGAAGAACAGCGTTCTCTCGTTCACCCTGGTGCGATCCCCGCTGTAGTTTGTGACCCAGCCCAAGTTTGCGCTCTGCGGCATCGCCCACAAGTAGACATGGCTGAACAGCGCGCTCGAGAAGCCGTAGAACAGGAACGTCTCGAGGGTAGGGACGCTGAAGAAGAACTTGGCGAACGCGTGGAAGGTCGAATTGGAGGCGCGGGCGCCGACGTGGTACTGGGCAATTCGCAAGACGATGATCGACAGGCCGCAGGTGAAAAGGAAAAGTGTTCGGATGCCTGCGGGGCCAATGGGGAACCAGGACCAGAAATCTATGGAAGGTCAGCAGGGAGCTTCGCAAGCTCGCATCGCGGACAAGTACTCACAGGAGCTCCAGCCCGAAAGCAGGATGGCCTGGAAATAAGAGACGGCTAGCAGGATGGTCGCCGTGGAAGAAAATCGCCTATGCAGCGCAGGCTGCAGAAAGTCCTTATAAGGAGCCCTTCTGACTGTTGCCGGTGCCATGCTGAAAGCGCATGGTCAGTAAGACCGTGTGTTTTGGGCGAAGTTGGCGAGGCTGCACTTGGACTTGTGCTGTAGCCGGGATCTGGAAGTAAATAATGTGAAAATCTCCGGTGCAACAACACTACAGCTACGGATTGAGCTGCCTGAGCACCCAGGACCCACCCACGAATCCGAACTGAGCCACATATATCACGTGAAGATAAGACAATCAGGCACCACAATTGCGAACGGCATATGATTGGGCGCCACCCGGCACCTTACGTAGTGTGCAGCCACAGCCCACGACGACATGCCGCCAGTTCCTGGCGTCCATTACGAGTCTACCATCCCCAGACATCTCAAGTCTTCCTTGCCGGCCAAAGTGAATCATCCTCGAAACGACACGGCGCCGTTCCTTTGATACTATTTCCTCGTGATTTTTTGTATTTGCCATCGTCACTATGTCCTACGATCAGCTATCGTCGCTCGAAGCCGGCCGATCAGGTCGCCAAGGCAACTACAGCGATGACCCAGAGTTCAAGCAACTCCAGTCCCAGTTGACAAACAAGATCTTCAACCTGCGGCGCAACATCCAGCAGCTTACCACCGACGTTAATATCCTCGGAACAAAGCGTGACACACCCCGTGTTAGGGAACGAGTCCACGATCATCTTGAGAAGACGCGGGACCTGTGCAAGGACATCGGAGATGGGGTCAAGAAGCTGCAGACCTGGGATGAACTGACGGTTTGTGCTGGATGTCTTGCTCGGCGCACGATCCCATACTAACCCGGTGCTTAGAAACAACAAAAGTACGACCAGTCCAGAATATCCACAGACTTCCAGAACGTCCTGCAGGATTTCCAAGACATCCAGAGAAAGGCGCTTGAAAAGCAACGGGCATCCGTCACAGCGGCACGCGCGGCGCATGAAGGCGAGGGAGCAGATGCCTCGGCGGACACCGAGGAGCGCCTCGAGCTCCAGCAACAACAGGAGGTTAGCCGCTTAGCGTCCCAGGACGAGGTGGACTTCCAGGAAGCGCTCATCATCGAGCGTGAGGAGGAGATTCGGAATATCGAAGCAGGTGTCGGTGATCTCAACGTCTTGTTCAGACAGGTGGCGCAGATTGTGTCTGAACAGGGCGAGCAGCTCACATCGATCGCGGACAACGTAGAAGACGTGCGCGACGATACCCGCGGCGCCCAGGTCGAGCTCCGACAGGCGGCGAGGCACCAGAAAGCGGCCCGCAACAAGGGCTGCTGCCTCATGCTGATTCTTGCAGTCATTCTGACCATCATCATTCTTGCGATTGTTCTGGACTAGCATGGCATAGGGTATTGGGTTTTTTTTCTGTTCGATTGCTATTACTACACTGGCGTTTCGGGGGCGTGTCGCTGTTATTGTACATCAAGGCTTCCTCATAGCCAAGGACATAATTTCGAGATGATATTCCTGTCCTCTACCGTCGTCGCCGGTCTACGGTGACCGCAAGATCCATGACTCGCGTTTATCGCAAGGCTTTATGACCCGAGGGTTTTTCAGTGCCATGTCGACAAATCTGCCAGAGAGCTGCGTGAACATCATCGATGAAATCCAGTAAAGAAACAGTCCTGCGGGCAAGTTGCAGCAGGCAGCGGGGACTACCACAGACATGACCAGTAGACCCCTGGAAAGCCGAACCCGCCATTTCAGACCGGGGGCCATGTACGCCTGGGAGTTTCCGATGTCGAACACGAGCTTTCTCATCTCCTTATTCCTGGGAAACATCGACCACAGCATTGTACCCATGAGGCCCACGGGCAGGAGCATGGTGGGATCGGCTACCGTGAGATCGGTAAACCATAACATGCCACCGTTGGCCAAGCCGGTCTCGACAGCCGAGCTCAGTGATTGAATGCCGTTGGAAACAGCCTCAACTGATGACGACAGGGCTACCGATGCCTGTTCTGAGACGGAACTTGCTGCGTCCATGGTTGGCTTTGCAGTTTCCCTGTAGTTCCCAGTCATCAAGGAGAGCCAGCCACCGCGGGCACCGCAGAGCCGCCTCAAGGCCTCAGACATGAAAAACCAGATAGGTATGCCGAGTGCCGGGGCCCAAGTCTTCCAGTCCTGGCAACCTCGCTCTTTGAGGATCCTCTTTCGAATCCGGGCTAGTTGGAGGGCCTCTTTGAGGCGGCTCGCATGAACCTGAAACCTCCACGCGCTGATGAGGGGTGTAGCCTCGGCCTGTTTATTGACAATCTTCTTGGCAACCATCTGAAGCGGGGTTCTGACAATGGCGACAGCTAGAGCAGCGAAAATGATGGTGCTGCCCCAGTGGTGTGTAAAGCCTATGGAGTTGGCCCAAATGAGAGCGTCTTGGGTCATTTGGACACCGCTGTCGACATAAGCGCTTATTTGAAGGCCTCTGGCACCACTCCTATGCTGGGAAAAGCGTATTGTGTTGGAACCTAGGTGTGGGCGAAGAGACGCAGACAATGGACTTGCTGCTGAGAAGCCGAACGGTTGGCGCCATCTGGGCGCGAAAGCGCATTGCGCCCTTCTCATAGAAGCCATGATGAGATGGTTATATGCTCATCAGAGGGCTTGAGAATGCAGATCCGGATTCGATCCTTCGATAGAAACGGAAGCCTCCGCAAAAATGAGAGTTGGCAGCACGACCAGATATGTTGGGAGCTGGTATTGGAATTCGTGGTAAGACGAGATTGAGATGAATCGACGTGCGACTCTCAGTGGTCAATGGGAAGCTGCACCCGTGGGTCGGTGCACGGACCATACCTGGTCTCTTCAATCCAGCAGATCTGATGCCGGAGAGCGGGCGGTGAGGGAGAGCGAGCCTCCTATCCGTACAGAGCAGCAGTAAGCCTCCCACTGTCGGCCAGCTCCACCTCCCGTCAGCGTACCTTGGCCCAGCTTGCCGGGCCGGAAAAGACCTGGACCCTTGTTGGGTCCACTGTGAGATGGTGTGCCGCCCTAAACCATGTGCGTGCAGTGCCGCAGCTCCCCCGCCCCATTTTCCAGCTTGCTGTACAACCTGGCCAGTTTCCCGTCCCGTCCGCAGCTTCCCACGACGACGTCAACGGACATGCTGAAGCTGGACCTGACCGCCGCCCTCTTCGGCTTCCACAGCCTTTCCTCATAAAAGACTTGCGGTTATTGCGCAGTCAACGAAAAATAAATAAACACCAACACCTCGACTCAGCGTTTTCCTCGACTCAGCGTTTTCCTCGACTCAGCGTTTTCCTCGACTCCAATGCCAGAAACCTGCTCAGCGCCGTCTGGGCAGAAGCCCTTCTCTTTCGGCCTCGATCCCTGGACCCTCGCCTACGTCGTCGTGCCGATCCTCGCCATCGCTCCGATAGCAACTTTCGTTATGTTCCCCTTGTTTATGCGAGGCATCGGCGCCTTTTTGGGATGGTACCTCCGAAAGAAGACCGAGGGCAGGAGGTCGCAGCTCCTGGAGCTCATGGCCGCGGAGCAGCAATCCTTCAAGCAGACGCCCAAGAAGGGTTCAGGCGACAACAAGAACAACGTGCAGGCACAAGTTTCTGGAAGCTCCGGCCAAGCAGCGAAAGACGCGAACTGGGCTGGCGTAGTTGGCTTCTTTCACCCCTTCTGGTACGTTGTTCGCTCGTCAGAGACCACGAACCGGTCACTAACAGGACACAGTAATGCCGGCGGCGGAGGAGAGCGAGTCCTCTGGGCTGCGATCAAGACTACTCAGGAACGGTACCCGAAAGCCCTCTGCGTTGTCTACACTGGCGACCACGAAGTAAACAAGCAGGCTATGCTTGCACGCGTCAAGGTCCGCACCAAACACACAACCCCTCTTTTCCGCGTACTCACACAATGTCTCAGACCCGGTTTAACATCGACCTGCACCCCCCCACTGTCAACTTCCTCTACCTAAGCACGAGGCACCTCGTTCTGGCCTCGACATGGCCTCACTTTACCCTTCTCGGGCAGTCGCTCGGATCTGTGGTACTGGCATGGGATGCCTTCCAGCTCCTTGTCCCTGACATCTTTATTGATACCATGGGCTACGCCTTTGCTCTGGGATTGTCCAAGTTCCTCTTCCGCAGGGTCCCTACTTGCGCCTATGTACATTACCCCACCATCTCGACCGACATGCTGGAATCGCTTGATCCCAAGTCCGCCACTGGGACACAGGGAGTTAACGCTGGCAAAGGAGTCGGTCTGCGCGGCAGGACCAAGAAGTTTTACTGGAAACTGTTCGCGGTCCTATACTCTCGGGTTGGATCTACCGTTGACGTGGTCATGACGAACTCAACCTGGACTCAAGACCACGTTCAGAGGCTTTGGGGCCCCTATCGCCAGGCCAAGTCGAGGACCAACCCCATTGCTGTCAACTACCCGCCCTGCGCCGTTGAGGAGCTCGAAGAGGCGGTAGAGGTGTCCGAGGCCAGCGAGAAGAAGCGCGAGAAGGCCCTGGTTTACATTGCTCAGTTCCGCCCTGAGAAGAACCACCAGCTCATCATCCAGTCTTTCGCCGAGTTCCTGAACACCAAGTCCGAAGCCGCCAAGGGAGCGAAACTGGTCCTCATCGGCAGTGTCAGAGACGACCACGATTCCAAGCGGGTGTATACGTTGCGCCTACTTGTCAACGAGCTCGGTATTAAGGATCAAGTCGAATTCCACCTGGATGCTTCGTGGCCCGAAATCCTGGACTGGCTGCAGAGAGCATCGGTGGGAGTCAACGGCATGTGGAACGAACACTTCGGCATTGGTGTTGTCGAGTACCAAGCGGCGGGTTTGATTTCCGTCGTTCACGACAGCGGTGGGCCAAAGCTGGACATCGTCACCAAGGTCGACGGTGAACCGACCGGTAAGTGGCTGGTGGAGATTGTTGAAAAGCTGCAGACTAACATAACCCATAGGCTTCCACGCCACGAATGTAAAGGAATTCGCAGAGGGCTACGAGAAGGCCCTGTCCATCAAGGACGCACTCCCTGTCCGACTGCGGGCACGACAATCGGCCAAGCGATTTACCGAAGGAGAGTTTGACCAGAAGTGGATCGCCCAGATGGAAAAGCTGGTGGCAATGAAGCCGTAAATGCATTTTCCTTTGCTTGTATTTCTATATTGACCTGATAGACTCGAGGATACCCCTTTCCTTCAGATAACCTCAAATAAATAACATGAACTATGTCACAAAGCCCGCCATCTAACGTGGGGCTCGTCTAAATCGTAAAGGCGCCGCTGTTCTTCTGGCGCGGCTCACTCGCCGCTTCAAACACGCCGTCGTCGAACTTGATGCCCTGCACGGCGCTGCGGCCTTCGGGGACCCAAGTCACGTCGTGGCCCTTGTCGAGCATGCTCGCCACGGTGTCGTTGTCGAATGCGTACTCAAACGTGACAGTGTTGGGCATGAGCTGATCGTGCATGCGCGGCTCGCGGAGGGCCTCCTTCATGGTCAGGCCGTGCTCGAGGACGTGCCAGGTCACCTGCGCCGTGGAGCTGATGATGCGCGAGCCGCCCGCCGCGCCGACGGTAGCGTAGAGCGTGCCGTCGGGGTTCTCCACAATGACGGGCGTGATGGAGGAGAGTGGCCGCTTGTTGGCGCGGACAAAGTTTGCCGGGGAGGGCTCGAAGCCGAAGGCGTTTCGGACGCCGGGGATGGAGAAGTCGTTCATCTCATTGTTCCTGGCTTCGTTAGTAGGGGGACACACCGGTGTGGGGTAGACGAGCAAAAGAAGAAGGCAGACGTACAGGATAACGCCTGACAACGGGTCCATGATCTGAGCGCCGAAGAGGAGGTTGACGGTCGTGGTCAGGGACGTGGCCATGCCGGACTTGTCTGCCGTGACGATGTGCGACGTCCCGAATCCTTCGCTCGAGTACAACCCTTGCGGATCGTACTGGTCGACCGGCTGCGTCTGGTTGTCCAAGATCCTACCCCGGATGTCCTTGGCTGTGGCCTCGTCGATGAGAGTGTCCTCATACGGACCGATACCCTCGACGAAATCCGGGTCTCCGAGCAGAGAGCGAGCACCATACGCGAAACGCAGCGCTTCGTCAAAGCGATGAACCCCCAGCTTCGTGTCGGCGCTCTCGGCGGGGTCGAACTGCTCCATGATTTTGAGGGTGTTGAGGCAGACGGCGCCGCTGGCGGGGGAACCGACGGATGTGAGGCGGTAGCCGCGGTAGTTTATGGAGAGGGAGGGACGGGTGACAACCTTGTAAGACGAAAGGTCGTCGAGAGTCAAGGTGCCGTTTGAGGCGCGGATTGTGGCGATCATTGACTCTGCGATAGGGCCAGTATAGAAGGCTTCAGGGCCCTCTTCGGCGATCTTGGCGAGGGTTCTAAGTGGTTGTTAGTTTCGATATATGACGGGGGAGGTGGGACGCGAGGGCTCTTACGCTCCGTAGCGTTTACGATAAATAGTGTCACCGAGTTTGAGGAGGGTGCCTGGAGGTTGTTAGTCGACAAGCAAACAACATTGGTTGAGGAGACTGGTAGCTCACCGTTCGGGGCGAACTCCTCGGCCCAGACAGGGTCCTCGACAAGAAAGTTCTTTTGGCCGCTGATCGCTCCGGCCATGTATCGCACCAAGTCCGCAGAGACTCTGAATCCCGCCGTCGCCAGCCGTGCAGCCGGGGTAACAACAGTCTTCCAGGGCAGAGACTAACAAAGGTGATTAGTCTGGTTATGGGCCTTTTCGTTCTGGTCTTCGGCCCGTTCACTTACTCCGTATTTCTTGTGGATGTATTCCAAGCCACGGATTTCACTCGGGACGCCCACGGCCAGGCCTCCGTAAACACTGCCTTGGATGTTGCCCTTGTACATGTCCTGGAACGCAGCAGCCGGCGCCGCCTCTCTAAAGTCCACAGACTCGTAGTTTCCATCGGCATCTCTGACCACGACAAAACCGCCGCCGCCAATACCCGAGTGATACATTCCCACAGTACCAACACAAAAGGTCGTGCCGACAAGGGCATCGACAGCATTTCCCTGGAGGACGTTTAGCAATGCGGAACAACGCCTTCTGGAAGGGAAACATACACCGAGTGCGATGATATCGCGGCCGATCCTGCTGCACTCTACAGCCTCACTTGCGACGGCACCCGAGCTGCCACCGTGAGGATTGAAGACGAATTCCGGTATCGCTGCGGCCGATGCCGGCCGGAGCTCGGCCAGAAGCAACAGGGAGGCGGGAAACCGCCATGCTGAAAGAGAAAGAGGTTCTGATAGTTGTTAGTTTTCGTGAGGTCGCTTCAGGTGATACTCATCACCCGCGTGATGGGACGAACTCACTCATCTTCAACAAGCAAAGACGGACGACGGATAGCGGCGGTCAGTGAGCTGCAACACCGGTCGGTACCTCCGAGACACTCAACAGGCTAAACTCCGACAATAGATAAGCCTCTGTGAAACGACTCTTCTGACTGCGTCACTCCAATGTCTCGTTCGGGAAATAGCCTTCCTTTCCCTCTTCCAACTAGACTCAAGGAAAGTGTTGAGTAGACTGTGAGCGTTAGGAACTACCCATCCCCGTAGTCGGGGGAGGGTCATGACTTATTCTAATGGATCCCCGACGATTGCGACAGAGCGAGTCCCTATTACAACTCACAAGTCCCCTAATCCGGCAGGCACTGATAAGCGAAAACTGGGGGGACCACGGGGCGTGCATGGTACTGGTCATGCTGGTGCGGCCCCACACCGACGGCCAATCAGGGGTTGGCGAATTAAGTAATTCTCAGCAACCTTCAGACGGCCGACAACTTTTTTCTCATCCAGTCGCAAGTCACAAGCCTCGACTCACAACTCAGCACTCATAGTTGGTCGGTGGTAGTTTGAAGGCCTTACACCACATTTCATTACTAGAGGGGAGCTTTTGTTGAAAACTCGCTCGGTCACGCTGTTAGACTTGGTGTATCACAGCCAACCGTGACTATACGCCCTTTCCAAAACCTTGATTGGAATACCACATGGGTTTGCCCCTGCGGCTTCTTCCGAGACTCACTTCATCTTCACTCCGCCCGGCTCTAAGCATTTTCACACCCGGCCGCACTCCAAGCCCGGCCTTGGCTCGTCCACTCATACGCCAAATCATGTCGTCAACAACAGAGGCGCCCCAGCCGCAACCCGCGCCGAACACCACCCAGGAGCTCCCCCCAAAGCCCGCGCCGTCATCTCAACCAGGTGAAGGTCAGGCGCCGGCGAAAAAATGGCAGAACAAGCCCAATGGCAACAAGCGCTCATTCCAGGGTCAGGGAGGAAGGGGGAAGGACAAGCAGCGCAAGTCCAAGCGTGAGAGGAACATCACGGAGGGTTCCTCCGAGGAGGTCTTGGCGGCCGATGTGCAAGCGCTCATCGCGTCCCGCAAGGAGTTGGACCCCGAGCCGGCGGAGGCTAAGGAGGGCGAGGCCGAGGGTGCCGAGGCCGAGACGGAGACGCCGTCGCCCCCCCTCCCGGAACTGTTCTCCGAATTCGACGTCGAAGTCCTCGCCCTCTCGTCCACGGGCGACGGCCTCGCCATCCTGCCCGGTTCCGGCTCCCACCAGGTCTACGTCGTCCCCTTCGTTGCCCCCGGCGACATCGCAAGGGTCAAGGTCTTCAAGCACTTCCGCGAAGAGAACTACTCCATGGCCGACTTCATCTCCGTCGTCAAGGCCGGCCCCCTCAGAGACGACTCCCTCGTGAACTGCAAGTACTTCTCCAAGTGCTCCGGCTGCCAGTTCCAGATGCTCGACTACCCGACCCAGCTCGCGCACAAGCGGTCGATCGTCGAGAAGGCCTACCGCAACTTCTCGAACCTGTCCCCCGAGCTGGTCCCGACCATCAGGGACACCATCGGCAGCCCGCTGCAGTACGGCTACCGCACCAAGCTCACGCCGCACTTTGACGGCCCCCCCGGGTTCAACAGGAGGAACAAGGCGCGCCAGGCCCTCGACAAGGTCCCCGACATCGGCTTCAACGCGAAGGGCCGCCGCGTGGTCCTCGACATCGAGGACTGCCCCATCGGCACCGAGGCCGTCCGCCTCGGCAACAAGCGCGAGCGCGCCCGCATCGCCCGCGACTTTGGCAACTTCACCAAGGGCGCCACCATCCTCCTCCGCGAGAGCACGAAACGCTACCCCAAGAAGGTCGTCAACGGCAGCGGCGAGCACAACGCGGCCGACCAAGGACAGGAGCAGGAGCAGGAGCAGGAGCAGGAGCAGCCCCCCGCGGAGACCCCCGCGGACGCAGTCCGGGTCGAGACAGACACGCACGTGGACATCAAGACTTGCATCTCGGAGACGGGCGCCATGTCGTCCGAGTACATCGGCTCCTACCTCTTCACCAACCCCGCAAACTCCTTCTTCCAGAACAACAACTCCATCCTGCCCACCTTCACCGCGTACATCCGCGACCACGTCATGCCGCCGCAGGGCCCCAACCGCGACCGCATAAAGTACCTCATCGACGCCTACTCCGGGTCCGGCCTCTTCACCATCACCCTCGCCTCCCTCTTCCAGGGCAGCACGGGCATCGACATCGCAAAGGACTCGATCGAGTGCGCGCGCAAGAACGCCAAGCTCAACAACCTGCCCGAGTCGCAGTGCAACTTCATGGCCGCCGACGCGCCCCAGCTGTTCAAGCACGTCACGTACCCGGCCGACGAGACCGTCGTCGTCATCGACCCGCCCCGCAAGGGCTGCGACAACGACTTCCTGAGCCAGCTCCTGCGCTACGGGCCCCGGAGGGTCGTCTACGTGAGCTGCAACGTCCACACCCAGGCCCGCGACGTCGGCGTGCTGGTCCGCGGCGACGGCGGCGACGGCACAAAGTACGAGATCGAGAGCCTCGTGGGATTCGACTTCTTCCCGCAGACGGGACACGTCGAGGGCGTTGCGGTGATGAACAGGGTAGAGAAAAGCACATGATTTTGTTTCTATTCTTTTCTTTCTGGGAGGGCAGGATAGATAAAACAAAGAAAAAAGTACGTGATACCAGCAATCAGTCAGTCAGTAATAATTCAAATGTAACAGCCGCCACCGGCAAGGCGAAGGGAAGGGAAGGGAAAAAATTTAAACGGGAAAAAAGTGGCACAATATTGTTTCAAGAACTCGTGTTCTCTTTCTCTTGCTTGTGCATGATTTTCTCACATCTGTCTGTCTACTCATATATCAATGAGGCCGGTCTTGCAAAGGACAAGAAGAAGACAAAAGAAAACAGCCAAGAGTTATCTCTTTAGCCTTCCAACGCCCGGTTGTCCTCAAGCAGAATCTTCAAAGCTTGCACAAGGACCTCGACAACCTCTGCTCGCCGGCTCTTCTTGGCCGCCTCCTTGAGCGCCTCCAGGCCGTCCTCCTCGATGATCTTCTTGCGAGCATTCGCTCCCGGCGCGCCCTCGGCGGCCACCATGTTGTAGACAATGAAGCCTGCTCGGTGCCGCAAGTCCTCGTTGTCATCAGCACACATGTCCAGGATGACCTGGACGCCCCTTTCGCGGTCTACAATTGCTTGGACAACATTTTCGTGAGCTGTGAGTGCTGCTAGGGCTCCCCCGGCCGCGCTGCGCGTGCCCTCATCCTCGGCGTCTGCCAGCGCTACGAGAATGTGCAGCCGACGCTTGGCTTCGGAGCTGCCGTCTGCGTATAGCGCCAGGCCCTCAACCGCCTGAACGAGGTTGCAGATGAGCTCGACGGCAGCCTTTGACACCCGCGGGTTCGAGCAAAGAAGCTGATCCTCGATTTGCGGCCATGCTACCCTGATAATGGCTCGCCTGGTTTCAAGGTCGTCGGTTGAGGCGAGGTTAGTAAGCGCCATTAGCGCCTCGAACGTCGGGAGAAGATCCCTGGTCTCGGCGACCGGGTCCGGAGGGATGATGGAGACCAAGGGCCGGATAGCGGAGCTTTGCGGGTTAGAGCGGCTTCCGCCAAATACGAGGTTCGGGTTGGTGCTGATGAGGATGCGTGCCAGAGCTTGCGCTGCTGTGCGACGACCCGCATCCTCCGTCTCCGGCAGGGTCGCCCATGCCGTCAGGAGAAGCTTCACCGCGCCCTGCTGGGCAAGCTTCCCGCGCAAAGATGTCGTAACTGAGAGTGAGTAAATGATAGCGACAGTGAGTGAGAGTGATGCGGCTGAACCGTGCTTGCTGTGAGTCACCAAGACCGGGGTGACGCCGGCCTCGAAGACGCGCTTGCACCGTTGCGTGACGTGATCGTTGTCGTTGAGAGGGTCGGGTCCGGCGGACTTGCCAGCGGCGGCCGCATACGCCTTGAGCTGGTTCATCTTCTTTTCCTCCTCGGACAGAGTGGGCTGGTATCTGGTGAGGTTCACCAAGATGCTGAGCGCTCCGTACGTTACGGGCGACTTGGGCGGAGCATCGGCCAGCGATTTCATAAGCTTCTTCAAGAAATCGGCGTTCCCCGCCAGCTTTTCCTTGATGGCAGGTTGGATGGATGCGTACGCCAGTCCTTCGATGGAATGTTGGTCTCCATAGTCGTCTTCGCTCAGGAGCATGGAGGTGAATCTCGTCGACAGCTCATCGATGGTGGTGATTGCAGGTGATATCTTCCCTTGCCCGTCCTCATTCAGCGCCGGCGCCGGGGGCACTGCCTTCGTTCTGAAGTCAGTCAGATCTAGATTGGACGGCTTCAAGTCCGGTTGTTGAAAGGTCTGAATACCATACCCTCAGTTTCGCTAGGATGACGGCCGCCAAGTTCTGGACTTGCTCAGAGTGTCGGCGCATGGCGACGGAGCCTTCCGGGACCGCGTACTCCGGGTTCTGGGACATCTGCTTGGCGATCTCGTCGAGGTCCTGGTCGACAACCTCCTCCAACCACTCGGTGCAGTACTTGTTCACAGCGTCGCGGCACTGCGAATTCATGCAGGCGGCGTTGAGCATTTCTAAGCAGGCGGTCTCAACCTTGCGGCTCTTCCACTTCCTTCTCATCAACGGGCCGAGGGAGCCCAGAAAGCCCTCGCTGAGGAACAGCTCGGCCGTGAGGTCTGGCACGACCGGGAAGGTGGAGGCGGCGACACAGAAAGCGACAATATAGTCGTCATAAGTGCCCCTCTTGATCTTATCGAAAAAAAAGCCAGAGAGTTTCTTGGCGCCGTCGTCGCCGGCGGCCTTGAGGTAGGCAGACGTGGCGACGATGGCGTGCGCGCGGACGATCTCTGGCTGCCTCATATCGAGATATGTCAGGATGGTGTCAACGCAGTCGCCATCGATGAGTTTGCATATCGTCGGGGCGCCGGTCTTGGCCTGGATGAGTTGGGTGTCCTCATTCAGCAGCTTGGTGAGCTGGTTGAGGTCGCGGATGGTTTCGTCGTCCTCCTGGCCGCCCTCCATTAATCGCGCAAGGACGAGGAGGGTCTCATCCTCCGGCGAGGGCGCCGTCTTGGGAGCGGTGGCTTGAGTGACGGCTGCCATTGCAGTTCGCTCGGCTGGAAAGTGCTTGAGCGGATGTAATAAAGTATACTTGGTACCGCGTTTGGTGGTGGGCGAGGACAGACCTGGGACGGGAAGAAAAAGTCTAGAACAAGACGGGGCGGAACGTGTTATAAGTACCTTGGGGCGGCGGCGGACTGTGCGATGTGTTGGTCACAAGGTCCGGCGATGACAGAATGCGCTGAGGAGGTTTGGTAGGCCAGTTGCTGAGATAAGAAATGGCAAGAGACAATCCCCAAGTGGTTTCACAAGTGAGACCTGTCACTGGTCAGTGAGCGATGGGCAAGAAATCAGCCACGCAGCGGAGGTGCTCTGCGCACTTGTTTCGGCAGTACGTACTGTAGCCGTGGTGAGGTCAGAATGTACGGGGACGCAGCAGGTAAAGGGTACCGCGGGTCCGTACAATACACTACCTACATTACACTACACCACACTAGTAGTACGGACGGCCCAGGCTTAACCGTCTGCGACAATGTTGCAGCTGTGGCCGGTAGGCCCGACATTTCCTTTTTTTAGGTGCCACGGGTGCCCCTCCTTGACCCCCATTTGTGAACCTACCGGCAGGGCAGTGGGCACACACACGGTGCACGACACTGGCAGGTTGCATCACACCTCCAGGGACTGCGACTCTCAACCATTGGAACCCAACGCAGTTACACCGCCCGTTGCGCATAAAGTCGCTGGACTACGCCTTCCCAGCCCCTCATTGACTGCTGACTAGTCAAGCAGGTACATCCCATTTGGGGTTGACCAGGAAGACACTCCGACTGTGTAGGAGCGGGGCAGAATGCTTGAATGTACCTACTTACTCAAGCCTCAGTCCAGCCCAGCGTCACGTGTATTGGCGCCTCTATCGGTCCATAACCACTCAAACGCGCCCCCCACGCCAGACCGCGCCTCGTGCACCACCTTCACTATGCAAATCCCTGTGTGTGAGCTGTCGCCGCCGCCGCTGCTACACTAGACCCCTCAGACCCTGTTCCCCGTCTTCCCCCCCCGGCCCAGTGCCATCCAATAACTTTGGATTTTCTTGCCATCCTCTCTCTGAGCACAGACCACTTTTCAGCTCGGTCATAGTTACGGATATTTCTGGACTGAAGCTTGTTGCATCACATCACCTCACACAACAAAAGTTCGCCCTGGCCTTTTTTTTTCCCACTGGGTTTTTTTGTTTTTAATGATACTGCGCCAAGAGCCCAATTAAGTCGTTGGTTCGAGGACGTAGCATCGGAGGGGTTGTTGAACCGAACCAGGTCCTGGAATAGCCAATACAACCCAAGCCGCAGACCGCAGATGCTCCATCGGTGACACTCTTTTGCGACCTGGCGCCAGCCCTTCGAGGCCATCGCCGTCTCACGCATCCACCGCCATGAACGCCGTCGACGCTTCGGACCACTACGAGGTCTCCTCGTACGAGGCCACGCCTTCGCTTCTCTCCATCGTCGTCGACACGAACCCCCGGGCCTGGGCCGCTCTCAACGACGTCCTCCCGCTCTCCAAGGCCATCGCCAACATCCTCGTCTTCGTCAACGCCCACCTTGCATTCAGCAATGCGAACCAGGTCGCCATCTTTGCTTCCCACAGCAACCGCGCAGTATGGCTGTTCCCCAACAAGCCCGACCCGGCGACGAACGGCACGGCAATCTCTGAGGACGTGGCCATGACGGACGCCGACGCCTTCGCGCCGACTCCGAACCATTCATCTGCCAACAAGTTCCCCCAATTCGCTCAGATCGAGGCCGCTGTTCTGGATTCGATGCGCAAACTCGTCGATGCGACCACCGAAGCCGACCTAGCCTGCACCACAACCCAGCTCTCGGGCGCACTCACGCTGGCCCTCGCCCACATCAACAAAACCTCTCTCTCCCTCAACGAGACCAACAAGGCCCCCGACGTGGCCCGGTCCACCTCCTCCGCCCTCAGCCGCCTCCGCGCCAGGATCTTCATCCTCTCCGTCTCCGACTCGGAGCCCGTTCAGTATATCTCGACAATGAATGCCGTCTTCGCCGCCGCTCACTCTCAGATCCCCATCGATACCCTTGCCCTCTCGGGTGACGCAACCTTCCTCCAGCAAGCGAGCTACATCACCGACGGCACCTTCATGCAGGCCGCTAGCCCCCGCGGTCTTCTCAGCTACCTTATGTTCGCCTACTCCGCCGATGCCGAGGCCCGCTCCTCCCTCATCCCGCCGACGCACCACACGGTCGACTTCCGCGCCGCCTGCTTCTGCCACGGCCGCGTCGTTGACACGGGCTTCGTCTGCAGCATCTGCCTCAGCATATTCTGCGACGTCCCCGACAACTCCGAATGCCTCACCTGCGGCACAAAGCTCTCGCTCGGCAGCTACGGCGCTAAGCCCGCCGTCATCCCGCGCAAGAAGAAAAAGAAGAAGAAGGTCTTGGTCAACGGCCATATCAGGGAGGAGACAGGCAGCGCTGCGGGCACGCCTCGTCCGGGATAAGAAGCAGAGACCATAACCAACTGGGAGATGTATCTGGCTGCACTGGGCTATGGTGGTGTAAGCAGGGAAACGTGACCTAGGAGTGCAAACCGAGAGCGGCATTTCGGGCATGGCCTGGCACTATCGCCGGTACCTACGGCGCCGGGGTTTGTGAGAGCCCAACTGGTCCGGTAGGCGGTCCTGCCAGCTTGAGGCCGTATGGCCGACCAAGTTCGCACAAGCCAAAAAAATTTTGTAATGGGTCACAATAGGGGATGAAGATGGAACTTTGCCAATGTCGAAAGACATGCAGCAAAATATGAGATTGGGGTAGGAGCCAAGCCACATGAAATGTGCAACTTATTTGTACGATGCTTCTCGGCTTGGCATAGGGCTGAACAGGGGGAGCCCCTAGGTCAAGGTTGGGGTATAACAGGCGTTTGGAAAGAGGGCGCCATGGTACAGCAAGGCTTGACAGGCCGGTCGGGTTCAAGCCTTTCTTTTAATGAACAAACTTCAACGATGCACGCCATCTCATGTTGACCGTAATCTGCCCTGGAACAAAATGTGTTTTGTTCTCTATATAACGTACCTGCCCGGTAGCGCTCTAGGAGGAAAGTATTCTGCGCTGAGAGGGGGGTATCATAACCAAGTGAACTTCATCAGAGTTCCGGTATCTCCTGATCGTCTCGTAACTTGATCACAGGTGCCTGCGATTCTCGGGCAAACTCGACGCCAGCCAACCGCAATGCATCCCGTCCAACTCCGTCTTCTCGTCGTACCGGTGGTGGCCTCATCCTAAAGTTGGCAAGCGGTTCAGCGCCTACATTGTCATGACCCCAAGTCAACCCGTATCCTTCGGGCACCGCGCGTAACTTGAGCCGACTCGCCCAGGCGGGACATGACACACACAGGCTCTCTGTCAGAACCGCCCATCGAAGCGAGCGCGAAAGAGTCAGTGTTGTGGGCAAAGTATAAATAGTACCCCGTCCGCATCTTCTTGACCGTCATTACGCCAATCGCTCCGACTGAGTTGCAATTTTTGACACCGGGATGGCCCATGAAATCATTCGTGATGAACGATTCCATAATGGCATCTTCGTCCCACTCTTCAACATCCCTGCCATTAGGTCCCCGACGAGTGTTGCCATATATCCGCTCGGCGCACCGTTGAGACGCCATGGTGGTGGCCATGTGTTCTCCCGTGCCACTGGTCACCGTGGCCACGCTGGTTTTGTCAGGGTCTTCGGGGTCGCAAGGTACCACGGCGGTGCCAATGCCCACTAGAGCAGCGGGACCTATGCGCCCCCGGTGTTTCATTCCGATGCCGCCGGACGATGAGCCTGCCGCAATATGTCCTCTCTCGTCGATTGCTATGGCTCCAACAGTGTCGGTGATGACATCTTCACCTTCCAACTCGGTTGCAGAAAACGGTCGCTTAAGGCCACGAGTACTGCAACCCTGCAGCTGCGCGATAGTGCTTGCGTGTTTGGCCCCGTCTGTCCATTGGGGCGACATTGTGCCATCGCGATTTCCCTCGTTGGCCAATTGGCTTGGATAGGTCGTCAAGGGTCCCCTTTCTGGCAAAATTTGAGAACGAGACTTGCTGGCTGAGGGTACTGAAGTTCCGGCGTAGCTCAAAGGAGACCTTTCAACTGCTTGTTTTGGGGGCGAGACCAGAGAGTAGGTTGGTCCGGTTAGAGGGTTCCCCTGAGCCTCGAGGGCAGGAGAACCTCGAAGTGGAGAATCAGGTTGGCCTTCATTCCATGTTCCGTTCAGTATAGCATTGACATGGTCCCTTTGTTGGCTCTGGTGGATGCGAGAAGAAGTGGGCGTCGGTATGGTATCATACTGCTGACAGATTTCGGCTGCTTCCTCCGGTATTTTTCGAGGCCCGGCCTGTCTCAGCTTTTCTTCCGCCCGTTTGAGGTCTTCTTGCCATCGCATAAATCGGTCTCCGGCGTTCTTTGAGATTAGATAGTCGTTTGGTACGATTTGCATTCCGTTCTCCATGGCAAAATTCTTTGCACCGTCCCCGACAAGGATATTTGGCGGGACTCGTCGAAGGGATAAAGGTTGATTGCTCTTCTCCAGAATTAGCTTGGCCAGGCAGATGGGGTTCCTAATATCTGGAGGATTCATGTCAGTCGAGACTTTCAGTCATAGGTATCGAAAACGCAACCTACTAGGAACGGCTCCGCAGGCACCACTTCGTCCAAGATGGTCGACAATTGTTGCGTCGCATTCGACAGTCCCATCCATGGACAAGTTGGAACCGTAGCCGGCGTTGGTGATTTCTTTGTCTTCAAGGACGCGCAAAGCCGCTTCAACGGCTTCTGTAGCCGAGGCCCCAGATTTGAGAAACTTCATTCCCATGGAAGCAGCACTGGTTCAGTCAGTATGCGGTTACCAATTTGAAGATGGTAACATACTCGCTGCAGGCCTCAAGATGAACTCGCTCATTCTGGTGGCTATGAAAACCAGCCCCAGCATGGATGAAGATAGCCCCCGTGAACTTTCCTTTGTGCATTCGCTTGAGAACTCGATCAACTGTGCCATTAGCGCCTCCTATCGCCTCCTCATGGCTGTTTATCTGGTCTTGAAGCTGGCTAGCCTCTAGAGAAACGGTTGCAGATCCCGCAACCTCGAGGGCTGGGTCATGCTCGGTTGCAGCAACTGGAGGTTCCATTCCACGTGAGATCCGCCCGATTTTTACCGACTTGGCCTTGAGAATAGTTTCGCCGACGCTGCTTCTCAGCCCGAAAGTCTTTCGGCCGATTGATCGCAATAGAGGCGATCTCGTTGTTTTTCGTGGCAAGCTTAAATTGGACCGGATTGGCTATCAACGGGATGTTGTTGCGGTTAAAGATTGCGAGGCCCTTTTGTGTAATCCGTCAGCCGCATACGGTTGACGATCAGAGGACGAATAAATGATCTGGTGCTCGATCAAGTAGCCAGGAATGATCCCGGTTATCAGTGCTGAAGTTGAAGCGAGGGTGATGTGAAAATGACGGTGACAACTAGAGACAGTCCAAAATAATATATGATAAGACGTAATGACTTCTGGAGGCCTGTCCTAGGACCGTTGAGCGGCCATCCAAGAAAAGAACGGGACGGAGAAGTGACCGGAGAAGTGACCGGAGAAGAGAGGAGACCAGGAATGAAGACCGTGACTAGGGTATGTTGCAGGCGAGGAGTTGCAGGCAGTATTGAGGTCTGAAGGGGCTTCCAGATCAGGACGGCCGGGCCACTGTCTTTCTTGACTGCCGGAAAGGAAGGTGCAATTAGTCTGGGTAGCTGCAGAGTGCTCGGTACACTATGCTCCTAAATTCCTTCCTCGAAGCTCACAGGCACTTTTGGGGCAGTCCTCGGGTTGAGAAGGCGCAGAATGGTTCTGATGGCGAATTCTTGGCTGGTTTAACCAGCGAGAAAAAATTCCATTCAACTTCTTCCAGTTTCATCTGACATTGAATCTTGGTCAACACCAGACAGACAGCATTTCCTTAGGCAACAAATTGTCGGACCAATCTGTCTTAATCAAGATGGAATCCGGCCCCCAGTTCCAGAGGTTTGATTAAATTTTCCAGTGTCACAAAAGGGCGCAGAGTCCCGCGTCTTGAATCAATCCCAAAACCCGATAACCACTCCAACATAAAAGATGTCGTCGAATCTTGCCTAGGAAAGCAGGGTGCTTACCTAATACAATACATGCACAGTGCTTTCTGGGACAGTGCCATGAGGATACACACGGCTTTTCCTACCTGGGGTGCTTGGTGGGGCTTTGTGGTGGGGCACCGACCTCTCCATGGCTGGAGAATCCACCCGCTCTGATGCACAGCCGCAGGTTGGGAGCTTCGATCGGTGACAAGGCACACATTTCCGGCTACCTTGGACGTACGTCGTAATCAACATCACGACACCTCCGACACCTCCACGGCCTATCCTCCCTTTCATTGATGCTGCAACTGAGCTAGAGTGTCCCCGAGCGCACCCCAAAACACATTCACGATGGCGAACCAAACGCCTGCCGTTGTCATGGACAAGTAAGCCACCTAATGTCACCCTGCCCCGCTTCCCCCGAGGCAGACGTCAGTGAGACCATCGCCAGCTAACGGGCCATCACCAGCGGCACGGGATTCTCGAAGCTCGGTACGCCAATTGCACAGCTATGCTACTCATTCCCCGATTGACAGGTCTGACTTTCGACTCAGGTTTCGCCGGCAACGACTCCCCGTCCTTCGTGTTCCCGACAGCCATTGCGACAAAAGGAGCCGCTGGAGGCAGTGGAGGAACCGGTTCCGGCCGTCCAGCTGTTGCGAACAAGCCTTCCTTCCTTACCGGCGGTGCGGGCCCCGGCGGACATCTGAACTCGAAGCGAGGAACCGAGGACTTGGACTTCTTTATCGGTGATGAGGCCATTGCCGCCTCTGGAGGACCTGGTCAGTTGGATGCGCCCATCGTGGCACGGATGGCCGATTGCTGACGCATTCTCCAGGCTACGGCCTTCACTACCCTATCCGGCACGGTCAAATAGAGAACTGGGTTCGTACTTTCATGCCAGGATGCGCCGAACTCAAGCTAACAGCGTCAAGGATCACATGGAGCGATTCTGGTCCAACTCCATCTTCAAGTACCTCCGCGTAGAACCCGAGGATCACTTCTTCCTCCTGACAGAACCGGTACGATACGAACAACTGCCACCTACCATCGGAATTCCTGTGCTGACGTTGCCGTAGCCCCTGAACCCTCCCGAGAACCGAGAGAACACGGCCGAGATCTTCTTCGAGTCCTTCAACTGTGCCGGTCTGTACATCGCCGTCCAGGCCGTGCTTGCCCTCGCTGCCTCGTGGACCTCCTCCAAGGTTCATGACCGATCTCTGACCGGTACGGTCATTGACTCTGGTGACGGTGTCACCCACGTCATCCCTGTGGCCGAGGGCTACGTCATCGGATCCTCTATCAAGTCGATCCCCATTGCCGGTCGTGACCTGACGTACTTCGTGCAGTCCCTGCTGCGTGACAGAGGCGAGCCGGACTCGTCGTTGAAGACGGCCCAGGAGATCAAGGAGCAGCACTGCTACGTGTGCCCCGATATTGTCAAGGAGTTCTCCCGCTACGACCGAGACCCCACCCGCTTCATCAAGCACCCGGTGCTCCAACCCGGCGGCCGCCAGGTCTCCGTCGACGTCGGCTACGAGCGTTTCCTCGCCCCCGAGATTTTCTTCAACCCCGAGATCTACAGCTCCGACTTTCTCACGCCCCTCCCTGTCGTCGTCGACAACGTCATCCAGTCTTCGCCCATTGACGTGCGCCGAGGTCTCTACAAGAACATTGTCCTCTCCGGCGGAAGCACTCTTTACAAGGACTTTGGCCGCCGCCTGCAGAGAGATATCAAGCAGCTGGTCGATGCCCGCATCCGAGCCAGCGAGGTCCGTAGCGGCGGTGCCAAGTCGGGCGGTTTGGAGGTCCAGGTCATCACGCACAAGAGACAGAGACACGGCCCCTGGTTCGGCGGCAGCTTGCTGGGCCAGACGCCCGAGTTCCGATCCTACTGCCACACCAAGGCCGAGGTAAGCGCATCGACCGGGATAATCCGCGGAGCCTTTGCTGACTTTATTCACAGTACGAAGAGTATGGCCCTAGCATTGTTAGACGGTTTGCGTTGTTGGGCGGCCCTGGTGGCTCATAAGTCCTGGGGGTTGATCATGGGGACCACGAGCCAGCGTCCCTCCCCAAAAAGATACTACTCCCACTACCCCTTATTTACGAGAATCAAAATCATGACCATCATCAGTCATGTCTTTTTATGTAGAGACGGGACTCGTCAAGTCGCGCCCTTGGTGACCACACCATGCCCTGCCATGTGCGAATATTATCAGCCTTGTTTCTGTTTCAACTTTGAAAATCTGTGCCTTGAACGACCTCGGAGTGAGTGGTTCGGGGTCTGCGGCGGACGAGGCAGCGCCTAACGACTTGCAGGCCACCCATGCTAGTGAGCGGTGAAGAATGAAATCGATGAATGTTCCAAAGAAGTACAAGGCCACGTCAACGTAGACGTGTGGGGTTTCCTCCCCGTCGGTTCCTCTTGGAAGAGAAGGGGGCGAAGGGGTAAAAAAAGAGCTCCATAACTTCGGCCTTCAATGTTGTCCAATCCGCCTCCCCCTGACCATGTTGACTGTTTAACCGCCATCCCGTGCTCCCCACCCAACCATGTCCCCTTCTCAGGACATTTAATTCACAGTGAGGGACTTGGACGGCTTCGGCAGTGACACAAGGAGCTAATGTTTATAACCCTTCTCTGCACGCTTAGCCCAATGCCAATATTGAAGTAACGTTTTGGTAAAAACTTCGAAACGGATTCACTAAAGGCCATGTGATTGTTGCAAAAACACTGTTTGATCATTACTCGTCTCTGATAATAATATAAACGAGATGCACATCATATATATACGCTCTGAACTCCCTCCCAGGGTAGGTATCCTGAACCAAAAAACACACACGGGCAAACATAACAAGGATCAAATCGTAAGTCAGTTCGCCCGCGCCGCCAATAATCACAACCAATCCGCCTCCTGCCCAACCGTCCGCCCCGCCCAAGTCACTTTTGTTGGTGAGTTCAAAACACACTCCGCATTTTGTTCATTCTGCAACCTGGTGCAAAACGTGGTGCCGTCTATTTGCTGGTGTCGACGACGTAGCGGCCGGCAATCTGGCCCTTCTTCATCATGTCGAAGACCTCGTTGAGCTGGCTCAGGCCGACGGTCTTGTAAGGGGCGTTGATGAGGCCGCGCTGGAAGAAGTCGAGGGCCTCGGCGGTGTCCTTGCGGTTGCCGACGTAGCTGCCCTTGATGTTGATCATGCGGACAACGGTGTCAAAGACGGGGGCGCGCAAGTATGCGTTGGCGGGCAGGCCGATGCAGACAACGGTGCCGCGGGAGCGGACGTACTCGGTGGCCTGCTGGAAGGGCTTCTCGCTGACAGCGAGGAGAATGACGGCGTGCGGACCGAAGCCCTCGGGTGTGGCCTTCTTGACGTCCTCGACGAGGTTGCTCGAGGTGGTAAAGTCGACGTAGGAGGTGGCGCCGAGCTTCTTGCACATCTCGCCCTTCTCGGCACCGCCGTCAATGGCGACGGTGTGGATGCCCATAGCCTTGGCGTACTGCAGAGCCAGAGAGCCGAGACCGCCGCCAGCACCGACGATGGCGACCCATTGGCCGGCGCGGACGCCGGACTCCTTGAGTCCCTTGTAGACGGTGATACCGGCGCAGAGGACGGGGGCGATGGCCTCGAGGCTGACGTCCTTGGGAATGCGGGCAACGTGGGCGGCCTTGGCGATGGCGTATTGTTGGAAGCTGCCATCAACAGTGTAACCGGACAGCAGGGCGTGAGGGCAAAGAGGCTCGTCGGCATCTTGGCAGAAGGTGCAAGCGAGGCAAGAGCCGTTCAACCACTTGACGCCGGCGTAGTCGCCAATCTCAACATCTTTGACGAGCTCGCCGCGAGCAACAACGATACCAGCACCCTCGTGGCCACCAACAAGGGGGATCTTGACGTCAAGGGGCCAGTCGCCCATCATGGCGTGCAGATCGGTGTGGCATACACCAGAGTACTTGATGTTGATCAAGACCTCATCAGAAGCGGGCTTCTGAACGGGGATCTTCTTGTAGACAGCGGCTGAGACATCATGTTAGATACAAATCCTAGTTGTATAGAGGAATGGGGAAGGTTGACGTACGGCCTCCGACCTTCTCGACGACTTGAGCCCACTGCTCAGTTGGGATCTCGGGAGCGGCCATTATGATGGGTGGTGTTGTTGTTAGTGGTGTTGTTGGTAAGAGTTGTGGGGTATCGGTGTCTCTGAAGACGAGATGGAATGGGATCTTCCTGTTAAAAGGTAGGAAGAGGTTGCTATTTGAGGTGGAAGACTACTGAGCTTGGATTGCTTGAGCTGTTCAGACGGGATCAATGGGCATGGCGGCATGCTTCTTATATAGATAGAGACGGGAGCAGCACAATGGGCGAGACCAGGACTGTGCGTATAAGTGAGGTGCAGGGGTGGGAGTGGTAAGGTAGGGGAGCTCAGTACGGCTTCGGATGGTTCGTGCCAGGGACAATTGGGCCTGGTTGAGATACAAAGATACATCTGTCATGTCAAGTCGAGTAAGGGCAAGTACCGGAGGGTAGGTAAGCTATTACAGTAAAGTGGGCAAAGGGCAAGGCGAGATGGAAGAGAGTAAGGTGAGGTGTGGTATCAGGGCCGACTGGGCATCCACTGGACAAGGCTAGGGCAAAAAAACGTATGATGTTGACGACAGGCCAGGAACCGCAGTCAACGGAACCGCTACCCCTCACAGCAGCGGGAGAGTTCGACACACACCCCCCCGGAGCAAGGCCAAGGCCGGGTGGGTGGAAGGGGACGGGATCACTGCCGTCAATCAGCTCTTCCTTCGTAATTGTTGGAGAAGAGTGTTGGGCCTCTGGCCGAACCGTGTGCGGCTAGGGTTGGATGGATGGGAGCAGGTCGGGGATCGGAGTTGCTGGTGGGTGCCAGCCAGTGACCCTGCTTCCTGCGGCAGGCGGTAGTGAACCCGGTGCTGAGGACTGCACTTGCAGCGACGGCTTGCCCGTTCTCGCTCCACCGGGTCGGGGGAACATCGTGGCGCTACCTTGGAAAAGGAGGCTAGGTACAACGGAAATCAGTAACCCCGCGCACATTAGGGACGAGCAAACGCCAGGAGCGGATGGTGGCGTCTGCGCGCGATTGGCTTGAAAGAGCAGCATTTCCTCGCACTGAGTGAGGCCCGCGAGGTGTCCCGGCGAGCGTGGTCGATGCCATGGCTGACCCGACGATGCAGAAAAGAGATGGGTGCGTGGCGGACGGCGGCGAGGCCAGACCCCAACGAGCCGCCTCGGGCCCCGGGCTGGGATCATGGGTGAGCTGCCAGACGGCGCGAGGTGCGTCAGGATGGCCGACGTGGGGAGATGGAAGTTTGGCAAGCTTCAATTGGAATGGGGGATTGGCGAAGGAACCGAAAAGCTCCACCTGACAGCCGTGGATTGACGTCGAAGCACAGCGAGAGAGCGTCGAAGCGAGCGGGGAGTGGGCGTGGGATGGTGGGACCACCGCCGTGTTGGAAGTTCCAGTTCTTCCAAGCTTGGTAACTGAAAGTGCCCAGGAGGACATTTGTTTGGTGGGCGGCCGTCGCCGACAGGTCGGATTGGGTTTCACTGGCAGCTCTGACGCTCTTTCTCTCTCACACGCTCTCGCTACTCATCCACCTCACCGTCACGCTGTCCCGCATCAGCTTATTCCTGGATCGGCGGGCCTGATCTGATCTGATAGATACGAGACCGAAGGTGACGGCGAGGATGACGGCGAGAGCCCGACCGATATCCATCTCAGCACCGTCGCTGATTGACCGAGTCGTGAGACGTGGCCCTGGAATTGCATGTTCTGGTGCCGCTGAAGAAATTTGCGCTGTATGGCCGAGGAACACCCAGGAAACGCATGAGATTCCTGGGCTGGGGATGGAGAATCACCAGACGGGACGAATGAGATACGGATCCATGCCCGCGCCCTGCCTCCGTTTCCCTCCACTGCGCCAGTGACTCCCGTCAATGCAAATGGGACTGGACTTGGTGCGGAAAGGGCGTCCAAGTCACCGAACGTCTGACAGAGCATGGAACATTTCCAAGCCTTCTTTTCTTTCCCGGATGTCGACGACGTCGGATGCTACCTTCCGGCCGCATCCCCCCTGCCCTAGCCTCCTCCCTAAGCTGCCCTCCATCCCGGCCCTAGCTATGCCTTTTCCAAGCAGTGGTTGAGCTCTGGTGGGGATCGGCTACAGGGTCCTTACACACGCCCCCCACTGGCACGCCGCCTTGTCGCCGCAATCTCTCGGCATCTGGCCTGCCTAATTGCTAGTGGACCGAGTAACGCCACCAGTGCACCTCGCACCACGCACAACGCACCACGCACACCACGCACCATCCATCGCGCACCGCCGAAGAACCCGCTGAAAACACGCCTGCTCGTCACTTGTCAACTCTAACACATTCCATGCCAAAGTCTCTCCACCGGCAACAGATCGTCAGTCAAATCAGAAAGAATTGGTGACTCGGCCCATCCGGTGGGAAAAGCGGAAATGTCCGCAATCCGACCACCCGTTGCCCTTCGAACAGCCATGGACATATGCAACGAACAAAAGTAACGCGCATCCCAAGTCATGTCCCTGTTAGGGCAAGCATTCCCAATGTAAGTCAAGCTGCGAGGAACCTAGACTTCGTGGGCCGCCATCTCTGCGTCAGGCACAGCAAGCGTACGAGTCTTGGTCCGGAATCGCAGGGGAGTGGCTGCGAATAGCTTCACCACCTTCATCTCCGTTCGTCCATAGGAGGACCTCCGGATCATGCGATTCGCAAACCCAATCCAACATAATGCACGACTCGCGGCTCTTGCATTCACCATGCCAGACCACATCAGCAGTAAACAACAAAGCCGCAAGCTAATGGTGCTCCCCAACTGCTAGGGACCACTCCCCCGCATTTTCCATCCCTGACACCATCCATCTGTGCCTCACGACGCGCCGTCGGCTGCGTACCGTCTCTTTCCCTAGCGACCTTGCGACCTTGCACTGCGCTATGCACGCAAAATACACCGCCCACATACTCCAATAATGAGGGGACGGCCTCCACACTCTCGCTCGAAGGGAACTTCACAATCCGACCTCCTGACGCAGACGACTGTGTCTGACACAGTCGCCCACAAAGCATGGCCTCGACTGATGGGGCCCCGCGTTTCTCAAACGCCCCCCCCATATCTACTCCCCCGCATCAACCTATGAATAGCCAACCTTTTCACGCAAACAGTTGATCCCATCTTGCTCCAACCGCCAAAAGTCCCAGGCCCCAACCAACCACCCCTCCCTTACACCTCTACCTCTGCGGGGGGAAGCTCCTGCACCACCCAGAAACCCTCGGTCAAGTCCCTTCGACATCCTGTGGAACCTCGACACTGTGCAGCGCCCCTTTGCTTCGAGACCCCAGCCTCTGCTAACGCCCGGGTTAATCCCCGAATCCGGTAGTGCGGTGGCGGCATGGACGAGCGGAGGACTGCTTCTAACGCGCCTGCCGGCACTCGGGGGGTTTCGGCCACTTCAGTTACCCGGGTCGGCAACTCAAGGCCAGGTATATCCCGGTAGAGCGGAAGCTTCTAGTGTCTAATACAACAGGCAGCACTGGATATAAATCCGGGGATGAGAGAAACCTCTGCTGGCGAACCCCAAATGCAGGGTGCTTCTGCAAACCATGCGGGGAGAGGTCAAAAGATTGCTCGCTCCCGACGGGCTTTGGAGTCGGACGCCCAGTTACTCGCCGAGATTCCGAGTCGGCCACCACTTCACTCTTGATGGCTAAAGTCTCTGACAGGAACCCAATCAAAGCTCCACATGCCTGCCTTGTTACACAGCCAACAGCAAGCACTGAGCTGCGGGACGAAGAGGAGATACAGCAACATGGAGCACACCCGGAGTAAACCCCGCTTGTCTAGATCCCATCTTCATCCACATCTTGAGCTGTTCCCAACCCCTCCTTTGACGGCATTGGCTCGATCTAGCTGCCTTGGGGGCCAATGTTTCCAAGATACTCTTCGTATGGTCATCTACGGACGAGATGGCATATCATGGCAACGTCATGAATTGTCAACAGATCTAAACTGCTGTTGCACTGCACTGGGGTCGTGATGAATCCTGCGGGGTTCATGTAGCACTGATACCATCCTTATTTTTTCCCCTTGTTTTTTTCCCTTTTAGCTTCTTTACCCCCCAACGCTCTGTGGTGCTGCCATTCCAACCACGTTTTGATAATCCCCTCATCTCATGAAAGTACTGTGGGCGTAATTGTTGTTTAAAATTATTGGCGCACGAGGGACTGTGCGCATACCAAACGTAGGGCTATTATCTGGTTCCAAGACCAACATGCAATATGTCGCCGTTTTGTGGGTTCGGCAACGCGATACTGTTACTTGAACAGTTTAAACACCACATGACGCCCCCCAGAAACTAGTTGGCGATCCCAACGACTGCAAGACGTGTGAAGGTTATATTTATTTATTTTAAAAGTGTATACACCAATTGTAAAGCGACTGGTAACCGGACTTGTTATGACTCCGTTCAACCTAGCGGGTAACAAAAAAGTCGCACACCTTGGAGTAGGTTGTGCTTACAAAAAGGCGATTCTGCTACATTAAAACAAGTACTTTTTGCCCTTTTCATTACCGATTGCCTGGCTCCTCTTAGTATTCTGGCTCAGTGGGAACCACCCTTCGGTATGCTGAGGTACTTTTAAGCTGCTTCGTGGTGTACGGCCTTTTAATTACCCACTTGCCAACCTTGTTCACACCTGGGACATGATTCACCTTCTGTGTATGCACCACTGACTGCCACGAAGATGCGATTTGGCTGAGCCCAAGTGTTAGTAGTATCAGGTCACCACCTAGTGCACTGGGGTTGTAGTTCTCGCTACTTTAGCGTAATCAAAATGTATACTTGCATTACAGCGGCTCGCTCTTTCAAGACCAAGCGACTTGGCGCCCAAAGAAATATCGCCGACTGGTTCTTGGAGCCGGACCTGGCTGTGATCTCCCGCCGTGTGGAGCAAGGGAGGCGGAGGCGGAAGCGGAAGCGGCCGGAGGGGTAGAGAGAGCTGGCCAAGCCCTACACTAGCACTCTAGGTGGGTTGTGTGGGGTTTTGATCAGGCCACGTTACATAGAAACACATTCTGGCTCCTTCCAGCATCCAATAACCTGAGATGGATCGATAGCTCAGTGGTAGAGCGAGAGATTGCAGTTCCACGCAGTTATCTCTAGGTCTCGTGTTCGAATCACGGTCGGTCCTCTCAACTTTTGATTTTTTGAGATGACATTTCCCTTTCGTTCGGATCCAATGCCATATCGTCTCTATTTTTGCACGCGTGTCGGACCGCACTACAATGATTATTAGCATTCAAAGATGGCCGAGGTACAGCCTGAACTCGCATCAGAAGCCCTCTCTGTAGTTATAACGGAGATCTTTGCCATAGTTATGCGGGGGCTTGGCGGACTTCCCCGCCTTCAAAGCTAGCTTTCCATCCTCTGCGTTGTGTGTCGGAACTAATGGGCAGCTTAGACGATTCATGCTTGGTTAAGTGGTGTTGAGACAAGCACGGTTACATGGCACACCCTGGATAGTCTGTGTTGAACCGCTCGGTCGCGATGCACCACCAAGTCGAGTGTCCAATCGTGTCTGTTCCATTAGCTGATGCCAACGAATCCAGACGAAACAAGAGAAGGCATACCCCAAATGGAGGGTCCTGCTTAACCGCGGTCTAGGCATTGTCAACCCTCACATGTGCCGCCGCTCAGCGATAAATGAAACCGCTCAGTTAAGGTGATGGTGGTCCTGCCCAGTCCAAGCGAACTGTCAAGGTGGTTTCCCGGCCTTGACATTCTATTATTCTAAACTTCCATTTCGATTTCATCTTTTTTTCCCCCTTCATCTATTCAAGATCCTTCTTCTTCGTCAGTTCCGGAGAGAAAACTGTCATATCAAGATTCACTAGTGTTATTGGCAGGTGATTCAACTTGCAACCTCAACCAAGATGGGACTACTCGAGAGCTTGGTGACCGTAAACCCACTCTACATCGCAGGCTCTGTATTGGGGGCTTATATTTTGCTTCTCGTTTTTTACAGAGTCAGGCTTGAGTATCGCCTCAGTAGATCAGGTGGTGTTAGAGCTCCAATCATCACCTCCAACCCGATAACAGGTAAATTACTCTGAAGCTCCTTTCCCCGACTCCGCTATCATGATCGCCCGGCTAACTAGCACGAAGCCATCCCGGTGTTCCTACGGATAGGCAGTTACCAACTCAAGCATCAACTCCTCGATGGCCTCAACAGCCTCTTCTCCGTCGCCACCGCCGAGTCGCCGAACACGGTCGAAATGAGCTTCTCCGGCAAGGTTCGGTTCCTCATCACCAAGGAGCCGGAGCACATCAAGACAGTCCTGACCTCCAAGTTTGCCGACTTTGGAAAGGGCGAGATGTTCCACAAGGTCTGGTCCCCGTTCCTAGGCGACAGCATCTTCACCACGGACGGGAAGACGTGGCAGAACAACCGCAACCTGATCCGGCCCATGTTCGCCAAGGACAGGGTCAGCGACCTGGCCATTTTCGACAGATGGACGGACGTGATGATCGACCAGTTCCCGGCGTCGGGAGTCACCTTTAATATCAGCGACCTGTTCTACCGGATGACGCTTGACGTGACGACTGACTTCTTGCTGGGACACAGCGTCAACAGTCTTGGCAAGTGAGTGAAGACGAACTCTTGCAATGGGCGGTTGGTGATGCTGACGATGCGTTTGACAGCCCCAAGCACAATTTCGCACACGCTTTCAATGAGGTCCAGAGCTACCAGATGTTCTACACGATCATGGCGTGAGTCCCGGGAATATAACCGTGACGCTGTACTTCCCCCGACTAACACACTTGCAGACCCTTTGAGAGTATCTTGCCCCACGGCAAGTACAAGCGAGGCATCAAGACAATCGAGGAGTTCATCAACCCCTTTATCCAGGAAGCCCTGGCCCTGCCGCCCTCGGAGCTCGAGAAGCTCTCCAAGTCGGACAGGGACTTCACCTTCCTTCACAACATCGCCCGCTTCACGCGCGACCCCAAGATCATCCGCGACCAGCTCGTCGCCATCCTCCTCGCAGGCCGCGACACCACCGCCGCGACGCTCTCCTGGACGCTGTACGAGCTGTCGCGCTACCCGGCCACCTACGCCAAGCTCCGCAACGAGATCCTGACGACGCTGGGGCCCAAGAAGGCGCCGACCTACGAGGACCTGAAGAGCATGAAGTACCTGGCCAACTGCCTGCAGGAGACGCTGCGCCTGTACCCGGCGGTGCCGTTCAACGTCCGCTCCGCCCTCACGACGACGACGCTGCCCGGGCGGAACGGCGGGCCGGACATCGCGGTGCTGGAGGGCGACTCCGTCGTGTACAGCACGCTCGCGATGCAGAGGAGGAGGGACCTGTACCCGGAGGTTTCGGAGACGTTCGCCGACCCGGCGATTTACAGCCCCGAGAGGTGGGATAATTGGCAGCCGAAGCCGTGGCACTACGTGCCGTTCAACGGCGGTCCGAGAATCTGCGTCGGGCAGAACTTTGCCAACACGGAGATGGCTTATACGAGTGAGTTGCGCACACCTCCCCCCCCCCCCCCCCCCCCCCCCCCCCCCCCTTCCCCCTTCATTTGCCGGAGCTCTCGTGGTAGATACGCGTGGGGGCTACCAGACGCTAACTTGCTTGGTGCTAGTGGTGCGGCTGTTGCAAAGGTTTGAGAAGCTCGAGTACCGCGGAGACTGGAACGCGCAGGTGCTCAAGGCCGAGATCGTCGGTGCGCCGGGACACGGTGTGCCAATCGCGCTGTTTGAGGCTGTTGATGGGGAAATGGCGTAACGAGGCGGGCTGGCTGAACTCGATCAACAGGGGGGGCAGTGCTCGAAAGGGGTGGGAAAGGTTGTGCGAAACATTTTCAAGTAAGATGAGAAAGCTCCTACCGGCACTGGACATGCCGGGAGTCTACGAATTAAGTTTGATACGATGGACGATGATCGTCTTTAAGGAGGCAATTAGGATCGATGGTTAGATCGATTAGCGAGCCGTAATGGGTATATGCCGAGGCAAATGGGATTGAGCTTTGATACTCTCACGACTGCTTTTTCCTTTCCTCTCCTCCCTTTCCTTGCGTGGTGACGACGAGATAGCCTCATGTCTTAGAGGCGTTTACTCGAAAATGCCCGAGTATGTATGAAAGCCACTCGTATCGGAGAATCAAAAAAGGACGGCGGACCTCGAGACAACCGCCACGACGGGAGAGACGATGATGAAGGCGACAGGGGCCCCTTGCAGCAGCTCATTTCACGACCGACTCGTCTTCCCGGCACCGGCGACCGGGCGCGTGCACGGTCGACCATGCGCTTGGACGATAGAAGATGAGGATGCCGTGATAAACGCGCTGTCAACCGGATGTTAAGGTTCGACGCCAAGGCTAGCATGTGCCTCCTGTCATTCTTTAACCCGACAAAAAAAAAAGCATCCTCTCCAAGCTGCACTGACAGCTGATGGTCAACGTTCAGATGTTGCTTTTTTTTGGTTACAGGGGGGTACGTTCCGGTGATGGCGTTCTGGATTCTTGGGAGGGGGCCACTTTTCATGGAGATGTGATGGGTAACGACGAATGATGTAGGTTCTTGGGCCTCCTCTGGGGGGAGGGGGGAATGTCCGTATATGACGGGCTGAGACTTTGTGGAAATCATCATTGGGCCACGGGCGCAAGAGAGAGGTGAGTGAGTCTCTCCCTCTCATTGGAGCAGTGACGCGGGGCCAACCAAGTGGTTCTTTGCTACCGTCGTTGCATCAACCGCGCCAAACGGTCCCATCGTAGAAGGGAAAAAAAGAAGGAAAGAAAAAGAAGAAAAACAACATTGGCCGTTTGCTGGAGAAACCCCCAAGGTTTTGGGCGAGGGTAGAGCTGTGATTGGTTTGATTGGGCCCTTCTGCCTGACCGCCTTAGTGACGACCCCTCTAGCCGGTGGATTGGGGTGCCCGTTTTGGGATCAGATAGGCAGGGTTCATTCAGAGGGAGCACGCACTCGACCTAGTGTGCTCACCCCCGCCTACCGGTGCTCTCCCACCCGTCATCCATTCCTGGCGCATCCCACGCTCCACCCCCCGTTCCAACCTGCAGAGAGCTGCAACCAACAGGCGCGACCTTCAGCACAGGGCAAGCACCTCAGGCAGGTACCTGCCCCCCAGACCAGGGCACTTCCCGGCAGACTGCTCTTCGTCCAACCGGCTCCAACCCTGACCCGACCTTGAAAACCGTCCGTCAGCAAACTTCCTCCCTCTCGGCACATCGCGTCCTCTCCCTCTACTTCTTCACTCCCGGATACCTACTTTTTTACATTAATTTTTGCAGGATCTGGGTTCATTGCCCACCTGATGTCACTGTATGTTTAACCGTCTTTACGCACAATTGGTTGTGTTGATCAATTGAGTGCGACACAACAAGAAACTGACTCCCTTGACAGCCTTCTATCTTCATAGACACAGATACACACACACACACAAACAGACACAAGCGATTTCTCTTTTTTTCAACCAACACCGCTCGCGTGTCTACCGATCATTTTACTCTTACAAACTCTTGTTGTTGTTGCGACGACCGAACCGATTACCTACGCTCCTTCTCTTACATTCTCGACTACTCTGCGTCTTCAAGCTCGATTGAAGCTTGCGCCGTAATTTCTACGCTCATAATTCCACCTTGTTGCGACGCTCGCGAGCCAATGGCGATACGATGAGCGCTACTCCCACGAACCGGCTCAAACTGACACCGGGAAATTCCCCCTACCTTCAACAACGGCCGCCGCCCCGATCTCCCATCCGAGGACGTCAGCCCCACGAGTCCCGCCTCTCCCTTAAGCGAGTTGTCGGCACCACCTGTGCCTCGCCCACAGGCTTCGACACCGTCAACTCCTCCTTCGCTTACATAGCAGGAGGCGCCGTCGTGGTCGTAGACGTCGACGGCGATCACTATTCCCAGCGCTTCTACCGTGCCCGCCCGACTGCCACCCCCGTTCATGGCTTCTCGACCCCGTTGCATGCTTATTCCGCACCCTCGACGCCAAAGGCCAACGACAGCAGAAACAGGGTTGCGATCGGTATCCGGGACTCGCAGAACTGGTCCGAATCGCCCTCGACATGGACGAGCCGTGAGCGCATCAAGGCCGCCACATGTCTGGCGCTGAGTCGGGACGGGAAGTATCTGGCGGTCGGTGAGACTGGGTACGCGCCGCGCGTGCTCATCTTCAACCTCGAGGATGCCTCGTCCGACGTGCCGCTTGTATCCATCAGCGAGCACGGTTTTGGTGTAAGGGCGGTTGCTTGGTCGTCTGACACCAAATGGCTTGCTTCTTTGGGCACTTCCAACGACGGCTCCCTCTTCATCTGGAGGATCGAACCTCGTACCGGCGCTGCCAAGCTGTACCAGCAGAACAGGTGCACCTCCAACATCAAGGGCATGGCATGGGTGGGCAACAATCTCATCACGCTCGGCGTACGGCATATCAAGATATGGCGAGTGGAGGAGACACAGTCCACTTCACCATTGAAACAGAGATTCAGCGAGGCCAGCTTTGTACCTCAGCCACCCCAGAGGCTGCTGAGCGGTCGCAACGTCCTTCTTGGGTCGCTTCTGGAAGCCAGTTTCACCTGCGCGGCCGTTGCGGACGAGACGAGCGTCATCATCTGCTCCGAGGCTGGCGATGTTTGCATCCTGGAGGACGATGGGAAACAGACAAGGCTCATCCGGTGCCTCAACGTCGACTTCCCCATCACCTCGATCACTATCAGACACGCGACCGCCTACTTGTCAGGCAAGTCTGGTCAGTTCGCAACACTCAGTGTCAGGGCGGTTCTTGACAGCCTCCCGGACGCCGTTCTTTCCAGAAGCGTTGCGCCCACCGGCTTGGTGGCCATGGGCTTCTTGACGGAGAACCTCGTCACCATCGACGAGAGGCACACCATCGACATTTGGAGCTCTAATTACCTGCCAGGACAGACCGCGGAGGATCCCTCGCATATTTCCATTCCTGGTCATGGTGACCAGATTCTGGGGATTCAGGCCCTATCAAAGCCCAATGACCAAGGCGCTGATTTCTTCACGTGGTCTGGTTCTGGCAAGGTTATCTTCTGGGACATGATGGGCAAGATCAAGTTCATGATTGACGTGCCAATTGAACAGGTCATCCCTGAGAACGAGATGGACCTAGTCAACCAGCTCAATGTGGTCCGAGCCACCAGGGCCGGGAAGATGCTTGTAGCAGCCGACAGGTTTGGAGTTCTCAGAATAATGGATTTGTTGACGAAGGAATGCTTGCTGGAAACGAAAGCTCACGCCTCCGATTGCCAGAGCGTTTCCATCTACGAGGATGACAACAAGTTTCTGTTGGCAACTTGCGGCAGGGACCGTACCGTTCAACTCTTCCATCGCTCGGCGGGTGGGGAGTTTCAGCACTTCCAAACGCTCGAGTTCGCCGCTAGAGTCGTGCAAACGCTCATTCCGTCAGAGGACAAAATCATTACATGCTCTCTCGACAGAACTTTGCAAGTCTACGACATAGTCTGCAAGGAGGATGACCCCAACGAGATCGCTGCCCTTCCTTCTCGGACAAATACCCTGAAGGCGGCGCCGACGTCCTTCACACTGGGACCAGACGACAGGACTGCCTTTGTCTCCACGTTGGATCGGTCAGTCTGTCAGTACGACCTTTCCAGCGGCAAGCTTCTCAACTGCTTTAAATGCGTCGATGAAGGTGGAGCCGAAACTGCCATCCTGGATTCTCTGATCTTTACCCAGCCCCCTGGAAAAGACGTGGGCTTCCTTCTGGGTGTATCAAACACGGACAAATCCGTGCGTGTCTACGATGCTCAGTCGGGTCACTTTGTCGACAGGGAATGGGGTCACACAGAGGCCATCAACGGCGTCACGTTGACCGACGACGAAAATGGCTGCCAAAGAGTCATCAGCGTCGGATCAGACGGAACCGTGATGCTCTGGGCCATGGACACCGAGGATGCGTCGCCTTCGTCAATCAGCAGAGACCCGTCACCGATGAAAGACGGGTCTGCTTCGGCCAGGCAGCCACTGAGACGAGTGCTCTCCAGAGCGGAGCTGGCCGAGTTCCAGCGGCCGTCCTCCGCACAGTCTGGTCGGCGCTCGCCGCCCAGAACCATTCGCAGACGGCCATCTCGGTATGGACTGAGCAACAGCGTAAGCACTCCCAAAGTGAGCATGCAAAGTAGCCCGCTCGCCGAAGACACACCGTCTCGACGCTCCTCCGGCAGCCGGTCTAACAGCCCACCAATCAGCCCCAAGTCGAAGGCAACTAGACGGCCCTCGCTTCCCTCCTTGGGCCTGCCCAAGAAAAGCTCGCCCAACCTGCGCGCCTTCGGCAGCCTCAACATGGCCACCGAACAGACCTGTCGTGCGCTAAGAACATACAGGAAGAAGCTTTCTTCCACTGAGCCTCTGAGCGAGGATGTCATCTTCGAGCTCGACCAAGAACTGCGCCTAACAGCCGCCGCGCTTGGTGACCGGGCCACCAGGACGAAAGCAATGCACGAATCCGCCCTCCTCAGCGGCCTCCTGGATCAGTATGAGGAGCGTCTGGCCTCCATGCTGGATGAGAAGCTGCGGAATACTTTCCAGGCGAAGGACATCAGAGACGTGCAGACGCCGAGCGAAGAACGAAAAGATGAACTGTTGTGCAGGCGACCAAGCACGGCCAGCGGCGAAACCAACTCTACAACATCCCCTTAGCACCCACGCACCGGGGTATTTTCTTATATTATTTTTTCTATTCGTCATTTCCATTGCACTGTAAAACACCTGCTGGATACAACGGAGTTGTCCGAACACGGACGTTGGGCGTTTCTGCTTAGGAAGAGATCTATTACAGGACGAGGCCCAGCCGACTTGGATGTGCGCGGCTGTGGCCTCTGGAGAGACATTGGGTGGAGGGACACTACAATCACTTTTTTTTCTCTTTATGCTTATTTTCACGGCATCTTTTGTTTTCTTGCGTCTCTTGACACAATCCTCGGCGGTTCTTTTCTCTTTTTTATTCCTTCGCGGAGAGCCATCCTCCTGCATCTCTTGGTGTAAAGGACAACCATACAGACAAATCCTCTGCCAGAGGAAACGTGACTTAGAGGGAGAGGCGAATTGGAGCCTGGAGTTTTCTTTCCCAAAGGCATAATGGGACAGTGGAAGAAACGGTAGCTGGAAAGCCGGGGAAGGAAGGAAGGGGATGAACAGCGTGGTTAATGAAAAAAGGAGTGGGTTTTGGGATGCTATTTGCGTCGTTTGGAATTGCTTGTTTGCCTACATGCCTACGTTGCTAGGTCGCGCACTCCGCGCCTCTGCCAATTTTCTTTTAACATCTTAACTGGAGAAGCGCAGAATTCATACTTACATCCTGGCGAGACTTTACTCGCCATTGGTCGTTCAATCTCTTTCTCCGAGCATTGCCAAACGTGACACAATGCCCGCCCCCTCCTCGCCCCCCCCCCCCTGAACGTGACTTGAGCAGGCAGCCCTCGGCTTCGCCTCACTCGACGCCAGTCACCCGTGTGTTATTTTACCAAGGCGCCGTTGGAACGTGCTCGTTATCCCTTGCCACCGCCCCAAATCTTTTTTGGTTTTTTCTTTGTTATTGCTCCAGGCCGCGAGGCGAGGCGGGCGGGCCATGTGACAGTTTCGCATTAAAATTATGTACAGAGGCTGGATGAAAAGAGAAGAGGAAGAGGAAGAGGAAGGAGGGAAGGGGAGGGGGGAGGGGGGAATGGCACTCTTCCTCTCCACACACAGATAGACGGTCAGACAGTCATACGTGGACAGAGATAGATAGACAGATGGGCAGATATACATACTCTGCCCCTTTTTTCGAAGATTCTCTAATTCGAAGGGGTGCCGTGTTCCAAGAATAATAGTAGAAGAGAATAAATAAAAAAGAAAAGTAATGGGAAAAAACACGTTTTTCTATCCAACGCCGCAATGACTTTGCTTGTTCTACATGTAGACCACCGTCGTGGTGTGTCCCCGTCCGAAATACGCACGCACTAATCATGGACCCCCCTCGTCAACGCGGTCGACTGACTGCATTTCAGACCACGAGGCCCTCCTCCAACGCCTCGTCCCGCTCCAGCTTCTCGAGCCCCGTCGCGACGGCGCCGTACACACGCAGCGGCACGGCCACCTCGAAGCTCTCGCAGGCCAGGTTCTCGACGGCCACGAGGACCAGCCCGCCGCGCTCGTCCCTCGATATCTCCTCCAGCAGCGGGTGCGTGCTTGGCGACTCGCGCTCGAGCTCCGTCTCCTGGCTCGGCACGACGAACTCGACGCGGATCTTCCACTCCAGGGACACGCCCGTGGTGATGAACTCTGGCGTCGCGTTGATGGGGATTGTCGGCGTGAAGATCATCCTCCGCGAGTAGAGTGTGGCTTCCGAGGCCGAGACGTGGATCTTCCGCGTCACGCGGTGGATCGAGGCCTCGGAGCGGATGGCCAGATGGGGCTCGACGCGCTCCGAGGATTCGAGACAAGAGTGGACCGCGTAGCAGGGGATCTCGGCCTCTGTAAAGTCGATGGCCATCGTAACGACCTCGCCTAGGCGGTACGAGGGGCGCGTGAGCATGACGACACCGACGCGCTGCCCGTTGCGAGCAATCTCGAAGCGGTTCGGGCTTTGCTGGCCCTCGGAGGCCATGTTACTGCGCATGATGGCCAAGTTGATGGCCTCGGTGGCGTTCGCTGCGTCCTCAAACCCTGAAGGCCGCCGAGACCCGGGGTACGCAGTGGGTGATAGTAGCCCTGCACTGGAGCCGTAGCGTGGTCTGTGAAGGAGCTCGTCGACGTATGTGAGGAACTCGTTGATGGTTGCGTCCGTCTTCGGCGTTTTCAGCTTCTTGATCTCGCTGAGCGTAGACAGCTTGTCGACCGCTTTGATTTTCGCTTGGTCGCGAAGGATAATATATGGGTTCATGAGATCATGGCCGAGGATCTCCCCGTAGCTGTTCACGCTTCCAAGCACCCTGAAAGGGATCTCGACGGAGCGCACTTGTTGCTCTTTGGAGCCACCTGCTCGTTGTGTGCCAATCACGAGGCTATATGAGATTTTTACCGCCTTGCCCTTATGTGTCGGCGGCAATCCCTTGGGGAGCTGGAACGAGTACTCGAATGCTTTGTGCTCTCCCGGGGCAAGGTTCAGGTCCACGAAGAGAATCGACTGAGGTGTCGAGAGCAAAGGGACGGGCTTAGAGCTCGCGATGCCGCGCATGTCCTTGATGCTGCTGAGCTCGCCGGCTCCAAGCAACTCCCCGATCGAGTTGCTGATGCTTCCCCAACCAAAACTTCTAAGCAGCCCGCTGTCCCGTTTCGAAGACTCCACGCCTATGACGCCACCTCCTTGGCCACCGACTACGGCTTTCCGCTTCACCTGCTCAAATGGACCTAGGTTGATGAGCGAACCGTCGAGGGTGAAAGATCCTTGGATCTGTGCGTAGCCCATCATCAACGATTCGGGTTGCTTGGGGTTGTGTGATGCGAAATTCGACGACCGCCGGAAATGCGGCGGCCGCATTGGGCCCCTTGTGAGTTGCGTCGGGTATTCCGAAGCCAATGTCTCCGTCGAGTTGTTGCTCATGGAGTAGAACTCCCCACTGCTGCGTGGTGTTCCTCCTCCCATACTTGTCGTCGATAGTATCCGCATGGCCGGGGTCGCGTGCTCGCCGATGGGGACGCCATCCTTGGACCGTATAGCCAGATTTCCAGACACTTCGGAGTTTGGGCTCAACAAGCCATCGTGATGTGATGCCACAGGGGTGCTTTGGGTGTCGGACAGCGGTGACTGAACCACTGGAAACCGAAACTCGGCAAGCGCGTTAGGGGGCGACCTGATGGGACGTGGCGAGCCCCCTACGGTATGGTTGTTCGGTAGGGTCGAGGAGCGCGAGGTCGCGGGGGGAGTGTCGGAGGCCGATGTCGAGTTGAACAAGGGCGAGCTTATGTGCCTTGGGGACGCTGGAATCGGTCAGCATTCGCATTGTGAGTCGAGACAAGACACTGACCAGAGTGAGGCCCCATGAGCCCCATTGCGGCCCCGCGAGGGACGATCTGAAGGCTAGAGGCTCGCGCATGGCTGCGGCCGGGCCGCTGCGACTTTACAGAGCCGGCATTGCTCTGATTGTCGTCTAGTATGGTGCTCGTGGAGCCGATGGAAACGATGGAAACTGACTTCTGGTGTCCATTGCCGCGGTGTTCGAGGGCACTGGGGGAGTGCGACGACGTCCATGGCACGGAGCCTGCGCGGCTTCGTGACTGGGCAGCCGGCACATTGAGCGAGAGGGCAGATCGATGACCGCGGGTTTGAGCAGAGTTTGGTGGGGTTAAGCCAGCGCTAGACTTGCCTCTCAACAAGGGCGAGACATGCCTCGGGCGGTCGGTAGGTACTAGTCGCTGAGACTGTCGTTGCTGGCTGGGATCGCGAGCGATATTTTTAAAGGTGATGGTGCATTTGATCTCCTCGCCAGCGAAGACAGTCTGGTCATGCCAGCGGATAAAGACCCGGATGTTACTGGAGGCTTCCGGAGACATGATGGCGCTCCTCTGGCGGAGAGGAGGGGAAGGATCGATGGATGTTGCAACGAATCAGCTGGGCATCACATGTCTGGCATCAACCATTGTCGCGTCTGTACCCGTGGACTAGAGAGGGACAAAGAGTCCTGGCAAGTGCATTGAACGTCATGGGTTTCCAAGTGGGCGGGAAACGGGAGGTTGAGCGAGCTAGCTCCAGCGTCGCTACGAGTCGGACGGGGCCCCCTTCGGCGCGCTCTGCAGGGGTTGGATCCACGTCCCCGTTTCCCTTCACAGTTCTAGCGTCATTGTCACCACGGCATCTTACCTCAGCAGGCGGGCCCACTAGATCGCAACGGGGTGGCTTCAGGCATCCCGGTACGTACCCCAATCCTTCAACGTATTCCACTTACACGGCCGGCTTCTCATCCCTCGTCTACCTTATTTATACCTCAGCCTCAACACTCATGCTGCGATCCTACGAGATCAATATGAAAAATTAGTCAACAGTAAAATTTTTTTTTTAAAAGATCCAAGCTCAAGTTCGTGTGTCGAATGTTATGAATTTCGTAATGCCATCCCCTCCAGCCTGGGGAGATGCCTCGAGGCAGCACCTGCCCGCAACTTGAAATGGCAGTCGCATTTGCTGTGGAGGGCAGATACGGGCTGCACTTTCCCAAAATCGCATGGCTCTTTCTAGCCTTCATTCTTCTCTGCTACCGCGAGAATCTTTGGCTGCCCTTCTTTCCTGCATCAAGCCTGTTCCTAACTTTCTTTTCTCCCTCATCCATCTCAGTGCTTCTGCCAGAGGCCCGTGGTTGTCTCCTCTTTCAAGTCTCCAACATCGCCACTTATTTCTCTATTATCCTTTCCCAAGACATTCTACACCTTCGAGACTTTGTCTTTGTATTTCTTCCGCGTTAACTAGGGTTCTTCACTCCGGTAAACCAGTTCTTCTCCAGAACAGGAGTCGCCTTGTCCAACCATGGCCATTATCGACAGCCTACCGGCTGTCGAAGTTTCCGTCCGACTTAACTCCTCGTTCAGAAGCGCGGATGAGTATCCAGATCCGAACCCATATCGCAAAGAGCGATACCTAGGCGGGTATGAACGCTGCTCTCGGAATTTCATCGAGAGCAAGGAAGATGCTGAGTATGTCGTATACATCGATGTACGGGACGAGCGTTCTATAGACCCTTGGGTTTATGGTAGAGACGGACTTATCTTTTTTCTTTTCATCGATGGGCAATTCATGGGCAAGAGATTCTGTCAGAGCAGGGACTTCAAGCAAGGCAGCTGGCGCTTCGCCTTCGCCTCCAGGAGACATCCAAATGCGGAACGCTCGGCGCTTTTGGAGAGCAAATTCAAATTTCAGTCAATTACTACTGGTAAGACGGGCTCTCCTCGAACCTACGCCCTGGTTTTAGTCAAGAATGCAGTACTTACACCGGGTATAGTTGACGACGAACCCACCGATGGCGATTTCCGCCGAGCCCGCGACCTGGGGACCATTGAGGTAAAGGTCAAGCTCGGAAGGGATATTTCCAGGGATGATAACCATATGCGATACAAGAATCTTGAGAGACCTTTTCGGGATCCAGCGTCTGATTACTTCGCAATTCCCGAAGAAGCTCTCAAAGGCCGGCCTCTCTATCACGGCACCTCGTCAGTTGTCCCCGGCCTCCCTGATTCTCCAGCTAACCTTGAAACGATAGGTTCACCACCCCAGAGGTGCATTTTGGACAGCCTAATCGTCGAAACATTGTTAAAACTGAGTCCGGGCCACTTCTAGCGACGTATACGTTCAAATACCGCTCGCTGGGTACGCGTTCTATAGGCAACAAGCTGAGGCAGCAGGAAGCTAACTTGCGTTCAGAGGCTTTGAAGATCGAGGAGGTTATTCCTCGAACCCCTAGCCCCGAGCCCGTCTCTCACAGGAAATCGATTCGTTTCAAAGACTCTGCTTTTCCTAGATTCGAGGATCTAGACAGAGACCAAGTCGAACGCCTCGCACGCGAGAGGCACAGACAACTGAGGGTAAGAAGCTTTTGCAGCTTTTAAAGCTTAGTGAACTGACAAGAGCCTCAGGACGAGAGATCACGGACATCCACCTCGATGAAGCGAAGTTACGGCGACTTCTGTGATCTTACGCAGGACGAAGAGCCGCCTGCTCGACCATACAAAGTCATCAAGCTGAGAAACGGCCATGACGCCATTGACCTCACGGGCGGCTACTAGAGATGTAAGCCGCGAGATCGTGCGTTTATCGTGAAGGAGGAGTCAGTGGAAAATGATGGATCATTATGGAGGAGTCTCCTTCAACAAAGCAAGTAGAGTCCTTGTTAGTAGCGCCGAAGACTGAAGGACAATCGCCACATGCCGTGACTACCAAATCCTTCTGGGGATTATAATCTTCTGGCTGCTGAAAGACATTGTTGCTTTGATAAAACATTGCTTGAAGTGATAGGCGGAACGGGAGCGGGGTGGCTACAACCCGTGAACAAGATCGTTTTCAACACTGTATTAATGCAGATAGACTACCAAGGCATTATTCACTTGTTCAATCTACTTCTTAGATTGCGTGGTGACATTCGAAGAATTAAATTAAATAAAGAGAAAAAAACCATGCGATATTGGTAACTGTAAATCAAAAAGGTATGCTTTGTAAAACTGAGTCTCTACGCCCTCGCTTTTCGAGAACGAACTAGAAATCGAAGCGGCTGGTTTCTTAGAAGCATGCTTCTTCTCCACCACTAGAATAATGTGCAACTCGGGCTATATATACATGGTGATTCGAAAGACAATACTAATACCCATCAACTGTATCTCCTACGTGGTATTAGAGCAAACGTCGTTACCTGCTCAAGTTTGCTCTGGGCCGTTGGTGCAGCGGGATCTGCAGGTACCCGGCGCCAGCATGGATCTGTGTCTGTGGTAGGGCTAGGCCAGCGGAGTAGAATATAGTGTACCTAACGGATGCACAAAACAGTTGCTCAGTAAATGATTCTCTCGTGCCTGAACTAGGTTTTGTTTGAACTTTTAGGAACAGGTGCCTACCGGACCATCACATACGATGGCCTGGCGGAAGATGGCGGGCGATGCAACTACAGTTGGCAATGCCCCACTTGTCTTAGAAGCCCACCAATAGAGTCGCCAGCGCAACCTGCTGTAAGGCGTCCGTCACTGTCACTGCCTTCCTCAGACCCTTACTTGCCTTTCCAATCGCACTTCTCTCCATCCTCGTTCATCTTCACGCAGGTTCACTTTTCCATTTCAATACTGATTGACTTCGCCAACTTTCAGGCTTGCGCCAGTTGACCTCACACAACACTTACTGGTTCAAGTCAATACGGCGTAAGATGGCCATTATTCGCGAACTCCCTGGTGTCAAGGTCACCGTTGAGGTCGATGGGCAGGAGGCCCTCGAGTATGATGACCCGGATGGTTTGGAGTCCGACCACAACCGAAAGAATTCCCGATGGCGCGCCTTCAAATACGTCGAGTCTAAGGACGATACCTTCTTCACTGTCAAGTATGAAGTGGACCGCATGCACTATTGGGCTGCCCCGGACCATTCGCTGTCCTTCTTCGTGTATGTCGATGGCAAGCACATGGACGACATTCTCTGCGAGGCAGCATACTTCCAACCATTCAGACCCGACTACGCTTGGAAACACACTGTTTATGGCGCCCGAAGATCATCCTCTTCCACTGGCATGGAGCGCTTGAGCAAATTCAAGTTTTCCAAAGTCACGACTGGTCAGTGGTAAATGCAGTCTGGACCTCACATTGTACCCACTGACAGCTCTCAGTTGATGATGCGACCAAGGACCGCATCGAGGGAGACATAGAGGCTGCAAAGTCCCTGGGAGTCATCGAGGTTTTTGTGTACCACGTGGCTATCCGAGGGCCGCGGAAGCCGCATTCTAACACCTGCCATGACACTCCGAGTCACGACTTCGAGATTGCAGAAAAGGCGCTGAAAGGGCGGGCCGTTTCTCACGGCACCTCGTAAGTTCATCTATATGTCGTTTATTAATCCAATATAAAATCTCACCCCCTTAAGGTTCTCCGACGGAGGCCTTGTTACCCAGAGAAACTCAGTAACTTCCATCGACCTCAACGACAAGAAGCCGATCGCGGCTTTCAGCTTCAAGTATCGTTCCCGAGGTGTGTATAATAAATACTCTTAATCCTCGGGATTCATTGAGTTAATCAATTCTGTCTAGATGCCCTGCGTCAAGAGTTGGTTGTCCAGCGGTCGCCGAGTCCCCAACCTATAGATGGGCTATCTGAAGCCGAGATTCGACGGCTGGCCGCGGAGCGCCTCGACGAAATCAACGTTCGTTTCCCCGTCTCGCTGCTGCTACTGTTCCTATGCTGACTGATATAGAACGGCCGGCTATCGCCCACCGTCAAGCGAGAGGTCAAAGGTTCCATCATCAAGCGAGAATTCGCCGAATTTTACGATCTCACTGAGGAGCCGACTAAGAGGGAATGGAAAAAGGTCAAGATCGATGGAAATCGTGAGGCTATTGACCTTACCGAGGACTAGATCAAGACGGCATCACAGCCATGCTTGGCTGATCCTTATCCTTCACATTTCACGTGCGATGCGGGCACTTTTGCTTCTAAACTGTTACTGAGCGTATCTTGAGCGACGGCGCTCCACTCATTCGGCGGCTTGGTGTTCTTATGACCTTTTCTCGTTGCTCTTTCGACAAAGTCGATTTTACATGAGCCAAGAGTTGCCGAGTATAATGTTTGTTTAGAAGCATAGGCTGGGAGATTCTACCACAGCAACACCACCGCGACGAAGGTGGAACAGCGTTTTTTCCTTGGGCCAGGAGTTTTTAGGCGAGATTATGTGTATACCCTCATATTGAACTTTGTTGCATTTGTCGCACCTCTCCGTCCGCAAAGAGGCTGCTGGACACGAAACGCAGATATCAGATATCAAATTACAATGTGCTACCGTTCCGCTCTCCGTCTGTATCATATTACCCAATGTCTGACTCGCCCGCCCAGACCGCGGGGGTCGCCCAAAGCCCTTTTTTCGACCCCCCCTTTTTATCATTACTTTTTCTGCTTCAATCGCTTGACTGACACATGCTCGTTTCTTCTTCTTCAACGTCTTCCCCGTGAATCCCCATCCCTTGCATCCCCCCCGCCATCTTCTCCGCCTTGAGGATATTGACAGCCGCCTCCGCCGCCTTGACCTTGACCTCGTCCCGGCTCACGCCGCCGTCGACCTCGACGACGCACCGGCTGCCGACCATGACCCTGCACAGGAACTCCTTGTCGCCCTCGGCCGTCTCCCGCACGTCGAGGACGTACGTCACGCTCTCCTTGTCCGCGAGGTGGCCCAGTTCCTCCTTGGGGTGCAACGCGTGCACGTTGTCCCGCAGGATGCGGTCCAGGTAGCCCAGGATGCCGAACCGCTCGACGACGGCGGCGCAGACCGCCATGTCGCCCGAGTCGACGTACACGGCGCCGAGGAGGGACTCGAAGATGTCGGCGTAGAACTTGCGCAGCTGCAGGCGCGCCAGCTGGGCCCAGGGGTACGTCCTCCCGCGCTCCATCATGTCGACGACGATGTGGCGGGCGGCGGCGTGGCGCCTCGAGACGTTGACCTGCTCGACGCCTATCGCGGGCGACTGGTGGCGCATGAACTTCCAGAGGGGCAGGGTGAAGCGGGAGCGTTGGAGGTCGGGCTTCTCGCCCTTGCCCCTGCCGCCGAGGAGGACCTCGTCCTGGGAGACGGACTGTTCGAGGCAGAGGAAGCCGATGAAGTCGCCGTTGACCATCGCCGTCTTCAGGAGGTGCATCGTTTGGTGCGGGAGCGGGGGCTCGACGGCGAAGAGGCGCTCGACGATGACGTAGTCGAGGATGGAGTCTCCGATGAACTCGAGGCGCTCAAGACAGCCGAGGGGGTTGCCGAGGGTGAAAGAGGCATGCGTCATGGACTGGATCAGGAGGGACTTCTTCTTGAACTCGTAGCCGATGAGCTGCTCCAGGGGCTCGAGCGTGGAGGGGAGCCCGATGTTAGGGGGGGCGGCGTCGTACAGCAGCCGCCGGCAGTCATCGAGGGTTCTCCACTTGATCTGTTGGAGGAATATCGACATGCACTTCAATGCCTTTGGCAGGCCTCCGTCGACCATCGAGGCCCCGATGAGCGCCTCGACGATGTCCGCGAGGGTCTTTGTCGATATCTTCCTCGTGGGCATCTTGCCGCCGCGCTGAAGCACTTCGTCCACGTAGACGGGGCGCCACTTCTGCCCTGTGAATGGCTTCGTGAGGATGAACCGGTCGAGGCCGTGCTTAATGGCCGCCTTGCAGAGGGTCGAGTTCGCAACGATGCCGTCTTTCTTGAACGAGAGAAACCGCTCCGGCCAGTCCGGGTCTGGTAGATGTTAGCTGGTCTGGTTGGCGCACGGGATAGGGGGTGTTTTGTTACGTACTCAAGGCGGCCACGTTTATTGTGGCGGAGAACTTGAGAATGGAGTCCCCCAGGAACTCGAGCCGTTCGTAATTGGTTGGCTCCGACGCGCTCCCGGTGCTGATGGCTGTGAGTACAAGGGACGGATCGGAGATGGCTAGCGGCTTGAGGAGGCTTGTAGATAGCTCTTGTGCCACGAGGTAGGTTTCGATGCGATGCATAATGGACGGGATGAGCACTCCAAACCGAGCATAGGATGCCGGTATTGTGTCTACTTTGGCCCATGGCATTGGGTAGACTCTGGCGTATGGCTTGACAGTGGCCGGGCCGTGGGCAGGATCGCTCTGTGGCCGGTGAAGGAAGTCTGATCGGTGGGACCACTTCTTCAGAGAGAGGTATGGGACGTCTTCGGGGGCCTTTTCGAACTCGAAAAAAGTCTTTTGCACGGATTCGGGTGCTGGTTTGCTGGGAATGATTCCGTCATAAATGTAAGGGCACCCGGTCTGATCACGTATCAGGCAGGACAGGTCGTGAGCCGACATCCGTCCTGAAACAAACCGATTGATTCCGATTTGGCCCACGGAAAGATCGGCACCGATCGCGTTGAACCTGATGACCTGCTGGAGGCCTGTCGGCATCCAGCGGTGGCTATACGGCAGGGCGAGGAGCACGGCGGTGTCATCTCTGCCTGTTAGCTCATCAATGGGAAGCTGCTGTCCAAATTCAAGTGTCCAAGAGGTGTTGTAGTCTAGGTGGATGGGAATGGAGTGCAGTCCAGGAACCCAGATGGGAAGCACCATTTCGTACTCCCCCTGGACAACACCGAGCGAGTCTTTGAGTTGAATGCGGGTAGCTCTCAGGTTGTCTCCGAGCTTCCAAGCTTCGGCAACTTTAACCCAGATATTGAGCAGGCCGTTGACCTGCAGAATGGCGACCCTTTTGTCGATACCGGGCACAAAGTCCTCCGGTTTGAATGGCAGAAGGTTGTCGTTGATCAGCTTTGCCTTGTAGAGACCGACGTAGGCCTGAAATGCGGCGTCTTTTGTGGCGTTCTTTTCAGACTTCCACACCAGCTGGCTTCTAGCCGAGCGGACGTCGGCTGGGAGGTAGCTGGGCAAAACAACGGTGGCCCTCAGGCCGGGCATATCGGTCGCATCAAGCTTCTCTATAATGTAATCGGGCCGCCAGTCGATGAACTCCCCTGGCGACAATATCCTGCAAAGATGGTCGAGGTGTTGTTTCGCATTATCGAGATCCAGTAACGCTCCTGTCTTCTCGACCACAAATTTCATCTCGTTGACCTCTTCGGCCTCCTCAATCACTTGAAGGCGCTCGAGCTCGCGCCCTTGTTGCTCGTATTGCTTCTTCATCTCCATCTCCATGAATTCCCATTCTTTCGGAATAGGTTCTGAGGCATCAAACATCATTAGAAGCTTGGAATCCCTCATCCGGGCCCGCCCGCGGCGCTGGATGAACGACTTGAGATTCGGCGGCTTGTCGAAGCAAAGGACCAAGTTGCAGGCCGGCACATCGATGCCTTCTTCGAGGACGCTGGTGGCAACCAGCAAGTTGGTCCTCCCAGATCGAAAGTGATGTAGCGATTTCAGGTCTTCTGCCCGAGACAGATCCCATACGTCTCTCTTCCTGGCCTGGAACTGCGATGTGCCCACCATGGCTCCGATTCGATACCGTGCCTTCAGCAACTTGTGCGAACCGAGCAAATGGCATAAAACAGCGGCTGTCGCCCTTTCCCTGGCGAATACTATGCCGATAACGTCCGTCTTGTCTTGCAAAAGTTTCTCGACAAGGATGGAAACCTTTTCTGAGAGCACCTCGCGGCTGATAGCGTCCTCCGACGGGCATTGGCACTCGACCTGGCCGAAAATCTTGGCGAGGTATCTTTTCTCGTCATCTTTCCAGGTGTCAAACCATGTGCTCTGGGAGCGGAAAGAAGCCATGAACCTTGAAATGACTTCCCAGATGTAGTAATCTGCGGCCCAGGGTCCTAGTTCGCGGGAGATTCGATTCGCCTGACGACCGAAGGAGACCATCTGGTCCTGGATGTAGGTGTCGTGCTTCTCCAAAACAGCCATGAGATCTCGCCGGCTGCGGTCGGTTCCCTCTGCCTGAAGATGTTGAACGTAAGGGTCCTCCAGGATATTGAGATTTTGTATGACTCTCCTGAGGCTTTGCAGGCTCTTGGGAGGGTCGTAGTGGTTCTGGGGTTGAACAGGTACATACTCCATCACTGGCTTCTTGACACAAGCAAGAAGATCATCGCGGTGCATAGTCGGACTCTTACAAACGGCGTCGAGTGTGGTCTCGAGAGTGCTAATACCCTCGACTTTGGACCCGAAAATTGGGCTTGCCGTCAAACCCAAAATGTGTGGGGTATAGTGACCTTTACTCTTCTGCTGGTGGTAGAAAGACATCATGATCTTACTACCCGGGGACTTTCCGGTGCAGTTGTGAGCTATGCCCACGTTAGCTGATGCGGTGCTGGAAGGCTTTGATGACAAACCCTCATCAAACACGATTAGAGATAACCTCTCCATGTGCACGAAGGCATGGGACAATGCGTCGGATAAGATTTGGTATGTGGAAACTACTATGCGCACGTTGAGTAGAACATCATCCCACACGCCTTGGTTGGACCAGGAGTCGACATTGTCCTCTCCGCTGAAGAACTTGATCTGGACGGCGGGGATTTGTGATTGGAGCACGGCGAACTGCTGAGCACAAAGTGATACTGTGGGGGCCAGGAACCAGACAATCTGCCTCTGTGAGCGCAAGCCGGGACAGTCAAGGGAAGATCGAGCCAACCTTTTCCGACGATGTCCTCTCTAATTCCGCCTTTATTCGCAACACAGCCCTGTTAAAACCCGTGTGTAAGTGGTAAGTATATTTGGGATCGAATATTGCCTGTCCACTTACACTTGTGTTTTGCCACTCCCAGTATCCATCTGGAAGGTGTTAGTAGACCCGTAAAGTTTGTTACGGGGTTCTCACTTACAGCTACAATCACGTTCTGCATCATACTATAGCCAAACATCTCTGTTTGGTACGCTCTTGAATTCATGATGGGCGAGTTGCCTGAAGCGGACTCAACTGGAGGCGATGAAGCCTCATTGTTCAGGAACAACTCTTCGGCAGCGGCAGAGAGAACCTCCTGATTATGAGGCCCGGCGGCCGGCACACCAACAGGCGATTCATCTTCTGATGGATCGGCGCCGTCGCCGGAGGACGATTGTGAATAGTCAGGCATTGTCATACAGCGCTAGCGTGGGATGGGGACCCGGAGCCCCAGAGACCTCATACAGTCCTGGGATGCGAGGTACTTCCAGGGGGGGCCAAGCATGGAGGAGCAGCCTAGAACGCTTGGTCCGATGACGAGAATACCCTGGTAGTTGTGTGGCCGGTATGAGTCAAAAGTCAGCGGTAAGGTTAAATGACGCGGCTCAAAGAGGAAATTTGGCCATGTCGACGGCCCCTAGGAGAAATCGGGTGACGCGGGAGCCAGGATCCGAGCAGGTACTCTAGATGCACCGGTAGGACTGCTGGGCGTTGGCGATGCAGTCCCGGGTACGATTGCAGAGCCCGTTGCAGGCCCGTCACTGGGCGACGAGTGCCTGACGACGATTGCTGACTTAATCGCAAAAAATTGTGGAGGGTGACACGAGTCTTATTGCAACAGCGCTTGCGTGGTAGGTAGGCACCAGGGGGTCAAGGAACTTTGGTAGCAAACCCGCTTCGAGGATGCCTGGCAATAAATAGTCATGTTTGCAGATTTTTTTTCTCCGTCCCGCAGGAAATGAGTTGAGGAACACAGCGACTCATCGCCGCCCCATGTAAACGAATACCATGGAGTATTCCGGGTGATGCTGCAGGAGGCCCACCGTGACGAGGACGGACGTAGGCGGGTTCGCAACCTCTTGCGCACAGTATCAACGCGGCAAACTGCCGTCTTGGCGTTTGGAAAGAGGTCCTTTGAAGAGGATGCGTAGGCAGTGGGAAGTAAGTGATGAGGGTGCGTAATACGAACTGCTCGCAATCATGTTATGGCGTGCAATGCGTCGTCCACATGTGCCGACCCGGAAAGAATACCGGTAGACCACCACCCCCTCCCCCGCAGCGTGGGAAGTTTGATTTGGAGATGACCGGGAGGCCGTTGCTGACCGGGCAAAAGAAACCACGAATCTGACGGGGCCCACACCAATCATTTTCAACATGGTGCCTAGAACTCGGAAAGTTGCGCTGGCACACGTACTGTAGTATGCATAGTACAGCAAGGTTACTGACGCTACCGATAGTTCCCACAATCACCCGCATCCACCCCGGCCTTGGCTCAGACCTAACCGGGGCCGATGCCGAAGCCGAATGCATCGGCCGTCAGCCTCCGAAACTTGAGAATCAGCTGCCTGGGCCAAGGCTGCCCAAACGATTTGTTTCAACGCAACTAGCTGATTCTCACAAAAAACCTACCAACTTCACTGCCTGTCGGCTCCAAGGCAGCAACGGCGCCGGCTGAAATGCAGTCCAGCGTTCAACACCAGTCCCCGGCCTGCCGCCGCCATTATAGCCACACTCGGCTGGTCTTGTAAGCTTCCCTTTTTCGGCCACCTGGCCACTCAGTTTGTAAGCATAAATATGGCCATTTTGGAGTCGACAGAGTCAAACGTTAGGGCGTCATGTTGCTCCCCCCTTGCCAACTGAAATGAAGTGTGGCGAAGTGCGTCAATAACTGGGTCAATTCGGTCGACTTCCATCATACAGCATGGTAATGCACCATCGCTCGCATGAATTTCCCGTTGTGATGTCGGGCATAGTTGCGGTTTTGGCTTAAACATCTGGTCTCATTCACCCTACATAGATCCGTGCTGGTGGAGGGATTGGGGGGGGTTGCAAGCCGAAACGTTGAAGTTGCTTAGCTGCGCCACCCTCATGTACCGGTAACCTGCTCCAATGAACAAAGTGTCCATAGGGACCTAGCTTAATGACCCCGGTCGCTCCAGATAACAGTAGATTTCCCTGGTAGAGTGTCATCTACCAAATGTCGGGCATTACAAGTACGGGCGACGATCAGTCTGCACATGGAGTCAAACGGGGCCATCATGTGAACAAACAACCTGCGTTGTTGCGGCACAGCTCCAATCGGGGGTTTCAAGTCTCCAAAATCCAATAACGTCTTCCAGAGAGGCGGCCGACAACCGTTCTGCAGCTGGTGCCTGATATGCGGCGCCTCAATTACTATCTATAGTTGGCAATTCCCCCGCTCGGCTCACAATGGGAGCTTCCTATTGTTCACCTCGATTCAAGCCGATGTCGCTAGTATAAGCGAGCACTTTCCCTTTCGGTCCAGACCGTTGCCCTGTAGACCAATAGGGGTTTTGGCTATTTTTGAGCGAGCAACAGCTAAACGTAAGCTTGAGGTGGCCAGGGGGATTCACCAATGCACCCATTTGCATCGCGTCATCATTGCAGGTCATCCATTGATTCTAGAGCTCGGAGTTCCTCTGTGCTCCCCATGTCTCTATGCTGTTCTATGATACAAGGCAAGACCGTTCCAGTCGTTGGAGGGAATTACAAGTTCGTAAGATAGTCCTCGATTTCCTGAGGACTGAGCTTCCTGAAGCGAGGGCCTTTGGCGCCCTCAACACCATCGATTCCGAGCAAGTGGTCCGCCGGGGGTCCAACGATACCTAAGCCTCAAATTAGACAATCGTCTGCCACGTCGCAGGCTTCAAGGACTTACCAATCTCAATAGTCTCGCCGTTCATCTCTCCTTCAATGGTCTCCTTGAGCGTGAGCAGCGCAATATGCACAGCGTCTTCGAGTTCCAGGCCCTCCGTGTATCTCTTCTCCAGGAATGTCTTGGCGGACGTGGCACTCTTGCCAATCGCCGTTGCCTTCCATGGGAAATAACTTCCAGAGGGGTCAACCTGGTAGAGCATGGGGCCGCCCTTCAGAGTGCCGCCGGTCTTGCCGGTGGGCTTCTTCTCCTCGCCTTCCTTGGTCTCGGTCTCGTCCTCGGGCAGGATGCCCTCATCCCAGCCAGCAATGAGCAAGCTGACGCCGTAAGGTCGAACACCGCCGGATTGGGTCGCCTCCTGCATCACACGGGCAACATCTTGCACCAATATCCGCGTGGGCGGGTACTCGTTGTAGATGCGCTTGTAGCCGGTGTGTGACACCTTGCGAGCCTTGTCCACCAATATTCTGTAATCGGGGCCCATGCCTGAGTACACCATTCCGATGTTGGGGGTGACGAGGCTGATCTTGGACAGCGAACTGGGGTCGGCAAGGGGCGATGATGACTTCTTCTCGGTCGCAAGGACGATACCGTTGGTGGCTTGGGAGGGTTAGCATGGGGTCGTGGCGGGAGGGGCAAGGCGAGCTTGCCTTTGATACCAAGGGCGGTGACACCCTGGTTGACGGCATTCAGAGCATACTCTGGAGAAATGTCAGCTTCTGTTTTCGTGGATCGGAGCTCTTATTTGTAGCGAATTGTCGATGGAGGGGTAATGTCAAAGCATACCGATCTGAACCAGCTTGCCGCTGCACCAAGTTAGCATACGAACGTCATACAATCGATGGACCGGCGTACCTGGGCGAGAATGTCGTCAGCGAGAAGGAGTAGCGGTCGGCCATTGCTTGACTGTTGAACTGTGCGGTCGAAATGTGTATCCTAGGATTATGGTGACGGAGAGAAGGGAAGGTGGGTTGGCTGCGGTCAAACGAGGTGAGGCTGTCGGAGCTACGAAGCTCTCCCTCCTAGGCAACTCGCGCCGCGTCAAGCTGCCAGGCCGTCTGGGCTACGCCGCCTGGGGAAGTGAAAGCACGTGACTTTATCGGTCAAGGTATTGATCCGGGGTGTGATTGCTGACATAATTAGACGAGGTAAGAAGCTATGACCACCCCAAGACAGCTCAGAATAAAGCGGTGCTAGAATATTCTTTTCACCTCGCTACTCGTCCTATGACCTCCGTCCAAGATCGATCGCATTTGCTTGGCACCATCTTCGAAAGGACAGATGGCAACGTGCTTACATTGCCTACGCTAATTCCTGTCATGTAGGTGCTGTCACATCGGGTCAAGTTGGGCCAAGAACCAATTCCCGAGTCTACCGTCATTTCAGTCAAGTTCTGCGCTTTTCGTTGCTTTCCCTTTCACAGTCAAGAGCCCCTCCAAACCTTACGGCTCGGATAGCTCAGTACTCGGAGAGCGTCGCAACCCTCCAGATTGTCAATCAATTGCGCTCTGTTTACTTCTCACCATGGATTCAGCGAGGCCCCAGTGGAGTTGGCCGTCTGACCTTCCAAAGGGGCAGGGCCACTCCCAAGCCGACGGATCCGAGACGCCGCAGCCCAGCGAGTCTGCAAACCAGAATGAGGAGCAGCCTCAACCCCCGCCCAAACAAAGATATTATGGTCCGCGGACATGCCGCATATGCTTCGAGGTGGTCCATCCTACCTTTGAGGAACCAACAGTCATGAGTGGGTTCATGAACACCAGGCCACGACCGATCTACAAATCCGAGGACGCCGAGTCTGGACGACTCATCTCACCATGCAAGTGCAAGGGGTCTCAGCGCTACGTCCACGAGGGCTGCTTGCAAGCATGGAGATACGCCGACTCGACAGCCACACGGAACTTCTTCGCATGTCCCACCTGTGGTTACCAGTACAAGCTGGAGCGATTATCTTGGGCGAATCGTCTGCAGAGCACCTTTGCGCAGATCTTGCTGACTATTTCCATCTTCGTCATCTCGGTGTTCGTCCTTGGGTTTGTCGCCGACCCAATTCTGAACGTCTGGTATGATCCCATGGGCGCAATTGCCGACACAGTTGCAAATGTGCTCGACGATATCGAAGCGATTCAGGAACCCGTACCTGAGCCGCCTGGGACATGGCTAGAACACTTCTTCAAGGGGTTCTTTTCCCTCGGCCTGCTCGGGGCCTTGAAGTCTTTCTTCGCTTTGACACCTTGGCAGTGGTGGCAAGTTCGATCCAGCGGTATCCTTGGTACGACTGGCCGTCGCGGAGGGACTGGACGCGCGCGAGTTGAGAACATCAATATGGGTCTTGTCCTCTTTGGTGCTGCGACCTTCATGTGGGGTGTCTGGAAGGGCGTGAGAAAGTTCAGTGCATCTGCGTTGCAACGCGCGAGCGACAGGGTATTCGATGTTGGTGGTGACGATGATGAGGATGAAGATGTCAAGAAGGAAGACTAACGTAGGGCGGACACTTGGACAATGCGAACGGCTGTTATCGTTGAAGAAACAGACACCGCTTGACGCGCCATGTGCCTTGTATACTGATGATGCTCACCCTGCACACTCTTAAGTTGCCTCGAAGATTCTCTTCCATATCGTGTCAACTAGTCTGTGTGCAGAGATCAAGTCACCGTACTGTCCTTGGATCTGACCGTTTTGGTCAGGCCCATTCTGGACAAGCGGAAGACGTCAGATTGCTTTAAATCAGTTGACTTTCTGTCAGTTTGATCAAAGCCGATGACAACTCTCAATCTCTTTTGAGTTGGCAAACGCGCAGGCTGATACACATAACTCTTCTTGAGTGTGGCTGAATGTGGCTGACTTTCTACGAAATGTTGAGCGTGTATGTCGGGATGGAACTGGCATTGAGTGATCTAGAAATACAAACCTTCTTGTTTACGCACCCGTTCCCAATATGGTCTTTTTCCGTTTCTGTACTTGATTAACATCAGTTCAGAAGTTCACTGGGTCTGTTATTTCGGTATCTAAAGAACGGGGCATGGCGCTCAGTCAGCCATTGCGGCGTCATTGACACCCCGCAGCCCATAGGTAGATGACAGCTGCTTGATCGTGGGGCATCACTACAACCCTGGGAAGGAGGGGCCCAGGGCCCAGGGATCGCCCGATCGGACAATAATTCTGCCGCTTGGGCCAATCATTGCGCGACCAAGATGAGGTCAAGAGCTAATGTTCCCAAAGTGGACCTCGAATTAAACGAAGCGATGCCTTCGAGTTCGTGTTCAGCAATCGTACTTCGGCCGGCCGCACTCACCCTTGCACAACCCGTTCGCTCTCAAAATCTGTGCTCTGTAAGTTGTCGCCCAGACTGCTCAAGTACTCGACGTTATGCGCCTCTTTGGATGAAGCTTCACGAATCCCCTTCGGCCTACGAGACTCGCTGTCGCTTTTCCCTCCTTTCTCTGCCAAGCCTCTAGTCGCAACGGCCACAGTCAGCATCTGGTCTCGTGTTCGACAGCCGACGAAACTTGTCCAAAACGATCGTCATTCCGAGATTTTGAGTCAGCGGCTTTCGACGCCGGTCCATCGCGACAACTCGTTCGAGCGCGAACCAACGGGTCCCTCCCTTGGAACTAACCGACCAACTCGACACGATGCATTTCGCATACCCACCACGGAAGAGCTCCAACCCGCCTCCCTTCAAGGCGAGGTCATCGAGGATACCACCGCTCCTTCGACGCAGCAGGCTAAAGACCATCGCGGCGGGCATCCTTGCGTTCCTGGGGCTTCTGTACCTTCTTTCAGGAATCTTCAAGTCGCCTAGTGGTCCTCGAGCGCCATCTGGAGTCCCGCCCGTGGTGATAGTGACGGTATTGGACGAGGAGAACTACAGCAAAAATTACATATCGAGCATTCGTGAAAACAGGAAACAATATGCGCAGCTACATGGTACGAATGAACTGGTCCTTTTGCTACCGACGATGCTAACGGTCTTTGTTCAGGGTACGAGGTCATGTTTGCGAAAACGGGCGATTACGACCTCAGTGGCTCGCCGGCGTCATGGAACAAAGTGGTCTCATTAAGGCACGCCATTACGAAGTTCCCCGAAGCCGGATGGCTCTGGTACCTCGACCAGGACTCTTACATAATGAATCCTGAATTGTCTCTGGAGAGCCTCGTATTGAAGTCGGACAAACTCGACAACTTGATGATCAGGGACCACCCTGTCGTGCCGCCGGATAGTGTTATTAAGACTTTCCCTCATCTGAAGGGCGACGATATTGATTTCGTCCTGACCCAAGACAGAGAAGGCCTGTCTTCTGGCAGCTTCTTCGTGCGGAACGGGGAATGGGCAAAGTTCTTCATTGACACGTGGTTTGATCCTCTGTACCGGAGCTACAACTTCCAGAAGGCTGAAGGGCATGCCTTGGTAGGTTGACCTTCTGCGCCTCACAACGTCCACTGCTAACCGCCTTGGTAGGAGCACGTCGTCCAGTGGCACCCTACCGTTCTTTCAAAGCTAGCCATCGTGCCGCAAAACACGTTCAACTCATACAATAGATACGACAAGGGTGAGATATTCAAGGACGGCGAATTCGTCGTCCGCGCTCCCGGATGCACCAAGACTGGAGAACGGGCTTGCGAGGAAGAGCTGGGCAGTTACAATACGAAGTGGCATACGGCGTTCAAAGCGCAATAAATCAACAAAAAGACGAGCCAGGGTCGGCCCCACGAAAAGACGTAGGCACGATGTGTACTCGAGGCGTTTTAATTCTCCGGGGAACATAAACTCGGCATTTCAAGTGTACAAGAGCTGGACGAGGGCGTTTATTCATTTTTGGTGTATCGGGGCAGATTCTTCACGGGGCATTTTATACGGAGCTAACTGAAAGATGCCTGCGAGCTTTGGAGGCTTTGCCTGGTTGCATGGGCCACTCAGATGGCGCTCATGCAGGATGTATTGTTTTTCTTGGCCCCCTTTCGAGATGACGACGCACTGATGACGGAAGGCTCGAGGCTTCTTGTGTTTTATATATCAGGCTGATAGATGGCGATTATGCCAGGGCGCGGGTGCTAATGGACTGTATTCCCACGTCATACCTGTGGCCATAGACTTGGTCGTCTGCAGCGATGAAGGCACACGTCTCCACCGGCCCACCACGCAACTCATTATGGTATTTTAGTGCACAGCCTTGTTTAATTGCCGACTTGGACAGGGAAGACGCCTTGTTCAACAGCCAATCAGGCAAATGCTACGCAGTAGTTGAAAATCCGTTGGTGCACGACTGAGATGCGGCTGCAAGGTTGTCATCCGCTAATGTCGACGCCCCGAACGGCCGCCTTGGATCCGCTTGGAGCCGGGATGTGGACGCTGAAGATGTGACGCAGCGAAGGCCAAGCGTGACGTTCGAGACAAGCTTTTTTCCTCCTCCACACAAGGATATCTGGTTATTGGGGTCTCCATTTGGTATGATCATCAAGCCAAACTTTCGCCGCATGATCAGATACTATAGGTGTTAAGACGCAGACACAGCACCACTCATTGATAGAGATGTTGGCGGGCGGACTCGGGGAGGTCGAGCCGGTTGACGGGCGCCCGCGGGCCCGACGCCCCGCTATGGTGGGTCTCTGCTCCGGGCAGTCCGCGGACAGACGATCTTTCACAGATAACGCATTGTGTTATCACAGAAGTTGGGAGGGTGGTGCACTGCGACTAATGATGTGGCCTGGGTAGCGGGTGGGCCGCAGCAAATCTGGCGATCCAGACAGAGAGTCATGTGCACATCGGGCATACTGCCCAATCGGCCGGGTTCGAGGTTCGAGGTTAGTATTTATCTTGTGACATATCGGCCGCCGTGATGAGATGGCAGGCAGGCCGAGCGGTGATGCATCCCACTTGGGCCCGAGGTGGTGTTCGTCACTGACACTCCACCTTGGACACTGCACGTCAAAGCCGTGCTCAGTGCGCCCTGTCCTGGCCCGCCCTCAAACACCCCCTGCAAACTGGCTTACCCCGAAGGGTGTGACCGCTGCAGCCAGCGGCCATGAACACCGTGGGGAACAGGGCCATTCTGGCCTGGAGTGGCGCATGTGATTGCCCGGATGGCGGCAAATTCCCCGGGAAGGAAACCCTCCAGAAAGTACCTTGGCCGGAACGACAGGGGTAAACGGCGCTAAGAAATAATCAAGAAGCGGCCATGCCCCACGGTTTTCTGCTGTCTGGGATTCTGCGTTAGCTGTGCTTAGTGCTCTAGGTCGTGTCTAGTTTCTTTGGGTTCCGGGCCGGCGATGCTCTTTTGCTGGTGTTGCTAACGTCGGAACCTCCCAATTCCCCATTCTTGCTAATTGCGTCTCCAATTATTTTCCTTGACCCCCCAGTCGCCTTCTCTTCTTCTCCCCGTTTATATAATACATTCGCATCCACCCCCATTGGCTTCCGTCACTCGCCTCCCCTCTGTTCCTGTTGTCGTGCACCTATACCCCACCGCGCCGAGCTTCAACGACGACAGACAAGATGCCCGGCAGTTCCCGCATTCCCGCCAGCTTGCGCGAGAGCTTGAATCACGTCAAGCGCACCCGGCAAGCCAGTCCGCTGCTGGTCTTGAACGTCGACTTGTAAGTCGCCAATGCCTCCCGTTCCCCTTTCGGCATCCCGCCCGGAGTGCCTCGGCTGCGGCTAACCACCATGTTCCCACTCGCTCTAGGCTGCGCAACATCATATTCTTCCTCTTCGTATGGCGATGGACGCGCAAGACGTTCCTCAAGCTCAAGGGCCGCGGCCTGATCGGCAGCATCGTCGAGCTCTACATTGACATCCGCAGAGTCCTGTACGGCTACTTCCTGCGCGCCCCCGGTGTTCGCGGCCAGGTCCAGAAGCAGGTCAACGAGACCATGGCGAAGCTGCAGGCGAAGATGATCCCCGCGAACCTCACCCGATACCTTACTCTCCCGAAGGAGGGTTTATCCGAAGACGACATTAGGAAGGAGCTCGACACTCTGGCAAACATGGACCACACAAGATGGGAGGACGGTTACGTCTCTGGCGCCGTCTATCACGGTGAGGAGGAGCTTCTTAAGCTCCAGACCGAGGCTTTCGGCAAGTTTACCGTCGCCAACCCCATCCATCCGGATGTTTTCCCCGGCGTGAGGAAGATGGAGGCCGAGGTTGTCTCCATGGTGCTCTCCATGTTCAACGCTCCTCCCGGTGCAGCCGGTGCCACCACCAGCGGTGGTACCGACAGTATTTTGATGGCCTGCTTGGGCGCACGCCAAAGGGGATACTTCGAGAAGGGTATTACTGAGCCTGAAATGTACGTTCCCTCCGATACCCCGTCTCGGGGTTTTCGCACTGACCTGCCTCAGGATCTTGCCCGAAACCGCCCACACGGCGTTCCGCAAGGCCGGCGACTACTTCAAGATCAAGATCCACTACGTTGCATGCCCTGCTCCTGCCTACCAAGTCGATGTCCGCGCCGTCTCCCGCCTGATCAACAGCAACACCGTCCTGCTGGTTGGCTCCGCGCCCAACTTTCCCCACGGTATCATCGATGACATCAGCGCCCTGTCCAAGTTGGCTTTCAAGAAGAAGCTGTGCATGCACGTCGACTGCTGCCTCGGCTCCTTCATGGTCCCCTTCTTGGACAAGGCCGGTTTCGAGACTGAGCTGTTCGACTTCCGTCTCAAGGGCGTCACCAGCATCAGCTGCGATACGCACAAGTACGGATTCGCCCCCAAGGGCAACTCTACCGTCTTGTACAGGTCAGCGGAACTCCGCAAGTACCAGTACTACGTGTCGCCGGATTGGTCTGGCGGTGTCTACGGCTCCCCTGGTATGGCCGGTTCTCGTCCGGGCGCTCTGATTGCCGGATGCTGGGCCAGTTTGATGAAGGTCGGCGAGGCAGGCTACATTGAGGCTTGCGTCAAGATTGTGGGAACTGCCAAGAAGATTGCCGAGAAGATCCGCGAAACACCGGCTCTCGAAAATGAGCTGGAGATTATGGGCAAGCCCCTCGTCTCCGTGGTTGCCTTCACCGCCAAGAACCTCAACATCTACGACATTGCCGACGGCATGTCGGAGAAGGGTTGGCACCTGAACGCCCTGCAAAGCCCTCCCGCCATCCACATCGCTGTCACCCTGCCCATCACCAAGGTCTACGAGAAGCTTTTGGCGGACCTCGAGGCCGTTGTTGAGGCTGAGAAGGAGAAGGAGAGGGTGCGCGTCGTGGAGGGCAAGGGACTCAAGGGTAAGGCTGTCGGTGACTCGGCTGCTTTGTATGGTGTTGCTGGATCTCTGCCGAACAAGAGCGTGGTTGTTGATTTGGCCAATGGTTTCTTGGACCTGTTGTACAAAGCGTGAGTGGAAAATGCGTTGGGGAGTTTTGAAAGTGCATAGGATGGGGAGCATTTGATCTTGATCCGGGGTGGACAAAGCCCCAAAAACATATAACAGTGAAACATATAAATCTCATCTGCGTCTTATAAGCGTCACCCGACGATTTCGCTAGTCTGCACTGCTGATCCGAGGAAGACTGCCACGCTTCACATGGATTGGTCCGTTGCGTTCGCCCACTTGCATTTTGCTCGAGGGCGGGACGGCGCGACGGCACGCCCCCACCAGTTCAAGACATGCTGAGTTCGTAGACCATTTCAACGGGTTCGGGTTGTCTCAACTCACAATCACATTGGAGACGTTTATTTCTGTTTAGACGACGCGTGGTAGGCTTGCCTCAGCACTGCCGCTCCGATCACTATTTGCCGACATACGGAACAACCGCCTGGGCGATGTCGGGGATCGGTATTAAAAAATGCGGCCTGCCGCGCGGACATGCGAACCATTTCCGGTGGGCGCCTTACCGCACTGTCCCGGAAGTTACGGCCCAGTCCCGGGGACCGCCCATGATGATGATTCCACATTTTGTCCCTCTGCGCCTTTCATGCAGGATCCCACCCCTCAAGGCTTCTCCACAACAGCTGAAGGGGGCCCCAAACCGCTCATCTCAGGCTGAAGCCCGCGTCTTATCGGGTACCTTCTCGTGGCACCGCCACACGCTTCGAGGACACCATGATTGCGAGCGCTGCTGACTGCCGGCCAGCAAACAAACACCTGAGTCCCATGACTTGGTTGTCCAACGCAAATTGGTTCGAAAATGCGCCGGAGAGACACAGGACATGACTAGAACTGCAACTCGAAACAACGAGGATGAGAATGGCCAAGGTTTTTCGTCCGAGGGGGAATCAACCTTTCAGCCTCCCGGACGCTTGTGGGCCTCAAAGTCGAAACCACCCGCATGTCATCGCGTTTGTCGGATGAGGGCATACCCCGGGTGGCTTTGGCGGGAGAATCGACAAAATCCGTCTTTCATCTCGCTGGCCGCAGTGGCGCATCGAAGCACCCTGATATGATGATGCGTACGGGCTTTGACATTATAGTTGCGGCCCAATGGGACAGGGATCGACCTCGTTGGAGCAGGTGCACGACAGGAAGAAGGCAACTTTGTGTGGCTCTACACCACCTTTCGCCCGGCTACTTTGTACGAAGCACCGTGCAGCCTGCCTCAACCAGGGCGGGTTTCCCTTTGGAGAAACGTCCATATTTCTTCTCCCTCGCATCCCGAAAATGCAGTTTCCCGCTTCACTAATGCCATTTCTGGTGTCGCCTCCGCTGGTCGCTCTCATATTTATCGTGCACCTTATCAACCCACCTGACGCGAGGGAGATAGTTGCCATCGCCTCATTGGGGAGCTGCCCTCGGTGACCCTTTTCTGAGACCGAGAAGGAAATGGGCCTATAACTGTTCCCGCATGCTCTGCTCCATCTCGCCCTGGGTTTGGTCACCTTCATCTGTTTTTGCTGGATTGATGCTGCCACCACCACTGCACCGGCGATCCAATCGCAGCTTCCTCCCCTTCTGTTTGTCTTGCACGACCGTCTAGTGTGTTTCGGAAGTTGGCATATCGGCAGGCAGCCTACAGCAGTCATGACTACCGCGCCGGCTCACAAGGCTGTTCGGCCGAAGCTGAACACCACCACCAACTGGACTATGCCGGGGGGCTCCACAAACCCGGAGCCGGAGGAGATATCGCCCACTTGGGGGTACGACTGGGAACAAAAGAAAGGCCATGGTCGCGGGGATGATGCGGATGAGCAGCAAGTCCCTCCCGGCGTGGCCATGGAGACCCTCCTCTCTCGGTCCCGCGATAGACTTGGCAGCATGTCGTCCGATATGTTGGAAGAGTTTCGAAAGATTATCAAGGAAGAATGTGGGTTACTTCTTAATCCAGCTGCCAAAGGCGATGTATCGTCCACTGACTGTCGATATAGTCGCCCAAGCCGCCAATGACGCCCACCTGAAGAACAGCGAGACCGACTCTCCCGCCAAATCGCCATGCTTTTCCCCCTTGTCCAGTCAGGACTCTGTCTTCACGGCCGCGTACCCTAGCCCGCCGCCCTCGGTGGTTGAGGTGCTCAGTGCACCCAAGGCCTCTTCGCCTAAGGAGAGAAGCCCAGAGACTTCCTATGCAAAGTTGGCGCCGGAGCCAGTATCGGAGCCTGCGCCTTCAACGCAACGCAGTCCATCGACCAACTCCCAGCCGAGAGCTGTGCACTTCCGGAGCAGCCGTCCGCCGGTTATCCACAACCCACCTCGCGTCGACCCGCAGCCGGAATCGGTCTCTCCCCTTGCCGCCGTGCCACAATTCGAGTTCAGCAGTGTCGACAAGGCGTGGGGGATGCTGTTCGACTCCGAGGGGTTCCCTACCCAGCGGCTCAACACGGTCCTCAGGGGCTTAGCCAACTTCATGGTATGATTACGCTACTTCTTCGTCTCGGGCTTCGTTCCGGATAGCTGACGCTTTTTTCCAGATGGCGGAGTTTGGTCCTTCAGAAACTCTAGTTGTCACCCCTGACAAGATGCTGCTTCTGTACACGAAATACAAGATAGAGCCCGAGAGGTTCCAATACGAAGGTGAGGCGACCCTAGCAAGACAGCACAAGGCATAAGTGGCAGGCGCTAATAAATCGCCCAGATGTATTTGCGTCGCGTTCCAAGGACGCACTGGAGAGAATCGAGTTCCTGTACCAGGACCTGGACTGCCAGTACCACCTCGTCCAGGGCTCGCCCCGGTCTCACCCTAACGTTCCCGGCTTGACCCCTATTGGCTTTGCCAAGTGGATGGTCAGCAATATCCTCGCGTACCCCGACTCGGAGGCTCGCCGCCTGCATGCTGTCGTGTCCGGGCTGCCCATCAACGCCGACGGGCCCCTGTCCGGAGGTAAAGCCGAGAGGCTACCCAGGCAGCTGTCAAGGCACCTCTTCCCCGAGTCCCACGACAATAAAGTCCGCAAGATCCTCGACGAGGCAATCTGGGACTGCCTCGAGGACGCCACGCCGCCTCTCCCTGCCATCCCGCGAGCCAGACACGGTCCCTCCCACGACGTCGTGCGGCTCCCCGAGGCTAACACGAGCTTCCGACGACCGGGCAGTGGCGACCTCGGGCGTCCCGTGTCCGTCCCACGCCGGTCAAACACATACGACCGCGGAAGTCACCGCCCCGAGCCGCACCCCGCGCGGCTTCCGCGCGCCTACTCCGACGGCGGCGCCTCGCTGCCCAGACATCGCGACCTCCCTCCCCCGCCGATGGGACGACACTCGGTGCCGCAGAGGAAGCGGAGCCCGCCCCCCACGAACCGCTACAGCGCCTCGCTCCCCGCCATCTCGCAGCACCACGCCGGCTCGCCATCTTCCCCGTACGACATGCGGGGGGCCGATGCCAACAACTACGGCGTGTACCCGCGGCGGGAGGGCAGAGGGTCGGACTCGAGGGAGGAGTCGCCGAGGTCTCCTGGCTTCGGGCGGCGGGATGCGGGCGTGGACAGGGGCCCTACGTGGGGGGAGCTGTACACCCGGCGAGAGTCTTCGAGCGGGAGGGGCTCGTCCGTCGACGCGGGGTCCCACCGCTCGTTTCGTTGACTGGTGCCCTGGTGTAAGATTTTCTCTTGTGTTTTTTCTTTCTAGATTGTAAGAGAGCGGTTGGGTGTAGGATGTGTGTTTGTGTTTCTGTGAGGGATGATCTTGGATGAAGTGTAACGCTTATGATTAACGAACGTCTCCTTTGTGATCTCGGCGGTATAGGGGCTCAGGGATGAATGAATGGGGTCTTGTCAGCTCGTTTTGAAGTCTGAGCGGGACGATGGATCAGGAGCATGGCGGGCCTGCTCATTTCTGTCAGAGCATGAATAGAATGTGATGATGAGAAAGAAGAAGAGAAAAAGGGGGGTGTGGTGTTTTCTTTTGCCGGGATACATTTACTTGGCGGCTATTCTGCGAACCTTCAACGACGACGACGATGACTAGGAATTCAATTTTGTGCTTGCGAGAGACTCCCAATACTTGGCAGGATGCGAACGTGAACTTTGAACGAGGGAGAGAGCTACGGTACGGAGAATCAAGTCTCGCCTACTTGGCCACCCGGCCACTAACCAAGAAAATGGCGGCGAGAAGGATTTCGAGACCAAGCAGGTCTCTGTGCCGTTTTCTGTTACTGCTGAGTTTCTCGAACTTCCCACATGTGCCAGGAGACTTAATTGGCGTCACAGACTTCAAAACAAGACTACAACTGGTCATTACTAACAACTTTTGTTCATTATATCCAAACATTTCTTGCTAAAACCCAATGACATCGCATTATATATATTTATACAACCCGCGTCCTACACAATTGACATCCTCCAAAATTAACGAGCAGCCCTCGCGGGGCCCGTCATGATCCAGACATCGTCATTATACACGGGCAGTGGGGTTGTGCTCCTTCTCCTGCTTGAACTGGTTGTCGTGATACTGCACCGCATTGTTATGCGGCACGGCCGGTGGCGACACGTTCTGCCGGAACACGAAGCGGCGGCCAAAGTAGACAAACTGCGCTAGTCCGTACCTCGCAAACTTCCTCATGGGCACGCTGAAGACGGCGTCGAGCTCCTCGAGGGTCTTCTCCTTGGTCTCCGGAACGAAGAACAGGACCAGGAAGAAGCCGACGATGTTCCAGGCAGCGTACCAGCTGAATGCTCCCTGGGGTGTGAAGGCTTGTTGCAGCGACGGCCAGGTGACTGCGAGGACAAAGTTGAAGAACCATGTCGTTGCCGTCGCGAGAGACATACCAATGGGGCGGATGTATAAGGGATATGCTTCTGCCGAATAGGTAAAAGGCACAGGCCCCTCGCCGGGTGAATAAACCATGCCAAAGAGGTAGATTCCCGTGGCAATGCAGGCGACCCTGGCAGGGTTGGTTTCGATGAAGAAGGAAAAGCCAGTGAAGAACAGGAAGATGGACATCAACGGGAATGTCGTCAGTAATAGGTTACGTCGTCCAAACGTGTCGATGGTGTAAAAGGCAGGGATCGCAAAAACGAAGTTGATAATGCCGAAGCCGAGGGATGCTGCCAATGCGCTAACTTCAGAGAAATTGGCAGACAAGAAAATCTCGGAGCTGTAATACGCTGTATTATGTCAGTATATCTGTTTGGCTTGTGGTAACAAGTGAAGCCTCGTGTAAGTGCTTTTCAACCCCGATTACAGCACTTCGAAAAGTGCTTATGAGGCTTTAAGCGCTGAAAATATCGTATTAAACATGAAATATGCACTTACCGATTACATTCACCCCGCAAAATTGTTGCATAAACATGCATATTTGTGATGCTAACATTGCATTTCTGTTCCTCCTTACAGTAATAAGTTCTTTGATCTTGTTTTGCTTTCCTACGCCTTGCGTCTCTTTCTCGGCCTCGAGGAGAGCATTGGCGTAGAAGAGATCACGTGCGGCTTGAAGCTTTTCGAAGCGCAACTGGCACATGGCCTTATAGGCATCGACGTGACGGTTTTTGGTCAGGTACCACCGGGGGGACTCCGGGCACAGGTAGCAGCATGCGCAAACGAGAACTGCTGGGACCATGGCGCTTCCCATCATAAGTCTCCAGTTGAGTCCGACTATTCCGCTCGAATCTGGGACGTAGTAGAGGGCCAAGTCCGCAATGTAACCCAAAGCGATACCGAAAGCAGTAAATGCTTGCCATTGCATTACCAGGGCGCCGCGAAGACGAGGCGGCGAGCATTCGGCCGCAAAGATGGGTGTGGTTGCCGACTTGGGGCCAATGCCAAAACCAAGAGCGAAGCGGGCGATGAACATGTGCCACCATGAGTTTGTGAACGCTTGCCAGAAACAGGCCAGGGCGGAGATGAGACATGAGATGAAGACAGTACCACGACGACCAAAGGCCTTGTTCATGGGTTCAGTCAGCCAGCAGCCGATGACAGCGCAGCAGAGGTACGGAGCCGAGTTGGTCAGGCCGAGCAGCCAGGTGTCTCGCTCGGTGTCTCCTCCGATACCGAATTGTTTCTTGTAGAATGATTGTGCGCCGTTGACGACGGTCTCATCCATTCCCTGAACAACGGCACAGAAGGAGCAGACTGCATATATCATCAGACTTGAGCGTTGCACGATGAGGTAAAAGAAACAGCACATTGCAATAACCGAACACTGCCGGTGAGGTGACAATGACAAGAGCGAATAAAAATGATAGGACAGGGTAACTAACTTGCGACAACAGCGTACAGCATCTTTGGGTTCCTCCACTTGTGTGCGGTCTCGCCATCCAGAGATGCGCGTTCTTGGGCAGTCAACTCAGTCAAAGTGTCGTACTTGTTCATGTTTCCAGCAATCATGGCGCCGAGGCGAAAGGCCCGGATGTCTTGCTCGTCGGTGATACCATGTTTCTGGCAATAGTCCTCACCCATCTGGCCGAGTTGTTGAGGAGTGAAGCCGCTCAGAGGGTTGTCCAGCTTGTGAGATGCTTCGATCCGCCTTCTCTCTTCCTCATCAACCGCTGTGGCTTCGGAAGGTCGCCCGGGATGGTCCATGTGTGCAAACTCGGTCTCGGCCCGGTCTGACGATGACCGGTCGCCGATCTTTTCTCGCTTCGGATCCGAAGCCATATTGATGGGGAAAACAGCTGTGCACTTGGCGGCGGGGGATGATGAGCGAGGTAGCTAACACTGCCAAGGCAATTTTAAGGGTTGGCAAGATGATTGAAAGTGAGAAAATGGAGGAGAAGGAGCAGAATAATTGGCATTCCAAGACAGCCAAGTAAGCCTCCCGGCTTGGGAGCATCCTGACTTCTTAAGTATCCAGGAACATGGCCAAGAATCGGCTTTTCGAGGACAACCATACGGCAAGTGGAGACTTCTCCACATGCTTCAAATTCGAACGACATCAGGAAGTTAGAAGCTAAAACGGTGGTCCTTGTGGAGGGTATGGAGACCAGGGATCGAGACTTGATCGCGGGGGAGGAACCGCGGGACTTGTCGATGAAGAGGGGGGAATATTGAATAAACTGGAGCCACAAGCTGGCAGGAAGACCGTTTGCGCCCGTCGCGCTACGTGGGAAGGATCTCAAACGACGTCATGGAGACTGGGAATATGCGCTAGAAATTGATGAAAAAAATTACACGACGGCCGGAGTGTCGCAATAATCTGAGACGTGAGCAAGGTGGCCAAAGTCGGTGTCGTAAAGGGATCTTCTAGACGGCGTAGGGGGGAGGGCTAGAGGGGTGAGAAACAGGGGTTTGAGGTGGCAGGTGAACGTTGTGTCAGCGAGGAGGCAGTTTTGGTGCGAACAAATGGTTGGGATCGACAGTGGATCAGTCGAAGATGAGAGGTTGGATAGGTTGCTTCGAGATGGTTTGTGATGGGAGAAGGATGGGGTTGCTTGATATGACGTTGAAGTTGCATGACAAGGATGACCCTGGTGCAGTGAATGCTTGATGGCGAAGACGATCCCCTGACATGCCTAGGCATGTAGCATGGGAATAACGCCTGGGTGTCGTTGCCCAAGATGAAGCAACATTGGAGTCAACTGAACGCCGCTGCCTTGATTGGGTAATCAGGATTGAATCACGTGGCTGGCGTTGTTCCAATGCCGCCAAGGACATCGCCCAGCAAAGTCAAGATTCAGTGCCGACGACCGCGTGCAGAGCCCAGTAAACGCCAAGCGATCCTGCTACGGGTGAAAGTGTGCCGCGCTTCTTGGCCTTCGTTTGGGGGCCTATTGACATCATCTTCAGCCCACGCCACCTTTGAGCCGCATTCACAAACAAGACAGCAATTCTATCGATTCATTGTAATTCCAAGAATAGAGAACAAGAAGGCCGTCTACTCAATTCCACTTCGTTGGGGTCACGAGTGTGGCCGTCTCATGTCCCACGTGTAAGGAGGCCAGGTAGACAGACACCTGTCGGAGCCCGAACTAGACCGCGGTTGAAAGTGCCCATCAAAAAAGGTTTGGCCGGGACCCGTTCAACGGCGCCGATTTTCAACGCCCCGCCGTCGCGGTCGCCGTCGGGCTGCATTTTGAGACAAACCACATTTACACTATCATTTGTTAGTCGCGAAAAGCAGTGCATAAGTTCCATTACGGTGTACGTAATCCGGCACTTACATGGTACCAACCCGGTGTCGCACATCATTCGCCCGGCCAAAGATATCTCAAGGTTGTGACGTCATCTCACAGCACCCGTCGTACTCTGTATACCATACGTTGCAGTTGTGGTGGATTCCTCGTGCAGCCCATTCTCGGGGGCATCGCCATCACGAGATAAACTCCCCGGGGAAGATATGGGTATTCCTTGTTACCTCTGCCCTCAATGGCTCTGGTAGTCGTCATCGCGATCATCCGGCCACAGCCATCCCGGCTCACAGTTGACCGCTGGCCCATCTAGGGTCAGGGTTTAATACGGTGTGTCGGAACTGCTGTGTAGATTTGCATTCTTACCTGGAATGCCACAATACTGCCTAAAGAGGATAGCAGCTCTTACGTCGAATCGACAGCCATATTTCTGGTATGTGGTGAATTGAACCGCAGCCTCACTTGGACGCAAACACAAAACAAGTATCTTGTTCTGCAGGTCTTGCTAGAAAAGCTAACTTGATCCAAATTTTCCATGTCTTGGTCTTCACAACAAACTTCTTTGTCAATCGTTTGCTGTATAGGCTGGCCAAAGATCAGCAACCTCCCATCCCCAGTTGCTATTCTCGCTATCCTTCCTTGTGCTTTGCCCACCTACAGTAGCAGAATAGGCACTTGCATTTGCATCGTCTTAGTCATGGCTAATCTTTCGTTCGACCATGACAATACAAAGAAACCAGTCGAGCCAAAACATTGATCCTTGGTTCTAGAAGTACATAGCCGTGAGGGCGGATGGCCACCAGGCTTCTAATATGACATCCAAACTACTGGCATAGTACTGCCAGTATCAAGAAAGGCAGGTAGGCACTTAATATTGATGACTTGAAAGTATTGAGAGGACATATATTTCAGTATTACTTCTTGTTCCAAGTTCTTTCAACCGCTTAGCAAACTTTCATGCCAAAACTTTCCAGCTAATAAAGCCTTACTCAAGTACTCACCTCACCACATGCCCGCCCAGACACTATCTTCGTCTAGATCATCCCCATCCAGTATCTCGTCCCCCCAAAACTTGGCGGACCTTTCCAATACCCCTGGGATTGTTCCACACATACATGCCCTTCTCCGCCGTCGACAAAGTTTACCGCCAAGCCCAGGGCTCATCGTCATCCTCACGACAGTACAGAGCGCACAGCAGATGTAAGAGGTTCGTAGAAAAGGGGGGTGTATTCTCTGGAAATGAAATAGGGGCAAAGAGCCTGTACAAGTAGGAATTCTGTGAGTTGGTCACGTGCAGATACACGGGGCAGGCGCAGCGCCAAGAGCTGCACGCCAAAGGACAGCTCGGCTAAATGAAGCTATCGTGGCAATTTTGCTTGTTGGAATGATAGTTTGCGCCCCGTTTCAGCCCCTGTGCGCCATCTTACCATCAAGCTTGAAGACGAATTTCTAGGCGATGGTGCTACATGCAACTGAAGCGTAGACGTAGGCACACTGCTAAGCTCACCGTCCATTATGGACACTTGCTCGATTATGCAGTTACGGCCCACAATCGACATCCATGTCATCTCAAAAGGCAGCCTTACCTGCCAGTCTAACGCGACGCATACTCGGCGTCCCATTGGGCTTAGCCTCTTTACCCCGCCTGACGGAAGAAGGAAGCATTAACCTAAACCTCAATCCCCCAATTCGTGTCTGTCGGTACAATTCCTTTGAGACCCTCTCATCAACGCCGTCGCAGAGCGTGAAGCTGAACGACTGGGTCAGGTCGGTAGCCTTTTCTCTTGATGGCAGCCAATTTGCATCCGCCTCTGATGACATGACTGTTAAGCTCTGGAATTCAGTAACAGGCCAGTGCTGGCAGACTCTAACGGGCCATAACAACTTGGTCATGTCGGTAGTATTTTCTCCTGATGGCTGCTATCTTGCATCAGGCTCTGACGACAACATTTTCAAGCTCTGGAATCTAACAACAGCAACAGGCCATTGTCAGCAGACAACAGAGGGTCATAACGACCGGGTCAGGTCGGTAGCCTTTTCTCCTGATGGTCGCCAGCTTGCATCGGCGTCTATAGACACTACTGTCAAGCTCTGGGATCTAGCAACAGGCCAGTGTCAGAAGACTCTAGAGGACTCTAGCGACTGGGCCAGGTCGGTATCATTTTCTCCTGTTGGCAGCCAACTTGCATCGAGCTCTGACAACGACAACACTATCAAGCTCTGGGATTTCAGACATGCCAATAGCAGCAGACTCTACTGGGTTACAGCAGCTTGCAAAACATATTTAACCGGACGACCCAGAAAGCAAGTCAGGGGCCTGGTGTCCAGGAGAATATACTATTGCGTGATGGCGTCTGGATTAAGAATAACTCTGAAAACATATTATGGTTAACTTCAGAGTATCGTACGGCATGCTATACGGTAGAGAGATCTGTTCAATTACCCAGCCAGAGTACGGGCAGCGAAACTCGGACCTCTGGGCTGCTAACAGCAATACCTTCATCACTGCTGCTGCTGCTGCTGCCAACCTTTCTACTTTCGCTTCTACACAAGCAAGAATACAGAAAAATTTTACCGCATTGATCTACTTTTGATTTACCACCCGTATGGGTATCCTGTGATGCGAACAGTAACGTTGATAGATGTGGCTAGTAGGCTTGACTGATACCATTGTACGTTCGACAGGAGATTAAACAAACGGACTGTCTTGACGCCAAAATAGCGAGGCTCTATACTTCATAAATACCACAAAAAGCTATGGATTAGCCCAGTATTCCTTCAACGGCCACAAGTCGTCTTTTAGCATCGTACCCTAAAGTGCTCTCCGCCGACTGCCTAATACGGCAACTCATGCACAAATATTGGAGGCTCCGATTCGCTGATGCTTCAGGCACTAAGACACGTAATCCTTGAAGAAGGAGCCGATTAACTGACGTCTAGTGGCCTGTGCGGTTCAATATGGGGGCCTTTTACTCTATTTATACATTACACTCTCTCATTCCAACTACGTTTGCTTCCGTTTCCTCGTGCAGAGTATTTGCTAGGCCTTGGCCGCCAAAGATATAGAACTACAGGACCCGAAAAAGCAGCATGATTGGACTTCAAGCTTTAGGTATCAATAAACCGGCGGAAACAGCAAGGGACCGCAGCTCCTGCCCAGCCGGCCCGTTCCATCTCCTGTCACGTCTATCTGTCTCTGAAGTCCCCGGCCGCAGATCCATTTCTCTAGCTGGTTGGCCCAGTTCCTTCAGTGATCTATATTGTTCTGAACTAGTCATCTCCAAGATGTATACACGGGGTTTTCAAGCACAGCCTACTGGTCGAATTTATACAACGAATAAAAAGATTCAGGCGATGGGGAATGAATGAAAATCATCCTACATATTGCCGCCGGTCGGCCGGCTTGGCCAGTTTTACCCGTCTTCAATGACCACCCCCATAAAGATCGCTTATTTACTCCGCTCGCCTATTCATGCACATACTAGTTCGCGGGTGCCTGCTGCACAGGTCAAGGGCCGAACATGATCAAACGGCTTCCACTGGCCTCTATGGCCGGGGTAAAGCCATTGGATCCTTCGAGTGTTGGCTCCAGGATCAAAATGCCCCTTACCATTATAGAACAACGTCGTAACGTAATAAGACTGTTCCTCTCGCCTGGGTCTCTCTCTGCCTTGAGGTCAACTGTTCTATGCAATCATCAACAACACCCTTTCTGTAGATATCTATGTTTCTGTCAGTGGTGTTATAGGCAGATTGGAAGGCACAGTAGCTTCGTTCTCTTAGGTATATTGTAAGATTATCACTGAAATCTGCCTCGTCTACTTGGTGTTGGGGCAGCCCGTCCCTCTCATATCTGTGTTGGTGGCGTCCTCGACCTCTTATTCCCTGTCCACGCTCCTACGTATACGATGCTGTACGGCCGATCATGGTATTTCGGTGTTGATCCCTGACAATCTCTCAACCCTTCTCACTAACCTTAACTGTGAGTAAGATTAAACCCAAACATGAGTCTCCATGTTTCTGTCGAGTTTGATCATTCTAGACTACTGGAACTGCAGTACCGCCTTACCAAGACTAATATATCCCTTACGTAGAAGGGTATTAGACAAGATACCTGACCGTGCCTCACATCTACAACGTATACACCCTGCAAAGCTAGGTCCCTTAAATACGACAAGCGGGATATATCGTTTTACCAGTTCCTATCGTGAGACACGGACGTCGACTCGAACTGCAGCAATCTCTTTGCCCTTGCCGATACGTCAACAACACACCTCCTCTAGGTTTTCTGGACATCCCTCTCCCCTGATGCACACATCGATTCTTGTTTCTATTCAGGTTGCTGCGCTGTATGCCACGTATATCATGCAATTATGGCGTGTATTTAATACCTCGCTGCGGTACTGCAACGAATTAACAACCAAATCCGGGGCAGTTATATATGCTTTTAAGCTGCTGCCGCTGTGCTAAGTTGAGCTAGCCGACCTCTTAAGTAGTTCTTGCAACTCGCCCACCTGATCTTCTTATTTTCCACCACCCTCTATGTGAGCACTGACCGCGTGGCGTGGCAGGTCGATATTTATTGAACAATTTATTCAACTTACTTATAACATCCAGATACCCTAACGACATCGGTGATATTATTAACGGTGCTCAACTTCACGTCGAAGAGCCATAGGCTTAGTGTCCCAAATTAAAGGGATCGGAGTAGAGAAAAGAAAATATCAAGAAGCTGATTCTGACTATTGTTTTTATTGATCTTCCGGTCTTTCAGACTTCGGAGGGCCCGCTCTCAGCGGCGCAGCAAAGGTGGCTAGGATGGCAGTGCTTATCGGCGAGATTGGAAGCACCGCTCTCGAGATCCAGAGCATCGTGCGCGACCCCATCTCGGCGCCTTTTGCTATCTTGGTTCTACTCATCGGGCTATTACGGAGAAGTTTAATGAAAACTGAACAAATTGGCAAGCCAGAATAGCGGCAGTATGGTGTGGCGGGCGGAAATGTAGCTAAGGCCTGTAAGCCCGCTGGCCCAATACGAGGTTGCAGTTGGTTGGGAGTTGTTCTGTATGAAATATGACCTGATCAGGGGTCGGCAAGCTTCCGGCCATGACGACCCTTGCATATTGCTCCATATCAGGGAAGCTTAATTTGCCTTGGCACAGGAATCTCGGATCCCAATATCCATTTTCGAGCTCGGGCGGCATCACAGTCTCCAGAAAGAAATTGGCCCGCTGTGGACTCAGAGTCGGTTTGGCCGCTCTTCTCCCATTCCCCCATCCAGAAATGCCACCTGGGTATTGTCTTGTGCGAACATGGCCGTCCAACGCCGATAATAACTCACTTCTTCTCCCAACACAATCTTCTCATACCTATTGCGAGCGCTTCTTGTCGCGCTAAGACTCTCCGTTGGGTGCATCTGCGAACCATACATGATATGTCCGGCCCATACATACCGGCGGAGAAGATGTCTTTCCACATCTATCGTCATTCTACTTTGTTGAGATATGCACGCCGTACAATACCTACCTCGGCAGCACGACATGAAATTGCCTCAAAGCCCATCGCTGTTTTCCCCAGCCGCTGCCTTCATGGCCAGCTCCGAGGCGCACTGTCGGCGCCGTTACTCGTCCCCTCCCGTCGGCGCCAGGTGCTCGAGCACCACCACTGCAACCGCCTCCAAATGTCCACTTCGACACAAGGAGCAAATCTCGCAGTAGTAGCAACAGAAGACCCAGAAATCGATGAGTGCACGCAACTGCTATATAAAATTCAAAAAGAAAAGGAGAGGGATGAGGAAAGACGTAGGCAAAGAGTTGCTGCATTCCATGGAGAAGAGCTACCCCAAGATCTTGGGGGCACCACCGAAAACTGTATTATCCATGGGATCCGACACCACGAACGCTTCGCTAAATCACCAGAGGTCACCAAACTCTGCTCGGAAGAGGGCAAAGATCGATATGCCAGGGCCCGCAATGCCCGTCTCATCATGAGCAACACGGTACCAGAGATGGGCACTGATGCAGTGAAGCCTTACTGCATTTGGCATCCCGATCTTGCGACTGAGGAAACATACCGAGAGCTTTCTCGGCGCTACCCTGATATGCGTTATCAAGTCGGACGGGCGTGTGCAATCGCAGGTTATAACAGACTTTACGACGAGCTCGACTTATTGCCAGACGTCTCTATCGCAGCGGAAGCTTGGGATAGCGACAACCCTGCTTTATTTGAAGCCATCACCAATCAAGCCGTGAGATATGCGGTCATGGACGACCATACACGTACTGTCAATCTCGAAAACCCTAGAGCCGGAGCATGCCTTAACGGTGATACCGCTGTTCGGTCCACGCTGCAAATTCGCAGGATAAACCCGAAAATCATCCAAGAGACGCTGTCGCCCGGTGATGAAGATTATAACTACTTCGAAATCCAAGAAACCCTGTACGTGGAAGCAGATGATCACTGGTTTGACATTCAAGAAGACCGACACGTCGACACAAGTGGACGGAGGCCTGTCAGTGAAAAGTCTGCGAGCCAGCTAGCCGATCTGATATGCAAGCCACTGCCTCGGGATCTACTGACCACCGAAAAGGATGTCTTGATACTCATGGCTACCTGGGACGGCAACATCGATCGTTATTCGCGATTGCGGCGCCCGAAGCCCATTGCTAACGAGGTGTCTGCCGTCGTTCGAGGCGCTTATCATCATACATCCTTTGCAAGGTGGCTGGACTCCTGTGCAGGGGAGATATTTCCGAACTATTACGACGAAGATGCTGTTCGAAAAGCTGTCCACGCGCGCTTTATCATGAATAATGACCTCTCTCGTATCAACAGCAATACAGATAGCGCCACTCTACCTGAACTGTTTTGGTGGCCGCATTGGCCACACCAGGACACCCTTCAAGAACTGGCACGGCGACGGCCTGACATGAAACACTACATTATACTCGCATGCATTGCCGCAAACTATCGGGGTCTCTTTGATGAGTTACAACACGGCATAAAACCAAGCGAGGAGCAGTGGGAAGCCGCGATCCAGAGCCCCAATAGGTACTATCGAGAGCATGTTAAGCGGCGCTTCGCAGAGGAGGGCATCGAGGAAGGGTGTTTTATGGACCTTGAAAGCTACACAAGCGGAGGCTGGCCCCATGAAGAAGGCTGGACCAATAAGTATATGCAACCCACTAAGGAGCAGGTCCTGTGTGAAAGAATTGTAAGAATGCCTACATATCTTCTCAATATGCCCGACGACGACAACTGGGACTCATGGGATCCGCCTGAATCACTTCTCAGCAGTCATATGCACGAGCAAGTTGCGGAGTGGAACCTTTTCTTAAGTGCGACGGACGAGGCGAGGAAGGCATCAAGGGAGGAACGTGGACACTAGTATACGACTAAAGACGATACGAGGCGCCGTAAAACGCCGGCTCCCGAACCAGAGCATCCGAAATACTAATCTTCAATTGCGATGGTTGTGGTCAGGTCAAGTGATCAGGATCGGAGCTCTCGGAAAACTACAGGCGTGGACAGTCAGGTATGCTTAACACATACAGTTTATGCGTGAGCTCAGGACGAGATGCGTTGTTTGTAATAGTATATAATCCCATCTCAGCAATGCCGTTTTACTTTCGCGGCGGAATCAAATCTCATGAATACTGAATGGGCATCTGGAAACAGCCTGGCTTGATTTTCATGGTATGTCTGAAACGGCCCAACACGGCGCTGTTCTGGATAATTTCTTTGCCGCCCATCCATCTCGAGGACTTTCTGCTAGATGACGACAAGCTATCCAACTAGGAGCTCCAGCGCCGCTACCTTATCGACGTGCTCGACGATCGGAGGTGCCTAAGCGACGCAGATACGGTCGCCGTGCGGTCCTACTTCAACTATTGGATAGCAGAGAGACAGACAGGGGCCCGCGATTAGGGAGACACTCTCTTTGCCGCTTGTAATCTGCTTGAAGAGTAGACTCTATAGCAGCTCGCCGCTGTGCGGTGGGATGCTCTCAAGAACCGCTCTTCGTTTGGCGTCAACTAATAGTACTGGGTCAAGATAGTCGAGGCGGAGCTTGAGCCCGAGCAGCCGTTCCGTGTTCGCATACTTGGGGAGTACGGGCTGGGTCACTACTAGTTCATGTGTACGCAGACTTGGAAGAGGATCATCCAGACGCTCAACGACGCGGATCCCCAGGAGCCGGATATCCGTTACTACGGTAAGGCGCGCCGACATGTCAACGCAATGGTGGTGCTCGGTCTCCCGGACGCCCCCGGGGTAGGTTTCCCTGAAGCAAATTTCCATGGAGGGGTTCCTGGAGGAGGCCTACCCGGCCTTTTCTGGTTTGCCTGGTTGAAAGAAAGCAATGCGCATAGGCGAAGCGGCTGCTGATTATGTTTTCTGACGCAGATAGAATCGGTGCCCGGGTTTTATGTGGCGGGTACCTCGCAGACTGATGTGAAAACTCGTCAGTGCGGGCACACATGCTTATTCAGATGATGCTCGCAGAGTCTATACATATGAGCGGGCCTTGACTGTGACCTGGAACGTGATACTTCTTCCTCGTTAGTCTTACTGATATTGCTTCCCTTCCCATGCAGCATACATGCCGTTTATGGTGATTCCTTCACAGAGCCGAGGGCGGACTCTTTCCCTCGCGGGACAATTTCAAGCATGGCGTATCTAACAAAAACACCATCCACAACAAGGCGGGGCGGCATCATCATTCTCATGCTCCAGAAGTGAGCTCCGAACTGGATCGCCGAATCCACTGTCCTGTGGAACAGTACAAACAGGAACCACCCCTGCGTTGGCGGCGCTGCAGGCCTCGGGCGGCCTCGCGGCCGCTATAGCGGAGAACCCGGACGGCATCCCGGATCTTTCTTAGCAGGTCGCATGCACACATCAAGCACTGCTGAAGAATTGCCTGGGGCATGCCATGGTTGGTTGTCTTGAGCCTCTCGTGACGGGTTCAGAATGCTACAGCTCCGAAGTCCATGCACACCTCCCCCCTTTTCTCTCGCCCCTTGAGTCGAGGTAGTCGATGAGATGGTGCTTGAGCTTGGGAGTGTTGGAAAGATCTGGGGCTAGAATATATTCAATTGCATACAATGCGGTCCCGTCCATTGCTCGTAGACTTCTTCGACTTGGTGGGCACCGTGGGCGGCTGACTTCACATCACTGGTTGAGTCACAATGAATCCGATGCGGCTAAGAGACGTATTCCAATTGCCCAGAGGCGACAAACAAGAAACTGGATTCATGACTTTGGTATCCGCTATGCTGTAGTAAAGGACCTAAGAAGAGATGCAAGATTTTCTGGACTGGGTATCCTGCAGTTCCCCAAACACCATGCTATGCTCAGCTATAACCGTACTCGATACTTTTTTAAGGCTTCATTACTCGTTCATATCTCTAGAGTCATCACGCATAAAAGACGAGGGTAAAAACAAGTCTGGGGGGTCATCGCAATGGCGTGCCCACAGGGGTGCTGTAAGCGGAGCGGTCGAAGCTCTTATGCTTGGCGCGTTTTCGTTTGAGGGCGGTCCAGTCGGCCTTCCAGTTCTGGATGCTCTGGGCGAGGTCGGCATCAATATCGGTTGGGCACTGCACTTCTATGGCCTTGAGGCCCAATCGCAGGTAGCTGAGTTCAGAGTCGTTTTCTTGGAGTTCTTCTTCCCTGCGCTGTGAGTCAGCATCGACGACGGACCACTGCACAGATCGGCCAAAAGCCAAGCAACAACCTACAAATTGTGGACGCGTCCTTGGAGGAAGATGATTCTTTGTGCTGCACGTTCAGCACGGGTTACGAGAAGCTGGTGAATATGCTGCGAATTTGTTAGAGCGGGTTTGTGGGTGGAATGGCAACCAAGACGTCCTCACCTCCGACTCTTCTTGCCGAGCCTTGAGATTTGTGACCAGAGTCTCCAATTCGCTGTTGAGCTTTGCTGCTTCAGATGCGAGGCGGAAAGTATCGATAGCGGGCTTCTTTTCCACGGTAGGTTCGGGTGAGGGCGTGTCCCTTCTGAATGAGCTCCGGAACGACGGCGAGATTTCTGATAGGCCAGACCGAAACCATGAGGGCGAGGGTGATGTCCACAAGGATTCATGATCTACACTTTGGCCATCCATCGGCCACGTTTTTGGCTTGTTTTGTGGTGTTGCTTGAGGCGGCTTCCCCGCTAGAACCGACTCTATCTCATCAAGCTTTCCGTGCAAGGCGCTAACGTTGGTGTCAGGAACATCGTCACCCGAAAGCAGTTTCTGCGCTAAATCGTTGAGTCTCTGGATGAGACTTAGAGTGTCTCGGGTGCCTTCAGTTGCATTTTCGCCCGAATGGGCGGATGCTGTGATGTCGTCCTCGGTCCAGGAGCGCGCCAGGGGGCTCTTAGCCACGGGCGTTGAGAACTGCTGGCCGGGCGTTGAAAAATACTGCTGACGGGGAGTCGGTGACAGAGGTGAAAAGCCGCGAAAGCTCATGGGCGAAGGGAGGGAAGGCGTTGAAATTTGCGGTGATGAGGCGTGCGGTGTGGCGGGGGTCAATTTGCCAGAATGACTCCTCGTACGCCTCAGGCCTTTGCATGGGCTGTTGTCGTCCTCTTGGTCATTTAGATCGAGAAAACGTAGGCCCAGCCCCGAATCCGACCTGCCGTCAGACATAGCTGGTCATTAGGTGATGTATCTGTAGTATTCGGGTCGGCGACCGGCCAACCAAAAAACCGGGTCTTTTGGCCTCTCCCGTCCTATTCCTCTCAAAGGCAAACGGATAGGGAGACGCGACGCAGGGCGAGCTGCCGGTCAGGGTCGAAGGACTGCGAGCCGACGACTCTGCATGTACAGGATGAAAGCGGCAGAAACTAGTCGGACGTAGTATTTCCGAAGACGATCCGAAATGGCCAAGTTATGTGCAGGAATTGGAATTGGGTGTCTGCCGCAGGATGTCGGGCGCTGTTTGGTCCAAGAAGCCAACCAATTGGCGATGCGTCGAGTCTTGTCTTTGGCGCGTTCGACGCGGTGAGGCGGCTTGGGAGGCTGGTGAAGGCTGGACGGGAGTTGGGGGGCTTGAAGAATTGTGGCGCCTTGCATGTGACCACAGGGGTCAAGCTGGGCGCTCCTGTCTGCGTGTGCGCAGAAAAAAGGGCCATGCCATGCCAGCGAGCGAGACGGCGGGACGTAGGAGAAGGGCGGGACCGGGATGCTCTTGGGGCGGGGGCGGTCTGAGCGGCTGCAACAGCTCCCATGTGGGGGAGGCACGCACCGTAGCTTTTTCGGCTACGAGGAAGCAGAGACGCTGAAGGGAGTCCCCGACGCCGCGGTTGCCCGTCGTCGCGTGTGTTGCGCTGCCTTGCGTTGCGAGCAAAGAAATGATAGTGTGCGAGGTACACGTTGACGGTTGATGGCCCTTCCTTTCCGCCGCCCGTCACATGCCCGACCACACACAATCCTGTCTCCTTCTCTAGACGCTTACATCATCCTTTTCTACGTTCTTGTTTCTTGTTTCTTCTCTGTACTTTGTTCTCCTCGAGGTTTGTGCATCCACTGGCACGAGCTAGTGTTGACTTCCATTCACCTTCGTCCTCAGTTTCTCTTTCGCTCGGGGCACATGGCTGAGTAGATAATAAAATGGTCCGGTATTTCATCACAAAGAGATGGGTCGGCTTGGCCTTTTTGTTGTTTCTTTACTGTATTATTTGTAGATTGTAGATGCATGGCAGCCACAACTCACTCACTCACTCACCTTGCCTTGCCTTGGCTGCTGCTGGCGCAAGGTATGTACTACCACCCGCGACAGGAATGACACTTCCACCCCAAGAAAGTTAAAAGGAAAATAAGAAATGAAAAATAACCGACTGTGAAACCTGAGAAAATTCGAATAGTCGAACAAGCCAGAGGATTCCAAACTCGGCTATCTGTGCCTCAAGCCAGGTAGACAATTGCGAGCTGTGGCTGCCGCACCTTTGCGGTCGGCTATGTGAGCCCCTCGAGGTACATGTCGCGCTATCATCGAACGATGGGCCCGCCCATGACGCCGAGTCGGGCACGTACCAGCGTCCCATTGCCGGTCCGCCCAGAGCATCAGGAACCCCCCACTGAGGAGCCTGGCCCGGCCTTGTTCCTGTCGTCCCCGGCAATCCTAAGCTCTCACCTTCTCAGCTCCAACTCCTGCTCCATCTTCATTGCCAGAAATAAACCTACACGAAACACCTCCCGTACGCTGCACGCGACCTCTATCCCTAGTTTGGTTGACCATGCAGCATTAGACCTGTCTATCTTTTCCACCTCGTCCCGCAATCCCTCGAACTCTCTCTCTCCGCAGCCCGCCCGCCCGTACCTGTTCCATGTTGCCCTGCGTCATACAGCCTCGGTAAAGGCCGCCCCAACTCGGTCACGCGGGGTTGACTCGATTCTCGAACACCTCATCAACACTAGATTGCCGTTTCCAAGTCGCCCAACATGTCGTGGAGGAAGACGGACAAGTTGATGGACACCATAAGGCATTACGCCAGTTTCCCGGCAACTGGCGTGAGCTTGAGGCAGATGGTTCAATTTGGAGAGAAGCCCTCTGTCGGTTCGTCTACCCTTCCCAGCTCCTCTCGCCTCCTCCTTCGTGCCTAAGACTGCAATGCGCCAATTGCACAGGTTTCGCAGTTGATTTTCCGGTTTTGATACTAACCAGTCATCTTTACGTCCAGGAACTCTCTTCCGAGCCTCGCAGTTCCTCGCCGAGGAGCTACCAATTCGCCTTGCCCACCGCGTCCAGGAACTCGACGAACTCCCCGATGGTCTCAATGATATGCCCTCCGTGAAGCGGGTGAAAGATTGGTACGCACAATCGTTCGAGGTACGTCAAGCCCCTATCGTATTGCGCATCATGGCGCATGTGGGACATGACTCACTGACGTTGACGCGTTCGCACAGGAACTCACACAACTCCCACGACCTGACCTTGACAGGTCCACAAAAGAGAGATTGATGAAGCCGTCCAAGTCATTTGGTAAAGGCTCCATGCTTTCAGAGGCGACACGGAATCCGAGCATCGAGGAAGGGCAATATGCATCTCTCCCGCAGTCAAACGGAAATGGCTGGAGCAAGCAAAAGAACGTTGCCGCACGGCGGTATTTCGCCATGGTCGACGACATTGGTGACTGGCCACCCGAGCTCCGATTATATAACGAACGGTTCGCCAAGGCCCTACACGGCATCAAGAGGCGACACGACGGAGTCGTAACTACCATGGCTCAGGGCATCTTGGAGTACAAACGCAAGAGACAGCGCATGCAAATCGACAACAACATCCAGTCTTTCCTCGACCGCTTCTACATGTCGCGTATAGGCATTCGTATGCTTATCGGCCAGCATATTGCCTTGACCGACCAAAGCCACCACCGTGATCCGACTTACGTTGGCATCATCTGCACCAAGACCAACGTCCAAGACCTAGCGCAAGAAGCCATCGAGAACGCGCGGTTTGTCTGCGAGGATCACTACGGCCTTTTTGAGGCTCCCAAGATCCAACTCGTGTGCAACCCCAACATCAACTTCATGTATGTTCCTGGACATTTGTCGCACATGCTTTTCGAGACCCTCAAAAACTCGCTTCGCGCCGTTGTCGAGACACACGGCCAGGACAAGCAGGAGTTTCCTGTGACGAAGGTCATTGTTGCAGAGGGCAAGGAGGACATCACCATCAAGATCTCGGACGAGGGTGGCGGCATCCCCCGGAGCTCTATCCCCCTTGTTTGGACATACATGTACACCACCGTGGACCGAACACCGAATCTGGATCCGGATTTTGACAAAAATGACTTCAAGGCGCCAATGGCTGGGTTCGGGTACGGGCTGCCTATCTCGCGGCTTTACGCGCGATACTTTGGCGGCGACTTGAAACTTATCAGCATGGAAGGGTGAGTTTTGCGCAATGCCCGTCAAATTGAGTGCCTTGGACGACGTGCTGACCATTTTCTCAGATACGGCACAGATGTGTACCTACATCTTAACCGTTTATCCAGCTCATCAGAACCCCTGCAATAGGGACCAGCAGTCATGAGGGACAAGAACGCTCGAGGATTGACGCTAGGATTGAGATATACATTGCACAAGAGGCTCAAAGATCGCGAGATCACGGAGCGCCGACAGGTGGGAGACGCCCAGGAGATGATGAACCGGGGCAACGACACCGATCCAGGATATTACAAGCGCGACAGCGACCTGTAAATGACTTACCTCTGGAGAGACTATTAATCGCCGTTCAAATCTGGCCATCTCGGTCGTGTGCCCCCACAAGCTGAACTCGTTCCTGGGGACCCTTTTTTGTTCCAATCTCCTGTTTTTCGGCACCCGCATAACAAGACGAATTGAGGGAGGGAAGGGTTTGGGGGCATACATTCGGGGTAGCCTGGCGTACGGCCGAACCATTGTAAACCAACAAAGTGTTGGGATTTTTGCTTGCTTATGATTATCACCGTACCTGTCGCGGGATAGGAGACATATATTTTTATGGGAGGAGGGTATCGCTGGATGGAGGGGGCACTTTTCAAACGAGAAAAATAAGCCACCTCCGCCTGGGTTGGGTTTGGGATATTACACTCGGACAGTCCGCATTCACAAAATCGAGACTGGATGGCGGCGGCGTCTCTGCGTTTCTCACAACGCCTGTTTCTGTCGTTTAGGTTACTGGAATACATGATTGCATTCACAAGGAGAGAGGAACTTGGAACTTCCTGGCGTCATCGTAACGTGACTTCATTGTGGTGCCTCCCTATCAATGTTTCTATCTCGAGAACAAGGTTTCCCGGCGTCCTGCCAATCATCCATCCACCACCCCCAAATCCGGCAAAAATAGTAAAGGGGAACCATTCCCCCCTGCCGAGCGTCTGGTGTTCGCAACGTATAGTTAGGAAAACACCTAAACGGGTCCCAGTACCTGCCTGCATCATATGCGCAGGCGAAGCAAATGTTTGGGCTTGAGCAATAAAGAATTGAGATGAACATATCCCCGGGATTACCAGTCTCCTTAATGGTGAAGGTATTTTGGCCACCTAATCCAGTATCTCGCATTAAGTTCGTCAAGCATTCCCAAGTGCGTAACGGTTCTCTTAGTCCGAATCTTCATCGTCGTCGCCATCGTCGAGATCTCCGTACGGGACTATCTGCTTCCTTTGTGGCATGTTCTTCTGCAGTTCGCGGTGCTCTTGCTGGGAGAGCTGCCTTCTGTCGGCGGTTCGATCCTACTTCGGGCTTAGAGACATGCAAACGGAAAGGGATGTTGAGATATTGTAGACTTACCCCGGCCCATGGGCCACCGCTAGCAGGCCTCTTTCCATGGGTATTGTTCTTGGCGTGGCTATTTGAACCGCCGACTATAGCGTCCGTTAATGGAGACGATCGTCCAGACTGAACAGTAGGGCTTTTGATGATCTCGTGTTGCTGTCCATTAGAGTCCCACGCGTTGTACTTGATCCGGCGGTCCGTCTGATCCCGGGCGATTTCAGCTTGGCTGAACCACACATTGGGTCCCAGGTTCCTCATGTTGGTAGAGTGGGATATAATAGATCCCGTGTCGCGGCGAGTCGACACTACGCTCTCGTTGTCCAGGCATGGCGCAGTGATCTTACGTCCGGTGTTGCTGGTGTTGAGACCAGCCAGCCGAAGAGAGAGAGCCCCAAGCTCGTCATCATCGGCGGCGTCGAGACCAGCGGTGCCGGTAATGGGAGCGAAAGGCTAATTCGAAAGGTCAGTTTAGTGAACAATGTCATGTCAGATATTACTCACACGGTCGTTGTTGTTGTGAAAATCGAATATTTCCGAAGGCTCCGTAGGAAGACGATTTTCGAAATCGTCCATTTCTTCCAGCGGGTCAAGCTGCGTATTTGGGCCAGCCCAAGGGGCGTAGCCGGGTTCTTGCGTGTTTACCCAATGCTGGCAGAACTTGCAGATCTGACCCGGGCATGTGTAAGAATTCAGCACGTAAAGGGTGCTCATTTAGAACACTTACATAGACTCCATTGCTCCTGCTGTTCTTCGAGAAATCATCGAGCCCGCGGATCTGGTCGCAAGGTCCCTCGCACTGGATCTCCTTGACGGGTTCGCCAGAGTGAACTCGGCAAGTCATACCAGTGTTGCCAGGGTCAATTCTAACGCGTCGGCTTAGCTTGCCTTGGACAATATTTTGCTGTTTCTTGGAGAAGCTTGTCCATGGCTTCCATTCTCCGCCTACTTTACAGCGGTACCTGTCAAGATTGCGTTAGCATGAGCAAGACCTTATATTACCGCTTCCCTCGGTTTGGCATAGATTGTTCACTTGCTTCTCAGGTGGCTTTTGTCCGTCGTTGTGCGGACTGATGTGATGCTCGTCAGTAATTTGATCGGAAATAAGAGATCTGTTCTTTTGATGACATACCCATTTGGGCGAGAAGTACTAGCCGACATATTTGCGGGCTTGGTTCTGCTTTGACTGGTTGTGATGAGGGTTTGCAGTAAGAGGGACGGGCGGCTGAGTGTTGGAAGGGATCGGAAGTAGTGGAATGAAGAAAGGTCCAAATTCGTGTGAGATGGGCACAAGGCAGCTACGTCTTGAAAACCGCCTGAAGTAGTAGGAGCCTGGGAAGGAAGCTGACGAGGAGATAACTGGTCAGGTGTGATCAAGGCCGGTCTTTTGTCAAGTGTAAGACGTATGTAGGACAGTAGCTTGATGGTGGCTTCAGCGCAGGAAGCATTCAGAAGTCAGTTGGTCTCTTCACGGGAGTGTGAAGAAGGTATGAAGTAACGAGGTGGTAAGGTGTTGTTGGTTGGGCGGCTGGTGATAGATATCGCGACCCAACGCTGCTGTTCCTGAAGAGCAGCTTTGATAGGGAACGGGGAGAAGATTAAGAAGGGAGAGAAAATATCAAATAAGTATAAATATACTCAAGCGAGGCAAGCAAGCTTGGAAATCCAGAAGGTGCCTTCCTCAGATACACGTCTGCCCTGTCTTGTTACTCAGGGAAAGCACGGCATCGAGCAGGTAGGTCGTGGCTCTTGCCTCAGCCACAAGCCAAACCAACTGGGCAAGAGCCAATCGAGCAAATGCCAGGCCGACAACAAGTCTCCATCTCCCTCCCTCCGAGCGAGATGAACAGCACATTTACCCCCGAAGCAATCTACTCAATGGTGTCATTCACAGTTCTGCTTGAACTTGTAACTTGTAATTGTACTATGAGAGTCACGATGCCGAGCATGGCTCAACATTAATGTGCCTGCCACCCAGTCTGGTTTCATAGACCTCCCCTTGTAATTGAAAACAACATGTAAGAATATGCTATTTCGCCGGTGGTGAATGCTCTCCAGAGTTGAGTCCCTTGGACTTCCTTCCAGTGCCAATAATGCCACCGTAGCTCGCGGACATGTAGTCGAAGTATCACACGGCCACAACGAATACAGGAGTTAAATGCATGCACCGGGCAAGTCCGAGCATCGCAGATCGTATTGTTTGCTACACGGCCAACATACCGGGCACTCCCAATAGCTGCATACGACGCTCTCGCAGGAAACGCAAGCCCAATTTGGCCGGCTCCCGCGGCTCGCCCCCAACGACACTGGGGTGGTGTAGTCGGGTGCCGTCCGGAGCCTCCTCCGACAGACATGTCGGCACGGCATGGGCCGCACGAGAGCTTGCGCATTCAAATTTGAACGAGCCCGACGCTTATGCACAGCGTACGGGGACTTCTGCGCGGTGGTGCCCCGTTGTCCAGTCGACGACAGTGGGTGCAGCCCGCATCCGGACATGTACACCGCTCCGTCAGCGTCCTGTCCCGCATGGAATGGGTCTCACCGCCCTGGATAAATTCCAGAAGAGGAATCGAACACCCCACGCCGACAGGCGCTAGAGCCCGCGGGGCACGACTGTGCAGTTGCCTTCTTCAACAGCCCGAAGCTAGACGAGCGAGTCATCTTATTGGAGATCAACGCATCTACTTCTCGAGGCGGAATGTCGCTCTTGGGAGTGGCGGCCAGAGGAGAGACCCGAGCCTATAGACCCCCGTGGCAAAGGCACGCAGTTGCCCGGGCTCACAACGGCTCCCGTCCGGCGGCCCAGAGACATGTTTCACCGGCCACACACGGTGGCGGCCCCGGGTCGGCGGTTCCAGCTTTGTGGTACACCATGAGCCGGAAGCAGACGGGCCCCCTGTCACATCAGCATCCCTCTCATGTCTAGGCTAGCGCCTCCAAGGGTGCAGCAGGAGCGCGTGCGAGGAGGAAAACTTCCGTTGTTCTGGAGCTCACAGGGCCCGATAATATGCAGAGGCTGCAGAAGGTCAGAACCTAGTTCGCATAGGTGCGCCGGCAGCACGACATCATGATCTCCGCCGAGTCAGCAAAAGACCCGAACGACCGTGGGCTTCTGGAGACGTCGATACCCACCGCTCACGAGGTCACATCCCTCAAGTCATGTCCCAACCCCCGAGATTGCCCAATATCGTTTCCCATCGCCGTCGTCGAAACAAGACGGGCAGCACCGAAGTCCCGCCTCCTTCGAGAAGACGGACACGCTAAGCCCACCCGTCTCATAAAAAATCCAGCCGTGTGTCATCAACACGCCCCTCCTTCGAGCACGTTGCTGTCAGAGGAGGCGGGACAGAGGACCCCCCAAGGTGGGAAGATTCACGGAAGAACTTGAGACGACATGGGCTCCGCAGACCCCGGACCGAGATTTGCGGCCAAGAGCTTCTAGAAAAAGCTCGTCTACGCGTCGCAGCTGATGGAACCTCGAGGGGCCTGCTGTCCCGCGAGACAGCCGCACGTCCATTAACGGAAAAGGGGGTGGAAACACGACCAAAGGGCCAGTGCCCGAACCCTTGCGCGGCTATATTCGAGGAATATTACCAGCCCCCAAAAGCTCGCGAGAAACGGGCCTAGCTTTGCAACTCAGCGGAGCGAGGCCCCGCGTCCAGGAGGGGATCGCTGAATGAGATGGCCTCGAGGTTTCTGGCAAAGTCCGCCATGGCAGGGTGGCCACACTGCGCTATCGACTGTTCAGGCAGCTCGACATGGGTTCTTGGTTCCCTGGAACACGGACTCCAAACACGGTTCGAATATTGGAGCCGGAAACCCGCCCAAACCTTAGCAAATTCATGCCCGTCAGTATTTGTTGCTGATGCATGTAATTTCCAGCATATTGCACATTTGGCGGGGAAAGCAGCCCGTCAAAACCCTTAGGGGACCGGCGCGGCTTGCCAAGGGGGCCCGACCGGAGGAGAAGCATAAAGTTGCTCCTTACACCGTGCAGCCCGTTAACCAGCCATGACCCGGCGCACAATACCAGCGATGTTATGCCCCCTGCTAGGCATCCCGGACGAGGCAAACAAAACGGTCAAGCCCGGCAGCTGGGTCCTCCTTCCCGACGGATTATTGAATCTTGGCTCAACGAACGGGTAAAAGAGTCACATAGCGCAGAAGGGGTGGCCTGAAGGCCCGTGGAGCATACGATGGGGGCGCCATGGTGGAGTGATGGCGACGAGCGAGTGCTGCCGCGGCGGCGGCGGCGGCGGCGCCAACGGGGAAACTGTCCGGACGCTCATCTTTTCCCTGCATTTGCCATGAGATTTCTTCATCTCACGAGGGGACCAGTGGTTCTCTGGGACCGGATCCTGTGCTGGCACGGACTCTGTTGCTCCACCAGCTGTCATTCCAAATGGACGCCGCGCCGCGGATGTGCCGGTTGGCCCATACACTTCCCCCCCTGGCCCTCCACCCCCGGCACGGTTTTGTTTTGGGAGCGAGTTTTGCTTCAAGGGCCTGGGATGAAGGTTGGGATATGAATCGCGGCGACGGCGGCGGCGGCGGGAGAGCCGTGCAAGGCTACCGGCTTGCAACCTAACCAGCAGTGGGAACGCGAGGGGACACTGGAGGGGAAGGAGAGAGAAACGCTCCGATCGTCAAAGACGGTGGATCGAGTCACGTATAGTGTACGCCCACCGTCTGGCGCCGTCTCTGTGAGGCGGTAGACGACTTCAGGGTTGGCTGGTGGCAGGAGCATAAAGTGAACTTAGGACGACGCCAAATTGGCGGGGTGCATTGTGGCCGGGATGCATCCATTATGTGTTGAAAGTATATGAACTTAACCGCGCAACGGGCTTTGTCCACTATTGTGCACCCCGTTACTGTTCATACTGGAGCTATAAATGCTACTACCGGGGTACAATTCAACGTTCAACGAGTTGCCAAGTGGGCTGACGACGAGATGGCCGATTATTTTAAACAACTCTTTGCGCCAGGTGCAAGACGGTCGAATGAATCCCAATAGAGCATACACATTCACAAAAACCAATTCAAACACCCGGCTCCAACCCGAGACCGAACCCTGTAGATGAATTGAATATGGGTTGAATACCAGTTTCCTCGACGCCTCACCTTTGTTTTGGGAGACCCTCCCTTGGCAACGATGCCATCGGTGGTCTAGTAAATAGATGACGACTTTGTCGGCGCCGATTCATTTCGAAAACCTCGGAGCGGGCGCGGTTGTGGGAGACCAGCTCGCTGTGGTGTCCAAATCTATGCCGTGAATATGCCGAATGGAGGCTAGAAGTGGGCGGGTCGAAAAAAGGCCACCTCGGCACCGGTACTACGCGCTGTGGAAACTATCTCGCGATTGGGGTTTTTGTACCTTTTCTAGAACCCTAGAGCTATCGAGAAGCAATGCAAAGTTGCGCTGGAACTCGGACTCGATGGTGCTGAGCTTACGAGTGGCACCCTTTTGCCTGGTGCTCTAGCCAAGCATGATAATGGTCCAGTCGCGTGAGGATGATTAACATGGTTGTTTCTAATAAGCGCCCCGGCCAACTTCACTAAGGAGTCCCAACTTAGACACTCAGTAGTTCTTGACAGAACTTGCCACGGAGTAGGGCTTTTGAGCCGCTACATCAGGGCTGCGGTAGTCCTGTTGGAGGTCTCAGTGATAAGAATGACGACGGGAGGGTGTGGTCTTTCCGGGAAGGAAACCGAAATTGTTGAACAGTTGTGTTCTGGGAGACATTGTTGGCAATCCTGAAGAGGTTTAACGTATATGCCGATATAGTTGTTGGGGCTTACCCCTCGGCATTTGGAGTCAGCGGCCGTTTGGTCTCATATTCCGGCCCAGAAACCCTATTTCCACATGATAACTGTTAGAAAATGTGTACTAACATGAGCCAATCACCCGCTGCTTCCGCAGGCAGGGCGTTGTGGGTGACTAACGCTCATGTAGTCGGGAGAGTCAGCTACTCTCTTGCCGCCATTAAAGATCTCCAAGGTCGGCTCGTGGTTGCTGCAGGAGTAGACCCAGCCTCGCAAAGAGCGCTGCAAAACAGAGGTTGTAATGCCTGCCGGGGCATGCTCTCCTGTATGAGAGCTTAGAGAGTATTTTGCTCAAGAGGGAAAGAGTCATTAGCATTGACGATGGCTTCGGTGGTGGCGGGGTATCCAATGGCGGGGTATTTCTCGTCAGCAGGGCAGGGTCCACACCGGGGGATTTGCGCTTCGAGTAAGGAGAAACCCGGGGAGACTGAAGGCCACTCGGAAGCGTCGGGACCTGTCAGGTTTATGGATGTTCCGAGGCAAAATGAGAAGAGTAGCAAAAGAAAAACAATGAGTCAAGGAAGTCGGCGCGCCAAATGTGCGGTAGGGGCGGCATTGTGCATGCAGTACGGATAAGACTTCAAGGCAGCTGCCAGTGCTGCCTGGGGAACCACCGCTCGTCGGTTATCGACTTTAGGGGCCTTAGTTGATTGCGTGAACCATTACGCCGACAAGCCTGCATCAACCGATGCATTCCGGAGCCCGACAGTGAGGGACCAAGAGAGAATAGAAAAAAAAAACGCCAGGTCCAGTGACGGTGGCCACGTGGTGCAGCTATACTTAGCCCGAACAGATAAGCGTGGGAGGCAACCCTAAGGGTCCTGTCCATTTGGCCGCATGCGGTGTAAGTTGGAGATGCCGGGCTACACGGCGAGGCAGTGTAAGTGGCCAAGGGAGTATTCGGAGGCGAGATGGAGGGCAGAGGCGATTCCTTGTGACATGTATTTTCCGTCCACAGACATGCACCGGCAGGAGCCGACCACACCTTCTCGCCAAAGTGCATTCCAAAGCACGTCAAATGGTCCGTTGTTTATCTGCTGACTTTTTTTGTCTTCATGCCATGGTTGTCTCAGCCCGTCACCTCTGCAGGCTCTGCTGGATCTATGGGCGGGGTTATGGATCGATGGAGCGACGCCTATGCAAGATACCGGGGACTCGAGGAGTTTGTGTTCATGCAAGTGGATGGCTTGGGAAAGCGCATGGTGAGTGAATGCATCGCAAGAGCCAGCACGACTTTCAGAAGCAGCGGTGAAGAAGCCAGCAATGATGGATAATATTCATTGCGGTGTCAAATTTTGACAGCTAGCCAACCAACAAGACGGTCGAAAGGAGCAGTGACGTGGCATTCCGCCATAAAGAAACGGCCGGAGCAATGCAAATGCAAAGGTATACTCCTCCCTGCAGAAGCTCCCAGTGAACGGGTCAAGACCGAAGCTTTCGCCAGTCATGATATGCTTGAAAACCAAACACGCTCAAAGGTCCTTTGACGGATAATGCATATCGAAGCGACGTGGCTGTATACATATACTCGGATATTGCGATACGCTTTTGTGCACCGTTATTCATGCGTCAAGTGCACTCGGTAGGGTGGGGATACTTGGTATCCATACCTATCCCAACCCAAGCCTGGTTCAATGGGCACAGATCTAGTGGCTCCCAAATTGCCCCGACAGCGTGGTGCCCAACGTCCCTCACGGCTTGCCGATCAGCGACTCTCCTCATCAAAGTCCCATGCCAAGGATGACGGTCCCTCTTTGGCTTCTAATCTAAGAGAGGGACGAGAGGAGGGGGAGGGGGAGGGGAAAGGCGATGAAAAAGGACACTCGGTGGGCGGGGGGGTTTGGCAAACTTCATTTCCCTGGGAAAGAGGGCAAGGCGTGTCGAGGTTGAGGGTGAGGTGACAGTGGTGTGCGCCGCGTTGCGCCGCGCTCGGTTGGCCTCCTCCGGCTTGTTTGCCTCGCCGTCATCGTGGTTGTCGTCACCTCCGTGCCTCACCTCTGTTGCTATGCCGTATATACCTGGCACATTGACATTTGAATGGCATGTGCAAAGACATCGCGGCGATGGTGTGCGACAAGCGGCAAGGCGGCAAATTGTCCTAAGCAACATACGAAGCACACACCCCAGATTGATTGATTGCCTTGTTGCTCTGTCACAGCACGAATCTCGCAGCGCCGACGGAGGGGAGAGAGTGGGGGCCGGTTTGGAGGGCTGCATACGCCGACACGTTCCAGACGTTTTCCATACTATGGGCCCGGGCAATATCGATCACTTTTTCGGTAGGTTGCGGCGGATTGCAATGTATCATTCGGCTTGGGCTACTCCACCGGTTGTCTCGTGGCGCGTCAAGCTGCTGGTTTGGAGCGAGCGGGAGGAGGTCCTCGTTGCTCCATGGGCTCCGTTGGTTGGCGCGGTCACCGGTGAGCCTTCCCAAAAGATCACAAATAATCCCCTGGATTACACAATCCTGGCACGGATACGCAGGCGAGGGATCGTGTGAGAGGGGAGAGAGCTCCATCGTCAGTTCCGGCTCCCCGTGTTCGGGACGAGCTTGATTGAGAGCCTCGAGGCACACATGCAGGGCCTGCTTTTGCTTGGCGACCCCTTGTTGCCTGCCTCGGCCAGTCGAGATGCACAACCAGCCCGTGTTCGGGGGAATCTTGTTTGGACGGATCGGGTGCCCGGTGTCCGTACACAGAGAGAGAGAGAGAGAGTACGGAGTACATGGAGAGAAGAAAGCCAAGCCATCCTGGATCGACCGTACTTTGCGTCTTGCATTGAGGCCGCGGCAGCGGCGGTGGCTGTCCCCCGGCTCCCAAGTCAAGTGCCAGGAGAGCCAAGAAGAGACGTGGTAAAAGTAAGGTACTGCATAGTACGCAGTAGTGTGCTATGCAAGGTATACTAAGATACTTTATCTGCCGTCTACCGTGTATTACACGTGTATGTGCAAATGGTTCTTTGAAAGGAAGGTCCTGAGATAGGCCCTAAGGCAAGGGCCGCAAGGCCCTCGGGAAAGAGGTGCAATAGCTCATTGCCATTCTGGGCTAAGACGGGCAGAAGCGCCCTTGCATTTCCCCCCTTTTGTGCGCCTAACCATGTCATCATCCAGTCTATCTTTTCCCTTTGGATGCCTTTTTCCGCAGCCTTCCCGTGGCGTTTCATCATCGTCCGGGCCAGCAAAGTCTACACCGGGCTGCTGGGAAGCTGGGCTCGCCCGCCGGCTCATTAATGGGAAGGTTCGAGGTGGGCTGGCTGCCTCCACGTTTCTGCGCCCCTGTTCCCATCCTTTCTTGTTCTTGATCTTGTCCCTGACTTATGCCCCGTGTCCACTCTGACGCGCCTTCTCTGGCCAGTGGCGACACCATCATGCCCGCAGCGACAATCCCAACCTCCCCGCCGTCGCCTGCCGGGAGAAAAGGAATCAAGCAGGAACTGGAGAAAAGGAACGTATGATGGCCAAGGTTTCGTCTGATGTCACCACCTCTCTAGATATCGGATACCATATATGCAGGCTTACGACCGGTCGGTACTCGCAGGATGAGACAGAGGGCGGATTCGCCCAAGGCTTAGACTCGGATTCTGCTTGACGGCCCGCCCCCTCCCTCCCCTTTGGCAGCGAGCGTCACTCCTCACCTCAGACGCTGACAAAGAGAGAAAGAAAGCCCCAGCCCAGGCAATGCTCATCAGGGCCGTTCCGCAGGCCCCGAGCTAAGGTAATACTGGGCACTTGAGGGGCAGGCAAGCCGCAAAATCGAGCCTGCAAGGGCACATGGCGGATACCAATAAAGCATGTACTCCGCACACCTGGCTTCACACATGGCTTGGGAACGTTTGATTTTTCCTTCCACTAGCAAAAGTGTGGACATGATATATGAGATGTCGGCCAGCCCTGAGGTCTAACCCGTTATCCATACCCAGGGCCTGGCGGGACATGAAACGACGAGAAACGCCAACACAATTACCAGTCTGCAGGGCGCATCTTCATTATCCCCCCCTCCCCTCCACTCCCCCCTCCAACAGAAGACGGATTGGCGGACAACCAAGAATTGTTCCCCGAAGGAGAGGATATACACTATCTCGCCAAAGGGACGGATCCTCCGCACCCTGCCAACGGTCAACCTAACCACCGGCGCGGTCGTAATCTCTCCCCACCATTCGGAAGCTTCCATTCGCCTTCTGTGCCCCTGGCATCGAGTGGCATCCAATGATGGTGCCGACGGCGCTGATGCGGCAGCTTGAGATGGACCATCCACCAATGCAAGGGGAGTCAGGTACCGAATACCTCGTTTGCGGCCAATGAGGAAAGATGTGCTCCGGTACCTGAACATCGCAACACTAACTTAGGACGTAGTATGGTGTTTAGTGTGCACACGGGCCCGGCGGAAAGGGCCCTAGTGGGCGACTGCCTGCGCTTTTGGCGGCTTGTGCGAGAGCAACCAGGCACACCACCACCGGTAGGTATTGACTGTGCGATCTTGGGCGGCGCCATCTGCACACAAAGACACACCACCTGGCAACGTTTGATGTCGACAAACGCCGAGGAGGTGCCAGTTGAGGCGTGAGGCCCAACGTGCCAATCAGCCAGACTTGGGCAACCCTAGCCTCTTGGGCCCCAAGGTGGCGCTTCCCGGCCCCCCGGCTGATCGACTGGCTGGCGTGGACAATGGCCATCGTCCCCTTGCTTATTCCCTCTTTTGCTCTCCTCTCGCTTTGCCAGCCGGCGCCGCTTGCCCAGCACCAGCTCTGGAAACCTGCTGCCGGCCGGTGGGGATACGTACCTGGTGCTCCTAGCTGGTTCGAACAGAAACAGGGACAGGAACAGGTTCAGGAACGGTGACTCTGCCTGCATCTTGGGGGCGGGCGGGATCTACTCGTTTTGCTGGAGCTGCAACTGGAGCTCTCCTGTCACCCGACTGCTACAGCTCCAGCTCCAGCCCATGCACATGCTCAAACTCATGCTCCGAGTTCACTTTGGATAATCTGGCCGTGGCCTGATGGCGTCAATACTATGTCTGTACGGAGGAGCACTGCACTGCAAAACAAAGCAGTACGTACCGATGCAACGGGACCAATCTGCCTCCTCACGGTTCACCTAATACGTATATGGTAGGAGAAGGAACGGCGCCAGGTACGTACCGCACCTTGCTTTATCTACCCTGCCCGGGCTCACCAAACGGCCAGAGATGGACATGAGCTCACATCCACTTTCCACCTTCCCCGAACCCTCGACCCCCCTTTTTTATTTATTTAATCTTTCTGTTGTTCTGTGATGTGATGGTGATGCTACGTCCATCAATCGCCGCAAACGCCGTCTTGAGCTCGGTTTCATGGCCACAAATGGCAATTAGCCAAATGGAGCCGACTAGAGACACACTGACACCCAATGTCCCTTTCCCCCGACACCACCGGGGCTGGACCCCTCTGATCGTTCCCGCCACCGGCGACCCTTTTCCCAGCTTAGCACTGGTGATGAGCAACAAGCTCCCGGCAGCTGGCCAGGTCCCCCTTTTCTCCTACCGTTCGTGTTGTGCAAAGTGGAAACGGGTCTTCATGCGCTTGAACAACGACCAACCCAACTCTGGTGGTCTTTCCTTGGCATACGCAGGAGATGGCCACTTTCCTTTGCCTTGTGTATCCAGCTTCTCCCCTCCATATCCGACCTCTGAGCGTCGTGTCGGGGCGGGATTGATCAATCGCCTGGGGCTGGGCAGTCAACATATCACGCATTGTTCCCCTCTTGGTCACCCCTCCTACCACGGACGTTACTAAGTTCCCCAGGGTCTCCCTCTCATGCCCGTCAATCAAGAAAGACAGCCAACGCACCAGTATCGGTACGTGACACGACGAGGCGAGACACACACAAAGGTACGTGTATAGGAGTACACAAAATACCAGCCGTTTCCTGGAGCGCATCATCCACCAGGCGACGAAAGCCCCCGTCCCGGCCGGTCCTAGCCAATATCCTCGAATAAGGCTGCAGGATTCCCATGGCGGAGCTCCATATCTGGACCTGTTCCCGTTGTGCCCTGCCGGGCGTGGCATTGTACCTGTGCACACGCACACACATACACACCGTCAGGAACGGTACCGCGTCTTGCTCCTACCTCGGCCTGAGGTGTCCATATCTGCTGCATTGTGCTGAGTATCTGTATACGGATCCCAAGTGGACGAATACATCCGTCGCATCGGCGCAGCGTGCCAATCTGCCTACCCGGCTGTTGTGCTGGCATATCATAACACAACACGCACACACAACATTGCTGCGCAGCGCACATATTCTTCCTGCACGCGCCTCGCCCAGATATTGTCCAATCCTGGCTTGTGTATGTATTGATCCCAGCCGAGCCGGTTAGGAAGCCTGGTCCAGCAGCATCGACGGCTCGTTGCCGTTTCCCTTCCCCTCGTCGCGTCGTGCGCCCCCTCGACCGGCCCACCGTCCGAGACTTTGGCGGCGTACCATGCCACCCATTCCTGCTGGCGTTACTGTTGCTGATGCTGATGCTGGTGCCGATGATGCTGACCGTGTTGCTGCCGCCGACTTGCATGTGCAGCAGGGTCGCTTCGCACTGCCTGATGTGCCTATTTTCTGCTCTCCGTCTTTTCTCGCAGTTGTTCGCAGCTATCTGCAGCATATCCCATGTCCAAGGCTACTGGTCCGATGTGTCTTCGTCGCCAACTGACTGACTGAAGCGGACCGTACCAAGCTCCATTGGGCAATCAACGTTGCGTTTCTGGGCCATCACTGCCGACCGCCCCGGACAGAGACGCTCCAGTCGGGCTGTGCCAGTTCATCAAGCATCGCCGCTGCCCCATCAACTCACGTCCCATCTGTCTGGATTGGACCGAACTTGGGGAGAGGACCTGCGCGGTGTGCATGCGCACCCTCGTCTTCCCGTCCAACCGCCCGTCTGTCAACACAGGAAAGGGCCGGGTGGACACGATAGACGGTCTGAAGGAACAGACATAATAGACAGCCCGTGACGGCGGGACACACCAGCAGAATTACAATTCAATAAATCAATTTATCCCGAGGATCCAAGCAACAGGCACGCCCGAGGATCAAGACGAAAGAAGCAAATCTACCAGAAACCCTGCGCGCACTTGCACCAACGTCCGAACCGAACATAATCAAACCAAGCTCGACCCTGCAGCCCACCATAATCTTCTTTTTCCTCCTCGCTCTCCTCCTTTCCCACCTGGTACCTCTCGCGCGCACACGCGCACACACACACACACTCTCTCTCTCTCTTCTCTCAGAGCAAGACAAGACATCCTGACCCTGGCCCCCCTTCCTAGGCTTTTGCCCAGGTTCCAGGTCACAGACTCACAGACCACCCACACCATACCACACACCCCCCCTTCCCACCCCCTCCAGCGCAAATTGGCCCGCCAGAGCCAAAGGAAAAAAAAAGGCACGACTCTCCCCCCCAAATCATTAGCGAGATTGGGCCCCTATCACCATACCCTCTCGCTCTACTTCTCACCCCCCCCAGATTCATTCATTCATGCTAAGAACGGGCCCCGGCCACCTCGAGTCGACGGCATAGTGGCCGGCTCCTCGCTCCATTTTACCAGTCCTCCCGGTCAGTCAATCAATTTCTCTCTGCACTGCACTGCACTTTGCGCCGCTCCCTCGCTCTCGCCCATCCCGACGAGGCCCACGGTGAATCACTTTGCTGGATCGTGTGTGGGTTTCTCTCCGTCTCCCGTCCCTCGACCCTCGTCACCCATTCATTCTTGCCTGCTCCCTCTCCCTCCTTCTCCCTCGCGCTTCCATCCAAGTTCCCCCCCTGGCCCTTCCTCTCTCGCCTGCTTCTTCGTTCCTCATTTTTAACACTCCATGCGACCCAGGTCCCCGCCAGCTTTCACAGGCAAGCATAGTCCACTACCGGTACTGCCGTCCTGTCCGCGACACCATCGCGCTATATGCACTGCACAGCACAGCTCGCACCCAAGCATATCGCAGCCGGACACAACCTACACGCGCCTTATGCGTTGATGCTCTCTTCTCAACATCGCCATCCGCACGCTTCACAGAGGTACAAACCAACAAAGCCCGGTCGCCGACCCCCCTTCCACTTCCAGGGTCGCTTCCTCATCATCGCAATCTCGACCCACGCACCCGACAATATCGTACCCTCTGGATATCCACGTCTGAGGATCCATCCCCGATCGACTGGTTCTAGCTCCATTCCCACCCCCTGGACCCTTCCCTGGCCCTTTTAATAATATCGACCACCTCCTGGCTTTTGCCCGTCCCTCATTGTCTCCTCTTCTTCATCTGGTTTCGCTCTCTTGGTCCATCCCAGCACACTCATTCACGCTTTTTTCTATTTCCAACATCAACCGTTCCGACCCATTACCCGCGACATCCATACGCACACCATTTCCTTACTTCAACAACATTTCTTCACCACTGCAACTAGCTCCCGCACCAGACCGGTCTGAATGCCACAGATTTCGCAACCTGCTCTTGCAAAGAGCTCCTAGTCAGGCACAGCATTGGTACCGTCCAGGCCGACACGCCTACGAAGTGGCCTTGGCCAGCTGACCCGCCTCAGAATCACCGTCATCACGAGGATCTTGACTGGAATCAACGATCACTTCCAACCCGCAAAACACACAAAACATGACGGTCACACACGATCTGGCCCACAGAGGGGTCTCATCCAGTGCTGTCAACAACATGGCTCTCGAGGAACGCTTCGAGGTGCTCAAGGAGATTGGAGATGGCAGCTTCGGCAGTGTCGTTCTCGCCCGAGTCCGTAGCGCAGGTGCTAATGTGGCTCGTCGGGGAACGGTGGTAAGTGCCTGCAGACCATTCCCAATGCACCACACCCAGTAAACTAAGTGCGTCTCTAGGTTGCCATCAAGACCATGAAGAAGTCGTTCGAGTCCTTCACGCCGTGCTTGGAGCTTCGCGAGGTCGTCTTCCTGAAGACGCTCCCTAACCACGCCCACCTCGTCCCCGCCCTCGACATTTTCCTGGACCCTTACAGCAAAAAGCTTCACATCGCCATGGAGTACATGGAGGGTAACTTGTATCAGTTGATGAAGGCCCGGGACCACAAGTGCCTCGACAACGCCAGCGTCAAGAGTATTCTTTTCCAAATCATGCAGGGCCTCGAGCACATCCACGCACACCACTTCTTCCACCGCGACATCAAGCCCGAGAACATCCTCGTCTCTACCTCGTCCCACCAGGACACCGTCACCTCCTTCCGCAGATACTCGGCCCTCGTCACACCCCCCTCAACACCCCCGAACTACACCGTCAAGATTGCCGACTTCGGTCTTGCGCGCGAGACCCACTCCAAGCTGCCCTACACGACGTACGTCTCGACAAGATGGTACCGAGCACCCGAGGTGCTTTTGCGTGCGGGCGAGTATTCGGCACCAGTCGATATCTGGGCAGTTGGTGCCATGGCAGTAGAGATTGCCACCCTCAAGCCACTCTTCCCCGGCGGAAACGAGGTTGACCAGGTTTGGAGAGTCTGCGAAATCATGGGAAGCCCCGGAAACTGGTACAACAAGTCCGGCGCCCGTGTTGGCGGCGGTGAATGGAGAGACGGTACCAGGCTGGCCGGCAAGCTGGGCTTCTCATTCCCCAAGATGGCGCCCCATGCCATGGACACGATTTTGCAGACACCGCAGTGGCCCGCTTCGCTGAGCCACTTCGTTACGTGGTGCTTGATGTGGGACCCCAAGACCCGACCGACGTCAACCCAGGCAATTGCCCATGAGTACTTCGTCGATGCCGTCGACCCCCTGCGCCCACGCTCATCAGCTTCGAGAATCCTGGGCCGTAAGCAGTCCGATATCAGCCGCGGCAAGGACTCTTCCTCGTCTACCCCGACTTCTTCCAAGCCATCCTGGTTCAGAAAGTCCCTCATCGGCCGGTCGGAGAGCGCGGAGGTTGCTATTCCTCAGGCGATTTCCAAGGAGTCGACTCCGCGACCGTCGCCCGTTCCCTCGCAAACGACGAACGAGGTCCCCGTTGCGAAGACCCGTCCCGCCCAATCCAAGCGGACCACATGGACGAATGGCCCGTCAAACGTTGCTCCTATGCCGATACTCCCGACCATCAAGCCCATCTCGCCCTTGTCCGATGCCGTGACCGCCGAGGCAAGGAATGGCGTGACCTACAACGACTCGTATGCCAACGGCCACCACCGGGCCGTTCAAAACGACGAGAAGAAGAAGATTGGCAGGCAATTGTCAGTTGCATCGAGCACCAACAATTACGCCGAAATCCACCGACAACAGGCCGAGCGGGCTCTCAACGGCAACGGCGGTCTTGCATCGCCTCCCTGCGGCCAGAAGGAGAGCTTTTTCTCGCACCTGCGGAAGCGCGCCCGCCGCTTCTCCGGCAGACACCAGGCCCCAATGTCGCCGAACTCCGATGACGTTGAGGCCCAAGCTGGCTGCGGCCCCTGGAACAGCAACAGATCATCCATGGTGATTGACAACGCGCCGACCCCCCCGCCGAAGCCCACCGAGATCCACGAGCCACTCGACAAGGTTTCGAGAGAAGTTCAGCAGAACCGGGATCACGCGCCTGTTCCTCCTGTACACCTGATCACTCCCAGCAGCACTTTGAAGAGACACCACTCTCTGCCGCAGCACAACCAGCCGCGTTCTGTGGACAACCTGATGCTGGCTGCTCGAGGCACCGGCCCGATTTCCAGCCGAACCCGACGTGCCCAGGCTCAAGGCGTCCAGCACTACGACGCGCCCGACGAGGAGGACGAGCTGCTCGACGAAGTCCTCAACTCGACCCACCGTGCCATGAAGCGCCTCGAGAAGGATGGAAAGCCTGGACTGCGGCAATCGGCCAGCAACATCGGCATGGTGAACCCGTATCCCACCCCGTCGCCCTCAGCCAATGGCAACTCGGTTCTCTTTGGCGAGAACCAAGAGGCGGTTACGCCCAAGCCTTTGGACCTGAAGAAGTCCCACGGCGTCGAGAGCCAGCACAAGTGGCCCACGCCCCCGTACGAGGAGAGCGAATGGGCTGCCTCGGCGTCAGCCAGCATCTGGGCGGCTAGCAATCGGTTCTAAGAAGGCAGTCTCGGGAGGGGTGTTTCTTCCCCAAGCGGCTGTACAGTTCTCGCCGCAAAAGTTTCTTGCTTATTCACATGCATGGGCCTGGTGTTTGGAGTTAGCCGGTCTGCCAACCTCGTCATCCACGCGGAGGCGATGTTCGATCCGGATCTCGATTTTGTTTCGTCCCATATTTGGGGAGCAGGGTGGCCTTTCGATTATTCCATGATATCTTCGATACCACAGGGCGGCACACTTTTCCGCCATCGCGCACATCTTATTTCTTTCTGCCTTTTTTTATTATCAACTCATCTGTTTCGAAATACCCGACACTATAGACTGGAAGGGCTTGCCCACGGCGCCCTCTGCTAAAGACAACATTTCATTTGTTTCTGGGGCTCACACGGGCAAGGAGTGGCAGTCTCCCAATCTGGAAGAAAAAGAACACGGTTCAATTGGGATTGGGGGAACGATATAAGGGGGTCTAAACATGGTCACACAATTCTGTAAAGGAAGGACAAGGGCACAATATTTTCTAGATTCTCTGCGGGCTGGACACGTCAGATGACTCGGGGAAAGCCAATGTGGCCAAGGAATGCCCAAATGGATAGTTTGTCATATATGGACCGCGGAAAACAAATGGTATACATATGGGCAACCTGTCAAAGCTACTCGGAAAGGCTGGTATTGAGTCCCGCAGCTATTGGCTGCGTGGAAACTATCATTTACACTTTTGGTTTCAAGGATGAGGTGGGAAAAAAAGACTAGTCGGAGGGACTGGAATTGTACGTAGGCAGACGGTTTTTCGGAGTGCTGCTATAACCTCAACTACATAATAATAGGTGGCGTCCAAGAGACGCCCACTGATAACGAACCACATCCAAAGCTGTTTTTGCCACGATTATTTTTCACTGACCCGTGCAAGTCCCATGCCTTGGCTGGCCGGAATGAATGGAGGGAGAGCGAGGCGAGTCTGAATTGACTCTGGGTGTTCGGACGGTTTAGACGCGCGGGTGGCTTTGACGCAGCTGCGGCGGAGGGACGGGGCGCGAAGGGGTGGGTGGGGCACCCCCGGCTGGCTGCGGCGAGCTGACGGCAAGGTTCAGACGAAATATGGCAGGAGTGGCCCAATCATTCCCCCCCTCCCGAAGAGAAAAAGGAAGGAAACGAAAAAGAAACGAAGAAGGCAATGCATGAAGGAACGCAGGCAGGGCAGGGCAAGTGCACCATGCATGGGGGAAGCATGGGGGGGGGGAGAGAGGCATGGGAGGAGGGAGGATGTACCGGTAGCTGTATACGACGTGGCGGCTGTGGCTAGACGCAATGTGGGCGGCGGCGGCGGCGGGGAGGAAGGCAGGGAGGGGTCTGCCTGTCTTGCCTTGCCTTGCTACTTTACATAGCACCCGTACCTGCCTGCCTACTGCTGGTCCCGTCTGCTGCTGGTCCCGTCTGCTGCGACCGGTTTTGGGGGCCGGAGGATGAGAAGGGGGGAAAAAAGGGGGGGGGGCAGGATGGGTCGGGCGACCGGTGGTTTGCGGCGCACGGGATGGTAGGGTGATTGACCGGGTGGCTGTGTTTTTTTTTATTTGGAGAGGAGGGCGGGGGCTGAAGGGGGAGAAAAAACAACAACAAACGGACGTAGGTATGTTGGTAGTCCAGGGAAGATCCAAATAGAAACGGTGGGCCATGGTATCCGTATGTGGCGGCCCTTTGTTTGGGGGCTCGAGGATTGACTGAACAATGCAACGAGAAGGGGGGGGGGGGGTTCGTTTTCGAGGTGATCTATCAACTATCAACAATCAAATATTCTGCACCCGTCGTCAACTCTCACCTATCAAATGGGTGGGGAAGTTGCTCAGTTTCCTTTTTATTTTTATTTTTTACTTCTCCTTCGCTTTGGCCCCCTCCGGCCCCTGAGGGGGAATAGGCGTGGCGCGGGGGGGCGCTGTTGGTTGTCTCGATGCCCTCATGCAGGTGGGATTATGCCGTGTTTGGTCTCGCAACGGAACGGTTTGTCTCTCGTTCAGCCTTGAAAGCCACCACGCCCCCCCCTCCCCGTCCCCGAGGGTCGTCGGCAAAATGAACCACGGGTGGGCAGTCGGCCGCCGCTTTCTTTGTCTGGTTCGTTGTCTTGTGTCTGCGTCCCGCGGGTTGGGCCGTGGTCTTGGTCGCTTGGCGAACATTGTCTCGACGGAAAAGAAAGGACGCGGACAGACGACGGGAAAGCAGAAAAAAGGGGGCCGTCTCTCCCGCTGTCTCGGGCCGGAGTAGGGAATAGGAAATATAGGCCCCCGCCGCAACTAAGAACCAAGCACGTATTCTCGTAGTCGCCTTCGTAGCGGCTTCCTGATTCATATGTGTTCCTCCTCTGCGTGCTACCCATGTCCATCGATCTCTTGCCGACTCAGTCTCTTGAAGAGTGCGCACACACCCGCTTAGACATGTCGCAAAATGTCTTCCGCGAGTCTCGAAGACAACGGAGGCGCGATGAAGCTGCGTAAGAGGCTGGTCTTATACCCGTTGTCGGGCAGGAGTTTATAGTAACACGGCCCAGGACGGTCTCCTGGCAATGGTCGGATGCTTACAGACCCGCTCCGGCCTACTATCTTGAAATTCTAAAGCCTTTGCAGATACATGATCACGGCGGATCGGGTCCTCGAGGGTTTATCGAGGGAGCGGGATGTGTGTTGTCCGTTGAAGAGCCTGTTGCCTCGGCCGTTGACCTCGAAGACGCTGACATCGGTCCTGGTATAATTGACCCTTGAATTATATGTATGCCAACCGACCTTGGACACCCGTCGTTGAACCCCCCTCTATTCTGCCACGTCTAAGCTCTGGCATTATAAATGCGCCCTTCTCCTTCAGCCTTGCCCCGCAGACGTTGTTCTAAGCCGCCGAGCAGAGATCGCGTAACGGAACTCCCATTGAGGGACCATCATACTGTGGGCGAGAGCGCCACTTGGCCACGTCAAGCGGGCATGCATACGTGCTTGGAGCCATTTCAGCAAGCACTTGTGTCTGTCGGAGCCCCATCTGAGCTCGACGACAGTGGGTTGCAGACTCCGTGCCCTAGGACGCCCCCGGGTCCATGTCCCACAATGTGCGGCCGCCGAACCATCAACAAGCGACTGTAGTTTAACGGTTAGAATACCTCGTTGTGGCCTCTCAACTGGTTCCGAGGAGATGGAAGTTCGATTCCTCCTAGTCGCAAATCTTTTTGGGGCGTTTATTGCCAGCGGTTGACGTAGCCACTTGCAATGTCTTATGGGCGGGGTCGAGTTTGGCTCTGATGGCCGAGCTAGCTTGGGTAGCCCACGACGATGCACCGTGAACACGAAGATCGGATCCAAGCTTTATCCGCAGTGAACTCGCTCACAGTCTGATAGATCATTCCTCCCGCTGGGTGCCTTCTTAGCGTTAGTCGGTTGCGTAAGAGTTATCTCGAGGTTGACGAGCGACCCCTGCCTTGGCAGAGGCCCTCTGTCGTTTCTCCATAGGTATTACGTGACTTGAACCACTTGATGGAGCTCAGAATTGCCTGAGCAATGAATGGCCTTTGGTGGGTTTCGGCCCCGGGCATTCGGCATTTCTGGCCCGAGACTCAAAGTCAGCAGTTCCACTGTATAGGCTCCTCATCCTTCATGCGTCTGGCAGAAGACGCAGTAGGCGCCACCGGGCGATTGTCATGAGCAGCACAACGAACAGTGCGACGAGGACGAGGTTGTCGTTCGTCACGGCCTACGTTTCCCAGTGAACCCCGATTAAGAGATGACTGAAAAGACCGATTTTTTTGGGATGGCTTACGAGGCCCGGTACGTTGACCTTCTCAAGCGAGACGTGCCAAGGATGCAAGAATGCGCGTCGGGAATCCCTCCGGGACTCGGACATGGACTCGTGCCGGGTCACATGACATAGCTGCACATCAGTTCCCTTCCTGTCCTGGCGCTACATACCTGAACGCTTATGTCAGCATCACGAAGGACGGTACCTTGGGACCCGGACTCCTCCCAACCTTCCTTTGCCGCCCCCCCTGCGCCCCGTCGGCGCAGCGCCAGTACAGTACACAGTAGGCGCACCAGCTGTGGACAGCCCAAACACACGCTTTCAGCCCTTTCCCACGGCGCAGGTAGGCATTTTGGTGGGGCAGTGTTTGCCTGTCGCGAGCCAGGCCCCTCCCCGCCCTGCCCGAGTCCTCTGTCCTGTGCCAGTGCCACTCCCGTCCCTCTCACCTCGCCTTACGCTGGACCTTAGGTACTTGGCGGTACTCGACTAGCCAACGTTGTCTTCCTGTGCTCATTCCTCCATCGAGAAACCAGGAACTCAATTAGGCAGCAGAATACCCGCGACCGGCTTTACCTGCAAAACCGCCTTTCGAGCACCAGGCGTGGCTCAAGCGGACACCGTTCCGATTAAATCCAAACTTCTGTCGCTGCTTCGTCGTCGTCATTGCTGGGGGCCCCGTCGCTTCTGCGCTGGGCTGGGCTGTCTATACTTGTCACTTTTCCTCCTTTTTTCCCACCAACGCGCCCGCCCACCTCAGGACAGAACCCCTCCTCCACCGTTCCACGTCCCCCTCCAACGATCATGGTCCCGTAGCCTTGCTGTCCTGAAGAGACGATTGGCAACTCTTCTTTTGCGCGCAACTCCCGACGACCTCTGCCGCCCTTGATCAATCTCTAGTCGCATTCCCTGTGTTCGCCAGCGAGGGTTCGTCCCGTTCGCTTTGCTTCCTGATATCGGTCCGCTTCCCCAGATTATGGGGTTGAGCGCATATCCCAGCCGGATATTGCCACCATGAGCTTCAACCTCCCTCTTCGACCGAGCTCCAGCAGTATACGGAATCAGGCCAGCCGGAGCAGCTACTTCACCAACTACACGCCTAATTCCTCCACCGAAGCCATCAACGGCCCTCTCAGGGAACCGGCCCGGGAACTCTTCGGCACCACCGATCGACTGATCGTCGGCGTCGATTTTGGAACCACGTTTTCCGGGTGAGTCGCCTCTGCTCTGCATCCTCACCTCCCTCATGCCTCACCACCCGGCCTGTTCACGGAGAACCACCCCCCGGGGATGCCCCGGGTTTTGCGCCCAACGCTGCCCCTCATTCTTTGATGCTCCACGCGCATCTGTCAAAGCACTGATGGCTTCGCCATGACCCCCCTCACATGAGATGGCATGCTGACACACACTCTAGCGTCGCCGCCGTTTACACCTCAACGCCAGACGATGTCGAAATCATCAAGACTTGGCCGGGCGGCAACGGCATCACCTCCGACAAGGTGCCCACCGAGATCAGCTATGACTTCCCCGCAAACGCTGCCCCTGGCACTGATCCCACGGTGAAATGGGGCTTCCAATTCAAGCCCGAGGAGTCGCGCCTCCGGTGCATCAAGCTCTTCCTTGACCGCTCGCAAAAGCTGCCATTTTACGTGAGCCCGTTAGAAACGGCGGCTCAGCTCAAACGTTACAACAAGAACGTCCTGGACGCCGTGAGCGACTATCTTACCCAAGTCTACAAGCATACCATGGACACCCTGACTCGGAGATACGGCGAGTCCTTCATGCAGTCTACCAAGGTCGACTTCGTCTTGACCTGTCCAGCCGTGTGGTCGGACGCAGCAAAAAACACCACACTCCAGGCGGCCGAACGAGCAGGCATGGGGTCAAAGTCCGAGATCCAGATGATCAGCGAACCCGAAGCCGCAGCCGTATACACGCTGAAGGCGATCCAGCCGAACCATCTCAACGCGGGCGATAACTTCATCGTGTGCGACGCAGGTGGTGGAACCGTCGAGTAAGTTGGCATTGGTCGGCGTTCGACCTCGCGGACACCGCTAACAGCCGCTGCAGTCTGATCGCATATAAAATCATATCATTAAAGCCGCTGAAAGTAGAAGAGTCTGCCGTCGGTACTGGCGGCCTTTGCGGAAGCGCATTTCTGAACTACAGATTTGAAGAACATGTTAGAAACAAACTAGGCCACAGTCGTTTTGACGAGATGAAGGTCAAGAAAGGAAAAACTTGGCAAATGGGCCTGAGATATTTTGAAGAGTTTGTAAAGCGCAACTTCAACGAGGACGAGCACCAGGAGGTGAATGTGCCGTAAGTCTCTTCCTGGCATCTGGGGGGAGGGGTTTTTCTAACTTGGAGGCAGGTTCCCAGGATTGCCCGACGACGAGGAGGCCGGTTTGGACTGTGGTTTCATGGTTATGACTGCCTCAGAGATCAAGGAAATATTTGAGCCTGTTGTCAAGGAAGTCTGCGACCTTGTACAAGGCCAGGTTACCGGCATTCGTTCCAAGGGCGGTGTCGTCTCGGGCATCGTGCTGGTAGGAGGATTTGGCCAGAGCGACTACCTCTATCGAAGGCTCAAGGCACATTTCACCAGTGCGGCTCCACCGCCATATACCGAGAGACCAACCCATGGCAGCGTTACTTCGCTGCAGGAGACCAGCTCGATCGAAGTAATGCAACCGGTCTACGCCTGGACGGCAGTCGTGCGAGGAGCGGTGCTGCGGGGGCTGGAGGGCAACATGGTAATATCCCGTAAGGCGCGGTACCACTACGGAACATCGTACGCAACGGTGTACGACGAGGAGAAACACTCGGTCAGCGAACGATATTGGTCACCGCTATGGGAGCGGTGGATGGTGTCGGATCGTATGCAGTGGCACATTGCAAAGGTGAGTTGGCGTCTAGGCCTCCTCTCGGTTCGACTTTAGGGAACGAATACTGACCGGCTCATCAAAAAGGGAGAGGCAATATCGCCTTTGTCGCCTATTGCATTCCACTATACCCGAAACTTCCGGCCCGGGCAGTCGTTGATGGTAACGGACGACCTGATTGCCTGTGAAGCGGACGATCCGCCGTCGGCGTACACCCGCGATCTCGTACACGTGTGCACACTAACCACCGATCTCAATGCTGTACCGAGAAGTTTGTTCACACGGTTAACGACAACTCGTGGCGTGGAGTTTGATAACCTCGACTTCACGCTTGAGATGATTGTCGACAGCGCGGGTCTGGGTTTTGAGTTGAAGGTGGATGGTGTTCGGTACGGACGCGTTGATGCCGAGTTTCATTGAGCCATGACTGGAAAAGGACCGTTGTGGCGGCGACAGGACATAACTAAAGAGGAGGAAGGCAACGGGGGAGGCATATTGCACGAACGGAGTTTTGGCATGGAGGACAGAGGGATTGCAGAAGGCGCCCAACGGCGCCCGCTCGGTACCTCCCTCATCATATATGGTTCGTGAGGATACAGTCTCGTGAACATACAGTACACTACGTAGCTCGCCAAGCAAGAAGCACATTGTGCCACAGTTGACGCGTCCGACACGTGCACGATGGGGCGGGACTCGAGGAAGCGCTGGCAAGCCTCCTGATTGGGGCCGGGGCGGGCGAGTTGCAACTTGACATGCCGGGGATCCGAAAAGGGTTTGTGAGGCGCACGACTCAGCCCCGCATGATTTGACGAGACGGGCGTCCCCTTCATGGGTTTCTCAAGGTTTCGCGGTTCGGTGTTGCTTCCCCCCCTGCTCCCCATCGCTTGCGAAGACAAGAAGAGGCACGCAAAGACCCGAGGAAAACGGAGACGCCGGGGCTGATATCACTCATTGTGCGAGGTTAACTGTGCATGCGTCCTCTTCCAGCTCGAGTCGTTTGCTTTCTCGCCGGTCCGAGTGAGGCTGTGCAGCGACGTAAACGGTACAAATAGACACCAATGAATGAAATAAACTAAAGCCTGCGCAGTGGATTTTGCCACAGCCCTGTTTTCGGAAGTAGCCTATTGGCAGTAAACGAATCTTAAAATGGCCACAGCTGCGATTGCAATTGGTTCACGAAGCCGATGAGGCGGAGGCTGCCTGGCTGGCTGTCTTGGACCCAGGAGCGGGATTTGAGGTATAAGACGGGATGTGGGCGATCCGGCCTTGTTTTTCCCTCACAGGAAGCACATCGATAATGAATGGCGTATAAAACGCTCGGCGAGGAAGGATGGTGGTAAATGTAAGAATAACATGTCGCACGTTATGTGCTATGCAAGGTCTGGTGCCTAACTGTGTCTGTAGTCCTGTTGCTGTTGCCGATGCTGACCACGGTGGGGAGCCATCACATTCCTCCCCTAATTTGAACCCAAAAGCATAGATCGAACCCCAAAGAAGTAGCCCCTGCAGTAAGGCAGGGTGACGCCGGTGTTTCCTTCTGACACTTCAGAAGTCTGACGGGTCGTAGCTGCCTGAAGGGCAACCCATCAGATACACAACGCTGCGCCCACCTGGGATGTCTTTCTCTTTCACCCGGATCATCGGGCGAACCGTTGAACAATCTTTCCAGATTCTCGCACCACGACGGGAAGTACGCAAATACCCAGTCAAATCCAGTCAAAGGAAATGTGTCATGTCTCATCAAAAGTCGAACTACCAGAGACCCATGGCACACTGAAAGAGGGGTCGTCTCTTCCAGAACACCAAGGGACTAGACGCCCTACCCAACTTCTTCTGCTGCCCACTTGGGCCGCCCTGTCAGTCAGCCTCACTCACCCAAATGTACCTCAAAGCCTCACACATGTCCTCAGGCTCCGGGAATACAAGACAGGGTTGCCGTCCTGGGTTGCAGGCTGACCTGCGGCCTCCTGCAGCACTGCCCTTCCAAGGTGAACTACCTTGTGCAGGAATTACCGACAACATGGATACTGGAAAACCTTATTAGCAGAGGATGAAATCAGTTGAACGGTCGCCGCCGCCCGCAAAAGCCTAACGACAAATCGGAAACTTGCCCGCCTCCCCCCCGCCTCCCCCCGCCGATGATCGACGCCGTCGTCTCGGCCCGCCCCGGGAACAAAGCGCGCCTGTTACCCACATCTCCGGAACTGCCATAACACTGCATTCCTAACAGCATTGGAACAATAATTGGCCATCATAGCTAACAACCCCATCACCTATTGATGGCGCCTGCTGGGCCGCCTCCTTCGAGGCCCTGCTACCTCCGTCACCACCTCAGGCCTGACGGGTCTCCAACCCGAAGGATACACACCAGTCGGGGCAGTGGGGCCTTCACTAGCACCCTTGGCCTGCTGGTAGGCCTCATACGATATCATGCCGGCGCGATACACGTGTTCGAGAAAATGGAAGTCGGGCCGCCTTTCCTCGAAGCGATATCCATCCAGCATGTGTCCCGCGATATGTTGCATACGTTGAAAGAAGTTCATCCCTGCATCGGTACCGCGTTGGGTGTTGAAGTCGAAGTCGCCGCAGTACCAACATATACACATCGTGGGGTACACGCCTTGTAAATGATCATCCTCGGCGTGTCGAATCCACAGATCCACCTCATCCAGCCGAAACTCTTGCTGACACCCGGTCCAGGGCCGAAATTCGCAAGATAGCATGTGTGTGCTTGCTGGAGCTGGGACCTGCCGTTGCGCAATGCCTTGGCCAAAGGTGCTTAGCGCAGTGTGCGTCGACGGAGGTGGTGAAATGGAGTACGCGTTAGGCATGCGGAACTCGTCATACGAAGGCCTGTCGCCATTCGAAGGGGTGTAATAGCCCTGGCTGCTACCGCCATAGCTATAGCTGGATTCGGCAGACGAGGAACCAGAAACGGAATACGTATTGCCTGCATAGCGAGGGGTGACCGGCTGGCCAGCAGACGAGTAGTAGCCTGCTGAAGAGTACGGGTAACCGTATCCAGAGCCGTTGGACGACATGATGTACGAGTTATCACGAAAAGTCCCGTCGAAAAGGGCGTGGATTACCGCCGGACAGAGCAGGCTTCGCAGGACGGCAGGTGCAGCTTGGCCGGACAGACTTGCGGGGTCAAGTGGATGGCAGAAGGTTTCTGACCGTTGCCAGACGGATGCAAACCAACCGAAGGAACCCAGCCCAAGGCTTCGAGGTGGGAATCGATGCAAAACGCAAGGAGGTAACAAGCGACGGTCGAGTTGGAGGGGTGGGGAACTTGGAGATTGGTGTTCGTGAACGACTCTGCACCGGCGTGCCTCGACTCCGATCCCGGGATGGAGGATGCTACTGTTTAACAGCACCAAAACTGCAAATGCGGTATGGGTGCACTTTCTGGAAGACGATGATTACTCGAAAAAACGGGAGAGTAGGTGAAAGGAAGTCTCGCTTTCTTTGCTTGCGTACTCGAGGATTGGGGATATGCGTCCGTCTTTATGAGCCGATAACATTCTTACATGCACCCACTTATCCCGTCATGGTTGGCAACCCTTGACGGGCTTCTGGTACGAACCGTGGCCGGCGGCACGAACCCACACGCGTCCCAGACGGATAGTTACAGCTGAGCACACCAACTCCAAGCCCAGGCATCAGCTCCTACAGCCGGTCTCATTCATTCACCCACCTCTTCAGCAACAAAACAACCATGTCAGCAATGTCTGAGTGGCCTTTGGTTTCCATCATTTCCTCGGAAGGTGTTCGTCTCAGTTTGGAACCTGGCCCCGACGTTGTGTTCCTTTGCATAAGATCGACGATCTTGTAAACAGATGTATTGGACCGGAGGCCATGCCCGATCATCTGCGTTTTGTGACAGCTTCATAGGGCTACTGGGGGCTGGGATACAGAGTTCATTGACTGGCAGCACCGTGTTGTACAGGCGTCAACTTCCATCGAACATCCCAAGGGTTTGGTACCAGGCCCGTCTTTCCCTGCGTGTTGACGTCTCTCTTGTTCATTGGTACGATGGCGATGACTGCCCACTATGTGTTGTCCACGTGTATGGCGAAAGCCACACTAATATTTCGAGAAGAGCGGGGGTTTGCAGGAAAGGTAGCCAGAGCAAGCGAGTGCTGTGCGGCGCGCTGCAGTGACACACCATGGAACTGCCGGGAGACGCCTGCACAACGAGGCTTGTGTTTGAGCAGAGCAAAATACGGGGGATTATTATTCAAGATGCTGCCAACCTGGACAAGCAGAACTCGAAATACGATCTTCAAAATACGGTCCTTTGTCCTGTCATCACACGGCCCTGGTGGGACTACTGTCTACGGAAGAGCTTCTCAATGGGTATTGCAGCCTGTCACTTGGGTGGTGGTGGTCCAGGATCGGTTGTTGCAGCGGGCCTACAGCACAGCATGGCAGCTGAAGGGAAAGGAGTTGCAGGAGGTGCGTATCAGGTGTCAGCGCATGTTGGGGGGATCCCGTAGACCCGGAGCGATTGCCCGCCGATGGGCAGCAGAGCCGCACTCCTTCTCTCTTCCCCCCCTCGACTGGTAATCTGGCTCGCTCGGCGGCAGGATAGATTGCGTGGAAGGGTGACAGTAACAGTGGGGGAGGGATGGAGAGGAGATCAACCCCGCTCCCTACCAGCCTAGGTAAGGGGGGGATCCAACTGCAGGAAGCTCAGAAGGGTTGCATGTCTTAAGGACGCAAAGTCGACTGGGATTGCAGTGAACCGGCGCGTTCATTGGTCGGCGTCGCCGGATGGCATGCCCGCACCTTTCCAATGGTAAAATGTGGTGAATCAACAACGCCTTCGTGATAGAACAAGATACGAAGAGCGGTTACGGGCCCGGTCTCAGCCCGCACCGCGCCGCGCCGCCCCGTGCGTGTGGGAGGGGGGGGAGGGGTTTAGGAGCGGGGCGTGCGTGTGTTCTAGAGTGGCTGGCTTCCTGCCGAGTGAGTTATCTGTGCCTGCAGGCCCAGTCGGCGTCTTGAAGAGAAGGGGGGTGTGGGATGGCCGGCGGCGACGGCTGATGAAGACAATGGAGGATGATAAGTTGATAGGTGAAGATTGCGGCCCAGGGAAAGTGCAAATCTCACATGCGGCAGCGCTTGACGACGGTTTTGCATCATGAAGGGCGGTTGATGGGCGTGTATTTGTAATGACCCCGGCAGAGGGTCAAGGCTCTTGAGCCGCAGCCGAGAGGAGATGGGAGGAAAAGAGAAAGAGAGAAAGAGAGAGATGGAGATGGAGAGTGAGTAGGTAAGTGAGATGAAATGAAAGGGAGACAAAAGTAGAGAGATAGAGGGAAGCATTCGTTTCTTTTCTTTCGGCATCAGCGTCTTTCATTCGGGACTACATAGTACCCTAGCCTTGGCAATGACATTCTGATACTGCATGTGCCCGCCGTTCTCGTCCCCGCGCTTGATGATGCCGGGGAAGGTGACGCACGCGATGTCGCGCTGCGCCAGGGCGTCCTCGTCCTCGCCGCCAATGTCCTCCATGGTGGCCGCGTCGAAGCGCGTGCGCTGGTGCGGGACGATGTCGGGCATGTGGACCCGGAACACGGCCTTTTGCACGGCCAGCTGCCGCGCCAGGTCCGCCGCGCTGCCGACGAGGGCCCTGAGGGCCGCGTCGCGGGGCTCGGTCGCCTTCGCGTCCGTCACGGCGTCGAGGACGCGGTTCACGCGCCCGATTACGACCTCCGCCGCCGCCGACGTCTCGGCCTGCATCCTGGTCTCGGCCTCGCGCTGGAGGAGCGCGAGGGTCGAGGACCGCCAGTTGTTGATTGCTTCTGCCGAGTCCACTGCGAGTTACCAACCGTTAGGATATTTTCATGTTTCACCGGCAAAGGGGAGGGGGGGGAGAGGGGCCACTAACCATGGCTCGAGAGCATCTGTTCTACGGCCTTCAACTGTTCCGCCTGCTCCCTGGGTAGACCGAAAAAGTACGAGTCGAATATCGTGTCTACGAGCAGGCGCGAGACGACCGACTGTAACAGGTGGACCTTGGCCGAGGTCTCGAGGTCGGCGTACATGGGCACCAGCTGGCCGAGCTCTTCGCGGATCTCGTCGCTCGCGGCGGCAAAGTCTGTTCAGATGTGCGTGGTCAGTCGCGTTCTCCCGCATCCTCCAAAGCAGCTCGGCTAAGCCGCGCAAGCCCATCGAAGAGGGGACGTACCCAGCTTGGCCCTTCGGAAGTTGACAATGACCCAGTTCTGCAGGCCGTTGCTCAGCCTCGCCATGCCGTCGCAAAACACCTCGTCGGAGGTCTGCCCGCTGGTGCGTGTGCTCGTGCTCACAAACTCCTTCAGCCCACGCACCTGGGCGCGCAGCTCGCTCACCTCCCGCCGTAAGACGTCGCGGTCCGCGTCGCGGGCCTCGGCCTCCTGGCGCAGAAGGCGCGCGTCGGCGTCGGCGCGGAGGAACTGCTGGTTCAGGTCGCTGTGTTTCGCCTGCCAGAAGACGGCCGTCTCGCTCTCGTTCTGCGAAAGCTTGTCGAGCTCGCGCGTGAACTCTTGCTCCATGATCTCGAGCTCCCGCTCCAGGTGCGCTATGCGCGCGTCCTTGTCCTTGGCCAGCGCCGAGGAGCTGCCGCTGCTGGTGCCGCTACCGGCGGTCTTGCTGTTTCCCCCACTCGAGGCCTCTTTTTGCCTCGCTTCCTTGTCTTTGGCATCCTTTCCACCACTTGAGGTGGCACCAGCACCATCTTCGGGGCTGGGGCTTGCAGAGGAACTCGCGGGGGCGTGGTGCGCGCGGGGGGGCGGAGCGATGATGTTCGCAGTGTTGTTGCGCGGGTTCGAGGTGTGGAGGACGTGGGTGCTGGAGCCGCCTTGTGACGGCTTGGAGGGGCCGGTGTTGGAGGCGGCGTTATTGCTGCTGCCGCTGCCGCTGCCGCCTCCGCTGTTGTCCTTGCTGCTACCTCCGCCACTGCCTCCGGAGATGAAGGAGCGGCGCTTCTCCGACATCGTGGACATCCGACCGAGCTTCTTATCTTTCGTCATGGGGACGGCGGGGGAGCTTGCGGCTTGTCTTGGTACTGCATGTTGGGAGTAAGACGAAATGGTGGGGGGTTTCTCTCACGTCGGAGGGGAGATGTGACGGGCTTGCCTCTCCCTCCCCTTTTGCTGAACAGCCCCTCTCGCGAGAGGTGAGAGGTCGACGCGGAGCCTGAGGGCGATAGATGGCGAATGGCGGTAAAACTCGTTGGCTGCCTAGCCTTGGGAGGCGAAATGGCGAAAGTCGACTCGGGATGGACGGCTGGCCTTATTAATGGGAGGTAGCCTTATGGCAGAGAGTCGTCGCAAGTATCCCCAGGATGTAAGGTTGTCATTGGGGTCCGACGGGGATCCTCTGCCTTTGGGGGTCCGCACCCAGGTGGTTCCCCGCCGGAGCGGTATTTTTAGCGGCCCGGCGCTTGTGGCCGCGCTCGGGGCTGAACCGTGGGGGCAAAGCGGTGCTTCTTCGGTTGCTGCAACCTTCCTGGGAGCCCTGCGAATGGTGCGCGTTTACGCAGTAACCCTGCTGCTGAAAATTAGGAGAGTGGTGTTTGCTTGGCAAAATCACTCGGGCTTTCTATTGCCTGTCTTGCTTCGAATTGTACGTCTTTGAAGCCGAGGCCGTCTCCAGTCAATCATTGAGGTTCGTGGATACCGCTCAATTTGCAGATACTACGTAAAAACCTATTGGAACTTCCTTCAACGGCAATATGCTCTTTGACATACCAAGAAAGCTTTCTGCAGACAAACAAATTCAGAACAATCCCAGGGCGAGCGACTGGCCTGCCCACTTTCACCTGGGCTGGTCCATCGCTGACCAACGTATCTGTGCTTTCCAAGATCTGGTAGGAATTTAGTCCTCAGTTAGTGCCCAAGGCCAACACTGCGTGACGAGACAAGACTGGGTGGACGCTGGCCTTAGAAGTTGATATCAGCCTCGACCTCGTATTCTTGGTCGTCCACACCCTCAACCTGTTTCGCCCCCATGCGGCAGATGGCGATTTTGTCCACGGCCATGTCTTCCACCCAAACGTAATCATCGTATCGGTCGATTATATCCCTTGCGTCGATAGTCAGCTTCGGCCCCTTCTTGCCGCGCCCACCTTTGACGTAGATGGTGTTGATAATAGTAGCGTGCAGCAATAATCCACGGTCATCTTTTTCCATAACTTCTGCCTCCTCGAAGACCGTCCTGATTTTTTCGCAGAATGTTTGGAAGATACCCTCGGAGTAGACGGGGGGCGCGTAGAGGACTGATGCTTTGCTAGGATCTGCCCTTGGGCCGGACTTCATGCACTGAAGGCCGCGGAGCGTAATGGACAGTGGGGTAGCATCGGGGGCAACCAACGCCTGGCCAGGGCCGGCCAGTGGTGTTTTGGAGGACAGAGGTTTGATACCGGCCAGTATTTCCCGCGGCTTCAGACTTTTGAGCACCTCGACTGCCTTGTCGACGCCTTCGTTCTTGGGAAAGCTCATCACTCCTAAGGTCAAGTGCAGAGTACCAAGCGGCCGTACGGCATCCGTGGGAATGGCGAAGCTATCTGGGCTGGTGACGTCCGCTTGAAAGGATGCCAAACTCTTAGACAACTGGGGCCGCGAGGCTGGAGTGACCAGAGGGATGCACAGAAAGTGCGTAGGCGACGGCCTGGCGCTTGGTCGAGGCGGCATGTCGGATGCTCTGGGGCACAGACGGGCTGAGATGAGTATGTGCGGTTGGCTTAAGGAGATCTGCCAGATCTGGTTAATCCCCAGCGCTTGCCGATGGTTATGCTCGTTGTACGACAATCACTACCCCGGTGACTGGTCAGCCTTGCGATGAGCGACGGTGTCTGTCAACCACGTTAGTCTAATCTTGGAGGGCTCCGCGAGCGAAGATAATGAGGAGTCAAACAAGACGCTCCTGGAGGGACGGCTCAAAGACTTGTATCTCCGGAGTGCCTGTGAAAACACCATTCATTATCAAGCCGCAGGACAAACCGCGAGCCAGGGCATGTGCGGTTTCCACGGCTTCTGTGATGTGGCTTCGAGGCTACCTATGGAAGAGGCTGCGCCTGGCACGTCTATTCCACGAGCACCCACCCGCACAGCCACAGAAGACACCCACTTGAAAATGTCATAATACGTCGAGGAAACTTCGAGACGTACCGGACTTGAGCTATGGCGTCAATTTGTCGATCCTCGGGTCTGGGCTTCGTCACGGCTCGCAATGATGTCAGTCGGTCAAGGCTGAAAGGAGACGCTCGGGTAGAATTTTGGCGGGTTCCCCGCTGCCCGCACTGAATGCTGAAATGCAAACCTGCTTGTCAGCCTGTGTAGTGCCCCAGAGGAAAGGGTATCTATCCCCTCGGAAATAGAGGGAGCACAGCGTATGATTTTGTACATCGAGCCATCTGGCAGGTTTGCCCTACCCCTTTCTTACCCTAGATATTTGGAAATGCAATTTCTCTGGGAAGGTCCATCCATTTTCTATTTTCACGAGACGAGAACTTATTGCACTTGCCCACGCAATATTAATGGCTTATTTGTGGCGACAAAAGAGCCTCTCCATTGCTCTATTCAAACGCAAATACTGCTATTGCCCGTCTACCCAGTAGGGAGTGTAGAGACTGTGTGCGTATGTGTATGTGTGCATGCTGTTGATTTAGGACTATGGTAGGCGTGGAGGGAGAAGCCCATTGCACAAGCGCTCAGAATATCTCTGTCGTTCCAGTTGACTACCTCGGACATCCGACTATTCGTTCGGCTGCCCCCAACAGAGAAGGAGAGCCTTCCATGCAAAAGCCACACCAGGCCACCATTGCCAAAGCGCGAGTTTTCTTCATGATTCAAATTCGTAAGCGTAGGGAAGGGGTATGTGGAGAGGTAGGTTCGTAAGCAAAGTGTCCAAGGTCCGAGGTAGCTGAAGAGCTGCGCGGCCTTCCATAGAGGGCGAGCCCTCTTTCATGTCCAATGTCCTCGACGTCGTCACAGCCATCGTTTCTAATGCTGTTCGACGGTACGGCTGGTGCTGGGACACGGAGCGACGTTGCCGGGCAATCGTACAAGGCAGCTCTAGTCTTCTTCTTCTTCTTCAGTGCCAAAGAACTTCTTCAGAAGCTTCTCGGTGTCCTGGTACTCCGTCTTGAGGACCTTGAGCGTCTCGGTAATGCGCTTCAGGCACAGCTCCTCGTCCAGCTCAGGTGATCCGTCCTCGTTCTCCTTCTTTCCGTAGCGTTGGATCTTTTCGCAGCTGTCTCTAACTTTGACGAGTCCAAGAGTGGCTGACGAGCCTTTGAGGAAGTGGCCCAACTGCGACAACTGCTCCAGGTCCTTTTCCTCTCTGGGAATGAGAAAGAAATGAGAGTCAGCCTTGCTCAACGCCGTATTGAACCATGCGCCCGGGACCGAGAGACAAGAGACACTTTTATTTGTTGCCGAGGGTAAGGTAAGGCAGGGGGGAGGAGAGGAGAGGGGAAAGCAATGCGGAGTGGGGGGCCAAAATGAGGCGGGTGATGATGATGCGACTCACAAGGCCGAGTCCATCGACTCAAAAGTTTCTTCTGCTTGCTCGAAGAAGCCAAACACGATTGACTGGCTGAAGTCGCGATCATTTTCGTCCTCATCCATCTCCAGGATCTGACCGAAGGTGACTGAGTCAATCGCGTCGCCAAATTCGGGGCTGCTGAGGGGGCCGTCATCGCTCTGTGTCAAAGACCCGACGTTAGCCCTTTGTGGTCCTAATCACCATACGACCAGCGCAGATGAATTTTTCTTCTTCTTCTTCGGTCACGTACCTTATCCTCAGAGGCAGGCATTTTGACGGTTTGGTGTGGTCCTGTTAAGACTCGTTGTGTGTTTGGTGGCGAACGTGGCCGTGAAGGTAGGGCGAATAAAGACTTGGAGGGGTAAAGGCGACCGAGATGAAAGCACTGAGTGTGATTGGCGGCAGCACAGAGGTACGGAGAGGCTACCGAGGCGAAGAATTTGGTTAGAGTCAGGAGACCAACGGCAACACGGTAGAGGACCAGTCAGGTGGTGGATCCCACGATGTGTGGATTGTGGAAAGAAGGCTTCGGGTTTGGCGCCCGGTTCTTGGGGATACCCGGGCTCTGGGTGTGATATGGTAAGGATGGCAACGTCGCCGCCGCCGCCGCTGCTTCTTCTGCCGCCGCCACTGCGGGTGATGATGAACGAGATATACCGCACAGGGAGTGTGCAGCTGAGTGTGGATATTCGGAGACGAAGGGGGGCAAAGGGGACAAGGTGGAATCGCGCACACAACAAATTACTTACATACAGAGTCAAATCGGTCTGAGGATGGTTGCAACGAACAGTTGCCGTACTAGAGTAAGAAAGGGTAAGTAGCTGTCGGGTCCGATTCTGGTCGGGTGCGCATATAAGACGAGGACGAGTCCTGCTGGTAGGCAGAGAGGCAGGTAGGGCTTCCGAGGTGTCTAATAATTTTTCGGCGGGGGATGCAGTGAGTGATGTGGGTAGGTGGGCTTTTGGAGGGGAAGAAAGCGTGGTGGGGTTGCGCTGCTGGTGACTGCAAAGTACCTGGACTTACTGGGTTGGGATCAGGACAAGAGTGTGTACTGAAGAGGCGCAATGGAGGTGCAGTGCCTGAAGTGTCGGTAAGTGAGGCGAGGTCAAGCAGAACGGGTATCTTCTTGGTCCCTGCCCTCCTTGGACGGGGGTTTCAGCGAAGCCGAGGAAGAAGAGAAAATGCGAAAATTGCGTGCCGGGGTGACGACGCGAATGAGATGATGCAGGGTCGGCGAAGAGCAAGGCTTCGAGCAGTGAAGCCGGCGGCAACAGGCAATGGCGGCGGCGAGATGGGCTCTTTGGTGGACAGTCTCAGTCGCAAGAAAACCAGAGTGTGTGCTCGGAGTGAGTCCCGTTGAGCGCCTGAACGGGACTTCGGAGAAAATAAGGCCAAGGTACCGTACCTCTCAGGTGAGCTAAGGTAAGGTGAGACAGGGAAGTTACTGCGCGGTATGGTATGGCCTAAGGACGCTGATTAAAAGCGGAAGGCGTGACGGCGGGGGGCAGGAAGACAAGGGCCAGAGGGGAGGGGATGGGATGTCTCAAAGAGGGAAAGGGCGGATCTGGGAGTGATCTCTAGTGCGATTGTGGTTGGGACCTTTGGTGTTAAGCAGCCGGTGTTAGGCTGGACGTGGACAGCAGGAACAAGCCTGGGGGGAGAGGGAGTGCGTACCGCTACAGCCTTGCTAGGAATTGCTGCGAGCATGTACAGCCGTGGTACCCTCTGCGAGCGGATGTTGTACACTGCACACTACACTACGGATACACTACTGCCCAAGGCAAGCAAGATGGGCGGGACGGTCAATGGAGGCGTGACGAGGGAGGGAGGGGAGCAGGAGCCGGGGGGTGGGACAGACAGGGTCCAGCGAAGATACGGCGGGATTGGGTCACCATTTTTCTCCTGCAGGGCCTCGTCCGGGAAGGGCAGGCACCTCCAGCGCGCGACGCGAGTGTGGGTAGTGTGAGATTGGGACGGAGGTTGGCTGAGAAAGGGTGCCGCCGTGGACGGGAGCAGCAAAGTTCGACTTCTTGGCCGCGACCGTTCACAAGAGGCACGCCGGCCGAGATGAAGGGGGATGGATATAACGTACCAACCCGTGCACCGCCATGCCAGCCGAGAAGCGATTGCCCAGACAGACTCGACTCGAACGTATTCAAACCTCGAGGTTTGCGCTGTGAGAATCGGGACAAGAGCGGCTGCATTACCCACTAACGGGGCCTAGACGTGTCTACCTGACCTCATACCTGATAACCCCCATCGAACCGTCGCCAGAAGTTGCATCATTAATCAGCCCTTTCCAATAAGGGTCCGTCCGGCTGCCTCTGTCAACATGTGCGCCGCTTTCCCACCGGCACAACCCACCAAAGGTACAGCCTACAGCCACGGTACTTGACTTGCCTTAGCACCCAGCAGCCTCCCCCCCCTTCCACGCACGGCTGAAGCCCAAGGTGCTAAAGCAAGGCACCGTGGTAGTTAAAAGCTCGGGGCAGGGAAAGACTGCTGGGAAGAACCCCCGAGCCAGCTTGAGGCGGCAGCGTTATGCCTCGATACAGCATTTCAACGCCGATTTACCTGCATGAGGCCGGCCTCTGGGTTAGCTTGGCCAGGGCAATCGGTTAGCTCATCCACGAAGAAGATGCCGCTTAGGAACGGCAATATGTCAAGGTGTGGAACGTTTCTTCGCAGGCCTTCCAGAGCTTCTAGGGCACCTCTTTTACGCTGCCGCTGCCCCTGCCGCTGCTCTGGGCGCCTTGCTTAAATCGTGGAATATCCGCCATGTCCGCAGAACCAAAAGTGTGTCCTTTGTCAAGTGCTGCCACATGTCTTCTGCAGGGTGGGCGCAATGCCTTGACGTTTATCCTATCACCTACCGCGCTTTCCTACGGTCATCAGCTACTTCAACTGGCTTGTTGCTTTCTTTTCTTCAGAGACCATTCGTCCGTCTGCCAGCTACACCTGCTCGGGTTCCGACGATCCTTCATCCATCCTCCCTCCCTCGGATTGTCTTACCATGGGTGTTGTCTGCTCGATTGCAATCTAGACCTTCAGGCTGTTCCCACACTGACCAACTTTTCGTCCAAAACCCCCCCGTGTCCACGTCATGAAGGTCCGGCACGAGCCCCCGGGCGTCAGCAAACACACATTTCAGCCCGAAGACCCCGGGTTGCTGGCCACTTGACTGCGAACGACTTGACAGATACACACCACCGCCGCCAGCCGCACTCGCTCCTCATATCGAACAGCTTCTAGACCGAAGAGACCGGCCACGGGGTTGTGGATCTAACTACCGCCGTACAATACCCGTGAGCACCAACACGAGCTACCCCTCATTACCTAGCGCCTCCCTGTACCTCCTTCACGATGCGAGAGCGCTGCCCCCTGCATTGCAAGTTTGGTGTTGTGTCTGGCACTTCTAGTCACCAAGAGGTTGTGATCAGCGTCTTCCTCCGTCTCCCTCCGTCCCCCTCCGGCTTTTTCTCATCATCTCAGCCGGCTTGGCTCCTCTGCGCGCTTGCAAGTGTCATCTTGCTGGCGTTTGAACCTCACTTGCTCCTACCTTGAGCAGCGACCACCCGCTAGTAACTGGGTTATAGTAAGCAGGGCGGCGACTTTATGTCCTTCTGCGATGCTCTCATGCCATAGTATTCTAAGGGAGGTGGTGTGGTCTCAACTCAGAGCGAGGATGACACTTTCCGATGTCATAGCAGCCGGGTGAGTAAATTGATTTTGCACCCGGCACTCTCGGTATCTAGTCCGCATCTACCCCTTTCCAGCCCCAGACCTCACTTACACCCATGACCTCGCCTACTTAGCTTGTCTGTGCCCAAACGAGAGCGAATATGATATTCAATAGTCTACATCCAGTGTCTCGATACGTTCGAGCCCACCATTGAGTGGCACGATCTGACCATGGCGTGTTGCGGCAAATGCCATTCACTGCCACGGAAATTTACGACAAAATATGCTCACCACTCCACACCGATAGGAGGGCCCAAATAAGGCAGGAGGGATGAAGCCAGAACCAAACCCGGCGACCCGAAGCTGGTAGGAGAGATGGGAGAAGCAAAAAGGAAAGTAACGAGGTGGGGAGAGGACGGAATGCAGGGTCCATACCCGTTCAACATCTTTGACGATCTGTTCCTGATTCAAGCCTCTTAGCCATGCTCAGAAGCCATTGGATGCCACTCGCGCTGGCCGGGTGGCAGGGGCCACGGTGAACAACCGTCCCACACCGCTGCAGAATCATCTCAGAACAGCCTGGCGACAGAGGCTAGATTTACTCGGCAGCGGTTGATACCCCACTCCCCACTGCTTTTCAGCAAAGAAAAAGGATTTTCTTAGCCAAAAGGCTGGGTTTGGAGGTGCTGTCCACCGTCCTCCGTGTTATGGAGTTTCCGTCAAGGTGGTTAATGGTGAGGTGGGGCGGGGCAGCTGCATATGCACTCTGGGGGGGCTGGAGTTGGTGCCTTCCCACACGTCATACCGCACATGGACGTCATCGGTGGGTTGCACTGCAAGGTCTACAAGGACCAGGGTGTATCGAATGCCAGCCGTCTCCGTTTTTGTTATCAACCGTCCGCGACGACAGTCTCAACAACCATCAGCCCGACTTGACTTCACACCTTCACGGCTATCTAATCGACTGACTGCAGTAGCCTGGAAACAAGCGGCCACGACCCAGTGTAGAGACGGTGCGCTATTATCGGAGCTCTCTTTTTGGGATGCACTTGACGCTGGAGCCATGTAGCGTTGAGGCTCTGCTGCTACTACCAGCAGCCGAGCGTTGCGCCTGGCGGAAGACGACAAAATCCGGCCGCACGGGACCGTAACGCCAGTAGACTTATCCGTGTTTTACGGAAGCCCACTCCCTTGACGGTCGTGTGCAGTTGTCCGGAAATCGGCATGCTACTAACTGAGAACTTCCATCCCCACGAGTCCTGTCGGACCCACCATCACCGGACCCATGATTTCTGTCGCTCACTCGCACTGATGGCTCTCACCAAGCCAACTCGCATTGCATCTCACATTCTAGGCCCTGTAGAACTTCGGTGAACCAAGTGATCAACAAGCAAATCTGCGCAACTCGCCTGATGATTGGATCGGCTGGACCTTTGATGTCACGCATGCGCCAAGCCTATGGAGCGAACGGCGAGCCAGCAGACGGAGGCGCTGACCTGAACTGACAGAGCCTTTTGACTCCTCCGCCCAAAACTTCGATCGTCGCATGAGTGGAGGGTTGTTGGGTATCGCACAACCAATGGTCAATGTACGGTGACATCTTCCCGTGCTTCTGGAGCTCCTCTCCGCTGCCATACATACAGGTTCACGAGGGCTGTTCGGTCCACGAGCTTTGACCCTCACGACAATGTAGGCACACTGCTGATGTAGACCGAGAAGAACCAGACTACGTCGATACTCACGGGCGTATGTATTGGTTATGTGCGTTGGAGGTGCTTAGGTAGAGGGCTCGCAGTGACAGCAGACCTGCAGGTTTGGCTTCAAGCTTCAAGCTTCAAGCCTTGGGAAACTCTGTCTCGGTCAAACATCGATTCGGGGATACTAAATGACACGCCGGACGGACGACCGAACGGGAGTCGATTGCTTACAACCTTACACGTTCCTCCACTGTACAATCGAAGTCATGGTCCACATTTCGGTCGGCATCCGTCCGAGTGACAAGGATTAGCTACAGTGATATTTTTTTCTTTCCACATGGCCCAAAATAACATTGGCATACTGCCCATCAAACTTCTGGGCCATCAGACGGGATGAATGTATGGCGGAAAGGGTTATCCAAGAAAATAGGCCGCAATGGCGGCGGTCAGCGGATTGAGAGTGAAATTGGTACGTCCTCGCGGTACAGGACACACTCGCGCTCACCGTCTCATCCCGCGAGCCAATATGCACAGACAACACGAGGTTCCCGCCGGTGCTGCATGCAAGTGCGAGGTGACACTCCCAAAACCTGTTTTTGGCCCTATTATGCGGCCAGTAGTCTCCTCACGCCGGCTTGGCCGGCCGCCATCGCCCTTGGGGTGGGCGGCTTCGAGACGATAGTTCAGATGGTGCCCTCGCCCTTCCGTTGGTCGCATCAGTTGGACGCGCCGTCTTATTGGTCCAGGCCCTTTTCCCCTTAGCCCTTCTAGACGCCCGGGCGAAAAGCCAATGCTTTTGGTTGATGGAAGGAATCGACGGCCATTTCCAGTGGGGTTATTGACATGGCCGGAACCGGGATCACCACCACCGGTCCGGGGGGCGTCTCGGTGCAAGCGGTCACGTGTTGCATGGGTTGCTTTTCTTGCGGGGTTCGTACGTTGATGATTTTGTGGCCTATCATTGACTGCCGGATCCGAAAGGCAGCTACTGGGCAGCCGAGGGTTTTGGTTTCATTGTTTGTATTTAAATTGCTTGTATATTTATTTTCCATTCCTTTTCAGAGTATCATGTTGCGATCCAATGAAGCTGTTGCACCGGCCCTGGTCCGTCCCGCAGTGTTTAATCCTCGTAAAAACCGCAATACTCCGTGCTTGCGGTACGGTTTGTATGCCAAACCAGGGAGGATGGAGCTGCCATCCGATTTCTAGACAGGTGGAGAGCATCTGCATCGGATAGAAGGGGGTTTGCATCGGGCGCCGAATCGCGGACAGAGACGCTCCTCGAGAACAGCAGCTTCGCAGGATCCGGCAAAAAAAAAAAAGGAAAAAAAAAAAGGGACGTGGGGCCCGGCGAGCAAACAAACATACCCTGCAGATTTGGCTGCCGGGGGTCTCGAATAGTCTAACGGTGAAGCTTTCGGTTTCGCTAGGGCTGCGATGATACCCACATCACCGTTCTGAGGAGTCAAGGGGCGCGCGAGCGAACCTCGCCGTCTTGGCGGGTGGTGCAGCCTCTTCTTTGGTGGGAACAAAAATCTTGTCTTGTCTAATCCATTCACAGCAGGACCTTGGTGGCCACGCTGAGCAGCCATGCTGCATCCTGCCAGCCACCCTCGTCGGCCTTTGGGGGCGGGATCCGTTCTTCTGGGGCGCCGGCAACGCCCTCAAATTGCCGGGCTGACCACGACGAGCGGAGTCCATGCGCCTCTTCGTCAGCCTCACCCTCGAACTCCCCGTCTGCATCGTCGTCCGACTCATCCTCGTTTTCCTCCACTGCGAACAGCGGCCACCCCAGGATGTTCCCAACCCAAGAGGCCGCCCCGGCCCTCTCGCCCTTGACCAGCCTCCTGACGGCGGCCTCGTCGTCTTGAGTCGTGTCAAACTCTAGGGACTCGAGCTGCTCGTCGAGATTGACGAAGTCGGGACCGGCAATGTAGTCCTCGCTGTCATGGTTGCGAGGGAAGTATCCCTCGTCCGAGTGGCGATCCATGGGCGTCAAAATCTGGCTTCGGGTGCCGACTCTACTAGCTGACCGACTACCAGGACGACTCGGCCTGGCCGAATGGGTATACGCGCCGTCTACATCGGCGAGACTCCCGCGCCGGCTGCTCCGGCGGCTGGCGAGCTCCCGCTCCCGAGCCAATTCCCTCTCGAACGCCTCCTCCTCCGCGTCCCGCACGCCCGTCAAGCTCGTCGAGCTCTGCCTCGATACTAGCCACGCCTGGCCCTTGAACTCGCGGTTCTCATTCGTGATGAGCGCCCCGGTCCTCAGAAGCCAATCGCTGTCGTTCTGGTCCCTGGCCAGGAAGTCGTCCTTCTCCTTCCTACGCCGCACCGTCGGCGACGTGGTGCCGGAGACGGACTTTCGGTTGTTTGCTTTGCGATCGCTGGCGCCGGGCGTCAGGTGGGTGGCCGACTTGCTCTTGGGGATGTCGGCGTGCGGCACCGAGGAGCGGCGGGCGTTGGAGTTGGACCTGGCGGGAGAGCGAGAGAGCAGGCCTGGTGTGGTGGGAGCCGACTTGCCCTGCAGGTAGGAGGTGCTGTGGTGCGGCGAGGTCAGGTGTTCGGGGAGGGCATCGTCGTCTTGTAGGGGCATCCTCGAGGTGAAGGGCGCTAGGGAGAGGTGGTTCAGGTTTGTGCTGGAGCGGTTCTTCCGACGCGCCTGGTTCGCGTACTGCTTGTAAGCCTCTTCCATGGTGACTCCTTTTTTTTTCGCTTTCGTCTGTCTTCCTCTCCTATCAAGCTCGTGGTCTGGCAGGAGTAGACAGGGGCAATTGGTAAGCGAGAAGCAAAGTAGCAGATGAGCTAGGGTGTTCAATGAGTATGGTTCTACAGGCGGGATGGAGGGGAGGCAAGTTCGGGTGGTTTCGCTTTGGTCTTTATGAAGGAAAAGGGTTGGGAAGCACAGGAAGCTTGTTGAGGAGGGCGGAGAGGACGGCAAAGCGGCCATTGACGGGCGGCGGCAGGGAGCAATGGAATGCAACACCGCAAAGCATATGCGCTAATGGCAAAATCCGGGGCAGCAGACTTTGGCTACCGAGGGATCGGCTTGTCTGTGATTTGCTGATCTGGCCTTGCGGGGGTGTTGGGCGGTGATTGGATGCATGATTACGTAGGTACCTCCTCGGTAAGGTACATGAGGACGCTCGGGTAATGCTATGCGGCGGGAGGTACCGGGATATCATGCAACCTCTCTTGGGGGGGCGCTGAAGCCTCTTCTAGGCCCTTAACCCCTCCCCTCTGGATTGCATGCGCTGAGGTTACGGGCTGGAATGAGCTGACTCTTGCACGAGGTTGCGAGACCTGCTTCATGCGAGAAGCATTTGCGTCGCGTGAGCTCAGGGAACCGCTCAATGGCATGTTCTTTCTGTGTTACACACGGACTAGCCTGAGCAAGATGCCCGATATGACTTGTGAGGTTTGAGGTACACGCCTGCTCCAGCTCGAGGTGCTTGGGAGTCGGAATTGGCCGTTACGATATGCTCCGTTCGATGACTGAAGGTGAATTATTAGGTCTACTAGCCAAGTTAAAAAGCATGCCAGAGGCGACTATCAACTGAACCAAGTGAAAGTGTGGCTTGCACGGACTGTCCCCCCCGCTCCTGAATTTCACAGACGTCCGTCGCCCGCGAGGCGGCCCCGGGGGAGGTGAGAGAGGAGGGAAGAGGGGGGAGGCAGGACTTGGGCCCCGCCAAGGTACAAAAGTACATGCCTGACGGCGCGTGGACTATGTAGGGTACTTTCTTAGTCGTCCCGCCTTTGGGCGGCGCATTGAGATTTTCAGCGAAGAAAAAAAAGAAAAAAAAAGGGCAGTGACGAAGATAGAGCCTACTGAAGATTACGACTCACAACTTTCTCGCGACCGAAACGGCCCCATGAACCCCCGAGCATAAACCCCTCGGCGCAACCACCAGAATTTTATGCTTGGGAGCTTGCACGCCTGGTATCTGAGCACCCGAGAGTCAAGATGCGGAACCTGCGCAACATTCGATTCAGCGCTTGGGAGCAGCAGCAACAGGGCGAGGCAGGCGTCACCGTCACTTCGGCGTGCTGCTGGGACCCCGCCAAAGACGAGCTTCTCTGCACGACTGGCCCGACGGAAGCGAAAGCCACCATTGAGCTGGTGAGGCTGTCGGACCACCACCAGCAACAGCAAATGTGTGGCGCCATTTTTCTTATACTCCCGCCGTTTCTGATTGCATCCCTGTTTCGTTGCGCTACTTTTCGAGCCCTTTCCTATTATTCCCATGTATTGGTTTCCCTGTTCTGTATTTTGACTAGTTCGAGTCTTCCACCCCCTTTCCTTGGTTTCGACGTCGTTTTGTGATTTTGTGTAGTGGTGGCGTGGCTTGTATGTGGCGGTCTTGAACGAGACTGGGGGACTTGAAGGGATTACTAACATGGATCTCGCGGTAGTAAATCACACATCATCACGAGCTGGGATGCGCCGAGCCCCAGCCCGGACCTGCCCGCGGACAGGGTAGTCAGCCTTCACCACTTCAGTGACACACTCACTACTTGTGTCATCCTCGAGGGCGGAGACATCGTCACCGTGCAAGAGGATGACGGCTTTGGCGGCAACTCCCAGGATGGGGAGGTCCAGATCGAGATCGTGGGGTCCATCGACGCCGGCATCGCCGCGGCGCGGTGGTCGCCCGACGAGGAACTACTTGTTATTGTGACCAAGGAAGGGAATGCCGTCTTCATGGGCCGGACGTTCGATCCCATCGCCGACGTGGCCATGACCGCGGATGACCTGAAGCTCTCCAAGCATGTCTCTGTCGGATGGGGAAAGAAGGAGACGCAGTTCCAGGGGAAGGGAGCGAAGGCGCTGCGGGACCCTACGATTCCCGAAAAGGTCGATGAGGGTATTCCGAGTGTAAACGAGGATGGCAGCGCGGCGATCAGCTGGAGGGGCGACGGCGCGTATGTTGCCATCAACTCTGTGGCTGGCGGCGCGAGGAGGGTCGTGAGGGTGTATTCCCGTGAGGGTGTCCTCGACAGCGTGAGCGAGCCTGTCGATCACCTCGAGGGAGGTCTGAGCTGGAGACCCTCTGGAAACCTCATTGCTGGAATTCAGCGGCTCGAGGACAGGACAGATGTCGTCTTCTTTGAGAGGAACGGACTGCGGCATGGGCAATTTACGTTGCGCTGCGCCGACGGGCCCCTGAGCGCACACGAGAAGATCCGGCTTGAGTGGAACTCTGACTCGACGGTTTTGGCTGTTGTTCTGAGTGATAGGATACAGCTGTGGACTACGGGCAACTATCACTGGTATCTCAAGCAGGAGGTGTCGTTGACGTCCGACTTTGCAGGGTTGGCATGGCATCCTGAGAAGCCGCTGCGTTTCGTCGCCGCTACGTCAGGTTGGTTTGCCCCTTTTGGTAGTTAGTTTGTGTTGTACTGACCGAAGCGCAGACGTTGTGAATGTGGCTGAATACATCTTCACCGTCGCACGTGGCTCGCTCAGCCCCCCCAATGACCATGGAGCCGTTGCGGTTATTGACGGCCAGACCGTCAAGTTGACGCCTATCAGGACGGCGAACGTGCCGCCTCCCATGGCCCTCTTCGAGATCGAGTTTGCTAGTTGTGTGACTGACGTTGTGTTTGACCCGAGCAACTCGTTCATGGCCGTGTTGCACCGCAAGGGGCTTGACGTGTACGAGTGGCAGACGAAGGGAGCGCGGTCAACAAAGCCCAAGGAGCTGGCAAAGATTGAGTTTGAAGCCGATGTTTCTACCAAAGTTCCTCTGCAAGTCGCATTCTCAGGGCGGACTGAGTGCCAAGTCCTTGTTTCTAACGGGGGCTTGAAGCTTGAGACCTACGACGTTGAGGCGTCCGCTCTTAGCGCTTCAGGATCCATCCAACTCAGACCGTCGGAGACGATATCGTCAATTTTCAGTTATGAGGGTGATTCAGGGGTCGAAGCTTGGGGTCAGGACCGCTCGGGCAAGCTGTACAAGCTGTCAGGAAAGCAAACTCCAGAGGTGCTGAGTACTCAGCTGTCAACACAGCTCCCGTGGTGCGAAGTTCGGAACATCAACGGAAGGAGTGTTGGCATTGGAATGACCAGGAACGGTCACCTCTATGCCAACTCTAGACAGCTGGCGAAGAACTGCACGTCCTTTGTCGTTACCCCTGCGCATATCATTTTCACGACCAACAACCACTTCCTCAAGTTTGTGCACCTGGTAGACCCGGAAGGTGAGTCGTCCACATCCCCACCACCGTATCTAGAGATGCTAACCAGTTTTTTCAGAGATGGAAGTCCCTGGCGATGACCCCGAGATCGACGAGAGATGCCGAAGCATCGAACGTGGTGCGCGTCTCGTGACGGCGATACCGACTAACATGAACTTGGTCCTGCAGATGCCGAGAGGTAATCTCGAGACCATCTTCCCTCGAGCCATGGTCGTTGCAGGCATCAGACAGCTCGTCGACGAGAAGAACTACGGCAGGGCGTTTGCCTTCTGCCGCACGCAGAGAGTCGACATGAACATTCTCTACGATCACCAACCGAGCCAATTTCTCTCCAACGTGGGCATCTTCCTCGACCAGCTCAGGGATGTTTCCTACATTGATCTGTTCCTCTCATCTCTCAGGTAAGCCCATGCGTGTTCATGACTCGTCTTCTGACAGTAGGTGAAAGCTGACTTTCATCAGGGACGAGGACGTTTCTCAGACCATGTACAAGGACACAAAGCGTTCGGCTAGATCAACCGTCGAGCCATCAGCAGAGACCCCCGAAGCACCCGCGGACCAATCTAACAAGTCCAAGGTCAACAAGATCTGCGACGCCATCCTCAAGAGCCTACAGAGCAAGAAGAGCACGAACCTGCAGAACATCATCACCGCCCACGTCTGCAAGGTTCCGCCAGCCCTCGACGACGGCTTGACCCTCGTCGCCGAGCTGATGCAGGAAGACGAGAAGGTCGCCGAACGCGCCGTGGAGCACATCTGCTTCCTCGTCGACGTCAACCGCCTATACGACAACGCGCTGGGATTGTACAACCTCGACCTCGCCCTACTCGTTGCGCAGCAGTCGCAGCGTGACCCGAGAGAGTACCTCCCCTTCATCCAGAACCTCCACAACCTGCCGGACCTGCGCCGCAAGTTCGAAATCGACGACCACCTCGACCGCAGGACTAAGGCGCTTTCCCACCTCAAGGCCCTCGACGCCTTCGACGAGCTGGCGAAGTACACCACCAAGCACGCTCTCTACCAAGATGCCCTAGGCCTGTACAGGTACGACCAGGCGCGCCACCAGGCCCTCACGGGTCTGTATGCGAGCTACCTTGAATCCAACTCCAAACACCGCGATGCTGGCCTCGCATACGAGACGCTTGAAAACTTCGCCAAGGCTACCAGCTGCTACCGCGCGGCCGGCGTCACCTGCTGGCGCGAGTGTCTCTTCGCCGCACAGCAGCAATCACCCCCACCCTCGGAGGAAGCGCTTGCAGAGCTTGCCTCGAACCTGGCAGACGCCCTCTGGGAAGGAAAGGAATACGCCGCTGCGGCGACGATCCACGTCGACTACCTCGCGTCCCTGGAAACGGCAATCAAGTGCCTCTGCAAGGGCTACCACTTCGCCGAGGCCCTTCGCCTCATCGCCCGCGAGCGCCGCGCGGACCTGCTCCCGACCACGTTCGACGCCGGCCTCGTCGAGGCGCTGAGCAGCAGCACCGAATTCCTCGCGGACTGCAAAGCGCAGCTCCTGTCACAGCTGCCCCGCGTCGCCGAGCTGCGCCGCAAGGCCGCCGAGGACCCGCTCGCATTCTATGAAGGCGAGCGGCCCGGCGGCGCGGGCGACATCCCCGATGACGTCTCCGTCGCGGCTTCCTCCCGCATCAGCACATCTGCGAGCTTGTTCACGCGGTATACGGGCAAAGACGGCAGCGTCGGGACCGTGGGCACGGGTGTCTCGCGTGCGACATCCAAGAACCGGAAGCGCGAGGAGAAGAAGCGCGCGAGGGGCCGCAAGGGAACGGTCTACGAGGAGGAGTACCTTGTCAACAGCGTCCGCAGGCTCGTCGAGCGCGTCGAGGGCGGCGCCAAGGACGAGGTCGGGCGGCTCGTGTTCGCGCTTGTAAGGAGAGGCATGACGGAGCGCGCGCGTGCCGTGGAGGTTCTCATGGACGAGGTCGTCGAGGGGTGCAAGGTGGCGGTCCGTGAGGTGTTCACCGCCAAGGAGGAGGCACAGGAGGCCGTCGTTGGTCCCGACGGGGAGACGTGGAACCCGTCTGGTGCGGACGCCGTGTTGCAGGAGCATCTGGATGCGAGGACCAAGAAGTTGGAGCCGCCTGTTCTCGGGGCGTTCCAGAAGCTGACGCTGTTGGGATCATAGAGTCGGCGTAGACACATAGACACATACGGTGTTGTTTAAGCATGAAAGGGCAAACAGGGGGGTTTCAAAAAAATAGAACAAGATAAAAGAGAATATAGACTGGTTGTTTGACGAGTCTTTTTTTGTGTTTGACTAAAAGTACAATATTGCACATTTGAGATTCTACTAATGGTGTTCATACATGCTATATCTCACCCGCGCGCCCATCTCTTTTTTCGGATTTCATACAACCTCAACATCCACGCCCGCCGCAAGCTCTCCTCATTGAGGCGGGGGACTACTCTCCTTGCTTGCTTCCGCTGACAACGCAGCACCCTCAAGGATGTTCGGTGTAGGCGCAGACGACGCGGCAGAACCCCCAACAGCAGCCCTGTTCCTCGCGATAAGCTCTCCGATCTTCGCCATCATATCAGCCGTCAACTCGGGCTCGCCGCGCGCGCGGCGGGCCTCACGCTGCTGGCGGTTGAGCTCCTGTAGCGGTGTACGCATGGACGCGAGGGCGTCTGATGAAGCCTTCTTGAGGGCCTTCTTCTCGGCCTCCTCGGCCTCCTTGCGGAGGATGTAGTCGTCCTCGTGACGGGTACGGAAGCGCGAGTACTTGTTACGCAGCTCGTCAATGACGGACTCGGGCATGGGCGGGTGCAGAAGCGTGGGGACGAAGGTCGCCTCCTCGACGTTCGTACGCAGAGTGTCTCCCGGCTGGTCCTCGCGGGCCGGGAGATCGCGCTCGGGCCAGGGGATGGCGATGTTGGCGCCGGGGATGTAGCGGGTCCAGGAGCGCCAGCCGGTGTGACGGGACCATTTGACGGGGCCGCGGGCAAGTTGGCGAACTACGACATCGCGGGCGACACCGGTCGCAGGGTCTACGATGGGGTGGACGAGGCGAATGGCTGAGATGGGGATGTTCATGGCGGCGTTTTGTGTTGGGGGGGCGTCGAGGACGGATTGGAAAGTATCGGGAACGTGGACGGTGACCTAGAGGATGGGAAGCGGTTAGTTTCAAGCTTGCTATTTTGTTGCCGTTCCTTCTGGGCATAAAAGCAGAGCTCTCAGCAGCGTACCTTGGCGATGTTCTCCAGCTGTACGGTGCCATACTCTGGGTTAATGCTCGCGATCCTGTCGATCTTGCCCTTATCAGGGCCCTCGAGGAGGACTACGCGATCCTTGACGGCGATGTTGAGGTACTGGCAGCCGCCTGCCCAGGCGCAGCGTGCCTCAATCTCCTCGGGCTTGAGGGGCGTTGAGCGACCCTGGCGGTTGGTCTCGAGAGCGCCGTAGGTGTCGAAGATGTCGCGGCGCGGGGCCATGGGGCCCAGACCCCATTTCTCGGAGCGGGAGATACGGGCGGCCTTGACATCATTGTTGAGCTCCGTGAGCTGCTGGCGCTGTTCTCTGAAGCGCTGGGCCTTCTCCTGGCCGTTTTCCACGCGGGAGCGCTTCTTGAGGCGGCGGGCAACCTGCTTCTCGGCCTGGGCCGTGCGTTTGATGAGTTTCTGCATCGTTGGCAGATGGCTAGCCGCCAATTGGGGGTGGAATCGGTCCCTTTCGAGTTGGGGGGGTTAATCGCTAGAGATTATCGACTTTCGTGGAGTTCGGCAACGGGGTCGGAGGTAGGCGTCGGCAGAACTGGAGCCGCGGTGGTCTGTCGACGACGTCCTTGAATTCGTGATTTGGAAATTTCAGACGGGTCGGGAGCTTCCACGATCCCTGCAGCTACGGCCAGGCCAGGGGTGTATGCTACGGAAAATCATAGAGGCCGAGCCGCCGCGATCGATCCACTTTTGTCACCGTCCCATTTTCTTGGTGCCAGGCACGCCAGGATGGACTGATGGATGAATGCACGCCCCCACATCCCCCGGCCAAGGGGAGATGGCGGTAAGTATCCGCCGGGATACTTGGCTGACATTTACAGACACAGCGCATGCTCACGTCGATGCTTGCTCCGATGGCGAAATCTAACCGGGCGCTGGATGCTGGCAAAAAAGACGACGTGGAAGTTGGAAACTACCATTGCTGCAATCTCCCGTCGCTGAGGAGCCGCATAAGAATGTTGGCCATTGTCCAAGGCTATCCAAGGCTGACGGGGCCATTATGCAGGATCTACGATGATCCCTCGTGCGCCATGTCCGAGAATAGCCATGGGAAAGGGGAGAAGTGGATGGCGACTCGGAGATGGGGGGATGAATGGATATACGCTCCGTTAGTCGTTGCCGATGACTCCTGGTGATGGCTTCCATGCATTGTTCAAGGAGACTATAACCTCGGTATGCGTCGGGCCAGTATTGCTCTCTGAGCATTCAACACCAATTGTGTTAGAGAACATGGTGCCTCGGACAGTGTACGCCGATCAAGGGTGCGAAGGAAGGTGCCGTTGTGCCCCTATCCCAGTTATTGGAAATTGAATAGGGTTTCCAGGTGTGGCTGGCGACCGAGACATTTGCACACCCTTTTGGAATCTCTTCAACGAGGTACGTATGGCTCTTTCCTTCAAAAATGCCCGTATGATTGTTGTCGAATGATGGAAGCTGTTAGCGCAGGCGTTGAAACTCAAAGTCGCGGTCAATGGCTTGTCACGTCAATTGGAGACGCGCAGCGGTCCATCATCCGAGTCTCCAGTTCCGGCGCACAGAGCCAAGAAGTAGGTAGCTATGTAGTGACAGGGGTTGAGTCCTAGATCCAGGACTTTGCTACCGCAGTGCGCGGCGCAAGCATCGTCCAGCAAGGCGTCATCCCGGGGTACTAGACCACCGTCGGCGTTTTGCAACATTTGATACGGTCCTGATGACCATCTAGTCCTCCTCCACGTACCTCTCCATGTGGGCGCATATGCACGAATGGCTGGGGAGCGTGGAGGGATAGCTTGGAGCTTGTGCAAGCTAAGGCTTTCCAGATCCAGCAACCACCATAGGATTGCGCAGGGCAGCGTATCGGTATTGAGTGTGTGTCGCGTTGGTAGCCCCTAGCAGCCTTGACCGCAAGAGTCTTGAATCATGGAAATAGAAGCATGACCATGGCTGGATCTAGGACGTCCTGGTGTTGCGGCAGACGAGTGCGTCCGTGGCTTCGCCTCGCAGCGGAGGATGTGAGATCAGGCTAGTGAAGATGTACCAAGTCACAGCTGGTTTAGTTTGACTCCCTCAGGAATCAGCACCAGTTCCCGGGCTGAGGCTGCGGCTGCTGTTAGGCAGGCTGTCGCTGTCACTGGCGACAGTAGTCCTGCGGCGGATGCGTGGATGATAATCTGACTGAGCCACTCTACCACTGTGCAACTGGTTTCAGCCCAAGCTTGGACCCTGGAGGCAACGCTCATGGTCGGTTCCTCGACATGGACTTTTTGGTTTATGCTTCCCCCAAGAGACCTCGCAAAACATCAGCGTAAAAGGGGTCGATGTCAAAGGCATAGGACGACAGAGGGCCTGGCATCATGATCCCTGGCCAGATAATACAGGACTTCTGCGTGTCTCGTATGCCGCGGCCGCCGCCGCCACCTGTTACTACCGCGTATCTGCCTGTGCCTGTGCCTAGATTTATGCCTGTCGAAATGTCATGTCCTTTCATATTCTCAAGGAATAGGACAGGCAGGGCTGCCTGCGGCGGAAGAAGACGCATGGTGCTACATGTTATCCATGGACGAAGTAAGAACAAAAATATACGTACATTGGAGAATACCCGAGACCAACGTCAGCTCGGCATTTAAAGATGCTTTGTTCGTCACCCATTCCCTTCATCGCGAAGGTCCGACTACCACACACATTGTCACTGCAGATCAATCAGTACCGGCGTAGCTTCCCTGCCTTATCGCATCACTCCCACATCTGCCATCATCCTCTCACCTTCTTTGCCTGATCCTGCTTGCCAACTCTACCGACCGGTTTGGCTGAAGCGCCATTACCTGCCCTTCTCCCGCCGACGCCTACAGTTCCTGTGGCAAGTCAGCACTGTTGGCCCATCCTCCGGCCCTGCCTTCCACACCTCGCTGTGCAGCAGAAACAGGCCCGTCATAGTGCATATCCGCTGTTGTTCAGTGGGCGAGATTCTCACAAGGTCAGCAAGACAGGGGGACTCTAGTGGAAGTTGCCACCCAATTGAGAGGTGAGTGAGCGAGAACCCACCTCCCCTCCCCCCCCAGAAGCCACCCCGCCCCCTGTATCCGTAACGGCCCCTTCCATCCAACTCGCAATTCCATTCGCCTTGTTTGGCTGCCTCAGGACAACGCTCCCTACCTTAATAATAAGGACGCAACGCGCACTCACCTGCCAACCGGGGCAACGCAAGTACCGAACGCGTGGTGTTTACAGCCAAAAGATACTTGATCATCAAAACTTACCTGGGAAAGAGAAAGGGAAAGAAAAAAAAACAAGGACGCGGCATCTAGCCTGGCTCCCTCAATCACATTCACTGGCTGGTCGGACAGCCCCCGTCTCGTCTCTCTCCAGTCCAGTCATCGGTCAAGCCAGACGGGTCAACAAGTGAATCCATCCAGTCCCATCCCGTCACCGTTACCGTCGCTCTCTCGTTCAGCTGGCAAGCACACACCACTAACCAGACACACACAGCCCCAGGTGCCTGATTTAAGATACCTTACCAGGGAGTACGCTATCAGCACAACAACACCTCCGGGCTCCGCCATCTCTTCTCACCTCACCTCGCAATCAAAGGTACCTACGCCAAACGCCAACCAGTCCATTGCTCTCGGTTTCCCAGTCTCTCTCTCCCCCTCCCTCCTTCCCTCTGCCTCTCTTGCTCTCTCTCGTTCTCGTCCTCTTTCTCTTCATAACCGGCCAGCCAGCAGCCAGCCGGTCTCAAAAAAAAAGTAGACGGGAGAAGTCAAAAGTCCCTAAAAAAGCCCAGACCATCTGTCTGTCCTGCACCTATCTGCACCTGCAACCTGCACCTTTCCAAGGTACCCTACCTACGGATACCCTACCTTGCCTGCCTTACCTCCCCTACCTTAGTCACTTACCTAGGCCTGTCTGCGCCTACGCCTGCGCCCTGCACCCTGTCCTGCTCCCCCCAAATCTTTGTCTCTTGTGTTGCTGCCAGGTCTCGCTCTCGCTGGTTCCCTTCTTTTCCCTCCCGCTCTTCTGACACCCCCCGCCCCAACACAATCTGCCCTGCTGTTGCTTGCACGTCGTCGTCAAGTGAACTCCACCTACTACCACCTTACCTTACTTCTACCCATCCCATTCTCTTCCACCTTCAGACTCCCCCTTCCGACGCAGCTCTTTCTTCTCCATCTTCTCCGCCAACAAGCTCAACCTCACCAACCGTCCACAACTCAATCCGCCCTCCGTCGCTCACTCTCTCTCACATTACAGACACCATGGCTGAGATCCGCCGAAAGCTCGTCATCGTCGGCGACGGTGCCTGCGGTAAAACCTGCTTGTTGATGTGAGTATCTGCCTCTCCCTCTCCCTACCCCTTCGATTGCCCCCAGCGAGTACCAATCTTGCATCGTCGCATCGACGAAAAAATATACACACAATGCTATCTCGCATCGTTCAAAACTTCATCACGCTGACCTGTCATCAGCGTCTTCTCCAAGGGCACATTCCCTGAGGTAAGATTACCTTTTTCTCACACGCCGACGCGGCCTGCCGCCTCCTGTTTCCCCGACACGAAGCCAGGCTGAGATGCATCAATCCATCAACAATCCAGCCCTCCGATGCCGATGCCACACCCACCTTTCATGAATCCGTCTCCGATCCACGAATATTCTGACAACTAATCCAGGTCTACGTCCCCACCGTCTTCGAGAACTACGTCGCCGATGTCGAGGTTGATGGCAAGCACGTCGAGCTGGCCCTTTGGGATACGGCTGGCCAGGAGGATTACGACCGTCTCCGTCCCCTTTCCTACCCCGACTCCCACGTCATCCTGATCTGCTTCGCTGTCGACTCCCCCGACTCCCTGGACAACGTTCAGGAGAAGGTACGTTCTTTTTCTTCCCCGGCACCACCACTGGCCGCGTCTGATAAGCCAACTTTCGCTAACACGTGCTCTTCTTCCCATAGTGGATCTCCGAGGTCCTGCATTTCTGCCAGGGTCTGCCCATCATTCTTGTCGGCTGCAAGAAGGATCTCCGCTACGACGCCAAGACGATTGAAGAGCTGCGTAAGACCAGCCAGAAGCCCGTCTCCCCTGAAGAGGTAAGCTTATCTTCATCTGCACACCCGGGTTACCAGCCCGCCTCGGGCATCTGGCGATGCTGGATGCCTGACGGCCTCCCGGTCTCATTTCTTTGTCATTCTACGCATGCTAACAATCCGTCCAGGGTGAGGAGGTCCGCAAGAAGATTGGCGCCTACAAGTACCTCGAGTGCTCCGCCAAGACGAACGAGGGTGTCCGCGAGGTGTTCGAGCACGCTACCCGCGCCGCTCTGCTCTCTCGCAACCGGAGCAGCGGCAAGAAGCACAAGTGCATGGTTCTCTAAATACCCCTCTGGGTGTACTTCCCAACCCCTTTTCTCCCTCTTCGACCACAAACCCCCATTGTAATCATCAAGGTCCCGGTCACCATTGTCTTTTCCCAACTATTCGGATGAGAGAGGGCTTGTGGTGGCGGTCTCGAAGGCGGGGGCAATATCTGCCTGCATAGGTTCTCGGAATTTGGAGTTTTGCTCAACATTGTGTCTTATAACAACCATGGCACCACATTATCGGCGTGTCACCGTGTCTGGTTCTGCGGGGGTCTTTTACTGAATCCATTTCTTTCCCTACCGAACGGTGATTGGGAGAGGCGACAGCTGGCCACGACCCTACAAGAAGCTACGAGGAGGCTGAGTTCAACCACGGTTGTCTCTCTCATGGTCGCGGGGGAGGAAAGGGCTTAGTGGCTGGCGTAACCCGCAGCTGCTGGGTGGCGATGGACAGTGAGTTGTTTGGCGACTTCGGGAACGGCGGAACGGCAACGGTTGATTTTAAAGCTGTGGAAATGGCGTGTCTGGCCGCAGTGTTGCGACGAAGCCCGGCTACATCATAAATCTTTCGTGTTTCTTCTCTTTGGACGCCTCGCAGCTTTAGACGGCGGAGATGGACAAGTGTTGCTTCTGGGCCGCGTTTTCTTCTCTCTTGTCGATTCTCTCAATCCAGGTCTTTGATAACTCAAACTGAATCCTAACGTCCCTTGTACAGTGATGTCTCCACGTTCATTGGAACGACGATCGACTTGACCAGGGCTGATATTGTCCATGGGTCTGGACATTTCGTCACCACCGTCATACTCACGTGTCAAGGATGGCAAAAGACGAGACGAAAAGATGTCCCAACCAGGCACCACTGCTTAAATCGACAATGCCGTGCCGTGATGCTTGAGATGAAGTAACCCAGGCAACACAGATATAGTGTTGGTATTTTTGAAAGCGGGCCGTTATATAGAGTCCCTGGCCCGTTATACCCTATCAATAGGCACATGACAGCAATGATTCTAAAGACGGCCGATTGCACGTTGGCAGGCGAATGGGCATATGGGGTAGCCACGGCTCCAAGGTTGGGCGGTGTCACGTTGATTACGATGCCCCGCCCCATGAGGGAGGGAATGGCCCTGTTCGGCAAAAACAACAGCTTTGGATAGTACATCACGCGATGCTACATCGGGCATGAGGAAACAACATCAAATAATTTTGGGGGGGTGGCTGATTGGTTTTCATTTGCTATCATGCTGATTTCGGGTTGTTGAAGCGAACGGGAGCGCGGTTCCCCTCCCTGCCTCTCCCTCTCCCTCTCCGTCCGGCTAGCTGTCTGGCTAACACGGAATAAAGGTAAACTCGAGATAAGCTAAAGTTACGTTTCAGAACAGTGAATGTTGTTCCCCATCGTCTCCCGTCTGCCCGTGCGTTTGACTAGAGAGGATGGGTAGATAGATGTATGAATCACTTGAAGGAGTGTGAGGGGTTTCTCGTCCAGTCCTCCTTCGCTCTCTCAAATCGTAGATACGATTTCCAACCATAACGTCTCATCTCGACTCCCATCTTTCAGTACAGGTCAGGTGACATGGCGGCGGGCGGTATAGTCAAAGTTGAGAGGTGCTTAGGCGGGGCAGGTCTGTATTGGAGAGGAGGGGCGGACGGTCAGCACGTGTAGTCAGATAGGAATGGAGGGTCGGAGAGGGCCGAAGGCCAGGAAGGTGAGGTCAAGGCAAGAGGAGGGGGGACCCGGGGTGAGTGAGGCTTACAGCTCCGCAGGACGAGCAGGTCTTGCCGGTCTGGCTGGCGGCGCCGCACTTGGGGCAGGAAGAGTCGTGGGTGTTGATGAGGGGCTGCATGGTTGCGGTTGTTGAAGTTGGGACTTGGGGCGGTTTCTTGGGCTGCTTTGTAAAAAGTGGTATGGAAGAGGATGAGACGGGGGAACTGAAGGAGTCAAAGAGGAAAAGATGGTGGAAAGCGGGGTGGTTTTTATTCCTCTCAGTTTGCTTTCACAGTCCGCGCCCGCGCCCGCGCCCACGAGGCGGCCATGGCCTGGCTGATGTGCCTGTTCACCTGTGACCAACGCAGGAGCTACCACTTGTGACCCTCTCTCCCTTTGCCTGCGAACGTCCCCTACTCGTTGCCGTAGAGGGTGGGGGGAGGGGGTGGGCTTGATTGAGCTTACCGATGGGTTGTCATGCGAGATGGACGCCTTCTCGTTGGCTGAGAGGAGGGGTAGGTCCAAGTCTCACAAGACGCCTTGGGGGCGTTAGGCACTGGTTAATTAAGTGGTGGGTTACGGAGCGGGTGGTGCTGTCCAGAAAAGGCCCCCCCCTCCTTTCTTAACCTTGGGGCGGGCTTGGTTAGTTGTCATACGTTCGGGATGGGCCTTGGAGTGAATCGTTTTGTTTGTGTGTGTGAGCCTGGAGTGGGCGGGCGCGCGGCGTGTGGGTGGAGGAGTAGCATGAAGTTTAGAGGGGAGATACACTGGTGGATGGTAGATTCAACTGTCCGGCATACGTATCAGTGGTGAGCAGAGGCGTGAGGGTGCCTTGTTCCTCAGTAACAGTGTTCAGCAAAAATGTACCTATCTAGCCATCCCAAAGTAAGGCGGGAATGTCTGGGCATCCGCGGCATGTGGACGAGAATCGATAAGGGTTGTTTCTGCAAACGGCGCTCTGCAGAATCAGCAAAAGGCACTGGGACTGGTGGAGAGATATCTGCAACGAAAGAAGCCCCGAAGAAAAGCGACCTCGTTCGGGCATTTCTTTCGATCGTTACCCGCTCGGGAAGGTTCATCCTTCATTTTTTTCTTATGCACCTTGCCAAAAGTAGCGTGTAGCGCAAGTGGACAGACAAAGGTACCTCTCCTCGCCCTTCCCCTTCGGAAGCGGACCCCGGTGTGGGCTGTCGGTCGGGTGACTCGGGACATGAGATAAGCAACTGTTTCCCGCGCCCGCGCCCGCGGTCATTGCGCCGCTACATCCCACACCACCCCGGATCCTACACCGATCAAGCGCCGGAGGCGGTGGGGGGTCACGTATTCATCCATCACCCCTTGTTGTTCTCACCAAAAAAGGCAAAAAGCCAGAGGAACCATGGAATTGCCCAGAAGACGGGCTCCCAGGAGGAAAGATGACCGGATCATTCTCCACTTTGTACGTCGAAGCTCACTCGGTTTTCACTTGGCTCTCCCGTTCACCGTCTTAAAAATTGACGAGGCTCGCGGCCATGGCGTGCCCAACTGCTAACAACCACGTCAGGACTATGACTGCTTCTACGCCTCGGTATATGAGAACCGGGACCCGCGGCTCAAGGCACTGCCGCTGGGCGTGAAGCAGAAGAGCATCCTGGCGACGTGCAACTACGTCGCCCGCAAGCGAGGCGTCAAGAAGCTCATGCTCATCACGGACGCCAAGAAGATTTGTCCGGATCTTGTCATCATCGAGGGCGAGGACCTGACGCCGTTTCGGGACATGAGCAAGACCCTCTTCGGGTTCATGAGGGGTTACTCGTGGAACAACAAGGCCGAGAGGCTGGGTTTTGACGAGGTTTTCATGGGTGTGTGTGCTGCCCCTATCCATCTTCTTGGTGGAGGAGCAAAATTTGGCTAACAAAGGACAGATGTTACCGACATTGTCAACTACAACATGTTTTGCCTCAACAGGGCGTCGCTGTCCGAGTCGTTCTTCCATCTCTCAAAACATGATCCGGAGAAGGGCTTCACGTGCGATTTGACTAAAATTGCTGGGTGCGTGTACGGAGCGACGCCTGAGCCGGGAGACCTTGAGAGTTCTACGTACGTTCGCCTGCTGCTGGGGAGTCACCTGGCTTTTCATCTACGGACGAAGCTAGAGGAAGATTTTGGCTTCACGTCCTCTGTTGGAGTGTCAACGAACAAACTCCTCAGCAAGCTAGTCGGAAGCGTGAACAAGCCACGCAATCAGACGACTTTGATGTCACTTGATGACGCCGTTGTTGCGGATTTCATGGACGCACACTCGGTCAGGAAGGTACCCGGTATTGGATTCAAGATGTCGCGCGTGTTAGAATCTCGTTTCCTCTCGGCGCCTCTTGGACCCGACGATGCGGACAGGGAAAACTCGCCCCTGAAAGTTCAGAACGTACGTGTCCATGCAGATACGACACCGGATACCTTGGAGAAGCTCCTGGGCGGCGCTGGTTCCGAGCGCGGTGTTGGCGAGAGGGTATGGGGCCTCCTGCACGGCGTCGATGAGACGGACATCAAGGACGCGAGCGATATACCGTCACAGATCAGTATCGAAGACACCTTCAAGGGACTGGAAACAATGAGTCAGATTGAGAGCGAGCTCCGGAAGATATGTGCATCTCTGGTGAGGCGGATGCGGACAGATCTCTTGACGGACGACGATTCGCTAGATCCAGGGGGTCAGAGGTGGATCGCCCATCCCAAGACGCTGCGGCTGTCCATCCGGTCTTGGCCAGCCGAGTCGACGCCGAACTTCCAACGCATTTCCCGCTCCCAGCCTCTTCCCAATTTCATTTTCAACCTGAAGGAGTCCCCCGAATCGATAGCCGAGAGACTTACGTCCGAAACACTACTCCACACGATGAAGAAATTCTACCCGGCAAACCACCAGTGGAATCTGCAGCTGATGAACGTCTGCGTTGCTAACATGGCTGCCAGCGGCAGCGAGGCCGGCCCGGGCGTCGGTCGAGACATCTCCGTGATGTTCAAGAAGCAGGACGACGTGCTCCGGCAGTGGAAGATTGACACGACGGTTGTTGAGGATGATGAACAGGTCTCAGATGACTCGTTTGAAGAGGCAGAACTTGGAAACTTTGACGCCGGTGACTCGTGGGAGGACCACCATGAAACAGTGCGGTGCCCGCTGTGTGGGCATTGTATACCGCCCTTTGCCCTCGCTGCCCACGCCCGATATCATGACCTGGGCAATTGAGTCTGAGGCGGCGGTCACTTATGCGAGCGGAGCGTTGTGTTGAACGCCTCCACGCGCACTCTCGTCGCTGGTGGTGTCAGCCTCGTCATCCGACGAGATTTGGGAGGCCCATTCATCGTCGCTGATATACCCACTGCCCCGGCCTTCTTCCTGCTCAACGCTAGAGTTGTACCGCGAGGAGGTGGATCTTGTCGACCTGACGCTAGGCTCTCGGGAAGGAGACTCCTCTAGCCCGGTTGCGCGGGTCTGGTTGCCGTCTACGTCTTCCACTATGACAATCGGAGTGCTAATAGGGCTGTTACGTTGCGAATATAGACCACGGCTTTCAATGCTATTATTGGGATGAGGACCAGATTTCGAGGAACCGTCGGGCTCCGGGTGGTCTACGGATCTCTTCGCCAGACGGTTGTTTTGGGACCGCCTACTGCTGAAGAGCTTCCCGATGAACATGCAGAAGCATTTTCGGATGCGGTGAGCGAGTTTCGGTGCCATTGCTACTGGGGACGTCGGTCAGGGATGTACGCTTGTGGTGTGATTGCCGGGTGCTACAGCTGTCTGGACTTGTCTGACGGGGACAGAAGTTTGCGGCATAGTCTGGAGCATTGTGAGAATTCAGGATGCTTCAAGCTTGCCGTTTTATGATATGGGAGAGAGGCAAGCGGAGATAGCATCCTGGTGGACGGGAGATGTATAAGTGACGCCCATGGTTGGGTGCAACTTTGGCCTGAGAAGGGTTGTCGAAGACCGAAAAGTTAAACCTGATATACCGTTCCATACCATGCTCCGGTGAACAAAGCAGAAATGTGCAAAAGAGTATTAACAGCAACAACTCGAAACTTCATCGGGTGCTGATGCTGTGAGAAGGTCCTGTTGACCAGTGATCTTCTTGCCAGACGTCCCACTCTTAACAATAGCAGCCCATGGGTGGTTGTCTCGGTGCTCTCATTTATTTACTCTCCTCTTAAGCTTATCTTGCGTGGCTTTATTCGGCAACCATGACCGTGGAATTCTTCGTTTCGGGTGTTTGAGTCTCATTCGAGTCTTTGTCGTGAGCGGCCGTGGTGTCTAAGCTTTGAGACAGGCAAGCCAACCCTAACTCTGGCTTTTTAGGTTGGGAATACAGAATGACAACGGTTGTTCAGCCCTACTTCCCGGACACATACTGTGTTAGTTTGATCGCGCAGACGTCTATTCCAGGAAATTGGAGATGGACGAGTGAAATCCTGCTCAGTCTTTAGTCCGTAAAGGTAACATGTGGTGATGGCGAAGAATATGTCATGGAGCGCTCAAAAGCTTAGACATGTCTCACTTGGTCCAAAGAACAGGCACATGGTGCATCACAATACCAACCAGATGACATAACAGTCGACCTGATCACGACCTGTCCGAAGTTTGCGCCGCTGTAGACAAAAATAGAGTTGATGGCGGACCAACGGGGCGATGCCAAACGGAACGGGACACAACCGGTTGACTGGGTCTGAGCTGCTCTCTTCGAAACCCCACGGTGAGCTCTGGAGCTTCCAGAAGAGGGCCGAAAATCCTTGCATTAGCGCGCCTGCAAGCATCCGCGAGGGTGAGGCTTGGGGGCGGCAGCGGGAGGGCACTGGAGACGTTACAGGCGGTAGCTGCCAATCAGACGGCCCAAGCACGCCCCTCTGCAGGGTCAGGTTTATCGATAAGATCGCTCCATACCCCGGAAACAGCGTCCAGAGCGTCTGTGACCCTGCAGTGATGCGGTGGTGCATCACTGAGTGCGACCTGACAGCTGACGTCAGGGGTGAGGTCTAGTCGCAGCTTCCCGGGACTACAAACAGAGCTCATGTCCCTCACACGCGCTTCCCGTGTGGTGTTTGCTTCACCTTCTGTTTCTTCGCGTATAGACACAGGTACAGGCACAGGAAAGCAGCACTCGGGCAGACCGACACATTCACCGCTGCCTGTGGCGCCAAACCCAATAATAGCCAGTTGTACATTGTAACTGTTCACCTTGTAGTCACCGTGCCTTCCTCCTTCCCGCGATTGGTAGCCCGCCCTCGAGAAATTGCCCGTAATGGAAACTGCGCGCCCCTCCTCACCTTCCCCGGCAGCACCTGCCGCGGAGCAGGCGTCGGTTGCGCAGGAGGCAGCACCCAACGTACCACCGCACAATCACCCACGGAGTACAAACACGGATGCCTCTCCAGCCAGCTCTCAACCTCCCCCTGACTCTGGCCATAACATCAACACTTGCTCAGACAACGACGAGGACCAGTACAACTACACTTACTCTGACGAGGAGAACTTGGACACATCATCTATCTGCTCCTTCGAAGAAGAAGAAGACGGCAACTGGGAACGAGATCCAGACGACGACACCATGGGTGGTTCGAGACGCCCTCACGGCCAGCGCCGTCGTACCCAGACGGACCTGACTGGCGTCCTCACCCTCGAGGAGAAGAACGAGCTCATCAACCTGGTCGGCAACGTCTTGGAGAATATGAAAGACCAGCTCAGCAACATCTTCCACTCCCCTCCCATCACCCCTGCCACAACCGAGGACCCCCAGCACTCGTGGCTGTCACTCTCCCTGGCGAAGAATAAAACTGGCAACAACCCCGCCGCCTCTCAATCGCGGAGCAATGTTAACAAGGAGGCCGCCGGACCCTCTTCGGCATCTTCGAACCAGCAGAGTACCGGAAAGTTGTATGACAAGGCCCACGGGATTGTCGAGAAGGAGGAGAAGGAGGCAATGACGCCCCAGCTCCAGGAGCTCAAGAAGGAGTGTCTCGTCGTCTTCAAGAAGTGGCAGGGCAACGTCCTGACGCGTGCCAAGGACATCTCGGTCAACGACCCCGATGCCTCTGCCGGCCGTGGGGGCCGTGGTGGTCGTGGAACACGCGGCGGTCGCGGCGATCGTGGTGCGCCTCAGGGGGGCCGTGGCACTCAGCGCGGACGTGGTGGCAGAGGCGGCCCTCTCAGCGTCAAAACAGGAGGTAAGTCATTATTAGGCCCTTGCAAAGAGGCCAATATCCATGACAATATCCGTCGGATTGCTTGCAGCTTTGCTTACCTGTCTAGGCTCACCGACTGCCCGCCGACCATCTGAGGCTGACCCCTGGCTGATGCAACGATTTCCCCCAACTTCCACGACGCTGACTTCCCTTCCCATCGAGCGGCGCAAGCTGTTGCTTCACACCGCCCTCTTGCTATTGCTGTCTTTGGAGCAGTACACTGCTTTCTCCCGCGTCTTTATGCTCAACTTGACTTCGTCACTTCACCTGTCCCTTCGCACGTTTCAAGAGGACGAGGTTCGAGTTGCCCGAGGTCTTGGCAAGACTGTCCAGGAAGTCAACGCCGACGAGGTCGTCGAACAAAAGGTCGCAGAGAACAAGACATCCAGACGCTGGAAGGTTGGCCTCGCTGGCGCTGCCGGTGCCGCTATCATTGGTGTCACCGGAGGTCTAGCCGCCCCCTTGGTTGCTGCTGGCATCGGTACAGTCATGGGCGGTGTTGGTCTCGGTACTACGGCGGCAGCGGGTCTTCTCGGAACCCTTGCCCAGAGCGGTGTCGTTGTCGGGAGCCTGTTCGGCATTTATGGCGCTCGACAGACATCCAAGATGATGGATCAGTATGCCAGAGACGTTGCGGACTTTGCGTTGCTGCCCCTGCACGGCGAGATGAGAGATGAGTACCGCGACGCCAAGGGAATCGCTCCCAAGGACCGACGTTTGCGAGTCGTCCTCGCGCTCAGTGGCTGGCTGACCCAGAAGGAGGACGTGGTAAACCCCTGGCGGTGCATCGGCCACCAAGGCGAGGTGTACGCCGTCAGATGGGAGGTTGCCAACCTCATGAATATGGGCAACTCGCTCGAGACTGTCATCAAGAGTACCGCCTGGGGTGTTGCCAAGAAGGAGATCATCACACGGACTAGTAGGTCTCTCGTCTCCCGAGGTGAAAAACCACGTATACTGACTCCCTTCAGTTTTTGCCAGTCTCATGTCAGCCATGTGGCCCATCGGCCTGCTCAAGGTCAGCAAGGTCATCGACAACCCCTGGAGCGTGGGCATGGTCCGAGCCGAGAAGGTTGGCATGATCTTGGCCGAAGCCATCAGCCGCAAGGTTCAGGGTGATCGTCCTGTCAGCTTGATTGGCTACAGTCTGGCTGCCCGAGCCATCTACACCTGCCTGATGGTGCTTGCTGAACGTCGCCAGTTCGGTCTGATTGAGTCGGTAGTCATGATCGGCACCCCGGCCCCGTCTGAGAGCCGCGTCTGGCTGGCGTTGAAGAGTGTCGTTGCCGGCAGACTTGTCAATGTCTACTCGGAGAATGACTACATCCTAGGCTTCCTGTACCGCACGTCCAACCTCCAGTTCGGCGTGGCAGGATTGCAACCGATTCAGGGCGCCGACGGCGTAGAGAATTACGACGTGAGCAACATGGTTAGCGGCCACCTGAGATACCAGTACATGATCGGAACCATCCTCAAGAACATCGGCTGGGAGGATCTCGATCACGCGCAGATCCAGAGGGATGAGCAGGTTCTTGGCCTCATGGACGAGAAGTACGGCCGCGACAAGAGCGAGAAGCCGGCCAATGTCGACATGGACAAGGAAGCCGAGAAAATCCGAGAGGAGGTCAAGTACAAGAACGATACCAAGCTTGAATCGAGAATGAGCAAGATGAAGATCCAAGATTAGGCTACGGAGAGCATCTTAGCTGGGATGATCGGTAGAGAGATATCATTAGAGAGAGGTTATGGTTATTGGACGAGACAAACGGCGTGCGCAATGGACAGACGAGGACTTGCAACAGGATTAGCCATATTACAGATAAGATTGGCAAACACAGTTGTAACAAAACGAGTAACGAATAACGAAACAAGCTTGTCCATCGACGGGTTCTCTCACCGGGTATTCTAACTGCTGTGGGTATCATGACTCCTCCCTTTTGCTCTGAACGACAAAGTACTTCCCGGCCTTCCTGGATGCCGTCCCGAGAGGATCCCAATCTTCAATGCCCGCTGTGTCAACCTTTGTTCCACGTACCCGCTTCGGTCGTTGCTTGTGGCCGAAGCGGATTTCTTTGGCCAACGCATCTTGTAGCTCCTGTAGTCCAATCGTCGTCTCTGCCACGCCCTCGGTTGTTTCGTCGCGCAATGACCGCAGAGGTTCGACGCCGGTTGTGTCAACACTCTGTACGTCGCGCACAAAATGGAGCTGCGAGTGCAGGGTGCGCAGCATCGCGGACTCCTCTGCCTCAGATTCCGGGAGTGGAAGGGCGGATAGACGGAGGAGGTGATGGAGTTTGGAGCGGGTGATGGGTTCTTCTGTTGGCGCTTCCGCGGCGCCGGAGGCCGGGGAGGGCGGCAGGAGAGATGCGACGGACCATGTCGGTTTTGAGAGGAGGGTTGCAGCGGATTTCGAGCTCGAGGAGAGGCGGCTGACGGAGGACGTGAATGCGCGCTGCTGGCAGAGGAGAGCGCTGCAGCGCCGGCAGAGGGGGCCCATTGCGGGTCGCATAGCTGGGTATTTGGCTCGGAAGTCGTGTTTGCGTAAGGCTTTTTGGATGGAGCTGATCGTCGATTGAGAGCTGCAGTCGCAAGGTCAAGGGTATCGTTAAGGTTGAAGTTGGTAGCTTCAGCCTCTGGACAATTATTTTGGAGCTTGAACCCTGGTTTCTTTCGATGGACGGCAGAATGAGTATCGGAGCAAACGCTGGCGAATCATGGTGCCGGGATACCACTCCCGCCCACCCGCAGATAGTGCTCCCAGGAGGCGGCCCCCCACCAAAGGACACTGGAACCTCACTCAGCCCGGGATTCGCAAGCCACGGGGGTCCGCTAAGCCACAGGACACCCCGCGTCATAGCTCGCTGGCTCCGCTGCCGACTCAGAGAGCGAAGCCCAAACGGCCGAAGTGGGTGGTTCGCCTGCAGGTGGTTGCTGCTACACTTTCGAACGCTGATGCCAAACGCGCAACACCACGCACGACGCTCTTACAACTCGCGACCTGTCCTCATTCCCGACACTTCATAAACCTCAGGACGCCCCCGCGACTAAGCAAAGACGAATACTTGATTCTGAACCCACCCCTTCCCCTCCGATCATCGAACGAACCCATAATCCGCAGTACCGAGTGACTGTTTAATTCCGAAACCATGGCTCAGGATCCTCGCGCTCTGCTGCAGAAGGTGCGTTGCTGATGGAGTCCATGCCGCCGTGGCGCCACCCTTCGCCTTTGGTGGATGGGGGGCCTCGCCCGGGATGGACAGCCTTGTCTATGAGTGTCTGTAGGGATCGGGTTGCTGACGTTCAGAATCGCGCAGGCAGACAAGACGCTCGCGAGCGCCGGCGGCGGCTTCAGCTTCTTCGGCGGACGAGAGGACAAGTACCAGAATGCCGCCGACCTGTACATCCAGGCCGCCAACGCCTTCAAGATGCAGAAGCTCAGTCAGTTCCCCCTTCCCGTCACGGCCCAGATCCGCCACCATACCCCTCCTCCAACACTCCCAGCACTCCTCCATCCTCCGTCACCAAAGACGTCGGGTAGCAAAAGACTGACCAGTGGGGCAACCTTACCCCGTCACAGGCCGTGAAGCAGGCCAGGCCTTTGAGAAGGCTGCCCAAGTACAGACCAACAACCTCAAGGAGCCCGACGATGCTGCGAACACCCTCGTCGACGCCTTCAAGGCCTACCGCAAGGATGACCCGGAGGCCGCGGTGCGCTGCCTCGACGTCGCTGTCAACCAGTACTGCTCCAAGGGCAACTTCCGCCGCGCGGCGGGTCACAAGGAGGCGCTGGGCGAGCTGTTCGAGACGGAGATCGGCGACTCGAAGCGCGCGCTCGAGAGCTACGAGGCCGCCGCGGGGTGGTATGAGGGCGATAACGCTGCTGCGTATGTTCCTCCCCCCCTTCTCTTACTCCTTCAATCTTCGCGTATTCGCTTTCTGTTCCCCCCAAAGTGTGCGAGGGGTAGGCAACAAGAACACAGACGGCTAACAGCGCGATGATCAAACAGTCTCGCCAACAAGCTGTGGCTCAAGGTCGCCGACGTAGCGTCCCTCGAGGGCGACTACTACAAGGCCATCGAGAACTACGAAAAGGTCGCCTCGGCCTCCATCAACAACAACCTCATGAAGTACTCGGTCAAGGACTACTTCCTGAGAGCCGGCATCTGCCACCTCGCGACGGGCGACATGGTCGCCGCCCGCCGCGCCCTCGAAAAGTACACCGACATGGACCCCGGGTTCGCCCAGCAGCGCGAGGCCATGCTCCTCAACGACCTCCTCACGGCCGTCGAGGGCGGCAACCAGGAGGAGTTCACCGACAAGCTGTTCCAGTACGACCAGGTCAGCAAGCTCGACAAGTGGAAGACAACGCTGCTCGTGAGGGTCAAGAATGCCATCGAAGAGCCCGAGGACGAGTTTGCCTAAAGTCCCTATTTTATATACATTTTATTTTTTATTTTTGAAACCCTGTCCTTTTGCGGATGAGAGGCAGAGAGACTGTCTATGCTTGTGCGCGCGCGTGTGTGGAGAGAATGGATGAAATATGAGAAGAATAGGTCTCCCAAGAAACCCTACTCCCAGTTTTGTTTAGAGGCTTTGGTTTTATCTCCTCCTTGGCAATGGAAATCATGGACTGTGAGACGAGCGCGTGTGCGCGTGAGGGGGACGGGACCTGCCATCCACCCCTTCCCCCTATTAGGGGGAGCACCTCATGGTATATGTGTGTATGCGTGCGTGTGTTTGTGTGCTTGTGTTTTTATGAGTGTTTCACACATGGGGGAGAAGGGGCCCTTGGGTTTCCTCCGGGATCACTGGGCGCTCGCTCACTCCTATGTGTGTCTGGCATCTCGTCTCATACAGTAGCAGACTAGGACCGCCGCCTCCATGGGAAGAACCGGCGTACATCGTGGTTTTCTTTCCTTTCTCTCTCTCTCTCTCTCTCTCTCTCTCGCTTGAATAGAAACCGACATCCAAATGAACAAACGCACTTTAGATGAGAGATTCCCCTCCCCCCCCTGGGTTCTCCCAGTCATGAAAAGACGTCGATCGAATGGGTTCTATACTACCTACCAGTAGGCTTAGAGTCCACAAGACAGTTCGCAAGAAGAGGGAGGAGGCCAATGTGCTACAGCCGATGTCACATTAAATGTCAACAGACCTGGGGTCTATTGTATTCACCGTTTCCTCTTCGTCTTGATTTATCTAATCTTACGCAGAAAAGAAAAACAAGCCAACCGTGTCACGGCTACATATAGCCTACGTTGTTCACCTTGCAAAATAAATAAAAAGACAATGCCTTCCACCTCGCCAATGCTCTTTCTACCTGCTTGCTTGCTAGTTTGCATTTCCTGCTCAACAACAATGCAATTATCCGGAAATGGCTTTGGAATCCAAGTTCCTCTTCGCAACTGGAAAATAAAAAGGACAGCTTCTAAGGAGACCCCCTGGCCTCTTTTGTCCCCAGACTCCCTCCCCTATGCCGTTTTGTTTTGTACAATTCTGCCTCCGGTCGTTTATTAAACATATAGTCTCCTTATCGTACAGTTCCGGAAGCAGAAGATAAAATGGTCGTCGAATCATGGCCGGCGTTTCGCCGATAGGCATCATCGTTGCCATCTAAGACGGTGGGCTGCCCACCATGCTCGGAACCTGCTTCCTTATAAGGCCGCGGGTCCGTTGCTCTGCCCGAGGTACACCTTGGATCGCCCGAGGCTCTTTCATGAGACTGGGGTCCAGCTTGGTGGGAGTCCGGCTGACGACTGATCGATACTCGCCGGGGAACTTGGCGCTGGGGACAGGTACCGAAGCCGTTCGCCACATGTGATCAGAGGTGTCGCCCAGGTACGTGGGTATCTTGAGCTTCGACGGGGCCGCAAAGCCGGAAGCGTTGCTCGAAGCACCGTGTGACATGCGGATGGTCGAGAGACGAGATAGTCCCACGCTGAGTCCCGGGCGTCCTCGCGCCTTCTTCGCCATGATGATCTCGTCAAAGAGACGGACCGAAGAGTGCGTCGCTGAGTGAGTCTCCCGCTCGTGAATGAATTCGTTGAACGCTGGTTGCATGTTAGCATATACATGGAAGTGAAGGAAATAGGGGGGGTTGGTGGGCCATACCTTGAGTTTCCCTCATCATCGTCGCGTACTCTTGTTGATCATACGGAAGGCTCTTCACAAAACCGTTCATGTCAAATGAATAGAGCTGGCCATTACTCTTTTGCTCTCGGGTGGGACGGCCAAGATGCTTCCTATAAGTGTACAGCAAGCTGGCTAGGCATCGAACGAAGGCTGCCCGCACCCGGTCCGGGTGGAACGCTTCGCTGCATACCACCGAGACCTGTCCAAGACAGCGGTTGTGGGCGCAGCTGTTGCAGTGGGAACACTTGTAGATGCCGTCTCCCTCGGACTTGTCGTCACAGACCGAGCAAATCGATGACATGTCGTGGGGAATCCAGTTGAAGCAGTGGCCTTCGACCCAAACCATTGTGTCTGTGTTCCGTACGGGTTGAATGAGCATGTTCGGCATGATGGTGGATGCTGCCAGTGTAGACTGCGCATACGTGGATGGCGCATATCCCGGCGTATACCCTCCGTAGGAAGATTGAGAATCAACAGAGATGGAAGATACCGACATGCTCGCAGCATGTCCGTTTAGGAAAGGCAAGCTTGGCCGATGAAGTGGCGGGTGCTTATCCACACCGAAGGACGAACTGCGGCGGGACTTTTCGTCAAAGTGACCAGACTTCTTCTCCCTGAGGGTCTGGGCGAAGCCAGAGTCACTTCGTGACACCGGCGTTGTCGGCATCGGCGGGAAGCTCATTGACACCGGGGAAACGGAAGAGTTGGGGCTGGTTTTACCGGACTTGCTGGTGCCGGGCCGGTCCGACCTGCCGTGGTCGCCCTTCGAATGCAAGAAAGCATTGAAGATTGGTGGTCGCACCGTGTTTTGCGCATCGGGCTCCCCAAACGACGATGAGTTTTGGGTGACCCACTTGCCCAGGGAGCTCGAGGCAACGTTGGGGTTGTACAGCGTTTCGTTCTCGACGGAGAAGGCATCGTACGGGAACGACTCCATCGCATACGGGGGAGGTCCCGTCGTCACCCCGTACCGAATATGATGCGGAGCTGCGACATGAAGCAAAGAGATGAGCTTGCGGCGGTGCTGTCGTGGCAGACGGACAGGCTGGGCAGTAGCGTCGATTGTGTCCATGTCCAGGTCGACCAGCACGTAGTCGTCCTCTGGCAGCTCGATCTTTTCGTATCGTCGCTCAATGCCGACGATGTAGGGGCAAGGTGCCTCCAGCGCCGAGAGCAAACGCGCCGGAAGCACAGGAATGAAGATGCTCGCCCACTTAAGGGGATACAGCAAGTTGACCAGCGCGTGACATGCCAGGTGAAGCATACCAGTATGGGAGGATATGAAGATGATTCGCGACTCCGACATGGCGTACTCGAACAGGGCCACAATATTCTCCATGGATAGGCACCGGAACAGGGCGTATATGTCAATGGTTCTCGCCCCCGGGATCTCGTTGATGGCCTCCTTTCGGCAGTACAGCCGCAGTTCTCGCACGCCCAGCTCAACCTGCGTCTTGGAACTCAGCGGGCTGAAAGCCTCGGTGCAGAGGTTGACGACATATCGCTCGAGGGGTTGCCAACGGCCAACCTTCGGGGAGCTGGGTGGGACTCGCAGAACGGCGCCGTCCGTCATGGGTACGACAATGGCCCGCAACCACTCCTTCCAGAACGTCATTCTTGTGACATCTCTTCCCAGGATGCCGTAGGCTCTGGGGGCCCACAAACCGCTCTCGCCAGCGGTCAGGCCGTCGATCTTAGATGCGGCACCATGGCGCAGTGGTCTCAACATTTCTGTCATGAGAGTGATCTTTTCCTCTACAGAGCTGATTTGGTCATCTAGATTGTCACGAGCAGAGGACCCGGAGGGGATTGTGGGGAGCTTTGCGAGCAGCTGAGAAAGGTGGGCGCGCTCGGCTGCAAGTCGCACACCAAGGCTCGCCGCCAACTCCCGCTCTTCGTTGGACATGTGGCTCTGCCGCCATTGCTCGCATCGCTGCTCTACCTCGTCTGCGACTTCGGAAGTCAAGGCGGTCCAGACAATAATGGTGATGCCGTATATCTTGGAGTTGTCATCCGAAGTCATTGTGAAGCCATGCCAGGTGGATCGGGGCCTGTCGTCCGAAGATACGATCTGGATGTCGTTCGGGAAGGCAAACATGGGGACGTAATCCGGAAACTTCCCACGGCGGCTGATCTCGTCTGTCGCGTCCTTGGCAGGATACCTGTCCAGCAGTACGGGCTCGAAACGTCGCCTGAGAGGATGCATGTCTGGATCTGTATTCAGGGGCTCCGGGGGAGGGATGACGGAGTTGTAGTTGCTCAAGCGTTTAGAGGTCCTAATCGAAGCTGGAGCCAGCGTGTTAGTTGGGCGGAAAGAACTTGGAGATTGCACGATAGAGGAGGATGGACCTTGGCGGGGGATCGTACCGGCTCCTGGCGTGCCTGCTCTGGGAGTGGTGGGTTGCTTGCGCATGCTGTTCATGTCTCTGAAACTCATCTTCCGGCGGATGCTCCCCTTGATGCTCCTCTCGATGCTGCGCAAGGGGCTTCTCCGACCGCTCATGTCGCCCTCTTCGGCCTTGATGCGCTCGGCTCTCGGGTTTACCATGGGAGGCCGGGCTTGTGTTTTGGCACCGGCAGTGAAGGACAGGTCCTCGAGGAAGTTCTCCCGTTCGGCGGCGAACTTGAGCAGGGCCTTGTCGAAGTCGAAGCCCTCGACAAAGGGCCCATCGCCGTTGAGGCCATGCAGACCATTGAAGATATTGAGGCCTTGAGGGCTGCTGGTGCCGCTAATCTGGTTGGCCTGGGAGGGGCGAATGGTGGCGCTGCTCCGGTTGCTTCGTGTATTCCCGTCAACTTCGTCCAAGGTGTTGATGGAGAAGCGCCCGTTGGAGGTGCGGCCGCCCGAGTTCTGCCTCGAATGGCGAGCGACGCGCTTGCTCGGGGTGGCATTCAGATCGCAATCGCTCTCCTCAAGTTCGCTGTCCTCGGCGATGGTGGACTCGAGGTTGGAGGGGAGCTGCGGGGTAGAGTCATGGTAGGAGATGGACTCTACGCCGGCGATCCAGAAGTAGTCGGCGAGCGGCGTCGAGGAGCTGTCCATGACATGTCACTTGCTGGTGACCAGCCGGGTTGGCGATTGGGCAATATGTCTGGCCAGCGAGGATATTTTTTCCCAACGTCTCGTTGCTTCGCACGGGGTTGGCCCGGGCTTTTAATCGCGAGAGGGTCTCGGGGTCCTTTGGGTCGTTGACTGGTCAGTCAGGACTGGGGTGGTACTTTGTCGTAGGGTGGGCGGGCAGGGCAGGGGTGCCAGGATCTGGAAGGTTTCTAGGGAAAAGTCTCAGGCGATGGCTGTAGGGAACGGGGTCGTTTAGCTATGGACTCCCTGTGTCAAGGACTCCATCCCGGACTGGAGAAGAGAGGGGGGGACAGAAGGCGGTGAACGCACGAACCAGGGAAAAATGCGACGGTTCTTCGGCCAGCGACAGCGACAGCGCCCAGCAGCGGAGCGAAAGGAGCAGATAGGCAGGGAAGCCGGAGGTAAATGATCGAATCGGATCAAAGAGGGGTGGAAGCGTCGCGTAAACCAAGTCGAGGCGAAGCGAGGCAGCGGGATGAAGAAGCTGTCGAAGATGAGGGTTGGGCCAGGGTCGAAGAAGTGAATCAACAACAAGAAGAGGAAGCCGCCAAAGGAGTGAAGAATGGAAGTTGGACGTGGGGATAAAGGGTGGAAGTGAAAATGAAAGTTGACGAGTATCGAGAGGCGTCAGTCAGCCAAGTCGGGTGCGGGCCAAGAACCAGGCTCGCTCAGATCAGATGGTCCAAGTTTAGGTTGGTCGGTCGGACAGAGATAACAACGGCCAGCCAGAATGGGGAGAGACTATTTCTTCCTCGGCCTAGACTTTTTTTTCTCGCGTTCGTTTTTTCGGTCGTGACAGAAGAACAGACGCAGAGCCTCCAAAAAAAGAAAGTACAACAAGAAGAAGGTTTGCTGGCGGCAGACGACCGTGCAAGGTCGCTGGACGGTGAGGAAATGCGAAGGAGACGAAGGTAAACAGGCCAGGTACCAAGAAGCCACGCGCCGACAGGTTTTCTATTCTTCATCTGGTCGCGTCGTTCGTTTTGCCCTTCACTGTGTAGGTAAGGCCGCAGGCAGAGGCCGCAGGCAGCGAGCGCAACGGGCAACGAACAACAACCGCATGGGACGGTTTGGGACAGAATGGGAAGCTAAGATGGTGATCGGGCCCAACGCGAGAGTAAAAGAGGGCAAGCCTCAGGCGCCTTCATTCGCCATGCGTGGAGGAAGGAGGTGGTGTGTGGTTTGCGGCGGGGGGGTGGTGGTGGTGTGGGGGGGAGTGGGAACCGGACCGGGGGCGGCGGGCGGGCGGGCTGCGCAGCTGAATAGCAGTTGTCAGTTACAGTGGCCAGGGAAAGCCAGTGGATAATTAGGCCGGGGGGTGCTAGTATACAACTGCGGGATGGATGGTCACTGAGGAAGAGGAGTGAGCACGGAGTACGGAGTACGCAGGAGTGGGATGCAGGCAGGCCCCAACCAGGGGGGTTGCAATGCACCTACCTAGCGGCAAGCACCAAAAGTAGTGTGTGGTTTCCGTACGGATACAGGGGAGAGATCACAACAAACTCTTGGCCCGATGAGAGGGTCGATTAGGCCTTTCCATGGGAGGTCGACTGGGAAGAGGGGAGGGCAGATGTCATTTCTGCTATGAATCAAAGCACGACAAATCAACTTCTGTTGCTACGTGATAGAGAGACCCTGTCCCTTTCCGTCCGTCTTTCCTTGCCTTGTCGTAAGGCTGTGTTTTTTTATGTGAGACAGCAAATCTGCACCGTCGGCCATCCCACCCCGTAGAGACGCTCTAATGCTTTACTATTTTACTTTGCCTTGAAGGGTGTCCTAGAGCCTGCTCAAAGCCTGCGCTGAAAGGAAGACAAACCCCTTCGCCTTCGAGCCACGCACGCCGAGTGTCTCTGAGTGGTCTTGCTGAGATGAGACTGGGTCAACAGGTGTGTGTGTGTGTGTGTCCGCCGCATTCCTCCCTTGGGGCGTTGTTGAACCAGGTTGACGGATAACTGACGTGTTTCATACCAGGCTTATTCTACTTTCTTCTTCAAGATGGGGGGGATATGGGGATCTCATATGATTGAAGAAGCAATGACATATGCAGTGAGACCCCATCGAAGAATGTCTCTCGGTTGCCGTTGCCGTGTCTTGCGTCTCCCATCCGGCTGGACGTTCTTCCCCACTGCCCATATCCCATATCCCCCCCAAGTTGAATGCCATTGCATTCATGAATAGTCCGTGCCTTTCCTCTTGGCTCTTTCCAACGGCATTCTCGGCCTCCATCCCCTCCCCCGCACCTGATTGGTTTCCTTGGAGTACCTATCGTCTCTCTCCTTTTGTCTCCCAAACGGCGCTTACACTAGGATCGTGCTGCCGAAGCGTGCAAGAGGCAAAGCCACACCCCTGAACTAGCGTTCCAGCGAAGAAAGAGCCTAGTATAGCAACCCGGGAGACCGCGCTACATAGCACCCGAACCCTTACTCTATAGTACACTAGTAGTACGGGCGACGATAATCAGGGCCCTGGACTTCTCCTGGACCACTAACACCGTCGCAGGCATTGGCTCGTCGATCAACTTACGGCCGTCGTCGTTGGTTCCACTGTTCCACAACGAGCCCATTGTCGCCCTCCCTCGCCCACAGTGGCTGCCACTCTGGTTCTCCCCACCCACCAGACCCTTTCGTGTCTTTCTCGCGACCACGGTCCACTATGACGGTCCACATCCACCTCTTTCTCCTCCTCCAGCATCCACACGCTGCTCTTCCTCCGGGCATTCTTCTTTTCAGCTCCCCATGTCATCACGGAATATCCCCTCAAGGTAAATCGCTCTCCCCTCACTTGCTTTTTAGTGCGTGTACGCTGCTACCGCCAGAGGCCCAGCGTCGTGTAACTTGTCTTCCCGCCCCAGCCAGTCAGCATCCCGCATGCCAACATCCCAACGGGAGGGACATGCTCCAGTGAGGGGGGGGAATCTGAGTTGTGAGGCGCCCAGCGCTAGCCTTCCATGCTGTCCGGGATGAAGGTCCTGTCCAATGCAACGGCAACTGCAAAGCAACCCAACTGGACTGCACCCATTCTGCAGACACGCCGGTCCCCTACACTACGCCTCTCCCTCATGAGACGCACGTGCGCGTACGCTACACACACTACGCTACATTGCACTACACTGCAGTCCTTGGTCTGAGAAGCATGTCACCCACGAGGAACAGATCCCGGTCTGCGTTTGCTTCATACGGATACTCCTGGCCACTCCTGCTGCAGACGTGCATCTCCTTACAAACCACATGAAATCGCGGAAAGAATTTTCATCTGCAGAGCCCGCTGTCTCTCCAGCTGAGATCGACCATACGGGGTACGCATACACTGGAGACAAACAACACTGGTAACCAGTGCCCCAGGGCTCAACCCGGCCGGGGCGGAACTGACATTCTCTTGTCCCGAGGTGCCGATGTCCTGCTCCAACACCCTAACCCCATATTGTATTGCCCATCCAGCTAGCATGAGAGAATCTGCCAGATGCAAATTCCCTCGGAGCAAAAGCCACCAAAGACGTCCCTTGGACGAGACCTCGCTCGTCTGGTGGATCGCCCCACCAACCCGCCGTATCTCATCTACTATAATCCATGGATGTCGTCCTGACACTGTCGTATCGTCGTCACTCGTCACCCGCTGGGTGTTTACTGCCAGTGCTCAGTCTCCCTGTCAGCGGGCCAGGTGCCCCATGACGACTCACAACCATTCTTCACGAGAATACTCTACAATAATAGTTCCCAAAGGATGCTCCATCGCTAGACTGGGCAAACAAAGCCAAACACTCGTCAACTACAACCTGTTACCTGTTCGTCCGGCATCACGGCCAGGACGGATGCAATAGTCTCAACAACCCAGTCAGTCAGTCCCAAGTTAGCTAGCTAGCCACGCATCCTGCTCAGGGGTTGCGGGCTTTTGCTTCACACCCTCCCCCTCTGTGGATAAATTCTCACGGCTCCTACAACCCATGGGGTTGCCTGCAGCAGGGCAAGGCCTCTCCCATACTCCGACGAATACGAATGGGCCAGACCAGCCATGCCAAAGCAAGCAGCCAAGGCGGTCTGCAATCTGCATCCCACCGCTTGCTACAGAGAACACCTCGCCCGCCTGATGCACTTTGCCTTGACGCGGCATCTATCAAAGAAAAGAAAAGAATATCCTCGTTGCGTACCTGCTTGTTGACTAGCATGCCTCCAATGCGAGGGTTTGCCTTGGCGTGCATTCGCCTGTTTCAAAACAGTCGTCAACGGTAACCTGCCTGAGCCGAGCCTCCCTGAATTGGCTGTCGCCGTTTCCCCTCGCAAACCAGATATTCTTGACAATCAACACAATCGCCCCCCTGGCCTCTCAGCCGCTGCCAGAATGGGACTTGGTAACTTCGCAGCACGGCGATCCCACTAAAAGGGATCAGCTTTGCGACATGGCTCATAAAGCCTCCCAAACTCGGCCTCTTTTGGCGCACAGAAGAAAAGATCATCCCATTCTTGGTACACTACGCCTGACATCACGGCCCATGACCGATCGTGGACCCGACATATCGAACGTGATGGACAAGGATCGGCGCACAGCTTCAAGTGTCTGTGGGTGATGCCCGGTCCTCACTGGCCATATCCCTCAAGAGCCCATCGCGGGCTACTCCTCATGGGCGCCAAAAGCAAATACCAACGCCGGCAGATGCCCGCCACAGCCCCCGGCGCATTTGTCGTGTCTAGGAACCCCATGCCACCACTTGACATATTTTCCATGAATGAGTCGTCATTTACTCAACCCTTGAACCTAGAATGCACTGCAGTAAAGGGTTCCTTTCCTCTAAAGACCCGCATCGTAGCCGAGCACATATTTTCGGGCACTCTTGTATTATCACAGCTTCCTCGGGGGGCACAGGATTGCGGATGGCTCAACGGGAAGGTTTAGCCACTGCAGACTCCTATTCTGCAGCCAGGCAAACGGCCTGGAGAGACCTTTGTTTCAGATCTTGCCTACGTGCCGACTCAACCCATGCGCTAGGCGCTTTATGGGGTATTAGAGTCTGCTAGTTGGCACTTCTCGTCTTGTCTACCTCGTTTGACCCCTGACACCCGCGATAGCCACTCATCATCTCGCCGGGGTTGGATCATCCGGACTTGTCGAATATACCATGTACAAGAACACTATAATGTGTCGTGGCCAGCGTCCAGCTTGCCATGCTCGCCGACACTGTTTTTATATATATTTATCACTCAGCTATCATATGCTCCTCTTGCCTCCTACCGGATGTTTGCGCTTATTTTTGACGTCGCCGTTCTGCTCATACCATTGCAAAGATGGGCTGGTTCCGCATCATCTGGCCCGAGTGGCCTCAAGCGTGGACGCTAACATCTTAAATCCATGGCCAAGATCCAGGAGGCAAGCACGGTTGTTCGCGACTAACACCAAGATCGTAATGCCTCCGCAAAGCCGGTCGTCTTGCCTTTATTCCCTGCAAGCCCGCCGCGGGATGGAGTATTGAAGCCCAACGGCGTCTCTCCCAATTACTTTACCTGCAAGCTGCCTGAAAGAGATGGTTTTGTTTCTTTTTCCCAATAATTTTGTTTTTGTGCATTCTGCCCAATGCTACCGCAATCAATCCAGAACAACGGCCTGGTGCATACCAGGGGGGGAAACACTCAAATGCAGTGAAGCCGTCTGTCCCACAGGACCCGGTTTCCTGTCTCGGACGGACGCAAGGCACAGCAAGGCATGACAAAAGCAGAGCAACCAAGCATTGTGCCAGTCACTGCCGATCTGTACACTGCATGGCCAGGGACGTCACTTTGAATACTGGGGAGTCTACACTGCAACTTGGACAGCAGAAAGAGGTGGACAATACTATAACGTGCTATAACGGTCGTTGCCTCCGCGAACCCCCTTTCTGTTCGTAGAATAACCGAAATGCTGAGAGACGATCCCAGGGGCTGCCACGGCACGGGGCCAAGACATCGATCTTCGGTAGTCTCAGGGCGCCCATTAAAGTTTGTGCGATCTGAGATGAAATGGCTGAGATCCGGCGCTGTCACGCCCAGCCACCGTTGGAAATGTCCCCCAGATGTTCAGCAGTGCTTATTCTGACATGACAATTTTTGGTGCAGATTTAGTGGCGCATCCGAGCGCAAAAAGGGGAGGGACTACGCGCCTCGACTCTGTCTTTAAATTTGAAAGAGGGGACAGACTAGACCGTCTGCCTACACCAAGTCTCCCGGGGCCTCTCGAGTAGGTATCACATCTGCTACACACTGAATACTGGCAGTTGCACCCGAGCACCGACCCTTACTTTCTTTCAAGGCGTTTCCCCTTCACTTGTAGCCTCATTACGCGCGAGCCATCGGCCCGCGCCCTACTCGCCATCCGGCGCGCTCGGCCAGGACTCAGCCGTGCGGGTTAAGCAAGCCGCTGCTAGGTCGATATTCACCTGCTCGGGCATGGCTCCAAGTGTTTCCCTACCGGAGTTAACTCCGGCGGCGCGCCCTGGCCCCCTTCCAAATCCCCCTCGGCGTCGTGCCTTGACTGACGTTGAATATACCATCGGCTCCAGAAGTGCCCCTCGCTAACCTCTTTTAAAAATAAAAACCCCCAAACTTCTCAGCTGTAGACGCCAAAGTGATTTCCCGCGGAGCCACGTCAATCTACGTGCCGCGTACCCAGCTTCCCGGTGGAAAGAAAGCCCCTGTTGCCCATCTCCCCCCTCCACCCAATGCCCAGCACGCCGAACATGATCCTGCCGTCCTCGCCGGGCACGGCCTTGGACCCCTCGTCCTCCTCCACCACGAAGCACACCTGCTCCACCTCCCCCGGGTGAAGCACCGGCCGCGCGCCATCGGCCGCCTCCCAGTTGCAATCCGTGTACCCCAGCCCGCCCTCGAGGTCCAGCACCACCTTCTCCAGCTGCACCACGTCCTCGGAGCAGTTCTCCAGCTGCGCCTCCAGGACCCACCGGCGGCCCCCGTGCGCGGCCGACGGCGCCAGCGGGCCGATCTTTGTGCGCACGATGAGCGACGACTTGCAGATGAACTGGTACAGCTTGCGGAACGTGCGCGTCTTGCCCGACGTCTCCGTCGCCTCGTAGTAGCTCACCGTCACGGCGAGCACGTGATTGCCCTCCTCCTTGAGGTCGAAGTTGACGATGCGCTGCAGCGTCTCGCCGGCGTCCAGGTCCGTCCCCTTGGCGTCGTCGCCGTCCTGGGGCGACAGCTCGAGCCGCTGGACAGAGTTCGCGCCGGGGGTCTTCATCTCGGCCTCGATGCGCACGTCGCGGATGGTCCTGCGCTTCGCGCCTCCCCCGGGGGCGGCGGCGGGGTCGGGGGCATCGTGGTTCGCGCAGAGGGTGCAGCTGAAGACCTCGCCGACGTAGGCGGAGCCGAAGCTCAGGGGCAGGTTGAGGATCGGGGAGAGGAGGAAGGGGGCCGGGTTCGTGGAGGCGGCGGTGTCGTAGGCGAGGGACGCCGGGGCGGGGTCCGCGGGGAGGTTGGACGGTGTCAGGGGCGGGCGGATCGGGTGCTGGACCACGAGCGACGGGCGGGAGAGCCTAGTCGACGATTCGGGTTAGAAGGGGAGGGGGAAGCTTGCTACGAGGCTACGGGCGGCACACGGTCTACGCGATGGACGGGGCGGGTGGGTTTGCTACCTGAGGACTTTTAGGGAGACGGAGTGAGGCTCCTTGAGGGGGTCGTGCGAGGGGTACCGTTGGTGGCTCATTGTCGTGTGTGCTTGTGTATGTGTGTGTCTCGGTCCCCCAGGGACGGTCGAAGGCCAATGGAGCGTGTATGTGGAATTCGAGCTATCGTCGGGACGGCGGAGGACGGGCGACGAAAGGTTACGGACGTAATTGGAGATGAGAAGGGGTGCTGGCTGCTGGTGGGACGAAATGACGATGGAGTTTAGCTGTGGTGGAGCCCGGCCGTTATCGATAAGGGAACCCCTAATTGTGAACGGGCCCGGGGCGCGCGGCGGAGGCTTCCCCGCATGGCCTGCCCGCTCGGGGTCCGGTCCAGAGCGGTGTGTATGTTGGCGCCGCACTGTGGCCGGAGTGCACTCCGACTTCGACCTCCGCTCACAACTACCGGTGCCGCGCTGTGCGTTGTACTCGTCCCCAGCCATGCATATTCAACTTGGTATCTTGCTAGACAGCTTCGCAGATCTTCGGGTCCGTCGCATCTGCACTTGGACTGTTGAACTTTTTCGACATAACATACATAGAGAGAGTTACGGCTATCCCGAGTCTAGAACATATGACCCCACGGAAGGATCCCTCTGATGTAGCTCTCTGAAAAATCATTCACAACTGGCGAGGCAGGCATGCTTGCAATGAAAGTTCCTTTATACTATGGTCCTCGCTGTGTTGTACCACCAGCGCCTAATGCTACGATTTGACGTGTAACACCATCCGCCTCCGCTTCCCCGTGTCCCCCTTCAGATTGTCGTGAAAACACACTTTAAGGTTCAAGGCGGAGGAATGGGACAGTGACAACGGGTGCGGCGCAATATAACCTTATCTCACGTTTCCGGACAGGGTTGCTATGCACGATGTTCAGGCTGCAGCCCGGTGCGAGGTATCTCCAGCAGCGACTTGCAGCGTCCCCTACACACATTTGATATCTTGGCCTGGCTATGTCTCGCTGCTCCGGAAACAATATTTCGGTCTGGAGTAACCGACTGCGCCGGATTGTTTGTAATTTATAGAGCCCCCCCCCCGTTCAGCAAAGGTGGACATCGAGATGTCTTTTTATCCGCCCTTTTAAAGCTAGCGAACATTATGAACTTAGATATCAATCATCATTCAACTGTTTTTTCCCCTTCTCCCTTTCGAAAAGAGCTACGGGAATAGAAGTCGCCACAGCTGAGCGAGGTCGCAGAGGTTCTCCACGAGTCCCAAATATCAGGGACCACATGGTTCGGTACGGGCGGGTGGTGATACAAACTTACTCAACGATGCTGCCGCCACTTTCTGCCGCCGCTCTCTGCTGCCGCTTTCTACCCTCATCCTTCTCCGGCAGCGGTGCACCATCCAATTGAGGAAATTGGGCACTGGAAGGGCGGTTTGAGACAAGTAATTTTTCTCTTCGTCTCGCCAAACTCTTCCATGGACGAAGAAATCTGGCTGCGCATTCAGCAACTCCCCCAGAGCACCTAGCCTGTAAAGCTCAAGTCCCGCAGAGACTTCCACGTATTGCGGCCGGCCCTGTCTCAGACTCGTAGCCACAAGGCGTCGCAGCCAGAGCACGGGGAGAAAATTGTAGCCCATAGGACGCATCAAGTATCTTCACATTACTATATCTGTTTAATCATTTACAACCTCATCTACCCCTCCGTATGACATGTCTAGCGACTGTCTTTTGTGACGTCTTCGGTTGTATCGTGAGTAGTGCCTCAAATGGCCACTCTTATCACCAAGTTAAAATGCAATTTTGAGAACTATTACTGTGCCCGATCTTTTTCCTAAAGGCCGGGAGGCGGCGGTACCTAAAATCAGTTTAGCATTGTTCCTCGGCTTCGAAGCTGCGCAGGAAGATACTTACAGCACCGTATCCTCCGGTTCCCGGAGGCGAGCCTGAAGGAGGTGGCGGAGGAGCAGAGCTTGGAGGAGGTGGAGGTGGAGCGGCCTCGCTAGGTGGCGGTGGAGGGGGAGACGCTCCAGGAGGCGCCGGCGAACCTTGCTGTTGCTGTTGTGCAGCGGCATAGTATTGCTGGTACATCTGGACGTATGCAGCGTAACCGCCGTAAGCAGCGTACGGGTCCTGTCCGCCGTAATACTGCGCGTACTGAGCGGCATAGTCGGCCCCAGCAGCAGGGCTGTTTGAACCGCCGGCAGGAGCCGGGCTGGCAGATTGTCCCGCTCCGTGACCACCATACCCGCTGTGGCCGCCGTGACTGCTATGGCCGCCGTGACCGCCATGACCGCCATGGCCTCCATGTCCGGAGTTGTAGCCACCGCCGCCGCCGCCGCCGCCGTGGCCTTGGTAGCCGCCGTGGCCGCCATCATGACTGCGCGAACGGTCGCCATAACCACCACCGCCACCACCGTAAGCACGAGGTGGCCTGCTCTTAAACTCCTCGTACTGCTCCTTAACGTTCGCAATAAGGTCTTCGCAAAGCTCCTTGGCCTTTTCAACCATCTTGGGATCGGGTCCTCTGTTCAAACATCAGCAGAGGGTTACAAAGCTGGATTACTTCTCTGAAACTTACGCCACATGAAGGTACATGTCTTCATCGCTCTCGCGGTTGGTGGCTGCTTCGAGGTATCCAGAGCCACGTCCCTTGATTTGGACACGACACTGGGTCTCTTGCTGAATGTGCTTGACATAGGCACCTCCGTGGCCGACGACCTGGGCGCGAAGGTTGAAACCCGGAACAGATTCCAAGCCTATAGGGATCTTCTCCTCGGGCCATTTGCGCTGGGGAACGTTAGGTGCGACCAATCAAGACGGGGGTTATACGTACTCTGCCATATTCGTCTCTTTCAACCTGTTCTTGGTCACGACGACGGAAGCGACGCTCGTCCACTAGGGCGGGAAGTTCCTGTTTCATAAGCTCCTCAATCTTGGCCACAGCCTGCTCGAGGCCCGTCTTTGATGTGCTAGTGACGTGAAGGTACAAGGGCGGATTCTATAAAGATGTCAGGAGGTGCGCCTTGGGCATGGCAGGTGAAAACATACCGCAGCAGTCGCCATGCTCTTGTCGGGATAATAGCTTCCTCGGGTAGTAACATCTTGCAAAGTCAACCTTTGTTCCTAAACAGACGTAAAATTGGGAGGTGTTGCGTACCAGCACCAGTGTCTTCTTTGATCTAAATCAAGCAAACGGAGTCAGCAGGTGCCAAAGAGGGGTGATCTGTGCGAGCTATCGTGCCAAGTAAGCAGGATGATCTCGACACAAATCTATGGATATGTATGGAAGCAGAATGCGCCCGAGGCGAAGCCTGGGAAGGAGTAATGATCAGTGGTTTTTGCACAGGAGTATTTACCATCTTCTGAGTCGACCCCTTGGTCAAGAGATATCTGTTGCGAAGGTCGTTCACTTCTATGTCTTTGATGTAGTCGCCGTCTGCGATGTACATCTCGCCGTTGATCGTGTTGGCCGGATCGGGTGATTCGCCGCTCGCATTGGCCGGAGGAGTTGCCGTCTTGATCGGCGGGACATCGACGTGCTGGATACCCTTCTTCGCTTGGAGTTGCGCATTGATTCGCGCGGCGGCGGCAGCTGAGACTCTGTTAGCATTGATTCAGTTGAAGAAGCAACAAGACGCCAATCTATACCGGCAGCGGCGGCGGCATCCACAGGCGACTTCTTGGGCTCGGTCGCATTATCGGCCGGCAGAGGACTACGATCCCTAGCCGACTCCGAGCGTCTTGAGGGAGGCGATCGGGAGCGACGGTCGAATCTCGACGCCTTGCGCGGCTCGGGTTCGGTCTGGTCGAAGCGCGAGCGCTTGGCGGAGCGTCGCTCAGTGTCGTCCATTGCGGCGTACGGATTCAGCGATTCCGTCTGTGTTTGTCGCTGAGAGTGAGTAATTCGTCGTCGGCGCGCGTTCTACCAATGCGCATGCGCCTGTTGATGTAAGTCTGGAAAATGGTAGGATTGGCAAAATTTACGCGGTTTGAAGCTCATCAGAGGTGGAGCCTGGCGAGGTGGACGGGCCAAAATAAAGTGGCTTGGTCTGTGCGGCGAGACGGCCGTCACTTCCATCACGGCTTTGCGCCTCAGGTGTCAGACGCAATTAGCTGCAGAATTTAGTCTGCACCAGCCACATGTATTTCTCGGAGCGACCATCGGCAGCATGTAATTAGCTTTCCGCCCGACATGGTCTCCCGGGGGATCCTGCGCCGACTATTTCAGTTATCACACTCCACTATCATCACCTGGATAAAATCCTTTAAGGGCCAAGTCGTTCGTTTTACTTCACTCAAAAACATCAGTACTAACACAACAGTGCCTGTAACAAATTGCAGTCTGCTTGAGCGCAAGTATGGCAGTGTAGATATATGCTGGTCCTGTGCAGAGTAGATCGCTCGACAAATATGCTTTTGTGGTCTATCCGATCAATGCTCTATTCTTGTGCCACTGTTCCCAGGAATTCGTTCTGTCAAGTAAAAGGATGATAGAAGAGAGGGCTGTACGCATGGTGTCATCATCGTAAACACCGTGATTCTCTGGATTGAAGCAGATTTTTTAGAAAACCCGCAAGATCCCAAATGTGAACCTTCTGGTCTAATTACTTATCACTATAGTCGCGGCTCTTGTTACACTTTAAATGCACCCGAAGGACGTGGGCAGAAAATATTACATACATCAAAGACTTTCATTGTCGCCTGCCTAGGAGGCTTAACATGACAAAAGCGGGCTGCTGAGCTTCGAACCGCTTAAGACAGCTGAAGTTAAAAGAGACTTCAATGCTGTATAACCAAGAGGCCGAGATAATCAAGTGCTAGAGGTGAGGTGACAACAAAAAGCCAGGTCGAAGTTCGATTCAAAAAGCAATCTTTTGTGGTCAACAATTAGGTTGCCATTGGGGTTTTAGGCAGTGGTGTAAATCCCATATTGTTCGGGAACCAACAGAGGAGAGACTCGGGGACAACATTTCACCTCAAATATATAGATTTGATTACTTTGGAACTGTTACCACAGGTCAGCTACAGACACAGTGTAGGATGTAACCCCGCACCCTCCAGGCCGACCCCGCGATGCAGTGTCAGTGTGTCCACTCGCTCGGTGGAAACCCTTGTCGAAAGCTGATCCGTGCCCCACAACCCCTGCAAACAGCCAGCTCCCCTGCCTCCGACTTCCCTCCGAAGAATCATCCCCCAATCTCCTCAAATTTTCCCAGTGGAACTAAACACAGACGGTGAGTCAGTTGTTTCTTATCTATCCAGCCATTGAACCTCGAGCTCACACTCATACAGGTTTCGAGATTCGTCTTTCATCTGGTCGGAGAACAATTGACTGTTCTCGCACTTGATCAGGAAAGATGGCGTCTCGCCGCCTACTTTCGTCCTCGCTTTGGCGGGCCTCCTCCCTGAGCGCCGCCGCTCCGGCCCATGCGACATCGCTCTCCGCTGCACGATGGAGCTCAACGACCAGCTCGACCTCTGCCATCGCCTACAAGGCTCTCCGACGCCGTTCGGCGCCTCTGCCCGTCAGCGACAGCCCGCCGTCATGGTCTGCTCAGGCCGCCGTGTCTAACATCCTCTACGACATGCCCTCCCCGTCGTCGCAACCCCCCAAGCGCCACATCCTCAACTGCCTCGTCCAGAACGAGCCCGGTGTGCTGTCCCGCGTCTCCGGCATTCTCGCAGCTCGCGGCTTCAACATCGACTCTCTGGTTGTCTGCAGCACCGAGGTCGAGGATCTCTCGCGCATGACCATCGTCCTGACCGGACAGGATGGCGTCGTCGAGCAGGCCAGGCGCCAATTAGAGGACCTCGTCCCCGTCTGGGCTGTCCTTGACTACACCAACGCCGCCCTGGTTCAGCGCGAGCTTCTGCTGGCCAAGATCAACATTCTCGGACCCGAGTACTTCGAGGAGCTGCTCGCCCACCACCGCGAGATGACGGCCGCCGATGCCGATGGCGAGTTCGCCCCCGAGATCATTGATCAGCACTCGCTGGAGGAGGTCGCCAAGGACTTCCACCCCAGCAAGTTGGCTGTCAGCCAGGCCCTGCGCCACAAGCACGAGCATCTGAAGTCCATCACCTACTTCGCCCACCAGTTCGGAGGAAAGGTTCTGGATATCAGCACCAACAGCTGTATTGTGGAGATGTGAGTCCGGCCCTCGGCTGATGGAAACCGAACAGAGTACTGACAATTGCGCAGCTCCGCCAAGCCGTCCAGAATTGACTCCTTCCTGAAGCTCATCGGACCCTTTGGTATCCTCGAGTCGGCCCGCACTGGTCTCATGGCCCTGCCCCGTTCACCCCTGTACGGACCGAACGAGGAGACGGTTATCAAGGAGGCGGATGAGGTTGTTGACGCTAGCCAGCTTCCTCCCGGTTAAGTGGTTTTGTATTAAAGAATATCCGGCGTTGGTAAAAAAGGGGTATTGCCATCTTTCAATGCTACCAAGTTGCTATACAATCTGTACCATTTTATTTGCCAAGAAAGAAACGCCTCGCCTTTTTTTTCGTCCACTATGACCCGTAAGAACGCCGATGCATGTCCCATTAGATCTTGCCCTTGTTCACAACAAATCCCTCGAGAGCAGCTGTTCTACTGTTAGCGTGGCCATGTTTGCCGAGAATGAGAAGAAAACGTACAAACAGCAGCCCACAGTCGGTTCTCCGCCTCGGGGAAGACCAAGGAGCGAGGGCTGTAAAAGACCTCATCGGCAACCTCCTCGGGGTGACGAGGCAGGCAGTGCATAAACTTCCAGCCCTCGTTAGCACCGCCACGCTTGGCCAGGTCATTGGTGATCTGGTAGCCGGCAAATGCCTTGAGTCGCTTCTGGGACTCGGCCTCTTGACCCATAGAGACCCAGGTGTCGGTGACCAGGATGTCCGCATTCTTGATAGCATCTTCGGGCACAGTAGTCTCACTGAGCTTGCCGGGAGAAGCAACGCCATTGGCGGCAGCGGAGATGACAGCCTTCATGGCATTGGGGATGCCATAGCCAGCAGGAGAGGCCACAGCAATGTCGACGCCCATCTTGACGCAGCCGATGGCGAGGTCGAAGAGGACGTTGTTGGAGTCGCCGATCCAGGCAACCTTCAGGCCCTTCAGGCCAAGATCAGCCTTGTCCGAGGTAGCGTAAGCAGGGAAAGCTTCATGGATGGTCAGGAAGTCTGCAATGATTTGCAGCGGGTGGTAATCATCGGACAGAGCGTTGATGACGGGGACACTGGAGTCCTTGGCCAGGCCAGCGACATCGGAGTGAGGGCCAACACGGGCAACCATGCAAGAGGTCATGGAGGAGATGACTTTGGAGGTATCATACAAGGACTCGTTGACCTACGCATGTGTTAGCGAGGGACATCTCATGTTATGAGACGGTGGCTCAACAAACCCCGAGCTGGATGTCGTCCTTGCCGAGGAACATGGGATGGCCGCCCATGAGAGCCACGGCAGCCTCAGTCGACACACGGGTGCGGGTACTACGTTTGCTGAACATCATGGCAACCGTCTTGCCCGTCAGGCTCGCGGCGAGCGCCTGGGGAACGTTGCCGGACTTGACGGCAGTCTTGTTTGACGCGGCATTGCGGACCAAGGTGGCGAACTCAGCAGGGCTGAGGTCGGCAATGGACATGAGATGGCGCGGGCCGGTCGATTGTGAGTAGGCGCGGCTCTGCGCGCCATTCAAAACTTGACGAGTGACTCGGAAAGCTGATTGCTTCATGTTGGGCGACTCAATGACTCGAGTGTTGGGGAGGAGGGTACCAAGCTTGAGACTGCTGTGGGCGGATTGAAACGGTTCACTTGAGTGCTTCGGGCTTTTGGATTTTACTTCAGGGTGGATTGAGTAAGTTGCGGAACTAAGTGAGTCGTGGTCGTGTCCAATTGAGATATATCGAAAGGTGGTTGAGTCACAATTGGATAGCTTCAATGACTGACGATAACGGTTTCCACCTCCACAGACTGACTCCCTGCTCAGCAAATTCGGAGCTCCCCTCACCGCTTTACACCGAAAATTTCAGAGTTGGCTCAGAAGCCCCTGTAACTCCAGCGCCCTGCAGGGCTTTGGATGCAATGCCAGAAGGATGCTACAGGCGGGGACGGCCTGCAGGAGCCCAGACCGGTCCGGTGAAACCGCCGGAACCGGAACGCGTGTGCGGCCAGCCCACCACTCGGAAAACTGGCGCCTACCAGCTCCCCCCGGTTATTTCCACTTATAACAATCCTCAACTTGACTAAAATACACGAGTAAAAGATACAGGGCGGAGTAATCAAGCCCAGAGACAGTTTGGTGAATGTGAAGGAGAGACGCTGTGCCGAGAGGGAGTAAAAGACAAGAGAGAAAGGCATAAGCCAAACTGACTGTTTCCTGCAGGTACCGCACACCTCCCATTTCGTTGGGGCCCGCGTGCCAGCCTGGTTTCCTCCCATCCGTCCGCAGTGGTTGCCACTCTGTGCATTGTGCCTGAGCAAGAAGGAATGGCCCGTGCCCGCCCCCGTGGTACTCGCCAGGCACTCAAACAATCCGAGGAAGATCATCCCCAGCCATCCACTCAGTCCGGTCGGCCCTGGTGACCAGATCTCGTCTCATTGGTTTCAGCTGACCTCCACCCCGGCCTCTTCAACAGCACAGCCCGCCCTGGGATGAACCAAGCTACTTGACATCATCACCCATTACGAATCCCGGCTGTCTGGGTGTCTGGGCACGAACGGAAACCTTCTCATTTTCTTTCTGCATCATTTTCTTCTGTACGCTCATCTCTGCCTATATTTCCTCTGTGTTTCTCGGACGGCGATGACGGGCTTCTTCCTACTGTAATTCAACAAATCCCCCGCTAATTGCGATCACGCCGCCCCTCCATTCGCCATGGCCGAAGACGACGAGAGATCGCCACTTCTGACGCCCAAGGGCAAAGGTCGAGCAGAAGATGATTCCCTGCTGTCTGAGTCGGCGCCTCTGCTGTCCAGCTCGTCTGCGACTCCCCGATACGATGGAGAACAAGACGACCCCGAGAGGTCCTGCGCGGCCTCCCTCGCCTCAAACCAATCGTCCAAGAGCACCAAGAAATCTATACGATGGGCTTCCCTCATATCTATTTCGGTGCTGACAGTGTTGGTTGTCTGCATCATGGCTGGCTGTTTCTTCGTACCCTCGGCCGTTGAAGAGTACGCCAAGCAGGCCGCCGTCGTCGAGCCGACCAACCTGGCCTTGGAATCGATCACGACGGACGGTGTGCGAGCGCGGATACAGGCAAACTTCAGACTCGATGGTTCCAGGGTGCAAGATCCGACTTCGAGAAGGATTGGGAAGTTTACGACTTGGATCGTGAGAAAACTAGGAACCGAACAGACCAAGGTCGGCGTCTTCCTGCCCGAATACGACAACGCTTTGCTTGGCAACGCTGTCGTACCGCCACTTACCATCAGCATCGTCGAAGGCCAGACCACCGCAATAGACTTCGTCGCCGAACTGACGCCTGGCGACGCCGAAGCGTACCGCAAGATTGCCAACGAGTGGTTGGATGGAAAGCTCGATCAGCTCAAGGTGCTTGGAAAGGCCGATATTCCACTAAAGTCTGGAATCCTGCCTCTTGGCACCCATCCCGTCAGCGAGGTCCTGGTATTTGAAGGTCAATCACTCTACCGCTCCTTTGCGTCTTTGTATTTTGGAGAAAAAGCACTGCTTTAAATATGATTACGCATCATTCGCAAAAAATTGTTCGAAGCCCGAGACTAATGCCTCATATAGCAAACCAAATTCCCACGCTGCCGGCGTATAACATCTCACGACTTAACTTCCGGGACGTGCCGGACTCGGATGGCCAGCTTAGGGCCGTTGGCGCTGATGTTGCAATTACAGCGTATAACGAGTTTCCCGTTAGCCTTGACGTGCCTGAGCTTGGATTCGAAGTTCTCGTTCCTAACTGCAATTCTTTCGATCCCTACATTCTTCTTGCGGATGCCACTACCAAGCCTCTTACCATTAAGCCCAGGGCCGAGGTCACTGTCAACGTGTCAGGCATCGTTAGGGAGCTACCGAAGTCTTTGACAAGAGTCTGCCCGAACTCTAAGTCGTCGCCACTGGACAAGTTCTTGGATCAGTACATGCATGGTGAGGCTCCCACCGTCTACGTTCGTGGCCGGAAAATGCCCAATTCCGACACGCCCGACTGGGTTGGCGACATCTTGTCCGAGATCACCGTCCCTGTGCCGTTCCCCGGCCAGGGATTTGACAATCTCATCAAGAGCTTTTCTCTCACCGACGTGAACTTCCAACTCCCCGACCCGATGGCGGACCCAGACGACCCGGATGGAGCCCCCAAAGTCTCTGGCACGGTCCAGGTGCTCGCCGGCTTGCCGAAAGAGATGAACTTTGACATCAATGTCACGGACCTGCGAGCGACGGCAGACGTCCTGTATCAGAACAAGAAACTTGGAGAGCTCAACCTTGACAAGTGGCAGCCTGCGAACTCGACCAAAGAAGAAGGCACCGAGGAGCACGAGCCACTCTTGAAGATTACGTCTCGAGTTGTCGATGCCCCTCTAAATATCACCGACGGCGACGTTTTGTCGGACGTCATGCAAAAGCTCATTTTCGGCGGAAAGGAAGTCATGTTGGACGTCAAGGCCGGCGTCGACATTAAAGTTAACACGGCTCTTGGAAACTTGGTTCTGAAGGATGTCCCTGCAGAGGGGAAAATCCCAGTAAAACGTCCGTACTAAGTTTGACACTATTCGTCTTATCGTGGGTTGGTTTCTTATGTCCCTGCTCACTAAGGGGGGAACTACCGGAGCACAGTGGCTTACACCGGTGCAGCTTTACCCGGCAACACCTTCGGCAGCATCCGCCCCCAGGTTGGAGATGTCAGGATCCTCAGCACCTCCTCTTCGTCGATGACGATCGAGGCAGTGGTCAACATTACGAACCCAACGCCGTATACTGCCACTGTCCCGTATGTCAATATTCACATCGTCAAAGACGGGTTCATACTTGGCAGCGCCACGGCGAAAAACATGAAAGTTGTCAGAGGCAACAACACAAATTTGGTCGTCACGGCAAATTGGGACCCAACAGCAGGGGGTGAAGGTGGCCGCAAGATCGCCAGTGATATGATATCGGAATATCTATCCGGACGCAACGTCACAATCGACGTCAAGGCTCACCGCGGAAGCATCCCATCTGTTCCTCTTATCGGCGAGGCTTTGTCTAAGCTCAACATCAGCATCGCTGCTCCCAAGCTGGAACTTCCCGGAGACGGCGAAAAGAAGGGACACTTCATCAGGGATGCCACTTTCCATTTACTTTCCTCTACAGCGACGTTTACTCTGGTATCGCCTTTGCGATACAACACTATATTTATTGACTGGGTGAACGCCACAGCGTTTTATAACCACACAGAGTCGGTTGGGAGCATCGTGTATGATCTTCCATTTGCGGCGCCCCCAGGAATGTCCACAACGCCTAAATTGCCAGTGGACTGGTCCTTGGGATCTGTGGGCTACGATGCCGTAAAAAGGGCTCTTGGAGGGGCTCTGAAGCTCGATGCAAGTGCAAATGTTACGGTACGGATTGGGAATTGGAAGGAAACGGTCTGGTATGAGGGTCAAGGGATCGGGGCAAGCATTCGCTTGTAAGGGCTATTGGGATTTGGCGTTATCAGGTCATTATCGGGCTGGGCGGCGGCTGTAAACGCCTCGCGCTTAAGCGACATCAAAACATGGTCACGGATCTGTATGTGAGCACAACACACAAAACAGTCGTAGGACTCTATCAATAGCGGCTCATTATATTGAACCAAGTTATCTTGTCTTAACTGTACGTGTTACTAGGGCAATCCTTTTCCAGAATCTAGAAAAAGGAAGCTTTATTGGTGGGGTGGTATTAATTATAATCACGTCTTCCGGCAATGAGTAGCGTCAGGTCGTGCCAAGGTCCGGGGGTGGATTGTGCAGTCTCGGATCGGCTGGTTTAATTTGGTGTCTCTATATATTGCCGTGGACAGCTCATTCTTTTACATTTCTGGACATGTACACACGGATGATGCTGAGTGTAAATCAAAACCGCCCAATGCTTTTTTTGAACACTTATACAAGGTGCAGAAGCGATTCTCACCAAGGAGATGTGTATCGTGTCATGTCATAAGACTGCGAATTCGAGCGGTTGCTGTTCCTCCCCCTTTCCCACTCCTTCCCAGGGCGTCAGAAAGAAGCCTAAAGATACAATAGCCTAGCCTCTTCTCTCTAATGCTCCTGTTATGTGAAGTGTATATTATATTGCCAAGTTGGACGGGGCCCTTGGCAAACCCAGCCGCCGAGAAAGTGATGCGTGAAGTGGCAGGAGGCGATTCACAGTGCGCCGAGACAGTGCCGCCACCAACCTTGGCGCCGACCGGTCCCCACCGCTGCCGAGAACCCGTCTTCATCAGGGGATTCGCACAATGCTCGTTACCCCATTGCGCGCGCGCGCCGAACTTCATGTCCCATTTCGAAACTCTGTCATTTTTCCATCAAACGGTCTTGTCGAAATCCGGGGGCAGAGGCCGATCGAAACTGCAGTTCCTCATCAAAAGCCCGCGCCTGTCAAGGCCTGCCATTCCCCAAGTTCATCCAGGAGCCCACACCGGCCACCACCACCAAACCAACAACATTGACGACTGACTGCCACTGGTACTACACACACACACACACACACACACACACACACACACACACACACACACACACACACACACACACACACACATACACACACAGCACCTACAACAAACGGGGGACATCTACATCGGCCCACACCCCCTGGAGCAATGCCATCGATTAACTTCTCCCCCTACGCCCCGCGGCGACGCCGCGCCCCGCTCGTGGTCGTCACATGGGTGGCTCTCTGGCTCTTCGTCCTGACTCTGACATGGTGGTTCACGACGCAGCGGCGGTCCGGGTTGGCGGCGATAACGGATTCGTATGCCGACGCGGGAGTCAATGGAGAGGAAGCCGCTCCCGAATCTGGTGCCTAAATCTATCTTCTTCTTCATTTGGGGGACTGGAGGGGAGTGAGGGTGGAAGGGCGGGGGATTCCCAATTACCCTTACGTCGGGGCCTGGCGGCTGTCTCTTGGCTTTCCTTCTCCTTTAGTGTTCTTGTCTTACCTACTAGGACATGTAAACCCCTCCCTCCGGAAATGCCCGCCGTCATGCTCTGTCGTGCGGGCCGAGTGCGTTGGTTGTTGTTGTTATTGTTGTTTGTTGTATGATAGGGAAGTCTCATGAACAAGGATGAAGCACGTGGGGGCGGCAAGGTCGAGACCCGACGCCAATACATCTCGAGTTGTTGGGTTTTGGTGCCATCTTTGCCGCGGCGTAGGCCGCTCCCCCTTGATCCGGCTCAACTCACCTCAACTCAGGTCACTCTCGGGGTCATCGACTGTGTTAACAAGTGCCGTAATACTCAAATATGGGAGCGACGGTCATGGGAGAGAGGAGTGTCAGGATATGGGGGCGAGGAGGACATTGGCACGCAGATGATACGGCAGAGCAACAGTCCCTGGAGATTAAGGCCTCCCAGAAGGGGGTAATGGCATTCCAGGGAGAGTCAGACCATGGGTAGACCGGAAGGGCGGAGGGAGAATGACCACATCGCGATCGGGAGGACTTGCGAAAGGAAACAACAAAACATAGGCGTTTTTTATTTTTATAATTTTGTTTTATCGTTTTGCGACGGTGAAAGGGAGGTTCGGAGGATCCTCAATATTTCTTTCTTTTTCCTTTTTTGTTCGTTCGCTACCCTCTCCATTGGAGGCGATAAGACCTGGATCTAGAGATCTGTCGGGTCTTATCAACCTCGCACGCGCGCGTGCGATTCTCCCGCTCTTCTCGGGCAACCGGCCTGGACGAAGCAAACGCCACATGGCAGGAGGCCTTGTCGGTGTGCTACTGTTTCCATAATTACGAGTGCTCGCCACGGGCTTCAGCAAACGCCTCAAGCACTCTAGACGGGGAGAAAGGCAAGAGGGGCCGGGAAAGAAGCCCCCAAGACGGACCAGCACGGGCGAAGGAGACCCCGTCGCAACTGACAAAGTGGGTGAACGTGGTGTGATGTTGAGTGGCTCACGAGGTAATGTCATATGTCTACAGGTTTTTGTTCTATAGCTCACTACCTGCCAATCATCTAGCGCACATTTCACTCAGTGTACAGACACGCTTGGTTCAAGTATCACAGAAATCCAGTGTCAACTGTCGGGTCTCGGCAGACCCTATTTTCCAAAGTTCAGGATGAACGGCGGCAGCGGCGGCGGGCGGGCGGGCCCCATGCCCAACCTCAAAACCATGCAGATGGACGCTCTCACGCATGAGTGCGGCCGGAAAGGCTGCTTTCGCGGGTCGGCGGCGCCCGACTGTGAGTTCCACGGCAACATCGTCCGGGACATTATCAGAATGAGACGGGACCAGAGACGCGCGCGGCTTCAGCAGCGGAGTCGGTCACACAGCGATGCGATGCCGACAACGGCAACGGCCTCCGCATCTACAAGTCGAAACGTCACGCCGCTGAAGCGGCAGTCGAGTCAGAGCAGCAAGCTCGACAGCCCGAATTCATGTACTTCATCGGAGTTTTCTTCCGACATCTCACCTTGCGTCTCGCCACTAATGGAGGACCTCATGCTCGAGGTGGAGGACGCCATCGACGACAGCAATGGCATGCGTCCGGAACTCACTGGTTCTCCAAAACGGAAAACGTCTGCGTTCAACATGGACGAAATATTCAAACTTATCGATGAGGCTCAAAAGGAGTATGAGAGCCTTAGTGCGTCACCTAGCACCGCCCGAGGGAGGAACGATTTCGCCCGTGGAGCTCGCTGGGTGAGAGAGGACAGCTGGGAAACCCTGCTGGGCCCTCGGTAGTCGCCAGGCGGTCATATGCCAGCGACTTGAATGACAGGGGAGAACCACTTGGCTCCGATTATTATGATTTGAAAGCAGTGTCGTGCTCTCTTTGAAAGCACGCAACATGAGCCGGGAATACAACTAGCATCCCGGCTGCTGGAGGGAGATGAATGTCAGAAAGGAGGTGTCACCAACCGGATGTCTGAAGGATTGCGCGTTGTGTCAGCATGGAATAAACTCCATCAATTTGGATTGTACATATTAAGGGTCTGCACCTTTTTCCTGGTCCCAAACACCCGATAGCCTTATTGTAATCGAACACCGGCCTCGCGCCGCTTAGACGATGATGAACTCATGTTTGCGTTTTCGCTCGCGTCAAAAGTGGGCTGTGCCATGCGTCGATGTTCTTCCTCAATCTTCTTCAGTCGCTTGTCGGTCTTGCCCTTGCCGCTGCCCTTGCCGTGGAACTGGTGGCTCATGTGCTTGAACGCCTCCTTTTGATCGAGAGACCTGCCGTGATCGTCCACGTACTTCAACTCGACGTTTGGCTTGTAATGCTTCTTGAAGAGGTCGTCGACGACACGAGACTGCTGCAGTTCGCGGTGTGCGTTCGCCTGTCGCGCGCGTTCCTCTCTGTCCCTCACCGACATGGCGTCCAACCGGCCGCTGTTTCTGTCGCGTTCACGTTGAGATCTAGCTCGCTCATCTTGGTCCCTCTCGACGCGTCTCTTCTCTGCCAAGAATTCGGCTTTCTGACGCTCGCTCATGTTTAGCTCGGCACCGTGAGAGTCTTTCAGAATGCCACGCTCTCTCAGCAGGGCCAGAGTTGAGCCCATGCCTGTGTCCATCGTCCTCTCCTCATCGACTCCTGTCGCTGCAATGTCTTCGGAGTCTTCTCTGGTCCTGTCCACAGAAAGCTCGTGGATGCCTTCGCCCATGGGATGGTCCTCGTCATCCGATTCGCCATCCATAGCTGTGACGGCCTCTTCAACCACGGATTTAGACTTCTTCGGTTTCCTTTCCTCGTCCTCGTCGGGTTTCTTCAACCCCGAGACGAACTCGGAGATCTCATCAATCACAACGCCGCCTTTCTGAGCCTCATTCTCTGGCTCATCGACTGCTTCCTTCAGTTGTCGGGCAATGTCCTCAGGGCGGGTCCTCTTGCGTTTTTTCAATGCATTTTTGCGCTGGATCGCCAAGGACGCCTGCAAATCCTCATCATCAACGAAGGTGTCGTCCTCCACTCTGCGCTTTTTCTGGTTGACGGACGCGCCAGAGTCCACGTCCATCAGATCGTCGGCTGGTGCGGTGTCGATGGGGAAAATGTCGTCCTCATCAATAGGTTTCTGCCTAGTCGACTTGGACTTCTTCTTCTTTGGCTTTTTGATCTTGATCTCTGAAATGTCGAGGTAATCTGACGTGGGGGTATCCTCTGCACGGGGCGAAGTCAGTAGAGTTCCACATCGCCGGGGCTCGAACGGGTAATACTTACGAATGAGGTCGAGGTCGATGGCCTGCAGCTTCTTCGACTTCTCTGACGGCGCCCCCAAGATATCGCTCAGCTCTGCGATCGCACCAGACCCATCAAGAGTGAACTTCTTGCCTTTCTTGCCGTAGATCTCCTCGTCGTACTGAGCCAAAATGCCACGCTCGTCCCCTTCGTCTGTTGTTGCGAATACGTCGTACGCGGGCTTCTTCTTCTTCAACTCCATTCTCTCCTGCAGTTGTTCCCTCGCCCGAAGCTCCATATTTTCGAGCTCGTCGCCCTCTTCTTCGTTTTGGTCGATGGTGGCGTCCTTCAAGGTCAGGATTTGTTCGTCGCCGTCGAGGAATGTGTCCACTTCGTGCGCGACCTTTACACCAGCTAAATCTTTGGAGGTGTACTCGACAGCCGCAAGCGCGGCAGCTTCGGCAGCAGCCTGTTCCTCTTCCAGCTTCCTTGCCTTGTCGATGGCTTTTTGCCGCTTCTTTTGAGCCTTCAACCATGCCTTCGCATCCATCTCGCTGCCCTCGTCGGCTTCGCCAAGACCCTTGCCCTCCAGAATCGCGTGGCGTTGCGCAGCGTCTCTCTCTCTCTTTGCAGCAGCCGCTCGCTCCTCTCGTTTGCGCTTGGCGGCCTCGGCATCGCGTACTTTTTGGTAGTTGTCATATGCTTGCGCCTGGCGGCTCTCGAGGGTACTCGGCGCATCCTCGTCGTCTGAAGCGGAATTGTCACGTTGCGATTCAGCTGGGGGGGCACCAGGCACCGGCAAAGGCTTCATGCCCAGCGAAATGCGAATGCGATTCGTCTCCTCGATGGTCGCGGCGTCCATCTTGGCGGTTGTGTGGGTACTAAAGGATACTACTAATGTTCAGGATGTTGCGTTCGTAATGAGGCGGGCCTTGGTGACAAGAGTTGGTGAAGTTGCGGATGGCGATTCGTACACTGCAGCTGGGAAAAGTAGCTACTGTTGCGCAGCGAGGCTGGATGGAATCACTGGTGCAGTGCCGATAGACAGGGGCCCATATTTTGCTTCGTGGCCAACCAGGAAAAGTATGAGGCTCATCAGCACTGTGTCGGTGCCCCACACAGAGAAAGCTTAGCTAATCATAGTGGGTCTTACGTTTACTACATATCGCAGCCTCGCCGAAATTTTCTTCTATTCTTCTTTCTTTCTTTAACAAACACGGGTCTGTGCCAAGCGATCCTCTGCTTGCTCCGGCGAGTTCAGAGTTGAACGCTGCGGCAGCTCGATCATCCAAGGAGCCATCAAATCATGATGTAAATCTTCCGATCGACAGATCCAAGAGTGACCGGTCTTTAGGCAGCCATGTTCGCCGTAAAAAGCTTGAGCGTGGTGTATCATTGTACTGGGGACGTCATATTCCGTACCCTTTTTCCGAGATCGTCGATCTGTGAGGTTAGGGAAAACCATGACTTACCACAAATTTTCTTCCGAATAGTCCTGTTTTTTGTAAAGTTCTACCACGAACGCGATGAGCAGCTGTGTTGCAGCTGGTCTTCAAAATATCGCGGTCGTGACGGTAGTAGCCAGTCGCAGCAGCGGGTATGTGACACGCCAGACAGCCAGTTCTTCCCTTGACCAGCATGGGCAACCGGGTCGTACGTGGTGGTTTGGTGTGTCTGCCGACTGGAAACAGTATTCTTGTCAGCGCGGTTGCGCATCACGGGTCGCCTCTGATGCCGCTGCGAAGTTCTCGTTAAAAATCCTTTCAAGTGGGTCTCCTGGTCCTCTTCGCCTGACCAGGCATGTGAAATGTCGGTTGGACTGTAGATCCTCTACGGTCAATCTCTCGGTGCATTTGTGCCTGGTGCTGTCATCCAAGCCTGCCATACCACGATGCATACTGCTCCTGCATCTTGGTGCCCACCTTTTCGCTTCTAAATTGCATCAAGGTTTGTCGGTTGCGGCGCTGGATCCCCGTTCTGGATATCCTGGCCGGCCGTGTCAACGGTGCCAACATGTGGGCGATGCCCGGTGCGGGGTGCAGCCGTATGATCTGGGGTAGCTATTGGCATGGCTGACCATCTGTCCGTCCGGCGGCCCGATATCAACAGGAGGCTCCGCCATGCCATCCATCATACATACTGGCCGATGCTACTGCAGCGTAGCAATGAGCAAGTTGCATGAGGACAGACTGCTTCTGAGGATGAGATTCTCTGAAATGTGACGCACAAAGGCATCATCCCACCAGCAATCACAGGTAGGGAGTGTTGACGTTGCGCCTGTTTCTATATGCTCGATGAGGCGATCCGGGGATAATCCAGACGGAACATCGTGAGTTGTCCCGTAGTATCAAACGTTGTTCGTCAACTATTTCTAGCAATGAAATTTATCCCTCGTTTGATTGTCTAGGCCTAAGTCCTACCAATGTAGGTTGGCAAGACAAAGGCATTTCCCGTCCTAAGACGCATTTGGCTCGAACATGTCTTGGTCATTCGATCGGCCTAAGCCTCGGGACGGAGAGTGCGGGGAACGCTTAACCTCTACCACCTGGGCAACCCCAACTTTGATGTCTCCGTCATCAAACCACCAATAGTACCACACAGTTCCTGGCGGATAGGACCGAGCAACCAGGTTGTCTGATCTGCTTGCCGACGACATCATTCAGCCCCCTGTCGCTATCCTTGGCTCCTGGCTGAGCTGACTTCCTGGACAGAGGGCCAACCTGAACCACGTGCGGCATACTCGGCGTTGCTTGAACCGGGATCAGTGTTACCCTTCCTTCATGACATGACTTGAGAATTTCATGTGGTACTCATCGACATTAGTATTAACAGGCCACTCAACAGGAAGATAGAGAGGAGCCGGGGGGTTGTAGAAGGGAGGACGGAAAGAACACGCCATCAGGGTTGGGAAAGGAGAAGACGGTTTAGGCAGTTCGGCTAGGATTTTCTCACGGTTCATCCGACATAGCTCCAAACTTTGGAGCGTGACGAGGTTCATCTCCGACACCATAGACTAATGCGGGCCGACTTGACAGCTCGGTGATACTCCAGCATTCGGGCCTTCGAGGCACATCAATTTGAGGCACCCTGGACAATAACCCTGTTCTTGCGCCTTTCGAAGTGGTATATAACCGCGATGGTGTACCTCCAGCATGTCATGTCAGGCGTTCTGGCATTGAACACCACAGAGCACTTCACACAGCCCATCATGAAGTTTCTCACCTCTGCTCTTCTCCTTGGCTCTTTCGCCACCCAGTCCATCCTGGGCTACCCTGGGGCCAACGTTGCCAAGAGAGACGTCGACTCCTTTATTGCTACCGAAACTCCTATTGCTCTGAGAGAGCTACTCTGCAATATTGGATCGAACGGCTGCCATGCTCAAGGCGCGAGTCCCGGTATAGTCATTGCGTCTCCGGACAAAGTTGATCCTCCGTGTAAGTTCTACCCATGCGATGGAATACCTCCTCCTCCTCATTTCGGTTACTAACATTTTGGGCAGACTTCTACACTTGGACCAGAGGTACGATATTGTTACTCTCTTGGTAGAATTTGTTGATTATATGGCAGTAACTGACAGAACTCCAGACGCTGGTCTTGTCTTCAAGTGTGTTGTAGACATATTCACGAACAGCTATGATGCGAACCTACAGGCCAACATCCAGAACTATGTTGTGTCGCAGGCCCGCCTACAGGGAGTTTCAAATCCCTCAGGAGGCTTAGGCGATGGTGCCGGCCTTGGTGAGCCCAAGTTCGAGGTGGACTTGAGGCCTTTCACAGGCTCTTGGGGTACGATAGAAGAATCTCCGTGTATTTTGAGGCCATGCTGACAGCTGCGGTAGGACGACCTCAGAGGGATGGCCCAGCACTGCGGGCGATTGCCATCATCGGCTACGCCAAGTGGCTGGTGTCGAACGGCTACTCTTCCACGGCCTCATCGGTCTTGTGGCCGGTTATCCGAAATGATCTGAACTACGTTGCCCAATACTGGTAAGGGACTGCAACAGCCTGCGTTGGCAGATAGGTTTGACTTATGACCCATCAGGAACCAAACCGGATTCGATCTCTGGGAAGAAGTCCAAGGAAGCTCCTTCTTCACCGTGGCCAGCCAGCATCGCGGTACTTACTCCTGGTTTCCGTTACTGGTCAAGACTAATTCTGTGTAATAGCGCTTGTTGAGGGCAGTGCGCTAGCCCGCTCGTTGGGCCTGTCTTGTAATGCTTGTGATGCTGTCGCTCCTCAGGTCCTCTGCTTCTTGGGGAGATTCTGGAACCCTGCGGGTAACTACATGGTCGCGAACAGTAAGTTTACATCTCATATTCGAAGTCCTGTATTTGTAAGATGTTCTGAGAGGCTAATAACTCTATGAAGTCAACGGAAATGGAAGATCTGGTCGGGATGCCAATGTCATTCTTGCATCCATTCACAACTTTGACCCAGCCGCAGCCTGCGACGCAGCGACATTTCAACCCTGTAGTGACAAGGCTTTGGCCAGTCACAAGGTTGTCGTGGACTCCTTCCGCTCCATCTACACCATCAACAACGGCATCGCACAATCTGCCGCCATTGCAGTTGGCAGATACCCTGAGGACAGCTACTACGGCGGAAACCCCTGGTACCTCAACACTCTTGCCGCCGCCGAGCAGCTCTATGATGCTCTCTTTGTCTGGAAGCAACAGGGTTCCATTACGGTCACACAGATATCCTTGCCCTTCTTCAGGGACCGCCTCGGCTCCGTTGCCCCTGGCACGTATGCTTCAGGCTCGGCCACCTACAACTCACTCATTAGTGCGGTGAGCATCTACGCAGACGGATTCATCAATGTTGTCGCAACATACGCCCAGACCAACGGCTCGCTTGCGGAGCAGTTCTCGCGGAGCAATGGTCAGCCCCTATCAGCCGACGATCTCACCTGGTCCTACGCGGCGTTCCTCACCGCCGCACAGCGCCGTGCCAACGTCATCCCTCCTGGGTGGGTTGCTCCATCCGCGACCTCTGTTCCAGGCAACTGCCAGGCTACCTCGGTTGTCGGCGGTTACTCAAGCGCCACGGCGACTTCGTTCCCTGCAAACCAGACCCCCGGAACTGGCGTGCCTACTGGGACTACAACGCGGGCTACATCGACCGCGACCGGGTGCCCAATCGCAAGCTCTGTCCTCGTTACTTTCAATGAGCGAGCCGTGACGCAGTTTGGTCAGACTATCAAGATTGTTGGAAACGTTCCTTCGCTCGGAAACTGGAGTCCGAGCAACGCCATCGCTTTGAGTGCTTCTCAGTACACTACCGACAACCCTGTTTGGTCTGTGACAATTGAGCTGCAAGCTGGCCAGGTCATAGAGTACAAGTACATTAACGTTGCCAGTAGCGGTACGGTCACTTGGGAGAAAGATCCCAACCACACTTATACCGTACCCTCCTCCTGTGCTACGGCAGTCAGCAAGTCCGATTCTTGGCAGGGTTAGATGCCTCAAGAGCTCCGTGACTTCAACAGCTATCAGGCTTGAGCTTGAAACAATGCTTCTAACGGAATGAGATGAGGCGCACATTACATACTTTCTTGTATATATCGTCTTGGATATTTAAATGGACATGGCCAACTATGTACTAAAGCTTCTTGGAAGCTTGCGTCTCCAACTCCGTGATGATTGTATCAACAGTCCACTCCAAAGTAGTCTCCATATCAATATCCAGCCCTTTGCCGACCTGCGCTTTGATACCCTTCTCCCTCAATACCTCCTCGTTCAACTCACCCTCAACATTTCCGTTCTCAAACAGCCATGCATGCGCTTCTGCGTAGTTGGGCCAGACGATCTTGTCTACATAATCAGGGGGGTCCTTCCAGAAGCCCTCAAGAGTAACATATCCGTCGCGCGCCTCACGGCGTTGGGTCGCCTTGGCACGACTCACCAGGAGGAATAGCTTGATATCAATGAGTTTCATCGTAGTCTCCATCTCCTGGCAATAGAGAAGGAATCCATCGAAGAGGCACACATTGAGCTTGCCCTCGGTGAAGATGGCGTGCCCGGGTTTTCCAGGTTGGAGCCAGGCGTCGACTTTGGCCTTCACGGCGGATATTTTATCATCTGAAATGGGACACTTGCCGACGGAATTTTGATCTTCTTTGGAATCTACGAAGGGCTACCGGCATGCATGTGAGTAAACAGCAGTGCGAGGACACACATAGGCTGCGGGACTTACTGGGAATGTTCCATTTTCACGGATATGGATAAGGGCTTTCTCCATGTCTGGAATGGATATCGCTTCAGGACAGTCCCAGTCAAGAAGGCCATTCTTCGTCGGCAATCTGACGGGAACGTGAGTCGAGAACCACTGATGTTTTGTGCACTTGGGCTCACTCACTCGGACTCGGCCTTGTAGAAGTCATCTTCGTGAAGGATAAAAGTGTTTGGGAATATGTCTCTCAGTAGACGGGCCAGCGTCGTCTTGCCGCTTGAAGAGCACCCGCTCAGTCCGACCACAACCGCGTTGTTGCCTCCCATCTCAGTGCTTATTCACGGTGTACCACGTAGATAAGTGAGCTATAGGAGTGTTAGTCCATGTGCACTTGCTTACGAGACATGAAGTAGACATGAGTAGACATTATGAGAGATTCTTACTTCATGCCAGAGCCGGAATTGTTCTGATTATCTGCCGTCCTTTTGATAGACCGCCAGTTGCTAAGATGTGAACGAGCGGGAGATGACCACAGCCAAGTCTTCATCTGAGATTCTCGCATGCAGTAGCTCAGATCTCCAAATCATAACCCCCACTACTACCCCTCCCAGAGGTCTGATAGTGGGGGCATCGTCCGCTAATGGGTCCTGGCAACAGCGGTCGAGGGGGGCTTCAGCCACAGCCTGGCCAGGCAGGCAAGCCCCTGACGTGCGTCATCCGGCCAGGTACCGTTGTCTGTCCACCACGAGAGCAGGCAAATCCGACATATCCAAATCCCATTCCCACAAAAAAAGATCCAGTTCATCCCAACCCTCCCGGCCGTTAGCTACCAACCTCATTGCTCCTTGGCTCAGCGACTCTCCTTTCCGAATCTCCTAACGACCTCAAAAAACCACTACCCAAACTGGCAACGTCGCCTACAATGTCCACCGACTTAGGAGGCCCGCAGGCCGCTGTCGTCATCTCGACGTCCATCGTCGCGCTCATCTCAGGCTTCATGCTAGGTGTTTACTCGATCCGCGGGTACCTCATCTCCCCCGAACTCCGCGCCGAAGCCCGCGCAAACGTTGAAGATCCGATCGAGACCGATGAGTCTGATGTTGACGAGGATGACACTATCCTCGACCACGCACCCAACTGGGCCAATGGCGAAGCCGCCGACCGCCGCGACGGTCTGCGCCAGCGCCAGACTGCTTCCTCTGAGAAGCCTGCTTCGTCAAAGAAGTCCAAGTCCGCCTCCACGCCGCTCGTCGATTCTAAAGAGGAATGCAAGCTCGTTCTCGTTGTCCGGACGGACCTGGGCATGACCAAGGGTACGTTTGATTTAGGAAGCCACTGCCCCTGAGACATGTTCCTCCTCTAACTTACCTTCTTTCCACACAGGCAAGATGGCAGCACAAGCCTCGCACGCAACCCTCGCCTGCTACAAGTCCCTCTCGCGCGCCGCGGAACGCGACCCCTCATCCCCAGCCGCCAAGATCCTTTCGCGCTGGGAGCGCCTCGGCCAGGCCAAGATTGCGGTGCAGATCAAGAACCAGGACGAGATGCTCGAGCTCATGGGCAAGGCACGCAGCCTGGGTGTTACTGCTGAGGTCATTGCCGATGCTGGTCGGACGCAGATCGAGGCTGGCAGTCTCACCGTGCTCGGCGTCGGCCCGGCGCCTAGAAGCCTGGTCGACCAGGTTACGGGTCACTTGAAGTTGCTGTAAAGGGAGGGGCCCATACTTGGGTATTGGGACTTTTTATGACACATAAATTCTGGGAACATACATGAATGGAGCGCAATGGCGTACGGTACATAAAAGTAGGCGATGATCTTACGCGTGGATTTCACTTTGCACGTGGGACATGAGGCATGCCCTCAATGAAGAGGTTAAGAAAAAAAAAAGTCAACTTGAAAAGGGAAGAGCAACCTGCAATTCAACAGCGAGATTAATATAGGCTTAGGTATCTTGGACTGTGGACGAATGGCTATGGGTTATGGTTGGTGTACTTACATTGTCAGCCACTGTTCTTTACCTCAAACCTTTGAGGGTGGGGAGTGGTTCCTAGAGGACTCTTACTGAGCCATCGTTTCGGTAATCTTTCACCTCTCAGAGATTTTCATAGCTTCTCAGAGCTTATAATGGGACAGCTTTCTCGTCGTGGCGTAAAGAAGAAGATGTGATGGATCGCACCCGTTCAGGGCAGGGCTGGGGAGCATGCTGGCAGCCGCTCAGGTTGATGGAAGCCGAATGCACAATGCCATTCATATTTCTATGGCAATTTCTATAGCAAAGCAAAGATCCAGATATGATAAAAGCCAGATCAAGATTGTAGTATCTACTTGCCTTTGTAAAGTCTTGTTGTCGTGTCCCATTTTGACTCTGTTACCATTCTCTGACCTGTCTCCTGATAAGTAACACGCCAATCATGCTTTGCTGAGAATGAATTAATTGTTATTTGGACACATGTAGAAAACGATGGATGAGGCTTATAAGTTGACAGTTCAATGAGACCCATGTACATAAAGACACATGCAAATGACGAATGAGAGCAAAATACATGTGATGTAGGTAAGAAGGCACAGAGATTGTCTCTCAATTTTGGGTATTCATGGTCACTAAGGGTGCAAATGCCTAAACGCCTCTTACATGCAACCAACTCCCCGGTCCAACTTTTCACTTTTACAGTTTGTCCCGCCCATTATTCCTTGCGCGCGAATCTTGACAGAGCCGGCCCAAGATCAGCCTCGACCTCCTGGTTCTTCCTCTCCCGCTGCTTCTTCTGCTGCTCCCAAATCTCATCCACCTTCATCCTCTTCTCGTCGATGATGTTCTTCTTCCTCTGCTTCCTCAGGTACTTCTTCAACGCGCCGTTCTTGCCCCTCGCACGATTCTTGATCTCCTCCTCGATAGACAGCGGCTTCGAGTCCAGGTCCTTATCGGCCCTGCGCTGCTTCTCCGACCGCAAGTCGATGTTGCCGATAAAGTTGGGGTCCAGAGCAATCATCTCCGGCTGGAGCTTGTTCAGGAGACCCTTCACCTCAGCCTCTTGTCTCTGCTTGACGTTCTCGAAGGGGTTGACCTCCAGGGCGTCGAAGTTGGCCTCTCCAGCGCCAGGAACGATGATGGACGAAAATCCTTCGTCGTGGCCCATTCCCAGAACATCTTCGAACGGGCACCATCTGACTCTCTCAATGCGCTTGCCCTCACCACCCCATGCCATGTAAGGGCTCTGTATCTTCTGCTGGACCGGCTCGTTCTTCTGGAACAGGTCCTTCCAGACGCTTGTCTGAGTGCCCCATCCGACAGCCGTAAGACCAGTGTCTGAGATGGCTACTGAAGATGCGGGCTGTCTTGTGAAGTAGTTGTTGACCTCCCTGAACATTCTAACATCCCAAACAGCCATTTTACAGTCCTGGCCGGTCGAAACCATGTACCGGCCCTCCCGGTCAACGGCTAATGATCTCACAGGCCCTCTGTGAGCCAGTAGCTTGACCAGGGGGTCGGTCTGATTGGGCGACCAGAGTGTCACCGTGCCATTCTGGTGGCCGACATGGAGGACAGCGTTCCACGGATTTTGGGTCATGGCTGTCGGGGGACCAAGCTTGGTGGGGATCTCGGAGACGATGTTACCGGTCGAAACATCTTGGTACTTAAGGAAGCCCGTCGATGCCTATAAACGTTAGCAGAGCTCGGTGCCGATGTTCATTCTTTGTCTGGAATACTTACCACGGTGCCCAGGAGGAAATGGTAGGGGAGGAACTCCATATGCGTAACCTCCATGTGCTTCCTCAAGCAGTGGATTTCCACGCCGTTTCGGTCGTAAATGTAGACATACTTCTTCTGCGCAACGGCGAAGAACTGGTTGTTGTGCAGCCACCTTACGTCTCTAATTGTTTCCCCGAGCTGGATCTCACATCCTAGTTTGCCTTCCCTCCAGTCGAACGTCGCGAGATGTCCTTTCCGTCCCGCAAGCAGCAATTCTCTGCCGTTACGGGTGTACTCGCCGACGTATGGTCCAAGTTCCTCGAGCTTGAGCTCGAAACGCTTCTGTGCCGTCGTAATGGCGACGTCCTGAGTGATCTCATCCTGGCGAACCTTGTAGGTCCTTTCGAGTTCTGTTTCGGGTTCGAGGAAGCCGCCGGAGTTCTCGAGCAGGATCTCGGCATCCTTGGCCTTGATGGTGGCGTCGCGGTACTTGTTCTCGAGTCTTGAAAGGTTGGTGCGCAGCTTCTTGTCTCTGATTGACTTGACGTTGATGTTCTTGCCGCGACCGTACGACTTGTTCGCTTCCTTCAGCCGTCGGATCTTCTCCCGCTCCTCTCTCGGGATGAGATCGGTACGCCGCTTCACCGTAACGGCGCCATTGGAATGAGTATTGTTTCGGGATATCGTCTGCGTCTCAGTTTTGTCGATTTCCATGGTGGGCGACGCCTTCAGGTTGTGGAAACCTGTTTCTGGTGCAATGCCTTTTACTAAGTCCAAGCCAGGCGCAAGTGCAAAAAGTTGAGCGAGGGTCTCAAATTTCTCTATCTAGGCTCTATCTTATCACCGATAAAGACCCACATTTTGAGTGTGGAGGGGACCAATAGACATCTCTGGATAATGACCTCGAAAAAAATTCCGATAACACTTTTTTGAACTCGCACAACCCCTCATCATCACAGGCGCAAAACCGACGAAAACCAAATTGCGCCGTGCTCGAGTATTCACACCGCACTTTTGTCGACTTCGCCAAAAGAAGCCTTCGTCCAACCTGGCTTCGCTACCTTTCCGATTCAAGTCTGGGGGAGACGGCAAATTGCCCGCCTCGGCGATGAGTCACTCTCATAGACCGACCACCAAGGTCACCCACAAACCCTTTAAGTCCAAGCATGCGACCAAGGGTTCGCTGAGAGATGCGGCCAAAGGTTCGTCAATGCCCGGAATTCTGAACCTGCACGGCACTTTCGGTGCTCCAGTTCTCGTACAGAAATGCTGACTCTCTATTAACAGGCAGACTCGGAGGCGACGAGCGCGGCCAGCGAAAGACGCCCCACCAGCAGGTCATGTCCAAGTTCGACCGACGAAACCAAGCCAAGCAGCGCCAGCAGGCCAAGCGCAAGGAGCGGTTGGAGGAAGCATCTATTTTTGTTGGAAAGGATGGCGCCCCAAGAATCGTCGCGGTCGTACCCCTGTGTCAGGATGGCGACGCTGCCGCTGCCGTCAAGCACTTCAACGACAGCCTGGACATCGAGGCCGAGATCGAAGAGTCGCCGTTCCGAGTTTCGGTCGACCGATTCAAGCAGAAGATTCAGTACATTCCCCTCAAGAGAGACCTGAATGCCGTTCTGGACGCCACCCGGGTTGCAGACTTCGTGGTGGTTATGCTTTCGGCCGATGTCGAGGTCGACGACCTTGGAGAGCTGATGCTTCGGAGTCTTGAGAGCCAAGGTCTCTCGACTTTGTTCACCGTTGTCTACGGCCTGGAGAAGATTGAGCAGGCTAAGCAGAAGCATTCAACACTCGTCTCCCTCAGGTCATACATCACCCACTTCCACCCGGAGCAAGAGAAGCTCTATAGCCTGGAGAACAGGCAAGAGTGCTCCAACCTCATGCGCTCGCTCTGCAATACCACTCCGAAGGGCGTCAGGTGGCGCGAGGACAGGAGCTGGCTGCTGGCCGAGGACATTCAGTTCCCCAACTCTGGGCTTGGCTCAACTGTCATTACCGGTGTCGTTAGAGGAAAGGGTCTGAAGGCCAACCGCCTGGTCCAGCTGGGTGACTACGGAACCTTCCAAATTGAAAAGATCACCGCTGCGCCGCTGGTCAAGAAGCAAAAGAAGGACGAGATGGCTCTTGAGGAGACCGAGGGCGAGGAGATCCTTGAGATCCCCGATGAGGACCAAGATGACCTGGCGGAGCTGGCACCCGACGCCTTGATGGACGAGGATGACGAAATGGATGAGGACGAACCGCCAGCTATCAAAAAGGGCGTGCTTCTCGACGACCACCACTACTTTTCAGACGATTACGGAGAAGCTGAGAAGGCCAAGACAAAGGTGCCCAAGGGAACATCAAACTATCAAGCGGCGTGGTATCTCGGAAATGAAGAGGTGTCCGACTCCGGCTCCGACATGGAGGACTTTGAGATGCCGGACAACGAGTCTGAGGAGGACGAAGCCCGCCCTGAAGACGGCCTCGAGGGCTACGCACCGAAAGAGCCTACCGAGGGCGCTCCCTCAGAATACCCCCAATCGGAGGTGTTCATCCAACCAGATGAGGAGGAGGATGCCGCGGGCCTGGCGGCTTACCGGGCCAGGAAGACGGATGAGGTTGAGGACGACAAGGAGTTCCCCGACGAGATCGAGCTGCACCCCGGAGTTTCCGCACGGGAGCGCCTGCAAAGATACAGAGGTCTCAAGAGCTTGAGGACAAGTGAGTGGGTCGAGAGCGAAGACCGGGCGTACGAGCCCGAGGAGTGGCGCAAGCTTCTCCGAATCCCAGACTACCAGGCATCCCGCTCAAGGACCACGAGGGAAGCCCTTGTTGGTGGTGTCGCCCCCGGCACGAGAGTCCACGTTCACCTCAAGGGTGTCCCCGCGTCATTTGAGAAGTCTTACCAGCCCAGCCGGCCCGTAACGCTCTTCTCGCTGCTGCGCCACGAGCATAAGAAGACGGCCGTCAACTACCTGATCAACCTCAGCGCTGACTGCCCCAAGTCGCTCAAGGCCAAGGAGGAACTCATCGTGCAGTGCGGCCCTCGCCGCTTCACTGTGAAGCCCATCTTCTCCCAGCCGGGTAACACGCCCAACAACGTCCACAAGTTCTGCAGATACCTCCACCCTGGCCAGTCTGCTGTGGCCACCTTCATGGGCCCAATTACCTGGGGCGCCGTGCCGGTGCTCTTCTTCAAGCGCACCGCTCCCGTGCCGGAGGGCTCCGAGGAGGCGGAGAACGGCGAGTCCACCGTCGGCCTGACCCTCGTCGCCACCGGCACCGCCCTGCCACCCTCGACGTCCCGCGTCATTGCCAAGCGTGTCGTCCTGACGGGCCACCCGTACCACATCCACAAGAGGATCGTCACGATCCGCTACATGTTCTTCAACCGCGAGGATGTCGAGTGGTTCAAGGCCCTGCCGCTCTGGACCAAGCGCGGCCGCAGCGGCTTCATGAAGGAGCCCTTGGGTACCCACGGATACTTCAAGGCGACGTTCGACTCCCGCATCAACCCGCAGGACTCTATTGGTGTCAGCTTGTACAAGCGTGTGTGGCCTCGTAATGCCGTCCCGATTGAGGGACCTCTTCTCGAGCCTAGCGTCGGCCAGGTCGAGGAGGGTGATGTGATGATGGATTGATTAAATGGGTATATCAAAAAAGTCAAACATGATGAGATGGAAATGCCAAAGCGGTCCGGGGAAAAAAAAACCAACCATAGATGTTAGCAGCAACGTCGGCTATAGATACAGGCCTGACGCCATCCTCCGGAGTTAAGAGGTTCAAGACAACTTTTTTACTTTTCTTTCGCTTACAAGCTTCAATGATGACCAGAAAAGCCTCCCTCTCGCACCATCCTAGGCATTGAGACTGTCCAGTCCCTCCGTCGCCCGCGGTCCGCCCACGGCCCGACGCGCGCCCTCCGCTCCGCTCGCCTTCCACGCGCTGAGGATGAGGTTGACAATGTGGTCCACGGCCACGTTCTTCTTGACCTGCGCAAAGACGGTCGGCCCGCCCTCGCGCATCTTGCGCGCGTCCCTCTCCATGACGCCCAAATCGGCGCCCACAATCTCGGCGAGATCCGTCTTGTTCACGACCAGCAGGTCGCTCTGCGTGATACCCGGGCCTCCCTTACGGGGGATCTTGTCGCCTCCGGAGACGTCGATAACGTAGATGATGTAGTCGGCCAGCTCGCGCGAGTAGTTTGCCGCGAGGTTGTCGCCGCCGGACTCGATGAGGAGCAGATCCGAGTCGAACTCGCGGTGGAGGTCCTCGAGGGCCGCCAGGTTGGCCGAGATGTCCTCGCGCACAGCGGCGTGGGGGCAGCCTCCGGTCTCGATGGCGCGGATGCGCGGGGCCGGCAGGGCCTTGTGGCGGGTGAGGAACTCGGCGTCCTCGCGGGTGAAAATGTCGTTGGTCACGGCGGCGATGGAGTACTTTTCGCGCAGGGCGAGGCAGAGGGCGAGCATCAGGGCCGTCTTACCGGAGCCGACGGGTCTGGTTGGCCATGTTAGTCTCTTTACGTAATGTCTATTCAATGGCATATTCGGTTGAACCCGAGCATATATGCGTGTAAATTCGCTCCCCGTCGTTGCTCAAACCCCCTCAACCACCAAGACGGAACAGATATGAGCGGTTTTTGGGCTGCTGGGAGAAACAGCTCCGGAAAAGCGACTTACCCTCCGATACCGATGGTGAAAGCTCTGTCAGTCCAGTCTCTGCCCTCAACGATCGGCATCTCGCGGCCGAGGTAGCTGCCAGGACCGTCGAGGATCTCGTGCGAGTGGCCGTGCTCCTGGGCATTGAAGCCCCCCTCGTGGGAGTGGGAGTGGCCGTGGGGGCCGTCGTGGGAGTGCTCGTGAGACATGATGTGAGTGTAGAAGAGATTGAGTACTTCAAGGGCTGATTTATGACGCTGGTGGGGTGAGTTGCCTACGGTGTTGAAGGTTGCAGTTTTTGAGATCGATGCAGGGACCCTTTATGAGGATGGAGGGGCTGTGTCGCAGCGTTTAATGAATCGCGGGGTACGAGAGCTTGTCGCGGCTTATCGATAAGGCGACCCCTGGGCAACGTGGGATGGATGCTTTTCCCCCAACGGTGCGGTTGGGGTGGCGGGTATGACCTGACACCGCCGCCCTCCTTTGTATGTTTATTATGAACAATGCAGTGACAGACGAAAAGTGGAAACAAAATGGGTCATTCAGTAGATTGTAGCTGGATGCCTCAAAGAAGGCTGCACTGTGCACTAGCAAATGTTTTTAATAACAAGTCAGAGGCACCAGCTCTGCAAGTATGCTTCTTCTAGCATGTGTCTGTCTTCTTGCCCGCTAGCCCTACCCGGGGGCTGTATGCCTGTAAATGATGAACCGAACCCCCCAACGAACGCCAACCAATGCATGTGAATCATTCGGCATTTATCCTCAAGCCTTGGTTTGAGGGTTCTTGCTGCCCTCGCCCGCCTCATCCCTGGACTTTGGTGGCTTCGGGACCCTCTCGTACGCATTCGGGCTGGGTCTCCTCTTCTGTTTACCATCGCCCTTCCTGCCATGTCTGTGATCATGACCGTCGTGATCGTCGCAGTTGTGATCCCGCTTGCTACCCTTGCCCTTGCCCTTGTGGTCTCCAGAAGGTATCCTCCTGCGACCGCCGTCATCTGCCTCCGAGTCGGACGAGTCAGAAGAGGAATCGGAGGAAGACTCGTCGCTGGATTCGTCAACCCCTTTCGGGCGGTGGTAGATGCAGCAGACTGAGCGTAATGAGGCGATTAGTAACGCGATACACAAGAACGAGGGGGGGGGGAGAAGCAAAGCATAGACTCTGATCCCGTACCTTTTGAACTCTTGCGTCCCAGACCCTCGTTATCCACTACGTCCTCGGCCCAGCGCACCGACTGCCGCGCTGGGGCATGCGCGCCTCTCAACCGAAGAATCGCCTGGGTGCCCGTCCGGCTCTGTGTGCTCGTTGTCTCCGTCTGGGTCTGGGAGGCGCCGGGCGCCGGGCGCTGCTGCGAACGATTTTGCACGGCCGCCATTGTGGTGGTGACGTGTGTGCGGTGTGGTTTGTCGGGGAGGAAGGAGAGCGGCGGAATCCGTAGGCGGTCGTGAGCAGATGCGCCTCTGTTGCAGACCTGAGGGCGGTTCTCACACCGAGAAGTCTCTAGTCAGCCGCTCGTCGAAAATTCTCGAACGGAGTTCCGAATTGTCGAGATGTACGTGCAGCGCGTTTCCCAGGAGTATGCGTCGTGGAGATTTGTTAAACAGCAGACAAGTCAAAAATACCCAGGGGTCGGAGCGGTTTGTTCATTTGTAGGTGGAAGGGGGGAAGGGAAGGTGGGATGCTTTTGTTATTTTTTGGGGGTGCCGGTTCAAGGACCGATTGTCAGGTACCCCACGTCATTCACTGGACCCACACATACAGCGGACCAGCGGTCGGGGGTTCCGCCGTCCAGAGGAACGCCGGCGCCGTAATGGTTCCGGATTCGGCGCATCCATCATACTGCCAACGGCCCGGGCCGGGCACGTCAACGGCCAGTACCTTCGTCATTTGGGACGCAACCGGATCTATTGACCCTCGACGCGGTTTCACACGTGAACATAGCTCAGCGAAACCTGATGTCATGGTTGCTTCTTTCAACTCGTCATCAGAACTGTACCGATGACGTTCATGGCTGCAATTCTGTAATGCATTACAGGTGTTGGTACAAGGTGGTATTACATGTATCTGTTTTTACAGATGATATACAGTATGTGGAGATAATTACAGAGCCACTATGTGGCCTCGCCGGTTCTCTTAGCTTCCTTGGCTGCCTTCTTCGCTCCCTTCATGCTCTTGCGAGGACGGCTTTTAATATCCTTCTTCGGAGATTTGTTTAGTAACCAGGCATTCATCGGCAAGCGCGAGCTAACGAATTTGCCCTCGGGAGACCAGACCTCAACGACAGGCCAGTTCGGTTCGGCAGACTTCGCAGGCTTCGCAGGCCGCTCCACCTTGGGCGCTGCCTGGCGCTGGGCCGCTTTCTCCATTGCAAGGAAGGGGTCGACGGGTTCAGGTTCTGACTCGGGCTGAGATTGTTCTTCAATGAAGGGCGCGCAGCCCTCGAAGAGCTTCCTTGTTCGTACCTGCGCCACAATTTCGACCCATCCGCAGCCTTCGATGAGGATATCGGTGGCAAGCACACGCCACGGGAGGTTTTCAACCTTCATGCCCGCGACGTCCTTGCGGGTGAGGGGCCCCGCTCGCTCTTTGGTCACGTCGTAGCGGAGCTCGAAGGACCCAGCCAGCTTGATTTTGTCGACAATGTCGGACATAGCGAGACTGGGCACTCGAGACGACTGTCTGGTCTGCTCATGGAACTCGACGGCCTTCTCTGTAGAGGTTGAGTGTTCGGGGAGGGGTGTAAAGTTATAGGCGAGGAAAACCAGATCCGGCGTGGTAGGGGTGATGCGAATAAGGCCACCCAGCAAGAGGGACTGGCCGGGCTTGAGCGAATGCTGCTCAGGCTTGATTCGGTGGTGCATGATGAGATCCTGTCGGTGCTCCGGCTTGACATAGTTCTCAAGGTTCGATCGAGCGACGCCAGGCAGGTCAATCAACTCCCCCTTTCCGTTTCCGAAAGGGATTCGAATAGGGGAAGCCGTGGTGCCAGGCAAAGATGACACAGTAGGCATCTCCGGGAAGTTACTTTCAGCTCGGGCGGGTGGCAGCAGTGCGTCCACGTCCAGACGATCGGCATTGCTCTCGAAAGGGTCGTCCGTCACGTACTGAGCACTGTCGCTGTCTTCTTCCTTTGCAAACATGGAGACTTCGAGAGGGTGTTTCGATGGGATGCTCGCCGTAGTACCTTTGGGAAAGACGGCATCGAACAACTGGCTCTTGCCAACGTTGACCTTTCCGACCATCCAGCCCGCCCCTCCACGCTCGTAGATTTCCTCCTTGAGCGACTTGGTCCACCAGCCCCTTTGCGCGCTGACGCACTTCACATTGCCCAGCCTGATGAGCTGACCGAATCTGCCGAGCGACCTGCGCAGCACCTCTCTCAGATATGGCATGAGCGAATCAACCTGCTCCTTCTTCGGCGCCAAAAGATCCGACCTCGTAATAATGAAGCTCATGTCGAATTTGCGGTCCTTAAAGTATCGTCCAGCCCTGTTTCGGCGGTTGCGGTGCTTCAGGTTAGCCTCGAGGACCTGGTGCAGATTGGGGATGAACGACATCGGGAAGTCGGCGGCGTCGATGATGTGGTAGATTTGGTTGTTTTTGAATGGCGACTCCTCGATCGTCTCGCGCAGGGAGTCCACGGTGGGGTGGAAGATGGGTTTTCCGGCGTGATGGTGTACCAGCTTGTGGCATCGATCGCAGAGCGGTGCCCTCTTAGTCGCAGGGCGTGATACTAATACTTGTTAGTGGTTGCTACAAGCATCGTGAGAAGGATCACGTACCAGCTCTATCCGATTCCAGCTCCTCGCCGTAGCGCAAAGCATTCGGGTCCAGGCCTAGCTCTGCAAGCTTGTCCGCCCCTAAGCGCTGCAGCACTTCTTCGACCAATATATCATCCTCGCGAAGCTTCTTCGCCGCCTCGTCATCCTTATCTGGTGCGAGGAACTCTTTTACAGCTTTCCTGCTGAGATCATAGTACCCAGCCTGCCCGGCATCACTCGTCTGACTTAAGGCACCACAGCCGGTACACTGCAATGGAAGCTTCTTGGTCGAAGACTTTGTGGGTTCAGTCGTAGGAGGTGGCGATGGTGTCTCAGATGCCGGGGTAGCGTCATTATGTATGCATCGCCTCTGTCTGTAGGGAAAGCTCCGGTGCGCCTCGGTAGTTGGCGCAAACGAGTGACGAGCGGACGCGGTGCCCAGTGACGGGCAGAGATACACCGGCACCTCTGCAAGGGCGGCTCGGTCGCCGATGCTCAGGGCGCTTCTGAGCCATCTTGACGACAACGCGCGATGCATTGTCGGAAATAAAAACGAACGGCTAGAATCAATGGCTCAGGAAATCGATTCCCTGTAGCTTTGCTTGTAGAGCTCAAAATTTCCCTGATCCCATTCCCCGTCCAAGCTGGCATGCGATAAGAACCCGCCAATTTTCTTATCAGGAAAAACCCCGGTCCGAAAAAAAAGGCAAGGGTCGCGGACAATTTTCAGAATCTCAACCACGCGATCGCAGGATAGAGGTATCTCCCGAAGGTGGCAGTGGAACCTCTGGATTGTAGCATTTCTGGAGAACTTCTCAGGTCGTCAAAATGACACGTGTAGGGCAGAGATGGCATGCTCTAAGAGCTGTAAGTTGTTACCGTCATGCAACTCCCACTCAATTGCGCCGTGCATGCTAACACTTCCCGTGTAGAAGGTACATATGATCGCCGATACAACCCGACATAGCTCTTAGGACAGCTTCAATTGACCCAAGAGAAACCCTCCAGATCCTGAACATACGCTTCGGCCCCGGCGCCGCAACACTTCCTTCCAATGTGACGAGGATACATATCGAGTTCGCCAGGCGCGCGGAGCAAGGCCACTTCGGCCCCAGGTCCGTCTACCCTATCCAACACGGCCCCCCGACCTCTCATTGCGAACATCGAGGGCACTCTCCCCGACAGGCGGATAGACAGGATAAATACTGACACTCCCGGACGAATAGGAAATTCTGGCGCGACATGCTTCCTCGCCTTAAGTTCTACAACCCCGCCATCCCCATGATCGTGAACCGCAAGTCCAACAACGAGGGCGCGGCTGTCATGTCCCTCTACTTCAGCACCGACAAACCCCTCGACCCGTCGACGCTTCCCCAACCGCCCTCCTCCGCCATCGACAACAGCAAGGCACCCGCTCCCGTAGACGGCGAGCGCGTCGTCAAGATCGACATCAAGAACAAGCACTCGGAAGAGATCCTTGAGCACTTCCTCGCCGAGACAAAGGCCGAGGCCGTCGTGCCGGGCCCGGAGGACGAGAACGAGATGAAGGCCGTCGAGGAGCTGCGAATCAAGGGAGAGAAGGACCGCCAGCGCAACTTGAAGATTCGCGAGGAAGAGAAGAAGGAGAAGGCTATGCTGGCTAGGGCGCGTGCTGAGGCTGGCTCTTAATAAGGGGGCCAGAGTCTGTACGAGTGGGCGTGGGAAGAAAAAAACTTGTATGAATATCCTGTACAAAATGTACCAAAAAAGAATCTCTGCATGAATCGGTGTGCAATGGGGTAACTTTGCACGTTTGAGTGCAGTACGTGTTGTAGAAATACGTAGCCTCTGCATTGCTTCGCGGGATCATCATCACAAGGAATGGTTACAATTGTTCATTATAAACTAGCTAATCAGGGGCTTATCGCCCATGTACATCCAAAACACCGATTTCCACCCAAGAAACCCGACCTGCCGGTTGTAGGCCAGGATGAAGCTTGCCAGCCACCCTGTCTAGATGCTTGTTGATACCCTTGAAAGGCTGCTGAGGCCATTGTCTTTATGTAACTCCGATACTAATGTTCCTTGTCGCCATTTACACATGATGCGCTTATTTCAATCCAAAGCCTTCGCTTTCGTGTACAGCGGTCCAGAGCATATGCTCCAGTCTTTCCCTTGACTGGTACCGTCGCAATGCCAGCATATTGAAGCAGGTTCGAGCTATGGGGTACCTGTTCTCGTCTTCGCCCAAGCATGTTATCTTGATAGGAAGGAGAGCAGCACCCATTGCCGGTACCCTGTCCGTGCCAGTGATGAAAGAGAGAAGCTTTCTCTGCTCCTCAGGGGCCGCCTCCTTGAAGGCGTCCCAGAACCATCCAATGACGGGCTCTACGCCGTCGGGCGTCTTCGAACCCCAGTTGTCATATTCGGCCACACCCCTGAGAGCATCCACATCCAGTGCGGTGTCAGAACCTCGGACGAGGAGTTCAATCTCTTCAGGCCTGAAAAGTGATAGAGCGTTGCCACCGCAAACAGTGTAGAAACCGCGCTTGAATGGCTCAAATTGCCGGGTAACCGCTGTTTCGAGTATGTATCTGACGTAAAGATTCACGTATTCGCCTCTGTTCGCATTGGTTACAGGTTTCCTCTCCCCTCCCGGACAGAGCGGGATTTGGGTCACAATCCCGTACTTCTCGACATCGACGACGAAGTCGAGCATGAAAGTGTCCTCTACATCGCCGTCGTACTCGAGTAATTGTTTAAGGCCGCTTGCAAGCCGTGGGCGATATTCTGCCAGGTCCTCAAGCGTGTAATTCATGGTCGGGCGAGGATGAGCCGAAGGCCCAGCAGACGAACTAGGAGCCGCTGCAAGAAGCTTTCGAAAGGCGAATGGTGGCAGCGCAACGTCCAAAATGGTGGAATTGTATATGGCCAGACCCAGTACGACGCCAACGAGGAAGTACTGATCAGAAGTTTCAAAGGAATTGGGGTTGAAGTAACAGAACCGAGAATCATCGTCGTACATGAACATGCCTACGGCTGCATTAGAGAAAAAAACCAGAATGAGGGCAGACTGAAACATACCATGCTCTGGGTTGAACACCTCACGGACGAGGAGAAGAAACCACTCTTTCTTGAGGCCTCCAGCATCAAGGCCCTCCTCGCCCTTGAAAGCAATGCGCAGCCCCTTTTTGATGTCTTCGCTGCCGCTTCCAATAACCTCGCTGACAGCCTTCAAGCTGTCGTCAACCAGGCACTCTCGCCGGACGTCAAGCATGAGGAACTGCGTGACGTTCCTCCGCGTCATGATGCTATCAAAGAAGGCATCTCGAGCTTTTGTCATCTGCTGCCTGCGTGCGTCGTGCTCTAGTATCTGGGATTTGGCCCAGACGCTTAACAGAAACGGATACTGGCAAAAGGCGAAACCGCCCCGTTTCGACTCCCAGGTTTCAAAGTCAGCCACCAGATCAGTGTAGTCAATCATGGTGTTGTAGAAATCACTGGTCGGGATTATTTGCCCATGTGCTTGTATGCCTCCTCTGTAGGTGCTGCTGCTCATGCTGCCCGACGTCTGGTCGGGGCGTCGAATATGCGTCATGTTGTTTGCCGCAAACACCAGAGACAAGACACGCGCTGCGGCCCGGATCTGCCAGTCTTCATTGTATACCATCTTCTTCGGTTGCTCCTTCTGTTTCTTCGAAGAGCCACGCTGCGTTCCCAATGCTGCATGCAACGAGGCTGCTGAGTGGCCAGCACTCATGTTTGGGATCAGGTCAGCCGTGATATCCACTTTGACCTCATACTTCTTTTCATTCTGACGAACAAGTCTGTACGTCAAAAATCCAGCGGCCAAATCCTTGAGCCTGATGAACCTAGACTCGGAGTACCGTGCAAACCATGTGATCAGGTGGTTCTGGCATGAGTTCGACGAGTTGGATATCAACCCTAGGATCCGCTTAATGATGACGGAGTGCTGTCCAGATACGGGGCCGGTTTTCAGTGTCGATCTGTCGTCTGCATATAGCTCCTCGCGTTTCAGCGATGGGCGTCTGCCATCCTTCTGTTGCGCCTGGAAGGTATTGGGTCCGCCGTGAAGCAACGGATTGTCCAGGATAATCAACAAGTATCTCAAATCTTCCGGGTCAGTCATGGGCCGGCCAGGACGCTTTAGTAGCGTTTCTGTGGCTTTCAATAAAGTCCTGTGGGTATGCTCCTGGCCGAAGAGAAGCTGAGATTCCAAAGCTCGGAGTTCAGTTGCTGACAAGGGTTCCGCACCCGAATCTTGGCTCATCTCCTCATAGATGGACATCCACGATTCTGCCGCGTTGATGACTGATCTATACCATTCCGATACTTCGTTCCATTCCACCTGTGGAGAGCGAGGCGTGATGAACGAGGGAACATCTTCGATCCGGTGTGAGGCCGACCGCTTATGACGTGCCCTACTCTGACTCCCGGTCCACCAGGTCCCGTTCTCGGCGAAGTCGCCGAGCAGGAGAAGCTTGGGATCAAGATCACAGATCGGAGATTCGGTATGCTGTTCTGTATACCTTGGTTCGGGCCTCGGGACAACGGGCCGTCGGGGGGCAGACTCGCTCCCTGATCGCACCGCCGTGGCAGGTCGGCGAGAAAGAAAAGACGAATTCACGCAGTGGAATGAGCCGAAGCACGTCGTAATGTAGTCTTCTAGGGGCTTGAAGATCCTCTTCGGGTCGTCGACATGCCAATATCTGGGGTCTGCAGGCCGCTGTCCACTTGTTTCCGTATTTAGTTGGCGCACGGAGGGTCGATCGGGGTACGAGGAAGAGAAGGATCTTGACGGCGCCGCTACACGGGGCGGCGGATTGGGGTGCAAGGTGGGCTGTTCAGGGAAACGGTAACCCGACCTATTGCCGTGGCTGTGTTCTCGCCTGTGACTCGGGACTTCGGTGGTCCTCGAAGTGCATGGCCGCTGACCTTGTTCCCTGAAAGGGTTGGACGGCACATGGTTCTCGGCAAATTCGCGATGTTCATCCTCAAAGCTCGAGGACCTCCTAATTGCCCTCGCCAAATGTGCTTGAATACATTGTCGGATCAGTCTCCTGGTCTGGTCGAGGGAAATGGGTCTGGCCTCATATCGTTCTGCCGGGCGGGTAATTTGTTTCGGGGGTGACAGCGATTCCTGAGATGGCCGCTGAAGCCACTTTGGGCCAGTGTTGGGCCTGGGGCTCTGATGGTCCGGGTGGAGGTCGTTGATGGTCACGCAGACGGTGCATTTGAAGACCCTTAGCTCTCGCGGCCAGCGCACCAGGGAACCGCAGGTCATACAGTTGCCTGTGGCGAAGTCCCGGCTGCCGCCATTCGTACCTCCTCTCTTGTGCGTGTTCGGCGGTGGCTTCGTCATGACGGGCGCATCGCCGTCAGAGTCGGTGTCATGAGCGGTGTCGGGGCGCTTCTTCTTGCTGGAGAAAAGCGAGGGGAACGGATGGCTCATGGAGCGGGAATGGGTCGGTCGGCGCGGGCGTCTTGGGTGGAAATCGGATTCGGATGAGCTCGAGTCGCCGTGCAGGTGGGAGTTATCCAAAATCGCATAGTCTGGCAGGCGTCCCAGTTGTCCAGGAGGTGCGTTTAGTGAGAGGCTATGTACCCGGGAAACTAGGTCGACGGAGGATTGACGGAGAGTAGGAGGCCGAAGAGGTGGAGCATGACGTTGGGATTGGGACCAAGGAGCCATATTTGCGAGCGAGGTCGTCTAATGTCTGCGACGGAGGCAACGGCAACGACAAGGGCATCGGCACTGCTTCTCCTCCAGGCAGCGAATAGGCATGGAGAAGATATGTACAGCGAGATAAGGTTAGACTTTCTCTCGAAAAGAAATTAAAAGGTGCATTACAGTCCCAAGGAAGGCGCGATAGGTTGTAGTGGGAAAGTGAGACGGTTAAGACGGGGAGGTGCGGCCAGAGGTAGGAGGAAGGGAGGTTCTACACTTTGTGTATAAATTCCAAGTTCCAGGTGTGTGTAAGTCAAAAGGACGGGACGAGACAATACAAGACACCAATGCAGAGAAGACAGGCTCGCGATGCAGGTCGGTGCATAAGGAGGAACTCTCCGATGCGCCAACACTGGGATTGTGCTGTGGCATTCGGGCCTAGCTTGGACGCCACCGAACGCCGGCGGCACTGATGGCCAAGCGCCTGGGGTTCGTTTGACTGAGGTATGGTGGCCTAGGAACTCCAACGTCGTTGTGTTTGTTGTTATTGGTGGTCAGGCCGGTCGAGGTGGTGGAATTGACCGCCTCCAGTGGCCCGGCCAACACCTTGCGCTGTGCACGCAAGGATATCAGACGATGGGACGATTCATCCGGATGTCACGACCTTGAACTGAGCGCCGCGATGTGCTTCCAAGTTCCACGCCCGTTCCTCGACCTCGAGTCGGGCTCGAGTCGGGCTCGGCCGAGGGCCTGAACAATCAATGTAATGGATGGCCGCAGTCACCCGACTCATAACACGCACTTCGGCATCCCGTCTCGTATCCAAAGCTGGGCGCGGAATCCCGTGGGGCGAATCAACGCTCAGCCCAGCCCATCGCAGCTCCAATATGATCACCATGTATGTAGTGTAATGCCACCTAGGCAGCCGGTCCCCGCGGCGCAGCGTGACTAACTGACCGACCGAGCGCCCCTTCCAATAACCCAAAAATGGCTTGTCACCCCCCGACATGGCATAGGGTCTGGCTCTAGCAATAAAAAGACTTTTGTGGCATTGCATCCATCGCATGAACTGCTATAGAGCTTGCTGTAATTAAGGCCCTGGAAACATCAAACATCAAACAGCAAACAGCGCCAACGTCAAAAAAGAATTCTGGGACCTGTGGAGCAATGTGAAATGTTGCAATTTCCATGTTGGCCCCCTCGCTCCCCTTCTTCCCCCCCTTGTCGCCCTCTAATAATTTTCTGTTAATCAAGGGTCCTAGGGGTAACCATTTGAGGCAGGGGTTGCTTTTTCGGGGCCCCAATTCCCTGGGCTGGATCCCACTGGCCCGCTCCCAACCTCTTCCCAGTGTAACCCAACCCAAACAGACGAGGCCGTCCGCGGCTGTAATAATCTGCAGGGGGAACACTCCAGCGTGCCTTACTTCCCGTTAGCACACACACAGAGTCACACACACATCGCACTGCAACTAGCAGCTCAAGGTCGCACTTCCCCGCAGCCGGCACGCGGCGGCCGGTCGGCCTGTTGTTTCCCCCATTTCCTTCCGAGTCCCGTCCATCTGCGCCAAGCTTGGCTAATTACTCGAATGAGAGAAAAGTCGATCGCCGATCCCCGGTTTGACCTGTCAAGGTCCGCGATTGGTTCTCTTCTCTGCCTCTGGTCGTCGCACTTTCGACTTCAACCATGACTTTCTGCGGACAACACACGTGCAAGAAACTACCTCGGCCGTTTCATCATCATTCTGCTTCATCCATGAATATGCTCTCTATCCGGCTTCTCCCCCAGGTCCCCCACCCATACTCAGACAGCCGCCCCCCCCCACGCTTATCGAGGAAGCTTAAGCTGCCCAGCTCTGGACGTGACGTCAAGATGTGAACCGGGAATGTTGGAAGCTGCAGAATGCTGCTCGTATTGATATTGCGAAATCGGTCGACGGAAGAGATCGCTTGTTGCAAGCGATCTGAACAATGCCATGAGAAGTGGATGTGGATGCGTGCCCGCTGTCTAGATTCAAATCGCTTATCGCTCATAATGCTGACAGGTACGGATTTAAGCTTCAAACATAGGAGCACGGGAGCTTGACTAGGTGCAAAAAAAAAAATGTTCATATTCTCATTCGTCATAATCCGAGCAACTACTACTGCCGGCCAACTTCAGTGCACTCTCCTACAGCAACTGAGCAAACTGGGGCGTTACGCTAAACGCACAGTCAATGAACTTGATCGAATCGTTGCACCAGTTGTTTTCCTCCGTGGCGACGCCCACCATCCTCGCCTTGTCGGACGTCTTGGCTCCCTTCTTGACGCTTCCATTAAATGTGGTCTCAAAGTCGCCCTTCACGATCTTCAGGTCGCCCTTCAGCTCAGCCAACACCTCGCCACTCTCGCTGCGAAGCTCAAACATGCTCACACCGTGATCAATCTCCAGTGGGCTGGGGTTGTACACCTTCATGGTGTTGACGAATCCGCCGCCCCGCTCCGCTGAGTTGATCTGCGCGAGCTTGGGGCCGCCCATGCCAACGATGGGCACGTCCTTGGCGTACTTGACCTTGGCTGACATACCGAGCGCCTTGATCGTGCAGTCGCCGTTGTCGAGTCTAAGCACCAACTGATTGTCGCACATGATGGCTTTGACGAACGCCATGAAGGCGTTGCGGTCCAGGATCTGGATGAGTTGGTCGTTGACAACAACTTCTGTTCCGCCCGACTTTGTCTTGACTTCGGGAAGGTTCAGTTTGCCAAAGCAGCCGCCGTTGAAAACCATGTCCACAGTCATTGGGGCCATGGTCGCGCCCATGGGTCCGGTGCCCGTGACCCTGCTCACGATGGTCATGACGAAGGAGCTGTAAGAGGTTTCAAAGGTCAGCAAAATGACGGACACCCAGAAGCAAGACCCGATCGGGGATAACTCACTCTGCCTTCGGCTGGGAGATCTTGATCGTCTCCACTTCCAGCTTGGAGCGGTTCAGAATAGCTTGAGTGATGGCTTCCATATTGGCTAGTCTGTCGATTTGTGGGGTTCTAGGAAGATGATGGCGTTGACTGAAATGAGATGGCGGTGGTATGAGTGAAGTCTTGAGTGCTGATGAAGCCGATTGATTTGTTCACAGCAGAGCAGACGATGGACGAAGTCTTTATACTCGCCTACCATCTCAACTGATATCTTGTGCATTATTCCCGCGACTCGTTGTCGTCGGAACACATGCAGCTTCAGCTGCAATGTGGCTACGAAGCTGCTGCGACGGTTATTTTGCCTCGGAACTTGAGCCCGTCTCCAACAAATCCACTCTCACAACAGAGTTCGCATAGTTGTTCGCATAGCTCTTTGCATAGCTTGCTGCCCTGCCACACCCCGTCCGACACTGACAAGGTCCCTGGGGGTTACAGCAAGAGCCATCAGATGAAGACAACTATACTATTCCTGGCAAGCCAACACAATGGATGACAACCCCCTGGCTGTATAGTCCGATCAAGCTACCGATCCCCCCAAACGGCAGCACCCTGTGCGTTGAAACACCATTTCGGTGTATGGCAAGGGGGGTTCCGCAGCCAAAGCAGGTACCAGCTCACGCACAACGCGCCACGCACCCGCACCCGCACCCGCATTCGCACAGCTCAAGCACCTGCAACGCTTCCCATCGTTCTCCGTCGCTTGGACGTACCGTTTCGAGAAGCATTGTCGCTTACGGGTTCCAGCTTCAGCTCCAAAGCTCGCCCCAGAACCCAGACCCGCGCCTCGGCCGGCGGCAAGTCTCAGCTTTAAGCGAGTCTCTCTTAACTAGCGTGTCAGCGTAACGAGAAGCCTACAAGTCCCAGACAACTAAGGGGGAGGCTGTGAAGACCGATTGCCGTGCAGTACCCCACCGCTGAGGCCAGAGCCAAGTCGAAGGAGAGAGGGAGAAGAGGGACAAATTAGCCATTGCCACGAATGGCTGTGCATTGTTGTTTGTTCGGTGACGCAGCTTGTTTGGTGTGAATATGCTTAATCTCGGTACTTTTGTGAGAAATGTTGGCAAACAATTGCATGTGCTTCACCGAGCAACTTCATGGGGTGGAGCAGCGCGGGGGCATTACCTATCGACCATGCCACGCAGTCTGGAAACAAACCATTGAAAAAGCATATCGTAGGGATTTGGTTGCAATCGCAAGGCGGGGTAGGCACATCTCGCGGTGTGGAGGGAAGGGGAAGAAGGGATGGGCTTCGGATGCGGGTGGCGGTGATGCGGAGTAGACTGCGTAATGCAATGCTTCGTCTCTCCTCGCCCAGTAGGATCTCCGTAGGACGCGCATCTCGGGAAAACAAGGAACTTTGGATCGGGATACAATGAACAAGTAGTCTTTGGAGGGAGCGGAGGGCGCGAGGCTACGTTCGGGACATGTGGTAGTTCATTTGCTCTCCAACTATCATGTGCGAGCATTTCCCTTTTGGTGTTTTTTCCCCCTTCCAAAACAACGCAAAGGAAAGACTGATAATATAAAGCTCTTTTCTCTCCTGAACGCTCCTTTCAACTCCGCAACCGCTCGCGCTAATAAAACTTTAAGCCAAAATCGACATAAACAACTATTCAAGCCCCAACATCAAACTCATAAAACTCGTCAAACTCGTCAGAGTCACCTGGCAACCGGTCCGCTACAACCCGCCCCGGCCAAGCCTCGCCGTCAAGCTCCGATCCGGTATATGTCCAAGCCAGGAAACGGCAACCACGAGAAACGGCGGTCTTCGGATGGCGATGAGGAGCGGACGTCCTGCCATGCTGGCGCAGAGACCCCTTACACCCCGGTAGCGTCATCGAAAACAATGGCGGCCTTGATGGCGCTCTTGTTCTTGATGGACTCCAAAGCCTCGCCGAACTGCTCGAGCTTGAAGGTCTTGTTGACGATGCCCTTGGTCTTGACCTTGCCGGAGTCGAGGTAGTCGATGGTAGCAGCTGCACGACATCAGTCAGTCTTTTAACCTCCACAGCCACAGAGACTGGTTGGTACGTACGGAACATGTAAGTCTCGGAGAAGGAACCGAGGATGGTGATCTCGTCGCCAAAGATCTTGGAAGGGGGCCATGAGACGCGGGCAGAGCTGTTGTAGACACTGGAGGGGGTAAACGTTAGCTTCTATTGTATAAAAAAAGCTCTTGGGAGATGGTTCTCGAGCTTACCCGTAGACGACGAGCTTGCCGCCGCGGCGGACGTAGTTGATGGCGTCCTCGAGGATCTTGACGGAGCCGGTGGCCTCAACAACGACGTCGAAACCGTACGGGTTGTCCTTCTGGAGCTGGGTGAACTGGACCTCGGGCTCGGAACGCGAAAGTTCGATGTAGTTGTCAGCGGCGTCGAGGCTGCGGGCAAGGTCCATCTTGAGGCCCTGGGGGGCGGCGATGGTGACGTTGCAGCCACCGTTGTGGCGCATCAGCTGGGCGAGCATCTAACCGGGGCATTCTAGTCAGAAAGATGGAGGGAGGGAAGATGCAGCTTTCGGAGCTTCTTGGTTCACTCACCAGACCTGTGGGACCGGCACCGAACATGAGAACGCTGGAGCCGAGACGGGGGCGGATCTTGTCAAGGCCGTGGCACGCGCAGGAAGCAGGCTCCAGCAGAGTGGCATCGACGTCGTTGAGGTTGTGGATCTTGAATACCTTGCCGGCAGGGTAGGCGCAGTACTCAGCGAAACCGCCGTTCATGGTGACACCATGAGCCTCGAACTAGATAGAGAGCGTGTTAGTAGTCCGGAGCTTGACCATGTAAGCTGGAAGGTAGGGGGCCGTACGTGCTCGCAGAGCAGAAGCTCCCCGCGGCGGCAGTAGAAGCACTCATTGCAAAGCTCGCTGTTGTCTGCGGCGACGCGGTCGCCGACCTTGAAGTCTTTGACTTTCTGTGTTTCTGTGTTAGCAAAGAGGGTCGTTCTTGAGGTTAGGGAACCATGCGTACGGGACCGACGGCGGCGACGACACCAACAGTCTCGTGGCCCGGAATCAGGGGGAACTTGGCAATGAACTCTCCCTCGTGAATGTGCTGCCAAGAATATCAGCCATGCAGCTCCGGGAGCACAACGTTTTTAAAGTTCGTGAGAGGTCGGGTGGTTTACCAAGTCTGAGGCGTTGTGTTAGTCGTACATGTCCCCCCCCCCCGGCTGACCTCGACTTGCATTACGCATGCCATGCAAAGGGAAGGATGCAGTTTTACTCACCAGTGCCACAAACACCGCAGGCTCGAACCTTGACCAAGACGTCATTCTCCCGCAGCTCTGGAAGAGGAACCTGGACAATTGACCAATCCTCGGGCTTCTCATATCTGAATGAGGGGTCAGCTTATCGCCGAAGGAGTAATATCCCCAGAAAGTCAAGTTGCGCGTTGCGCGGGGTACACTGTTTCGTCGCGGGGATCGGGGAGCTGGGGGTTGACCCTAAGAAAAGCGTACCGGAGAGCCTTCATCTGCTTGGGGAGGTTCGCCATGTTGGTTATGCTGTTGGTTTGTGGTTGGTTACTAAACGGGCTGTTGATACAGCTAGGTGAAGTGAAGCCGGATCAGTATCACATCTCGACGTGTAAGTGAGCTCAACCAGCGCCAGAGGAAGGGCAGGGTGGGCAATGAGGCTGGAGACATACTTGGAAAGAATTTCACGTGGAGAGAAAGGACGGCGAGTAGACTTGGGGTTGACTCTGAAATGGAGATTCAGGAGGCGGCAACTGCAGCTTTATATACCGCCTCGTACACAAGCCTCTGTTCTAGTGACGCGGGGAATGGGCACATCTTGGGATGGAGATGGGACCAAGGCCCAAGGCGTTGGCTGGCATGTCCGAGGTCAGGGTACCTACCTCCAAACCCTCCCTGGGCTTGCATTGTACGCTCTAGCCGGCGAGCTTTCGATAGCTACACCGAATGAATGCACATCTTCACTCGTACAGTACCGTGCAGCACGTTTAGTGTAGTTGCATCCAACCCCACATCCGCATCCCGCGTCCATATCGACGTACCACTCGGCCATCAAATGACGGGACAAACACGAGGCGGGCATGTCACGCCGTGAGCAAGGGCCGGCCTGAACTGGCCAAACAATGATCGATGAGAGCGGGAAACATCTGAGGATTAACGGAGCCTTTGGCAGACCTTGAAGCTGGGCAAAGTCTCCTGGCCATGCCCCCTGTCCATCCTAAAATCGCCCCGCCTCGAAAGCTCCAACGCCGGCTGCACACTCGCCGTCATCACGCAGGGCTAGCAACCCGACTTCCTGGCCTGGAAAAAAAAATTGGGGAAGGCACCCCGCGAGAGCAATCATACTGCAGGGGAATGAATTGAGTCGTAAGAGGGAGGTGAAGTGCCCACCCCCGGAGTGTCCAACAACTGCCTGCCATCCCACCGAACGGGGCCAAGAAAGTATCATTGAGCCATTGAGAAATCAGCGAGGCGAACGGGATGCATCCGACTTGGAAAAGGGGAGAAGAGCCCTGGTCTCAGCTTGCAACTGCAAGAACATGGCAGTGACACCACTACTTTCAACGCGACCGTCTCTTCTGTTCCGTTCCAGCTACCTACCTAACTAGCAGATCGGTCCACTTGGTCACTGGCGCGGTGCTTGCTTATCTTGCACATCCGACATCCTTCCCAAGGTGCATCGCCTCAACAAAACCTCACCAAACCTCCACGGAGAGTAAGAATGTGGTGACACTTCACGGCACATGACAAGAGCTTACACTAGTCTCCCGGTCTCGACCACGCCCGCGCCCTTGCCCACGCTCATCATGCCCGCGCCCGCGATTCTCTCCCCACGCGCTAGCAACCCTGGGCGTGGCTCTCAACCGGCCGCTCCCCGGTTTGCTGGACTTGCTGCGTCGGCCCTTGGCGTGGAGACGATTCCTCCACAAGGGAACTGACTTACGTACCGGGCTGGCGTGACTGAGTGGGATGACGATTGGGTGCTCTGATATGATTCTGCTACCGTCGTGTTCGACCTAGGTTTGTGTCTGGTGGCTCATGAGCTTAATTCCGCCTCTACCCATTGTCGTGTGCGACAAGACAGAACATTGGAAATATTGTTGGATGTTAAGTCTCTTTCGGTTGGCCAACGGACCCGGAAGCAATGCGCGGCTTCTTCGCGTCCTGCCAATGCTGGTTTGAATAGGTGCATGTAAAGACTGCGTCGAGGGAGACGGTCTGCATGACTTTCTCACAAAGTGATACAGTCCAGGATTGCATTCCTCCTTCCCATCTCATTGCCCCGGGGGAGAGGCAACTGCGCCCGAAATCCGATGCAAGCACAACTGCGATGAGACCGAATGCAATGTACCTCACAGGTCGATGTAGGTAATGTGCTTCGGGATATGGTTAGGCAGGACGTTGAGGAAGTAGCCTGCGTGCCTTCTCAAGCCAATCTGCAACATCTCACTCGCTTATAAGTTACACAAGACACATATTCAATTAAAAGTGTGGGGTTGGGTGCTTCATATCCGAACTCGTGCGGGGCACAATCAAGACTTTGGGAAGTTGGGAAATTCAGATACATGGCCGTCATTGAATTTACCTAGTCGCCGACCGCTTATTGTCAGTACAGCCAGCACGGCCCGGCACTCCTCCAACTTGTCATTCTGGCGAGGGCCTTTTACTGTCACACATATTCGCGCCAAGGCGCGGAGACGTTGCGCATTGCTCCTTTGCCCAGGGGCCATGAGAGTCCAGTACGATACGTTATTCGTGCGAAGCCTGCTGAAGCTATCCTACGTGTGTCGGCGCTTACCCAGGCTCTCAACGTCCCTTCGTAGACGGACCCCTCCCTCGTCCGCCCTCGACTTGAGGAGACATCCGGATGTTCTCGTTTGTTTTCCCTGTCCTCGCCTCGATGCTTGTAAGAGTCTTAACGTAACCTCTCGAGGCTTCGGCACCACCCAATGTGCCAGCGGGCAGACACCACTTGCTCATCACAGCGTGGTAAAGAAAGAAAAGGACGTTTCACAGTTTGGAGGAAGCAGCACAAGCCGCAGGCTGCAATTCATGACCTTTTGATGCAAACGATTTCCGAGGATCTAACCTCCAAACTCCCACGATGTTTCCCCCGTAGTCTGTGACGTTAACAGACGCGCGACTGTTCCGGCCATCCACTGTTTAGAGTACATGTCGGTGCCCTTTTTTTGCCAATGCGTCTCGAGAGTAAAAGCCGATAGGAAAGAATCCTCTTACGAGGGGGGAGCAGCTCCACGGCCACGGCCAAAGCCACCACGGCTGCAAACAATTGTTAGCAAAATATTCCGTTCTCAATGCTGAGCCGCCGTAAAAGGTCGCGGGATGGGAGGGGTTGAGGCTCACAATTGGGGCTCGAATCCACCAGGCGCACCACCCTCCTTGCCTTCACCAGCGTCGCGGCGGCGGTAGCCACCCTCACGGTCACCACGGTCGCCACCACGGCCACGGCCGCCGAACGGTCTTCTCTCGCGCTCGCCCTCGCCGAGCATGCCGCGGGGAGGAGCGTGGGAGCGCTGCTGCTTGATGTGGGTGGCGGGGACGATCTCGGCGGGAAGGTGAAGCCACTCGCGGAGGTAGTCAAGACCCTCGGGAGTCAGAGTGTAGTAGTAGTATTGCCACGAGAACTGAGTCTTGACATAGCCGCGGGAGTTGAGCGACTGGAGAGCCTTGACGACGAAGAGGTTCTTGGTGTCGATGTCGGGGTGCTTGGGGAGGTTGAAGTCCTTCTTCGCGACGAGGACACCCTCACGGAAGAGGTACTGCAAATATCGTCGTCAGCAATCCAAACCCTCCCAATTTTTTCGTGCTCCTGCAAATTGGTAATCTAACCTCGTGGATCTTCTTGCGGTCGGCCTTGGGGATCAACATCGTGGCGGTTGTCTGCTCGCTTGCTGGTCGATGTTGAAGGGGGATGGATTCGTGATCGGAAGGCTTGCAAAGATCTCAAAAGGAAAATTCGTGTGGGCAAAAGCCTACGGTAGAGGGTGGTCTCCAACCCTATCCTGATGTGAAAGCCGAAGTGGGGCTGGCGACGCACGGGCCGAGCTGTGAAAATCAAATCACGTGAAGATAACGCAATCCGATAAGAAACGTCCTGCTTGCCACAGCAGCGCTGAAGTTAAGCGCAGAGTGGCTGTGCAGCTTTCCATATCTCCAGTAGCGTCGCGAGTAAGACAAACATCTCTTGGTGTGGTTGCCAGCCGCTTGAGATTTCGCATCCGCCGTCATCGTTGTCGTCCAAAGCGCTGCAATTTCTGATCGAATAATACCAGCAGCCTGCGACGGACGAGGAATCAATACGTCAAAATGACTGTCAGGAACGTCAACGTATTCATCAGCACCTTTGCTGGACTGGGTCTGCCATCAACACTGGTCCTCCCGGTACCCTCGACGACGACTCTATCAGATCTACGACAGAAGCTCGACGAGCGCTTGCCTGCAACAGACACCCGCCTTATTCTGACTACTGTCTCGAACAAGGAGCTCGCTGCATCGTCCACAAAGCCAGTATCAGACCTCCTGTCCTCCGCCACCGATGATTTCGTTTCTCTGCGGCTGTCAGTGCCGCTTTGCGGTGGCAAGGGTGGTTTTGGATCCCAGCTCCGAGCCGCTGGTGGCCGCATGTCATCCAAGAAGAAGCGCAACCAGGGAGACGCCAACAACTCAAGTCGAAACCTCGACGGCCGACGCTTGCGCACCGTCACCGAGGCCAAGGCTTTGGCCGAGTATCTAGCCATCAAGCCGGAAATGGAGAAGAAAGAGAAAGAGAAGCGCCGCGAAAGATGGGAGCAGATTGTTGAGCTTGCAGAGAAGCGCGAGGACGAGATCAAGAATGGCGGCAAAGGCCGTCTTGATGGCAAGTGGGTCGAGGACAAGGAAGAGTCCAACGAGAGAACCCGGGAAGCCGTGCTTGCGGCCATCAAAGCCGGAAAGTACAAAGACAACCTGCTTGGGACTTCGCAAGGGTCGACTGGCTCAGAGGAGACAGATGAGGCGATGACGAGTGAGGATGAGCAAGGCGAGGGCAGCAGCTCCAAGGGCTCGACACCTCCATCAGAACCTGCCAAGGCGCCCAAAGACAAGCCAAGGACATTTCTAGGATTTGATGAGGATGACGAGTTTATGAGCTCGGACGAGGATGACGAAGTCGATGGCAAGAAGAAGTGAATTAGAGCAGGTCTCCTATGTTATTATTTTCGGTTGGCATTTGCGTAAGGAGTTTCGCGTCAGTAAGAGCGCACGGAGTTTCCGGACAACTGGGCGGTTATGGGACGGGATCAAGTTTGGGGGGTTTTTATACAAATGACCATTTGGGGCGAACACTACAGATAGTTTGTCACGAAATCAAATTCGACGCCCATTAGCGCCTTCAACTTATTCGCACGACACATCTTTCGATGCTCTATTTGAGGTCTCGAACCATCTCGAAGTAGTACAGTCGCCCGGCTCCTCCGTCCAACATGCTTGCAACCTAGTCCAACGTCGCTTATGCGTCCAGCTTGACGGGGAAGTTGCCAGCCTCTGTTCTGTGTCAGCATACGCTTCTTCGACATACGGGCATGGTGCTGACCTCGCTGCTCATCCCAGCGCGTGTACCAACCGGAGGGGCACAGAGAGCGGTAGCCAAGCCAGAACTGTCACTCGTTAGTTTCCCGGTCCTTCTGGAGAGCAATTGCGGATTGTCCGGACCTGGCGGCAGGGGGCAAAGTCCTCGCCCTTGGCGTTGATGCACTTGTGGTAGTCGACGTAGTTCTGCCAGCAGTGCTTGGTCTGGTTCATGTTCGGGTAGCGGGCATCGGTGCCTGTCCAGCTCACGTTAACATATAGTCCAATTGACCATTGTTTGCGACATCATTCGAGGTGACGCTATCGCGGGTTTCGGGGGTTTGGGCGGAGAGTCATACCGGCTAGAAGTCATCAGTTAGCCTCGGAAAAAGATCAGACCATATTTCGGAGAGGGATATTTCTTCAACGTACCAGTGACGAACTTGAAGGGCTTGGTAACGAGTTCCTGGTCGTCGGACATTTTGACTGCGTGCGAGTTCAATTGACTAGGAGTCGGTTCTGGTGATGGGATAGAGTGGGCAGCGGCGTGCGATTGCGGTTGTTGCTTTCAGAGCAATTGAATGGTCGTTTCTGCACCGAGAATCAGGTGGTGACGGGCGAGAACGGGTGGGTGCCTTAAATGACCAATTGGGCCTCAGGCATTGCAAAGGTGGGCCGAGCTCCATTCTAACATCAGACCAGACTCATGGAAGTCAGGTCCAACTTCCAATCACTCATTTCGAGATCTGATCCCGATCAACTACGCTCCCTCAGGTGTACCAAAAGAACCGAAAAATCTCCCCTCTTCAAAAAACAAATCTGTCAAAATGCGTCCTACTCTCGGTCTCCGCGCTTTCCGCCCGACTCTTCGGATGATGTCTCCCGTCCCTGTACGTTGAAATTTCGCTGGTCCGGACGAGCGCAATTGCTAATTGTAACGTTTACCCGTAGGCCGAGGACCAGGTTGGTACGTCAACACCCGCTCCCAGCCATTGAAGGCTCTCACGATACCGGACATCGAAAACGATGACGAACGATGGTGGCTCGAATTGACTAGCAGGAGCTGACTTGTCCCACCGTAGGCCACACCATCTCTCAGAGACTGCGCAAGCTCCGCCAGATCCCTCCCGAACTGGTCCCTCTCGGTACGTCATTGGACTTGAAGCATTTCGTCGGTCAATTGTTGACGAGAATCAGGTGTCGTCGTTGGTTTCGCCCTCTTTGCTGCCGGCTACTCGGTCACGCGCCACTTCCTGACGGACAAGACCATCCGTCTCAAGCGCCAAGGCAAGTCTGCCGCCGACGCCGGAGAGCACCACTAAGCGAAAGTTGGGAGAATGATGAGAAGCAATTGACGAAGGGCGCCGATGTGTTATTAGGGGGGTCCGTTTTTATATGTCAACGACAGACAGATCAAAAGGCACCAGGGACGCTGCTTCAATTTCCTCTCTTTCAATGTGCCTCCCTCGCCCAATTCTTAGAGAAAAGCGAGATCCATTTGTACATCAGCAAACCATGTGAACGCCGTCGCTATGCAGTTAAATCAAGACTCAGGTCAACCTTCCAAATACCTCGCCCTCACTCCGGCCTTGGTCCTGCAACGTCAAGCCCCTCCAGGCCCTGCATGGGGTCATCTCCACGCACTTCAATCTGCGCGGTAGTTTGCTCTGCTGCAAGTCCGTCCTCATCGCCAGCAGCATGTTCCGCCAGCCAACCCTCCTATTAAATTGATCAATGAGAAGAGTTTGCAAGACCGGGTGCAGAAATGGCTTACCTGTTCCCATACCGCCTTTTTGCTACCCAGGCCTTCATCTGCGCTCTTCGGTACTTTGGCGGCTGACACTTTGATGACCCGCCCGAAGAATTCCGACTGATCCATGTTGTCAATTGCCTCTTTGGCGTCTTCGGCGTCCTCGTACTCAACGTACGCAAAACCTCTGTGAGGGTCGGTTGAGTTTGGTTTGTCGTTTTTCGGCAGCGATACATCTGCAATTTCTCCGAAGGGGAGGAAGGCATCGTGGACGTTGGCGGCCGTGACAATGGAAGCCAGACCACCCACAAACACGGTCGCTTTCCAACGCGCGGCGTCCGTCATTTTGCCTGCTTGTATAGTTCGGCTTTATAGCCCGGCGCGCTCTGTAATAATATTGGAGAAGCGGTACGGCTGGGTGACAGTGAGAGTGAATCTTTTGGTTGGCGGGGTTTCTATGCAGGAGCTCTCCTAACTCACTATTGGCTGGAAGGAGCTCTGTATTATGCACGTGACGCAACCTTTCGTGCCAAAGTGCACGGTCCTTGGAGACGTGGAGCCTGCGGTTTGGGGAGCTTGAACCTGGCAAGCCTGAATGTGGGCTGCAATCTGGCATCATAATTCCCCAAGGGCCAGCGTGCACTGTACCGATCTAGCAACCAACAGCCACCTGTAACCTCTCCCTCAAGGCTTGGCCTCCTTTTCTTACACCAAAGAATCTGGGCAATACTCGCCAGATTTTTTGTCCTCATCAAGTAACAATCAATGCCAATCTGCAGCTGCGTTTGAGTTGTCTCGACTGGCCCGCCTTCACTTTGCAACGTCCCTCCCCCTCCCTCCGAGTGCAGTCCCGGGGACTGAGTGATTCTCGCAATCATGGTTCGCCTTCGCGAGATCCCTAGGACCGCGGCCTTTGCCTGGTCCCCCGACCCGTCGAAGCCCCTTTTGATCACTGGCACCAGAGCTGGCGCTGTCGATGCCGACTTCTCTGATGAGACCAAGCTGGAGCTCTGGGACCTTAACCTTGACAACCAAGACCAAGGCCTCGAGCTGCAACCCATAGCTAGCATCAGCACCGACTCGAGGTAGGCTCTGCATCCACACAGCCACATCGAACGTCTTCGCTCACGGCCCTTAGATTCTATGACCTTGCCTGGGGACCTCCCGACTCCGATCATCCGAAGGGCATCATCGCCGGTGCTTTGGAGAATGGCTCTCTAGACCTCTGGGATGCCGAGAAGCTCATCGAGGGCGCCGAGGATGCCTTCATGTCCCGAACGACGAAGCACACCGGTCCGATAAAGTCCCTCCAGTTCAACCCCCTTCGACCTCAAATCCTCGCAACCGCCGGCGCAAAGGGAGAGCTCTTCATCTACGACGTCAATGACGTTGAGAACCCCTTCCGACTCGGTACCGCCGCGGCTCGCGCAGACGATCTGGAATGCGTCGCATGGAATCGCAAGGTTGCTCACATTTTGGCCACTGGAGGTTCCGGTGGATTTGTTACTGTGTGGGATCTCAAGACCAAGAAGTCGTCTTTGACGTTGAACAACAACAGGAAACCCGTCAGTGCCATTGCCTGGGACCCCAACAACTCGACGAAGCTCCTGACCGCCACGCACGATGATACTACTCCTGTCATCTACCTCTGGGATCTCAGAAACTCCAATGCGCCGGAGAGGACGCTCCAGGGACACGAGCAGGGCATTCTGTCCTTGTCATGGTGCCAGCAAGACAGTGATTTGCTGCTTTCGTGTGGCAAGGACAACAGAACACTTGTCTGGAACCCTCAGACAGGTGAACGCTACGGGGAGTTCCCCGAGGTCACGAACTGGACCTTCCTCACTAGATTCAACCCTTCCAATCCTAACCTCTCCGCCACCGCTGGGTTCGATGGGAAGATTACCATTCAGACCCTCCAGAATACCAACCCTTCGAACACTCAGGCCACAGCCGCGGACAACCTGGATGGTGAGGATTTCTTCACCAGCGCCCAGACGCAGCCTCAGGGAGCGTCCTTTTCACTGAACAAGGCGCCCAAGTGGTTGGAGCGTCCAATCGGAGCTTCGTTCGGATTTGGTGGAAAGCTCGTCACCTTCAAGCAAAATGCTCAGCAGCGGTCCACCAAGATTTCGATTACGCAGTTCTCTGTGGACTCGGCGATTGGTCCCGCAACGGAAAAGTTTGAGGAGGCCCTGCAATCGGGCGACATTGTCGGTCTCTGTGAGGCGCGCAAGGAGCAGGCGACGTCTGAGGAGGAGAAGGCAGACTGGCTTGTCATGGAAACTCTGACGGGCGAGAATCCGCGAAAGCGCATTATTGAGTATCTTGGCTTCAACGAGGAGGAGATCACGAATGGAGTGTCGCCCAAGGACGAAAGCAAGGCCGAGGATACCGCCGACGAGAAGAAGGAGGATGCCAAGGAAGAAGACAAGTCCGACAACCTTTGGGGCGAGGGTGATGGTGAAGGCGAAGGCGAAGATTTCCTGTCTAACCTCTCAGCAAACAAGGGGGCCAAGACGGACAGTCCTTTCCACTTGCTCGCCGACACCGATACTACGGTGGAGAAGTCCATCACCAAAGCCCTGATGCTTGGAAACTTTACCAAGGCCACTGAGATTTCACTCAAGGAGGAACGCTGGGCAGATGCTTTCCTCATCGCTAACTGCGGTGGGCAAGAGCTCGTGGACAAGGTGCAGACTGCTTACCTGGCCAGCAGGGATGGTGTTCCCAGCTATCTCCGTCTTCTTGGTTCAGTTATCGCCAAGAACCTGTGGGATGTCGTTTACAACGCCGATCTCGAGAATTGGAAGGAGACAATGGCCATTTTGTGCACATTTTCGGACCCCAAGGAGTTCCCTGATCTCTGCGAGGCCCTCGGAGACCGGGTCCTCGAGAACGGCTCACGTAAGGATGCTTCTTTCTGCTTCCTCGTTGGCTCGAAGCTCGAGAAGGTCGTTTCCATCTGGATCAAGGAACTTGAGGAGGCGGAGAAAGCAGGCGTGCAGGAACCCAGCGACGACTCGACTTTCTCCGTCCATGCCCGCTCGCTGCAGCATTTCATTGAGAAGGTTACCATCTTCCGTCAAGTTACCAAGTTTCAGGACTCCGGCAAGGATCAAACTGCCGACTGGAAGCTGTCAGCTCTGTACGATAAGTACACGGAATTCGCCGACATCATTGCCGCCCATGGCCAGCTTGCGGTTGCGCAGAAGTACTTGGACCTGCTCCCTGAGCACTACCCCGAGGCGGCGTTGGCGAAGAGCCGCCTGGGCCGCGCCACGCAGAGGGCCCCCGTCGCCCAAGCTGCTCCCAAGGCGGCGGCGGCGGCGAGTGGTCGTCGGCCTGGACAAGCTCCGCTTGTCAGCAACCCTCGACCTACTCCGGCTTACCAGCCCACTGGCCCCACCCCGACTCCCGGCGGTTCCAACCCGTACGCTCCCGCAGGACCAGCTCTTGTTGCTACTCCGGGACCTGCAGCGCCATCGAACCCCTACGCTCCGGCCCCGGCGTTGGGTGGTTACATACCAGCTGCTCAGTCGGGCTATGCCCCGGCCCAAGGCTACCAACCTCCGGTCGCCCAGTCCTACCAAGCGCCTACGGGTTACGGACCACCACCCAGCAACTTCGGCAATCTGCCGCCGCCTCCGCGTAACTCTACACCTACCACCAGCTTCCGCCCTAAAGAAAGTTGGAATGACGTTCCCTTGGTTAACAAGGCACCTTCTCGGAAGAACACCCCCAGCGTGGCTGCGATCACGTCGCCCTTTAACCAGGCGAGCCAGCCGGGCCCTCCTCCCCAGAGCCCCTATGGCCGCACTGGCTCAACGCCTCCTCCACCTCCCCCCAAGGGACCGGCCCCTCCCCGTGTCACATCCCCGCTTGCCGGGCCTCCTCAGTCCTTCCAGGCACCGCCGAGGCCGACGTCGGCAGCTTCGAATGCATACGCTCCTCCGCCACCCCAGGCCGGCGCAGCACCTTCCTTCATGCCGCCTCCGATGCCCCGCACTGCGTCGCCGTACAACCCTGCCCCATCAGGAGCCCCCCCCTCCAACCGTTACGCCCCTGCCCCCTCAGCGCAGCCGCAAACTAGCCAGCCGCCCCTGGGATCATCCATTCCGCCTCCTGGAAGTCAACCACCACCGAGGAACCCCTACGCGGCACCACCGCAGGCAGGGCCTCCGCAAAACCAGTACGCGCCCTCGCCGTATGGGGCCCCGCCTGCTGCTGCACCCTCGCCGTATGGCGCTCCACCTGCCGGTGCGCCCCCTACTGGACCTCCGCCCTCGAGCGGACCCCCACCCGCTGCCAGAGCCCAGCCTACTCCTCCCCCCCCGAGGGCAGCTGCTCCACCCAAGGCCAAGCACCCTGCTGGTGACAGGTCGCACATTCCGGCCCACGCCCAGCGGCTGGTCGACGTGCTCGGCTCCGACATGCAGCGTGTAGCTTCTCGGGCGCCTTCTTCCTTTGCCGCGCAAGTTAAGGATACTCAAAAGCGTCTCAACCTGTTGTTTGATCATCTCAACAACGAGGAACTCGTCAAGCCTGACACGATTGACCAACTGAGTGCGCTAGCAGAGGCTATCGAGCAGAAGAACTACGAGGTAGCTCAGAAGATTCAACTCGAGATCCAGCGTGACAAGACGGAGGAGTGTGGTAACTGGATGGTAAGTACAACACCACGACAGCCCGCCTGATGACTTTGCTAACTATCGTTCTAGGTTGGTGTGAAGCGGTTGATCAGCATGAGCAAGGCCACCCCATAAACGCCATCTGAGGACTAGGGTAATGGCAGTGTCGGGACGAGCTGTTGATGATAGCCGGTTGCGCTTTTTACGTATACACTAGAGCTTTAAAAAACGAATGTGGAAATTGCGATTTGACTACCCCATGAACCTTACACACGCGATGTTGTAGAGAACTCAGCAGGTGAGAGAACGCATGTGTCTTATGAGCCATCGCACTCTCAGACAGCAACGTGCGTCCACTCCATCACATGGCCATCGGAGGTGGAGCTTTGCCAATGAAACACTACATGTTGTATTCAGTCGGCCTCTGTGACGAACAGACTCACTTGGTCAAGCTATACACGGGCTGGTCCTTCCGAGTTCAATCACATTGCAGGCCGAGCTTGTAACCGGCTTTCTAACCCCCTCCTTTTGAGCTTCTTTGCATTGTCGGGGCCTCTCTGCGCCCCATGTAGGCGGAGAACACGAAGTAAAGGCCAAGGAAAAGAAACTTGCCGAGAAAACAAGACAGAGATACTAGGAGGCTTTGGTTAAAATAAATGTAGCTTTAAGGTCAAGCATTGTAATAAAGCGTTGTTAGCAACGCCTCTTCAGGGAATTTGGAATGAAATTCTGATTGGTACGCCATTAAAATCACATTAATTACATGTCATATGTGCAGACTTTTTGCATGGTTTCAGTGTGTAACTGATTGTTATAGCATATTATATGTATATTCCACGGCGAAGTGAATCTCTCACCAACAGTACCTTGAAACGGCGCAGAGCGAGCTCAGCGGGCCCCCTTGTCCGATAAGATAAGCACGGGCGGGCTAAAGCCAACATCATCCACAAAACGTCACACCTCACCAACCCGTCTATCTCCCCACAGTCAACAACCTCACAAGATGACGGAAGCAACACCTGAAGATGCCGCTGCCCAGCGTGCAGCAGAGCAAGCTCGCATTCGCAAGGCGAAGCGAGAGGCAAAAATTCGAGCCGGCGGCACGTCGAGACTGAACAAGATCACTGGCCTCGGTGGAGGTTTCCAGCGAGGTATGATTCTAACCCTATCCTCTCAGCTGCGATTTGCGCGATCGCGTTCGCTCTGTCTTGTAAGGATTGGAAGAATCAACAATGCTGACTATCATTTTCAGAAGATCCGGCCCCAACCCCTCCTTCGACCACATCATCCCCAGCGCCCTCTGCCTCGCCGGCCCCCGCAAAGCCAAGTGCCGGCGCCGAACACGCAGACCCTGAGGAGATCGACATCTCGCAACACTACTACGAGCCAGCCTCCACACCTCGCCCCTTTTCTGCGGCGCCTCCCATCGATCCAAATGGCATGACAGAGGATCAGCTTCGGCAGATGATGCTTGGTTTCGAGAGACCAGGCCAAGGTGGGGCCCCGCCCATGAATCCCTTTGGGGGCCCAGGAATGGGAGCTGGTATGCCTGGCGGCGAAGAGGACCCGATGATGAAGATGCTCTCGCAAATGATGGCTGGCGGTGGCCCTGGGGGGATCCCAGGCTTTCCCGGCGCCGGTGCCGGCGGCGCGCAGGGGGGCTTCCCTGCAGGATTCCCGGGCATGCCCGGTATGCCCGGTATGCAAACGCCTGAACAAGCCAAGGCCTCGTCATCCGCCTACCTCTGGCGTATTCTCCACGCCATCTTCGCCATTACTCTGGGTCTGTACATCGCCCTCTCGACGACCTTCTCCGGCACCAAGTTCGAGCGCGAGCGCACGGCGCTGGCGTACAACTACCCCACCGGCAGCGACGAAGCCGTCACAGACGTTAACGACATGGAGAAGGGGCGCGAGGTCTTCTTTTGGATGTTTGCTACCACCGAGGCCGTGCTCCTTACTACCAGATACTTCATTGAGCGCGGACAGGCGCCAGCAGGGGGCATGCTGTGGACCGTCGTGGGGTTTTTGCCGGGCGGTATCAAAACTTATGCCGAGACGGCGCTGAGGTACGGGCAGATTTTCGCAACGGTGAGGAGTGATATACTGGTCTGCGTCTTTGTCCTGGGCCTTGCCTCGTGGTTCCGCGGCTGAGGAGTTCGATTGGTGCGCGGGACGGTGACATTGCGATAGGGGGGTGTAGAATCTAGCCTTAATCCTAACCCATCCTCTGGACGCAAGTTTTGAATCCCATGGTTGCTAGGTGTTTACGGGCTCGCCTGACGACAGAATGTGCTGAGCCGAATCGTAAAATATGTTGCCGATCCTTCATCCTTGTACGCACAACGTCGGCTCTGCGTACAACACCAGTTGATGTACACCCAGACGATATATATACTCGAACCGGGGCACCCACGCCTAAGTAAGCTTGATAGTGGGCTTTCTCGCAAGTGAGCATGCTTGTTACTTCTTTTCCCACAAAAAAAGTACATTTGAGTTTAAAGTTATTTTCAACCCCATTCATTGTATCCAGTTCCCTACTCTCCGCACCTCGACACAGACGCCCACACGTGTCAAAAAGCAGAAACATACAACACGATGTATTCGCTGGTCGCCACCGACCCAGCTACTAATCCAGCCCTCACTGGCGTCCCCTAGACGAAGAAGAGACAGCTCTTTCGCAATAGCCTCGACAACCCAGAGTAGTAGGCAGTGCTCCTGTCACCAAGCGGAGCGTGATAAAGATATGCCGTTTGGATGCCGTTTAGACATGTGCCAGGCTGTTAGCTTATATTCCGTCCCAGTACGTAAATCTCACCCGAGGCGTCACCATTGCATGAAACAAGTATAATACGTTCATTAGGCTGGCAGAACCGGTAAGCGCCAAGCTTGATTTTTGACGTTGGCCTCGTCTTTAACGGCCTTTGGTCTATTGTTAGCCAGAGGTAGTTGTGTGACTATAAGCATGCATCGCACGTATATCTATTTCCGTATGTCAGAAGCAGGCTGCGTTCAGTATCGCCAATCAATGGGGAGGGGGGGTAGTGATGACTGAAGCTAGTCATCATGCGGAATTCATTTTCGCGGCAACAGCTGATGAGCTATTGTATTACTAGCGAAATCGTACACATAGGTTGGTCTTTCAAATAGTTTATTTTTTCACCCTTGGTTGGATGTCGTTTGCAATCTTCAATTTTCTTTTACACAGAACTCCCGTTCCCGTCCCACACCGACTATTGTGAAGTCGCAGGCGCAGCAATCATGGAAACAGTCGAACTGACGGCCAGTATTCTGACACTGGTTGAGATGTCATGGAACATCATCAACTATCTTGAAGGTATAGAGCAGTGCATCAGTGTTCAGAATAGTCTGCTAGAAGAAGTTACCATGTTGTGGCTTCTGCTTCGAGACCTCGAGGGCCAATTCCAACCGTCGCAGGATACTCTTAACGCCCCCTGGATGAAGTCTTTGAGAATTCTTAACGCCCCGAATGGAGTTTTGCAGCAGATGCGCGAGCAACTCCAAGAATTAGACGGAAAACTTTCAACCCCCACGACGCGAATCGGAAAGTCCAACATGACTCTCCGGTGGCCCTTCGAAGAAAACGATGTGAATCGAGTTATTCGACAACTCCAGAGTCTAAGAGAGACAGCCACACATCTTATAACGCAATCCGACAATAGTATTCTGCAAGACATCCAGACAAAGACATCCAGCGTCAGGGATATACTTGACAGCACCTACTTTGAAAAGTTTTTACAGTGGCTTTCCCCGCTCAGCTTTACGCAGAAGCAAGAAGAGGTTTTAGGATCGGCAGACCCAAACACATGGGTCCTGGGATCCGAGGAGTTTAAGAGGTGGCACAAAGACGATGTCAGGTCTCTCTGGTTCTGTGGCCCCCCTGGAGCTGGCAAGTCCGTCGTCGCGGCGTCGATCTATGCGCATCTCAAAAAAACGCATGACACGGATAATTTTGCTGTTTTGATTGCGTTTTGCAGTTTTGACAGCGAGGAATCCAAATCGACGAGGAGTGTGGTAGCAAATCTCCTGAAGCAAGTTCTGCAAATCCGAGCGGACGGCAAGGTTCCATCGACGTTGAAGGAACTACATAACCAGGCAATCATCAGCAAAGACGAGAAACCCTTGGGCTTGGATAGCCTGGGAGGCATACTTCGGGAAGAGCTCGAGTCGTTCGACTCAACTTTCATCATACTGGATGGACTCGACGAGACGAGCAATGAATCAGAGCGAGAGAAAATGGTTGATGCTTTACACAGTTACGGGCCCAGAGTTAAAATCGGCATTACTTCGAGGCCCTTGGATGACATCCGGACTGCTTTAGACAGGACTCAAGTTTGTCACGAGTGCAAGAAGCGTGATTCCGATACGCTCTGGAGATGCGCAACGCAGCCAAAACATGTCATCTGCGACGATTGCCATGCCACTGCTCTTTCCCAAGATGGAACGCAACCTCACACTGCCAGGGAGTTGAGGTGGCAGGAGCTTTGGTATCTGCCAAGGCCAGAGGATATTCGAAGCTACATATCTAGGCGCATCGAGATGAAACCTCACTTCAAGAAACTCCTAGAAGAGGAACAGTCAGAAGAGAGTCTTAGGAAAACGCTCATCACAATCGTGTTAGAGAAATCAGAGAACATGTAAGTTATTTATACCGAGTCACTCTGAAATTGATACTGACTTGGTATGAGATTCCTACTGGCACGTCGCCACATGGACCGTATGACAGACTGTTGGAGTATCGACCAAATCGAGGAAAACCTAAAAGATCTCTCAAGTGACCTAGATGTTGGGTATTCACAAACGCTTGCGCGAATGCAGCGCTCGCTTGAACCGAATCAGTGGCAATTACTGCGAAAGCTTCTGCTGTGGATTGCATGGGTTCAAAGACCTTTGAGTGTATCCGAAATGGAACACGCGCTTGCTGTTCGACCTGGTTTGAATAAGATCACGAAAAAAGGCATTCCTCCCATCCGGGAAATCACAGCATGGAGCGGCGGTTTGTTATTGATAGACCGCGCCGATCTGATCCGCTACATTCATACAACAACGAGCCGCTTCTTCCTGACGGAAAGAGAAGCTACATTCCCGAATGGTGATGCGATCATCGCGCACGCCTGTCTAGACTATTTGAACATGGCAGTCTTTCAGGAGACATTATGTGGTCCAAACAAACGCTCCCTTTTGCGGCTGCGGCTCAAGAATTACCCCTTTCTCAAGTACGCCATCCTCCAATCCGCTCGACATATCGCTAAGAGCACCTCTAAAGACGACGACGGCCGGGCTCTGACATTTCTTCGCTCTGACGCTCGAAATTCCTTCCTTCAGGCACTTTACTACCTCGACGAGGAGTGGAGCATTGAAAGAAATGCGACTGCAATGCATGTCGCCGCATACATGGGCTTGACACATGTAATATCAGAGCTTGTGGCTTCAGGGGAAGAGATTGACGCGCGCGATGCATTTGGAGCAACGCCTCTGATGTATGCAGCTGCAAAAGGTGATGATGGCGTCAAGGGGGTGGACTGCCTGCTCGCCGCTGGAGCTGATCCCGCTCTATCATGCCAGTTGGGATCGACTGCCCTGATCCGCGCCATCAATGCACAGTCCGATTCTGTCGTAGCACGACTTGTCCGGGAAGCCGATATAGGCATCAACACCGTCCTTAATGATCCAAGTGGGACGAGCGAGCCTGCACTTGTGGCAGCTTTCTATGCTGACAGCCGAGACATCTTTACCATCCTACTTGCGAGGGAAGATATCAATGTGAATATACGCTCAAGCAGAGGATATTCGGCCTTACAGCTGGCTGCCCATGCAGGAGTAGACTGGGCGATAAGAGCTCTTCTGTCCCACAAAGACATAGATATCGACCTTGAGACCCTCGAAGATGCTTGGACCTCTTTGTTTATGGCCGCCTCAAGTGGCTTCACAGATGGTGTGGAGTTATTACTCAAACATGGCGCCAACCTGTATCATCTAGATACAGACAGCGGAACGGCTCTTATGCGTGCTGCGGACAACGATCGTGAAGAAATCGTTGATCTGTTGTTGAAGCGCGGACTTGACGCCCACGTTCCAGACTTCTTAGGGCGGACTGTCCTTCACTCAGCTGCCGTCAACATGGCTTGGGGTAGCCTCGAGTTGATTCTGAACAGCGTTCCGGACATTAACATCAATGTCCAAGGGCAAGGTGGCGAAACACCGCTACACGATGCCTGCAAGCGGAATGACTCGAATGGCGTCAGGATCCTGGTGGCGGCCGGGGCAAGATGTGATATCCAGGACAAAGAAGGGCGAACCCCTGTGGACATTGCCACCAATAACCGGCAAGGCGAGTCCCTTGAGATCTTGAAGACAGCGAACGGCTATGAAAACACAACTGGTAGTCATCTGACAAAGTCTCTCATAGAGGCCATCAACACCGACCCCTCAAACGTTCTGCATAGAAGAATCAGCAAAACGACAGTCGAAGAGTTGAACATAGCTAAAGCATTCAGTGGCACCCCTCTATGCCAGGCGTGTTGGCGGGCTAGAACTGACGTTGCTGAGATGCTGCTGAAGGCCGGAGCGGATCCAAATCTTACCAACGCATTCAATCGGGCCCCATTATTCCTCGCTATTGAAGCTGGATCCCTCGGCTGTCTCCAAGTTCTGATTTCACATAAAGCTGATGTCAACCAGACGCCCTACATCCCTTTGTGGGAATATGCCATGGCTAGGAGACAAAGGGACATGGCCCTTATTATCCTTGAGAATGGTGCCGAAATCTCGAAGGGATCTGGCTACTTGCAGCTGGCGTTGCACTTCGCAGTGCGGAGGAAGAACCTCGCTGTTGCAAAACGCCTCATTGAGGCTGGGGCTTCAATGCAGCTCAAGACAGAAGGATGCGCAGCGGAACAGTTAGCAGAAATCGCCGGTACTGATATATTCGAACAACTATCACTAGACGGACAGTGAAGTAGTATGCTAGTAGGCTCTTCAATTTGACAAGTGTTGGGCTGGGGCGAAGTTCAACACTCGACTCCACAGCATGGAAGCAGCAGGGCCATCTTACCCCTTCTGCAGCAACCTGTTTGTTTGTTAACTGTCACCAAGTTATTTCATGCCTGATCAGGCTCATGGAAAGTATTAGGAGAGAATCGATTAATCAAAGCGACAGCACGAGACACATAATACATCTTTGTTTTCCCGAGATTTCTTGCGACGATTGCACACTCGTAGGCCGTTGAGGCAACCGCTGAGCAACAAGGTGAAACACCCGGTCCTCCCCGTACTGCTGAGAAGCACGAGTGTCAACTCAGAAAGAGCCTGATTAGGCTTGGTCCGATCACATACCGTTACTGTTGTTGTTCTGCGGATGGAAAGTTACTCTATAGTAGACGGAACCTGGGGCGCGTGGCAGCATTGCGTGTGTTGTAGTATTTTGTACCCAGCTATCCATCCTGTTCCACTTGAGTGTTCATGTAAGACACTTTCTCACGCGTGTGTCCCAATAACGCCATCTGTCTGTTCCATTAGTATGTTTCTTGAACTATGGAGCCCTGTTAGTAGGGACTGTGGCCACGCCACGCGCATTACAACCAACTGTTCAGACTTGTCCTGTGACATCGGGTGTTTTCTTAGTCAAGATAGTGAAGACGAACCGCGGCAATTAACAATCAGCGGAAAAAGAAAAACAGCAAGAGGTGAGAAGGGTGCTTCTGTTAACCAAATCAACAAAAAGCAAAAACATACAACACCAGGTATTCGCTGGTCGTCACCGACCCAACTACTAATCCGGCCCTCACTGGCTTATCTATGGGAGAGCGGACGGGATCCCGAGTTCTCCAGTGGGTATGGTCGTATGTGATTGTTTGAGGCAACGAAGTTGGCTAAGGACCTCGAGCGGCGGTAGCACGGGGTTGGATGATGCCTTGAACAAACCGCAACGGTTCTTTACTGAGAATACAATTCACATCCTGTAAGCATTTGAGCAATTATAATATTGTTCAGGTGGCTGGCTTAAATGCGAGGTGCTTGTTGTGGTCGGCGCCAGTGTCGAGATTCGCAACCACGACTCCAAGCGTGTTCTTTCACGTGATGTCGCGATAGTGACACCGACACACCTCCTCAACACACTTCGGACTTTGACCCCGCGCCGATAGCGTGACTCTTAGCCTGTGAATTATGTATGTATTCGTGCTCGAATAGGAGAGCCCCCCGAAAACAAAGTTGAGTCCGGGAGAAGATCCTTGGGATTAAGCTTGACTGGGAATGCCAAAAACCCGTCTATCAATAGCCAAAGTGAAACCACAGCAACTCGAAACCCGGCCTTATCGTACCCACTGGCTCGGAAATCAAGACAACAATCAAAAGATCTCTGGCATTTGGACGCTTCGGCAAACCCCAATACTCATTGGCTTTAGTGCATATTGGGAATGGTTTACCCGTATCATATTCGTCTCCCTGCCCCTTCCCCTCCCAAAAAGGCTGCCTGGTTTCGCCGATCAGAAATCGCCCGACAGCTTCCGTGCCCACGACGTCCACGCCGTCAGGTTTTCTGTCTTCACGGGCAGGCGACTAAGCCGACCCCGGTTCGACAGCCCTTGGCTCAACCCCCTTCACCGACGGGCACTAGCTGGTAGTTCACAAAACAAACGCCATGTCTCAGTCCTTTGGTCACTAAGGCACCGCCAGCCATCCCACCAAAACACTTCCATTGTTTGGCTCCCGGAAACACCATCCCTCTCCCCCCAAGGAATACCTTAGCCGCCCGTCCAGCCCCTCGGCCTAAAGAGATCCGTTATCCTCATCGTGTCAACCGCTTTGTCCCCCGTCCAATTTGCCTTATCTTCGTTCAACGTGGTCCTCGTTCCCCATCACCGCCCGCCGCTCGGATCTCCCTTTTGTCCCCTTCCTCACCCCGCGATCGTCAAGATTAGAATCGCGCCTGGCAGACGGGCGTTTTGGGGAGGGGGGACGACCCTTTACCCCACCATCACATTCCCCGGTCACCTAAGGATTCACGAGACGAGAGTGACGGGCAAAAGCGTAAGATTGGCCAAATATTGCATCGCACTAGCACAAGCATGCAGCAGTCATTCCCGGGATAATATCGCAGGGACGTAGGCTCGGGGCGAAGGCAAACATGTACCCTCGCCAAGCGCCGTCGTTTGGGTTGGGTTGGAGAATGCGTGGGTGCGAATACGCATACATGATCGACGTCAAGCAAAAAAGAGGAACCTGCGGGGTGCATCCGTACCACGCGAGCTTTCACATGTCAAAAAAAAAAAAAAAAAAATGTGTGTCGACTCCGAGGGACCCAAAGCCTGGTCGCAATCAACCCTTGCAGATTCTTGTGTGTCAGTCGCCAGGGAGCGAAAAGTTGAGATGGCAGATCAGCTCAACAGAACCAGAATGAAGGAGAGGGGCTCTCTCACTGATCTTTAGCACCTGCCTGCAAACGGATTTGTGAGATGAAATGGGCTTTGCTTAATTTTAACAAATAGAATTTTCAAGAAGACATAGTGTGAAGGGTATCAACTGCAAGAGCCTTCCCTGATAAAAAGAGTAAATCTGGGTAAATCTGTTCCCGCATGTAAATCATCATTGCCTCCCGTCCACGGCCTGAGCAGGGCCGGGCTACTCTCATAAATCACTCTCGTAATCATCCGGCTTGCCTTGACTTCCCCGAAAATTCCCAGTGTCCCATTGGTTGCCACGCTTCGCGCCAGTGCCCACCGCTCCTTCTTATCATATAATGGCCTTGTTTCGACGAGATGAACACGCAGCCATCACGTTCAGTATTCAGCTCCATCCCAAGATGAAGGTGAAGCGTACCAATCGTACGCCTCCGTATATCAGTAGCGTGATGTATGATGGTGATCATCACCGGCCCTCGAGGGCTTCCGCTTGAGCCTTCAGCTCGCCATTGCCTTTGAGCATGTCTTCGAGCCACTCAGCTGCCATGGTCAGCATGGTGCTTTTGCTGAAACCGCCTCCCTTTAAGCCCGGCACGATTTCACAGAGGTCGTCAAACCCTTCCTTAATCAAGGTTCGGCGCTTTTGCTCGCTCTTGATATGGTTTTCTCGCTTCTGTGCCTCAGTGAGATTTTCACGTGCTGTTTTGGCACCAGCGCCTGATTTGCGCCTGCGGCTGGCCGTGCCGTTTTCTGCTGGTGGTGTGGTTGAGGCCGGCTCTGCCTTGGTCTTTCGTTTCCTTGCGGCCTTCGTTGCGATGCCGTTCTCTTCATCTTCATCATCGATATCCTCCTTGGAATTTCTGCTCTTTCTCCTCTTTCGCGGCGGTGCATCCGTATCCTCTTCCCTTTTCAGAATCTCCGATGACTTTCGGCTGTGGCCCTTCCCCAAGGCATGCTCACCGTTGGGGCTCGGCGGACGAGTGTTGTCCGTGCTTTGACTTGGCTCGAGACACTCCATGTACCTCAGTTGGCCCTTGGATAGAGCATCATAAGTTTCCTTGGGGTCCGGAACAAAGCTGTTGGAACGATTGAACCGGGCATCCGAGCCCCATTGCATATCGATATTAGGGACTTGATTCGCCCGCTGGTTGGAGACTCTTTCGCCAGGCGCAGGGCCGAAAAACATATCCGCGAAGGTGTTCTCGTGCTCGTCAACAAGGTTGGCTTGGGCCACACTGCCTCGCTCAGCGCGCTTGAAGTCCTCCATAGGCTGGTGTCGGAGGTGACCGACCGGGGGTCCAAGAGAGTGTGGAATATCTCTGCTGCCGCCGAACATCGCTCCGGAGCCGGTCGTATTCGATCTCGATGACGAACCGTTTTGTAACAGTGTGCTGGCAGCAGCAAGGATCTCGGCCGAGGCATGATGTTCTACTAGGGTAGGGTGTGGTTGTTGGTGCTGTTGGTGTTGTTGGTGTTGGTGTTGGTGTTGGTGTTGGTGTTGGTGTTGCTGGTGTTGCTGCTGCTGCTGTGGCGGCGGAGGAGGCGGAGGCATCAGATTGGAGCCCATGGACATCATGTCCGAAAAATCAGTGTGGGGGATAGCATGCCCAGGAGATGCGAGAGGTGGAGGTGCAGGTGACTGGCCAAAGGACGTGGCCGTCCCCATGAACTGGGGCGGTAGCTCCAACCATGCATCGCTGAAATTAAGGCCTTCACCAAATGAGGGTAGGTTGTAGTGGTCCGCCGTCATGTCCTCAAAGAAGGAGCTGAGAAGTTTCGTGTCATTGTCGGAGAGGAGAGGTGCGCCGGGCGCAGGTTCGGGAGGGTCGAGGAAGAAGTCTTGCGAGGGATCAACGGCATCTGGAAGGTTGTAAGCATTCAACTTTGATGAGAAATGAAAGAGACGGGCCTCTTACAGCCGAAGGGCAAATTGGGGTCTGACGGCTGCGTCGAACCCATCCTGGGACGTTGTATGGCGAGCATGGGTGCGTCTTGTGGTAAATGGACGATAGTCGTCGAAAGTGCCGGTTCTAGCAGGGAGAAACGTTGGGCGCCGAGGCTTCGGAGTGTGAGATAGAATAAATGCGGGCGACTCGGAGGCGGACATGCGCATTCCTCTGGGAAAGTCGATATACTAGAGGCACATGGCAGCAGGGGCGGAACGTGTCTATCAGGAGCGCGGCGCGTCTATAAGAAAGAGGAGGCTCGTCAGGCTCTGGCTAGGAAAGGACGTGCGTGCGGGATGGTCGAGTATCGGCCGGTTGGTTGTTCGTCTGTCTTGTGATTTTGCTGGTTGGCGGCTGGTTGTTGTGGTAGCAGTGGCCGTAGTGGTGTTGCTTGATAGGGGACTGAAGAGGTTGGTGGGCGTATTTGTGGTCTTTAGATGCGCGCCGTGGCAGAGCAGGAGGAGACCCGAGCAGACGCTGGCGGGTTGCGTCGAGGCGGAGGTGGGGTGGTGGCTGCGCTTAGGCGCTACACCGGGTTTCTGGGGTTCTAGTGCTGTTGCCAGGAAGGCGTCCTCTTCGTCCTCGTCTCGTCTGAAGAGCGGCGGGGGGAGGGGGGGTGAGGGGAAGAGGAAGAATGGTGAGAATGGGCGCGAAGGAGAAGACGGATGGGTGTCGTGTAAGGTAAGGTAGGGTAAGGTGAGGTGAGGCCGGGCGAAGGAAGGCAGAGCTGGCAGCAGCTGGGCGTAGCAGTGCTACGTGTGGATTGAGCTCCCAGCAAAGGGATTCCAAGGTCTATCCCGTACGGCGAGCGTTAATGCGGCCCATGCAGGGCTAAGAATAATGTAGAGACCCTTGAGACTTGTTGGACGGCAGAAACAGAGAATGAGAAGACTGTTCTGACGAGCCAAGAGACGACGGGGGTACGTGTGTTTGTCGAAGATCGGATGCGAGCCCAAGGGCCATATGAAGCATTGCACAGTCTCTAGTGCTTGATGTTGAGGTCGCGCTCACCCGTGCACTTGCATATCTGAGCAGTAGCAGTCAGCGAGGTACCCCCCAATCACCTTGAGGTGGCCAGCCGCAAGGTAAGGTAAGCAAGACAGGCGAAGTGAGGCGACGGTCACGGGCCTGGAGACGGACGGGAGGGCTCAAGGACCCCGTGATTCAGCAGCGGGAAAATGACGAACAGGAGTAAACCAAGGACGTGAAAAGAATGAATGGTCTGGGGCACCAAACAACCAAACGACGACCCCCTGTTGTTGACCGGGGTCGTTGGGTGCAAGAAGAGGCAGAGACTGAGAAGAAGGAGGGCAGGGCCGCAGGAGGGGGGTGGGGTGGATGGGTGGGAAGACGGCACGGTCACCTGCATCTCGCTGCACGCCTCCACAGTTTATGGCAGCAGCTCGCAGGTCTTGAGTCGGCGGCCTAATTTTCCCACAGCTGCGCGGCCCAGGCCCAGGCACACCAGGTGAGGGAGGTGTGGTTTCCTGCCCTGCCCCAACATGTCGACATGCACGGAGGGCTGATTGGAGAGAGCCAGGATTTGGCTCGGGGCCAGACGGGCATGCGGCAAGAGTGCTGATATCGTTAAAGCGGTGCTTATTAAGGCTCGAGTTGGGTGGATGATGGTCAGCAGACTGGCCTCGGGGGCATAAACGGGGGTTCGATTGGCTCGCTAACCATCCCTCAACCATCCCAATAGCCAGTACTCTGCACTCGACGGCTTTGGCCGAGTGGGCCGGCGCAATCCCTGGGGACTGGCGGGCTTATTCCTGTAACGGTGCTTCACATGCCAACTTGGAGCTCCCTCTTCACATTTCCCAATCTCTCTTCCTCCCGCTGCTTGCTGTCAGTCACCCTTCGAATTCTCCCTCGCCCCAGGAATTGCCTGACACTATGCCGTTCTGGGCTTGGCTCTACAGCAGTACCTTGTACTGCTGCGGGCGGATCCGCATCATCGAACCTCCTAAGCTTTCTCCAGCACCTTGCTCTTCCACTCTCACTCTCTTTCCCTTCTCTAGTGTATGTCCGTCCCCTCACTCACTCACTTGAGGTAGCTTTCTTAGTTCTGCACCCAACCGATATGCTCTGAGGTCTATTGTCTTATCCTGCCCTGTTCCTCTTTCTTTCGCACAATCGTTCGGCCAAACCCGTTGCTTCCGCCTGTCGCCTGGAACTACATCTGTTACACCGCTCCGCTCCGTTCTGTGCCTTCCGGGACGGCGGGGGCCCTAATTAACCCTGCCCGCTTCGACAGTTACAGCTCTGCCTCGATTCTTTGAAATCTTGACGGCAGCACGCACGTACTTCTTCACTAGCGGCCAGCGGATCCCACTAAGGCACCTCACAGACACTGAACGGCCCAGCCTCCGAAAGAAAATAGATCCAGTTTTAGGAAACGGAGAGATAAAGAAACAAACACCGCCTCGCCTGACACGAAACGGCTGGGTCGTCCAAGCTTGTCTGGGTCTACCTACCTACCAGTCGTCTCCCCGCCATCTTCACAGTCGGTCCATGGGAGGGAGAAGCAGGCGCTGAGATCACCTCAGATTTTGACGGCCGGCGATCGCATTGATCCAGCGTCCTGCAGTTCTCAAGGATTCGAGCAAGGCATCCCCTGTTTAGCACCGTCTGCCATCTGCCGAGCTGACGCAAAACGTCCTTCCCTTCAGGTCGTCCGTCAACCTGACAAACTCTAGCCTCTGGTCAAAGTCTCCTCCTTCTTCTGTAACTGCGTCGCACTCGCATGGGTTGCCGTGCCTAACCCCATCTGGGTTGGCTGCGCTCAATCTGTTGCCCTGTTCATTTCTGGTCGACACCGTGAACCTCAGCGTGACAGAACACCTGGTCGAAACACCCTTTCTGCAACCAATCATCTTCGACTATTTCCAACTGTGCTATAGTCATCAACGCCTCGGTCACCTTTACCCGATTCGACCTCCAACGTGCCGAAGGATCCAATCGTCACATTGTCCTCGGGCTCATTGCTGCTCCCCGCCTTGCTCCCATCTGCACCACCTACGTCGCCCATCCTATCCCCAGGGTTCCATCCAAACCGTGGACACACTACTTCCCCACAATTTCTTATTTCATTCCCGTCCTATTCATCTCTGAAGACGCAAGGTACGGTTCCATTCGACATTGGGCACTGTTCCAGCCCTGCCCTAGGCGTTGGAGGGTTGGCAGCAGAGGAACAGTCGTCACGATATTCCAGGAGCCGATTGATGGACATCAGCCTGGTCTCCTTACCCCGGTAAGACGCACCCGCTAGTTCGCAACCCCCCTTCCCGCGTTTTCTGTTATTCTTCGACATATTCCATGCCCAGACTCTCTCCTGCAGGACGCGTAGTTGCATCCGAGGTATCTAGCCAGCTTCAAGTGACAGAGAGTCCCGAACAGTGCCGATACGTATTCCTAATAAACAGATACCGGTACCTGACAGGTCTAATTTACCCCGTTTGGCATGATCCATACCCTCTATGCGAGGCGTGCTGTCCACTTACCGCGCCTCTCCCCATTGCCTAACGTCACTCATGCCTCCCTGCCATTAACCACACTTTGCCGGTTATTCCTGTCACTCGGCGTAACACTCCGTGCCCTCAGCCACATCTTTCACAAATCCAAATCCAAATCCTGAAGTCAGTGCGGCCGAGTAGCCTACCTGTCCAACCTCACGCCACTGTATGGTTGCATCAACGCAATCTGTGTGCACGGACACATCGTTTTCGGCTCCGAGAAGGGTTGCTGATTCTCCGTCCAGGGACAGTTTCTAGTTCGTCTGCGGCACTGACGCCGAAGCTTCATGGCTCTCGTCACATCTCCGCCCTCCGCAATGCTACCTCGGAGTCAGATGCAAATCCGCCGGAATGGCCTTCTCGAACTGCAAGGAATCCCGCCAATCCTACGGCCCCTCCTTCGGGCCTATCTCCTGGGCTACGCTTCCGCTGTCACTCCGAGAGTTCTGACCTTGTTGATGCAATACATCACCAAGAAGCGCCGCAAAAACGCAACAGATCAGCGACAATGCGCTGGGTTTTGGGCGTCACTGAGGCGAATAGTCCTTACCAGTCTCGAACCCCAACGTTTTCCAACGTTTTGTGCCGTAGTTGTCGGCGGCAGTACATTGCTAGAGGTATGTACTCTCGGCACCCTTGAGACGGACTCGGACGCTGGGCATGCGATGGGTGTGGATCACTGTGCCTTCAGCTGAGGCCATGCATTATCAACAAAGCGGCAACCACTACAACGATCCCAAGAGTTGCGTCAGAGATTAGCCTAGAAGCTGTCCAAGATGAGGAGCCCAACCACTCGGCTGTGCTCTTCATCCTAAGCAATTCTGGCTGCTGGCCGGAGCACAACCTCGGCCCATACAGTCGTATCTGCCGATAGGATACCTATACTTTTCATCGCAGCCGCCTGGCGTTCCGGCTTCGTTGATATTAGTGACCTGGGCTGCCCCTGATGACTAACAAGCCGCGATAGGAACCATTGCGGCGCTTATTCGACCGCAGTGCAAAGGGTCTCAGTGAAGTGGCCCGCACAAGGTGAGCGAGTCCGATGCAACTGTGTTTCTAGTTGCTCCAGAGTTACCGAATGCTAAGTTGAGGCCAGGCTTGCAAGGTGGAGCGCCACATTCATTGCCGCTTGGTTTAGTTTGCAACTTCTGCAGTCCAAGACGAGCCCAGCTTTTACAAAGACGGTTCCAGTGAAATCCGAGGCTCCTCCAGGGGCAGAGCTGAAGGAGGTTCGGTACGCCGGGCGGACTCTTGATTTGACTCTCTTCACATTAACGCGAGCACTTGATGTCGTTGTTGGTGAACTCTGGGCACGTCGGCGTGCCCGCCGTCTGATTGAGGGAAAATGGACCAAGGTAGGCATCGCAGCTTCCTTACCCCATATATACTCCTCATTACTGACCTTCGACAGGCTGAGACGGCCGTCAGCAGGTTGACTGATCCATGCTTGTTCGTCACCTCTTGTGCTTTCATCATGTGGGCATGGTTCTACCATCCCTCCAGACTTCCCAGTGCCTACAACAAATGGATCAGCTCGGCGGCAAACGTCGATATGCGGCTGATTGATGCTCTCCAAAAGCTACGTGCTAATGAGATGTCCTACGGCAAGAGCGGGCAAGCAGAGTTGCTGCAGGGTATGTGCGAGCAGTACAAGTGGCCGATGGAGTGGGGAAACCCGGAAAAGTCCATTCCTATTCCTTGCGAGATGGTCCACATGGGCTGCGGCCCTTCGTGCGAGTACCACGCTATCAGCCGGTTCTATCGGTCATGGAAGTGGTCCATGGCCATGTATCTCCCATTGAGCATGGCGCTCCTACTTCGGGGACGCATTAACAAGAAGACCATTGTACGGGCGTTGCTCTCGGCCTCGAGGTCATCGGCCTTCTTGGGCACGTACATTACTTTGTTCTACTACGGCGTATGCCTCGCCCGAACAAGGGTCGGGCCTCATATCATCGGCAAGGACCTGGCGGCACGGCAGAAGATCGACGCTGGTGTCTGCGTCGGTACGGGGTGCTGTCTATGCGGCTGGAGTGTTCTCGTTGAGTCCGCCAGCCGTCGCAAAGACATGGCTTTGTTTGTCACTCCCCGAGCCATGGCAACATTGCTGCCGCGGCGGTACGATATGGATAAGCAGTGGAGGGAAACGCTTGTATTTGCTGCCAGCACGGCGGTTGTTTTTACTTGTATCAATGAGAACCCAGCACGTGTACGAGGCGTACTGGGGAGTGTATTGGGAATGGTTTTACGCAGGTAGACGGAGGGTATGAAAAACAGCCACACTACGGGGATTGGGATTAGGTATCATCTGGATAGATTTGTAGAGTTGGTCTAGCGCATGGGCGGGCATCCGGTCTTTCATTTTTGTACTTTATTGATGCGACATTTGGGAACGGTAGACTAAGATAGAATCCTGCGTACTAGGTTATAGGAAGACAAAAAAATCAAAGCACGGTACACGGCGAACATTGAACCCATCCTCGCCAAATTCTTCCGTGTGTGTAGCTCGGCATGTTAGGACCACACTAGGATTGTGAGGACGAGAGTCTGGTGACTATCCCACCAAAGACTGACAATGGAACCACTACCAGCAGTCCTTGCAACTTCCAGCGCCATAACACCAGCAAGTTCTCGGGCAACTCGTCTTTTTCTGACCATCTGCGTCGACTATTAGCGGGTTTCGCGTGTCCGTCTTGAGGAATAGTAATAGCGTACGTACCATGAGGGCTTCTGGCTGGTGATGGCGAACACCCATCCGGCCCGAGTGATTTGACTTGGGTCTCGGATCTCTTTGGCGAGTTGATCGGCAAACGGAACTCTATGATCCGGATAGCATCGACTCACGCTGACGCTTGGAGACCTCGTAAATTTTGGCTGAACTAATTCGAAGTCTTGCTGGTTCTTCTTCGGCCCTGTTTCGTCCCGTCGTTGATTACTTGTCTTCGTTCATTTCCCTCCCATTTGCCACATACATTAGAAGACAATGGACAATAATGACTGTATTATTTCCCCAGCTTAGATCCCTCGGTTAGTCCCCTCCCTACGGAGTCACGAGTGCAAAGAATGGAATTCACCAGGTTACTCTAGAGTTATTGAGTTGGAGATGGACACCATTGGCCCTTGCCTCGAGGACTCCAGTCAGGCGTCGTGATCCGTTCTACATGCAATCGGACATTGATGGAAGACTCGACTGAGGCCGCTCATACTGTATTATGTTACCTACTCTCTGTTGCACTTTTGGGGTTTTATAAGAAAACAAGAACAATCTATTTTCCAAGCATTTGGTATTTCAGCGTACTAATGGGAACAGCAGAATTTCGTCACCAGATGTCCTGATGAGCTTCATTCAAGTCAAAGGTGATTTAGAATTCCCCGACGGCCAGAAATTTACCCCGGTGGCCGCCCGTTCTCGGTCGGGGATAAGATGTTTGGAACAGTCGCTGCCTGGCTTGGCCGGGCCACCCGGGGGCTACGGCCATCCACCGGAACCCGACATCGGGACCGGGGGCCTAGCTCCACCGGTCATTTGTGTCAGTCGGATCCTTCGACTTGGCCTTCCCCCTGAGATTTCAACGACAGACGGCTTCCCATGCTTCCGGTTCTCCCAAACTCTTGTCACGCAACACCCTTCAAGTCACACCATCCCCAACATACCAAAGTTACAAAAAAGGTAAACCCAAAGGTCTGGTTCGTTGACGGATTTCGGCGCCATCGTCAGAGTCTTGTCCCTAAGATCTTGACGGCCATGGTTCAGCCATTGGCTAAGAGAGCCTCCGAATAAAGGGGGGTATTGTTTACTAATTCTATGCCAGCTGCTCTGGTTCGCATCACGACCAATGGGCGCATGCGCGCGATATTAATCAGGAAAGCTTGGCAGAAAATCCCACGAGGCAACCCCGGAGGCTCCCCCGCCGCAATGTCACCCCCTTTCAATATCCCGCGTTTGCGCTTTCGCATCCTTCGGCCCTTCCTCTACCTGAATCACTATCCGGTAGACGTGTTTGTCCAGTCACAGCAACTGACAGGTGTCACAGGCAGAGATGGCGCTGAAAAAAGGGAAGGGGGGATGTGGCAGAAAAAAAAGCAAACAAGGATAAACACAGCCCAAGAAAAAAACGTGCTCGAACTTGCTCAGTCCTCCAAGGCAAGCAAAACCCCACACAACCACAAGTTTGCCAAACCACATAGGAATTTTTTCTTTTGTTGGCCAAGAAGCCGAGGGCTTGCTCTTTTGGTGTGAGGTGGTGTAGCAGCTATATTGTAGATCCCTTTGCGTGGGCCACGCCGCGCCGTTCCTTCGGGTTGGGACTCACAACCGCCGTCGTCCGTGGCCTCGGGGTTATGATCTTCAGCATCACTGGTGACACACTCGATGCCAGTCATTTGTTGTTTAATTAATATTAAAGAGTATATATATTGCCTGTCGACTGCCTGCTCGGAGCATACACGGTTCGGGAACCAAATAGTGCGCTTTGTTCATAGGATTTCATTCGCCGACCTTCCTTTTACTCTCCCATTTCAGTTGCTTCACTTCACTTTGAGATCTCTCTCGTCCCTCTTTCACATATAATTCAGCGGTTTTCGCCCCAAAGAGAAACGAACCGCATATTCAACACCCATCAGCAGGACTGAAGCCAAAAAGAAAAGAGAGAATAACCAGTAAACCCTACATTCAAGATGCGGTTCTCACTCCTGACCATCATGACGATGGCCGTCACCCTCGTCGCCGGGAAGCCCTTACACATTACCCGCAGGGCCACCAACGGCACCGGCGAGCCCCCCGTCAACTACGGCGTAATCGTCTTCCGCGCCCTCGACATGCTCGATATCTGGGGCCCCCTCGACGCCCTCCAGATCGCCGCCCACAACCGCCACATGAACCTCCACATCATCGCCGCGACCCTCGACCCCGTCACCACCGAGACCTCGTCCGCCTCGATGAACCCCTACAACTCGTCCTTCTGGCCCCTCATCCAGCCCACGAACACCTTCGACGACGACCTCGACCTCGACGTCCTCATCGTGCCCGGCGGCCCCGGAATCCGGTCCCCGGGGCTGGAGCCGATCGTGGACTACATTGCAAAGTACTACCCCAAGGTCAAGTACCTCATCTCCATCTGCACGGGCGCCAGCTTCGCGGCCAAGGCGGGCGTGCTGGACGGGAAGCGCGTCACGACGAACAAGGCCGCGTGGGCGACCATCACGGCCATGGCCCCCAAAGCCAAGTGGGTTTCGCCGGCGAGATACGTGTCGGATGGCAACGTCTGGTCATCCTCTGGTGTAAGTTAAGCCTTTTCCTGCAACAGAGTAGAGAGAGACTGGTGGAGGTATTGGAAGAAAGATGTCTTAACCGAGTTGTAAATCTAGGTCACCTCCGGCCTCGACCTGATTATTGCCTTCATCAAGGATGTGTATGGCGAGGCCCTGGCCACCAAGGTCTCCAACGTCATGGAGTACGTCCCTAACGCCGCGGACTGGGACCCTTTTGCCGAAATCAACAACGTCGAACCCACCAGCAACTGATGGAAGGCGACAAGGCAATTAGCGAGGTTCTAGTGAGAAACCTGGTCCATTTTGCTTCGGAATAAGTACATAGAAAGTGCATAGCAGGGGCGAAGTGTTTTTCTTTCCTTTCTTCATTCATTATTCAGTCTCCAAGAAGCTGCATATTTGTACATATTGGGGGAAATTGGCCCAGAGGGCTTTGAATTCGCAGTCTATCTGACAATTAAAACATTTTATCTATCATACTCCTTCGCTAGATCATAGAAAAGAAACTATTGGGGCTGCTATAGTGATCGAAAGCACGGAATCAGGTAGACTTGGAAGTCTTCTCTGTCTCAAACAATTGTCGAATGGAGTCACGCAAGGTGATGTTGAGGGGCGTGTACTTCAATCCCAGGACCCGCTCAGCCTTACTTCCGTCAACAACATACAACTCCTCCGTCTTGCCATAGCCCGGTCGTCCCACCGGGATTCTGCTCTTGGACTCTGGGACCTCCTCGCGGATGAGGTCGGCCGCAGTCTGCCAGTCAAAGTGCTCACCAGTGAGGAACCGCTCGTTCCCGGCCTCGGGCGTCTCAATGGCCTTAATCAGTGCCTGCGCAACGTCGCGGACGTCGGCGAACCCGCCAAAGTCCGTCGCTGGGACTTCTTTCGCGTCAACCAGATTCCAGAGCAAACCCATTGACTCGCTCAGACGGTTGAGGTCCGGCTTGCCAAGGTACGGACCGAAGACCCAGGGCGGGCAGATGTTAGCGAGGGTGAATTTGACGGCCGGGTTCTCGTCAATCCAGCGCCACATTGCTTTCTCGGCGAGACCCTTGGATGCGCAGTACGCCTCTGCGCCGTCTTCTGTCTTGGATGCTTGCTCATAGGTCGCTGGGTTCCAGTCCTTTTCGGTGTACGTGTAACCCGGGCGGTAGCCCTGGGACATGTCGATGATGGAGGCGAAGGATGAGACGTTGACAATGCGCTTCACATCGTGGCCATGCAACCTAGCGGCCTCCAGGATAGCAATGGAGCCCTGGATGGCAGGCTGTAGGAGATCTGTCTCGTTGTTTTTGGGGGTTAAGACGAAGGGAGAGGCGGTGTGTACGATGCCCGTCACGCCGGCGAGAGCGTCCTTGTATGACTCTTTCTTGGTGATGTCCGGAACGATTGTGAATGAGAGGCGGTCTGCAGCATCGGGGAAGATTGAACGGAGGTTGGAGAAGGACGACTCGGAGCGGCCTGTTGCGCGGACTTTGTAGCCGCGTTCGAGGGCAAGGCCGACGACGTGGGTGCCGATGTAACCGTTGGCGCCGGTAACGAGGAGGGTCTGGTTTGAAGCCATTGCGTCTTGTTTGCTCTGGTCGTGGGTTTTGATATATTGAGCTGTAATGAAGTTCTTTGTATGTAATGAGAACGTTGGCTGTTTGCGTTGGGTAGATGAGATGTTGTGATGGACAAATGTAAACTGAGTTGCTAGATGATCCTGGAGTTAAACATCAGCATCGGGCATGTCTACCTTTATATCCAGTGAGAGAGTCGTCTGGTCTCATCGAAATGGTTCTGACCGATGCCATCCAGGCACCATTGGAACCAACTCGCAATATGTCAGCATGCTAATCACCGCTGCAATTGAACGGCGCTTGCGTTCACGAACGCCTTCTCTTGCTTGGAAATTACTAATATGAGCATGACGTGATTTGGGCGAGCAGCCGGCGTCACAGATGTTCGTTGCATGGGAAAAGGCGAAATGGTCATCAATGGTGTTGATACCCATGGGCCGAAGCGGACTTGGAAATCAGTGAATCCTTCGCCGAAACCTCTCAAGGTGAATGCGGCGATAAGATGTCTGTGGGGGAACGTGGGGGTATCCTGTTCATCGGCTTTAGACGATGGCAGCATTAATTATGCGCAATTGCACAAATTATCTGCATGTAATTAGTAATTCACCGACGAATGTTGTGCCGAACTTGGGCCGACGTCATGGGTTGCTTTTACGTCAAGCTTGAAAACCCATGGCAAGTGCCGGCGGGCCGGGGCATCTCGGTGTGCAGGATGCCTCGTCGAGGTGAAGAAAGCTCACCGAAGGGGTAGAGCTCACGAGAGTTCGACCCGAAAGAGGCTGTCGCAGGTTACCTGTTGAGCTCAAGCTAAGACCCTCGTCTCTTGTACCGATTCAAGTCACTATTGCCATATGGGAGAAATACAAGGCCACCATCCCAAATAAGGCTGGCCACGTCGAGACAAATAACCCGCCGGCAAGTCAACAATCGAGATCACGACATTCCCCGAGTGTCACCTCCTGCGCTGCCAGTGTTTACAAACATCAGCCTACGCGTCCACCATAGGAAGTAAAGCCCACACATTATGCAGACAAATTGTGGATTGCGATTCGCTGGATCGAGCTGCCAAATACTTCTGACTGCCCGACTTACACGCTCGCAGTCCTCCGCCGCTTCTGCCAAGTGACCCACCGACTTGGACACGAACCACTGGGTCTTGAAGAATCTCTGAGACTAAATTAATCGCTGCTAGATGAGACGAGTCCAGATCTCCAGGCGCGAGGTTCCTGTACCCCGGCTCGGCAAACTATAGCTTATGTACGGCATCGGGGCGGCGGTCGGGAGGAACCGGAGCGGAAATCTGGGGTAGGTCGGGTCGAACCTCGACGAGGGCGCATCATTCCGGGGCGGCTGGCGGCAAACGGGGCCTGTAGGACAGTTTGGTTTTGGAAATGCGACGCTTGCTGCCGTGGTCCATGTAAGTTGTGCGTACCCAGTTAACGGTGGACTTGGACGTGGGAAACGGCTATTTCTGGTGATGGGTTGTTTGCGGATGGGACAACGGTCAATGACATCTAGATCGCCACAAGGCTGACGACACGGCTGGTCCTCTGCGCCCTTCGACATGTCAAAATTTTTTTTAGCAGGAGGCGAAAGTCAGCCTTTGACGGTCTCATGATTCAATAAAGTCTGCTCGTCAGATTTTGAACAGTTCTATTAAGTTCAAAAGGGGAAAAGTTGATGGGTGTCGCCGAATGGCAGCTCTTTCATGTCGTGGGACTGTAGTAAGGCCATGGCATGGTCCAAGGGTATGTGCGTCGTCAGATGCTAGTGGTGGGAAAGTGACGGCAGAGTCATATCATGCCAGGTCGACTGATATTTGGACCATGCAAAATGACCCAACCCTGGCACTTTCGGGCGTTTGACGATATGGAGGACCCCCGCGGTAAACACATAGGCCGCGGCATTGACGTGTACGGGTATCCTCGGTAGGCATATCGTCACTCCCGAAGTATTCGGAAGTTCAGAGTCGACATAGGCGAAGCCAGGAGCTCTTAGGGCCGACGAAGCCGTGATGCTCCGGCATATCGGGCCAGCCGGGTCTACTTGGTAGCTCATTGGGTTTGGGGGATAGGAGGCAGATCTCGGGCCCCACCAACCGCCGGTACGCCCCCAGCCCTGTTTTGATGGACCGACTGAGCAGGCCAAGGCCAAACGACAAAAGTGAGTGGCGAGCACATCTCCAAGCGCCCATGTGAGTCAAGGAGCACCACTATTCAATTGACGAGTTGGGATAAGCATGATGGTGTAATTTTTTTGTGCACATCCTTCTCCAACCCGGACGACGAATCCAAATCTGGTGCGGTCCATATGGGGGTGACCGAGAACGGAGTCGTAAACGGCCCTTCTCGACCATTATCTTTCGTGAGCTAAAATCGGCCGAATTGAGGCAGCAAGTGCCTCATGCACCAGGCAACGTGTTTCATTAGCTGAGCTCAGTCGAGCTTGGCGGGTTGAGCGATGGAGCAATGAGTGATTTATGGAACTGGGACTTTTTTTTTGTCCATATCTTAGCTGGGCAAGAAGAGCAAGAGGGTGGTGTCAGGGACCCTGGGGGCGGAGGAGCTTTGGCGGGATGGTGAGAGGTGTGAGCTGTTGGAACCCTGTGGCATGCGGTGTCTTGAATCCAGTTGAGGATGATAATAATAACAGAAACCCACCCATCTCAGGATAAACTGGAACGGTGAGAGGAGCACAGAAGCCGCCAGAGCTTTGGCGTGGACCACGGTGGTTGCATATGGTGGCAGTGAGCGACGGGGGTCTCGGACTTGATGCTGGTGACCGGGGGGTAGCTGCGAGTGTGATGTAACGAGGGGCAGGCCAGTAACGACCGGCAGGGGCCAGGGATAAGGTGCCGTAGCTGACTTTTTTTCGCTGGAAATCCAGGGAAGCTGCCCCTCCATGCCCCTCCATGCCTCAGTTCCTGACCCTGACAATGCTTGCTTGCTCGACTCGTCGGTCCGGTCTCTAGTCGGAGTGACACCACCAGGCCCCGCCAGGAAATGGAGATGAATGAGGTGAAAGTCTTGCTAGAATTGCAAGACACAAGCGGTTGATGGGAAGCTCATCATAAGATGGAAAAGGGAGATGGAGCACAGACAGGTTTGAGGTGTCAACCCAAAAAAAGGAGTGAGGAGGAAGGGGACGACGCCGCCACGCATCAGTCATCAGTCAATTATTGCCCAGGCCAAGCTGGGATGGAGAAATACCAACAACACCAAGTCCAAACAGCGGCACCCAGCACCAGCACGCACCTGCACATCCCACCTTGCCTTAGCTCCCCATCAGGCGAATTGGTCCAAGTACATAGTACCCGGAGGGTATCATACTAACGCCACAAGTGGTAGCAGCGCCTTCCCGCTTGACGCCCCGCCACGTCCGTAAAAAGACGCACCTGCTTGGACTGAGTGGGTGAGAAGGCTCAGGATGGGAAAGTACGAGACACGCGTTATGGGAGGAGCTCTCTTGCACGAAAAAGTGTGTGTCACTCACCCATTCACCACCTGGCGTCGACCAGGCAATCACCTCTCAATCACCGAGTCGCCTCACCGTCTCTGGAGTCCGGCCCCCCCTGCGGGGTGACCGTACCTGGTACCTCCCTAACTTGCGTCAAGTCCGCGTTGGACTCCGGGCCTCTTGCTTCCTGCTGCGGCGTTGCGTTGGAAAGACCAGGACAGACCACCCCACCATCTTCCCTCAACCGAATTTACTATATCTCGCGCGCCCTTCCACCACATTCTCTCCGTCTCGTCCCTCCTTCTCTCCTTCTTCTGCCATTGAAAATTCTCTCCCACACATCAATCCATCTCTGACCTCGTCGAATACTCCGACGTGATACCTATCAAAGGTGAGAACCAGCTCTTGATAGCTCCCCCTCCAAGGCTTTGCACCAGCCATCATCACCCCACCTCCCAATAAATACCCCGCCTATCTACGTCGGCACCTCGTCGTCCAGCGTCGCCCGAGAAAACTTGACTAACTTGGCAACCCTCAGAAATACCCTAGAAACACTTCATAACAGACAACATGGCTCCCATCAAGGTCGGCATCAACGGCTTCGGCCGCATCGGACGTATTGTCTTCCGCAACGCCATCGAGCACCCCGAGGTCGAGATTGTCGCCGTCAACGACCCCTTCATTGAGACCAAGTACGCTGTGAGTAACACCCCACCTTGCCCCTCCACGATGACTATGATATCACACCCGCCACAACAATACCAAATTGCTTCCCTCGCACCATCAATCGTGCAGAAGGAAGGAAAAGGCAAAGCCCCCGCTTTCAGCCATCGTTAGAAACGCAATCGGTGCAGTCTTTCGAGATGACGTGATGTGATATCATGTGCATCAAGAATACGAGGAAATTGGAATACTGACACGGTTTAATACAGGCCTACATGCTCAAGTACGACTCTACCCACGGCATCTTCAACGGCGACATCAAGCAGGAGGGCAACGACCTTGTCATCAACGGCAAGACTGTCAAGTTCTACACTGAGCGTGACCCCGCTGCCATCCCCTGGAAGGATACCGGCGCCGACTACGTCGTCGAGTCCACTGGTGTCTTCACCACCACCGATAAGGCCAAGGCCCATCTTCAGGGCGGTGCCAAGAAGGTCATCATCTCTGCTCCCTCTGCTGATGCCCCCATGTACGTGATGGGTGTCAACGAGAAGTCCTACGACGGCAGCGCCGACGTTATCTCCAACGCTTCTTGCACCACCAACTGCTTGGCCCCCCTTGCCAAGGTCATCAACGACAAGTTCACCATCATTGAGGGTCTCATGACCACTGTCCACTCCTACACTGCCACCCAGAAGACCGTTGACGGTCCTTCCGCCAAGGACTGGCGTGGTGGCCGTACTGCTGCTCAGAACATCATCCCCAGCAGCACCGGTGCCGCCAAGGCTGTCGGCAAGGTCATTCCTGAGCTCAACGGCAAGCTCACCGGCATGTCCATGCGTGTGCCCACCGCCAACGTCTCCGTCGTGGACCTGACTGTCCGCATTGAGAAGGGCGCCAGCTACGACGAGATCAAGCAGGTCATCAAGGATGCCTCTGAGGGTCCCCTCAAGGGTAAGCACCATCAATTCCCCAATATGATTTCCCGTACATGAACTAACTCGACACAGGCGTTTTGGCCTACACTGAGGACGACGTCGTCTCCACCGACATGATCGGCAACCCCAACTCCTCCATCTTCGATGCCAACGCCGGTATCTCCCTGAACAACAACTTCGTCAAGCTGGTCTCCTGGTACGACAACGAGTGGGGCTACTCTCGCCGTGTCCTCGACCTCCTTGCCCACGTCGCCAAGGTTGACGCCTCCAAATAAATGTGCAGAGCACATGAGGGCGCCATGGAAAGGATATAGGGCCGAATGGGTCCATTAATGAGATGAAATAGCAACGACCAGCAAAAATAGTAAAATGAAGATGGGCAGTCTTTCAGGTGGGAGGGCAACGATGACAAATGAGTCTCGAAGGCCAGGGAGGATTATGGTTGTTTCTTTCCCTACAACACAAAACTCCCATATTACATGTCCGTATGACGTCTATGAAATAGATTATGCCTACCCATCACAGTCTATGCTTGCATTTTGAAGTGCGGAGTGATGTCTTTGACCCCAATACTGCCCTCTATGCGAACTTGGTTGGAGGCTTACTCACCACGAAGTTCCGCTCTAAAAATGCGTCAGCGCTCGAGCTGTGAGGGAGGGGTTGGTTTGACTTGTGCGGGGTCGTCGCTCCACGCCGTCCCTCCCCCGCGCGACGCCGTGACTGGCTGGGATGGATGGACGATTTCACAAAAAAAGACTACCAAGGTAGTTTACAGCTTTCAGAGACTCAAGCGGTCGCGATTCCTCTTCGGGATTGTATTTTGGAGAGATCTGCATGGGCATCGTTGCCATTTCTTCTCATTCGCATGGTATAAGAAGGCCATTCCCGAACTTTGGAGGGAGGTTCTTATCTGTCTCTTCTCCAGACGGGACAGCAGCCGCCACCGCCAACCATCGAGGTGGATGGCGCTCCAGGATATCGGAAAAGACCAGATGACGAGATGAGTAAGAGGAAGAAGAAAAAGAAGAAAAAAGGAAACAGTGATGAAGCACCAGGGGGGGGATATCTTTTATTTACAAGAAGCCATACACGCAGCCCTGGTTATCCCGTAAAACGCCTAGCTGAAGACACACACACACACACACACACACACACACACACAAAGAGACAGAGACAGAGAAGGCTGGAGACAAAGAGAGAGAGAGAGAGAGAGGAAGAGAGAGCTCGTGTTGATGGAACACACAATGTGAAAAAATCGTGGGGGCTCTCGTTCCCCCCGAGATATTGATTTCATACAGAGACTTTGCGCACATAGCTAATGAAGTGGGCTCTCCCACAGTTTTCCCCTTGAATTAAAACAAAACGCCGAGGCCGCCTTTGCCGTCGCCGCAACCGCCCTCCCCGCCAGCCACCAAAAATGGGGAAGGAAAAAAGTTTGGTTCATAATACATGTCATTAGGAGAGCCCTAATGCCCTTCTGTCTGGAGTACCGCGTTGCTTGCGTGGTGTGTAGGTGGTGAGCTCCCCGCCACGGTGAAAGTGGCATCGTTGTCGGCCTCGTTCTCCGCCGGTTTCTCGCCGTCGGCGTCCTACGACGACGTTCCATTGGCGCCTGATACCGTGACCTCGGCGCGCCACGAGACGTGCTCCTCCTGCGTCCAGCGGCGCATGATCTTAAGCGCCGACGCGACGGCGTCCTCCACTGATGTCCAGGGGCCCATGTTGGTACGCATCGCTGAAGCCTCGACGCGCTCGGTGGCGTCAAATGCCGATTTCCACACATTCGCGCGGCCCCGTTCTGCGCCGATGATCTGTCCCGCGTGCGACGCTGGGTCAAGCGACCAGTAGCACTTGATGAGCTCTTCGTGGATCACGCCCTGGAGCTGCCAGAACAGTGCCTCCAGGGGCTTACTCCTCCGTACTTCGTGACGCATGACGTTGAGTAACGGCAGTATGCTGCCCCATTGCTTGGGATCTTGTGCCTTGTTCTCCATCCGCCGTGACTCAAACAATGCCCTGAAGCCGATCATGAATGCCAAAGCAGTCTCCAGCCCGAGGATCATGCTTAGCTTGCTATCCGTGTCTGAGATGTGGGCACCTCGGTCACCGTTTTTGCGCTCAAGGAGCATATCTCGCTCATGTTTCAGCTTCGTACCGAGTTTGCTGAACCGACCCCAGCGATCCCGCAGCGCCTGGATTTTGGCCGGGTTCACCGTTTCTCTGCTGTCATCTCTCGTCTGCGGTCGATCTCGGTCTGAAGAAGGCGGAGCGGCAGGGGTAAGGCTGTTGCCATCCCCGGGTGTGTTGACCGAATTGTTTGATGCCACCCTTGACATTGACGTGGCCGCCTTCGAAGGAGTCGCAGGCGTGGCCAGCTTGGAGGACATTGTAACGTCTGACGTCCTCGGTCGCTTGACCGCGATCGAGTCGCCGACATTCTCGGTGCTGCTGATTGGTCGTTTCCTTGCCTGTGGCGGTGCCGGAGGCTCTATGCTCACTGAGCGCTCCTTCTTGATGACATCCTTCTTTGGCGGCAGAGCCAGCAATCTTTGAACCGTCTTAGAGATCTTCCTGCTGTACTTCAGCGTCACCATGAACCTGCGTGGTTTGTCCTTTGTCTTCTCTTTTATTTCCTTTCGGTCTTCGTCCTCCTCCTTCACTACTATTTGGGGTGGTCTCTTGCCACTCGTCGGAGAATCTGGAGGTTGTGTTCTCTGACTTGGCGTCTTCTTCGCCCGGGCCAATTCCTCTTCCAGCATTGGGGGTAGTGTCGGAGACAGCAGTGCCGGAAGTTTGAGGGGGGATTTCGGTCTCTTGATTGGCGGAGGTGGCTCCGGCTTGAAGGACTTCTGGGGTTTGTTATATTCGCCAATGTCATCCCTCCTCTTCTTATCCTTAGGGTGAGACTCGGATTCGTTCGGTAAGTGTAGCGGAGATAGCAATGGAGGAACTCCTGTCCTCGACGACGCGGTGTCAGCTCTGCTTCTACTGCCCGAAGAAGGACTCGGCCTGTTGCCATTGATGGAATCGCCTCGCGCACGCGAGATAGGTGACTTGTTCGCGTTTGAGCCCAATGCTGCTTTCAGAGTCGACCTTCCGTTTGGTAAAGATGACAAGCCCGTGCCTGATTTGCCATCTTTCTGCGGTGTCCTGTCATGCGATGCATGTAGATCCTTTCTTCTCGGGGTATCATCTCGGGGTGTTCGCGATCGTTCGTCTAGCGGGGTGCTTGCTTCAGGCTTCGTTCGCTTTTGGGGTCGCAAATCGCCGTCCGTGTCCGGAACCCGTTTTCTCTTCTCCGGGGTATCATGTATATCATGGGTTGACTTGGACTTTGCCTCGGACTTGATTGTTCTAGATTCAACAAGTTAGCGCACGAAAGTTGTGGCGCAAGGAGGGAGTCTGCCGTAATTGTACCTCTCATCATTGGGAGCATCGCGTAACTTGTGCGCCTTGGCATCCCTTAATGCCTCTGGTTCCCGATATTTGTGTGCATCCATCTTTCTGGGTTCCCGATCAGCTCGGCCGTCTACCACCTCCTTCTCCTTTCGCAATATGTCTATTTTCGGCGTCGCTCCAGAGCCAGGCGGAGACGCCGAAACCTTCTTCTGCTTGTTCTTGTAATCACTCAGCGACAACTTGGTCACCGCCTTTTTTTCCATCTTCGCGTTCAGGTCCTTGTTGGCAGCTGGAATCGGTGGTTCTTCGCGCATGTCATAATACGGGCGGGTGAGCAGCATACCGCGGTCAGCGTCGGACAACAGCGTCATGTATTGCAGGCGCTGATGCTTGAACTCTTCAAAGGCCTTGCTATGATCCGGCGGGACGCGAAAGCGCTGGTCGGGGGACACGGATAGATGATGCGGTCGGTCGGGCAGAATGCGCTGGGCCAGCAGTTGGACCTTTTTCGCCGCTGCTTCCATGGTTTGGTGGCCTTTGCATGCCGTGGGGGCATGGAGAAAAAGAAATCGCGATATGCGCGGTTGGGAGGCGTGCGCAAGATTTAAGAATGGGATGAAGTGATGCGATATTGGAGGGATGACTTATTGTGGTTGGGTAGCGAGTGTCGGGGTTTGAGGTTGAACAACAAAGGCTCGCGATGGCAGCAGCCAATGCAGGGTCGCTGGTCGACGCAGACGATGGAATGGGCGCCGGAGCAGAGCTCAAAGCTCTCTCCGCAGCCCACGAAAGTATTGATCCGAATCGGCGGCAAGCAGCGCCGACAATGAGCGAACTTGATGTTAGGCCCGGGGTGGGCGTTGGGGAGGGTTTGTCGTGATAGCGTGACGTGGGTATTCGGTACCGCCCTTATCTGGGCTAGGTGAAGCGAGTGCCGAAGGAGGGTCGTCTTCTGAGTGTGTGATCGGGAGCAACGCGAGCAGGTGGTCTGAGATCGAACTGTCGGCAGTAAAAGCGGTGGTAACAGGATGCACCGATTGCGATCGCGACGTGTGTTAGGTGCTGGGCGAGATGGGGGTTGCTCTCGGGGGGTTGAGTCTCGTCTCTAGTTTGTCGTGGATGGGGTGGTTCTGGTAATCGTGGTCGTGGCCGTGGTCGTGGCGGTGGTGTGTGCAGCCTCCAAACATCAACCCTTGCAGCAGCAGCAGCGAAGTTGACCCGCAGCGCATTTCCCAGCGTGCCCTGCTGCTGCAATATGCGATGCGAAGCGACGCGGGCGTCGAAGGTGCAAGTCAATCGACGCGAGTTGAGTCGGTGCGAGGTGCAAGAGTGTCCTAGCAATTGCGCCGGATCCAGACGGGGCAGAGGACGGGACGACGTGCCGCAAGTCGACGATACGGGGGACAAGGGTCAAGGTATGTGGTATTGGAAGGGTCAGGTCGGTTCGGAGAGTGGTAAACGGGAGACGGTGGATTGGACGTGGATTGGAGGTCCAGGTGGGCAAAAAAAAGGTGGATGCCCAGCCTGACCCAGTCGGTAAGCGTGTGTGTCCAGCCCAGTCGGGGTTGATACGAATGGTGAGGTGAGGCAAGGTAAAGAAAGGTAATGAATGGCAAGGCAAAGCAAGACACGCGCTATCACACAGGCACGCTAAGCCAATGAAAGGTACCGATGGCACTGGACGCAGATGATGCGAGAGGGAGATGGATGGTGGAGTGGGCGATGGGCGACGGGGAATTGGGTGAGGCGCGTGCGTGCTCCTTTACCGTCTGTCGGCTCCCAGTTGCGCGGTAAGGTAAGGTAAGGTAGGTACCGAAAGGGATCCTGCCTATGCCGTTTTCTGGGGGCACTATGACACTACGAGTGAGTGAGCCAAATTGTCCAGTGCAGATGCAGGCGCTGGGCTGGCGGGAGTCACTGACCACCGCGCGAACACGGGGCACGGGACACGGGGGTCAAAGGGGGGTCAAGGGGGGGGGGGGGTGGACCTGCTTACCTAAGAGATTGTTTGGGCGCAAGTGTGCTGATCCCATATGCCCAGTGGAGGATGGCAGGATGGGATGTGCTGGAAAATGCCCGTGGGCTGTTTCTGCGGGACGGGACTGCAGCGGCCACTTGCGCTCCTAGCGCCAGGGCAGCCACAAAACGTCGCTCAAGTTGTGTCATTCCTCCAGCCCCTGGGCAGACAAAAGACCCACGTCTTGCTACCCGTCTGCCCAAATCATATACCGCCGTATTAGGCAACTAAACAAAGGCCATGCGCATTCTCATAACGATTGCATTGCACGAATCCGATCGCCTTAGCTGTCTTCTCGGCTTCTCAGCTTCCCATAGAGAGAGAGAGAGAGACAGAGAGAGAGCCACAACTGAAGAGGAACGCAGAGGGATGCAGAAAACTCTTTGAATTAACAAGACTATAAAAAGGTTGAGCTAGACTCTTTTGTATTTTCACAGCTTCTTGTAACACGCTTCAAAAACCCCCCAAACTTAGGGCAGATTATACTTTAGAGGTAATTGCTGAGTTTAGTTTAATGCCGCCCGAGAGGGCAACTAACTAGAGGCGCCTATGCACCGGCTCTAACCGCATTAACTAACATCCCTAGGCAGCCCACGCTACCTAGGCAATGCATTACATCTTGATGCTGAACACACTGTGGTATCTTAACTCATTCCCATGCGCCGTTGTCCTTGGTATCACACACTTTATGGCACCGCACCAACCCCGTTGCTCATTCCTTCCCGTTCCTTCCAGATGGGAAATGCCGGCCTGTGTCTTGGGCTGAGTTTGCGTTTCTTGTTCGCCGGCTCTTCGCCCGAGTCCACCGTTCGCTCCAATGCGACGAGTCTTTGCTCGTACACGTTCATTTGTTGAACCATCTTGTCCACCTTTGGCCCAACCAGGGCCTCGGTAGGATGGTAGTTGTCAATGTGGTGAACAATGGCTTGGAAGAGACTTTCCGTTGTCAGATTGTTCATCTGGGAATCGAGGCTCGTAAAGTTATGCTGCATGAATTCCAGACTCTTTGCCAGCCTTTCTTCATTCAACCGCATGTTCTGCTCAGCAGTACCGAGTCGCATGTTCGACCCAGCTAGCTTGGCCTCTAGCTCGCCGATTCGTCCAATCTGCGCAGCCTGACTCTCATTCGTTAACTTGGCCGATTCGGATACGGCTTTGACGCTTTGATCAATCATCGCCACCTGGGTCTTCAGCGCTGTAATCGCAGCCTTCATCGACTCAACAGAAGCCCGCTTCAGTGCTAGTGAATCTGCAGCATCAGCTGGCTCTTCATGAGTACCCTCGGATTGTTGTAGGCTCGGTCTAGAAACAGCCTCAAGAGCCTTGAGCCGTTTATCATGGTCTTTCCACTTTCCTTCCAACTGAATGGTCTTAGGATCAACAGCTGGGGTGGGTACGCGACGAGTTGCTCTTTGGTCTGAGGTATTTTTGAGTATCTTGATTTCATCCTCGACAACCTTGATCTGGGAGGAAACGTCGTTCTGCTGCTTCAAGATGGCTTGCAGTGTTGGATCCTGGCCCTCAACCGCGTTCATCCGCTTTTTGAGGTCTTCGATCCACCCGCCAAAGGTCTTGAAAACGGCTTCGTTCATGCTTGAGAACTGTTTGACGGTAATAAATGTGTCAGCTTCTGGCGGTCGCTGGACAACTGATTGCAGCTTCTCCGCATCCAATCGTAATTGTGCCGTTTCGGACTTGAGTTGTTCATTGCCGGACTTGAGTTGTTCATTGTCGGACTTCAGCTGTTCAGTATTTGACTGTAGCAGGTCTGAATCAGATCGGAGCTGTTCAGCACTCGATCGGAGTTTCTCGATATCGGAATGGAGCTTTTGTGTGTCCAGTTGCAACTGATCTGTGATCAACTGGAGCTGTTTGGCACTGGACTGGAGGAGCTCTGCATTTGTTTGAAGTTTCCCATTGTCTGATCGTAGAAGAGTAATGTCATCTGCAGCTCTCTTGATGGTCTGTTCAAGTCGTGGAACCGTCGTCGCAATGGCACTACAGCTGTCGCCGATGAGGTCGATATCCATCTCTCCTAGCTTCTTGTCATGCTCCGACACTATACCTTGCAGGTAGGCAATCCTGTCTTGGCATTCCTCCATGGCCACCTTAACATCCGTAAGATTTTCTGCGGCCAATATGTCCTGGTGTGGTGCTTGAGTCGGCAGGGAGCTTGGCCTTTGTTCGTGCAGCTGCTTGATGGAATTTTCATGTTCACCAACCAAGGCAGCCAGAGACTGATTCTGGTGCTCTAGATCCTGGACCTTCTTTTTGAGGGACTCGTTCTCGATACCCACAATCTTACGCTGAGCTATTTCGGTGGACAATCCCCTCTGAAGTTCCTGTATTTGTTTCTCGTGTCTTTCTGCTTCTTCCTTGCGTTGCTTTTCAAACGCATCCAGACGGGAGTTGATCCGTGCCTCGAGACCGTCATTCGCAACGGGCGTAACGATGCGACGGTCTTTTTCATGTTGTAATTCGGCAAAGGCCTGCAGCAAGGTGGAGGCAAAAGCTTCGGCTGAGGCGAGCCACTGTTTATCTGCAGCGTTGACCTCCTTGCGCAGCGCGTCCAGGTCCTCGATGTCCTTCTTCTCCAACTTGCGATGATAGTCTTTCAAGGATGGGAATTCGGCATACTTGGGGTGCGACTGGACGTGTTCTCTTTCCCTAGCCCTGGCACGCGCTTCGACGACGTCTTTTCGCAATTGGAGCGCCCCTTGTTCGTTGCTTCGCTGGGAGAGCTGACGCAAAGCTGCGGTGATTTTTCCCGAAGCAGAAGAAGAATCGGCGGATGAGTTGGGGGTGGGCGGCGTAGAAGAAACGGGCGTTGACAATATCGTCGGTTTTCCGGGCGCTTTTGTTGTGATTAGCCATGACACACTGAAGAGACGAGGGGTTGCCCAAACATGTTTCTGGCCCGCGCTCCAGGCGTGGGTCTGTTGTGTTATTTGATTTACTATTCAAAGGCGAAGAGAAGCCCCGGTGAAGATGGCGAGGACCAGGATCTCGCGGGCCGGTGGGAGGCTTTGACGCTTCCGTACGGCCTCCTCTCGATTGGTCACCGTCCCTTTCCACCCATCTATCCCTTTCCCTCTCTGTGTATCTCCCATCCCTATCTCGGGAGCGTGAGCGTGAGCGTTCGCGAAAATGGTCTCGGGGGCGGTCGCGGTCGGTACGGTCTCGAGGGTCTCTTTCGCCGTCACGTCGATCGTTGTAGTCGTAACGGGTATCACGTCGGCCGCGATCGTAACGACTGCCTTCGGGATGCCTAAACGACATGTTGTCGTGCGCAGTACACACTCCCAATCGAAGCAGGAGCTTTGGCGGTCGTTTCCTTTAACATAAGGTCATGTCCAGACGGCATAGTCGTGGGATTTGTAAGAGCGAATGCGGGGATGGAATGGCTGTAGAGAGAAGCATCAAGATTGACCTTGAGGCGGGAAAGGTCTAGGTGTCTAGTATTTCGTGTAGTCTTCTCACGGACTTGCAAAGCTCAGAGGGGCAGGCAACACAGTGAATGGTCGCCGTTTGAGGGCGGTCTGTGGATTTTTTTTTAATGATGATGGAGCACCTTCTGGAGAGTTGGGTGGCCAGTCGCGTGCTGGGAACTGAGAGCCACGCGAGGTGCGCGCCTGCTAAATTGCAGCTCAACTACCTTACCAAGGGGTGGGTTGGGTGAAGTGGCAGGTGCCGTACGTGCTACCTGCCTTATTTCAGGCAGGTTGCGGCTTGCGCAAATGACCGAAACGCAGAAACCTATAGACAGCAGATAATCAAGGATAAGTGTGAAGAGTCAAGGTCTCGAGAGAGGTCGAATCGAATGACAATGTGCAATTTAAAGGCGAGAGAAAACAAAACAAAAATATCCCGTCCCCGAACTTGGCATATAGGGTAGGTGTTGTGCACCAACACAAACCACCTACTTTCCCGATCCAATGCTACCAGGTTACCTGCAGAAAAGGCGAGCATTTACATGCGCCATGCCGCCGGTCGGTCCTCGATTGGCGGATGGCCTCCGATACACCACTTTGCATCGGGAGCTGAGGAGGGGTTGCGTTGGCTGGGGGTGGTGGGCTACTGCGTTGGAAGCCTTTGCTCAGGGAAGATGGTGGGGGTCCTGATTGGTTCCTGGAACTGTTTGCTCTGACAGGTGGTGCGATTCCTGTTTGGCAAACGGCAAGCTACCAACTATAGCAAGGCAGGTAAGGGTGTGTTTGCTTTTCCCGGGGAAGCAAGACAAAGAGGCCGGTCCAACGAAAGCCCAAGGAAAGCAGATAATTGGTGGGGAACTCCCCTAAAAGCGGTAGGTACTGCGTTGTCGCCAACGCCACCGTTGGTTTGTGTCTCGAGTTGAGATTGTGTCTACCCCTCTGCTATCATTCCCGATGGACGGCAAGTCGCTTCTCCCTCGGGCTCATTTGCTAGAAGATTCCATACGGTTCTCCAACCAAAGAACATATCATACATTCTTGCTCATCGACGAGGCATACTCGGCATGGTCTAGGCTGAGAGTGCACGCACACTTACCTACTTTATATAACATTCACAAAGGATGCTGTTACTCTGTGTTACCATTGACTAGCACTATGCCCGTAGAGTAGAGTCGTGAACTGAACTGAGATGAGATGCCTCGTGTTGTTTACCTACCGTTCGACAGGTTCCGCTTACATGCAAATAATGCCCTAGTGAGAAGAGAAAAATGTGCTGGACGTTACCATTTAGTCTCCGAACAGAGAGAACAAGCCAAGATTTTGTGCGACTCGTTATAACCGTCAGACCAAGCACAGGAGATATAAAATACAAGATGGAATTAACATTGCCATAGGGTCCGGCGCGAAGCTTAAACTAAAGGTGACGCAGTGGGTATTGGTGTGTATGCGCGCCCGCTCGGGCGCTCAAGCGCTAGCCGCGCCACGCCACGCCACGCCTGCGCAAACTAAGCGCCGTTCCCAAATTTCTGAACGCGCAGTCCAGCTCTCAGCCTCGACGGCAACCCTTCCGTCGACGAACTGTTTTTGCGCCTCATCCACGAACATAGAATCCCGGTCCTATCCTCACCCTGCCGCAACCCTCAACCTCGGAAGCCAAAACCGGCCACCAGTATCCCCGATTGTCCAATTAATCACATCCAAGATGGCTGCGGTAAGTCCTATCTTCCACGATCCACAAACACTTCCAAAACTAACATGGCCTGCAGCAGCCTGTCATGACCGTCTCCGAGAGCAAGGAGCTCAGAGGGCTCAATCTCATTGCAGCCCACTCGCACATCCGGGGTCTAGGTGTCGATGGCACAACACTGGAGCCCAGAGCGGCATCGCAGGGTCTGGTTGGACAAGAGAAAGCCCGTAAAGCTGCTGCTGTGATACTGCAGATGATCAAGGAAGGCAAGATTGCTGGAAGAGCAATGCTGATCGCCGGTCCCCCGAGGTGAGACCTTTCCCTGTGCACATCAGCCATTAAAAGGTCAATCAACTGACTTTCATCTGCGCAGTACTGGTAAGACGGCCATCGCCATGGGCATGGCTCAGTCTCTCGGTCCCGACGTCCCTTTCACCTCTCTCGCCGCCTCCGAAATCTTCTCTCTCGAAATGTCCAAGACCGAGGCCCTGACACAAGCTTTCCGAAAGTCGATTGGCGTTCGCATCAAGGAGGAAAGTGAGATTATGGAGGGTGAGGTCGTCGAGATCCAGATCGACCGAAGCGTCACCGGCGGCGCGAAGCAGGGAAAGCTGACGATCAAGACGACCGATATGGAGGCTGTGTACGATATGGGCGCGAAGATGATTGATGCCATGACCAAGGAGCGCGTCATGGCTGGTGATATCATTTCCATCGACAAGTCTTCGGGCAAGATCACCAAACTCGGCCGATCATACGCGCGCTCGCGCGACTACGATGCGATGGGTGTTGATACCAAGTTCCTGCAGTGCCCAGATGGCGAGCTGCAGAAGCGTAAGGAGGTTGTGCACACCGTCACACTTCACGAGATCGACGTCATCAACTCAAGAACACAAGGGTTCTTGGCGCTTTTCTCCGGAGACACCGGTGAGATCCGTAGTGAGATCCGCGACCAGATCAACACCAAGGTCGGGGAGTGGAAGGAGGAGGGCAAGGCCGAGATTGTCCCCGGTGTCCTTTTCATCGACGAGGTTCACATGCTCGACATCGAGTGCTTCTCATACATCAACCGCGCGCTTGAAGATAGCCTTGCGCCCGTCGTTATCATGGCCAGCAACAGGGGCAACTCCCGCATCCGGGGAACTGACTACCGCAGCCCTCACGGTCTGCCCCTCGACTTCCTTGACCGTGTCGTCATCATTCACACCAACTCATACAGCCCGGAGGAGATCAAGCAGATTCTCGCCATCAGAGCTCAGGAGGAGGAGGTTGACGTCTCAGCCGACGCTCTGGCGCTCCTCACCAAGATTGGACAGGAGGCAGGCTTGCGCTACGCCAGCAACCTGATCACGACGTCTCAACTGGTGTGCAACAAGCGCAGAGCGAAGCAGGTGGATATCGCCGACGTCCAGAGGAGCTTCTCGCTGTTCTACGACCCGGCCCGCAGCGTTAAGTTTGTGTCCGATTCGGAGAAGCGCCTGATAGGCAACACCGGAGCCGTTGATTTCACCGTTACCAACGGTCATGGCGAGGCGATGGAATTGAGTTAGGCGTGATAAGGATCTTCGTGTTGGGCGTTTTTAGGCAGTAAAATAGGTGAACACCCCTGGGATTGTGTGATAGATTATGTACCATAAATGTTTGAAATGGTAAGCATCATGACGATGCCAGGAAATGCAAGGCTTTTGATTCATTGGTTTTGTACATTTTGTTATACGTGAAGTGTTCCAACCGGAGAGGGATGCAATCATACGAACGAGGCAACCCTAGTCCAGTCGTCCTCACCAACTAACCGGAACTCGACACCCTCCCCAAAGTACCCGGCGTCCTGCCACGCCTTCATCGCTGTTCCGTCAAACGGACCCTGCTTGTCGGCATTGTCGCGCCCGTCCGTCCACCGGAACTCCCACATCTTCGTCGCGGCATCTTCACTGGCTTCCTCTTTAGCTGGCTCGACCCATTGCTCGCCCGTTTCCCGCTGCCACTCCCGGACGAGCATCTCCCTCTCTTCATCGTAAATCTCGGCGCGATCTCGACTCAGCAATTTGTCCGCCGCATCTGTGATGGCCTCAATGGCTTCTTTTCTTTTCACTTGCTCGGGGCTGAGCTCCTTCTCCTTGTCGACGTCCATGCTATCCTCCGCACCCTTATTCTGCTTCTTCAGCTTCCACTTGGGTATCTTCTTAGGTTTCGGCTGCCCCTTTGCTAACCTCGCCAGGGCCTCGAGTGATGTCTCTCCTTTCTCCAACCTCAAGATGAGCGCCTTGAGTAGGTCCGTCGTCAAGATGTCATCGTTTTCCATCCGTAGCCTCCGCGCCTCGGCCTCGCGCTTCTCGTGCGCCTCTGCGGCTTTCTTCAAATCCTTCTTGCTCAGTCCATCAAGCCATTTGTCGTGCACCGCGTTCGGATCCATCGCTTTCCTGACGTAATTTCCGTCCTCGTCGAAGCGGCCCTCTTCCTGCTCTTCCTTCATGTTGAAGGCTTCGACCTTGGGCGCATTGCGCTTGAGACCGCCGAGGCCGACCTCCTCGTCGATGCCCTCCTCCTGAATCGCCAAGTCACGATCGATCTCGTCGTCGCTGCTCTCTTCATCGTCTAGGCGAATCTGACCTCCGCTTTTACTCTTCAGTTCTTGGCCCACAATCTGTTCGTCCTCGAGGAAGTGCACCGCTTTATCTTTTTTCCCCTTGGTCGCATCCTGTGTCGTCTTGCCCTCTTGCTCCTCATCGTCGTCGTCCGCGGCAAACATGTCGTCGTCCTCGTCATCATCGTTGGGTTTGTCCCCCTTGCCAGCCCCGCCACTGTTCTTGGCATCGTAGCTATCCAACTGATCAAAGAAATTGGCGTCGCCCTTCTTCCCCCTGTGGCGCTCATCCGCGCGTGATTTGAAGTTGCGCTCGTTATCCGAGTCGCTGTCGTAGCCGTCCAGGTTTACGGCGCCGCGCTTCGTCGCCGCGCTCCCGCCGATGACGTCTGCGTCAAGGATGGCGTCCTCTTCTGGGGCGTCTGGGGCCAGGGCGGAGGGGTTGCGGACATCGAACTTGAGTTTCTTGGGGTCGTGGCCCTCTTCGTCGGCGGCGTCATGGTGGTGGGTTCGCGCGAATGTCTCGCCCGCCCTTTTCGGACGTGCTGCTGAGTGTCTGGAAGCCATCTTGGGGCGGGGGTTGTCTGTGCTATGTCGTACAATGCTTGTGTGAGAAACAAAGCCAGGCAGGCTGGGCGATCTTTGAAGAGCTTCAAGGTGGGTTGGTTGGATGCAGCTCTAAGAGCAAAGGTACCTTGGGTCCTGGAATGCATCTGAGAGCGGGTACCTTGTTCTCCGTACAAAAGTGCATGGGCATTAAAGTACCGTCTGGGGTCTGAGCATGGGATTTTTTTAGTGGAACCTTATTGAATGTTCAGCGGGTTTCGTCATTCATCAGTTGCCTTTCGGCCCCACGTAATCCGGGCCCTCCTTCATCACTACCAAAGCCAAAGCTACCTACCTACCTTATTTCACAAGCACCTCCTCGGATCCAAAGAGCTACCAAGAGAGCTTCCCTACTTAAGCCACGTGAATAACCGGGTCGCACACTCAACTTTCGATTATTCTCCTTCCGGCAACTTCAACCCCTCGTCCTTACCGACCGCCCAAGATGGTAATGTCAGCTGTTCTGTCCACCTTACGCACAAGCTAACCGCGAACCCCCAGTATCGCTTCGACCCCAGCGAAGCAGACATGTACAACTTCGCCCGCGGCGGCCGCCGCCCTATTATCCAGCGCTTCGACGAGTACTACCGATGCTACCCCATGGTGATGGCCCCCGGGCCCGAGCGACCCGACCTCAACTACGGTTCCAAGATCTTCCTGCCACCCTCCGCTTTGGACAAGGTCTCGAAGCTCCACGTGCAATGGCCGTTGCTGATGGAGATTATAAATGGCGAGAAGGGAAAGCAGTCACACGCCGGTGTGCTGGAGTTCGTTGCAGAGGAGGGCAGAGCCTACCTTCCCCACTGGGTGTGTGATCACTCTACGGCATCGTCCGTTGTGAGGGTGGCGTTGCTAACATGAGACCAGATGATGCAAACTCTCCAGCTGGACGTCGGCGATATGATCCAGGTCAAGACGACCTCCCTTGAACTTGCCAAGCTGGTCAAGCTGCAGCCCCAATCGACCAACTTCCTCGACATCAGCGACCCCAAGGCTGTGCTAGAGAAGGCTTTTAGAAACTTTGCCACTCTCACCAAGGGGGACATTTTCAACTTTGAGTACAACGACGAGATCTACCATGTGGCTGTCCTCGAGGTCAAGCCTGAGACGGAAAAAATGGGTGTCTGTATGATTGAGACGGATGTCGAGGTCGACTTCGCGGCGCCGGTTGGCTACGTCGAGCCGGAGAAGCAGCAAAGAGGAAGCGGAACCAGCACACCGAGAAGCGTACGTGGCGGTCTTCCTGCCGGTGGCTTGCTTCACAGCCAAGGCAGCATGGCACAATCCATCAACTACAATGCCATCGCACCTTCGGCGACGGTGTCCACTTCCAAGTTCTACGGCGAGGGCCAGAAGCTCAGCAAGAAGGGCAGCAAGGCGTCGACGCCGAAGCCCGCGACGCCTGTCGCCGGTGCCTCGGCCAACGCGCCTGCTTCTGCGCCTCTGCCACGTCGGACGAATGGACCCATGCCCCTCCGTCTGCCGCCCAACAAGCTTTTCTTCGGCTACGAAATCAAGCCTGTCAAGACAGACGCCGACAAGGAGCGCGAGAAGGAGGACGCTAACCGGCCACACTTTGCCGGACAGGGTCAGACTCTGAGAGGCAAGAGAAAGGGCGAGACCGAAGATAAGGACAAAGCTCCCGAGAAGAAGGGACCCAGTGAAGGACGCAGACTGGACGGCCGTAAGCCCCAGGGTATTGAGTGATGGGTTTGGCTCAAGGGATCTCATGATTTGGGAGGATAAGCGGCGTTCAGGGACAAGGCAGGGCAGTCATTGAGGGCGCATTATTATAATTACCAGGGAATCTTCCGGAACAATCGGACGGTGATTAGATTCCCCGAATATGAAGAATGATTGACTAATGTGAGTTTGCATCGTGTGGAATCTTTTCAATGAAGGTAGATTCGTATGCCTTTTTCGGTCGAGGTGCCATCGATACTCCAAGGTTTTTGCTACTTTCATCATTCCCCATAATCCACGGCTATTCCTTCCATCGGATACAGATGTCTTCATCGCACTCATACGAGACCACCCATCACGACTCGAACACACGAAGACAACTACAAAGCGGCAGTAATACACGCGATGCCGAAGGTCTCGACTCGGGCAGCACAGGGCATTGTTACGGGTCATAGTACCAGTGTATTGAGCTCTGTTCTAGAAGCAAGCGAGAAATAAAAACCGCAGGCTTGTTATGAAAAGAGCCTCTCATCGCAATCGAAGGCGTAGAAACGAGCCTCTCCTTCACTCCCTGTCCTCTCTCTCCCCCGAAATCCATGTACGAAAAAGCCCTAGCCATCCGTCCAGCACAAAGTTTCTGCGAAGCGTCAACATCTGTCAACATCTCTGTCTCTCAAGTCTCTCTCAAGCCTCCTTGCCGCATCGTCCAACCGAAACCCAGAAAGCATTATTCGTCTGTAGAGCGAGGGCAGATAGAAAAGAAGAAGAAGAAAGAGCCGAGGGTTTGAGAAAAACAAGTCGGGCCAGAACCAAAAACCCCAAACTGCAAGTACCGAAAGACCAGTTTTGACATCGCCTGCCGATGCTCTAGAGCTAGAAACAAGCTGCATCCCTTTTCCTTTTCGTCGGAAGAGAAAGATGGGGGCAAGAAATTTTCTTACTCCTGAGCGATATCCTCCTCCGTGTAGAAGAAGTTCACGGCAGCGGCGACGCGGCACTTGGTACTCTCCTAGACGGAATCATCGAGCTCGTAGGAGGAGCAGCCGGTGCCAGGGGCGGGGCCGAAGTACACGGCCGGAACCATGGTGGTGCTGGTAAAGGGTGTCAGTCAATCTCATCATTGGGGTGGATCAGATGGAAGCCTGTGGATGCTGCGGAGGGGACAAGATGCTGAGTTTTGCGAGAGGAAGAGACGGAATGAGGGGCCAACATACCTTCGCTCACGACCAAAGGGGAAGGCGCCATCATTCTCAGGCTTGACCTCCATCTTGGGTTCGAAGAACTGAATCTCCTCGTCATTGCCGGTGGTGAGATCGATGTTCTGGCCATTGAGGCCAGCAGCGACGCCGTGGTTGTGCTTGGCGCGCTTGGGCTTGACGTCCTTGAGATCGGACTCCTGATCATCCTGGCCATCATCAATGGCATTGGCGGCCATCTCATGGGCGGCCTGGTTGGCTCTGCCGCCGACAGAGGCGCGCTGGGTGGGGGTGGCGTTCTTGTTGCCCGAGCCAGGGGCAGGACGCTTGCGGGAGCTGGTGGGAGTAGTGGGAGCGCTGGAGCGCTGCTTGTACTCCTTCATGATAGTCTTCGACCATCGCGAGCTGTAGACGGGCTATTGTTAGTCGCATTTTTTGGTATGTAGCAACGCAATTGCGGGTTTGTTGTCCTTGCGTTTGCTTTCAAGATGGACAGAAAGCGAGGATAACTTACTTGAGAGACTCCTTGGAGAAGGAATATCCCAGGCCAACCATTTTCTGATGGACCTTGCTCCAGTCCGCCTTTGGAATCGCACCACCGTTGGAAACGGCGAGGAACGAGAGGATCAGGTCCTTATTTGCCTGTTCGTTCCAGGAGCTCGGAGCCATGATGCAAGTCTGGTTGGAATTTTATGAATTATGAGCAAAAAAACGATTTATTTTGATTTGGGAAAGATGAGGTTGGCGAGGTTGATGGTAGGAAATGAGAGAGGAAGGCTGCAGATAGCAGTGGCAGTGACACCGCTTGAATGGATAATGGTTACGAAGGATATGATATAGGAAATTGAGTAGTGAGTGGAAGTAAGTGAGGAAAGACCAAGTAAGGTCCCGCGTGACGACACAATTGGCGTCAGATCACGAGCCTCAAGCGAGGGAAGGATGATATTGTGCAGATAGGCGAGGGCGAGGGGAAGAACGAATGAATGAATCGAGGGCTGCTGAAGAAGATGCAAAGTTAAACGGCATAGTCACTTACCTGTATGCTGTGATAGTTGAGGCTGTCTGAGTTTCAGTCGAAGACCTCTGTTGGAGGTTGGTTGTTGTGTCGGAAGAGGTTTGTTTTGTAGATGAGGTTTGGCGGAGCAACGAAGTAGAATTAATAGCCTCGACCTGGTTTTCCAAACAAGCGAGGTAAAAAAGGAAGGAGGAGGAGGGGCATGGACTCGCCTGCACCCGCCTCGGGAGTTGTTTGGCATATTGGGGGGCCAGGGCGGTTGACGCGCGTGATTAGTTGTTGTGCTTAGTCGTTGAGTTATCGTCAGGTCGGGTTGGTGGTGTTGCTGAACAGATTTGCGAGGCCTGCGTGCGAGTGTCGGGACTAGTCTGTGTATATATCGACCACCACACAAAGATCGACAGTGCGAAACACAATGGACGACAAAATGGGGACAATGGCGAATGCAGTGAAGATGGAGATAGTGTGAGGATATGAAAGGCATGTTGAAGGCACAGGCAATGCCAAGGGGGACACTCTGAACCAAGAAAGAAGCCACAAGCAGTAACAGGGGGGGCGGGGTGGAGGTAACAATCTCACCTAAAGATTTGTGAACAAGATGGGGGGGCAAGCCAGTTGGAGAAAGTAAGCAAGTTTCTCAATTTTCTGTAGAGCATGTTCATAACCTTAGACCACCTATGGCCTGTTTTGCCTGCCAAAGCATAGAGAGAGCAGTGCAATATCATGTGCCAACGCCAAAGATATCCGCAACCCCAAACCTACCAACCCAACGTCTCATCCATCCAAGCATCGTCATCCTCTCCAAGAAAGTCCGGTGTAGTTCTCCTCTCAGAAAGGAATGGCGGCATGATCGATTCTATGGTCGGAGTTGTAGAGGCAAAAGTTGCACTTAGATCTCGCCGTTGTTGTTTGGGACGAAGACATCGCCGGCGCCCTGGAGGTCGAGGAAGTGATCCGTCTCATCCTTCATGCTATTCAAGGAGTACTATCAGCACTAGCTCAGGAGTACGACAAGGTTGTGTTGTAAGCTTACTTGGGACGAGAGGGAGTGCAAGGCTTCTTGGGGGGAGGGGTGGCCTGCTCCTCGCCGTCCTCGGCGTCATTGGCATTGGCCGTTCCCTTCTTGACAGCAGCCTTGCGCTTGCGGGGAGTCGGGGTCTTCTTGCCAACCGCCTTCTTGCCAGATGTCTTGTTAGCCGGGGTGTTGGAAGCGGAAGCGGATTCCTCGCCATTCTCGGCGGCGGCTTGCTCCTTGCGCTGGAGCTTCTGGATGTGCTGCCTGTTATGACTTGTCAGTATCTTCCACGCATTGAAAACTGTGAAAATTCAAGGTAGAGTGAGGAGGAACGCGAGGAAAATGAAGGGGAGAAAGCACATAGCAGCGGTTGCGTTGTAGGAGTAGCCCTTGGCACGAACCGTGACCAAGGCCTGGTCCCACTCCTCTTTGGAAGGCTTGACAACCAGCAAGAGCGCTACCAGAAGATCGGAACGAGCCTTGTCATTCCATAGAGTGACAGGGGCCATTGTTATTGAAATGAGAGTGATAAGGTGTAGGATAAGTGATGAAAGTCGCGACGAGTGGTAGAGTGAGTAGAAGAGTCGAGAGAATACGTGCGTGATGATGAAGCGTGAAGGGGGCTTAGGTGAGAGTAGAGGAAGACATATGGTTTTGTGGAAGACAGCATGCAGAAGGAAGGAGCCTGCAGAGGCGGAAGTGAAGAGAGGTAGAAGACGGAAAGAAGGGAAGGCGCACTTGAGGGCTGAGGCTGTGAAGCTGTGGCCGCAGGCGTGAAGCTCATCAATGATGGCAGAGTACTGATCTCCAGTTGGGTTGATTGCCTTGACCATGGCGACCAGGATCTGCTGGTCGACCTCTGGGGTCCATTTCATAACCGTGCGAGACATGTCTGCAAGTCGAGGTATTGGTATCGGAGTAAAACGATATGCGTGGTGATCTAATCACAGGGTGCAGTGATATAGATGTAGGTAAGGGAGAGTTGGAATGAGTGAGTGGGGAAGAGATGTAGTGTAAGTGGGAAAGGAGAGAAAGATGGAGACCCAGGGGAGAGAGAAGAAAAATATGTGAGAGTGGGAGGGCAGTATCAAAGTCCGAAAGGAGAAGGAACGTCCGAGGAAAGAATGAGCGAATGTCAAAACGTAAATTATGGATCGAAAAAACGCACCGAGCTCCCTCTCAGGTGATATCGGTGAAGCCCCAGAGATGAACTTTCTCGATGATCGCCTCTTTGGTATCTTTGTTAAGGCCTTCCTTGGCAACGCCGTGGAAGCCCATCACCAGAGCTTCAAGAAGAGCCGAGTTGGCCCACTTGCCAGTAGGAGCAGTAGTCTCGGACATCGTTCATGCCATGATGTGGTGATTGGTTGAGAGAAAGATGAAGTATTGGTGAGGTTTGAGATGTGGAAGAGGTGTGGAAAATGAAAAGTTTGCGTATTGATTGATTGACGACCAAATATATGAGGAGTGAAGATGTAGAAGGGAAGGAGGCGGGCAATCGAAAAGGGGAAGGTATTGAGAAAAACAGTAGGCAGCTTTGCGGAAGGGAATAGTAGGCCCAAGAGGGCGGACTACCAGAGCTCGTCGCAGGAGGGGATATAAATAAAGGGGGAGAAAGGCACACATACCGGATGCTGTCCCAGGTCACCCCATCAAAGCCGGCACGCTGCAGTTTCTCCTCTACTCCATCTTTCGCCTGCTTGGTGAAGTTCTCCTTCGTGACGCTGTAGATAGCCAACAGCAGGCTATGCAGGAAGACAGGGTCGGACCACTTTCCGGATTGCTGCTTCTCAGACATTGTGGCGGCGTTGATGCGTCAATGAAATAAGCCGTTGATAGCCAAAATCGAGAGGACTGTGGACCGCGGGTTGCGATGGCCTACAAGTATTGTAAGTGATTGAGGAGAAAGTAGGATCGCAGGTGATATTGGTGATAAGATTTAACTGATCTCTTAACGTTAACGAAGGAAGGTAACGGGAACGGCAGGGGCAGGCAGGCCATCGCATTGACCGAGACAGCACAAAGGGTAACTGGGGCTATACGTTCCAGAAGAGACTCGGAGGTGTTGTTTCCAGTGGGACCGGGACACGTCGGTAGCGGTCCTTTGGCCGGAAGGCAACAGTGCACAGAGATATGTTATCAGGTGCAGAAGGTTGAAGATCTCTGTAACACTGTTAAACAACTTCTAGGCAGCTGGGAAAGAGGTAAACAGGTTGCAAGATCATGTGAGAATGCAAACAGGGTTTGGCTACCAGAGTTCATGAAAGCACCCGAACACAGATTGCTCTGAAAAGACATCGAAACATGTGGTGGTGGCTGGCAAACTCTGGTATATTTCTTCCTGCATCAATGCTTTGTTTACTCGATAGAGACCCTCGGTCTGTGCCAGCCTAAGAGACTTCCTTATATACTGCATCCTAAGAAGTAACAAACACTAAAATGACCTGAACTCCAAGCACCCAGTCGTGTTCATAAACCTCGCTCCTGATGCCGCTACCGCTTGATGCACAACGCCTTGACCTGACAAAACTGATTCGGGATAGGAATTTCAACCTATTTGGCCCTGTCGATCCCGAGACTGGCCCTGGCCTATGTGATGGCTATTGCTGAGGTATTCTTGCACAGCTGCAGCCAAAGGGGCCAGATCTTCTTCCTATGTTTCACCGCCATAGCTGAAGCTGTGTGGGTCTGACCCAGTCAAGCCAGCTGTAGGATACTCGGAAGCGTAGGCGTCAACTGAGGGGGCGTCACTGTGGGCTGCCAAAGCTAATACAGCCTCGTCGTCAACAAGAGATGGGTCTTGAGGTGGGTTGTCAAGCTTGATTCTTTTAGCATCGGGTCCGTCCTGTCCATCGTCGTTATCTTCCTTCAGAGACATGTCGAGGGCATCGTCCTTGATCGGAAGATCCAACGACTCCGGTAAAGCATGGAGATCGTCGGGCATTACAGCGGGCGATGGTTGGGGCTGATCGTCTGGAGTAGTTTCGTCAAGTTGGAGCGATTCACCATCTTGGCCGGGTTGAGCAGACAAGGAGGGGATTGGCATTGGAGTAGGTTGCTGAGGCTGTTTCTTGGGTCTCCCACGACCAGGACCGGGACGACGAGTGATTGGGTTCATGGTGGGATCAATTTTCCGAGGGTTGTCCGAGCCAGACCCGTTGGTCTCAATCTTGTGCTGAGCGCGGCGAAGGCCTTGAAAATGTTGGCTATACTCTGTCAGTAGCTGCAGAAACATTATGAGAGATTTTGAGTCTATCATCGAATAGCAAGCGCAATGAGATTCACGTAAGGATTGTCGCAGAACCTCCCATGCCGTAACCCAACCGACTAAGAAGGCTGTCCAGAGGTGATTGGCAATCATGCCCACAAACAAAGCATGAGCGAAATATGAGAAGACGCGGTACAGCATGCAGTCAAACCCGGAAGGCATAAGAATACTCTCATCGGCTTCCCTCTCTTCTTCCTCAAAAAGTATTTCAATTGAGATGCAGGGGACAGATGCAGTGACATCGCAAGATGAGAAAGTATCAAGGCTAACAAGAGAAAGACTATTCGAGAAGGAAGTGAAGGAAGTGAGTGCGCGATAGAAATAAAAATGAGCATTAAAGAAGGTACACGAGGAAGGGTAGCGAGAATGGAAGAAAAGCTAGTCGATGAGGGAAAATGGTGTAGATGCCCGCCCTCGACATGGGCAGTCCGCGACTGGGGGTAGCCGCGTGAGCGCGTATTTGCTATGGCGACGATAAATCCCTCTGCAGGCCACTTCGTCTTGTTGCGAAAATGGGCTATGGAAGACGAAACAAAAAAAAGGACAGAAGAAAAGTGCAGTCGCGCAACAAGGCGAAGACTATGACAGAAAACACCAACTTACCGACATCCCTCATTTGTGAAGCCGTAGCCCATGGAGCGCATATGATTCCCAATGGTGGTCCATTCTGAGCCACTGATGACGCCGATGTTCTTCACGGACAGAATAGTGAAGAAAAGGTCCTTGTCGGCCCTGTCGTTCCAATTTTTGTTCATGGCGACGGTGAGGGAGAGAAGGCTTGCGAAAACGATACTCGGGACTTATACGATTGATGGAGCGCTGCTACAGCGTTAACAGTTTCTCCTCTTGAGTGAGAAATTAATTGCTAGAGAGAGAACGACGGGAGCTCGAGAACTGGGGAACTGGGGGATTGTGGTCCTGATGCGGGCAAATGGGTGGGCTACCTGGATCGGATTTATATTAACCCGAGGGGAGCGACATTTTGCACGGCACTTTCTCTGAGCCCCAGCGGCTCAAATTTGTATAAAACCCAGTGGTATGTTCTTTTAAAGACTCTCAGGACCCAGTACAATTTTTTCCGGTTTTAATGCTGGTTTAGCCAGTTAATTTACGTTGAGTTATCATGTACCAAAGTTGCCAGTCATTTGGAGGATGGACCGGTATGGGGCCGTGTGCTAGGCTCGTGCAAACTCCAGACAACCGACGATTACCCGGCCATCAGAGGCCGGACGATGCTGATAAGCGTCGCTGCCTCCCCATCGGTTTAGTGTCCATACGGTGGAATTGTAGGTCTATTGGCGAGGGCAACATTGACATTGCCTTTCAAATCCAAGACCTTTGAAAAGTTTGAGGCTGAGGCAAGCAATTACGATTTATTCTCCTTTCTCTTTCGGTTGGGATTTTTACCTTCCTGTTCCGCTGGCTATGAGGCACCTGTGCATCGAATACTATTATTGCATGAGTCGGTTCATGAGACATGAAGACGCTCTGCTTATCGTGTCGACTTACAGACAGCTTGTCTGGCGATGCCAAAGTTTCTGTCATGAACCTGGCCTAAGACACAAGCGGGGAAAGGCGTAGCCTCTCAAAACTCGCTCCGGTTTAAGGGAGATCAAGCTTCGGAACGTACCCGATGATGCGATCTGTTTCTCATGCACGTAACTAACGCAGGATGTTGACGCTGGTAGTGGAAATCTCTGGCGACAATTCATACACAACTGACAGAGTATTTAGGAATGCAAACTACAAGGCCTAGACTGTGAGATACTGCTTCCGCTTCTGCCTCTCCTTGGGCGACGTATCAACCATTGCGAATGAGATTACGAAATATGACGAGCTGTCTCTTCCAGCATCCGCGGAAGGCCTTCTCATCCAAGATCTCGGCCGCCCGCTGCTTTTACTAAGGTACCTAGGTATCGGCTACGGTCGGTGTGGAGACCAGTGCTACATTACCTCAGGCAGCGGTGGTACGTGCGATGGACGCGCGGTGGGTCCAGCTGACGCCATCACGTGGTTTCGTGGAAACCTGGCGAGAACCTGGTAGCACAGTGCTGCCCCCGAAAGTTCGCGAGAACGCGTCTTCCGACCACCTCCCCTCATCCCACCAACTTCATCGCGTGTCGCCCACGGCAACAGCCAGGCCTTTTGACGACTTAGATACCCATTGAACGGTTTCAATATACACTCTCTTGTTCTTCTGCAATTTTAGCCCATATCCTAGCCGCTTTTACTCGTCAAATGGTCAATCCGGCCTTTAATTCCCTGGCCGGACGATTTTCTCCATTAACCCCTCTCTCGCCGGCTCCCATCACCAACACCCGGCAAACGTCCCAGCCAGACACGAGATTGAAATTACGACTGTATGACTGACTAACGCACGAATCCAGGGGGGCGCTAATTCGGGCCAAGAGGCTCGAACTTTGTTTGCAATTTTGCGCCGTAACTTGCATCGCAGCAGCCCGTCGCGGCAAGTCTCAACAATTATCAATTCTTAGCAGAACACCCCAGGCGCGGCACCAAACATTTCCAAGCCAGGTATCAATATCGGCAGGCATCCTGCGTCGCCACAGGGTGTTCGTCGACCAGAAATGGCCCAAGTCTGTTTGAGGACTCGATGCCGGAAGGCCGCCAATGGATAGTGCGCTGCGAGATGGATGCTGCAACATGGACGTAGCCAATCGGCCCAACCCCCTCCATTTCCAAGGCGAAGCTACTCGAGGTGACTCACACACCCATACTGCTCGTCTGTCTCATCCATTAAGATCCCTGCTCCGTTTCCAAGTGGCCCGCTGGGCGTTCCTGGATCTTGCATCGGGGCCACATTGACCGACGAAAAAAAGTCGACCCTAACATCGCCAGAGATGCGCGTGTCAATCAATTGACGAGTCAATGCTGCCTGCGGGTGCAAATGGCAGATAGTGCTTGCATATCGGTGGACACGCTAGGCCGGACGCCTTGCAGCTCCTGGCCTTCCGCTCGCACTTTTATTTGTCGGGGAAAGTCAAGTCTGCTCCATCATGTCGGCTGAGTGCAGGGGGGGATCTGCAAAAGAGGACCAGCCAAGGAAAAAAATACCACTTTACGCGATGACACGGCCCCGCGCCGCCGCCGCCGCGACACCTCGACGCTCGCTCCAGCGCCCCTCCACCATTTCATCAGCAACCGTCAAAACTTCAACCCTCCCATCTGCTCATGGGTGCCATGCACATGCATTTGCACCACACCACCCCCTTCCCACATACGTCTCACCCCTCCCCCCCTCCCCCCTCAAGGAGACCTGTCAAAGCCTGCCGTAACTCCAGGCAACAAGGGACTATTTTGATTCCTTGTGTCTCAACGGGGTGGTTTGCCACTTGGAGCTCAATAAAATGTCGGCCCAAGCGCGCGGCGCCTGCCCTGAAAGCATCTTCGTTCGCCTTTCTTTTTCCTCATACTGTATCGCTTCAGCTCCGCTGTGCTTCCTCCCCCAGAGCTGCTGGCCCCACCGAGTTCGGTCCCAGCATCAAGCCGACATGCATATCCATTCCCTTTAGCTCCATAGTCCAAGGCCCTCCAAAGCACCTATAACTACCGTTGACGTCCCGGGGTTGTTTGGTTGCCATTTGGCCAACGTCTCCTTGTCTGCCTCTTTTGTCCGCCTCACCTTCATTAGCCACCCACACCAGCGGGTGACTGATATCGCCCACAGTGGTTGCACCATTTTCAGAACGCAGCCTGCTGACCTGGTCGCCATATATCTGCCTCCGCCTTGCCTCACCGATCTTCACAGTGACTCATTTCCTTCATATCAACTCCACACTTGCCTGTCGTGTGCTGGTTGACTGGGTCGGGCCAAAGCCTCTTCAACCATCACTGTGCACCTCAAATTACCCCCTTTCCTCCAGCTCACTGGACTCAATATCGCCCTCGCCTTCATACCGTACCTTGGGCAGCTTTGGGTGGCAAGCAACTCGATAATACAACATGTCTTCCAGTACAGATAACCAGATGACGAGGTTTCTCTTCGCCATCTTGAAGCAGAAAAACTTGAAGGATGTAAGTGTTGATGATACCATGATCCCCCCGCTGTTGGCTCACCTGGTTCTTAGATCGACTGGAATGCCGTCGCTCATGATCCCATATTGGCACAGCCCATTACCAACGGCCATGCTGCTCGTATGAGATACTCTCGTTTCCGCTCTGCGATGCTGGGGCTTGAGCCTCAAAAGCGGAACAGGACTGCCGCAAACAAGAACCGGGTCACTAAAAACAAAAAAGAGCAAAAGCCGAAAAAGGAGGAGGATGATGAGGACGGACGGGTTAAGCCGGAACCAGGGACACTCGAGTCTCTCCATCAGTCGGAGGCTCGTGCCAGATCACCTGTCAAGATCAAACAAGAACACAGCCAACCTTCCTACCGGCAGCAGTTCACCCCAGCATCCATGGCGTCGCCTCCTGCCCCTGAATGCCAGTCCACCTTCCAACCAAGACTCCTCACCCCCTGCAGCGACGACATGTTCTCTGCTCCACCAAATCTGCAGTTCAGCCCGTCTGCCAACTTCATGGGCGCTCATCCCGCATTCGATATTCCTCAAGCCATGTCCTGTGCTCACGAGCAAGACCACCACCACCACGAACACGAGCACAACTCCTGGGCCCCAAGCCCCATCTACTCGGCTTTCGATGCGGCCTACGACATCGAGGGATTTGGTGTCGGTGCCATGTGCGACCACCAGCATGGCCAGGGGCATTCTGAAGACATGCACGGAAACGCTGCTCTTGCCGCTATGATACCCGAACACATTAATATCAAGAATGAGCACTGGGATTCCCACTTTCACTCCTAATATGGGCATTCTTGAGAAAGGAGTGGAGTTGAATTTTCTATACAAGTCGGGTCCAGGTCGGAAAAAAGGTTGTCTTACTACTGGCTTTCTCTGTTTTCTCGTGCCGGTCACTCTTCTCCCCGTTTGGATTGCCAGTTGTACTAATGATGTTACGCACACCTGGACGGCGTTTGGTTGGTTAGAATGTATGCGCCCGAAAGACAGGGGCCTTAGAACTTCTCAAGACACGCTATGATGATTTCTACGATGAGTTGCGTTTCTATGCTGGCAAGCCTGCTTTATGTACAGTACCTAACGACTGAAGTCTGGTGCGTTTCCTGGTTATAAGTTTGCATCATCGACATCACTCCTGCACAGTTAACACTTCTCTCTTACACTTCTAGCGAGTGATAACTCAGTCAGTATCCGTGTTGTCCCGATATTCTCGTCCTTTTGATGTTTTGGGGTTGGCATTCATCGCCATCTAAACACCCCCACTGCCATTATCTAGCATGTGCGCCACTATCCCCCCTTTGCTTTTCAAGACATCAGGTGAATGGGAGGTTACAGACGCCGGTGGGGAATGCCTGTGATATCAGCATTGCCATGCACGAAACTTGGAATGGTCATGCTGCACCTCGCAGTGCCCCGGGGCCCTGCCATACGGTTGGTAGTGTCTCCAGCTTTCCAGCCGTGGACCAGGTAGAGCAGCCAATCGCTTGACACTCGCTTGGGATCTCGGTGTTCCTTTGCCTTGGTCAAGCCCCCCTCCGGCTGAAGACCCTCCAACTACGGTAGCCATTCGTGGTTGTGTGCTGCTAATTGCATGTGACGAAATAAAAGAAAGAAACGGAAAAGAAAAAAAAGTCGATTCAATTCGGAAGGTCGACATGCAACTTTTTTTTTTTAAGCCATGGGTCCGTTCTGTGCCGCACTTGGATGCTGACGATGACGGAATAGCCGTCCTCTCTGCCTGCTACGAGAATGAAGACTGTGCCGCGCGGCAGCACATCGTCCTCGTCCTCGTTCTCTAGGAGCTTGGAAGGTTGCCCAAGGGGAGAGGGTCATCTTTTCTTTTCTTTCTAGATTTGAAAATTTCGCGCGTGATCCGTAACCATCCTGTTTGGTGGTGGGGTAGACTCGGCCCACTGTGTGAGTACTTGGTTGGTCAAGCCGTGACAGTATAATCTCGGCGTTACGAAGTCGGTTCGTGGTTATATAACGAAAACTGATGCTTCGAGGAGCCAAAATTCCTGACGGGAGCAGTAGCGGCGGAGCTGAATCGGCATCCAGCAAACAGGCCCTCACGTCGCCAACGTGGAACCAGCATGCGCTGAAGTGTCGGTTCATGCTGCTGGTTGGATACTTCTGAGATTGGCATGTTCACTTACACTCTCAGACCAACGTTGCCGTATGACCAGAGTGCTCTCACGCAATAACATGCCTGATTTGGGACCATCGAACCCACAACTTTCGCACCCGGCGAATTGTGTGGTCAAGATGGCACCCTAAAACCATTACAACCCGGTAGCTCGATATGGCAGACAGAAGGTGGAAGCACGATGTGTGGTGCTTGGGCACGGTTGTTGCCTGGAGATCTGAGGGTCTGCTGCGCACTTTCAAAATCATTGATGTTCATCTGATCGGTATCCAGTAAGAATAATAACTGTGTCAACGCCGGGTGAGAGTGTCATTGAAGGCCAATACAAACATCCTCCCTACATAGACATATCCTACGCTTCTTATGATCTCCTCAAGAAACTTTAAATTCTAAACAATTAATAGCATCTGGAAATCTTTACAGTAGAAAAGCCTCGTGGTTTGAGGCGTAATCGGCATGGCCCTGAAAATGGGCTCGAAACGCCGGGCACGCTTCATACATGGGATGGATTGGTAATCGCCTAGAGTGCGTGTAGAACAGAACACTGGCTCCCATGTCCACTGAATTTTCGTGTCCGCTATCGTATCTGCGTAACTACGCCTCTCCTACTTGAGGCTATCCCGGGCAACACATTACGAGCATATACAGGAAGTAGTTCGGCGAGGGAAACGAAATACCGCCCATGGCACGGGCGTTACAGGCTCGCACGACAAGCACAACACGAAGAAGCATAACGGTTATTGATAGTAAACTGGAACTGACCGACACACGGAGAGAGGAAAAGGCTATTCCGAATCGCCGCCAAGCACCACTGGTATAAGACCAACAACGATTGCAAGGGCAAGTCTACGAGTCGTCGAGGCTCTCGTAATGCCCCCACATACCAGATTCCTTCCTCATAAGAAATAAAGACTCAGATAATGATTCTTCTATTTGTTATTCTTTAGCCAAGCGAGAAGGAATGGCCCAATGGAGAGCGCCTCAACGCACTCGCATGCACTTGAGTATGTTGACCGTCTGTTTAAGCGCGACCTTGTCCATAGCCATGTTCTGGGCAAGGTTGAAACTCTCGCATTCAGTCGATTCCCCATTATCCAATGCGATACCTCTCTGATGTGGTCCATCAGAGGCATATGCCCGTCCCTCCAACACGAGATATTTGGGAGGGCCACCAAATGGCCAGCAAAATGCACCATCTTCTCCCGGCGCTTTGGCCTTTGAACTGCCACAGGGCCGTCTTCATCACAACAAAGGCCCAGAGGCCAAGACAAAGGCCCTCAGGCGTCGTCGAAATAAGCCCCGGCCGTTGGAGCGGGAGCGGGCGGGGCTGTCTGAGACGCGCCCCGGGCCCGCATACCACGGAACGGGATCAGAGTGGGGACCGGAACCGGGACTGTGGAACCGGAAATTCGGGCACGAGGGTTTGGCGCCGGCATTTGCATGCGAGCTGTCACACTGCGCTCTTTGCATAAAATTTCGAGAATGCATCCAAGTACAAATCAATCTCATGTAGTTGGTTCATCGGACTTCACCTCTCTGCGCCGCACGCTTGAAGCTAGGGCTCACCGCCCGCCCTGCCAGATTCGAGCCAAAATAACTCGCGAGGCTTGCGAGTGAATTGGCCAGAGGTGGCTGGGGAACCGCGCAGAAGAAGGGATCATCAACTACATCGACATACATAGGTTGCCAGTTAATCTAATTGCTAGCTTGCCGGCTCGAATACGAAGACGCGCATCGGCCGTCGAGACGTCTGCGTCGTTGGCTCTGCATGCGCGCTTACACACCTCACCGACACCGCAACCTCGCAATCCCACCTCAACTACCGGTAGAAAAACCTCCCAGATGCCTCCTAGAGACACAACCGAGACATTGAATGACACTTGATCTACGCTAGATCGCCGGCCATCGGACAGACCGGTCAAGAAACCCACGAAATCTGTACGGTGATGTGACGAACCAACGTCCAGCCACCCCCCACCCCACGACATTCCCGACTTTTGCGTCTCCCGAGGTGCAGGTCGCACAAAAGACCACGTGCTCAACAGTGAGCGCCGAGAAGAATGGGATTTTTAGTTGTTATAACTAGACAAGGGGAGGGGGGAAGACATAAAAAAAAGGAAGCAACAGCAGTACCCGCGCCCCGGCATCGTGGCACGAATTATCGCAGCGAAAATCCCAACCGCCCCGGCCTCGTACGTTTGAACAAGGGCACATGACTGAGTGATATGCAACACGTCGTCCAGCGCTCACCGCTGCACTGCTGCCCGCCGATGAGTTTTCCCCTTCTGGATCCCGGATCCTCGATCTTTTGTTGCATTTCGCTCTCTCTTTGCCCCCCCGAGCCACCTGTTCTCCAGCCACCCCTGTTTTTCTTTCCTTTTTCTATTTTCTTGCCCTCTCTTCCAACTTTTTAGATCCAACAGACATAGTCACCCCAAGGAACCGCTGGAAAAAAAAATCCACTCAGAGACCAGCGTCAAAAAAATACGAAAGGGGGGGGGGGCTCAAGTGAATTGGAAGTTAGACCTCCAACGGCCAGTTATGTAAACCAAAGGCGAGTCCAGCGCCACCACAAGCCGCCAGAATCCTTCCATCACATCTACGACCCCGGTCCGCCTCCCGCCACCACCTCCATCGCCCTCTTCAACCCCTCCTTACGCCTCGCCCCGCGCGTGTGAGCCTAGCGTGCCCGTCATCCGCGGACGTCTGTGTCGCCTATGGCTCGTGCCGTAAACGGGGGGAGGGACGGGGGACCAGCGGGGACCATGTCAAGTCACAGATAGCGCCGTTCGAATCACACGCGGCTAGCCCGCATGCGGCTTGTAAGGCGGCACGGCGGTTGGGCCAGGGGTCTAGAGCTCTTTTGAATTAAAGCCTGTGCGCGGACTCCCCGACATTGTCAATTGCATGTTGGAGTAAAGAGAAGTAAAAAAAAAAAAAACCGGTCAGGCATAAGATACTGGGCCGTCGTCGGCCGAGACGTCGAACACGAGGTGATTAGTGACCACAATGTGGGCGCCGAATAGATGTGACGGGACAAGGATGCCCTCGGCGGTGATGACATTTGCAGATGGAGAGGGCTGCTGCAGTAGAGTGATCGAAGAGTGACTGGAGAGAGCCGGGATCCCGTTCTTGTTCGAGCCCCTGCAGCTTGCCAAATACATAGTAGGTTGGGTGTTGGTTGACGAGATGCTACGCTTCTTCTCCTTTCTCAAACGGTACATCTGGAGGATTTTGGTTTTTTTTTATTGTTTTTGGGCGGTTGCGAGCGAGCTTAGTTGCTCCACCGCCCGCCCAAACGGATGACAGGACAGGGGTAAGCGAGAGAGTCAGCCAGACAGCCTCTTCCGCGGCGCAGAGTCCGTGATGCCACGAGGTGGTGTGTTACTTTCTGCTGAGACACGTCGGGTCTCCAATCGAAGTCCACAGAGGGTCTCCTCAACTTTTCTGGTGATGGTTGAGTAGGCAACCCTCTTCCGTTTGTGACCAGAGACCCAGAGCAAGGCCGCATCGGCTCATCATCACGGGACGCGGGCATTCCGTTAAAATATAACTGGCGACCTGCCTTAGGCCAGGAATATTTTACCTGTCCTGACGTTCCGGGAAACGTATCAGCTTGTTTCCCCTAACTGTGGATATATGAATGAGTGATTCCAATCCACCAAGGTGCCGTGAGAGCCACTCGTCGATGGTTACTGACGGCCATTCTGTATATGAGAGGATGGTTGACCGCCAATGACGATGCAAAATTGGCATAGCGGCTTCTCATTCGTCGCACAGCACTCTGTCACCTCCCCTGGCCACAAGCATTCCTACGCGCATGGATACATTGCGCAATGCCGCGGTTTCCTCGACCGTGCCATCGTCATCGATACTGCCGTGTAGCCTGAGAAGCGCGATGTCCGACTTTAAATGTCGTGCTATTTGACAGCGTCTGGGAATGATGAGAACCCAGCCCAAGGCGCCGCCGGACAGGCGGAGAACGCAGGGCAGCGGTTGTTGGTGTTGGGCAACGCGAGTCCACGCAGCAGCAGCGCATTTTGCGGTCGGCAGCACAAAGATGCAAATGCTGTGGTCCTCTGATAAAAGTGTCGAAAGAATGATCGGAGTCGATCACAATGGTCGGGAACGTACATACAGCCGGGCTGGTCCTCGACGCCCCTCTGCCGCTTCCTGGCGTGTAAGATCCTGACGTTGATCCGAGCGATCGAATGTAAGATGGAGCGGCAGTACGTGGGGCGACAGCTGCCAAGCATCTAGCCCCCCTAGCGGTGGCTTCAAGAGGGCACTACAAAGTGGGATGTGAATGTGATCCGGCGTGAATTGAGATATGATCAGAACCCCCCATCGTTTCGCCCCTCACAATTGATCGAATATCTTTTTGATTTTTTCTCCCGTCACAGCATTGCACCCATCAGCTGTACAAACTTTGGCACACAATACTACCACGCTGACCAGATTGGCCGTGCTTTCTTGTGTCGCCTCCAGCATGAATATCACTGTTGCATCAATAGATGTGAAGCAGGCCAGCCACACAAAACTATCACCGGTAAAGCCGGGGTGATAGAATCCTGCTGACAGCACCAGGAACAAACACGCGATGGCCATTGATCTCTTGTGACGGCTGTCGATCATCGATTTTTAGCTGATTACTGCAGCGGAAGCGAGCCAAACAAAGTTGCCAAAACTGGACGCTATGCAATGGACGTATCTTAGTTGATGAGCAATTATCTGATAAATAGCCAATATTCATTCAGAAACATCCAGCTTCAAGAAGCCAAAGGGCCACACCCGAGATCAAAGCGGAAAGTCGACCAGGAACAACTGAAATCAGATGGCTAGAAAGGTTGGCTCAACGGCAAAGCGAACTTATGACCCCTGTTACCGAGCCGTGTAGATGTACGACATGACAGGGGTAAGTAAGCTCTGCCCATCTACCCACAACGCCTAACCTCCAAGTGGAGGGAAGCTCATCAAAGCTCATGCATTGAACGCTTATCGTTGAGGTCGATCCATGGGTCGGACAACGGATTTGTCAGGTTGCAGTTGGGTAGTAACCCAGGCTTGACTGCTTCTCGATGAGGCTATCATAATCTGCGTGGATATCGTGGCGTCACGCATTCAGGGGCTCTGAGCTCCCAGCGGAGAGACGTTTGCGGGTGATACCTATTGCAGGTGTCTTCCAGCCCGCTCGGCGCTGTAATCTTTGATGAGAACGCCTCGTCGACGCCATTGCCAATTGATTCGAAAGTCGGGATGGTCATCTAACTGAGCACCTCACCGGCTGCACATCGAGGCATTGAGCCCAAGAGGACATGGGCTCTTCCGAATTGCACCATCCAGAAGGTTGCCCAACCCCAATTGGCTATGTCCTCGATGTATGGCAGGTAGGACGGCAGCATACGAGACGTCAGGTACAGCGTGAATTCCGGACTCGTCAGGTCTGTCATGTTAGGTGCCTGACAGTCCCCCCCTCCACACAAATAAAAAGCCGAGCGCACCTAATAAGCAGCTAGCCGGGGCAAGATGTGAGGCACCGAAAACATGATGGTTGTCGCGGGGGAATTGGCCACCCGTTCCGGAGTAGCATCGCGGGCGTGGGAGATAGGAAGGGCATGTTACGTACCTAAAGCGTGTGGCATCAGCTTAGCCATCCTTCCAAGCGATGCTTCAAAATGAGGCGGCCTTGTGTTGAACCTTGCTCTCAACATGCAGCCATACCTTAATACGTGCTTCATTCATGCACGGGGAAGAGGCCGGTGAGGTTGCATGGTGAACCAGTGTGAACGATATGAAATCTCATTAGCGGCCGATGAGGGAGTAGTACATGGCGAGGCTGTCCCGTCTGCCCATGCCATTGGGCTGCCATCGGACGGTTCTCCAGGGGTTGCGGCGTGGAACTGATATCCGGGGTCCAAAAAAGCCGACCGGGCCAGGGCCACTGAGTCGAAGTGGTGTGAATGAGGGGCGAATTGGAACAGCAGGCCCGTGAGGAGGTCAAGAGTTGCAGCAACATCCATTCCTATGGCTTTGAGTCAGACAAGAAACGAGTGTCTTGCAGCTCCCGATGTAATGTGATGCATCTCGTTGTATCTGCGGGATATTGCGATGGGACCTGTGTATTGGCCAGTACCCCACAAACGCCGAAACGTTGGACAGAGGTCAGCACTGACCAGCTAGACAGCATTGATTGGAGTGGATTGGATCGGCAGCTGGAATCCCAAGGTGAATTTGGTACTGGGTCATGTTGGGGCAAGGGGAGGGGAGGGGGGAGGTCTGTGTTGCGCATAGCATTCATGGTATAGTATTGATCGGCCCGCGAGGACAAAGAGCCAACGGCGGGCGGATGCAGTGCTGCAGCCTCAGTAGTCCGTGTATGGCCCTGGGGCTGCAGATGCGGATGTGGACCATTTTAGGGAGCCATTACACGTTGCCAGGCCGTTGAATAGCTCCATCCGTGTGCAGACAGGGGCGAAAGGGGACACAGAGTTCCGAGCTTCAAGCAGAGGTGGGGATTGGTGATGGATGGTGGCCGCTTATGTGCCGGCCAGCGGGATGTGATTCCAGACCTGCACCGGCAGAGGCGACGGCGGAGGGTACAAAGGGTGGCGTTCAAGTCTAGCTTCTGGCAAGAAGGGGGGTTGACCAGATCGCGGCATGGATGGTTTGATGTTCTCAGCGAGTGATGGTTCCTGGTTCCAAAACAGATAGCGACGTCGCTGGTGGCATGTTAGTGAGCGAGCCACACAATGGCATTGATGGTGGGTGAAGAAAAAAAACGAGTAGCGGGGACAAAGAAGGCCGACAAATTTGTAAGCGAGGAGGTGGTTCCGCAGAGATGTATCGTGGTTGACGGGAAGAAAGAAGCAATGAGGCAGAGACACACACAACTGTTGCGCCGTCGTTGCTTCCACGAGGGGAGGTGAGGTTCGTGAGGTGGCACAGACGGGGAAACTGCCAGAAGTCGCGGCTACTTCTGGTCTTGCCCACATTTGGACGGAAAAGGCAGGCGCCGGTTGGTACCGACTACCCTTCGCTGTGGCAGTGTGGAGAAATCGCCGGGAGGTTAAAAGCAACGGACCAGTCAAATGCAGGTGCAGGGGTATCCCTGTAACGCACCTGCTGAACACAAGGCACATGCGGCTCCGGATTGGCCCCATGCAAGTTCCTTAGGCGCCATCACCCTTTCCTCGGCGCGTAGATTGTTCAACCCTGGCCTCCTGCCACCAGTTTCCCCTGCGAATCGCAGTCGTCCACTTTGACCCCCGACTCATCACGCTCCGTCCTTCCCCAGCTCCCTCTCTCCTCTCTGCTCCCCCAACCACGCTCTTTTCCTCACCTCGGCCGCTCTATGTCGGCTTTGGTTCGCTCTGGGCTGCTGTTCTGGTCTTCGATAGGCTCGAGAACCTGTTAATGAGACCGTCCTAGCACCTGGTCATCCATGGCTGAAGAGGGCGAATCAAGCCTGTCGGTGCCAGGATTCACCACCGCGATCATCACCGAGAAGAGGGGAGTCATGCCACTCACCCGTCTCCAGATGGATACGCAATCCCTCCGTGCACACACAGCGTACCGCGCATTCCACATTCCACGACAGTCCTGTAAGGTACCTTTGGCGCCCTCATAAAGCCATGCCTCGGTCAGCCACTGCTCGGTATAGTAACGCGACGTCAACTCACCAGGGGCAAAGCGGAGCTGGGAGATCGAAAAAGAGAGACAGTTTTGTGGGCCGTTGGAGAACATGCCGCTGCCCAGACGTCGCCGCGAGCGAGCCAAAGACCGGACGGTGTGCTTCTCCCGTCTGGTCGTTCACTAGGCTTCTTTTGTTCCGTTGATGTAGGAATCTAGAAAAGGATGGCCTGGACGTCGCAGCTACCAGAAAGTCAAGTTGGGCTGAGCGCTTGATAGGTTGATATTCCTGTCGTCCGCGCGCACATACGCACGCAGGACAGGCAAGCATTGCAGGCGGGAGGACTCGAGAGGGAGGAGATGGACTAGCACTGCGCAGCAGAGGTTCAGAAGACCTAATTATGGCAGAATATTGATGTACTGCCCTGCTCAGACACACTCTGCTCGCCTCAACCCTCGACGGGTTACCCAACCAGGCTGCTTATCCCACTCGACCATCTCCACCATGCCATGGACCCTAGTCTTCCTGCTGCATATCCCCCAATTCTAACCCCTCGGCACGCGGTGGCTTGCACCTGCACACTTTGTGCGGCCCCCTTGGACTGGCTTGATAGGACCTCTCGACGACAAGCACCCCGGTCTCGTCTCCAGAGCCATGCAGCGTCTTGGCTCGTTCAGATGAGCCGGACCGTATCCGCTCCCAGATTCCTCGACCGTTCAGTGAAAAGCTCTAATTTTATGGTCAAGCCGGATCGTCCAGTGACAAGCCAGCTCGACATCTTAGGCGCCATGCTCCATGTTGCTTGACTCTCGTCCTATTTGGCTCCATCACACCCTGGCCACACACCCCTTCAAGCGGCGACCTCTCTTATTCTCCATCGTCTGTTCGATTCCTTCCTTTTTCTTTTCCTCCCATCGTCTGCCAAAAAGCCTTTTCTCGTGAACACCTCAGGTTGCAGACTGGCAGAACCAACCTGCAAGACAAGCGCCGGCACACACCCTCAAGTATAGCTTGTCCAGTGAGATCCTTCTCCACCTCCAACACCGCCCTTTGCAGACACAACTGCATCGCTTCACACCCTCCATCTGCGTCTATAGCGTCTGCCCCCCCTCGACAAGTCCCGACAGACTGTAACCGTCTTTTAACACGCCGTCTCCCAGACCTCTTTCTTCTTTTTTCCCCTGTCCCACCTCTACCTGGCAACTCGCTAGAATCGAAAAAAAAGAGAGACCAACCCTGCGCCATAAAAGAGAGACACTAGAGAGAGTACAACGGCGCAACCGTAACACGAAAGTAACCAGACGATACCGCCATCTCAAGAGCCTACGAAGAGCATCCCGCAAGTCTGGAACGCTGAAACGTGGAAGGACAACCGGTCCGGGAACGGACATTGGGAAGTGCTTCATGTGATGGTTGAAGTGAAAGAGGTGTAGCTTCCTGACTGCCCTTGGCTCGCCACGAAGCAGCCGGACGGTGCTGCGATCACCACGGATTGGTGAGTAGTCCCGTCTCACAAAAGTTACCGCACTTGCTTCTCCGGTTGAGAGGGGTTAGAAGGTTCCGGTGAACGAGGACCTGCAGATAGCTCCCTAAAGCTCTGTCCTCCCCAGATGCAGCCAGCCGACTAACATCGCACCGGGTCTCAGATCGAAACCCGAAAAGGATATAGTGCCATCATGTCCGCTTCCACGAGAAACCGAACCGCTACCGTCAGCTCTGGGAGGTCGTCACAAAGGGGCCGGAGCAATGATATGCAGGACTTCACCATGTCGCAGCCCAACATCATGCGCTATTTCGAGCCATGCGCCGCGACGGCGTCCATGTTCTTGTATGCGCAGGGCTCCTCCATCGTCTGCTGCCACCACGATACTCTCACAATAGAGAGGAGGTTTTCGAGACACTCGGACGAGGTCCAGTTGCTTGCGGTCGACACACAGAGCGAAATCGGGGCCGGACGACTGGTAGTGAGCTATGATGCAGGACAGACGGCAATTGTCTGGGACATCATGACAGGCGACGAGGTGGCCCGCTTTGCCTCATATGAGCATTTGACCACCGCCGCGTGGATGCGTAACGGCAACGTCGCATTTGGTAAGTCCAGGCGTATTGGGTATTCTCCTCTGTCATCACCACTTACAAATTGTTAGGCAACACGCAGGGCAACATTATCCTATTTGAACCCACCACATCAGAGCATATCTCCTCCAGAACGATTGATCAAATTGCCGTAACAGCACTTGCACCGGCCGCAGACTGCCGGACATTTGCAATCGGGTAAGCTTCGCAGATGATTGTTACAAGGTTGTCACCGCAATACTGACCTCTTCCAGCTACCAGAATGGCTCTCTGTTGGTCGCAACTCTCCAGCCGCGATTCACCATCCTGCACAACCTGGGCACTTCCAGGGCGCCTTCACCCATAGTTACCTTGAACTGGCACGCCTCGTCATCCCGACAAAAGTCGGACATGCTTGCGTCCCAGACACATGACGGCGATCTACGGGTCTGGAGTGTATCCAAGTCATACAGCAGCGACGACCCCGCCAAGGTCGTAAGAATACTCAAGCGCACAGATAATTATCAAGTTGGACCCAACTGGATGGGTTGGTCGAAGAACGGTCGCATCATCCAACATTCCGATTCGTACGTCATTTTGCCACTTGGACCAACGCGCGCGCTTAGGACTTTCACTGACTGTTATCACACTAGGGAAACACTATCATGGGATGTCCGTACCAAGCATGTCACTTGGGACAATATCCCGACACTTGAGCATGTCAGGGGCCTGGCCGTGTACGGCCCTGGCGCCAGTCTATTCACACTCGGAGCCAACAACACCGTTCAACAATTCGACCTCAACACCCCATCCATTATCGTGGCCAATGTCCAGCATCCAGCTAACTTATTGCCGCCCTCACCACCTGTCTCGATCGAGGAGCAGCAGGGACAGAAGACATCAACATCGATCGTCTCGGACTCGGATGCTACCTCCGGCACAATTGAAATGGGCATCTCAGAGAGCGACGAGGATCACCTGTCTCCTTTCGACCGCATTGTGGGCCGGAAGGAGACGGGCACACCCAAGCCGCTCGACCCCTACGATGCTGACACCGCAAGTGCGGCTTCTAGCCACAGCGGACTTTCTTCGATTTCAAGATCGTCCGGTGGCGGATCTCGCACACCCGGCCGTTACCCTTCATCCGCTGTCTCTCGAGGCATGACCGAAAACACTTACATCTCTGCTGGGTCGTCTTTGAGGTCGTCCGCTGCACCGTACCAAGAAAGAGACATGTACTCCATGAGCGGAACCTCCATGGTGACCGGTACTTCAATGTCTTCGTATCGCTCTCGCCGGTCTAGACCTTCTCGCCTGAGGAACGAGGTTCTTCCGAGCCCTGTCGACAGCAAGGTCCAGGATCTCTTCAAGTACACGAGGAGCCGGCTCAGCGATATTCCCTACAAGCATCCGGGAGTAACTGACAACAGCCGACTCACAAACGATGATCTTCGGAAGCAAATGCTGAGCACCATCTTCGGATGGAACAAGGAGATTGATGATTTGGTCCGGGAGGAGCTGAGCCGGCACAATGCCGGTTCACCGGGTCGCATCCTTCTGATGAGGTGGCTTGGTGACATTGACGCGGACGTCATGGCTGCCAGCTCAGCTTCCATGACTTCTTCTGACTGGATGTTGCTGGCTCTCAGCGGTATTGGGGGCCAAGCCTCACAGCACAAGCTGGGTCGAGCCTACGTTCAGAGACTGCTAGAGCACGGCGATGTTCACGCCGCGGTTACCATTTTGATCGGCATGGGCGACCACAACGACGCCATTGAGATCTATGTATCTCATAAGAGGTACATGGAGGCTCTAATCTTGACTTGTCTTTTCTTTCCCGCCGTCTGGGAACGCCAGTCAGCCATTATCAAGAAGTGGGGAGAATGGGCCGTTATGCACGGACAGCAGCAGCTTGCAGTACGATGGTATGTCACTCATTCAACAGTTGCAAGATAACCAGCTGACCTTGTTCTCTTAGCTTTGCCAGTACCGGAGCGGAGTCCAGTGAACCTTGGACTTCGCCTTCTGCTGCCCAGGTAACCTTTCAGAGCATCAACCAGAACCTCAACGACAACATACCGGAAGTGTTATCCCCGCCTCTGTCGCCCCCTGGAGTCAACCGTGGTCCTCAGAGGAGCATTGCCAAGACATCACACAGCTGACCGCCTGCAGTTCCTTCAAACATGTTCTTGACCCGTACGAGGCCCTCGATATATATGTCGGCCTGTATGATTGGCTGGGCTGGCGTCTCTGCCGCTACAGCAGGTGTCAAGAACTACTCTGGGCTTGTCGCGTGCCGCTTTTTCCTTGGATTTGTTGAAGCGGTGAGCGGAGTAAAGCAACCCCGAGGTCTAATCCATGCTAACTTATGCATAGCCCTTTTACCCTGGCGCTCTCTATCTGCTTTCAATCTTCTACACGCGTAAGGAGCTCGCAACTCGCATTTCGCTCCTTTATACCGGTCAAGTTGTCAGCACTGGTTGTTCTGGTCTGATCGCTGCCGCCACATTCTCCACTCTGGACAATGTAAAGGGGATTGCTGGTTGGCAATGGTAAGCGTTGTCCAATAACGCTTCAATGACAGTGGCAGGCTAACCAAAACTCTCCAGGCTATTCATCATCGAAGGATCGGTCACTGCTTTGGTCGCCATTTTTGGTTTCTTTCTTCTTCCCGATGACCCTTCTGTTACCCGCTGGCTCACCGAAGAAGAACGGAAGCTTGCAGTAGACCGCATCCGTCGCGACACAGTCGGTCAACAAGAACGCGGCTCTACCTGGGACGGTCTCAAACAAGCCTGCAAAGATCCCAAGACTTGGCTCTTCTGCTTAATGCAGAACCTGCATATATCTGCCTGCTCTTTTAACAACTTCTTTCCGACGATTGTTCGTACTATGTGAGTAAAGCCTGGAAATGATGTTTTGTTCCAAGTCAGAGAAGACATGACTGATAATTTCACGCAGGGGATTCCAATCTACAGCGGCTCTTCTCCTCACAGCTCCTCCTTATTTCGTCTCTGGTCTCTTGGGCATTCCATTTGCCTGGTCTAGTGGAAAGCTCAACGAAAGAACCTGGCACATTACTGCTGGACTTTCTCTCGCCATTGTTGGCTTCGCAATGACCTGCGGTTCTACCAACAATGCTGTTCGATATGCTGCCACCTTCCTTTATGCTACTGGAGCGTATAGCGTTGGATCCGTTATACTCGGTTGGGTTAGCAATACTTTGTCGCAGACTCCGGAAAAGAAGGCTGTCGCATACTCCCTTGTAAACGTCACGGCTAACCTGGCGTATATCTACTGCGCCTACCTCTGGCCCAGCTCTGATGGACCCAAGTATATGATGGGCTTCTCGACCATGATTGCGTTCGCCGCTACCAGCATCATGTGCGCGTGGGCGATGAGATTCTGGCTGATCAAAACCAACAAGCAGATCCGGGAGAGCGAAGATGAGAACGTCAATCTGTACGCTTACTGATACAAGTTGGAGGAGATATTTCTTCTGGGCTACTGAGATGGTCGTAATGCTCCGGATTCAACTAGGCTTGGAAGAGAAATACGTGGTTTGATGCAGAAATAGAGCTTTTCGTCAAGTCAAATGCCTAGTGCGGGGCTCTCCGAGTATCACTGGTTGATTTGTTTTAGTTACAGATGCTTTTGTTGGAGGATGCATCATTAAAAGATAAACTTTCTGCTGTTTTCTTTGGGACATAGATCGATAAGCTTTGCCTTCCTGGACATATAATTGAGGTTAACAATCGTATTGCCAAGTACCAGGCAAGGTTGTGATTATACTCCCTGAAGAAAAGATTGCATTTGTCAGTTTATTTCCAGTGGGTAAATGCCAGATAGCGCCGTTGGAAATGACAAGCTGCTGGCGCAACTTGAAACATGACATAAAGGAGAGGCATGCAGTCTACATTGATTGGCATGGTGGTAGTCTGGTCAACTTGCCAGCACCGCTTCCCATTCACTGATCTTCAATTTATTGAACTCTTTAGACAAGATAAGACATATTGGTGTTGCGGCAGAATCTTACTGAGCTTCCAAACAAGTCTTTTAATTAAGTCGCGCTACGGTAAGTTTATATACATTATTCAGTCCAGTGTTCACATAAACCTCATGTCAACTACAACAAAACTTTAAATTGAAGGGAATTTTGATTTCGGATGACGTTTTTACTAAAGTGTACGCTCCATGATTTTCCGCGATGGTTAGTACCTGACCTTGAATTCATCTGGATCTTGAAGAAGCTCAGCATCGCTCGGTTCAAACGGATATTTCTTCTCAAGTTGCCGAATCAAATCTATGTGTTTCTCACTCCGTGGCGTGGCTTTGAGTTGAAATTCCGTTGGGAATGTCAGAACGCCAGGTTTTGGCTTTACATCCAACTCAATCTCATTGCCATCCTTGTCCACAGCTAAGCTAAGGTTGAAGGTTGCTAGCGTTTGTACTATGTTGAGATATATGCTGGAGTCCGCGAAGAACCTTCCCGGGCATAGTCTACGGCCGTAGCCGAAGGCCTCCGTTGATGGATCGGGCTCATTGCGCGGCGGGAGAAAGCGATCAGGGTCGAATGATTCGGGATCGGCATAAACTTCATTATCGTGCAGAAACCACCAGATTGAGGGCAATATGAAGGCGCCCTTCGGGATGTAATAGCCGTTATACTCAAAGTCCTCCGTGGTCGTGTGAGGAAAGCTCATTGGCGCAATGGGCCACCATCTCAAGGCCTCCTTAATCATGGCGTTTACATACGGCAGCCTCTCACGGTCCTCGATTGTTGGCAGGCGGCCGGTTCCAATCACTCGGTCAATCTCTTCTTGGGCTTTGCGCTGGACGTCGGGGAACTTGAGCATAGCTGCAGTGAAGGTGTCGAGAGTGATTACCGATGTATCTGCGGCGGCACCATAAAGACTTGTCGCCGTCCAGATGACAGCGTCCTCGTCTTCGCTGCTTAGTTTGCCATTCTCACCCTCACCTAGCTGCTGGATAAGCTTGGATACGTATGAGGGCCGATGTGTAAATGCAGCCATCTGACTCTGAACAAATTCGTACGGGATGTACGCTGATGCCTGAATAGATTTGCGCCACTTGCGAGCAGTCTTCTTGAAAGAAGCACCTGGGAAGTTCTCGGGAAGAAACTGAAGGGCGGGAATAATATCGACGGCCCAGGCCATTGGACTGGCAGCAAGCGAGAACTCGGTCATCATCTTCTCGATCAGTCCCACTAGGGCATCGGGCTTATGGGGTTCGATGGTGTAGCCATACGCCATTTGCAATACAGTAGCGGCAGTGTTACTATGACCTCTCCAGTTAGCTACAAAGTTACAAATGCCTTGCTCGAATGGCAGTTCAGACTCACGTCTTGTAGTGAGCCAACAATTTCCCAGGCTCCTTCAGCGTCCGCACAAGCTGACGGCCCACTTCTCTTTCCTGCGCATCGCGGAATTGCGCTGCAGACACCTTGGTTCCAAATTCCTGGTGGAGAAACTTGCGGTGGCGACGGAATCTGGGATTGTAGCTCTGGCAAAGGATGATGGACTCATAGCCGCACAGCTTATTAGCCATGACCATCGAGGGGCGTCCAGAGGTCTTGCTCGCGTTTTGGTCCAGCAAATCATGCGCGATCTTTTTGTCGTGGACGATGATGAGCGTCATGCCCATGACCGTCACAGAGCTGATGCCCCCGTATAAGTCCTTATGCTTGAGCCAGTGTAGGTGCTCAGGCGTGCCGTCAGGAGGGAAGTCTTTGATATTTCCCAATACAGGCAAAGGTTTTGGGCCCGGTGGCAGTTTGCGCTGGCCAGTTTTGCGCGACTGCAGGTACGCGACGAAGGCCACCAGAGCGAGGACGCCCCAAAGCGGCCAAGATCCAAACGCCATGCTTACGAACAACTGGCCGACCTCGCGGTGGCTCTCGAAGGCTCAGAAGTAGTCAATCGATGCACGCGAGGCGAGTTGAAATAGCAAAACGGTCAGATCGCGTCGTGAGGAAGATATTGAATGCAGAGACAGTCCAAAGATGATTTTCCGGTGCGACCTATCTGGAAGGGCCGCTCCAACTACCCAATAATGCAAGGAAGCGACAGTATGTAATGCAGTATAATGAGGGGTAGGACAATAGAGAGGCGTCCAGGGGGCAATCGGGGTCCTTTCCGGCCCCTGGTCCCAGAGCGTTGGACTGACTTCCAACGCACTCCAACAGACTCCAACGTGGACATGCACCATAGTGGCAGCATTCGGGGATGTTATTGGCTTGGTTGCAGTAATGTTGTATCTGGTTCCCCTCTTCACGTGCAACGGCTAATCCAGTGGCCAATCCAAGACATGGGGACACGGGCGCCGGGCGTTTATCCCCTCCTCAACTCGCGGTTATCAAGCCCAGCCAGGACAGTGACGGGGCACTCTACACAGGTCGACGGGGTTCTTTTGAGTAGGATCAATCCCCCAGGCCGATGCCGTTAGTCGCATCGCACATACTATTTGGGCAATTACCATCGAGCAAGGCAAGCCAGCTCATTAAGGACGTTCACATTAGCACGCTTCGAGACGAGCTTAGAGAAGTTCAGCGACAAAAACGGCTCTGGAATGCAGTTTGGGTGGTAGAAAAGGGAGGCTTACATGGAACATCCACACAGCACCAAGTTATGGGAACGCCTATCGGAACAGTCCTCCATGGAGGTGCATCGGAATCATGGGTTGGTGACGTTGTGTCGTACGCGGCCACCAAGACCTTCTGTTGGATTACTCAGCCAGAATACAGGGAGCTGGCCAGCAGCAGCAGCCGGCCGCGGCAACGGCGCGGCAGCGGAACCCGAAGATCCAACCTCCGGGCTGCCAATAGTGATATCTTCACTACTGCTGCTGCTGCCAACCTACCTACTCTTCTACACACAAGATATACAGAAGAATACAGTGACCAGTCTGACCCTTTGATTACGTTCGATTACCTCCCGTGCGGGTCATATGTGATTCCAACACCTTCCTTAGTAACGATGAGTATGACAACCCAACGATGGCCAATTGGAAAGGGTGTGGTTTTGTTGTTAGATGTCAATACACGTTTTCGTACAGTTGCACTCAGCTGGGCTTCATATTTGATGCGTTTCATTGCGTTAATAACAACTAACTCGCTGTGACTTGAAGAATATAAACAGAGGTCTGAAGTATGGTCCTCTCGCTATGAATCTTACTCAATCTGTGGGTTGATTAATCGTCCGTGTCGGCTCACATTGCACCTCAAAGAGTCAGGACAACAGTTGCCTTCCGTGCTAGAATCTCTTTTCCAACATGGGCTGCTGTATTTTACCAAGAGCGTGTCTCTTTTATTCCCTTCATGAATCTTTGGCCGCTGCCATTTCCCCCTCGACCTCGGGGCAGACTCTCAGCACATGCTCCAGAATACGCGTCGCCGCCTCGGCCGCACTCAACCCTGTCACGTCAATGTCCAAGCTCGTCACATCCGGCGCATTGAAACGGTGAATTTCAACACCCCTACGAAACATGACCAGCAGCTCTGGGTCAACGATCTTGTGATGAACCTCGCGGTCTGCCGTCTGTAACCTCACCAGGTTGGTCGCCTCGTCACAGCACACGACAACGGACACCAGTGGCGCGCCGCGAGCACGCGCCGCCTTTAGGTACTCGGCACACGCAGCACTTCCAACGGCGTCGGTGGATTGGAAGTCGGTGAAGACATATGTGAAACGGTGGCTCGCCGGGCTCTGGGCCAACGACGCAAAGACGGCCCCACGGATAGCGCGCCGAAGGTCTTGATATCCGGCCTCGGAGCGATGCAGCACCGCGTCGGCGGGGTTGATGAGAAGGTGGTTATGGACCAGCCGGCAACATGCCCCGATCTGCTGTTGCAAGGCGCGCGCGATTGTGAGCTTCCCAGTACCCGGGAAGCCGTTCAGGTGGATGATGGGAAGGGGTTTCGGTGTTGATTCTGGTTTAGCGGATGCCATTTTTGGGAGATTTCAGATGAGTGGGCGGTATAGAGGCGATGTTGGTGGGAAGATGATGCGGCGGGTGGTGCCGAACAGTGGTCGATACGCCTCTTGTGACGTGTTCTCTAGTGTCTTATTTGTTTGGATCCATCACGGGAGAGAATACGATATTGGGACCTACGGTGTCGGCTCTATTATGTTCATCACAGCTGATCAGCCGCCTAGCCCTATGTCTGGCCTCTCTGGGGCTGAACTTGGTATAGTCACGCCGCGGCCTGAAATGCTGCAAGGCCTCCAGTACGCAGCAAAGCCCCCTGCAACATCGCTTGCTAGTGTACGCGGTATGACTGACTGTGTACTCCAGCGCTTCGTATTAGCAAACACTTCCACGTAAAAATTCCAACTAATCTAAGCAATCACTTTTGTAGCTAGAACGCATCCACAAGTTTATCTATAAACAACCACATGAAGGAGGGTTGTCCGTGGCGTTCTGGCCAACGGATCGGTCTATGTATGCACCCTGTAGCTGAGGAACTCAGGGGTGGCTTGTTCAGCTCTTCACCCCTAGCAATTAGGCAGGGGGGCCTTTGTGCAGTATCGCACACCCCTGTTCCACGCCGTCTCTGGGTGGCGCACGGATAGACGAGCTTGTTTTTTTGAAGGTCCTTGGCATGACAGGACCGAATCCAATCAAGCTAATCTCCTCGCTGTTGGCTGATTTGGAAAAGTTTCCGCGACTTGGCTGGGCGGATATCGATCAACAGGTCTATGTCTCAATACTCTCTCACCGCCTGGAGCCCAAACAAGGCGATGCAGTCTGGAGTTGCTGACGTACACACGACGAAAGAATGCCAATAGGGGCACCGCAGTGACACGGAGCAGCCATAATACACGGCCACTCATATGGAAAAATAATACACATACGGAAAGCTGACAAGCGTCGTAGCATAATTAAGAGCATTAATTAGGTAAATAAAGATGTAATATACTGAGAAGCACTTGAAGATTTCAAACAAGACCAAATTCAGAGTGCGCAGGTCAGCCCTTGAGCCCTGATAGTAGCTGGGCATCCCGAATGTCATCATGCAGCAAGACCCAACTGAGAAACCTCTCAAGCCCAATCCCCCATCCAGTCGTGTCGAGCGGCTTCAAACGTCGCATGCCAATGTACCAGGCGCAGTCCGCTCATGGCTGCTTCCCACCAGCCCCACTGCCTTGTACGCCTGGCTCGTTGAAATTTTGAAATTTTGTCTACAACATACGAAGCCTCTAACTGTATCCATAAACCGGCAGAGCCGGCTAAGATCGCTCATTATCAAGGCTTATCAAGATCCAACTTTCTCATTTTGTGACCCGGCATACTACCACACGATGCATTGCGTCGACTTTGTTCGCCAGCAGATCCTCTGCCACGCCGACGGGCACGCTCATCTACAAGCGGCCACCTACAAGCGGCCACAGGACAAGGATTCTGGCGATGGCGACATGCCCGTGTGCAACAACGTTGACGCCCTCACTCATTGGACCAAAGAGTACGGGTACCAGTCGTTTTGGGGTGGGCCGTTCGTATACAAGTGGAACATCTGCTTCTGTTGGGCTTTTATTCAGACATTAGGTCAGCCAACCATATATCTGGACCACACAAAATCGCCTCGTCGAAATTTCACAATATAACCATCAACCAGGTTCATCGATTATTTGTCAATTTGTCAGATTCGAGGGCACATCAGCAATCACACATATCGGCCGCTTGCGACCTGACGGCAATCTCTGTTAACTTGTTCAAGTTTGGTAAATGAGCAATCAGTTGCTCCCAAGGTTGACATCTCGGCTCGGGGACTTGCCTGCAGGGACCTGTATTGTTGGAATGAAGAGGCAGCTAGGGGGCTAGTTGATGAAACTTGGGGGATACTCTTCGAGGACTTAGTGCAACACTGGCATAAGTGGAACCGAGATAAAGAATAGTTATGTCTCTAGAGAATATTCTTAACAACCCACAATAGCATATTGCGCACACGTGTCATGCTGTATTTATGCAGAGTATATTAGAGCTTTGCTTCATTTGAACAATGAACTCTCTGACTCCAAACTATGACGCTGTTTCGTTCGATGTGTGCGTCACAGTCTACCTATCAGCATTACTAGCCTATTTACTGATGGAACCCTATCTAATCCATCACATCGTCTGGGTCTTCTGGTGACTTATTTCAGCGGAAACAGAGACTTAAGTCCCGGAAAAGATAGGGTAGCTAGCTGATATGGTTGTAAAGTGTGTTGCTGTGGGGGAAATGCGGTTGGACTTTCGTTTACTTCCTAAAATATGCTACAGTCAACCTGGTGCGTCCCAAGGCTAGAGGAGGTGGCGTTTATACCAATTGATATAGTGCCGCGCTATTCAAATGGAGTAAAGGTGCTTTTTAGGGCACTGTAATATGTATGTTGCAGAAAGACAATAGGTTAGATTGGACAAAGCTATTTTCTTGCTGCCAGTCTGGATCACATTGCTGTCGGTTCTGAACTGAGGTTTTAGAAGAATATTAGCCGTGTTAAATTTGCCACAGGAACAGACAAGGAACCTTGTATGAGTTTCCGATTAACAAGTAAACTTGAAGGGCTCATTCCAGGATTGGGGTCTGCACATAGTTGCGTGACGAGACATACAGGGTAACTATCCTGGAAACACCTTAACAACACCGGAGCAAAGTAAGGACTCGCTGTTTTCACCAGTTTTCTTTTTTGTCGGAAACCTTACCAAAGAGCCAAGTATAGCTCACATTGCAGGAGACTTGAGCTATTTGCTAAGATTTACATATATATCGTCGTATATTGCTAATAAGAAGACCTACAAGCATCTGTAGGTTTGGCATCTTTGAAGTGCAAATTCGGGAACCGGTTTCGGACTAGACTGATTGTACCACCTGCCATTACACTACGTGCTGGTGGTTGGCTCTAAACCCTATTTGCAGCAGCTTAATGCGCCGCCGGCGTGCTTAACGGCATCAAGACTAGTTTTATCGACCTCCGCGAACCCCCGCGCCCCCTACAAGTATGAAACTAGAGAATGGGACACAACTAGACTTGAGCATACCAGGTCACAGCAATCTAGAGTTAGTTAATCCTCAGTCTTGTAAAATTTACTCAAGGAACGCATGCTCGTCCAAGATGGTTCTCTATCTGTTTTACAAAGAGCTCACCCTGTTGTCGGATAATCAGCATGATAAACCCACCCGTAAGACAGCATTGGTTAGATTATTCTCGTTCGTTACAAAGTCGTCGTGGGAGAAAGCCGGTTCCCACTCTATGACGGCTCGGTTTCGATTCTACTGTTCATGTGCACCAATGACCAAAGGTTTAACAAAGCCGACGGAATGCCTCATCTCAAATAGGCTTAGAACGCTCCTCATGGGACCAATGCCTCAAATTTCGTGTGTGAGGAGCTTGGAAGGCTACATTCTCTAGCAGTCGAGCCATGTGTATCTACATTTCTACGAGTAGGTTTGTTTGAAGCAAGAGAAGGTTGGGGACGCGTAGGAAGGATCTATACCTTGACGAATGTTCGATGTCTGTTTCATAGTCACTCGTTCTCTTTCTTATTATGCGGGACAGATTTTGGGAATCGGGTGTGCTACTAGACCTTGGGAGAGGATATTGATCGTAGGATGCGGGTGCTAGTGAGTCGAAGGTCTCGGGACTTAGGCAAGTCGCCGCTGACTGGTTTTACGAATAAGGGTGCGGAGTAGTTATCCCGGAAGCCGGTGCAAGTTTTTGTATCTGTATCCCGAGAATTGCTGAGCAAGATGTGAAAGTTCCAATTTCTCTCGTCGCGGGGCGAAGTCCGGACAACTGGTGTAAGACGCGCGGCGCACTCCGTGGTTCCCGTATAAATCAGCAGTTTTGGCAGCAGCGCAGGCGTGTTCGGCTCCGCTGGCGGGACTTTTGTGCCAAGGGCGCAAAAGTTTATTGTGTGAGGGGCCGCTTGCCAACCTCAGCAATGCCTTGGGCTAAGCGGCAAGGGCTCATGTGATTGAGACTGTCGAGGCTGCCATGGTGTGACACCGCTCTGCAGGATGGTGTTCCGGAGATCAAAAGGGAAGCTGGCGGCGATCTACTTACGCTTCTCGGAGTGTTCGCCACAAACCTGCATCGCTAGCGCTTTCACCATTGTGAGTTGGAGCTGAACCGGTGGTCTATGCCTCAGCACACTGAACGAGATGAAATGCGGAGTTGCTTGGATACTTAGTTCACAACTAGCAAACGATATTAAATGAGGGTTTATTACATCCTGTTATGCCAGCGTTCTCCTTGGGCAGCCGGCCATGACATAAACATGGCAGAGTGGCCACGACGCGAGAAAGGCTAATACGAGGCTTGGGCGGGTTAGAAGAGATAGTAAACCAACCGTTCACAGGTTGAGATCTACGTTTCTGAATGGGCTGGTAGGCGCGGATATGGAAGAGGTTGACGATAATAGGCAGGTAGTCGAGACAAGTATTGATATGTGCATGAGGTGGCTCAATAAAACTCTGTTGCGAATGCACCAACGGAAAAGCCCGCCGGCGGTATATTTTCCCGTTTGGACATCTGCCAATGCACGTTATTCCCCTAGCCCCTTGCGATATACCCCGTATGACCGATCCAATGTGATCATCTTGAGGCTCACCACTGTCGCCGGCGCTAGCAGAAGTGGCCGGCCGCATTAGTCCACCACACCTCCGGCTTGCACGGTCAAAGTGCGAGATACATAGCGGAGACCCCCCCGTTAACCTTAACTCTTTTTAGAGTGCATGGAAGGGCTACGAAGTGATTGCCCGAGTTGAACTGGAGCAGGGGTCCCGAAGGCGTCGGAATACTCCATCCACTCAGATTGCTGGCCTTCTCAGTTCTCTCAGGCCGCGCTCCTTTCATTTGCGCGCATCCCTACCATTGATCTGTATTCGGACAAGGAGCGGGGTAGGCACCCGGCAAGGTGTAGCATATTGACAGTCACGGCCGAGAGGTCCCGCTCGACACTCCCATTTCCGGGATATACCCCAGTTGGCAACTTTCCGTTTAGGGGCAGATGACGGGCCCATCTGCCGGCGGAATGCCTGCCAACGTCGTCGCCGCCACGGCGAGGAGCACTGGGACTGGCGGGATTCCAGAAATCTAATTACACGGATGTGTCCAAGATTCCCGGGACTGCCGTTGGACGGAGTTTACGACGAAGTTGCCCCTATCCCCTTGCTGTTTGGTGGGAATAGGGCCAGAAGACGCTAGATGGAGGTTGCCGGCCCAGCCTTATAGCGCCGCTTGGCACGAACCGTTGCGGACTCGTGAGAAACGTGGGAATAGGAGATGAGGAATTTGCGAAAACGAGATGCTCGGATGGCGCCGCCCTGATGTGGCCCCACCAGATCGCAACATCATGGTATGGCCCTACACAAGCCTAAGCTTCTTTTTAAGAGTGCGAGCCTCCCCAGGCCCATCCCTGGTTTGGCATCCTACCCTCTCTCGTTGATCTTCATAACTTTTCGGTATATAAGTTTTTTTCATCTCACACAGTTGAAGCCTCTCTTTTCCCCTTCTTTTCTTGGCCTAGCACCATGAAGGCCTCTCTTTTCTCCCTCGTCGCCGCTCTTGCGAGCACGGCGACGGCCCAGGTCCAGGGCAAGGCCTTTGGCTTCGCCGCGGGCACCACTGGTGGTGGCTCTGCGGCGCCGCAGTACCCGGCCAGCATTGCTCAGTAAGTCGAGATGCCATTATTATTTCTTTCCTTTTTTTTTTCTTCTTTTTTTTCTCTTGTCTCGAACGGCCTCTACGATGGGGGTGGTGTTGCGTTCATACGCGGGTTCCCGGGACTAACACGCTGCGCAGGCTCAAGGAGTGGCTCACTGACAGCACGCCCCGAACCATCATGATCGACCGCACCTGGGACTTCCGCAACACCGAGGGCAAGACCACGGGCAAGTGCTGCAGCGACAACAGGACGACAAAGTGCCCCGGCGGCACGTCCAAGGGCCAGGGGTGGATCCAGGACACGTGCGACGCCGCTAGCGGCACGTGGGTGGACTGCACCTACGACAACGCCGCGAAGACGCCCATCGACGTCAACAGCAACAAGAGCATCGTCGGCGTCGGCTCCAAGGGCGTCATTATCGGCAAGGGATTCCGCGTTCGCGGCGGCAAGAGTAATGTCATAATCCAGAACCTGCACATAACTACGTTGAACCCCGAGTACGTCTGGGGCGGCGACGCCATCACGCTCGACGGCTCGGACAAGGTCTGGATCGACCACTGCAAGATCTCCCTCATCGGCCGCCAGTTCATCGTGTCGGGCTGGGGCGCCGCCGGCAAGGTCACCATCTCCAACAACGAGTTCGACGGCAAGTCGGACTGGTCGGCCGGGTGCAACGGCAAGCACTACTGGACGGCGCTCCTCATCGGCGCCAAGGACTACTACACCTTCTCGGGCAACTGGCTGCACGACGTGTCGGGCCGCTCGCCGCACATGGGCACCAAGAACACGGCCAACAGCGAGAACGTCTTCCACGGCGTCAACAACTACTTCCAGAACGTCGGCGGCCACGCCTTCGACATTGACGGCAACACCTGGGTCCTGCTCGAGGGCAACTACTTCGACACCGTCACCACCCCCATCACCCCGGCCACCCTGACCAACGGCGGCAACATCTACGTCGTCAACACCGTCGCCGAGGCCTCGGCCTGCACCTCGTCCCTGGGCTACATCTGCGAGTGGAACCGCGCCGCCAACTCGGGCGTCGTCAACACCCTCACCAGCTCCGCCGCGCTGTCCAAGCTGGGCGGCTTCAAGTCCTCGCTCGTCGGCCACATTGGCGTCGCCGACGTGCCCGCCAAGGTCAAGGCCAACGCCGGTGTCGGCAAGACCACGAGCACCAACGCTTAAGTACTGTACTCGGGCCTTGGTAGAGCGCAAGACTTTGACGCCCCGTTGGAGGGGGGGCGACAGATTTGCACTAGCACACACACAGAGTTACCTTGGAGGGCTCTAGGCAAACATTTCCCTATTCACCTGTATCTACTTTATACGTACATATATGCTTCGGCAGCCGCCGTAATATAGCTTCACTTCTCCGCCAATGAAGGAGATTGCAGTAATGGACATCACTGCGTGAGACCAGCGCGAAACCGGTTGTCAAAAAAACACGGCGTGTAAATTTGTATGAGTCGCAACCTAGTGAATCACCAACTCGGGGTATCAAAAGCATTCCCACTTGTGAGCATCTCAAGCCCAAGAGCCCTCGTATCGTATCAAGTCTTGTTCAAAGCCGGGCCATGGAGGAACGCCTTAACGCCATGGACTGCTATGCAACCACGTCAGAAGAAAAGAAGAAAGAAAGAAAAAAAGGAAAACAAATCAACCCATCCAGCTTTTGTGTATGCCAAAAAAAACCCCGCCCGTCATCCCTACACCCCTACATCCCCAATCCCCCTCACGACTCCCTGAACCCCCACTCTTGGTGTATCGTCGGGCACAGCAGGGCCTTTGCCTGCCCCGAAAGCCAGGCGTGGCAGGCCTCGTAGTGGGAGTAGTGGATGTTGTGCTTGGACGACGTCACCATCCGGTCGGCGACGTCGAGGATGCTCCTGCCCTCGACGTCCCGGGCGTGGACGTTTGCGCCGTGCTGCGCCAGCGTGCGCATGGCGAGCTTCTTGCCCTTGCGGACGGCGATGTGCAGCGCCGTCTCGCCGCACCTGTTGCGCGCGTTCACGTCGGCGCCGGCCTCGATGAGGAACTCGAGGATCTGCACGGGCTTCTTGTAGTCATCGTCCTCGGGCAGCTGGGCGACGAAGGCCATGAGCACCGTGTTGCCGTACTTGTCGTAGTGGTTCGGGTCCACGCCGAGCTCGATGAGGTCCCGCACGACCTTTTCCCGGGCCGTGAGCCGCTCCTTGGACGAGTCGTACAGCGACTTGCTGAGGACCGGCTTGTTGTGCTTCCGCTTGCGGTTGGGCGCCGCCGCCCGCTGCTGCTCCTCGGCGTCGGCGTTGAAGTGGTGGGGGAACTTGGCGAACAACGAGTCCTGGCTGAGGATGGCGTCGGCGAGGCAGTGGAGGCCGTTGCGGCCCTGCGAGTCCTGCACCCTGGGGTTCGAGTGCGCCGCGTTGACCGTCTTGAGAAGGTCGGCCTGCTCCTCGATGGGCGACGAGATCTGCCGCCGGGTCTGGGAGTCCCAGGCCGGGGCCATCTCCTGGCCGACGGCGGCGGTGTAGGCCCGCCGGACTGCCAGGCCCGCCGGCGCGGACTCGGGGATGTTGCCAAAGGCGTCGCGGCGACAGTACTCCATGGCATTGAGCTGCTTTAGCAGAGCATTCTTCGTCTCCCGGTCCAGGACTTTCTCGTCCTTTGACTGCAGAATGTGGCAAAAATTGCGGCCGTAGACGTCGCACGCGTACAGTTCGAAGTCCGAGCGCTGTAGTTGTCTGACGAGGTGAGAGAGAGATTCGGCGTGGCGCGCAAACCAAGTGTCGTTGAGAACGTGCAAGAACGTTTGGCCGGCGCTGTTCTTCGCCGATGGGTTGGGAGAAGACTCAATGGCCTTGATCAGGTGAGAATGGTGGGCATCGCCGGCCGCGAGGAGGTGGAGGATGGTGTTGCCAAAGGCATCGCGCCGGCCGAAGTTCTTGTCCGGAGGCTCGCCGTAATGGAGAATGTGTTGGGCATAGGGAGAGGGGCCGGTGGCGGAGACCCAGGATTCGTCTGTGAGCTCGTCTCTAACATGGCAGAAGCATGATCGCGAGCGATGCTCGGGAAAATCCTCGACGCAGAAGCCCTGCCTTTGCAGGTGATGGTGCAGAGTAAGAAAATCGCCGGGGAGGGGCTTGACGTCCGTGGCCGAGGTTCTCTGCGGGGCGCCATACTCGAAGATCCACGACGCCGCGTTGGAGTCGGCGGTGCCGGGGCGTTCATCGTCCACGGGCGACTGGTTCATCATCGTGTTGCTGGGCATCGTGTACCGTTTCAACAGCCGGTCAACTTGGCGGATGAAGCCGGTCGAGTACTGCGACAGGACGTCCTGCAGGGTCAGCGTCGTGGTCTGCCGGCGGATTCCCGCCTCGGGCGGCGGCACGGACGCGAACTCGGTGGTGACAAACGTGGGGAGCGGCCCGGCGGGCGGCGGGCCCCAGCCGGCGGACGACGAGCGCGAGTGATCGTAGGGCTGGAAGTCGTGCACGGTTGGGCTGTTCCCGGCCTCGTTTTTGAAATCGGGGTTGACGCTCAGATGCGACCGTGAGCACGAGGAAATGGACCGCGAGTAGCCCGGCGAGAACGCGTTCTCTGGCGGGGTTTGGCGGGTGGGGGAGCTATCCAGGGCGTCTATACGGCGGTCCATGTCGGTCCGCGATCGGGGATGAAGCCATCGCGGTTCCTTGTCGAGAATCGAGTTGAGCTTCTTGTTGGCAGAGTCCTTGCTGCAATTGGAACGTCAGCAATTGCGCCGGCGGCGAGGTGGAGGATGTTAGCATACCCTGGGCAGTCTCGGTTCCCCGGAGTCGACTTGTGGACGACCTCGACGATCTTGGTAAGAGGCAGCGTTGTGTAGACATAGAGCCGGGCCAATCTGCGCTCGGCCGATTCACTCCATAGCGAAGGGCGACCGGTCTGGGTGGCGTGGGAGCTAGAGGGTGATTCCGACATTGCGCTCAGAGTAGAGGCTGGCCGCCACAGCCTTGTCGCGTTTGGCGATGTAGGGCGTGTAAGCGAGGGTATGAAGGGAATCAGACTCGGTAAATGGCAAATGCTGCTGTCGACTAGGCGCGAGGCAAATTGTTGAAGCGGAAGAATCAGGATGGTATGAGAGACATGATGGGCAACGAAGAGGATCAAACTGGACTTTGTTCGTCAGAAGTGAGGGGGGTGACCAGGCTATCAATGAATGAGCTGAAGGATGGCGCATACCGCCGTAGCGCCGTGGTGTGAGGACGAAATGTGCATGGATGGATGGGCGGCCCAGGCCAGAGACACGGGATCCCGCGCGGAGCAAGGGTGGACGAGCAGCTAAGGCTAAAGAAGCGAGTATCGGTAAACCTGATAAGACTGGCCCCCAAGGAGGCCGGGGTTCTGGAGCACAGCAAACTCGCAGCCTGGAGGAAGAGAGGTCTCGAAGGAGGTCTGGCGGAGCCAATGGGTCTGGAAGTGGAAGAATGTGGTGCGCCATTGGGCTGGGGCTGCAGGGGATAGAGGCTCAGCTGGGTGCCTAGGGCCAGTCAGATCCAACTAGGCTGGGCGGCACGAGAGAGAGGGAGGGAGGGAGAGGGAGAGGGACAGTGAGAGTTGGAGAGGATTGGCAAGGCGAAGACGCGCCCCGGAGACCACCTCTTGGCCGCGCCATACGGAAAGGAGGGTGTTTTGTGCCTTGGCTGGCGGCAGACTCGGCTGAGAAACAGGAACATTGAGGGTATTCACGACCCGAGCAACTCGCTCACCGGGCCACTGCAAATTCCAAACTCCAACCTCCAACCTCCACGGCAACGGCGCACACTGGACACTGGGGCAGGCAGCGTCTTTGCCGTTTAGAGGAGGTCTTCGTTAGTGGAGAAACGTCCGTACCCCAATCCATCCTTGTCAGCGCCCACTAAGCAACGGACAGCCATCCCCGTCGTCTTCGGTGTCGGTGGCTGCAAATGACGTCCAGGGCGGTTTCCAGCCGTCTGTTCCGCTGGGACAAACTCGGTCAATGGAGATGACTTCATTCCAGCCCACGGAACCGCATGACGATGAAGGACACCAAGAGAGGGGCCGTCGAGTTGGCCTCCAACGGGGTAGCCGTGGCTTGGGCGACATCGGCAGACAAGCCGGCGCACCGTGGGGAGGGAAAATGTGTGTGAACGAGTGGAGGAACGAGAGAGCCCTGTCAGGCAGAGCTAGAGGGAGGGGAGCTTCTGTGTGGCGCAGCTCAAGGCACCTACACTAGCTCTCGTGCGCCCCATGCAAAACAGCAACCGACGGGAACATGACGTGCTGCTATGTGCTGCCTCCCCTGGTATTGTCTGGTCTGGTCAGTTTCCTCGAGGTGCGTTAGCAAGGTTCGTTCGGGTCGAGCGAGGTGAGAGGAGGGAGAGCTTGAGCAGACGAGGCATGGGATGACTGTCAATCCAAAACCAACACAGCCAGCCCTGCCGAGGCGAATGGTCCAAAGAAAGCTTGGCTACTCGTTGCTTTGTCTATCCACGAGACGCCAATGAGGGACATGATAATTAGTTTTCAATTTCCTTATTTCACTACCGGTACTTTGTCCTGGCTTTGACCTGTCACCTACTAGATAGAACCTGAGTATAAGGATATGGCGATGATGGAACCCGAAACCCCAACTCACTTGATCGAGCTGCTGTTCAGCGGGACAGGAACTTCAAAGAAGAGACAATCAACCTGGTGTGGCGGAATAGACCATCAGCTTGGGGTTCTGCGATTCGTAATCCGAGATGAGATGCCATTGTAGCACACAATGAGAGTTTCTACAACCAGGCCACCGAACCAACGGGTTGAATCATTTCATGCTCCCCCCCGGCCCTTGTCATGCGTCCACTTTAGTGCTTCGCTGGATCCTTCCGCAGAGCACCGCCCGCGAACAGCCACAGGCGGGCCTGTCTAGCATGCATAAGGTTGAACGCCAGACAGACTGTTAGTTGATCCTCGACACTTGCTGTGAACCATCTCGTCTGTCGTCTGTCGGCGGCGGCCTCGAAGGGCCATCCATCTCGTCTGACGTATCGTATCGTATTGACGTGAGCCCAGCAGCACTCGGACTTTGTCTTGCTTTGCTCACCTTGTAGCCCTCCCGTGCTGCACTGCTGACAGCTTCCTCGGATGCCTCCCCCGCCTTTCGCTCTGTCTCTCCGCCTCTCTGCCTCTGAGCCCTCGTTCCGTCATGCTGGCCAGAACGGTCCATCCATCATCGTCAGCCTTGTACTCTCAGACACTCGGCTTGCCAAGCCTGGCAACTCGATAAACTTCTTCCATTGCCCCGCCCCAAACGGCGAGGCGATGAATTCATCGTGGCAATCGCCCTATGGTCCTGCATGACATTGCGCCGCCAAAGCCAAGATCCCGCCCGTTCAAGTCCCTGGTCCTGACCGACCGGCTCGGTTCCTGCGGCGCGCCCATGACCTTTGGACATCATCCATCCCCAGGGCTGGTTCGTAAACATCGTGAATACGGATCCCGTCATGGCGCCCCTCTATCTCGTTGCTATCCCCCCCTCGCTAGCCCCGGCTTTCGAGCCTGTGGTTCCCGCCGTTGGACCCCTGGTCGCCAATTATCTCCCTCTTCCTCCTCTTCCTCCCGTGTCACAATTTCCACATTCTCGCCCACCGCCACACACAAACCCGCTCCTCCGCCGGCCCTGCCGCCTACGCCCGCCCTCTCCAGTTCTCGCTTCTCAGGGCGGGCGTTTGTTTCAACCCATGGGTGCTGTTTCTGAACCCTCCGCCAGCTAGCTGCTTTGGATCCCCATGCGGTGGCGAAATACAATACTCGGCGATGAGATGGGATCTCCCGCACCTCTCCCTCCACGCGCGCTGTCTGTCCCAGCCAAGTGCGAGCCGGGATCCCCCTTCCGGCTTTTTTCCAATTGACTTCTTCCTTTATTCCGACTTCACCTCTTGCTGCTGGGCCAGACCTCTCTGTCTCGGTGTCGTGTATCCACCCCGGCGGGCGCGGAAGGGAGGCCGTTGGCTGCCGGCCAATGTTCTCAGTTCCTAATTCCAACCTCATGACATCTTTTTGCTTCCCTGCCCGGTCAAGTGACGGGCAAAGCGAATCCGGTTCTCCTCGTCGCTCGTCGTTCCCCGTCTTCGCGTTGCGTCACAGCAAAGACGCATACGCGATATTTCGACTTTTCCAATTCCTAAAGCCATGTTCCTCCCCCCCCCCCCCCTTTGCAACTCTGGTTTCACCCGTCTCCATTCGCGCCTCTCTAGACGGGTTGATGATGCGGTTTTCTTCCAATTACACGTGGCGTTTTTTCTACTTTCTCGTACGCCAGCAATTGTTAAATCGCATTCCGCATCAACGGGGGGCTTCTAGGCTGGGCCGGCACTCATATATATACAGTGAGATGCGCGTTGGCGGTTGATGAGAAGGTTGTAAAGGTCGGACCCAACCAACACTACTTCATCTACCACACTTCACCCGCCATAGCACCACAGCACCCATCATCTCTTGCACTTTCAGTCTGCTCTAGCTTCTCCCGAGCCGTACCCGCCCCTTCACATCACACCATGTCTGGATCGAGTTACTACTACCAGCGTCCTGCTGCCAGGTACGCCGGCCACACCCTCCCCCCCTTCCCGTGCCATCCATCCTAACACTCCCCAGCTCTTCTCAGTCAGCCTATAGCACGTCTGCAACCACCAGCGGACAGGGGCATAGCACCTCAACCAGCCAAACGCCATTCACATCGTACACGTCGTCGTCGGACTCGATGGAAAGGTTCTGGGTCACGGGCCAGGACACGAGCAGGTCGAGCCGGTCCATGGCCGGCCAGATGGCCCAGTGGGAGCAGCAGTGGACCTCTGCCAGCCGCCGGTGATGGACTCGGCCGGCGGCGGGAGAGGTCTTGTACCCGGCTCCTGTTCTTGTACTACATTTCCTCGCTGTGTAAACAACTGCTCGATACCCAAATAGTCATTTCCATATACATTATACACACATCGTTTACGCATACATACATCAGTTACAATTTGCCATCTGCTCGTGCTTGTGCATTCTGACCCCCACTGAGTAACCAGCAGCCCGCTTCGCCATCCAACTCCCAGAGCCGTCTGCCACCCCGCCTCGAATCTCGCAAACTTCGTGGCCCGTTGAAGCCATACACAGCCCGCAGGACTCATGAGAAGCAAAAGGTAAGCAGTCTCGGTGAGACGTGTGCTCCTCCACCTGGGCTCGAACCAGGGATCTCCCGATTAACAGTCGGACGCCTTAGCCAACTGGGCCATGGAGGATTGGACAGCCGGACGAGGCCGGTCAGCTGGATCGTGGGGATCCGGCGGGGTGGCGTCTGCTAAGATCCCACGACGGGGCGGGCCCAATGCCCGATGGATATCGCGAGCGAGGAAACCCGGGATCCGCGCCTATTTTTGAACGACGGGCGAGGCGACACCGCTGAGGAGGTTGAACTGTACGTCATCTCCATCGCCCGACGTAGGGATCTGAAAGCCCAAAGCGGGCGAGAATGACAGCAAGGTATCGATCAAGTGCAGTGTCGCGATGGAGACACAGTCTGGATACTATACATAGCAACGCGGGGCGCTCCGCCGTCGATAGGATGCCGGGTCCCTCAACGGGCTGGCCCAAGGCTGGTGTTTGGATACACCGTGGCCTGTCATCCGTTGATCGTGGCAACATGAGACGGCATATGATGTGATTGCGGACCAAAACCCCTCAACCCACTGTTTTTTTAAAGTTCTGGAAATAGTCTCCGACGCACTTGTTGCACATGGCCCTTCTACACAGTGAAGATCTGCGGCCACCCGCCCTCAGCAAAGCCGGCCATCCCAGGCGAAATCACGCCCGCAACGGAGAACTCAAACCGGGCCCCCGCGGGTTTCGGCAGGGAGTTACTGGCGGAGGCGGGTTCACGTAGGGCTGCTATAGCCCGGGCTCGTCAATACGACGACGGCGGCGACGAACTGAAACCCGAGCTCAGTGGCCCGCTCGACCGTTGGAGGGGGTCCTTGCCGGGCCCTCCCTCCCGTGTTGGCAGTCCGGACCACATGCCCCCGCGGCGGTTCCAGTCTCGTCTGTGGTTAGCCTCGAGGTCTTGGCGGGCGGCTGAAACCGTCACCGGCAACAGAAGCTGGGACGAAGCGCGACGGGCTGGCCTGTGTCGTGGTGGCAGTGGTGGTGGTGGTGGTGGGTGATATCAAATAGCAGAGAACCATACTAGAGCCCGCTTTCGAGGAGGACCGTGGTTGGGCGGTCTTGTGCCGGGTCCTCCTGGGACCCTTCGTCCTCCGCAAAAAGATCGCGCAAATTATTAAATGAGTCGAGGGGGGTTCATGCCCAATCCGTGGGTGGCCTTTGTTCGCTGGGGAGGCATTTGACTCGATCCGGAATAAGACGCTCGCGCCAGACGGCGGCCAGTCAAATTACTCCCCCCCGCGCCAGCGCACGAACCGTCGCAACCGTCACCGAGACTCTAGCTCACTCACCTCGTCGTTACCTTATTTCTCCACCCTTCATTTGCTATTGAAGCTCTGACCTCGTGCTATCAAGTCGGTGGATTTCAATCGGTCCTCTCGCAACGCGGGTTCCATCAGACACTGGAGAGACTGTTACTCTTGCCCGTACCCCCTGCCCCTTTTCATATATCCCGCCTTGGCTCGTTTGCTCGCGTCGTCTCAGAACTCTTCGTCTCAGAGCTCATCATCTCGTGGGCGAAGACAGGACTTCTCAAGCCCAGGGACTCATCAGAGGGCCCCCTTCAAATGAAACAGCATGGCAGAGACAAGCATGCGAAAGAAGCGCCTGGCGGAGGACGACGACGACGAAGGCGATGAGCACCTGTTCAAAAGAAGCCGCGGCGGCGGCGTCGGCAGCGGCGTGGCCACCCCGTTCAAATGGCTCTGGTCGCCCTCACTCACGCACTCACCACACAACCGCCCGCCGCCGGGCCTCTGGAGCCACGCGGTGCCGGACGGCCTGTTCCTCGGCCAGGACAACGTGCCGCGGTCCATCTCGCTGCCCCCGGAGACCCCGTACGCCAGGCGGCCGCGGCGCCGCGGCGCCATCTCGCTGACGTCGGCGTCGCCCAACGAGCTGGACCGGCAGCTGGCCCTGCAGCTCCAGCAGCAGATCGCCATCATCCGGATAAAGGCGGCCGAGACCCACCGCGTCGAGGAGGAGGGCTGCGAAGACGACGCCGACGACGCCGACAAGGAGGTTGATCGGATACGACGCGAACTCGAGGGCGTGCAGATCGACGCGACGCTCCCCTCCATCCTGGGCATCTGCATCGACCTCGACCGGAAGCTTTGCCTTGGGCCCTCCAGCGACCGGCTGGAGGGTCCAGGACGCGGAGGTAAGTGACCAGGCGTTTGACCCAGGCCAGGTGTTTGAGGGAGACGGGCGGGATGTGGGAGAGAGTGTGTGTGAATGTGAGACGGGGAGAGAGAACTACAACGGAGTCATGCCTCCCCCTCCCCTCCCTTCCCCCCCGCCCTGTCAACCGATCACGAACATGTCTTGGCCGGCGATCAAACAGATCCTGAAGGGACGTGTCCTAACAGAGTCGCGCAGAAACCGGTTCGTCCGCGCGCGCCGATTCGACGGCCTCCGCAAGCTGCCGCCTGTGGGGGTCGGGCAAGGCCAGGCTGGGGCGTGGGAACGCGACGCCGGATCTGCCGCCGCGGCGCAACGGCTGCGCCGTCCAGCAGCAGCATGTAAGCAACACCAGCCGCGCCGAGGGCCTGTGGAGGACGCCCAGGACTTGAATAATGAACCGCTCCCTCCCCCAACAGCCACTGCTCTACCTACCTACCTACTTTATCAACCCCTTCACTTTACCTACCTACCTACATCACATCCCTCTCGCACACAGTCACACTCGAATTCTTCAGAGAGAAGAAAGACGGAGCAGATAATGGATGAGTCTTGCATGAGTGTTTTTAAGTGACAATACAATTTGAATTAAGATTGAAGAAATGAAGAAGAAGAAGAATAAGAAGAAATTGGTTCGGGTGTTATAACCCAGACGTTATTAATGAACAAATACTAATGAACATTTTGCTTTCCTGGACGCATTAAAAACCCACCCCCCTTCCCCCCGTTGTGACACCCGACACTCTCAACGTTGCACCCCGTCCCCTAGCTTCACTTGGCAGCGGGGGGAGGCGAGTTTGGCCTTGCAAAGGGCCAGTTGGGGTCCTTCTCATCCGTCGGAGTGTCCGCCAGGTCCCCAAACGGGCTGACGGTCTGCGTCCGTCGCAGCCAGTCCTTGCTCCCCTCGACCAGCTCGCCGTCCTCCTCGTCGACCCTGTACAGCTTCTCGTTTGTGGGGGCCGCATCCACTGCCACTGCCGTTGTCGTGGGCGCCGGTGGTGCCGGTGCCGACGCCGACGCCGGATCCCGAGCAGTGGTGGGAGTGGGAGGCAGCGGCCCTGTCGGCGGCCCGTCCCTAGACCTTGGCGCGGGCGGGAAGAGCGAGAACGTCTGCTTCCTGGGCGAGGGCGCGACCGGCCTCCTCGTTATCGACCCCTCCCGCTGCATGCCCATCTGCGGGATGCCGTTGTTCACGAACGTCGTCGAGCGGGAGAAGTTGGGAGTCCCGTCGCTGAAGGTGCTGACCGCGTAGCCCATCCCGTTCGACCCCGTCGTGCGGGCCGTCTCCGGCCGCTGCGGTGATATCGGCGCCTTGATGTCCCGCGGGTAGTCGTCCCTCATGACCATCGAGTTGGTCGTCACGAGAGTCTCCTGCTTGGGGTAGCTGATCTCGCGACGGAGCGCCTGTGCCGTCTGGTCTTTACGCTTGCCGCGGCGGTAGCGTGTAAAGATGTAGAAACCCAGGATCGTGAAAAGGGAAGAGCCGATGATGGCGCCGACCACGGCCAGAGCGGCCTGGGTCACCGAGACTGCGGTCCCCTGGGCTTGCGACACCCGCAAGTTGGCATCGTCCTGTGGTGTGTTAGTATGAGGCGGGCTCCTTGCGGGGGGAAGAGGGGGGTTATCAAAGAGACTCACCCTTGCAGCTTGTATCTGCTGCTGTGCCTGCTGCTGTGCGCTCTGCACGGCCGCACTGGCAGACTGCGTTGCAGCCGCAATCGCAGTCGCCGCGCTCGCGCTGGCGAGCGCAATGCCCGTAGCCGCGCTGGCGCTGGCGCTGGCCTGGATGCTCGCAACCTGAGAGGCCAGCTGCGCCGACGCGCTGGACGTCACCATTGCCAGGTTGTCCGAGATCTGGGTGCGCGCGCTCTCTCTCGCCGCGTTCTGGGCGTCGGCGATGCCCGCGCGCGCGCTCGCCTGGGCCTGCACCACGGCGTTGTTGGCCGATATCGAGGCCCGCGTGGCCGCATCGTTGGCCTGCCGTGCTTGGTCCTCCGCCTGCCTCTGCCTATCCTGCGCCTGCCGCACCTGGTCGTTTGCCTGCTGGACAGCCTCCCTTGCCGACTGAGAGGCCGCCGCGATGGCCTGGTCGGCAGACCGGGACGCCGAGTTGATGGCCTCGACGGGGTTGCCGAGTATCTGCCGGGCCTCCAGGGGGGCGCCGCCGAAGAGGGCCGCCGGTGTGGGCACTGCTAGTACGACTCGGTCCTCGAGACGCTCCGGCTTGTTGATGTCCGTCGATGCCGTGGGTGGCTGTGCTCGCTTGCCCAAGAGGTCGACGACCATGCCGTGTCCCCCTCGCCTCCGGTGAGGCTCCGCCGGTAACCTGAGATCCCCTCCGTCCGCCCATCTCGCCCACGCTCCCTTTTCACCACCCGCCGCCGCCGCTGATGCCGTTGCCGCCAACACCAACCATGCCAAAACCGAAAGCAGTAATATTCGTGGGAGGCAAGCCTTCACCATGATTTCATGTCGGATTATGTATGCCTCTCTTCGCTGTAACCATATTATCTTTCACCCCGACGAGAAATAAACCTTGATCGACTTTCAACAACTAACAAGGACGACAAAATAAAAAACCAAGGAAATAAAAAATAAAAAATAAAAAAGACCAAACCGAAAAGAAATCAGGCCAGAGGCGGCCTGGCCAGCGGCCCTCGCACATGTTATGGACCGCCTCGTCTGATTGTCCAACAAAAGAGCCGCACGAGCACGGCCTATTTGGCTCACAACTCCATCGGTCCCTCCCCAAGATCGCACCCCCGGATATCCAGTCGGCTTCGTTGGAAAGCGTTGCGACGGGGCCGGAAGGCGGCTCGTTGACACGAGGGCGAAGGGTGCTGATAGCTCAGATTGGCGCGCTTTTTCGTCTCATTTTCCTATTCGGTAGCAATGCCAGGCTCCGGTTGCTGTAATGCATCTGTGGTTTCAAAAGTCAATTTGGAAACAGAACGCTGACAGAAAGGTTGGGAAAGTTCATGCTTGCCGCCGGTGGGCGGTCGTTACAGCGGCGGCATCAACTCTCGTCTACGTTCCGACCTTGGTATTGTCTCATAGGACGACGTTGAACTTGATCCCTGGTTTTGAGGGGACTGCAATGACGGGATCGCAACTGCTGGATCACCTCGAAGTGCATCGACTCTCTGGGCCCCCGGTCTCTCACATCCCTGTCCAAATCGCTTGACTCGAGGTCGGGTAGCCGGAGGAACCAGGAGAATTCATGGCAAAATGTCCTGAAACCACCCTACAAAAAGACACTCTGCAAGGTCTGCTCCCCTTCTCGTTCGGAAACAACAACGAACAGTCGTGAGCGTAAGCAGGGAACGACCTCCATTTGGCGACCTAAAAACTTGGACGAGATCTCGGAAGCCGGTAAACTAACCGAAAAGATCGAGTCATCCACGCGATTGCCGCCGGGCGATGTGAGAGGCGAGGGGGAACGTGCTGAGAAGGAGGGGGGGGACGGTTGGGATTCGGAAACGTTCTTCACATTGACCATCTATATACTAGTGTTGTCCCGGTCCTACTATCGTTCTCGATCATATCGATCTGCGGGCATTCATCAGCAGTTCAACCGATGACCCGTGCGCGTCGGACTGGCTAACTGGCCGCCCATTTTAAACTAACCATATCTCCCAACGCCAGCCATGCACCCGTCCTGTCGGAGGGTATCCCGTACCCTACCACCCGCGGCCAACTTTTTGCGTGCCCGAGGAATTCGACTTGTGATGAGAGACTGAACGATAAAAAACGTGGTCCTGGCCCGCCATTGGCTCCAGCCTTGCTCGTAGCTTTTTAAGAAATCTCGTGAATCTGTCCCGCGCCGCCCGCTGCCCAGTGGGAGTGACCGGGTCGGCGCCGCGCGGCAGGCTCTCGAGGGCCACGAGAGAATTTAGACGGGCAGCTTGAACTTCTTGCCCTTCATCACCTTGGTGTAGTAGATCCAGAAAAAGTCGCTGTACAGGACGGTCTGGACGATGCCGGCGGTGATGGCGATCCAGTCAACCTTGTGGTCCACCTCGGTGAAGTAGCGGTAGATCCAGTTGGGAATGTACAGGGCGCGGTAGATGCCGAGGGCAAAGAGGTAGTGCGTGGTGATGGTCTCGGCCTCGCCGGTGCGCTGGAGCATGAACAGCTGGGGCAAGATGGCGACGGCCTCGAGCCAGATGGAGAAGGCCCACAGGATCTCCCAGAAGGTGTAGAAGTACGGGAAGACGATGGCCAGGACGGCAGCTCCTCCGAGGAGGTACTGGACGCGGAAGGTATCTTGGTTGGGGTCGTTGGTCGGCTTGTAGGCGGTCGTCATCAGGTAGACGATGTAGCCCTGGGAGGTGATGAAGAGGATCTTGAAGATGAGGTTCCACAGGCTGGAGGTCGAGAACAGGTCTACGGAGGCGGGTGTTAGCGCAGGTGTTAGTGGTGGTGGGGGGAGCAACCCGTCGTACCAAGATATCTGGTGATGTAGACCAGGAAGTAGAGGGCTTGCGACTTGAACGAGATACCGGAGCAGCTCTGTCGATGGATTAGACAAGGGGTCCGAGTGACGACATCGTGGGCATCGGGGAGCTCACATTCAACTGCACCATCTTGTGGAGGAGGATGCCAATGCTGGCAAGGTGGGACAAGTCCCCTGCAGAACCATACTGTTAGTCGACGAGGCAAGCATCGCCAGGGCGCGCAATTGGGCGGCGGCACATACCCATAATGCGGAAGAGGTTGAGCATCGTTGCGGTTCGGCTGCGGCGTAGGGAACAGGCGCAAGTGACAGTTTGGGGGGAGCTTCAGATGAATCGGGAGCTTGGAGCTTGGAGCTGCCAGTGAAGGCGGCGGAGCGCAGAGTTGTAGTCAAGCAAGTGCACGGGTCTTGCTCGGGCGTCGTGGTTGTCGGGGGATTTCGTGTCGCGATGGCGTCGAGATATGGATTTGTAGCCAGGGAGAGAAGGCTTCAACTGCGTTCGGCAGAGCTGGTAGCTTTTTTTTGGGTGCCAGGAGATCGAAAGGACACGAACGCGATTGCAAGCTCATTGGAAGCTGGAACCGTCAGTCCAAGCCACACCAGGCCAGCTCGCACTGTTGTTTCCGTTTAATTACCTAATACCAGTCTGACTTAGGTAATGAGACAAGCCTCACTCACTCACACCTGTCTCTGTCTCTCTCTCTCGCTGCATTCGAATATCCACAGCGGGTAGGTGCCTTAGCTGCCAGGAACGAACGGGCACGGGCCAAGACTGCTACCTGCTGAGGTAATCGAGGGCCCGGACTCCCCGAGAACCCACACCTAAGTTCAACCCCGAAGGCGTCGGAGGTCGGGAGTTTTTGGCTGATGCCAAGGCGTGACGTATTACAAAGCTGCCTACGTAGCGTAGGTAGGGACCTGACAAACTCCCCGAGCGCTCATCACCGGTGATCGTCTGCGCCTCTCCCGGCTCGATTCCTGCACATTCTACGACTAGCATCGCCGCTGTATATAACCTCACAACTTGGCGACACCCGAGGGGCTGGCATCCCCCTTGTGTGTGCTTTTCATCAATACGTATCCGTAGTCGAACGGCAACCCCACACATCCCATCTATTCTCACCCATACATACACCACCCACCGAGGACGAACAACCCCGCCATGGCCGAACCGCACCGTGACGAGTCGGGCTACGACTCCTCCGAAGACGCCATCACCATAACTCTCACCCATCGCAACACCCCTCACACCTTTACATTCCCCGCCGATGGCACAATAACACACCTCTCCGAAGATGTCGAGGACAGCCTATCCATCCCGCCCTCGAACCAGAAATTCATCGTCCCGAAGCTCGGCCTCCTGAAACCCCCCTTCAAGGACCCGGACATGTCGCTCGCCGGGCTGCAAAACAAGAAGATCATGCTCATGGGCGTCGAGGCGAAGGAGGTCGCGTCGCTGCAGGCCGCGTCCGAGTTCGCCGCGAGGCGCAACGCCGCACGCAGCGCCGCGCGCAGGCAGAACCGCTCGTCGCGGAGGCGGGACCAGGGGCGCGCGCAGGCGGACAGCACCTACACGTTTCTCTCCGTGCGGCCCCTGGCCGGGCTCCCGCACCCGGAGCGGTCCCTGGCGCTGCTCGAGAAGCTGAAGGAGGACCCGGGCATCCGCGCGTCGATGCGCAAGCACAAGTTCAGCGTCGGCCTGCTGACGGAGATGGAGCCCCTGTCCAACACGCAGTCCAGCCACGAGGGGACGACGAGGCTGCTCGGCCTCAACCGCAACGGCGGCGAGGTCATCGAGCTGCGGCTCCGGACGGACGCGCACGACGGCTACAGAGACTACAGGACCATCCGCAAGACGCTGTGCCACGAGCTGGCGCACAACGTCCACGGCCCGCACGACAGGAACTTTTGGGACCTGTGCCATCAGATCGAGCGCGAGGTCGACGCCGCGGACTGGAAGCACGGCGGGCAAACCGTCGGGCAGTCGTCGTCGTCGTACTACGCGCCGGGAGAGGACGAGGAGGAAGGGTTCGAGGACCACGGCGGCTGGGAGGGCGGCGATTTTGTCGTCGGCGGTAGCGCCGCTGATAACAAGGGCCTGAGCCGGCGTGAGATTCTGGCAAAGGCGGCGGAGGAGAGGGTCAGGAAGATGAATATGGAGACGCGGGATGGCGGGAAGCCCGACTCTGGCTCATCGCCTTGAGTTGAGCTTTGTTAATGTTGGATTTGATTTTGGTGTTCATTCTGGATTGCATTGCGACGGCGTTTGGTTTAGACACGAGATATGAATAAGGCCTTTTGAGACTAGGGAAGGACAGCCAATCAACTCATTTTATGTTATATGTTTACGGTTGAATTCGAACATCACAGTGTCCTCGTATTGATTCACAAAGCTTATCAGATGAAAGCCGCCGCCTATACGGTCGATACAGTGATGAGTAAACAGCAAAATCTGCCCAGAGGGCGATTGCTGTTGATTGTACAACTACTGTCTTTATGATGTAGGTTGTATACAGACACAGAATAAAAAAAGCGACACGTCCGAGTGTCTCCCCTGTGTAAAATGCTTGACCCTGGAACACCATAATGCCATGCCTTGCCATGCCATGCCCGAAAACGCCACTCACGCATGTAGGCGTGCAGCGCAGAATGCTGCCGCCCCAAATGCCCATGATTTTGTAAAAAATGCAATCCATCACACTCTGAAAGTCATCGCTTGCGCCGGCCAAATTTCAATTCCTTCCGAATGCAGCTGTCTGTCTATTGCTGCGGCTTTTGGTCGTCGGGTTGCGGCACCTTGATCCATTCCTTTTGCTCAGGCTCCCACTTGTGTCTGCAACTCGTGTTAGTCATGAACCCAAATTCTGTGCACTGAAATCAAGCTTTAAAAAGCCAGAAACCACAACGCGGATCTTTTTAAAACGTACCCAAGCCATTCAGTGGTCACCAGACTCTTGGTGCCGTACTCCTCTGATAGGATGCGCTCGAAGCTGTAAGGGATGGTGGCGGGAACACCCTCGAACTCGGTCTCGCGCATGGGGAAAAGGTCGGTGGTGCGGTAGCGGTGGTAGTTCTTGCAGCTCCATACTCCCGGCATGCCGGAAGGATCGCGCTCGGCGAGGCCGGTGATGTCGATGAAGGCGCCGTTGGCCATGTTGATCCAGCGGGCGTCGATAATGTTCTGGCCATCGCCGCGGTCCTTGTCGGTGCCGTGCGGGTTGACGTCGAGAAGGTAGCGTTCCGTCTTATCGTTGCCGTCCTTGTCGGTCCACTTGTATTCGTGCTCGGTACGGTTAAGGTTCTGGCCCATCCAGTAAAGAGTCGCTGTCGAGACCTGAACATCGAGGTCGTAGTCCCACGGCATGATCTTGCCGTTCCACCACCAGCCCAGCAAGGTTCCGTGAGCGAGCCAGGTTTCGACCTTCAGCTTCTTGGTGATGGTCAGGTAAGAGCGGACGAGGTTGCGGAGGACAACGCGGTGGTCATCGTAGCCGACGGCCTCCTTGAAGTAACGAATATCGTAATGGCCCAGCTCCTCGCCGCAGCAGGGCTCGTGAAAGTACTTTGTGTCTTCGCGCTTTACCAGGGCCGGTGATGATGACTGGCTGTCGTCTCTGGGGGCTTGAGGAGGCGCCGCAGCAACCGTCGAAGTGAGGCCCAGCAGGGCTAGCGGAAGAGCTAGGTTGAACCGCATGGTGGCGTATGTGTTGATGCGCCACTCGGATATGTTGTGTAGCTGATGCTGAGGTTGCCTGATCAATACCAAAGCCCCAAAAAAATCCGTTGACCAAAAACTCTCGGAAAGACGGTTGTTCGTGGGCGGCTTCGTGGTGCCAAGAAGTCGTCGGGTCTGGAAAATAGCCGGTGAGGGAGGAGGCAGGCGCAGTAGTCCAATGCAACGCTGGGTGTAATAAGAGCCAGGAGGGCCGTTCAAGGTCGTTGAATAAACCAAACTCGATGGGGTATCACTACGGCTGTAAAGACTCAGAAAAAGATACGGAATGGTCCGTTTGCTCGTGCGGCACACTCAAACTCGGGAGAGTGATGGTGAGAATCGTTAAGGCGGATGAAGGCGAGTGTGAGGTGAGATAGTGTGAGATGAGGTGAGGTGAGACGAGGCGAGAGACGACGGCAGAGATAGTGACGACGAGGCGTGGAATAATAAGGAAGGAGGATGGAGACGGTGAATATGTCCCTGCAGGAGGAGGAGTTCGGACGGGTTTGTCAGTTGCAGGTTACGGGGGGACGTCAAAACACACGGATGCCAAGAAGAGGGTGGCAGGAAGGAAAACCGGAGCGGACATGTCTGATGCGCGGCAGGGCAGGAGCGAGGTGATATGTAAAATGTGGGATGTGAAGGCGGTGGTGTGTAGCAGCCGCGTGGTGTACACTACATGGATGGTGTGTGGTGTGGCGTGTAGTGAGAGTGTTCCTAGTCTTGTGCAAGCATCCCGAGTCCCGCCATGGCGAAGAAATCCCCACGGTCACCGTCACCTTGCTTCGCGGTGCCTTGCCAAGATGCCGGGGCTAGCAGTCCATGCTCCAGGGTTTCCGATGGATGACCCCCCTCCTCCACCTGGTGCTTCTAGTGCAGTGTAGTGTACATACACTATTCCTCCTTCTCCTCCTCCTCCTCCTTTTGGACCTGGGGCTGGACACACGACCAGCGAGACCAGGCGAGAGAGACCCGGAGACAAGACAAGAAAGACCAGCCAGGGAGTCCTCGCCCAGGGCAGTCTCGCATGTCTCGCCTCCCAGCCGTTCGGCCGTCTACGCCTCGCCTCGCCTGGCTGTCGGGCTCGGCGCGAACAACGGTGGTACGTACCGGGACTACGTACGACGTACTCTTTGTGCGGGAGGGTACCAGTACTATCAGCACACTAGAAGCACACTTCATTTCATCCGAGAGGGCGTCTCCCACATTCCTTGGCAGTGCCAGTTTGCGCGTATGCGCCGTGTTCGGGCAGCATACGTAATCCCGCGCAAAACGAGGAGGGCCCGGGCTGTCGCCGGAGGCCGGGAGCCAGTGACAGGCCGCGTCTTCAACCGCGCCAGAAGTGGATCAACGTCTCTCTACGGCACACAAAGGCTAATTAATGAACCAGGTATCCAAAGTGGCTGAAAAAACAAATGATTAGCGGTTTGGCAAATGGGATTCAGGTGGGCGGCGGTCTGGGACTGACGGGACGGACAGGGGAGGTGAGGAGGGGGCTTGGGGGGGTGGGGAGGGGATGGGATATCAAAATCTGCTCTGCAGAGCAAAATACTTCACTTGAGGCATCAGGTTGCGTGAGCTTCGCAGGGTTGCAGCCAGCACGCACAGGCAGGATCGCCGGTGTCGTGTGCTCTCCTTCTGCTTCCTTGGTGTTTCTTGGTTCCCAGTCGCCGCATAAGCCGCTAACGGACTTGGCAACGACCAGGGGGGTTGCTCCGGTGTCAGGACCGGGTCTAATGGAAATAACCAAATAACCGTAAGTCGCTTTAATAGTATACCTAGATAGCGTAGACTGGTCGTTCTAATCGGTTTAATCGTTCCAGCCGCATTTTAGTCGCTTTCGAGGCTTCTGTCCACCCTTGTCCCTTTTCCAAAGTGAGAAACTCTGTCGATCCATCGTCCGCCACGCACTGCCGCCGCGGTGCCGAGTGTGCCGTTGGACAGGGCGGCAAGCGACGTCGTCTTGTCTCAAAAATCTGATATCAGCTGCATGCAATGCAGCCACATGCATTGTTTAGAGTAAGGCGGATGATGATGTAGGTAGACGGCAATGGGGAAGATGCATGTATGCGGGCTCGGACTTCACCGTGTGGTAACATAAGCCCCGTTAACCCGTCAACACAGGAGAAGAAGGCGAGAGCGAGCACCTGGAGAAATGAGGCTTCCCCCCATTGAGGCTATCCTGCACCCAAGCAGCGTAACAACGTCACAATGGAGCCCCTTCCCCATCAAATGGCAGTAGCCCCCCTGCCCCCTCCTCCCGGAGTCGTGGATTCGTAATAATCTGGGCTCAACCAACAGAAATGAACACGGCCAAAAATATCGATGACGGGGCCACTCCATCCGCCGCGAATGAGACAGACACATTGCCTGTTGTTCAATTCGAGTGTCGCGTGCCCGTCGTCTTTCTTTGCACCTCGGGCCCCAGGCCCAGCCAGGCATCCCATGCCATTCTAATCCGATGATTTGATGATTTGACCCCCGAAAACTGCATAACGTCTTGCCCTGCAATCCGATGTTGCGGCGCCGAGATGGTGGCACGCCGACAAGTCGAGGCAGACACGGACGCAGACACGGACACGCTCACCATCGGATCAAACAAGATGGGACAAAACAAAACGGGCCTCTGCTATTTCCCAGAGATTGGCACTGTCTTGGGAGTCTCAACCCGCCGCTTGGCGTCCTTCAGCTTGCGCTTCCCGTCCAATGATCCGAAGTTTTCCGCCGGGGCCTCACCTTGGCACTGCTGTGCTGTGCTGTGCTCACGGATTGTATCCATAATGTGCACAGCGCGAATCCCGTTCCGCTCCTTGGCTCTGAAGAGTCTGTCAGACATCCATCCGCAAGCAAGCAGTACTCCTTCCGCCGCCGCCCAAGTTGTACACTCCCTCCCAGTAAGCGGAATGCTTGTAGACTTACACAGGTGGTGTGTAGGCACACCGCGTCCGTATCATGCATATCCAGGGGCCACCCGCCATGGCGATCAGCGGCTCTGCAACAGTGCAACGTCGAAAAAGGGCAGTAGAGACACTGCGAACGCCTCGAGACGTCCGTCCGAACCCCTCTTGGTGCACCAATGGTGTGCTAACCAAAGAACACCACCAAATTGCGCCCAGGTGAAAAGCAACGGAATTGGCATGGGTACAGGGGAAAAAACGAAAAACCTACCCAAAGCCCGGCGCCAGCGACACCTACCTACCGACCGTCTCACTGTCTCACCCCCCGTTCCTTACCATTGGCACCTGGCAGTGAAGCCCCCACAGTGACGCGTGGCCCGGCTGCTGCTCACCCCTGCCCATTATTCTTTTTCGGGACAACGGTTGTCTTGTCCCTAGTCGGAAAACGTCCGATTTTTCCTCTCCCCCCTTTCCCTTCTTCCCCTGCACCCTTTTTGATGCATACGGGATGGAACCCTCTACCGGTACAGGATATGTGGCGCAGACCGCTACTAATCGTGGCTCAGTGGCTTCCGCTCCGCTCCATCGTCCGCCTCCGACCCTGACTGTCGTCGGCGCAGGGCTGTGAGGCTTCCCCTTACGCCGTCTCGTTAGCGACTCGGAAAGTCGCTAGCGAATGCAAGTCTAACGGATAGCAGGAGTATTCGTGGCCCAAGTTTCAGGTTATCCAGACAACGGTTGTCACTCGTCACTGGCCGCGCGGTTGGAATGGAAGCCCGGCACAGCTTGCCGGGCGGAAAACAAAGCTATCGACAGCCAGCTGCACCATGGGAAGCATCGCGTTGATTTTACACCCCCCGATTTCAACACCTTGCAATTGTGGTTGCATGTCTCGGCGCCGAAACGGCCAATCGATATGAAATGACTGCAGCCTGCAGCCTCCCCTCACGGCGCCAATCCGCCGCCCTGTCGCGTGTCGACCTTTCCTTCGCAAGAGAAGGCTGGGGATCGTTGGCCGAACATTGTGGTTGGCGGCTGGAAATCGGCATTGTCTTGGCCGCTTGCCGTTCTCCCGGCTCAACACACGCCTCGGGATAATGCCCAGACGTCGGGCGAAGCAGAGGAATGCCTGAATTAAATGGACGGAATCCTTCCACGTGTGCGCGACCGAGTCGTCACGATCATGCTGCCGGCCAAAGAATGCCTCTCATCACCGTGCTTCCAGGCATGAGGAGATTCCGCCGATGATACCTGCACCCTGAACAGTGCATCTCCATCTGCAGTGTCTAATCATGAATGTTGACTACTGGCCTTCCGGGCTCGCAGGGGACGTCGCATCTGCCCCACTAGTGAATTAGGTGCAGAGTAAGTCTAATGCAGATAAGCGTCATACCTGTTAACCGGGTAGCAGCGCCCGCCAAGGATCCCATCAAATAGGGCACATCAGCCGGCAGTCAGTTTGGTAGTGCCGTTGCCAAGACCCCACCTAAAAAGAGGCACGCGCCACAACCCGTCGCAAGTCTGCATCTCAAAATCGCTTTATATTAATTGCCCGACGTCGCTGCTGATGTGTGCGCCGTAATGTGGGCAGGGCTGGAATCCGGGACTCAGGCGCAGCAATCGGTGACACCGCCTCCGTGATGAATATCCCAATTGTAGCCAGCCCTCCCGGTCCTCCGCGTCTCTTTTCGGCGGACGCGCAAGACCACGCGGCATCGAAACCCATCTCCCACCCCGTTGGGGGCGGCTGGTCCATCGGTCTATGCTTCCTCTCCCGGAGACACGGGACATTGTGATCTAGATCCGGCTGGTGCTGAGCCTCTCAGCCTATTGTGGTGCTCGTCTATCAAACTCTATTCCTGGCCTCTCTGGCTAGTAAAAAGCTCTGCAAGGCAGTTTGTCGACCCGACCTAAGCGACCCATCTTTCCCCAGTTAGCAGGCCAGGGAATGTCTCGATAGAGTTGATTCTCGCCTTGGGGGGGGGCTACCTCTTTTTGGGATCATGACAAACCCACGTACACGCCTTACCCGGTGTGCTTTGGCCGCAATGCGGCACTCTTCTGGATCCCTATGCGCGATAGGCATGACAGATGCCCTGATTTCCTAATTTCACTGAAAATAGGATGCTACTCCTCCAGGCTCCGGGATAGCCTAACCTGCCATACGGGGCCGGGCTGGTTGATGTCGATACAGCAGCCTCGTCATACCTTCAGCCCCCGGAGCCGCCTCCTTTCTTGGTTAGTAGTGGTGCACGGTCGAAGCAGCGAGAAGCTTACAGTCACCGAATCCATGGTGTTTGACGTATAAGACAGAGCCCGCCACTACCAGCGTGAAGGCCGGGTATCCTTGAGACTGGGCCCACGAGCCAAAGGTAAGCATGATGGTGGCAGTTGTCCAGACGAGTCAAAGACTGTCGATCAATAGGTAAGTAAATAAGCAACAAGGCACCGCGTTCAAGTATCACGTCTAAGCATCATGCCCAAGAGTTCACGATCCTAGGGGAGGTTGCTTTCCCCCCATCCCAGCTCTGAGCGGCGACGTCTCCCGTCCATGTCAATTTGTTGATATTAGACTCGTTCGAATATGTTGATACACGAAAACAGTTGTCTTGAGAAACACCAGGCCTCTGGCCGCCAACGTGATCCCAAGAGAAGAAGCCCAGCATCGTCATGACCGCTCTATATCGCACGACCAAGGGCAACAACACACAAGGAAGAACGCCGCAGAATGCACCTAGGACCCATCGCGGGCTAAACCGCGTATCGATTTTTCCTACCCCATTACCGGACACACGATATTTTCTTGGCCGCGCGCGCACGCGCACCTAGTCGTTACTCATGAACACTCTTTTTCTCCGCAGCCCAACCGGCGATTATAGGCGAATACTGATATCCAAGCACTCCACCCGCCACTCCCTCCGTCCAAGAAGACTCCGCAGCCACTCGATACCCAGGCCGGTCCACTCCTGCCTCTGCCGCGCGAGCTCCTCCGCGGCGGCTCCCGCCAATGCGCTCGCCGTCGAGTTGATAACCTCCACTACGGAGGCATTGAAGCCGGCATTCGGATCGATATCGGGCAGCAGCGAGGACGTGGGCGGACGCGGCTGGAACCAGTTGCTGCTGAAGTCGAAGAAGCAGCGGTCGGACCAGTTACAGGAGGTGAGGAAGAGGATCAGGAGGAGGAAGCTGCAGTAGACGCAGGGGCGGTTGAGGAAGTAGGTGCATATGAAGAAGAGGAAGATGAAGGCGGGCGACGCGTTGGTCGGGATGAAGAGGAGCGGGAGCCAGCTGTTTCCGGCGCCATTAGCAGGATGAGCATGGGCTGGGTGGGATGTAGCCCGCCGTGGGCAAAGCTTACCTTCGAAGACAGAACATGGCGGCGGCGTGTATGGGTTGCCGGTGACGTATATGAGGGGGAGGCGGTTTGGAGATCCCTGGAGGGACTGACGGTCGGTCGCGCGGGTTTCCCCCCAAGCAGAGAGAGTCTCTCTTGTTGCACGTGTGTAGCTAGAAGCAGCTCTTTTCCAACGCGCGCAAAACCCGGGTACGGCGTATCAAGCCAAGCAAGCTGTCCCCGTTTGTTGGGCACCTGTGCACCAGTTGCGAGCGGCGCGGTAGTCGGCCCAGTGAATGCTGTGCTGGGTGTGCCCGCGTGATGTCGAACGATTCTCGTCGAGCTCGGAGCGGTTGCGAGAGGCCGCCGGGGGGTCGTGCGGTGCGAGGGATATTGTGTGGTGACTCGGCGGACAGGCCGGACGCAACAGGAAGTATTGTTGGGCTCGAGACAAAAAAAAATAGTGACGGGTTTCCTTGCAGTACTGACGGCAACGGCGCGGAATGCAAGGCAGGGCAGGGCAGGACGAAGTCAGGTACACACGGCTGGCTGCGTGCGGTCTCTTTCTCGTTTCCTGGTGCAGGCGGCAGGTATTAGCAAGCAGCAACCTTTCCCTCCAAACACGGCGACCAGATAGCTGCTTACGTCAGAAACTCGGGGTTCTGCAAGCAGGAGGAAAGAAGGCCTTAGACTAAGGTAGGGAGGTAAGGTAGGTAGGTACCTTACTTACTCCGTACTCCGTCCAGAGCAGGAGAGCAGCAGAGCGGACCTGACCTGACCAGACCAGACCAGTGGCACGCCACGTCGCCGCCCAGCGCACCCAGCAGCCAGTAGCCCAGAGCCAGCAGTCAGTAGTAGCCAGTAACCGTTCGCCATCGCACAACGCGCGCCCATCCATTCAGGGGTGCACAGGCCAGTGGCCCACTGCCTGCCCAAGCTCTAATTGCTACCTGCGCAGTGGTGGTACCGGTAGTGTGTCTAGGCTCAGGTCCCCCCCCCTGGCACTCTGGGCAGCAAAACCATCCACCGTCGCTTTTTTTCCCTCCTCGAGCCCGCCGCACCAGTGCTGCACCACCACTAAAGGGAACACTCACACCACGTCCAAACCCCCGACGCAGCCCGGAGTGGGCCGCGCTCCCTCACTCCCTCACTCACTGCAAAGACAGCAGCAGCTGCCGCCAAAGCGCCCGGCCCTTTCTTGCTTCCGGTCTTTCTACATACCACGTCACCCCCCTGCTCCTTCCCTCCGGCGCCTGCAGGGTTGTGTTAGGTTGGGCTCAGATTCCAGCCTCCCAAGTCATCCATTTCCGTCCCAAAATTTATTTCCAATACCTGCTCTTTTTCCTCACCTCCAAACCCAACCCATCATCGTGTCGCGACGGAAGGGTCTCCTTGTCAATTGTCCTCTGTTTCCCTCGTCGAAACACCTCCCCTTCCCTCTCCCCCCGGCGCCATCATGGTGTCCCCTATGCCCCCGGCACCGACGCCCCCCGGTGGCAGTGTGCCCTCAAACGGCGATCGCACCAACACTCTGCTGAACCTCCTCAAGTTCAGCGGTGTTGGCGGTCAAGCTTCCCAAGCTTCCCAGGCTCGCCAGGAGGCCGCAGGCTACCAGCAGCAGCAACAGTCTCCTTCCCAGCAGCAGCAGCAGCAGCAGCAACAACACCAGCACCAGCACCACCAGCAGCACCACCAGCATCACCACCAACAATCGCCGCATCAGCACCAGCACCAGCAGTTGCATCAGCAGCATCAGCAGTCGACGATGCCTTCGTCCATTCCGACGCAGATCATCGCACCAGCCCGCGCCCCGGCCGACCCCACCGGCCTGCTCGCCGCTCTGATGAAAGGAGCCCACGAAGGCGAGGAGTCGCGACCCGAGCCGCCTCAAAACGGCTCGTTCTCGACTTTTGGCGCATCGTCGCCCCCCGACGATACGCGCGCTTACCTGCTGAACCTGCTGAACCGGCCGAAGCCCAGTCAACACGACTTGATGCTGTCTGAGTCTGCCCGCTCCAACATCCCCCAAGCGGGCGAGGACATTCTCCAAAAGGTGCTCGCCGAGGCCGGACAAGCTCCGAGCCTGTCGCACCCGCCCTCCAGTTCGTTCGAGTACGACTCCAGCAACTACGCTCAGTCGAGCGGCAACTACGGCACATACTCGTTCCCTTCGACCCAGGAGTCAAATCTGCAAGTCGCCCAGCACCAGCAGTATGGCTACAACGCCAGCACCAGCAACGGCTTCGAGGAGCCTCAAATCACTTCGCCACACAACCGGACACCCAAGTCTGGTTCCATCTCGGGAATCGCCCCACATCACTCTGCTGGCCAGTCACCTGCCGGCCCAGCTTTTCAGATCCTCAAGAAGACCCACGACTCGCCAAGCTCTCACCACTCGCACCACGGAAGCGAGACCAAGCGCATCGCCAACGAGCGCAGCCCTCTCGCCAGCCCTGAGCGTGTTCGCCACAGCATCGGCCACGGTTCTTCCCCTGCGGACAAGCTCGCCAACCCCACCCCCTGCTCGACTGCCTCGTTCGCGAGCGCCCCATCTGCCGAGAAGAACAAGGAGACGGTTTCTGAGGCAATCCTTGACATTGCCGAGCGGGCAGACTTTGAGGCCCAGCAAGCTTTGGCCCGCGCTGAGGAAGAGCAGTCGCGGCCAGAGTACATGCAGGACCTCGACGACATGGACACTGCGCGCACCGAGAGGGAGTTCGACGCGAGTGCCCACCATGCCGCTCAAGCCATCAAGAAGGAGCTCGACCGCGAGGAGAATAGGGATCTCCTCGAGAGGGTCGTCTCCGCCGAGGTGGCTGATGAGGTCCGGGAGATCATTGAGGAGGCTGCGGGCCACCCCGTTGCCGACAGCTGGGAGAGCGCCGACCAGGACGAGATCGTGGTGATTGAGGAGGAAACTCCCGCGCCCGTCAAGGTCTTCAACTTCCCCATGAAGCCCTGGATCTCCATTGGTCTGCAGGACGGCGCCACCGAGCCCCGGCCCCAGTTCCGGGACGAGGCCATCATGGACATTGCCCGTCTCAAGAAGGAGTTCGACCAGATCGACCGCAACCTCTACACCGCCACCGAGACCTACATGGCCTATGGCATGTCCAAGGCCGGCGGTCTTCGCGTCATTCGACAGGACGACGGCAAGGACGCCAAGATCTTCACCGACACCAAGGACCGCATCTTCAACGTTGCCATGTCCGTCACGCCCCCGGACCACACCGGCATCCACCGCGAGGCCATCATTGGCACTGGCATCAGTGGTACCGTCTACTGGGTGCAGATCAAGAGCGGCGAGAAGGACCACATCGAGGATGCGCACCCCGAGCAGTACGGCTTCGCCCTGCCCCCTATGGCTTCCCACGAAGGTGGTGATGCCCCTGGTGGCGTGCTCAAGACCCGTGCCCGGACGTCTACGATCCACCCCGAGTTCTTTGCCGTTGGCCGCGGCAAGTCGATCAACATCATCTGGCCGACGTTCATCATGCAGAACAACCTGTTCAAGCCTGGCCACGACCGTGTCGTCGACACCGAGAGACTGGCCAAGCAGTGTTCGTTGAAGATCAACACCGGTAAGGCCGGCAAAGACTTCACCTTCAGTCAGGACGACAGCGTGATAGTGTCTCTTGACAAGTCTGGACGTGTCAAGTTCTGGGACGTCCGTGACCTCACTGCCGCCAAGGAGGGCAGCGACCCCCGCGCGCCCACGCCTGCGCACACTTCGCTCGAGATCAAGGAGCCTCTCATGACCTTGACCAGCACTCCCGAGGGCGAGAAGGCTTGGCCCACGTCCGTCCTCCTGGTCGACAAGCTTCGGCCGTACCAGAAGCGATGTGCTCTGCGTTACATGATCATCGGAATGAAGCAGAACCACACTCTTCAGCTTTGGGATCTTGCGCTCGGCAAGCCGGTCCAGGAGTTCAACCTCCCCCACAGCAAGGAGTCCGACGCCGTCTGCAGCGTCATGTACCACCCTCCCACTGGTATGCTGGTCATTGGCCACCCGACCCGAAACTCCATCTACTTCGCGCACCTTTCGGCTCCTAAGTACAACCTGAAGAGCGTGTCGCAGGTGGAGTACATCCAGCGGCTGGTCGCTCAGGATACTACTATTCCTCAGCCCGACTCGACTGCCGTTATCAGCGGTGTTCGCGAGTACTCCTTTGCGAACCGCGGCATTCTGCGCAGTCTCGACATCCTGTGCAACCCCGCCATGGCCCAGGAAACTGACGAGCCTACTCTGTTTGAGCTCTACGCCATGCACTCCAAGGGTGTTGCCTGCCTCTTGATTAAGCAGGCCGAGCTTGGATGGACCAAGGACAACAAGGTTCTTGCGCCGGTTGATGCCGTTGACGCTGGTGTCGTCACCATCTCCAAGCTGAAGCCTCCTGCGAGCCAGCCCGCCGAGCCTGCCCACCAGAACGCCGATGCTGGTCACCCCTCGGCCCGCAACATTGCCAAGGACTCCCTCCTTCAAACGACGCCCTCGCAAGACGAGAGCACGCCTCGCCGCGGCCCCGAGTCCGTCACGCCGGTCAAGATTGCCAAGGCCGAGGCCAAGGAGGAGGAGACTCCGGCACCTGCCCCTGCTCCTGTAAAGGAAGAGAAGCAGGAACGAAAGAGTCGCAAGAAGAAGGCGGCTGCTGCGGCTGCTGCCGCCGCCGCCGCCGCCGCCGCCGACTCGCAGACAAACGGATCCCCTCGTGTTGGCTCCAACAACTCCAAGGATTCGGGCAAGGCCTCCACCCAGAACTCCATCACCCAAGAATCCGTCGAGACCGCAATCAGCAGCATGGAGTCTCGCCTACAAAACGGATTCAACAATCTCCTCAACTCGTCTTTCAAGACGCTCCACAGCCGCATTGACGATGGTCTGCGTGCTCGCGAGGCTGACTTTGACGAGCGCCAGTTGAAGCTCCTGAACATGGTGTCGGAGGTTCTCAACGACAACACCCAGAAGGTCCTCGAGGCCCTCATCCAAGAGCAATTCAGCAACGCCGTCATCCCTGCCATTTCCGAGGTGGCGGCCAAGGCTGTGTCTGACCAGTTCACGAAGAGCATGAACGCTCAGGTTTCACACTCCATCCAGAAGGAGATTCACAAGGCCCTTCCTTCCGCGACTCAGCACGCGCTGCAGAACGGCGACTTTGTGAAGGCCATTTCGGACAGAGTTGGAGCCACCGTCGCGGCCAGTGTGCAACAGGAGGTCGTCACCACTCTGCCCGCTCGCCTCGGACCGTCCTTCACCAACATGGCTGTGCAGGCTTGCCAGCGCGTGGCCGGCGAGCTCCAGAAGCAGCACCGCACGGAGATGGAGACCCTCAACGCTCAGCGCCTCGCTGAGAGCAACAAGGTCGACCAGCTGTCCGCCATCGTGACTCGTCTTACTGGCACGATCTCTAGCATGGCAGCGTCGCAGGAGCAGTTCCAGAACGAATTCCTCAAGTTCCAGCAACAGATGATTCGCGTCCAGGCTCAGGCGCAGGCTCAGGCACAGCAGCAGCAGCAACAGCAGCAGCAGCAGCCGCACCAGGTATCTCACCACCACTCGGCTCCTTCCTACAACGCACCCTCCGTCATCAGCCAGGTCCCCAGCCAGGTTCCTAGCCAGATCCATAGCCAGTCTTACAGCAACGTCCAGAGCCCTGACCGGGCCTCGCAGCACTCCATGAGCTATGGTCACAACCAGGCCTTGGCGGTGGCCAAGTCCAACAATGAATACGACGCTGATCTGCAGGCCCGCATTGGCGTGATCAACCAGTCTATGAAGGAGGGTAGGGCCGAGGAGGCTGTCGTCCGCTGGATGCAGTCTGGCCGTGAGCAGGAAGTGTTTGAAAAGTACATGTCCAAGTACAGCCCGGAGTTTGTCCGCAACCTGCCGCACCTGGTTCTCCTGACGGTGACTGCCACTGTCAGCCTGAACCTGGAGTCGTACACCCGAGAGAGAATCGCCTGGCTTGAGATGGTTGTTCACAGCCTCCAGGTCTCCCTCGACAACATGGTAAGTCGCGCCTTGCCTGGGCACCCAGCATATGACTGCATGACACTAACGCCTCCCCAGGACGAAGATGCTCGCGCGGTTACGCCAAAGATTATGGGTATGCTGGTGACTCGCGTCGAGGGTCTCTTCGTACGCATCAGCAGCACTTCGGGCAACGACCCGGTCCTGAAAAACCTGTCGCAGATTATCATCAACGCCAAGCGCGTCATTGAAGCTTGTCAGGACGAGCAGCAGTACGCTTGAGAGGAGAGAGATGAGGGTAGACATATCCGGGTCTATAATCCTGAAGATATGACGATACCGAGTACATAAGACATTTCGACGCCATACACTGCACCGCGGCTTTGCTACTATGCATAGCCATGTTGAGGAGACACAGCTCGTGAACAGTGGGCTGGCTGCAATGGGCATGATACCAGACGGCAGAGATTGCACATATGGCCGCAATTCCTTGGCTTTGGAGAATGGGGTTCGTTGCGTTTTCGTTGGGAGGCGAGGTAACGGGCATGCGGACGGAGTAGCTTGGGATTTGAATGATCTGTGGGAAGGAGGGTGGAAACGTTCCGGGCCTTTTCTCGTTGTAATAATGGTACGCTTGGGTCAAGTGGAAGAGCGAGGGCGTTTGGACGTCAGCCAGGAGAGCTCATTCTTGGGGTTGGATGGTTCCATTGGGGCGTGACCTCGGCTCTTTTGATATGAAAATGGAGGCATGATCTAGTACAAGGTGTAATGAAACGCGCGCGAAGGTGATTCTACGTGGAATATGTGCTTTTTTTTTTTAACGTTGAGCTACCTACTAGGATGACTGACGTGTACAAATTGAAGCTTCCAACGCAACCCACTCTTGACCTTGAACCGATCCGACTTGCGTCCCTTTTTCTGCACGTCCTTGATGGAGGTGATTAGATACCTAGACAGCAAGATACTTTCATAAGTCTTCACGTCTTAATATTCGTAACACAGTACCTGATCCAGTTACATCGTCGGAAGGTTGCGATGAGAAAGATTAGATACGCTCGGCCCAGCTGGCGACCTTACATAATCTTCAAGTACCAGCCGCATGGATGGCCCGTGCCCCCTGAAGAGAACGCGGAACCCTGCTGAACTTTGATGCCTGACAGCCTCACGGCCTTGTTTCGCAGCGTCTGATTGGGTGGTCCGGGGCGGCAAAGCAGCAGGACACCTGTGCTTGTGCTCGGGGAAAGCTCAATCACAGTGAGCCAGCCAGGACTGGCCCGAATCTGGCTAATCGGCGGCCAAGTACACCGTACACCGCACAGCGCAGCAGCAGTGCCAGCAGCAGCAAGTGCCAGCAGGAGGAGCAGGAGCAGCCGAACCACGACCAGCCCTGCCTACCTGTCTCTCTTGCCCAAAAAAAGCCACCAACGCGGACCGACCAACGACGAAATCTTCGCGGCCACCTTCATCGCCAAGCACTCGTCTCCGTACCACCCAGTTTCAGTAACCCTCAGTTCCCATCCGGAGCGAGGCAGTTGCGATTTCGACACGTCGTTCCCCCGACCCGCCGACACTGCTGGGCCAATTGCGTTGGGCAGAGTGTACTGACACTCGACGCGACGACGGAAAGCTCCAATTGACCAGGGGGTCAACAGCTCCGACCACCGCTTTAGTTAGGGGCCGTGAATCGACGACCTTCCTTTCCACGACGACAACGACACGACGACAACGACGGATACGCCAGCCCCTCGACGAGTCGCTGCCCGGTTCTTTTGACTATTTTGGTCGTCAAATGTAAAGACGGGAATTCCACCATCACTACCCCGACACCAAAGGCGCAGCGGGGCCAGACCGAGAAACGACCACCCGACGGCTCGATATCCACCCACCACCGACTCCTTCCCTCACACCCTCTCCCGCATCACATCTGACAGCAGTGCCGAGCTGCTTGCCGGGGACCAGTCCCCCCTTGCGCGCGTATGAGCTGGCAGGTGGTTTCGGGTATGGGGCCGAACGTAGGCAACGGAATGGGCGGGCCTGGAGGAAACGAGATGGGCGGCGCGATGCAAGGCAACGGCGGCAACCAGCCTCATGCGACCGAGTATACGCTGCAGGGTAGGTGTCCCAGGCCTCTTTTCGTGTCGCTTGAAACGGCCGTTTTGCTGACCACAACACTCCACAGGCGTCATGCGCTTCCTTCAGACCGAGTGGCATCGACACGAGCGCGACAGGAATGCTTGGGAGATTGAGCGCCAGGAGATGAAGGCGAGGATAGCCGCGCTCGAGGGCCAGGCGAGGAGGGCCGATGCCACGCAAAAGGCCCTCAAGAAATACGTCATCATCCTCGAAAAGAAGGTCAAGGACCAGGCTGCGCAGCTCAAGGACGGGGCCAGGCCAGGCGACGAGACCGCAAAGGCCGAAAAGGACAGGGCCACCCAGATCCAGGAGAAGCTTCGACGTGAGTTTTTTCTTTCTTTTTCTTTTTCGGGAGACCGCGAATCGTGCCAAACATTTTACTAACGCACTCTTTTTCATACGCGCAGCTGCGTCCAAGAAGCCGTTCGATGCCGAGGAGAACGAGATCGATGTTGAAAAGGGCGAGGATGAATCGCAGCGGGCCGACCTCAAGTCTTTCCTGGACCAGTGCCAGGCCGAGTTTACCTACCTTATGATCACGCCGGCCAACCCCCTGCCTCCCCGAGAATCACCTCCGCTCCCCATCCTCGAAGACTTGCGCGAGGGCGAGCCTTTCGGCATGCCAGGCGGCAAGCAGTTCCAGGAGCCGCCCTTCCCCTTCGCATCTTCGTCGCTTGTGCCGCAAAACCACGTACGAGAGGCCAACCGCCCGCCTCCCGCTCCGAACCATGCACCTCCCATGCAGCGAAGCCAGCCAACGAGTTTCCAAGTCAAGCCTTCGGACCAGCTGCAACAGCAGCAGCAGCAACATCAACTACAGCAGCAACACCAACACCAACAGCAGCAGCAACAGCAGCAGCAACAACAATTACAGCAACAGCAGCAACTACAGCTACAGCAACAACAGCAGCAACAGCAACAGCAGATGGCGCCCCAGAACCCCGAACCCGCACCGCCTGTCCTGTACGCTGCCGGAACCGAATGGCCCCAGCCCATGTCGGTAACCGCCCGTATGCTAGACGACAACTTGCAGCGTCCCGGTCATGTCGTTGAGTCGGTCAGTAGTGTCGATCCTATAGATGAGCCTCAAACCAGCCGAGCTGCCCCCGAGACCGATGGATGGGACTTCTCCGAGGGCGCTTTCACCGAGTCGACCTCCTCGCAACCTCTGCAGCAGCTCACCAACAGACCCGACACGGATGCTTTCCCAACCGCGGATAACCTCCCCAAGTCGCCCAACCGCGGGCCGGGCTCTCATCGCCGCAAAGGCTCCATGTCGAGAAGACGCAGCGCGGAACATGAACTGTCCCTTACTGCGGCCGCCCAGAAGGCCGAGACCGGCAACTTCAAGTTGCGCTTCGGATTGCGAGGCCACTTGGACACGGTCCGCACCATCATCTTCTCGGGCGGCGGCAGCCCCGGAGAACCGGAAATCTGCACTGCTGGCGACGACGGCATGATCAAGCGCTTCCACATCCCCCGGGCGGACAGCCATGGCCAGGCGACCAACGCGGCTTCGGACCTCGACGTAACGGCCAACTTCTCTCATCGCGGCCATGCCGGGGGAGTCCTCTGCCTGACGTCCTGGTCACCGTCACCAAACTTCGCCACCGGCGGACGCGCCCAAGGCGACGGCTGGATCTTTTCCGGCGGGCAGGACGCCACCATCAGGGTTTGGGAACGTGGCAGGGTCGATCCCAAAGCCACGCTCGAAGGCCACACCGATGCCGTCTGGGCGTTGTGCGTGCTGCCGACCACCCTCGGTGCCCTCTTCGGCCAGAACAGCCAATACGGAAGCGCCGATCGCATCCTGCTTGTCTCCGGAGGTGCTGACGGGTCCGTCCGTCTATGGGCCGTCAGCGCACCGCCTCAGTTGACCTCCCCTCAGCCGGGCACGAACAGAGCCGGCCCGCAAGGCAGCAGGGGTCGGGTCCGCGGCAACTCGATGAGCTCGGGAAGTGCTTTCTCGAGCACCCCGCAACCCAACATGGCGACAAGTTCCCCCTTCAACCACACTCTTGTCCACAACATCAAGAGGGCCGATGGCTCCGATGCCAGCCCCACTTGCATCACACCTCTCAGCCCCGGCGGTGATACGTTTGTCGTCTCCTACTCGGACGCGGCCATCCTCGTCTACGATACCCGGACAGGCGAACAGACGGGGACGATGGACAGCTCGGAGACGTATGATGGATCGATCAACACAAGTGTCAACGCAGTCGTCGCAACAACGGTCGGCCTGGAACAGTCACAGAGCGGCCTGGCCGAGGAGGACAATGGCGCCGGTGGCGGACCTACGGGCGGAGGCAGGTCGATGGCTGGATCCGGCGTCGAGGGCGTCATCATTTCTGGACACGAAGATCAGTTCGTGCGTTTCTTCGATGCCAACAGCGGTAAGTCTGGCGAGTCGTTCCCACCAAGCAAAAATGCTGATCAGCGTGACAGGACAATGCACATACAACATGCTGGCGCACCCGGCATCGATTTCGGGCCTGTCGCTCAGTCCAGACGGCCGCGAGCTCGTCAGCGCAGGCCACGACGCCTCGCTGCGGTTCTGGAGCCTCGAGAAGAGGACCTGCACGCAGGAGATTACGAGCCACCGCATCATGCGCGGCGAGGGTGTGTGTTCGGTCGTCTGGAGCCAGGACGGCAAGTGGGTGGTGAGCGGCGGCGGCGACGGCGTGGTCAAGGTGTTTGCGCGGTAGACGGGGCGTGGCTTTGTTTGAAAGACGAGGACGAAGAGAGCAGATATTCAGCAGCAGCATAGCGTCCGTTAAAATGGCGTCATTGTCTTTGGGTCACTTGCTCCGGGGGGCCGACCTCTGACGACGGTTGCTCCGGCTTGGTTGCCCGGGCATGAGCTGGACATGGGGTGTTTTCTTTTGGGACATTGTGTGCGGGACGTTTTGAGCATGGGGGTTAAGAAAGGGGGAAGGCTCGGAAACTTTTTGGGTCTGCGGCAGCAGTGGGCTCGCGAGAGAGAGAGAGAGAGAGAGAGAGAGAGAAAGAGAGAAGATGAACGGGACAGGATACGAAGGGGAGGGACCAAGTCCTGTTGTAATATGTAACCGGGGCATTGTTCATTATACGTCGATACCCTCCACTACCACCACCACCATCACCACCATCGCCGCCGCCGTCACCACCGCCGCCGCCGCGTCACCAATACTACCCCTCCCCCCCTCCCCTTCTCGCCGTGCGGTGACTTTGTTTTTGACGTTGGTCTCGTTTTTTCGTAGTACATAGTTTTTTTTAACGTGGAAGGAATAGATGATTGTATGAGCTCGGTCGGGTATTCGAAGAGAGAGAGAGGGAAAAGAGAAGCCATTTAACAACCAACCCCCAAAAAAGGATTAAAACTCCCAAAAAACAATAAAAAGAAAGAAAACCAAAAACCCTTCCGGACCGTCGTGTAAAGGGTTGACTTCGCCTGCCTCCCATGCCCGAATGTCTTGCCAGCTTGCCTGCGTACCTGCCCGTCTTTGCCTCCCAGCCTCTAAAAGGGGCTTGTTTTTCATTCCAAAATTCGTCACCGTCCCGCCCGTCCCCGACGCTCAAAACTCCATCTCCTCGACCTCCATGCCGCAGTCGTTGCACTTCTTGACCGTCATGCCGTCCTCGTTCTCGACGGCCCGGCCCCAGTCGTGGACGTGCTTGCCGCCGCCGACCGAGTCGCCGAACTTGCGGGGCCCCGCGCCGGCGGCGCCGGCGGCCTGCTGGCGGCGGATGGCCTCGGTGCGGGTCTTGCGCTTGAGGTCGTTGAGCTTGTCGCGGAACTTTGCCTCCTTGCGGCGCTTCTTGTCGGCCTCGCGGCGGGCGAACTCGGCGTCGAGCTTCTCGGCGGACCCCCACTTGGTCGTGAAGGCGTACTCCTCGACCTGCAGGCGCAGGAAGAGCATCATGTCGTGCCAGTGCGACTTGTGCGGGTTCGGGCGCGACAGGTGCGGCAGCAGCGCGGCGTCCTTGAGCTCCTCGTCGGTGAGCAGGTAGTCCTCCTTGCACTCCGTCTTGGTCAGGAGCGAGTACTTGTCCGGGTGGGCGTCCTTGCAGGCGTGGCAGACGTGGACGCCGAAGACCTCGTCCCAGACGAAGTCGATCTCGAGGGAGCCGCAGTCGGCGCACCGCTTGCGCGTGGCGTCGTCGGCGAGCACGCTGAGCCCGGGCTCGAACGGCCCGGCCTTTTGGCGCCGGAGCTTGCGGAGCAGCTGCAGCCGCTCCCACTCCTGCGACGTCATGCCCTTGGGCTTCTCCTCCTGGGGCGGGCCGCCGGGCTTCTGCTTGGGGAGGAGCGCCGTGTTGTGCGGGTCGTCCTCGGCCGTCAGGAAGCCGCCCTTTGTGTCCGTCATGGCCGACATGTTGTAGTCGACGAACTTTGCAAAGCTGCGCGCGGGGCGCGGCACGGCCGCCGTGTCGCGGGCATCGCGGTTCGTCTGGGGGTGCGCCGACTCGCGGGGGTCCGGGGCGGAGATGGCCGAGTGCGGGCGCTTGCGGGAGCCGTCCGCCGCCGCCGCCGCCGTCGTTGGTGGCCGGGAGGCGCCGCCGGCCCTGGTGATGTGGACGTCCTTGGTGGCGACGAGGCCGGACGAGGTCTTGGGGGCCGACGGGAGGCCCGCGGCGGCGAGCTCGGCGTCGCGGCGGTCGCGGATGGCTTTCGCTTTCAGACGGGATTCTTCCTAGGCGGGGCAGGAATTAGAAAAAAGGAAGGAGGACGAGGGAGGAACGCGCACGGAGGGGACGTTCTCACCATGCGACGGGTTGCTGCGGGCGTTGGGGGCGTGACTGCGACGGGCGCCGACGCCGTGGGGTTCGGCGGTGGTGTCGAGGGGCGAACCATGGCTGCTGCTGCTTGGCCGCGTTGGATTGCGAGTGTGATCTGGGTAAGGGGTGGCGGTGATTATCGGGAGCGACGTGGTGTGCGACAGCAGAGTTTGTGGTCTTTTGGTCTTTCGACGTTGGAACTTTTGGACTTGGGCGGGAGACGTGAATTGGCGGGGGGCAAGATTCGAGAAACGATTATGTCACCACCGGTCGAGTCGCGAAAGCACGTGCACACACTCCCGCGCTGACCGAGCCACACACACATGCACTGGGAGGAAGTTGACGGGAAGAGCGGAGCCCGCCTGCCACTGGGCAGAATCGAGCTATCCAGAGACGCTAGGATTAATAATAGAGTAATAATAATGGCAAAAGGACAGGACGAGTCGCGGACGGGACACAATGTGCGGATTAATGAGCTGTTTCTTGACGAGACTAAGCATCTAACAAAGTTTGCGACTCCATCCCGAGGTTCGCGGGGATTTGCCCTCCCGAGCACGCCTCCGTCGCCGCGTGGGCAGCGACACACACGCATCGGAGGTGCCCCCTCCTTTTGCGTAAACCAGCGAGCTTCGTTTCCGTCCGGCGCAGGCACGGGTTGCCCATTTACTCCTCCTTGGCACCGCCACGGCCGGCACGCTCGGCGGTCTCGATGGCCTTCTTGTCGCTCGCGGCAGGGCCGCTCTGGAGGCCCTGCATGAAGCCGGCGGGGGCCTTGAAGGGGCGCTTGAGGTCGCCGCTGGCGGGCTTGCCGAAGATGTGGATCTTGACGAGGTTGCTCTCGAGGGCGCTCTTCAGGGGGATGATGGACTGGATCAGGAGGGGGTTGGTGTACTTCATGTAGATGTGCATGAAGCCCATCATGGCGATGCCCATGGCCTGGGAGCGGAACGCCTGGCGGAGCTGGGTCGTGTCGTAGGCGTGGATGGTGGTCGTGACCAGCTTGCCCTCCTCGGTGGAGCCCATGGCGGGGGGCTCGACGTACTTGAGAGTGGTGAGGTCTGGGGGGTTTTTGTTAGTCGGTGGCTTGTCCGCACATGCGAGGTTTTGAGAATTGAGGTTTGAGAGGGGAGGGGAGGGGGGGCCAACGTATGGCGTCCCGCAGACGGACGTACCCTTCTTCTTGTTGATCTGGGCCTGGACGTAGAGGTAGATGATGGCGATGATGATGTTGCTGGCAATGTAGCCGGCGCGGCACATGTTCAGGACATTGGGGTCTTCGAAGGGGACCTTGCGGGAGACCTGCACCATGCCGAGCATGATGATCAGGTTGGTGCTGCGAGGGCAATGTCAGCATTGGGTCCTGTTCATCGGGTGCTGCGCGAGCAGAGGCAGCGGTGCGATGCGATGCGATGCAACGGGTGAGGGACGTACATCTGAGCGCTGACCATTTTGGCGGTTGGGGGGGTTTTCTCGAAGAGACCGTGAAAGGTGTTTCTGGAGGTGGAATTGACGAGGGGGCAAGATGAACCCGATGGACCTCAGCAGAATGGGAGAATAGGAGGAGGAGGAGGGCAATTAAGAGGGACAGGGAAGAAAGGAGGCTGGCAGGATGTAGAGGCGAAGACGGCGCGGCGTGGAGTTGGCGAGTTTTTGTACAGTAGCGCGTGAGGGTGAGGTGGTCGAAACGGCGTGGGCTGGGCTGGCTTGGCTTGGCCGGGTTAGGTGGAGGTGGAGTTCGGGTCAGTTGCAGTGTAGTGTGTCGCCCTTTTTGGTGCGGTCCGATTTGCGGTGCGGTGCTGTTTGTCGGGGTCCAGCGGGATGGCGAATCTGCAGAATGGCACAAAATTTCAAGCAGTGATCCGCAGGCCTGGGGGGGCGAAGGGGAGGGGGGAGGGGACTCTGGCCTTCTGTAGCCTTCCGTGGCAGTCTTTGGGGAGAGTCCAACGCCCGGCCTGCATCTTGCGCGCGCTCGCAACGCAACGCAGCGGGAGCCTCCTGCTGCCCGTTGCCTTTTTTTTTCTGTCACATCGCTCCATCTTTTTCTCCGAAGTGCATCTCTCTTTCTCTGTGTATCTACCCTATCTACTTTTGCTGCGAGCGAGGGGGCGGCGGTCTCACTCTTCAGCGTCTCCAACGATCATGTACTGTATATGATGTACTGCGACACCGATGCAGCACCCCTTCTCTTGGGTCTCGTTACATCGCAACTCCGGGCTGCCTGCACTGCACATTGCATACCTCTGGCTAGTCCGATACGCAGGCGCAGGCACCCGACGAGACACGCAGCTGGGTGGCTGGACCCTGGATTGACACCGTCCGTAGGCCGCGGAGCAGTCAACTAGTGCAGTGTAGCGTAGCGTAATATGGTGCACCTCGCACACTAATCCCGACGCCACCCCCCAAGTCCCCGATGCCCCGCGTCGCGCCGGTGCTGCCTGAGGTGTCGGGGACCGTGAGTGAGTCGGAAAAGGGACGTGTGTTGCTATACTTCGCCGCGGATGCTGGGCGACGTCCGTAATGGATAATAGAGGACACGTTCGTACAAATTGCAACGTGGGGAATCCTGCTTGCTGATATCCACCACCTGCCTATTGCGGACAGCTCCCCGTTTGCCTCATCTCACAGCTGAGATTTTATCATGCGGCCGGGCTGATAACCAACACTCCGGAACCAACCCAGCTGGTCAACGATACAGGGCCATGTCTCTCGGGACCGCTCGCTTGTAGTCCGCCGCCTCGTGCTGCACGTGCAATAATTACGCAGTATCCGTAGTATGTGTGGCATCAAACCGGTGTGAATATGTATGTGAATATGTACTATGGCGGGAGGCTTTACACAACCCCGTGTTCCAATATGTACATGGAGAATTGCCATCAATGCTGATATGACAAGAACAGTTCCCATCCTCGGGCCACCCTGTGCGCGCCTGCAATGAGAGGGAAAAGGCACACGGAATGCCATGTACTACGGTACTCCAATGCCTCCGTCGATATCACGTGGTCCCAGAACCTTCAACGGCGGGCTCCACATGTCCGACAACCCGCTCCACCTGCGCTGCGGTAAGGTACGTACCTCACCAGGAGCCTCCAGCTGTCGCGACTAGGTACCTGGGATAAGTACTTTAGGCAAACGACTTCAACGTCGGCAGGTAGCCGGCGTAGGCCTTGCCCGTCGTCGGCTCCATGCTGTACATGTAGTCGCCCCACCAGGGGCCGGCCGCCCACCACAGGACTCTGTTCTGTGTTAGTTATCCGGTCCTCAAAGCGACAAAGAAAAGGAACCCAGCCCAAAGGGGGGCCGGGGGGGATCGCTACTCACCCTCTCCACTGCTCCGAGTTGTCCGCGAGGTGCTGCAGCGCGCCCTTGACGGCCGTCTGGCACTGCTCGTTGACGCCGGCGCCGATCTCGCCGAGCACGCCCTGCTTGTTGTTGTCCTTGAGCCACTGCGTGGCCGTGGCGAGACGCTCCGCGCCGATGGTGCTGCTGACGCACGCCTCGTTGGTGCCGGACCCGTCCGTGTCGAGGTACTGGTGCATCTCGTAGAAGAGAAGCTTGCCGGTGGCATCGGCCGGATCCGTGAGGTTCTTCAGCGCGTCGCCGGAGCCGCTCTCGATCTAGTTGCACGCCGTGTTAGCCCGCATCCATGCAAGTCGCCTTCTCCCCGAGGATAGGGGAGGGTTGGAGAGGGGTAAAAATGAAAGGGGTGCCTACCCAGTGCCAGGCACCCGAGTACGAGTTGCCCTCGATCCAGATGTGCTGCGTGGTGGCACCCGCGGCGCGGATGTTGTCAATGGCCGCCTGGTTCAGGTCCCTGATGAGCGAGTTGTCCATGTCGTGGTACTCGTTGTTGGTGTCGAAGATGACCTTGTCGTTGTCCTTGAACCGCGCGGCCACCGTCTTCCACCACGCGCCAAAGTCGGCCGAGCTGGTGATGATGTTGCCGTAGTACCGGCCGTAGTTGTGCGGGTCGATGACGGCGTAGGAGCCCTTGGAGGTGACGTCCTTAACGAGCTATGGGGGTTCGGTGTTTAGTCTTTGTCTTTTTGTTTTTTTATTGCTTCGTTACACCTCTCCTCCTCCGAGGCCGGCAGAGACTTACATCCTCGAGACCGGAGAAGTACGTCTCGTTGATCGTGCCCGTCAGCTTGTCCGGGATGATGCGCTCCATCATTGTTCCGATGCGGAACGTGTTCAGGCCCTGGGACCTCAGGATCTGTTTTATGTGGTTAGCAAAACTGGCCGTCTACTCCTTGCTCCCGCCTTCACTCACGTCAATGGCCGTCTTGTTGGGCCATGTGTACTCCTTGCCCAGCTGGCCGGGCAGCGTGGTCTGGCCAAACTCGCCGCCGGACTCGTTGACGCCGGTGAAGAGGAACTTGCCGGCGCGCTTCTCCTTGGAGGCGCCGTCGACGGGGGCCGCCAGGACCGATGCGACGGACGCCGCTCCGAGAGCGAGGGTGCCGAACTTCATGATTGGAAAAGGGAAAAGAAGGAATGAAACGGGTTAGACTAGAAAAGAAGGTATAAAGGTCGGATGGAGTCTCAAGGAGCCAAGACCAAACCCCCCCGGAGTAGTCCTGAGGCGTGGCAGGCTTTATATCCTCCATGGCCGCCCCCCCTCTCTCCTCTCTTTTTCTCGTCTCGTTTACCGTTCAAAGGGGCGGGGGGCTAAGACGGGTTCGAAGTTTGACCTCTCGGGGAGGGTTCTCCAGGGGGCCCGTCGTGGCGGACTCCCATGCTCCGTCCCATGTATAAAGGCAAAACACGGTATGATTTGTGGGAAAAGAGGGAACGCAATCAACGTCAACCTGACCAGTGGTGCGTCTGATCTGGAGCCGCGAGCCTCACGGCACTAGCTAAGCTTGCTTGGCATAGATGATGTGCCGTGTGGGGTAGCCCCCCCCGGGCAGGGAAATGCACGATCTCGGGACTTGGGACCTCCTAATTAGTTGCCTACCTGGGACGCCTCCTGCTTGCCTACTTAGGACCTTACTGTGGTAGAGAGGCGGTTCGTGGCCAGGTTGATGCCGAGGGTGCCGAGGAATGCGGCTGCATTGTGACCCTCCCCCCTCCTTCGGCTGCATTTCTTGCGCCTGGGATAGATTGTGCGCCTGGGGGGGTTCGGCCGAGTAAACTACTATGCACGTCACATCGCCACTCGACGTCGTTCGAGCAAAACGAGACGCGCGCATTCCCGGCACTCTGAGCGAATTCGAGCGGCTAGCAAGTGCCGGCACCGCATGGCAGGAAAAGAAACAAGATGCGCAGACAAGCAGCCCCCATTGCGACAACAAGCTTTGGCTCTTCGCCGGCTGTTGTTGGCTCAAAAAGGGGAGAAATTAAGTTGGGCTGTTTCAAGTCGCCGGGGGGATTCCCTCCGCGCGGTATAGCACCTGGAATTAAGGGATGGCCAACTCGGCCGCTTTCCCCACAGTGATCATCAAGATGGGACTCGGGGAACAGAGGGTGGGAGGCAGACTGAGCCGTGAACCCGGAACGGCGGTGCTTGCCAGAGTGGCACGGCATGATGAAAATCAAGAGACACCTTGAGAAGAATGTCATGTTGTGGGCACACCCAGCAAGCAGTGACGTTATTCAACACACATCAGACCAGGGGAAAGAACCAGATTGAGCACTCTACGAGGCTTCTGCGAGCCACGCGACCTCTCTCGGTCGATTCGGGGCCAGGAAGCGAACAAGGAGGCCCTTGGATGGCCAAAACCTTGGGCTGTATTCGTTTCATCAGAGAGGTCGTGGTTCAGGAAACAAAGTCGCGAGCGAGGCGGCCGAATCTGGCTGTCGCCGTGCTGAAACAGCGCGGAATTACCGTCCAAGCAAAGATGAAAAACGAGAATGATCCGACGTTGGGTAACGATGAGGGCTGCACCACGAGCATCCCACCTACCAGACTGGATGATGGGATGGACGACGAGTTGAACCATTGAGGCGGGACTCGCATGTAGTGTGCGATACCCCCGTTCGTTGCATGTCACTCCCATCAAGCCTCTTTGGGGAGCGCTCTGCAGCTAGGGCGGATCCGTAGGTAGCTTGGCCCCCAAAATCGGGTCCGCGCGGCACGGAGCATCGGCCGTCACGTGACACGGACAAGATTCTTCCCGCGCAGCATCCCATCCCGTCGCGACATACAGAGAGAGGCAGTAAGGCGGCTATCAATCCCAGACAGGGTCATCACATCGCCACAGGAGTTGCGAAAATGCAGCCAACAAGACACCTTCTGAAGAGATCCGTGTGGAAGGGTGAGTCGCGAGCCCTTTCTTGCCGTGCATTGACTTGGAAAAATGTCGAGCTGACCATCGCCTTCTAGGACCGCACATTGTCCCGTAAGGAGGAACCCTCCCCCCCCTCGACCAACCCTTCGAATCTGACCGTTCGTGACCTCAGTCTCCCCATCGTCCGGCCCGCTCCTGGAAAGAAGGTCCAGCCCATCCGGACGCAGGCCCGATCCGCGACGATCCTGCCCAACTTTGTCGGCCTCAAGTTCCAGGTCTACAACGGCAAGGCCTACATTGACGTGACGATTACGGAAGACATGGTCGGGCACAAGCTGGGAGAGTTCTCGCCGTGCGCGCAGCCCCGGCCCACAGTCGAGATTGAAAACGGGCTAACATGTGGCCAGGACGAGAAAGCCCTTCATCTGGACCAGATTGTAAGGGGGCGGCCGTCTTTCGAGCAGCATTCGGACGCCGCCGCCGCCGGCAGCGGGGAGGAGGAAACTTTTGTACAACACCATGTCAAGATACCAGCGATACACTGTAGCATAACCATTGGGCCCTGTGCCGTTGATGACCCTCTGCTAAACAAAAACAAAACGAAACGGGGAAATAAAACTTGTTATGAAGTGTCTATTGTGAACCATTCCTCTTTCGCGCTTGACTTGCCGCCGTGCGAAAAGAAGAAGGGGAAAAAAAACCGTTCCCCCCTGGTCATTGACCTGACCTCGCCCGGACGCCGAAAAAACCCAACCATCCAACGCCGTGGTATATATACACCTAGCCCCAAAGATCAAATCCACGTGAAAAGGGGGTATGCCCGGCCCCCCTCCTCCCCCTCCTCTTCCCTTTCATCGGTAGAACTCGCTCCTCTTGACGTTGACGCCGTACTCGCCCACGGCCATGCCGAGGTCCTCCATCGTGAGCACCGTCCGGTTCTGGCTGCCGCCCTGCCCGCCGCCGCCGTAGCCCGGCCTCTGGATGCCGAGGGGCCCGCCGCGTCCCTGGTCCTTCGCGCCGGCCGGGCCCGTGGGCTGGCCGGGGATCGGGAAGCCGGCCGCCGCGCCGAGGTTGCCCATGGGGTTGTTGGCGTTGGAGTTGGAGGCGCGGATGCGGCTGTACTGGTAGGCGTCGGCGGAGATGTCGGCGATGAACTTCTGCGTCGCGAGCGCGAGGAGCCGCGCGAGGCGGGGGTCCGTCTGCGGCGGCGGCGGGAGGCCGGCCTTGGTCATGTAGTAGTTTGTGACCGCGTCGGGGATCTGGAACAAAGGCGCAAAACGCCGGTTAGCGTGGGGGAGGTCCCGCGGCGCGACGCAGCAGCGCAGCTTCAAGGGGTGGGAGGGGACGCACAATTGGGGCGTAGTCGTCCATCTTGGTCAAGAACTCGCGGAGCGACATGTCCTTGCGGGTGATGGCCTTGGGCTCGGGGCCCGGGGCGACTGCCTCGGGGACGGCAGCATCGTCAGCGGTAGCGGCAGCAGCAGGAGCGGCGGCGGCGGTGGCGACGGCATCGGCGGCGGGCTCCTCCTGCGTGTTGGGGGCAGTGGGCACCTGCTCGGCGTTCTCGGGTGCGTTGGTGGCCATTCTGATCGCAAAGCGCAAGGCGGGAGTGTCGATGGGATATTTGGGGGGGTTTGATTTGACGCGACGTCCCGCGAGGCTGGTGAGGCTGGTGATGTAAGGTGGTTTCGCCTTGCGGGCCACTGGAGTGGCGCCGGAGCTGCGTCACGTGGTCTGCAGCCACACCACCGTGAGCTTTCCCCGCAAACCAGAGCCAACTGACGTCTGTGCATGCACGCTCACTAGTACCGGTATACGCGGCTCTGGTACCGTTATGGTCTGTTGTTATAGATAGTGCCGTCGGTACATACCATGTAGCACTCAAGTGCTTGCTATGTAATGCCACGGTTCGTAGAATGGCACTGGGTACACGACAGCACTACGCAGCTCATAAAGTCACTACCTTGAGGCTTGGAAGGCAGGGTCCCTCACAAACTTGACGATCTGGGACACATGCCCCATTACGCTCATCTTGGCTTCACCAACTACCTACAGTACCATACAGTCGGCCCGCACGGATGATAGGTAATATCCCCGAATTCGACCCGCTAAATGTCAATATAATGCAATAAGTTCACCGCCAACCTTCGCGCAACCGCCCGTTGATTCCATTCCGGAGCAAACCGATGATTCCTACGCCTGCCGCGTTGATCCGCGCAGGGTCTATCGAGGCGTGCTCTGACAATCCCACAACTTACTCAGGACCAAAGTGGTTTGAACTAGGGGGTGACAAAACTGTGGTCACTTTTGAACAACCACGCGGGTTTACACAAACCTACGACTTTGAACCGAGTTGGAACTCGTCCAGCGCGGCGAGCAAGGCACAGGGTGGAGAATGAGCTTGGGACGAGGACTACTCCGTGCTCGTATGTGATGCGGAGACTGCTCCGCGTTTATATTAGAAGAGAAAGCCAACCAGCCAGCACCTTGGCAAATTATGGTTCAAAAATACATGTACAGCACCACCCACGTCTCCATCGCCGATCCATTTGACACATCTGTTGTGGATGCTCTGCGCCTCATTCGTGTCATGCTTCAACGACCAAGCGATTGATACGGACATTGCAAATGCAGAACAAAACCATCAAAGTGCCAACTATCATATTGGTACCCACAAATCCCATGACACACCAACCTGGCCTGACTGCTGCTTTTCATCTAAGAAGCTTCGAGCTGTATCAAATGCCTACAGATATTTCGATGGAGGTGTTTGAGCAGTAAATCAGGACGTCAACAGCATAATCAGAGTTTACCTTCTTGTCTTGGCAACGTGTAGACATCAGAATAAGAGTCTTGGCATATATAGATGATGCAAAAAGTGATTTCGATCATCACGGTCCTAGACCGCCGCGCAACTACAAAACCCGGAGCAGCCTACCTCGCCGATCACATTCAGAATTCCATCCTTATCACATTCACTATTGAATCCTCAGAACCAGTTCAAAATGCAGTTCCCCTCCTCCACCGTCGTCCTGGCCTTCTTCGGCCTCCTCGCCTCGCAGGCCGTCGCCCAGCAAGTGGTAAGTAGACATGGATGTCCCGGCATAGATGCGATGATCGTTATTAACACGTCTTCCAACCTTAGGAGTGCAACTGTACGTAACAGCCCTCTTTTGAAACTCACAAATGACAGCGCCTGACTTTTGACAGCCTGCATTGCTGCGTGCCAGGCCAAGCCCGGCGCCTGCTGGGGAGGCGACAACGTCGGATACTGCAAAAACCTTTGCGGCCCCAGCTGCCCCTGCACGTTCTAAGGAGCTTTTTGGACGGAGCTTTGAAGCCTCGGCGCTGAGATGCAAGCTGTGACATGGGCCAATTCGGGGCCTCTGATGGAGGACCATCGTGAAACTGGGCCTTCGTAGAGGACAGAAAGACAGAGTCGGCACCGGGGAAATCCAACGCGCGTGCGTCGCAGAGCAAACAGAAAGGTTTGCGCGCAAGACTCGATGGATCACGGGTTACTATTACGAATAAATTTTTATTTCAGCATCATACTTACACGATGCGACTTCATTTTGATGCTTCCCAAGGTTCCATACGCCCGTGTCTCCGGCGGCTCCCACGTCAAATCAATTACAACTCTGCCAGTAAGCTTTTTACCTTTCACTAGTCAATTTAGCAAATGCCTCTACTATATACCCAAATTCAACCTCAATGCACCAAGAGACAAAAATGCCACTACAGCAGGCCGAGTAAATGTCAGGCGAGGCGGATGACAAGTATAGTGAAAAACAAAGACACCAGCTCTGCAGACCAGAACATTCGATCCATTCCCCATGTGTGTTTTGCATTTTGTAGATGATACCAAGTCGAAAACATTCAGGACCTCGGTTGACTGTTCTCATTACTCTTTTCGACAGCGAAGTCATTGGTTGATGCTACCAAAAGTACTCATCAATACTCGTTCTTTCTCCGATGAATGCCCCAAATTCCTCTTTCATAAAATTTGTATACAGTCTCATTGTATATTGCCGACAGGGTCTAGCGGGTATCTTAGGACTCAAGGGGATATGAAACGATGGTCATAATGGTTCTCCGAGTAGGACAATGTAGGATGGAGGTTGGATTCTACAACATTTTTATCCTGAGAAGGAAACTGATGTACACTTTACACAGTTCAACCGCACAGCGCAGTAGCGGTCGCCGTGTAAAATTGTACGGCTTTCTCTGGAATCAAGAATAGTAACTGTGATAGGATTGTAACACTAACCTAGAGGTTGCCGTGGGTTATCGAAGTACCTCTGAGATTGGACTAGTCCTATCAAGACCACTTATTGGATCCAAGCTCTACCAGCCCTAGCGGGCTTTTTTTGGGCCAACAGAGAGGTGGCAATGGAAGGGGGGTGTGCTTGTTCGAAACACGACTCGATGAGAATGAACACATAACCCTCAGGTCTTATTCCTCCTCGACTTCAGGTTTGAAGCGAGGCAACGCCCACCCACCCTCGCCGTCCCAACCACCGACAGAGTTCATTCAGAAATCGCCTTCTATCAAGTCACGGAAGCCGTGCTTGAAAGAGTAATCTAGCGTCAACTGCCAGAGAAATCGCCTGCCATGAATTCCAGTCCTCCAGCGCATCATCGTGATCGGCTTCCTCTAGCTTTACCCCCTTGGCTAGACCGCTAAGATGACCGTTGGTGCACTCGCACCACTCATCATCTATCCCGACCCGGCATACTCCGCGGAAGAGGCTGCACGGCTGCGTATCTCGTGTACAATGGCATATACCCATGCGGTGTCAACGAATACCATGATCATGGGGTAGCTCTCCAGTGCGTTTACCAGCCAGTCGACGGCTGCTACTGCAAAGCAGCCTTTGATATCTCTGCAATCCCCGACTCGCACTCTTGCATTAGTAGAGGACGTATTAAATTCGACGATTGGTGTGTCGGCCCGGCATCCTTCACCTATACGACCCCTGCTGCGCGATGGCGAACGCCATGCCTGGCGGTTGATTCACACGCAACGATGACGACCGATGGCCAAAGCTCTTCGCCAACACCACCCATGGTCTCAAAAACTTCGAGTAACGGGCGTCCGGCACAGTCTTGGGGGTCAGGCCGCACCGAGTCGTCCTCTCCGGACGCACAATGGACCACCCCTGGAGCGGGCAGGGCCCGTCTGAGCATATCGAATATCGTGGCTTCGACAGCAAGCTTCGGTGTTGGAATACCGAAAATGCCGACAGCTACTCTGGCCCTCTACTTTCAGACCAGGAAAAGGTACAGGAACGTTGGCGTCGCACATTATACGGACCGGGTGGTGCCGCAGGAGAGTAGGTATGCGGGATGCAGCTGGGGAGTCCTCCCTCTTTTGTCCTGCACGTTGCCGATGCAAAGGGTTGACAATTACAGTGAGCGGACGCCGAGGAGCCTGGGGCAGGCCGTTCTCGATATGCCTGATTTCGTGCAGTATGGCCTTAGCCTGGGTGCCCCCCAAGAATGCCAGGGCTCTGATGAGACAGAGCTAAAGGCAGGATGTCGGGATATTGTATTTGGCCGGTGAAGTTCTAGTGAGGATGTAAGTTTAATCGATGCATCATGATGGGCAATGTCCCAGCTTCTCAAGCAAGGTGGTATAAGTGAAGCCTGGGCGCGAACTCAACAAAATTGAACCTGCAAATGTAGACGAGGCATTACGTACCACTCTGCTCCTTGACTGCGCGTTATCCCGTTCGTAGGTGAAACCAGCTGTGGGATCCGGCCGTCACGACTTAGCCGGTCTAAGCAATCGAGAGCAAATTGGCGTGCATCAGGGGGCGTCAAGGACACCTCTGAAATCACCGACAATGGCCAGATCAGGCATCTTGCCGTCACGGAGAATCGGTCTCCAGAAGGTTCCAGATATTCCCCGCAACTGGCGAGAACCTCGACAACGAGGGTCGATGTCTTTCGAGAGGCGGATCTTTGAAGTCCCGCGTAGTCGATCTTGTCATCCTGGTCGGGCCCTTGATTGAGTATGAAGGACGACTGCACCCATATGAGGTCATTGAGGAACAGCCGGATGATTCTCAAAGCGTTCCAGTACCGCAGAGCTCGGAGTGAAGGGTAGCCAAAGGACATCCCCTTGTATGGCATGGGCGATCTCTCTCCCGGAGGCCTTGTCGTAAACCGCCATCCTTCTGGAACATCGTGCCCAATCTTCGCCGTCGCCGCGTCCAAATCTAGCGCCTCAATCACTAGGTCACGTCTCCCAGAGTCGCTGGTTTGGGATATTCTCGATCTCAAAGCAGCAACCCGGTCGACGACAGGAGTCATGCTGAGAAAGGGGTCATCGAGGTCGAGGTGTGGCCTCGCCTCCTCGTAGAGCTTCAAAAACCGGACCGGGACGGGCGTCATGCTGTGCGCGCAACTTGTGCGGATGTTGTTGCTCGAGTGGATAAAGAGCTTACGGCCGAGAGGGGTCTCCAGCTGCCGAGTCCCGCGCAGGCGGAGAAGTTCCACGGCGCCGAGCGTGTGGGCGTTCCAGCTGTCGAGCGACTGCTGACCCGAAAATACGATGGCCTCGAAAAGACCGAGCAACAAAACCGCCGCTAGCGTACCGTCTTCAACGGCAAGCTTTGCCGAGCTCAGGGCTTGGTTTGTTTGATAAAGTGCGTTGGCGTAGTGGGCCGTTGCCTGCTTCATAAGTTTTGTGTCTGATAGCTTGAGCGAAAGGCTGGCAAAAGATGCGGCCAGCACCGACGCTGACATTGCATCTTCGCTCCTCAACCCATAGGGACAGAGCTTGGGGAGGTATTCGAAAGGGGAAGTTGCTATGTAGTCCGTCATGAAATATGTGCACGCCAGGTCCTCGAGGGGTTGCGAAATATTCCGATAGCGAACCACGGCGACCTCTGGGTGTGGATATGCGGGTGATGACCTCAAAGGCGCATCGGAATCGACCCAGTTCCTGACGACATGGGCTGCTGTCGCTGTCGCTGGCGCTGTCGCCACCGCGCTAGCCTGCTGCTGCTTCTGTACATTCGCACCCGGGAGCGGCTGTCCCTGCTGTTTAGTTTTGGGCGGGTAACGCTTCCTAGGCTTCCTATTCTGGACCTTGAAGGCGGCGTTGGCGGTCTCGTCCCTAAAGTAGAAATCCGAAAGATCCCTGTAGCCAGGGCAGGTGGTTTGCTTGCGCGAGCATTGCGTGCATCCGGGCTGCAGGCGATCACACTGCGGGACGGGAAAGAAAGAGAGAGGGTCAGCCTTGGCTCATGACCTATGGGTGATTTGGGGTTGGTTCGTTTGCGCATGCCAGTAACCAGGTGGGTGAACCGGTGGTGTGCCAACGCGCCGTGCCCGTAGGGCTGACGGACTGAGGCCGTCTTTGGGATACGAGCGGTCCAGTAGGACGTGTATTTTGGGATGAGAGAAATGGAGTACGAACCCTGAGTCTTCCCTTGCGACAGGGGTAACACGCCTCTGACGGTCGGCCGGAGAAGACCATTGTTGGTTGTTGGCTAAGATTAATGGCTCACGTAGGAGGGGTTGGCACGCATTGCAGCATGTCTCTCACTCCAGAGACACTTTGTGTGACGCGCCGCAAGAACTGGAGATGTCTTGTGGCAGACGAAAGAGGGTGAGGTGTCAAGGCTTTCATCATCGTGGCTGTGCTTGGGGGCCGTTACAGTGACGAAAAAGCCGTCGGATACCCGGCTCTAATTTCACAACCCTTGGCACCGTCGAGACGCCCACCCCATTTGGTCTAGTCTTGCTTTCATAAACACCAGTGGCTTGCATCTCACGACTGGAGTCATCAAGGCTTATTGACTCCACACTTGACCCTTGCTAACAGGGGCCCTAGCCGGGCTGATTTCGACATTCCTTTGAGAGGTGAGAGGTGAGCCACTACACATTTTTTAGTGTTACAGGACCTGAACGAATTGGCAGCTCTGCTTTCTGCCGAGATGCCGTCTATGCGAGAGCCTCGTACCTCGACGCTAAAATATGTCAGCCATGTCACCGCCAGAGGCATTAGCTTCGTGGCTGAGACACATGGCTGTGTGGAAAGACAGTCTGCTCAACGACTTGGGTATTGGTTGCAGAAGGGTCATCCAAATGGTTGCCTCTACGTAGGTGTGCCTCGATGCCGACTGCCGGCAAGCGAGTGCGACCGGCCAAGCGAGTGCGGATGGCTTCAATATTCGATCAGCATTCGCTCGCCGAATAACGACGTTTTTACTTCTATATAACTCTGGCTTGGCATTGCCTTTTTCGTAGTTTGGTTTCTATGTTTCAACTTAGCTGCATATTCCAACAAATTTTCATCGAGCAAGTTTCTGTTTCTCATCAGTTTTCGTTCAAGCAAAACCTCTAATACGAAATGGGCAAACTTGATGGCCGTGGCGGTATCGCTATCGCTGAGCTTATCGTCTACAGCCCGTGCTTACTAGTTTCCGTCTTCCTTTGTGCCAAATTTGGGTTCCAACGCGCATCTGGCTGGATATACACTGTGATCTTCTGCCTCGCACGCATTATTGGCTCTGGGTTCCAGTTGTCGACTTACAGCAACCCGTCTGTCAGCTCTTACACAGGCGCATTCATTCTCAACGGCATCGCTCTCTCGCCGTTACTCCTGGCAACTCTTGGGATCCTCTCCAGATTGTGGGTTCCCTGAAAAGTGTAGACAAAGCCGAATATGAATGACTAACACCGACGCAGTATCGATTGGACCAGGGCAAACGCTGGTTCGCCGGTCAATGCCAGCCACGTTAGGATTATTCAGATCATTCTTCTCGTGGGCCTGATTCTCGGCATAGTCGGCGGAACAAGCACGAACTTTTCTGCGGATGGCACCTACCAACCTCAACCGACAACCCAAGCATCCACTATCCTTTACCTCTTAGGATTGATTGCGATCGCGGCTGTACTCCTGTTGTCTCGCCGGAGCTTTAATGAAGCACCCCGCGGCGAAAGAAGGATCTTCATCGCCATCACCCTGGCTTTGCCGATTCTCTTCATTCGTATCATCTATTCAATACTTTCAGCGTTCTTACACAACAAGACCTTCTCCATGCTGAGGGGTAGCTTGGGCGCTTATATCGGCATGGCCGTCATTGAGGAGTTTGTGGTGATTGCAATCTACTTGACACTTGGCTTCATGTTGGAGAAGTCGGTTCCTGAAAGATCGGAAACGCTTGCCGGTAATCAGCGGAATTGGAAAAACCCGCGTTCTGGCTATGGCCGCCGGAGACCTGGACTGATTGGTCTTGCAATGAGCGCATTCGAAGGGCGCAATGATTACCGGGAGCCCGAACAAGCCATGTCCGCGCGTCATTGATGCCTTATACAGGCGAGTTATGGGAGTAATGGAGCGAGGTAGTTGCGAGATAAGATTGATTTTTAGACTCAGGTCGGTGTAGATTCTGCACAAGTTGAATTGGAAGCGAGCACCTTTGGCAAATAGAGTAACATGCATAGAAAAGACACAAAAACCTGTGGGGTTTGTCGTGTAATCAAAGTTTCAGATAAGGAATTGATTATGAATGTGTATGAAGCGACTATTCCTTGTGTGACAATTCAATTGTCTCTTCCATTTTGATATCCGCCTGTGATAAGTTTCTCGACTGACAATGAGTCTTGAACTTCCTTGTGGGAAGGTTCTGCTCAAACATGTAGTCGATCTCAATGTACGACAGGCCCTTCATCTCCGGAATTTCAAAGAAGATGATCAAGAATCCAAAAGTACACAAACCCGCAAATATGAAGCCAATCTTGCCACCCAAGTTAGCTTCATCCGTGTTGAATAGATAAGGGACGAAAAAGTTGAAGAGCCAGGAGAAGAAGGCGTTTGCAATCCAAGCAACGGTCTGCGACTGGGACCGAAGGCGCATGGACGACGTCTCGGCGCTGACCACTGGCCAAGCAGCGCCAACGCCGGATGAGAGGGCAAAAGACAAAACCATTAAGCCTATGCCGATGTACCACAACGCAGTGCTTTGGGACTGGAAGCACCCGGCAATACCGATGGAAAGCCAGAGGACGCCTACAATGCCGGTGCTCCATAGCATAATGAACCGGCGACCAAGAGCGTTTATGGAGTACCAGGACAGCGCAAAGGCCACCAAATTGCACGCAATGCCGATTTGGGTTATGGTGAGAGAGAGCTGGGCCGACATTCCTGCCAGTTGGAGGAAGTACTGCTCTGGGTTAGCATTCGGCTCCGAGTACGCGAAGAGAAGAGTTTCCCCAGACCAGGCGCCAACTTACAGTGCCATTGCTAATCAAGGTGACCCCAAGCAATTGCTGGAGAAGATTAGCCCATACGATGATTCTAGTGCGCCGGGCGTTGCTGCCACGAAAACATTGCCAGATGCTTGCGGACTTGTCAACCTCTTCGCGGGACATTGCTGACTCCCGCACCACCGAAGCCTCGAGGGATGCGAATTCAGCATCTGCCAATGGACCCGAATGTAGTCTCCCCCATGCGATGGCTGCTTCTTGGATTCGGCCCATTCTCACGAGGTACGCCGGACTCTCGGGAACAACGAAGCCAATGATGACGGCAAACCCGGAAAACGCCCATTGGGCGGCAAAAGGGACCTATAATATTCTTTTTAGTCTCAGATACTTGCATTGTACTTTTAAACTTGTGGCTGACCTGATAGGAAGATGGGTTGAAGATGGCGAATCGAGTAAAGATGATCGTGATGGCAATGAGCTGCCCGATGCTCTGCGCAAAGACGCCATTAGTACATGCGAGGTGGCTCACATGAAGTCATTTCCCCCATAAAATCTCACCATAAAGAAGTTGTAGGTGCCGAGGAGAGGACCTCTCAGTCTGGTTGGAGACACCTCTGATACATATGTCTGGGAAGTTGAGAGTAGAACGCCAAGGGCAATACCGAGTATGGTCTTGCCGAGGAGGAAGATGCCTCGGCGGCCATTGAGAGACGCCACGCGATCTGAAGCGTAGATGGCAGCGACAGCTGTACACCAATCAAAGGGAACGCCCTTGGGTTAACGAAATGGCCTAGCACGGTAGATGGGATATGGCCCGTGTTGGATGGCGTCTTGCAACCCCAGGAAAATGTCCAGTCGCTCACCTGCTGTACCAATGACGCCACCCGTGCTGAACCCAACCCGTCTGCCGTACTTTTCAATCAAAGATGAGTTGAGCGAAGCGCCGAGCATGATCCCCAGCTGCACAAAAGCATTCCAGAGCCCAAGCCATAATGCAGGGAGAATGTACGCCTCGCCAATCGATTGTCCGTATGTCATTCTGCGTAGTTAAAATGTTAGCCAGGCTACAGAGAGGGATCATGAAAGGTGAAAAAGTTGAAAGTGAAGCAAGATGCAACGCGACATAAAAGGGTTCTGGACTTGACTTACTGAAAGAAGGGCAGACCTGTCACTACACCGACAATGATGTTGTCGAAGCCGAACATTAGGGGCGAGACGGTGGTGATGACTACATATCCGATGCTCTTCCTGTAACGAATGATTGCGTTCCAAGTGCTGACATCCGTGGGTTGAACATCATCTTGTACAACGGTGGGCTCAACATTCAGTGTGCGAGTGGCAGGCGTTGCTGGAGTGTCAGATGGTGCCATGTTGTATGTTTCGCCTTTCAATGATTAAACCACCGATTCACAAAGGAAAATCGACGGAATTCATGTCCACTTCAGCAAAATCGGGTGGTATTTATTTAAACTGCATCATTGCCAGACGAGAAAGAACGAGAGTGGTATTGTCACATCGCTGATAAAGTGGTGGGGCCGATTCCCCGGAAAGTCTGCAACATGAATGTGGGGGACAGTATGGGGTATGGGGAAGCTTCGGCAAAGCTCTTCGCGTGCAGAGATGGGTTGGTTTGCGCATTCAACCTAGCCCGCCAGCCTGGAACTCATCTTCAGCTCGGTCCCAATTGCTTTCTCGTGTCTTATTAACCCGAGAAATAGAGCATCTGAGCGGAGTCTCATGCCCAAACCGTTCAAGGAGCCGCATGTTCAGGCCCCTATTCGCCAACCAAGCACCCCAAGGGCCGGAGGACCAGTCGGGGTGTGGTGGGGGAGGGTCTAGGAGCGGCACCAAGCCCTCCACTTTCCGCTCAGCTGCTGGACTGCTGGTTCATGGCAACCTGCGCACAGCAAGGAGTCTTGCGTTAGCGAAGAAAAGCATCTGGAATTGTGAAGCCATGACGGGCATATCTAATCTTGATCACCCCTCCCTCGAATCATCGTATGCTGTCAAACCAAGCCAAATACAAGTATCGTCACAACGTCTCACGCTATGATCATCTCCATTTCCCGAGTATGGTTTGAACACCACAACCCCGGCGATGCTCTCGGCATCGCAACCGTCCGACCTCGCATCTCATGGCGCTTCGAAGGCGACGCCAACGACTGGATACAGGCCACTTATGAGATTGAAGTTCGGCGGTTCCCAGCCGAGAAGGAGAAGTCTCAACAGGATGCCTCAGCCCAAACCTTCCGCGTTGAGTCCAGTGATTCTTGTCTGGTCCCTTGGCCAGGTGCGGACCTCCAACCCCGAGAGGTGGCCTTTTTGCGGGTTCGAGTGCGCGGCACAAGCGAGAGCGAGTTTACCGCATGGTCCGATGAGGCAACGGTTGAGGCGAGCATCCCCGCAACGACTTCTGAAGGTTGGGCAAACGCTTCCCTCATTGAGTCGCCATTAGACCAAAAGGCAAACCCGGAAACGGGCCATCGACCGATTATCTTCAGCCGCAGGTTCACCATCCCTTCTACAGTCCAAAGGGCCCGGCTATATATCACCGCCCATGGCATATATCAAGCACGGATCAACGGTAACAAAGTGGGCGACCACGTCTTCCCGCCTGGTTGGACAAGTTATAATCACCGCCTGCTGTACCAGACATACGATGTTTCCAAGTATCTGCATAGCTCGGGTGTCGAAAACACCATCGAGGTGCTTGTTGGCGAGGGCTGGTGGGCAGGCAACCTGGGCTTTTTCGGCACCAATCGCGACGTGTGGGGGGACTGCCTCGGCCTCTTCGCCAGGTTAGCAGTTTTCACGTCTGAAGGGACCACTTTTGACCTTGTCACAGACGAAAGCTGGCAGTCGAAGTTCGGTCCGATACTTTCGAGCGAGTTCTACAACGGAGAAACGTTTGACTCTAGCTTTGACATATCTGGGGCGGAAGCGAAAGTTACCAGCGTTGTTTCCAAGGACATGGACACGACAAAGCTGGCAGCACCGACTGGGCCACCTGTTAGAACACAGGAGGAGGTGAAGATCAGGACGGTTACTAAGAGAGATGATGGAACCTACATACTGGACTTTGGCCAGAATCTGGTGGGTTGGCTGCGCGTTAAAGTCACGGGCCCCTCAGGGCACGAAGTCGTCTTCAAACACAGCGAGGTTCTTGAGGATGGACAAGCCGCCATGCGCCCTCTCAGAAGTGCCAAGTCAACAGACCGTGTTATTCTTTGCGACCAGGAGATCACCTGGGAACCCAGCTTCACCTACCATGGGTTCCGCTATGTCCAAGTCGAGGGATGGCCGGGCGAGCTCAGCCACGATGCCATTGTAGCGGTTGTCATCCATACCGACATGGAAAGAACAGGATGGTTCGAATGCTCCAATACAAAACTTAACCAATTACATGAGAACATTGTGTGGTCGACGAGGGGAAATTTTGTGAGCGTTCCCACCGACTGCCCGCAGAGAAACGAGCGCCTTGGGTGGACGGGCGATATACAGGTTTTTGCGCCTACTGCCAACTTCCTCTACGACACAAGCGGAATGTTGCAGTCCTGGCTCACAGACGTCGCGAATGAGCAGGAAAAAACAGGAACAGGTGCCATCGGGTTATTTATTCCGTCATGCTTCCGGTTTATGCCGCACAAGCCCATGGCGGTGTGGGGTGACGCAGCCGTCACGGTGCCATGGGATCTGTATCAAGCGTCCGGCGACCTCGAGATTCTTCAAAAGCAGTTCCAAAGCATGCGGAATTGGATTGAGGAAGGAATTCCCAAAGAGGAATCCGACGGCCTCCTGTGGTCAACGTCCACGGAAGAACAGCTCGGTGACTGGCTGGACCCATCAGCTCCTCCTGCCGAACCCGGAAACGGTCGAACAAACTCAGTCCTAGTCGCGGACGCCTATCTAGTTATGGTCACTGACCGCATGGTTAAGACATGTGCTGCGCTTGGTCGCAACGAGGACGAGCAGCGCTACAGAGACCTTGCCTCGCGGCGTCGGGCCGCATTTGCGGACAAATACATCACCGCCCGAGGCGGAGTGGTCTCTGACTCCCAGACCGCGACTGCCTTGGTATTGGCGTTCTCGCTGGCGCCCACCTTGGAAATCGAGACCGTTGTTGCCGCTCGTCTCGAGCATCTCATCCGAGCCCAGTCGCATTTCCGAATCGGGACCGGCTTCGTTGGCACATCCCTCTTGGGCCCGGCCCTCAGCAGTGTCGGACGCGATCAGGTGTTCTACCGCATGCTTCTGTGCACCAAGAATCCATCTTGGCTTTACCCGGTCAAAATGGGAGCGACGACCATGTGGGAGCGTTGGGACTCGATGCTTGAGGACGGGAGCATCAATCCGGGTGAGATGACAAGTTTTAACCACTACGCGCTTGGCTCGGTAGGGGGTTGGATGCATTCTTACATGGTCGGCATGACGCCTTTGGAACCCGGCTGGAAGAAGATGAGGGTGCAGCCCAGGCCTGGAGGAGGCTTGAAGTTTGCTGAATGATCGCATCTTACGCCCTATGGTCTGGCCCGTGTGAGATGGGAGATCTCTAGCGAGAGTCAGATCAAGGTCACAGTGGTGGTGCCGCCCAATACTACAGCAGAGGTTATTTTGCCATGCGAGCAGCCGGATGAGGGCAGAGAAGTCGGATCTGGAAAGCATGAGTTTACAAGAGCCTACGTTCCAGTAGAATGGCCTTGCAAACCGATATACCCTCGAGGTCTTCCCACACCCCCGGAAGATGACTGGTAGTTGAATGATCGTAGAATGAAGAAATCTGAAGGAAAAGGATACTGTTCGTCAGATGGCACTCCAGGTACAGTGTCTGCATACAAAAATGATGCACATATTTAGTGTCCTTGAATACCAAGAAGCAGCACCAAAAAAGAGGCGTGGCTTGACTTGTTTCGAAGAAGTCGGCATCAACTGGATTCGTGATAGGCTTAGTTTCAGTGCCAACGCCGACAAGATGAGGGTTTATCTATCCCAACCTCAAGTGAGCGACCAGGAAGTGGCTTGGTAAATCAGCATATTATAAAGTGATCGAATAGTAAAGGGTTTTTTTTAAAAGGGGGCCATAATCAGTCTACCAGAGTAAGGAAAATCGGTAAGTTCGATAGGACTCATAGGCCCAATTAGGCATCTCTTGCAGTAGAGACTGACGCCTAATTCCTATTAAGATAGCCCTAGTTAGAGTTCTAAAAGATAACTAAACATGGATATCTATTTCTACTCAACACTCTCTAATGAGATTAACTGTTAAGGAATTAAAGCCTTGAGATATCAGTTACAACAAGTCGGTTCTAACTCTGATACGTTGTTATTGCATGAAGAGTCAAATTCTTGAGGAAAGGTTAACTAATCTATCTGCAAAGCTTTCTTGAGGTGCTAACCACTCCAGTTACCAACAGAATGTGCGGGCCATCATGTAATCTATCCTATTCTACTTAGGGCAGCCAATTCCCCAACCGGTAGTGGTAGAGCAGCAGTCGGCATCCTGTGATTGTTATTAGTTAACTGTTTGGATACTCGTACTGTCCGGATTGGTGTGTGGCTTACACAGGTCGCCGAGACTGGCTGGCCATTGCGCTGAACATTCTCGCAGAAGCTGGGGCTCTGTTCGGCACAGTATTGGGAGTTGGTTCCGCGAGGAGTATCGCCCTTATTCTGGGCCTTACAAGACTTCTGGCCCTTACCCCAGCAGCAGTTGTCAAGCACAGCGTCACCCTGTGTCCAGCTATAAATGCGGCACTGTTGGAATTAGCAATGTACATAAGGCATACTCGCATGGCATATATCAATCTTACAGAAGAGGCTAAAGCTCCAGTAACATAGACAAGGCCAAGAAGAGTGATCTTAGAGAAGTGCATGGTGAAAGATTTGAGCGTGGAAATAGTGAAGTAGAAAGTGATGATACAAGAGTTAAGTAAGAAGAGTTGAGTTGGTGTTGTTGAACGGCCAAGAGCTGAATGCTTTGAGTATGATGAGAAAGCAAATAGATGATGATGGATATCTTCCCTTTTTTATACAAAATCAAATGACTAGATTGAAGTTCGAAGCTGTACTTGCCTCGCTATCGCATTCGATTTAGACACAGAAAGACCAAATGGTGGAGCATTATTTGCTCATAAACCGAGGAAAATCTATTAAAGAAACGCAAGGCTCAATTATGCCTCACGTCCCAAATTCATTAAATAGACTTGTCGCCGAAAGGTTCTTCACCAGTAGTGCGCCCTTGAGGCTATACACTGCGGCTGGGTCTGTCACAAACTTTGTAAAATATTCCGTAACAGCCGAGGATAGCTCTTCACTCCTTGAGGAAAAAAATGTTTGTAGGTGCTATGTAGTCATGCGCTTTGATCTGGGAACTGGCTGTGTGTGTTTTGAGTTGATTAATGGCACAGACCCAGGCGGCTCTTCTTTATACGCGGAGATGTCAAGTAGTTGGCACAACGAGTTTAGATGATGGGTTTACCCCGTGTAGAACAGAACCATTGAAAGTCAAAGTCTGCTTGATAAAATCCCGAATGCAAGAGACTTGCTGATTTTGTTGCGGAAACTTTAAAAAACTATCGAGGCTGGACCAACTCGCCGAGGTTCTCCATGAGTCAAACACATATAATCACAAATGCGAAAGCGAAATGAAACTCCGCTGATCTTTACCACATCAAACTTTACTTGTCCTGGAACTTTGCTCGGTTTCTGGCATTACGTCTACTCAAAAGGCCATTCGATTAATGGCACCTTCCTAGCAAACCGAGGTTAGACAACATCATCATTGCAATGTGGCTGTACTCTGTAGTGTACAATTCATTTGACGAGACGGTCAATGGATCAATCAAGGACACTTAGCTTTTAGGTAATTGACAGAGGGTGCAAGCCAGGTTGTTACATACAAAGATGAGTGCAAAGCGGCAGTTTGGGAATATAAATAAGGCACCAGCCAGGCTGCTATCCAAAGAATTATTTCCAAAGACGTTATCCCAAGCCGCCAACTATCAAATCTAGCTACTCTCAACATCAATTTGTCTTTATTTCAATCGTCACTTTAACACTTTGAAAATGCAGCTCTCCTACGTCTTCTTGGCTAGCCTTGCTACCACCGCATCTACTGTATTGGCCGCACAGGTTAGTGGTTTAGAAGCGATTTTGATCCTAGAAGCTTACTTATTTGCAACCAACAGTGCGCGATTGGAAGTGCCGTCCGTGACAATTGCTGTTGGGGTGGCGATGATGGATACGCGTCTTGCAAGCGTCAAGCGGGGTGGGCGGATTTCTGCAAGGGTGATTCGGCCAACTTTTGCACCAACGTCATCGGTCCTGATGGAAAAACGAAAATGTCCGAGACTTGTGTAAGTCCATAATTGAACTGAGGCGGAAAAGCATCTTGCTAATCTTTTAGGGTGCTGATTGCTGCAACACCTTGAACGGCTGGGGAACGGGTTGCCCTAAGTAAAGGGCTGGTGGAACTTTGCCAACAAACGTTACTGGATGGGGTTCTAGATACAGAGATAGTTCAACTTTGGAATTAGAAATCGCAAAAACTCTCTCGAGAAAGTTTGTGATGCCTAGATGAAGGGTTTGCAATCATTATGGAACTTCTTGTTATGTCTCTAACACCTCTATGTGATAAAATGACATGTCTAGAGAAATACCTTTATGTATTGTTCACGTGTTGGAAAAGTAGTTTTGACTATTTAATAATTTACTATATTCTTTTAATAATCCAAACAGGAAGGACTAGTTCCTCTATGAAGGTAACCAACGAAAACTCAATCAAGTCTATATTCTGGAAGTTCCACCGACGTTACGGAACACCCCAGCAGCAATATGAGATAAATACTGCCACTGAAAACAAAGTCTGTCGGACTAAGTGGTTACATTAAAGTGTTTGAAAAGAGTACTAGGCAGCCGAAACTTACAATACTATTGCCTGTGCACCCATTCGGTTTCGCATTTTCAAGCCGTGCGGCATTCCCTGTAAAGCTTGTTTTTTTACCCATAATAAGATGAACAGGCTTTATTTTGCTGGATCCTTTTTGACATATCATAACTAGTAAATGTATGTGTATTTAAAACAGGTGGAGCTTTCAGCTCAAGCCTTCGGTATCGGCTCACTCCCAGCCAGGTCTTGATCAGTTGCTCCGTAGGTATCCGGAGATCTTGTCCCTGAGACATAGAGCATGAATATACTGCAGGCTACGCCACTACTTTCAGCAGTCAGGCTCACAGGCGTAGTTATCTAGCTCATTATGCATTACTCTTTCATTGTCAGATGTGGCAAAGCAAACCGAGTTCTAATATACAAAGCCTATTTTGTTTGCGCCATCGAAACTGATTTTTATTGTTCTGTCGCGTGTTTAGTGGAACTGTACCTAGCAGCCCCAAAGCTGATGTGTCCCGAATCATCCGGTAATAATGTATCCGTAAGAAAAGATGCCGGACTGAAATACTACAAGAGGTTGAAATGATCCTGTCTAAATTGACTGAGTTCACACTTTCCAATCTCGTCTACACTCAACCATCAAATCTCTTCGCCAACCATTCTCTTTCAGTCTCATCTTTTTAAGGAATATTTTATCCCTAAACTTTTATCGCAAAATGAAGTTCTCAGTTGCTGCTACTGCTGTCATTTCAGCCTTTGCTGTTCCGGCAGTATTTGCTTCTCAGGTACCTGTTTTGCTATCTCATCCTCGCTCAACTCAAGTAACTTATATTGTGTAGTGCAAGGTTGGAAGGGGCAACCCTGTTAGCAATTGCTGTTGGGGCAGAGGCCAGAAGTCCTGTATGAACCAGAATCACGATGCTTCTTGGTGTGCCTCGCAATCCGCCAGCTTCTGCTACAATGTAAAGAAGGCGGGCAGCGATCAAACTGTTGACGCATCATGTGTCAGTGTATATGTATGAACGATAAGTCTTGTTTCTCACTAACTCTTCATAATAGGATGCTGACTGCTGCGACACCGTCACCGGATGGGGCATGGGCTGCCCCAAGTAGGCTGAGGCTACTGAGTATGCTTACTACTGTTTCCACAACTGATTGAGACAATTTCTCTAACAGATGTATTGCTAGGGGATAACAGAGAACTATTTCCTTTGGGTACCAGCGATTTGTTACCTATATCTGTGGAACTATCCGTAGAATTTCATTATATATGAGTATCAATACACACATATGACCCCGTGCCTTTTCCAACTGGGTGTTAACACCGGCCATCAGCTTTCCGCCATCCCGACATAATAGCCCTCGTAACTTGACCTTCGATTTTCATGTAACGATCTAACCTTGGATTTGAAGACTCCACATAAGTAGTAGTCTATTGTTATTTTAAATGGTCTGCTACCGCATAGAATTCGTTACCTAATGCCATCTCCATGGGTGTAAATGGGTCATCCAATTCGCGCCATCCGCTCAACAACCAATTACCGCTCGACTGGTCTTCATCAGCCTGGAAGACGACATATCCCAGGGCGTCTTTATTGGCACCAAGTCGAACCAAAGCTTCGGTGCAGTCCATGTGGCCTCTTAATGCTGCGAGATGAAGTGGTCGCAACCCGTGTAAGCCAACCGCCGGAAGGTCGATTTTGGCGTCATAGTGCCCCAGTGCATTTAAGCATTGCTCATTTCCGAAAAAGGCCGCGAAGTGGGCTGGCGTGAGACCCAGGACTGTGGTAAGACTACCATCTGCTCCAATGGCCAAGAGCGACCGTACTGCTTCTGAGTGTCCTTGCCGGCAAGCTATGTGAACCGGTGCCAGACCACTCTCATCTGGCTCATCAAGATATTCTTTGGGAATATTCAGAGCAATTTGAACCCTGCGAATACCCTCAGAGAATCCGGAAGCAGCCACATGCCAAACTATAGATCGTTGGTGTATGTCGAAATAATTCCTGGGAGACGTCCATCTTGAACTTAACGAGGTTTCTTGCTCCTGGATTAAGGGTGCGACTTTACCCCCATTCAGGATGCTCCAACTCAAGAGCCATGAGAGTGCCTTTGTATTTTGAGTTGCTGCTGCTCGGTGAAGCGCCTCGAGGACCATAGGCGCTCCTGGGAATGTGACCGAGCTTGAGTAGCCTTGATCTGACCGAAAATCTCCTTGCTTCAGAAGATACGTTATGATCTTGTTGTTACCATTGAGTATAGCCCGGTAGAGCGCCATGAAGCCGTATGACTCCACGCTTCTGATTTGGAGGATTTTTCTCAACGACCCCAATTTAATTAGTGTTTCGAGATTGCCGTCTTGGCAAGCCTCTACCATATCTTTTGCGCAACCTCTTTCATCCGGGCCAAATAGCGCATAGTCCCAGTCGAGCTCGGTTTCATCTAGGATATCCGGGTGTGGATATTCTGTGTAACCAAGGCTCTCTATCGGTTCGGCACTGACGTAATTTGTATCTATGGAAGAGCCGTCAAGACTACTTAGAGTCTTGGGATGTTCGACAACAATAGCTCTCAGGATCCTCTCAAGTCTGCTTGTAGTGTTCTTGGGCCCAACTGTTTCTCGCCTTGGACAAAAGCCAGATGCAGGATTTCTCTCATAATGATAACTCCCAAGTTCTCCTACGTCGCAAATTGTGAGTGAAATATAAACTCGTCCGTGACGAACAATCTCTTTCACTTGCGCTCTCATAGTGCCATCTGTGCCACTGAAAGGTGACAAGGACTGTGGTGTCTCTCGACCCTCTCGTATGTCTGTATCTAACTTTTCAAAAAGCTCTCGTAATGAAAGGTCCTGTCCCAAGGCCACTGGGCAGCACCAGGGTCTGGTGGAGCCCTCTTGTACCGATTGGATTCCAATAACAATAGCGATGTCGGTGCCCACTGAGAAGCCTTCGTAGTTTTGGATGCAAATGATGCCCATGACACCGCCGATTTGGCTATAATCAGACTTCAACACCCAGGCGGCCGGATCCCATCGGTTGGGAGGAAATGCGGCTTTAATCCGCCGATCTCTGAGAACCTCCCAGTTGACGACAAAATCCGGGAGTAAATGCACAGGCTTTTGACGTACGTACAACGATTTGTATCCTTCTTGCGCCGAGGGAACTTCGATGCCCGGAGGTTTTACCAGTTCGATTTTGTTGGGGAAGATACGAGCGTACTGGTTACCCCAAAGATGTCTCAAGTAGATGGCAGGGCAGCTTTCCACTCCATTTACTATCCTATTGCAATCAAGAACAGCATATGAATCGTTCGACGATCCTCGTTCTCTTGATAGGGTAATCGGACGGAGGTAAAGTCGCAAATGAACTCCCTGGCTAGAGATGGCCGTTGGCATCGTTTCTCCTGATAGCAAAGGCGGCAGTGGCCTGATTTCTTTACTCGAGAGAAAGTGCAGGGGCGAATCTGCCAAAAGGCCATGGAGCTTTTCTGGGTCGTCATGAGAACGCTTTGAAGACTTTGAATACGTCCGATGAGGCCATGATTTAGTCAACGTCCAAGCAAATATCGACTGATCTTCTGTCTCGCGCATGATGGCTTCTTGCAACCGGATGAAAGCTCGCGAGCCCTCCCCGTAGAGTAAAGGCATGTTTACCGAAAAGATTCCCAACAAGCAATATGCAATATCTTCGATTCTTGTCGTGCGGCGGAGTGCAGCCCAGCTCATTCGGGTAGCCACGCTGATATATTGAGGGTCCAGGCCGCCAGTAAGCACATGTTCGTTTATGCCAGTAACCTTGCTGAGAAACTTGGTATTCACAAGGCTTGAATAAGGACCTTTAGTTTGGGGAGAACCCTTATTTCCAAGATGCTTCCATTCGGCCGAATAAAACTCCACCTCGAATGGTGCAATGAGTTCCTGCAGTGTCCAGCCTCGAGTGAACCAGCGAGACTTGCTAAGCATAAGCTCACAATCTGTTGCCTGAAAGTTTTCGGGGATGGCGACGTCGGACAGGAATACATAGCAGATGCTTGCTTCTTGGTACCAACGATACATAGAGTTGATTGCCTCGGAAAGCTCGGCGGATGAGGATTTGTCAATGCAGCAAGTGTCGATCCAGATGTATTCATACCCATCTTGGATAGCCCTTCTAGCAGCTTCTTCAATTTTGAGAAACCCTTTTTTTGACTTGACATGACTAGATATCTGGGGATGGCTCTCTGCTGCGCTTTTGGGTTGGGTAGGCAGTTGTTCCAATTGGGGTTGGAGGTCTTGGTAAGTGATTTCTTGTTCTTCCCACGTGTGCGACAAGATGGCATAAATAGGCACCGCGTCATCACGGACCTCAACCACTCGAAGTCCCTTTGCATGGAGAAGACGCATTTTTGAGATATAGGATCCGAGACGAGACCGATCAAAAAGTTGCTGCAGGTTCGAACAGGCTATAACGCCAGAGTAAAAGACCTTGTCGGCATAAAACGGCGCAATGGTTGATTGTTGATGGTATAGAGAGAGTCGTCCATTCAAGTCCGAAATCCCATGTGGTAGCAACTTCGCAATCGGACGAGCCGAGACTCATAAAAATGGATTTGTTCAGAGCCCACCGAGAGAAAATTTTGGACGAGACGCACCAACGTGTGAGAACCAGTACCAGTCTTCACATGGATTGAGAGGCGAGAAACGCCAGTCGGACAAGAGCGATGCATGCGCGGATTATTGCAATGCAGGGATGTTCGCGAATCGACAGCGTTGTCTTTCTTTTGCCGAGTTCCCGAATTTAGAAGGCGGTCAATACACAGCATTACAAGATGTACATGTCTGGTGCATAAGCACTAACTCGACTTAATGCGTACAACAAGTATGTCAATGTGAATTTTTTAGGCGTATTAAGTTGGTCGTAGTTATTGTCTACTGGTCCTGTTGGTGGATATACAAAAAGACTCACGTGTGGTAATTATGATGGTATCAGGCACGAACACATACCCCGCCTACCCGGAGTTTTTCTGCATTTAAACTTGTAGAGTACGCAGATTATTCCTGTTGTATTACCCTGCCAGGACACAGACAGGTAGTCAGCAGCAGCCGGCCGCCGGCCGCGCAGCGGAACCCGGCGATTCCATCTCCGGGCGGCTAGCAGTGTTATTTCCACCACTGCTGCTGCTGCCAACCATTCTACTTTCTTCCCTTCAACAGATATATAACATATTACAGCTTTGAATTTACTATGTTTTTCCTCACTTGTATGGGTATCTTGTGATACTAACAATTCTCTCAAGCTAATGGTCATAATGTCCTTGGCTAAAGCAGTTGCTCTAGCGAACTACCTCCAAGGTTTGTTCAGTCAAGTAATCGGACATTGACTGAGATGTGTTTGGGTATGACCGGAAGCATCACTTGTTATTCTGTCGGCAGCGAAGGAATACTCTGAAATAATGCTTGTACATAAGGACTAAGCCAGATCCGATATCCTGCATGCCGCTTACATATCAACATCTCAGGAGCCAATCTACAATTTGGCTACTTGAGACGTTCATGCGAACTGGCTTAAACAAACCAAAATACCGGCCAGCTTTCCTCTGAAATATGACAAAATGAACTTGGTAGCGGACGAGTTTGGTGAGCAGATCGAGGCCTTACAATCCACACACTGAAATATAGAACTATGTAGATGAGCTGTGGGATTTGCGGCGCGGGTCGGCCTCCAAGCTTCTGAGACGGAGGCCAAATGATTCAAGTCTAAGTAACACGGATACAATGTGAAACTTGACAGCTCAACAGGGACGACCAATGGAGATATGCCAATTCCTATAAATAACATGATGCCGCCTCTCATGTCAAAATTCTGGGAATGCGAGAGAAGACCACATGTCAGCCGAAAACGGCATCAACTCGGACGGCAGGAAAGCCCAACGTGTGGAGATGAGCGGGGAAGAAGCCTCCCTGCACGTTTATCTAGTGTTGCTGTCTCAAATCGTGGCAGCTTACATGTACGGATATGGTTGGTTGTCTCAGCCTTGAATTTGCGGCTTAAAATAACTGCGAATCAAAGAGGCGACTCTATGACTGATCAACATGCCAATGCTCTGTAACTCGCCTGACTTAAATACTACGTCAGTTTCACACCATGTTCTGACGGCTTCGAATAACAAAAAATGACCAATCGAACTAGTTCTCACGGTTTACACAGTTAGGTTGGAGATATATCGGCACCGCGGACACTAAATTCTAGCTTTAGGCTCAGCCAGTCTACACATATTAAGTACGACTGCATGCGGCCACATTAATTATTCACTTCCGTCACATCCTTAGCCACGGGAAAGCCATTACGACTAGCTAGCGGACGGTATCTACCGACAAGCTATCACAAAGGGAATCTCAACCTCGTGTCTGAATTCAGTAAGACACTGGCAGGTCTGGTCATGTTCTCCCTGAGTACCAACGGTCTTGTGACTCGTGGGAGACACTCTCGGCTCGGCCCTATGCCACATTCTCTGTGATTCACTCATATGCAAGGCATTCTGAGAGCCGAAGGATCGCCATTCTTTGGGCCCAAGCACAAAAATTAAGGGAGGCGGATCTTCCACCTCTTGGCTGTCGGTCACGTCAACCTTATTCCTAGACAGTGACCGCGTTCGTTCGTTTATGTTGTCTGAATTGGGAAGATGTTAGTATTCATCGCCGTCGACAGGCGACATCCGAGGCGACATCCGAGTATAAGATGAAGTGGCATTTCTCCGATTGATCCGTACTATATCAACCATCACACCTCAATTCCAAGTCTTCTTCAATCAACTCTACCAGAACATCAACTCAAATACCATAAAATGGTTTCAATCCGCACTATTGCTACCTTCGGCCTGGCGCTCGGCGTTGCAGCTGCCCCAGCTCCAGAAGCAGATGGTACTCCCACTGCTGTCCCTGTTGTTCCAGTCCCGCCAACATCCATCGCGCCCACTTATCCGACTGCTCTCCCTATCCTTACCTGTGCGACAGTCCTCTGCCCCCGGGGCTACATTTGCAAGCAGACATTAGGAAATCGTCCCATCTGTGTCCCTGGGCCCGGACACGTTATATATCCCTGCGGTCCGGTTCTTTGCCCTTTCGGAATGGTGTGCTGCAACTATAGCTGTGGAATCTGCACGCCTCCGGGTGGCGCGTGCACCCAGCAGTTTTGCAGCCCCCCTATCATCTCTTTACCTGCGGAATCCCCAGCGCCGGAAGTCGCCGTCCCTGCCGTCGATCCTGTCCCGGCGTAAACGGAGGTTTATTGCAGCGCTGGCATTCGGGGAAGACACGTGTGGGGAAAGGAGGAGAAACGGGGGTGGCTTGTGTGGTTTCCCTCGAATTGTTGCAAGGGAGACCGTGGTTATGAGGGGGAGAGGGGAGAAGGAAACGCCAAACTCAGTTGCCCCTGACGCATGAATCAGTGTATTGCTTGCCCAATAGTAAATCTAGCCAATTCTTTCTTGAAGTGCCAAGCCATGTTGATCATTGTTCGTCCGAACGTCCCGACTGCTGCTTAGTCTTGTTCTTCACCATTAGCATCTGTTCTTGGGCTTGAGAATGGCCCTGTGTAGCCTTTGCCCGCATTGTTTAAAGTTAATTCATCCTCGTTTTATAATTGGAGCAGCCAGCGGCGCAGTCGGTCAATTACTTTCAAACAATGGAGTATGTTCATCACCTGAGTCGTGCCGAGCCCAATGCCGTATGGGGTTCTACCGCACCATAAAGGTTGGCGCTTCCCGCCTCATTGTCGCGGTCTTCGTTCGTAGTCCAAAGCCAATCATTCGTTCAGTCTGCGAAGCTCAAGTCCAACTCAGTCATTCGTTATACACAAAACAACCAAACAAGATGATTTTCACCCGCACCCTTATCATGGCCATCGTCGCCATCGGCGCATCCGCAGCACCGGCCCCGAGCCCTCCAACCACCGGAACCCTCGATCAGCCTGCAGACGACCGGTGCGCCGATGTCATCTGCCCGGAAAACTCGGTTTGCAAAGTTTTCGATTTCCGCCTGGAGCAACCAGTCGGATGCGAAGCCAATGGCACAGTCCCGGCAGATGCGGAAACCTGTGGCAGCGTCATCTGCCCGACGGGGACAACATGCTGCAACCCGACATGCGGTGTGTGCGCGAAGCCAGAAGAGGCATGTTTGCAATGGGTGTGTTAAAGCGGTCGGAAATTTTATTTGCGGCTGGGATATGGAGTGATTGCGATCATCAACGGAGTCCGGGGGCATAGGGGGCATAGGCTGGGTTCATTTCGCAGGCAAGCGAAACTTTGCATGGATATAGTATCTTTCCCACCCTCTCATTTGAGAGAAGGCTGTGTTACTTGGCTCGGGGAATTCAAGCGCTTCACCACCTGTTACTTTGTTTATTCCGTTCTTGTCTGTAAACAAGTGCTCTCTTTCATACTCGGTCGTTTGAATAATCGGCAACCGGTGCTATCAATGCCTGTGGATGATTCCAAAATTCGGCGGGTGGTCTTGAGAACCGGTCTTGGAGTCGCTATGCTCGTGGAAGGTTGTTCCCATCGACTGTAGTGTACATGGAACGCATCGAAACCTACAGGAGGGGTGCCCCACAAACCCCATTTCATCTGAAGCTAGCCGTCTGATCTTTAGACACGGTGATCTACACCAGGAAAGAATCCTTGATTAAAATAGGCCCGGGTGTCTGGGCTAACCCTGTCTCCTCATATTGGGTAGCACCCTTTGTGAGTCGACAAGCCTCTGCATCACTTGGGGCTCTTTTGTGACAAATCATTCATCTCCGTGGGTTTCCTCCCCATTGTATAGTCCCAATCGTTCTTGCAACTCGGTTTATTCGACCGGATCATCTTCCATTCACCTCGTGGATAACCACACTCCGGAGCGGAGAGTTGCACCCATTTTGTAAATACGCGATCGCCATGTACTGTTGAGTTCGACGTCCTGTATGGGGGAGGAGAGATGGGACACGTTGCACGCAAGACTTGCTTGCCATTGGGAACGATTGATTGCCGCCCTTTGAGGGTATGCTGGGGTGCTGAGCCTGTGCCGCTTAAAGGATGTCGGTAAGAATGACCATCACGGCGATGAGAGGCTTTGTATGGTGACCTTTGTTTCATTTGCTTGACCTCAAAAGGGCGGCATAGGATCAAGCACGGTATCAGACGCTCCATTCTGTGGCTAATCGCTTTGATCCTCGAGATGGTGCCATTGTGGCACGTGTCCATCGCGGACATCCTTTACGTTGGCAACAAGGCAGATGTAAGGATTCATAGGGAGGATATTGTTCATGATGCCTGTAAGAGCCTCAATCTTAATGCCGAATTCGCCTGCCCAAATCCTGTCGATTCATCTCATTGCTTGCCTAGCATGCATACAGGCGGCGCGTGCCCGATGCCCTAGTCCTCAAGACTGGAAGTTGACCAGGCACTTGCAATCGGCATCGCGTTGCTAAACCAGGCAGTCATCCTATTTACCAGAAAGAACGTGGTAAGCTGGGTCCAGCATATGAACACATGTGACACAATACGCCGCAATTTTTGAGCCTCTTTTGCCATGACGAGGATCTTAAGCGCGTCGGAATAGGGGTCTTGGACGCGGTCGTAGTACAGGAGCCAAAGACAAATAAATGAGAGGTGGGTTTATATGTATACCATGTATACAAGTTACAAAGGCCCGAGCGGGCAATTGGGTCACACCGCCTCGTAGTGTGTACACAATACGCCACACGAGGCTTTCGCATTGTTGGTAGAGGTCAATGAGAACCAGTATCTAGGAGGCAAGCGGAATAAGGCTGATCCATTTCTTCCAAAAGTTTTTAACGCGGCTGGCTAGGTATCACATTGAGCGAAAGCCCTGCTCTCGGAAGTAAGATTGATGATTGGTGAAACCTTTGCCACCGATACAGTGTCCACATGTCAAAGCTCGGAATTCCGAAATCATTTTCATTTGAACACGGCGCAAATATACGAAAGTCCCCGTAGCAGGGGAGAAATGAAAAAAATTACAGATCCTCGTGAAACCAATAATACACGGAACGAATTCTTTGTTTACGCGAAGATGCCATTCACGACTTCAGCGTTGGTGATGTATATGTGGGAGAATTCGGCATCTACTCCTCGTTGGCTTACAGGAAACATGTCTATGCCTCAATGGCCTGTAGCTTATCAGGTCCTAGATAGTAATCTTGTAGGAAAAGCTGTCGGTCTGAAACTATAAGTTACTCATTTTCAGGAACCAGTGGTGTAGTAACTAACCGCAGTTCTGCTAGATTATAAATAAGTCCGAGTAATTATGTCAGACAAAAGGCAAGTGGCACAACGCACCATCACCGTAACTTATTTTCAACAAGGTCTTCACCTTGGCTATGAAGTCATTAAGCATTACCATGTTCAGGTTTGTTTGGTCAATGGGTTTCCTCAGCATGTCGGGACGAAGGTAAGCTTTCCGCCTCGCTTTGTGTCCCTCGGCCCCTGTAAAAGAACCGATTGGTTGACTCATCATCGGCATAACGGAACGTCATCCTCGGCGGGCCACTTCGGACGACACGTCTCTTTGAGGGGCAGCAGCCTCAGACCGATTGCCAACCCGAGAGCTTGTTCGAGTCCAGCGGATATCGCCGTGACAATTGTCAGGACCCTTTGACTGGGCGCCAACATTGGACTTTCTCTTTCAACAAACTTTAAGAACATGCAACTGAGACATCATCCACTCCAGACCACACCAGTGATTACGTGTGCTTCAAGACAAATCGCGATCGGATTAATGACAAAATGTCGGTTCAACGCTTGGGATGAAATCTAAGTCCCGAGAACAATCCGATATTCGGCATCAGGATCCAATTCTCTTGCCCGGATCTCGAAATGGACCAGATTATGCAAGAACACTCATCATTTCACAGAAAGTATCACACGGAACAGGAGCGGGCCAGGTAAGGTAAAAGCATCTATCTTTCAATTCCAAGTAACCCGTAAGCAGTACACAGATATCTCATACACGGACCCAAAATGACCAAAAGGAGCGACGCGATTACATGATTTCCCCCACTACCGTTTCTTCGTCAGACATAACAAACTACCCGTGACCATTATCCACCTCTTTCTGACTATTGTCCTGACATGCACACCGCCCGGTATCCGCCTGGTTGGCGCGAGACGCTTAGAGCATGAAGGCACCGAGGGCGAAGGCACCGGCGACCAGGGCGCCGGCGGCGCCGAGGAAGCTGTTGCCGCCAGGGGCGACGAGGCCGGCAGCGGCGTTGGGGGCAGAGGTCTGGCGGCCGCCTCCGATGGTGGAGGTGGCGATGGAGGGAAGGCCACCGTTGCCGCTGGTGAGGTAGGTGGTGGTGACGGCGCCGTCGGTGGAGGAGCTGGTGGGGGCGGCTCCGAAGGTGGTGGTCAGCTGGCTGCTGGCAGTCAGGCGGGTGGCGAGGACGATGACGGTCTGGGCCAGGCTGGTGGAGGCGGTGGAGTAGCCGCTGGCGCTGGGGAGGTTGCAGACGCTCATGATGCTGGAGATGCCTGTGAGATGCGAGTTAGTATCAGAAGTCGGGCAGAGACATGGAGGCGGCGGAGGACTCACCCTCGAGGCTGCGCTGCTGGTCGGTGGGAACCTTCTCGATCATGCAGGCGTTGCACTGGCCGGCGAGGACCTTGAGGTCGAAGGAGTTGTTGGTGCAGACGCACTGAGCGTCAAGCTCATCCTGGGTCTGGTCGCTGTTGTTGTTGCCCTGGCCAACGTTGAAGTTGATGGTGCAGATGTTGCCGAGGTCACGGACCGGGCGGCAGATGGCAGTGCAGTCGGAGGGGACATCGTTGGTGTTGAGGCGGAGGTCGGCGCTGACAACGGCGGCGGCGGCCAGGGTAAGGGCGACGGTCTTGGCGTACATCTTGAAGGTTGTTGGGGGGTTGGTTGAAAAAGGGTGGTTGTTAGGAAATTGGTTGCTGGAGCGAGTGTTGAAAGGAGCCGAGGCTGCTAAAGTTGTAAATGGAGTTGAAAGGGCGAGAGACTAGCTGTCGAAGGCGAAGTGAAGTTGATTGAGTGTGAGTGGATGAGGAAAAGAAAGTCGTAACAAACAGGATCGTGATAGGATATTTATGTCCTCGAGGCCGACGGTTCATGCGTGCGTGAACTCACCCTCGCCTCCTGCTTGCTGCTTGCTGGGCCCGGAAGGCCGCTTCGCTTCGGCGTCAACGGTAGCCTCTGGGCGTCGAAACAGCCCCGGCAGGCTGTGCCATGACGAGAGAGCGGGTGGCACTGATGGGGAAGAAGGACCCCCAACCACGGTAGGCAATGCCAAGCTGCGCCTGAGAGGCCCCGAGCAGTCCAAGCATCAGACCGAGACTCGGTGGTGCTACCGGTATTCAGACTCACCCAGTGGAGGAGTCCTCGCCCAAGCACTGGGGATGCGTGAGTCGTCCTAGCCTCAGCACAGAGCAGGGCGGTCCAAGAGCTATGCACAAGTTGGCGGCGTTCGTCGAGGCAGGGCATCGTGAAACGTCGTGCCTGTTGCCGCCCTTCTCCTCCACGTGAAGGGCATAGACTAGTGGCTCTGCTAAAACCTTAGTTCTTAGTGCGCCCCGGTACTCTATTTTCGATATGGACTTGGCCAAGTGACGGGTCTCGCCCGACAATACAGCGACGAGGATGCATGGGGAGAGGGGAGATGCAACGTGGAGCACGAGTCTCTGCGAAGACGCACACTTGGGAGGGGCTGCATCTGTTGGAAACCCCTTGCGGTCCATCCGTTGAGGAGCTCGCGATGGCCGAGAGCAGAAACCGATCGTTTGGTTCCTTGCCGCTGGTACCCATCTGAGGTCCATGTTTGAATCCTCCTGGGAAGACGGGGTCGAGAGGTCGGGATGGATCATTCCAAGTCATGGCCCACGGGGAAAGACACGACCAAGGCTTGGAGGGGTCGTGGACCATGCACTGCATCCTCCGTCTTCTTGCGCCTAGAGCAAGCTTTTCGCTCAAGGTTTCGGGAGATGACGCCAGACAGCTGCCAACTCCCTCCCACCACTGCCCGGAGAGGTCATTCGGCGTGTTGCGAAGGCGAACCATGACTACTGTTCGCTCTCGCGTTGCTCCGCCAAGCGCGAAGCCACAGCTGGCCACGATTCCGAGTGCATAGCCATCGTCAGTCGCCCTCTGCAACTGGTCTTGTGGTGGTCTTGCTGGATGCGCGCACGGCGCTCTCAGTCCTCTTCCATGCTCCGACGATCCCCTCGCAGTGAGCTGTCGAGTTTCACCTTCGGCCGTAGCACCGGGACGTGCAGCTTGACCAGGGGCGGGGCGAGTTTCTGCTAGACTAGGTCGACGCTGCACTTCCCCAAGTCGTCCGGTGAAATTATGAGCCCTCTCGGTTGTCCTTGATCCCTCGCGCGGCCTCACACCGAGATGCCGGCTAACCGATTCGAGCTGAGCGGCGTCCACTTCTGGGGGCGGCCGTTGGGGAAGGCCCACGGCAAGGGGGCAGCATGAGCATTCGCAACTAAGCCCCCTCGAGCTAGCTCAAGAACCGCGGAGCTCACTAAGAAACAAAAACCGCCCGTGCGCCCACTGCGAACGGGATGCCGCTCGCCTCCGTGGAGATTGAAGAGTCGATGCTAGGCCTCAGAAGTGCGAGCTTGCTTCCAGAGCTCGCCCCTAGCACGGCCTGGGGGGACATTGAGGCGAACAAGCTGAGCTGTTCCTGAGCCTGGGTACCTAGTTCCCCTCTTCACCCCAAGAGCTTAAACTGGCAACGGCGAGAGTCTAAATCGGGTGGCTGGACAATAAGAAACTGCAGCCGATCGTCACCTAGGCGATTCTTAAACAGTAGTGTCCGTCATGGACACCGCGCTAGCAGAGCCTTAACCACCGAGGAAATTCGATTGCGGTTTCTAGCTCGCCGGGCTATCTCGAGTTACCAAATTAGAGAAGCCATCGTCAGGTGACACCGAAGAAAACTTGGCATCCCCCCTTCTAGCATCACATCTAATTTGGCATGGATGGGTTTCGGGCCAAACGACGTCTGTCTGCCGTCGTTCATCGACAGTATGGACCGGTTCACGCTTACCCGGCAACGGGTTCATGTAGTGAACCAAGCCAGGGCTCAGGCCAGAGAGTGGCACCCATCCGGATGGCATGTTCGTCCTAGGTCCGCGGGCCATCCCACTCTCCCATTTATTCGGCAGCCATCCTAAGTCTCAGGATCCCCCGTGACTGCAGGGTGACGGATGCGATCAGGTGACTGGTCGACTACGACAACAGGAGTAACAGCTATGAAGTTTTACCAACATCGGACCTGTGGCGCAGTGGCGATAGCATGCACCTGCGAGAGAGAGGCCTCAAACAAGGGCTGACGAATCGCACTCCCTATCCAAACATCTTCATGCATGCTGTACCCCGCGTTTGGGAGTAGAGGGGGCGATGATGAGTTACGCCGAGAAAAGGTCCAAGAGGCAAGACTTCCCAGCCAAACTGGCAGAAATAGAGAGAAGGGGGAAAAAACTTGCGACGCCACTCATTCAATGCTCGCCAGCGAAATCATGAAATCCCACGCTCAGAGCTAGACCAAGCGCGAGTTGTGGACAATGAGTCTTCCTCCTCCCGCCCCAGGTAACGCTGCAAAATTATCCCGCAGGATCATCTATACCCAGCATTTGACGAGATTTGCTATGAGCTAGCCGCCCGTGCCCTTCTACTCGTCTCGGGGAGGGACTTTCTAGGGCGGATCCTGCAAGGGGCGGCAAGGGACTGTGGCTCGGCCTGCAGGCCGAGACCATTCGGAGTCGGAGGATGCCAAGACCGTCTGTGCCCCAGCTACCAGCAGTGCGGACAATCCCAAGCGGGCTCAGGCTGGCTCTCGACCGGCAATGTCATGGCGGCTGGTTCTTGTGGCGCATTCCCGGGGTAGGAGGTGGTGAGGTCCGGCGACCAGCCATTACTCGCGGGCGCCGCCCACGTCCCCTCGCCTCCGGGGAAGAAACAGGGCTGCGAATGGATTGCACCGCGTCCTGGTTAAAGGGACGACGGTCGCCCCATGTCGCCGCTGCTTGCAAGGGATCATCCCATTGCTGAGAAAGACCACAATGGTTGCATTAGCTCGAACCAACTGGCCAGAGGAGTTCCCTCCACTACTATGGCCAAATTTGTTGAGTTTACACATCATTTGCACTGGCCCCCCTTTCTCCCCGATGTCATGGGAGTTGATTCAAACATGCAGTTTGGCAGACGTTGACGTCAAGTGGCAAATGGCATTGAGGCTTCTGCATCGTCTGACCGACTTGATTCAACAACTTTTTCGGACGATCCCGGGGCGGGGACGCCAAGCAAGAACTTGAGCAAAGAAAAAAAGGAATTGGGACTAGTTGTCATCGCAGTACGCATGTTCCAACCTCACTCTCGTCGCTGTGACCAAAAGGAAAGGCGACATCGCCCAGGATCCCTTCCAGAATCTCCATCATGCGCGCATGCCCGGCCGCCGCGGCGTCCTCCGGCGATGGCGGCGGCGATGGCGGAGGCGTCGGGGGGCCCAACAGCGAGGGGCGAACGCGCCCAGGGGCAGAGGACGCCGAGCCGATATAGCGGCTGATAGAGTACGCCGGGTCCGCGGGGACGGCAATCTTGGGACGTGCCGCGGATCGCATCGGCGTAGGGGTTTTGTCGGGTCCGCTGCCAGTGACTTTGTCAGCCAATGTTGCACAAGATCTCGCGACGCACTCCTGGATGACATGCAGGCGCAGAAGCAAAACCAATCGGATCCAAAGACGGCCCCGACGCATACCTATTATCAGAGCCGGCCGTTGTGGAGGAAGGCATATTGATGCTGGCCGCACTACGGACAGCACAGGATACGACAATCATACTCGGATATCGTGTTGTGGTTCGTCCGGGCGCTCGCCTAGGACTTTTTCAAATCGTGCGGGTTTGGGATGGTACTAGCCTGCCGACTTGTGAGACTGGCCCAGGATGTTCCCCCCCGAGAGATGCTGGAAGATGATTAACTGTACAATGGCGCTGACAATTCAAGCTTATGTTCAGTGTAAGATGTGTGGATTAGGATGGATGGTGAGGATTCAGACAAGCGGGCGAGGTTACGGCTTTATCAACGTCTGCAACGCCGGAGTCGAGTGTGACAATTCAGCTGTCCCAGGGCGCGTAAGTAAACCAACCCCCTTTTGGGCTAAACTTAAACCAGATAGGGAGCGTGCCCGACCAGTGTGTATCGTGAGGAATCAGGAATCCCAGTCAGGCAAGCAGTGACGTGATATTCCTTTCCGGGCCATTTCATCCCGGACGCCCACGTCCTCGTGTACGCGGTCTATCCCACGCCCAAATCGATCTCGGCAGCGGTCCGCGGCCCAGCAGTTCGCATCCACTCTCATGCCTTCATCACGGCGGAAATCACAGAACCCAGAGTCGCAGGCAACTGAGGCAACAGCGACCAGACGGATCCAGAGGTGACTCGACTCCCTCTGCCAGCTCAGGAAATATCTCCTGGCGATCTTCATGTGTCCCCGTGGGCTAGAACCGCGTAGCCCTAGATGACTCTGGATGCTGTGCCGTTGTCGAGGATGGGGCATCCACACACTGCTGTGCCCTTCGCCCTCGTTGCAGTGCATCGAACAAACATGACTCGGCGCCCATCCAGAACTCGATTCCCCAAGCGACCCAAAGGATGGCTGGGCATAGTGGTCATCGACACGCAGTCGTTAACCCCCGCGCATTGATCCGGACAGAATGGAACCGGGTCTAGAACCAACGTTGAGCCGCTACAAGGACTCCAGTTGTCAGTGATGTCACTGCCACGAGGATGAGACCGACTGCAAAGGGGGGAAAGGGAAACCAAAAGGGGCTCTGGGAGCCCTACGATGCGCCCCCGGGCTAGTCCAGAACCCGGGGTCCCCAAATGCATCTCGTGAGATCAAGAGCCCAGGCCGATCCGCCGAGAGATCTGCCCCCTTTGCACGCGGCCACCACGTGTGCCTCCTGTGGGAGGTTGGCGATGGGTTCCGGTTCCGCAGCAATGCCCTCACTGATTCACTCGTTTTGGTCGAGTTGGAAACGTGGCATGACGTCGACGGCTCAGTTTCCTCACTTGTGCCTCTTTAGGGTTCTCCTCGGATTTTCATCCTGTCTGGAGCTTCGCTTGACTTGCAATCGACCAGCCCAGACCTCCCTGGGGCAGTGGTTTCCGTCTCTGTGGGTGCACAGAGGGTGGGCGGCAGCTGGGCGGCAGACAGCAAGGCGGATTGGTAGATGGTAATCATCCGTGGTGACGATCAGTGGCGGTGCGGTGTAAACTCCGGAGCGGAGAAACTGGGCGCGTCTCCTCCCATTGGCTCAACCCTCCCCCCTCAACTCAAGACAGCCCTGCCAAAAATCCCCCTGCCCCCTCGAGAATCGGAAAGGAGACAAATCCATGTGGAGCGGCCAAATGTGCTATCCCTTTCACAAACCCCCCATGTCAAGGCCCTGGATGCCTTTCGGGCCGGGGGACTAGCGCGGCACGTGGGGTTTGTTTATGTCGGGGGGCAGATAAGAGCAAAATCTCCCCGTTTAAGACAGCCAAGGGGAAAGGGGAGAGCTGAAGATTCTCAATAAAAAGAGAAGGAAGAACCGTCGCCCGATCTAGCCCGATCTTGTTTTCTTTGCATGCCCGGATGCACAATAGCCTATTGAATTGGCCTCAAGTGAGGCGACAAGGCAGCAGTAAGGCGTCACAGCATGGAGGCGGCACAGCACGGAGCGGCACACGGACACGGAAGAGAGAAGTGGTGCGCGGGCAGTCGGTGACGTCACATCAATTTCCCTTTCTTCTCTCATGATAAAGATGCTGCTGCTGTATCGACACGCGTTCTCCGAGTCCAGCTGCCATATTGAACTCGGTGCATATAAGCTCACTACTCTTTCACTCGTGGGCCACGATATACATTCAAGCCACCAGACCGGATGCTACCTCAGTTGTCATGTTTCAACGCCTGTTGTGACTCATGGATATCACTCAAAGGTACCAATCTAAAATGTGCTGGGCCTTCATGAGCCATCATTATTATTTGCTGTTCTTCTTAGGGTATCGTGAATCATGTTGTGCAATCGGAAGGCCTGAGTGCCATTTTTGCTTGTCATAAACGCCGGACCAAACCCCACATGTCCTCCTTCAGAATCCTGAAAGCCCCTTTCAATGCATTAGTCATTGCCTTCTCTACGTCTTCACGGTTTAAACTCCGCGCTGAAACCAAAGACGCATTCCGTCCTTTTGCCGAAAATGAATGTAAACTTGTCATCCAGGCCTGAAGGCACGGGGACAGGCACGGAAGTGGACACGGAAGCAGCCAATGGTGATGGCAAAGGTGATGGCAAAGGTGATGACGACGGCGTCATGCCTGACGTGGCTGGCACCGCTGTCGCGCTGCATGCTTGCTTCCCTGGCAAAGGTCGTGGGTTTTTGTTCGCCTGCTTCTTTGACGCATGGGCTGCCTTTCTTCCTGTTGGGGACGCTTCCACTTCTTTGTCGACCCATTCGCAGGCCAGAATCTTGAACACCACCTCCTCGGGATGCTTGTGCTTGCTGAGCTTGCTCCGCGTGGCGTACTGAACAAACCTCTTGCGCACCCAGAACAGGGTGTCAACGACCCTAGACTTGACATCCCAATTACTCTTGTCAAACTCCCAGAATACTCTGCCGTCACTCTTGAATCGCTTTGTCGTCGCTTCTGGTTTGTTCTCGCGGCTCGCCCCAGCAGCTTCTGGGTTTGTGGAGTCACCTGTGTTATTCAATCCCCTGGTCAACTCGGGCAACGGATTGGCAGCAGCGTCCGACAACAGACCCTGGTCAGACTCGTGGTGCTTCTTGTTTACTTAAGCACATTGTCAGTAACACAGCTCGTGGCTTGTCAGAAGGGCTCCTACGCTTGTCAAGAGTTGTTTCAGCCGCAGGCTCTGCCTTTGGCTTTGCCTCTCCTGATAACGATGAACTCGTTGGGTTGGAACCATTGGAGTCGTCCTTTGTTTCTTCAACTACAAAGTCCTCTTTGACGATGAGGTAGTCAATGAAGTAGAAAGTCTGAAGGTTCGGAAGACATCTTGCGAGAAACTCGTAGAGGTGAGCGGGGTAGATCTTCTCGAGGCTGCGGCCGTGGGGATTGCCACATTGGCTGCATCGGAAGACGGTGGTCTCGATATCCCATGCGTGGCAGTAGGGTATTGCGACATGGCGAATGTCGGACAGCTCCGGGCACTCAATGTTCAACGATATACGACAGCTGCTGCGGAAATCGTTGGTAGAGAGGTATTCCAAGCACACGACGTCTTCGGAAGCGCCCAGGAACACGACACGGCCATCCTTCAACTTTAAACCACCGGACTGGTTGATGAGACGCCGAACCACCGCAGCGGCCTCTGAGCAGGTGGCTGAAAGCCTGGCGAGGGTTCGATTGAGGTTAACATAGTTGGATATGTTGGCTTGCGGTGTCGGATACCGGGGCTGCAGCGAGGCGCGCCAGAGCTTGGAGGGGATCTTTTCTTTGGAAAAGTTGGGCAAAGGGATTGCTCCGTCGTCTTCAATGTCGTCAGCGGCGAATTGATGCAGCGGTGCCGGGAGGTGGGTGGCTGGAGCTTTGGTCTTGAGGCGGAGGAAATGCATGCCAGGCTCGAGGATGGCATCTTCCCAGATTTGGTATCGAATTTCCGAGGGCAAACTCGAAAAGAGCGCGAAGGAGCGTACGGAAGAAGGTATGTCGAACTTGATAGTGGATGTCATGATGGACGACAATTTATCCGCGGCAGTCTTGTGGGCCCGAAAATGAAGGCGTGAAAGGATGAGAATGAGGTAAACAGGCTCCAGAGAAGATGCTATGGTATCGACCAATGTGGAAGATGGAGTTGGGGGGTGAGGCGGGTTTGGAGTTGGCTGTGCGGATAAAAATGAGGCTGAAGGGGGACGAGCAGTAGCGGCGGCAGGTTTGACCTTTCAAGCTGCCCTGCTGTGCAGTGAATCAGTCACAGACGGGGCATGGTCGGAAAGAAGGGAATAAGAAGACAACAGGAAGGGCCGGCTAATTTGCTGAGCCAAACCTGTGTCTATGTCCACTGATTTGAACCGTGTCGCTTGGAACTGCTTTGGTACAACCATGATTCCGCCAAACTTAGAAGTGACACGGTGAATTAAATTGCGATAACTGCACGAGACTGATGGCAGAAAAGAAGATGAAGGGCTTCTAAAGTTCGGAAAAGATAAGATACGCGACAGAGAAGGGATCAGACGGCAGGTGAGAGTGGCTGTTTGCATAGCCATGGTGGTGTCGGCACCTGCGCTGGTTGAAGGAAAGAAGCATCTAGATCGAGGTCCATCTCAAACGTGACTGCCTCTCCTGGTCAAAGCTATGCGCAGAACCTGTGAGATAGCAGGAGCTCCGGAGACTCGTGTGTCTCTCCTTCCAATACCACCTCAAAGCGTTTTCTCAAAAGTATGACTACTACCTCTCCATCTCATTCTCAAGGCTGAACACAGGTGTTTCTACACGTCTGCTCTATTCCAACATGACACCTAGTGCAGCAGAAACCTGTATCGAATTGTCATTCAATCAGTTGTCTCTCTTATGACTGATGAAAATTGAAACCACACCGTGAGACTTTCCAACTTTGTTGTTCAGTGAGTAAATCATAGGCTCACTCACCTCGAGTATTGATGGTTTGTCTCACTCACTCACTCCCTCCCACACACACATACTCTTTCGCGCGCAAAGTTGACGGACGCGTCGCAGGATATTGACTCACAGCTCAGAGAACAATCCATCTGCATCTGAAAGCTCCTGCCGCACATGGGACGGCACAAAGCATCCCCAAGACAAGTCCTGCGTCGAATATCACGATGAGACGAACTGAGCGCTCCTCGCGTCCAAGCGCCGGAGCCGAGTCGGAGCCGGGGCTACATAATCCTCCCCAGACCACCCACCCCCGCCTCACCCCCTTGTCGCTACTTCATTCATCCCACAGGAAGGCCTCCGAACGCCCCCAGCATAAGCAAAGAAAGCCTCCGAACGGATCTGACGCGTCCGATCCGCCCTTACGCCCTCTCGCTCGTCGCCGGCAACGGACAGCAGACAGCAGACTTCAACATGTGCACACTCCGCAGGGCATGCGCGCTCGGCGAAAACGATGACCTTTGTCACGCACCCGAACCAAAAGCGATCGGCCTGCGAGCGATGCCGCCGGCAAAAGCTGCGCTGCTCCCGCCAGGATAGCGATGAGACGCGCTGCTCGCGATGCGCAAGGCTCGACTTCAACTGCATCGCCGGCCAGCAGCGGCGCATTGGCAGGCCTTCTCGCGCCAGATTGTCCGAGAACGCGACTCCGACGCGTCGACCCGGGGGAGACGAGCCTGCGAACGACGCGGCCGCTGTTGGATCTGCGGCCGGGCCCGAGATCCACGCACGTCCGATCGGCTTCTCGGCAGAAAATGACCCTCTGACGGAGCCCCCGGCGTCTGGAACAGGTGCACCGCCTCTCGACCCAAATGAAACCATATACGACTTGTTTGAGTTTGATGAATTGCCGTGGGATGATGGCATCGCTCTGGCGATGGATCAAAACAGCACCCTTGTTAACCTGACTCTCGAGGCAGACGTCGTTGACGCGCCGCCAATCGACCCCGCCACTCAACACAAAGCTCTGGCGAAGCTATCCAAAATCAACGTCGACCTCCACTCTTACCTTTCCAACATCGAGATGAGCAGAGACCGCCTCGATTTCTGCGCATTCACACATCCAGAGTCATCTCTGAGCGTCGCTGGGGTCACCATAATCGAGCTCACGCTCGTTGCCTTTCAAGACGTCGTCGGTGTCCTCTCAGATCTCCAGGGAGCGTGTTTGGTCCACAGAGAGTCCCCAACGACGCACACGACCCTCCCAGTGCCACTTCACCCAGCCAGGGACTGCCTAGGCAATCAGCCAGGTTCTTCGGCGCCTTCGATGACTCCCGAGAGCAGTGCGTTCTCGGCCCTTGTGCCCCGTCAAACGGGCAGCCGAGCGTCTGGAGTGATTGGCCAGCCCCTGGCTTTGATCGTGACCAGTTGTTACATCCAGATCATTGGACTCTTGGAGGAGATTTTAATTCAAATCCACGAGAGATTGGGTGTACTGCCGGCTGGCCCAGTAGGGCCGATCGAGGGCATCAAGTTTGGCGCCGTTCCCATAGGCGATGGCCGTCTCCAGGGCCTCATATTCATCCAAATCGTCACCAGTCTCTTGGACAAGGCTGAGCGGCACTTGGGCGTCCACCCACCAGGCGTTTCGCCAGTTACGATAGCATTGCAGCCAGGGTTGCTATCGCCCAGTCAGTCCGGTACCCTCCGTGATCAGCTGAGAGCGTCCAGTGTCCGGTCGTCGTCGCGGCCGACTTGGACGAGGGACTTCATGGAATGTATACGGAGCACCCTGGCAAATGCCGCAACATTCTGAAGCCCTGTAAAGTCTGCACCCTCCAACTCTAAAGTCTTCTGATGGGCCCTGGAGGTGACGCCTGCATGGGTGGACTTGAAGTAACAAACTTTGGGCACATCTGCCGTAATGAGATGGACGGACTCGGTTGACCCAGCACATCCCAGACGGACGCAGGCAACGCCAGGGTTTTCCACTCCCCGGCTCCACCAATCCTCGCCATCTTTTCTACGATGACACTCCGGCATGTCACGGCAATCCTGACGGTGGAGGGGGGTCCCTCATCGCGACTGCTCTCCTCCTAGCTCTACTAGATAACTACGTGAAAAGAGTCGGTTACGCGGCAAACACCCCCATAAACACACTTCTCTCTCTCATGCTGTCCACGCCAGCAGAATGACGTGGTCGGCACGTCTTCCCGCGGCACTTTGATCCCGTTTGCCTGCTCCTAAGGCCTCAAATCTGCTCACAATGCCGCCCCCCCACACGCACAACCTGCTCAAACGACAGGTATATATATGTATGTATATCTGAAGGGCCCGGCACTCAACTTTTCTTGGCATCTTCCACCCCCCCACGCACGCGCGCCTTCCCCCTTTCCAGGTTCCCAGCCATCGGCGACAGCGAGTTGCTGACGTTCGCGTCTTCACGGCCTGGGCGCCAGGCCGTCTACCCGTGCCCCCCACTCCCTTCATTTACATGGAACCGACCGCCCACGGAGCCAATTCGCTACCGCGTTTCCCCTCACCGTTGCATTCTCCTTTGCCGAAGCTGGCTCGTCGTTCCCGGACACGCCGTTCACAAGTGCCATCCGGGTCGGTTCAGGTCAGCGCGACCGGAAAGCCTGAAGCCATGCCTTTCTCACCGCTTTCCCTGTGTCCTGGTAGGTAAGCTCTGGTGGAGGGCCACAGACCAGATTCCCGCGGGTTCTCAACGAATTGGACTTCCACGCGTACGCGGAACCACCCCATGGATCCCGCAGACTGAAATGCCCTCCATCGACTCAGAACGGTACGGCCTTGGTATCCCGTCCAACGTCTCAGGGGAGCAGCTCCGAGATGGAGACAATCTCAACCCTTTTTACCAAAAGTGTATGGCGCACCAACACCACTTATAACACACATCACAACAAAATCACAGGAGACGAAGAGGGACTAGCAAGAGTTTTTTGAACAGGTATACATTGCAAAGTTTGAGAGCGCCCAGCTGCAAAAAAAGGTCGCGCTGGGACGCCCGTGGTGGTGGTCGGCTAAAAAGGTTTGGTGTTCGTGCTTGCGGGCGATATATACACCGGGTATAAATCTATTTACATGGTTTGGCGGGTTTTTGTTTCGTCGAAACGAAACAAAATTGCTCAATTCATTTTCGGATTCCAGGAAAGAAGAAAAAAGTGTCTTCCTTTCATCCCATTTTTTCTGCATCCTACACACACGCTCCCTCTCCGCTTAGATGCGGAAAGAGCGGGCGTGGCGGCGGGCCTTCTTGGCGCAGCTCGCGGCGTCAGAGACGGCGGGAGTGGCGGAAGGGACGGTGGCGGAGGGAGTAGCAGAGGGGGTGGCGGGGACGGTGGAGTTGGAGCCGGAGCCGGAACCAGAGCCGGAACCAGAGCCAGAGCCGGAGCCGGAGCCGGAGCCGTACAGAGCAGGGCCGGGGATGGTGTAGCTCTCAATGGTGGCGTAGGGGTTGAACTGGATGCCGGCGTCGGTGGCCTTGTACAGCTCAGCGCCGAGGGTGCCCTCAGGGGAGTCGGTGCCGGAGCCGGTGATCTCGATGTTGAGGCACTGGGGGTAGTTCTGGGCGCCGTTGAGGGAGCCGGCGCCGTGCATGGCGATGATCTCGTGGCGCAGGACGTACTTGCCGGCGGCGAGGGTGGAGGGGATGGTGGAGGTCCAGGTGTTGTTGTTGGCGATGAGCTTGGTGGCGGCCCACTCCTGGGTGGCGACGTCGATGCCGGCCTCGTCGATCTTGACCCACTTGAGGGCGGTCTTGTCGACGGCGCTGAACTCGCCGTCGACCTTTGCGACGTAGGTCAGGACGGGGCCGAAGTGGGACGCGGGCCAGGCGGACCACTGGAAGTCGACCTTGCCGCCGGCGGCGACGGTGGCGGAGGTGCCGCCGGGCGCGGCGTTCTTGTGGCAGTTGATGTCGGCGCTGGCGTAGCCGGTGCCGTCGACGAAGCCGTTGTCGAGGTTCTCGGCGGACCAGGCGGCGATGGTGGGGGGAGTGCCGCCGTTCTGCTTCAGGTAGTAGTAGTCGAGGCTGTATCCCTGGCTGTAGGTGCCGTCGAGGACCCAGCCGTCAACCTTGCCGTGGGCAAGGGCGGAAGCGGCGAAAGCGCCGACGAGGGCAATGGTGGACTTGATGGAAGACATTTTTGAGTTTGTTGAGGGTTTCCTGAAAAAGGGTTGGGAGTTGAGAAAATGAATGAAGGGGTTGGTTGGTTTGATGTAAGAGTTGGCAAGGTTGAAAAAAAAGAATGTTTCGACTTCACACAGTGAAGGAATGGAAAAGAATGAAAGTTGGTGAAGAGTACCAAAGAATGTGTGCGACCTGCAATGTTGGATGCTGAACTAAAAGGAGGAAACGAAACTCGAGAAGGGAGGAGATGTCCTCTGTATTTATCCCAACGACGACGACGACGACGAACTGATAAGACGAAGGAGGCACACCACCCCTTTCAGGCTTTGCGTGCGTGTTTCCCTTGCTGCTCGCCAAATCCATGCACAACCACTCCCCCCCGGTCCCCTTCCCAGAGATGCTTTGAGCCGCCCTCATCCTTGGAGGAGACGTCCGGGTGGAGTTGGCAGAGGGCTCATAAGACCGAAACACCAATATGCAAACCAGAGTGGTGGAATGCTGGGGGTGTGGCACCGGTCGAGGCCGGGGTGGCCATCACCGCAGTCGGATGTGCTCCGATTTGGAAGCGCGGCCGGTCTTGGAAAGATGAGATGGATGGTCCCACTAGACGCGGCATGGAAGCCCCCATCTTTCGTTAGGATGATAGGCCAACCCGCTCTGCCCTGGGCGGCGGCTGGGCTGCTCTCCTCCCCTCTGCTCTGCTCTGATCTGCCGGCCATATGGTGATGATGGCGACAATGATCTGGCCCAGGGGTGCACGCAGAAGGGCAGAAGCTGGGATCACGGCCGGGGGCATGCGGCGCAGGGAAGGTGACGGCCACGATGGAGTCGGTCGTCCCCAGTTGGTTCTGATAATGCTAGCCGAGGGGAGCTTTTCTTTCGGTCTTGGGCCTCCTCGCCTCCCCTGGCTGGCTAGTGATCACGACACTCTCTCTCTCTCTCACTCTTTCTCTCTCCATCTATCCATCACTCCCCCCCGTAAACAGCGCCTCGGTAGCAGCAGGGGATCTCATACGGGAATAGTGAGCTCGCAGATAGACAGAAGCGAGCCAACGGCCCCTTGGCGCGGTGCCTGAATGGGCCAGGGACGACTCATGGGCCTTGCGCAGGTGTGTTAGTCATGGGGGGGGTTTTGCCGCCGTCAGAGTACCCGCATGCGTACAGATACGGCTGCGTTGGGGAGGAGCGCCGTACCGGAATCTCAGACGTAGCGCCGGGCATGAAACAGACCCTCCCGGCGCCCTTAATAAAGGGCAATAAGGGCAAAAAGGGCAGATCATGGGAGATGCGCGTGGCTAACGCTGCACTAGCCCCACGCGCCCCGCCCGCGAGCCGCGGTCCAGTAATCAATTAATCGCACGACATACCGCTCGCTAGTGCAGCGTGCCGTGTGTGTGTGTGTGTGCGCTTGCGCGTGTTGGCCAGATTCGGAGCCCAAGCCCGACCACTCTGGGGCGGGTGCACCCAGTATAGGTAGTGTAATAAAAGCGTCTCCGCCCACGAAATATGCATATCCCCGTGAGATTGAGTCGCTCAACGGCGTGCTGTGCAGGTTGGCTGGGTGGGGGAGGGAAGGGTAATCGGATATGCTTACTACGTAAGTATGTGTGTGAGAGGATTCGTAGTGAACGGAGCGCAGCGCATGGCCTTGTTCCTCGTCGCCTCTGCCAGGGGTTGGTAATTAAGGTGTGGTTCCTGACGCCATATTCCCCTGAATATTGATCCACAATTGCCGCCCACGTTTTTTTCTTCTTCCGCCTTCTTCTCGTCTCTCGTCTCTGTTGGTTTGTTTTTCCCGCCACTCCGGCAGCAAAAAGTCGCTTGGTCGCCAAGCGTATATCACGTCCACTATTATTCCGTCCCTCTTTTCCTTTCCATTTTCCATGGGCCCCGGGCTGTGGTGATCTCGTTTCGGGCATTCCCTTGCGTCGATCCCATAGTCGAGATGAACTCTGGCCAAGGCCGACCGCTGCCAGCCCGTTTCTGCTTTATGCGCCGAGACCTTTTGACATGGGGATTATTTCCTTTTTTTGTCTTTTTCGTCCCTTTTCCGCTGATCTCGTCGGATTCGCTCACTGCCCGTCGCTCAGTCGCGTTCGTCCGTGGACACTATTGATGAAACCGCGTCTGCATACCCGTCAGCAACTGTCAGCGCCCAGCAAGCGCCGTCTCCTCCTTTTCATCATCCTCCCCGCCGTTGCAGCTTCGCTTCCTGCTTCCTGCTTGCTCCTTGCCCTCGCTTGCCCTTCCTCTGCGTGACGTGACTCGGGAGACTCGTCGTCTACAGAACATTTTCCCAAGACGGCTCTGCGGCGCGAGGTTCCCAGACGCAGACTGCGTTAGACAAGGGCGGCAGCGTATCGCTTGACCTGCGCCACGAATCGCAGCTACCCCCCCAAGCCTCAGCCCGAATCGGGGTTAGTCAAGTGTTTGAGATTGACTTTTGTCGTCGTCAGGCCCTTTCCGCTGGGCCCCCCCTGGCAGTAAGCACCACTCTCGAGTCTTTACTGACGACACCACCACGGCTGTGAATGTGGCCCGTGTTCTGTTGTCGCAATTGTCTGTCTGTCCTGTCCCGCAACTCCAGGGAACATCTCTGCTCAGTCTGCGCAACCAGTGTATCACGGCAGATGCATCGCATCACTAACCCCCTCCTCATGACCCCCTAAACTTTACCACGTTGTTTGTGACAAACTCTGGTCCGCGGTTGGCGAAAGACTTTTCCATCGTAGGGCTTGTTGTTTCATTTATTTCTTTAAATTAACATTTGTTCTTACAAGAAGTCCTGGATGGCCTCCCAGAACGCCGCAGGGTCTTCCCACATTGGCAGGTGGCCGGCATTTGGCACAACCTTCAGCTCTGCGCCGTTGTCCCCTACCAAACCCTTGAACCCGTCCATCGCCTTGACAAGCGCACCTTTGCCGTCGCCGTCGCCGACAACCAACAACCCGGGCACTTGACAGGACCCGAGCGCCGGCTTGAGGTCATAGTCCCACAGCGCTTGGCAGCTGTACCTGAACCCCTCCACGTGGTTGGCCGCCACCATGTCCGTCATCGACTTGACGACGCTCTCCTTTTCCATCGTTGCCGGATGGAACCACCGAGCTACCGTCTGCGGCGCCAGCGTCGCGATGCCCGCTCCGCTATCCGCCTCCGCCACCGCGATGCGGTCTTTCCACGCCTGAGTGTTGGCAGCGCTGGAAGTCACGTTGAAATCGCAGGCGATGAACTTCTTCAGCCGGTTGGGGTACTTGAGGGCAAAGTTGGTGGTTGTCGCGCCTCCCATTGACACCCCAATCAGCGTGTCCAGCTTGGGGATGCGCAGAGCGTCGAGAACAGTGCGCAGGTCGGATGCGAGCAGGTCCAGCGTCGCCGGCACTGGCGGGCTGGGGATCGAGTGCCTGCCTCGCGTGTCGTAACGCAGGATGCGCAGGTCGGGACGCTTCTCCTTCAGCAGCTGCACAACGGGATCCCACATGTGCAGCGACGTCAGGAGCGAGTTGCAGAACGCCACCGTCGGCGCGTCGGGCGACGAGTTGCCCTCCAGCCTGTAGGGGATGGTGAGCTGGTCCTCAGCCGTGACGTAGGAGATGATGGCTTCGTCCGGTCCCGGCACCGTCGTGGTCTTGCCGTCCGGGAACGTGAAAGCGGCAACCGAGTCCGGTGCGAGCTTGGCCAGGTTGTCCAGGTCGCGGGGCGCGGGTCCAAAGACGTAGAAGAGCGAGTAGGTGCGGCGGTTCATGCCCTTGACGAGCTGGGAGGCAACCTTGGCACTCCATTCTGTAGACACCGAGGCCTTGTGCTCCGGGCCGCCCAACCCGTTGGTGCGGGCGTAGTCGTGCAGTGCGAGAAAGGTAGACTTGCTCCCAACGCCGTCGCCAATGCTGGAGATTTTGAAGAGGCGGGTCCTCAGCCAGCCCGGAACCTTGGACAGCATGCCGATGTGTTCTTCTTCGTACCACTTCTGGAATTCTGCCTCGGCCGACTCGTCGTTGAGGGTGGTCTCGACGGCGACCAGCTCGATTCCCTCGGCTTCCTTGTCGGAAAGCTCCTCGATGGGGAGGAACAGGGGGGCCTTCCTTTCCACAACCAAGTCGTAGAAGAACCTCGTGACGTCAACCTGGCCGATGGTCTCGGCCTCGCGGGAGGATCGGTTCGCTCGGAGGGTCGTGTATGTGGGGGTCTCGAGGTGCGACATGGACGTCACGTCGTAGGCGGCGAGGAATGAGGGCTCCTTGCCGTCGTTGGCGCGGTATCGCAGGCCGTTGCTGAAGATTTGGGGGAGGCGCAGGCGGGTTGGGCCGTGCTCGTTGTTGTACCACTCGTGGAACTGCTCGAGAGCCAGGTCAGGCTTCGGCTGCATGGTAACGTAGAGCATTCCAGGGGTCGCCATCTTGATGCTGGACTCAATTGGCCTCGCGGGTGATGTGTTTGTGCTGGAGGCGCGCGTGCTAGGAGGCTAGAAAATTTCGAGACTGAGAAAAAAATAAAGAAAGAGAGAGAAATGGGCAGTCTGGGAGGGCGACTTCGGATCTGTGCCGTGGGAGGGAAGCTCGGGACGGGGTGGGGCTGGTGACGAACGCGGGGTCGAATTGGGCGAGGAGGGTCCGGTGTCGTTCGGGATCTCAACACGGCAAGCTGCCAGTGCTAGCGGCAGATGAGGTACACGACGGGATAAACTTTCGGGAGCACTCTGGATTGATGAGGGGTCAAATGGTTGCGCTGCCTTGTTGTGTGTCGCTCAGATTGGGGTAGCGCGTGCGGAGGAGGGGCTCGGCGCCGGCACTGCTCAGATAAATACGCCTGGCGGAAAAGTGTTCTGCCACAGCGTTGCTGTTGCTAGCGTTGGGCGATTGATGATTCTTCCAGGACAGGACATGCTCATGCGTTTGGCCATCTTCTGGACAGCGATGTCGGTCGCATCGTAGAGCGGTTTGGCGAGCAAGCCGTCTGCGAAAATATGTTTGAATTGAATTGTGAGCGGGAGGGAGATTTTGAAGTCTTGATAGACACCTCAACCCCGCGATGACCTCTTCCTCGTACGTTGCGGGCGGCTGTTTGGTGGGGGATCGCAAAGCGAGACCATGCAAAAGAAAAAGAAAGAAAAATATTAGAGAGAAAAAGAAGAAGGAAAAAGCAACGAGTTGGCGTAAAGAATATCATCGTGTAACGATTGACGGTTTCCAAGAAGGAAGCAGACACTCCCCCCTCCCTCGTTCGTCCTAATGGCTCCTTCCACGCGACATGCCTGTGCAAAACAGCTGGGCAAGTGCAATCATCTTAGTCTGGCCTTTGGCTGTATCTGCCTCACCCTGATGGAGGAGGCGGCCAGAAGGTGCCAGCAAACATCACTTGCTTTACTCTGGACTCTGGTGCTGGTACCGTTACACCATCCCCCCCCCCCCCCCCCCCCACCTATTTTACACACATTCCAGGTTGGTGTCCCGTCCTGTCGGCAGCTGCGAGGGGCCTGCCAGCACTTCGTCCGATGCCCTCGTTGGTGGGGTGGGTGGGTCTCTAGCCTCCCGCATACAGCAGCCCGGGCTAGTCTTCTTTGGGAGGCCAAGTGCCAGTGATGCTAAATCGCGTTGGCGCAAACATATCGCAAGGTACCGCGATACTACCCTCCCTCAAGTCATCGTTCGGTGAAGCTTTCCGGAGCTTCCTCAGCGACCCCTCCATGTGTGCCACCATGCAGTTAGACTTTTGTTTCCAGGTTCGCTGGGCACAGCGCTGGTATATACACAGCAGGGCCCTTTCACCTACAGCTGTTGCAAGCTGCGGCAACGGAGAGACATCATGAATGTTTGATTGTCACGGTTTGCCATGACCGCCTATTTGCTGCGGCCGCCAACATCCGTCATCTAGACGTGGAGGTCTGCGACTGGCCATGCCTGCAGCCTTGCATAGCTATGCGCGTTTCCCCTTCCCATCCCTGCTGTGCAACGCCGCCGACCATACGTTGGCCAGAACTGACCTCCTACTCGGATGTTACACAGCCTCATCAAGTTACGTCAAGCTTGAACCTGGAGCCTCGCCATTCCTTTCTTCAAACAAATAACTTGAATTCACTGCCGTTTCATTTCTTCTCTCGCAGGAATCCCCAAGTCTGCTCAACCTTTGACTAGCAGACTTGAGCCTACCGAATCCTTCGCTTCGACACAAATCCCAAATCGTATCTCGTCTCTTCAAATTCCGAAACAAGTCTCGCCAAGAGTACTCATCGCCATGGAAGTCTTTCTGTACAATGTTCCTCCGTCCCTGACTACTTCCACACTGGAGAAGGAGTTGAGGCAATATATGAATACCTTGGGTATCATTGAATGGTCGTGTTACTCGAAGTCCAACAAAAACCTTGGTTGGATTACCTTCCTGCATCCAAAAGATGGCGCCAAGTTCTTGGGCCGACACGGAAAGCAGACCTTGCCGAATCCAGATGCCACTCGCAATTTCACTTCTGGGCGCAGTGGTAGCAACACAAAACGCCTGAAGGCGAAGTCGAATCTGTGCCTGATGAATTCTGACGTTTTCGCCACCGAAAGCAAAAAGAAGCCTGATCCCTTCGTCCTAAAGAGCCTCAGGGACAACTTGCAAGACAAATACAACGAGCGCAACAAACCCAGCCGACGAGATGCCCTCAGTTTCTCAGTCGGCCACTTGGCTTGCGGACATAACTCGTTTGACAATGCTCGGACGGCCTTGACATTCATTGAACAATTTCGCTTCAATGAACAAGGCAGGGCGAAGTTCTGCAAGAAGATGATCGTTATAAAGTTCGATCAAGGCACCAAGATCGAGATGCTTTATTCATCCATCGTCGAAATGATCCACAGCTCGTCTCCCTGCGTCTTCACACTCGTGCTGAGGGAACCCCCGCGATTCTATCGCTCAAACACAGAACAATATGAGCTGCAGGAAGCGCTAGCCGGATTTTCCATTGGCCTTTTCATGCCTCCTCAAAAAGAACTCGTTCGATGCGTAAGCATTCCCAACGCCGATGCCCATGTCAAGTTCTCTGGCACATGTTTGGTCTACCAGCTCAGCGTCTTTGACCCCGATTTCGACCAGAAAATGACCAATCTCGATAAAAAACGCCTATTTAACATTGTCCATTATCAAATTTCTCTTAACAAGTTTCCCTCGTTTCGCAGAGAGGATTACCAGAGTGCATGGGCTCGCTTCTACGACTGCTTGACTGATGCGGGAAAGAACAATACGCTCTCCTTTGGCACACTTTACCAACTACAGTCTCTAGTGTGGAACAACTTGTTGCACCCACGAAGTGCCTGCAAGTTATTATTGTTGATTGAGAAAATTTCCCGAAAAGCAAAGGCGTATAGGAATCCCGAACCAATATCCGAGCAGGCCATCAAATGCCTGCAGGGCGGCATACCATTTGCATGTCATGATGCCGACCCAAAGCATTTGGACCCTAACGAGATTTCGCGATACCTTTTTGAAGTTGAAAACCGCCTAGTAGCCGAGAGCGAGTACAGAGATGTGCTCAAGGGTGAGATATCGGCAAACCATGCATTAATCTTCAAGGCCACGGTGACACCAACGAGGATAACCCTGCATGGCCCAGACATTGAACCAAAAAACCGCATACTCCGCAAATTTGCGAACCACACAGACTTCTTCATGAGAGTTACCTTTTGCGATGAAGACGGCGGCAATCTTTTCTTCAATCCACAGGTCTCAAACGACCGGATCTTCGATCGCTACAGGGACGTTCTCAACAAGGGAATCCCGGTTGCCGGTCGGGTGTATCAGTTCTTGGGGTTCTCTCACTCTTCCCTTCGGTCCCATTCGGCCTGGTTCTCGGCTACCTTTGTTGACGGTGAGGGCAAGCTACAGTTCCCCGCAAAGATCATCAAATCCCTGGGTTATTTCAACAGCATCCAGATCCCGGCCAAATGCGCAGCCCGTATTGGCCAGGCTTTCTCCGACACTCCTACGTTTATCTCCCTACTTGAGAATAACATCAAGACCCGGAACATACCGGACGTTGTATCGCACGATGGAACTGTCAAACGAGTTTTCAGTGATGGCGTTGGGACAATTTCGCAGGACGCTCTCGAGTTGATTTGGCCTCGTCTTCTCCGGGGCTCGCGTATCCCAACTTGCCTACAGATTCGCTGGGGCGGTGTGAAGGGCATGCTCTCCCTGGACTCTAGAATTCCAGGCCGAGTCATATGCATCCGGAAGGAATCCATGGAAAAGTTCCCTAGCAAAGATGTGGAAAACCTTGAAATCTGCGACGCAGCATCTAAACCTCTCAGGTTGGTGCTGAATCGGCAAATGATCAAAATTATGGAAGATCGGGGCGTTGAAAAAGACTTCTTCCTTCGTTTGCAGAAAGTTGAACTCGATCGTCTACGGTCCGTCACCGCCGATGCGGAAAATACTGCAGCATTCCTGCAAAAGCAGGGTATTGGTTCGAGCTTCTTTCTATCGAATCTCATCAGTAGCCTTGAGAGACATGGCATTGACTACCGACGGGACGATTTCCTACGACCGGTGGTTGAGGCCATTGTGCTGCGAGAATTGCGACTGCTCAAGCACAAAGCAAGGATCCCGGTCCCGAAGGGAGTCACTTTGTTCGGAATCATGGACGAGACTCGTTTCCTGAAAGAAAACGAAGTCTATGTTTGTTATGACACTGGTCGGCAGACTGGCAGAGCCCCAATGGAAAACTCGTTGCGTGATGGCGAGGTTCTTGTTACACGATCGCCGGCACTCCATCCAGGTGACATTCAGAAAGCAGTCATGAGGACCCCGCCGTCAGGTCATCCTCTACGAGACCTTCGTAATTGCATTGTATTCAGTCAGGTTGGGAAGCGCGACCTGCCGAGCAAGCTAAGTGGTGGCGATCTCGACGGCGACTTATATAATATCATATGGGACGAACAAGGTATACCACCAACGACCCACAAAGCAGCGAAATATCCACGTGTCACACCGAAACCCATCGGCAGAGAGGTACAGAGCGAAGACATGGCAAAGTGGTTCGTTGACTTCATGAAGTCTGACGTTCTCGGCATGATTGCCACGCGACACCTTATTCTGTCTGACCGAGACCCCAAAGGGACAATGGGAGAAGACTGTCTCAAGCTCGCTGAGCTTCACTCAACCGCAGTGGATTTCTCGAAAACAGGAATCCCAGTTAATCCAAGCGAGATCCCAAAAGCCCCCAAAGCCCGGCCTGACTTGTGGGTCCCTAGGTCCCTCCCCCGAGACGACTCTTGCTAACAAAAGCTCTCAGTCTTGCTCCTGCCCCGCCCGCTCAACTCCATGACCACAATCAGATCGATTTCATTGAAGAGATCGATATAGACGACGATGAAGACGATGCTTCCAGGCCAGACTACGTGTACTACAAATCTGATAAAGTCCTCGGCGAACTCTACCGAAATGTGAATGAGAGGCAGATATGGGACGAAGAAATCAGACGTGACACCTCAAAGACTGGCCCCTCGGTTTGGGAACAGTTCGTTGGCATCATCCAGCGCAAGATTGAAGACTACACCGAGGGACGTATCGTCTGGGAGACAAAGAAAGCCGAAGCTCAAAGACTTCGCGGCGTGTAAGTATCGACTACGGTCCCTATTTTGCATTCATGGCTCGACTGACTTGCTACTAGGTATGATGACACTATAACCACCGTCACAAGGCAGTATTCGGACAACTACAGGAAGCCGCTGACAGAGGTCGAAGTTTTCTGCGGGTCAATCTTCAACAAGTCTGGCTCGCAGACTCGACAGCAGAAGGACAACTCCAAGAAACTCAAGCAAGAGTTCGATCGCCTTTCGGCATTGATGATGCAGCAGATGAGACGGCGGTTCCGAAACACGGCGGATCGGGTCGCGAGTGAAGACGCTGTCGAACCAGGGCCTGTCTATGACCTGGACCGCCTCCTGGCACCGCATAAGGAAGCATTGGAGATGTCTTATGCGTGCCTGATGGTAGGCTTGCCACAAAACACGGACGTCGATTACGGGCACCGGGCGCACTTGCAGAGCTTCAAGGTGATCGCGGCGAGCGTTCTGCTTAAGGAGCTGACGGAGCTCGAGAACCGTATGAATGGTGGTCAGTTGGTCCATCCAACCAATGGCGATGAGGATGCAGGTGGGGGGTATGTTGGCGTGCGCTCAGGACCTGCGTTCTCATACGCGTACAACGGCTACGACGTCGATGTCGGACAATACCCAAACTACGGGTACAGTCAATATCTGTAGGGTTACAGGTCCTGGTTTTGAAAAGGCACAGTATGTTAATCTCTATGTAACAAGGAGTCGGAGGTCCATATTTATATGTAATATCATACTCGCGGTGTCAACGTTTCCGCCCAGTACTAGTCCCGATATTCATCATCATGTATACAGGAAACTGTCAACGACAACAGGGTGGCGGCCAGCAGGGCGTGTGACGATTGACGGAATTGAGTATATTCGTACTACTGAGGAGGTAAAAGGAACAATGTGGCCACTATCTCGGCCAGCTAAATACACATCTATCTAAGCGAGGTCGCATCGACTTAATGCAAATAGGCAGTATATTAGGCCTACCCATGGGTCAAATGGTGTGATGTTTCAGCAATGTATGTGGATCTATCCCCGACAGAAACCTACCCTGTATCGCAGCATCAACGTACGGCCAACTGTCCCTGTTTAGGAGAGATGTACTCGGCCAATCGGTGGCTAAGGAATGGCGGTATATCATAACAAAAATTTCCTCCGAACTGCACCCCGAATGTATTCCCTTCTAAGCCAATCAGAGGCAAAGTAAGCCTCCGAGTGGCATCAAAAAGCCTCCTGCCGAACCGACGCTAAATAGGGCGTTGAGTTCCGCGGCTGCAAAGGAGATCTAGATGATGGCAATTGACTACTATACTATCGGGCCAAAGTTTTGTTTACCTCCTCTGTCAGGTACGGAGTATCTTTTGGCTTGCTATCCTGCTTATCTAAGCCTAGATACATCACGCACCTAGGCGAGTTTCTCCCCATTTGGGTTGCGAACTCAGGCCGTCTGTGGGTCTTAACCCAAGCACTACCTGGGGAGGATACAAAACTAACCCATACCACCATAGTAGTATAAGCAGAGCCGTGTTTTCCATCTTCACCTGGGACGTGTCAATCACACAATGTCCCACTCAACGGAGCCGGCCGCGACAAAAGAGGCTTTTGGAACCGAGAAAGCGACGCCAGACACCGTCGCCGAGCTCACCAAGACATCATCTCCGCAGACGAATGAGAGGCAGGGCGATGCGCAAGATTTACAGGAACCCACAAAGTCCTACAAGCATGACTACCGCTTCTGGACCATATTATTCGCATTGTGCATCACCTCGCTCCTTGGGTCGCTGGAACACACGGTCGTCGTGACCTCCCTCCCTACAATCGTCGAGCACCTGAACTTTGGGAGTAGCTATGTGTGGGTTGGAAACGTATTTTTCCTCACAAGGTGGGTTGGGCGAGCGTGGCTCTGCACTCGTCCGCTCTTGGCTGACAGACCCATTTCCCAAGTGCCGCCGTGCAGCCTCTCTTTGGCCAGTTGTCGAACCTCTTCGGCCGCCGGCATCTCACCCTCTTCATTGTGGCGCTTTTCACCCTCGGCAGCGGCATATGCGGCGGAGCGAACAGTCCCGCGATGCTCATCGCCGGCCGGGCTGTGCAGGGGGCGGGGAGCGGTGGCCTCAACATGATTATCGACGTCATCGTCGCCGACCTCGTCCCTCTCAGACAGAGAGGGAACTACATGGCAATCATCCTCGCCGTATACGGTGTCGGTATTGCCATTGGTCCGTTTGTGGGCGGCATCATTGTGCAAACCACGACCTGGCGATGGGTGGGTTACCCGCCAACCGAAGCCACACACATGCCCAGCCATGCTGACAAGCCTAGGTCTTCTACATTAATCTCCCAGTCGGGGGTCTTTCGCTGGTGTTGCTTTACCTCTTCCTCCAGGTCAAGTGGGACCGAGCCGGCTCGGTTGGCGAAAAGTTCCGCCGAATCGACTTCATCGGCAACTTCATCCTCATCGCCTCCACCGTATCCGTTCTGATCGCCCTAACCTGGGCCGGCGCCGTTCACCCCTGGTCGTCTTACCATGTAATAGTGCCGCTCGTCCTTGGCCTGCTCGGACTCGTTGGCTTCTGCGTGTTCGAGGGCTCGGGCATCGCCCCGGAGCCAGTCATGCCACTCCGCCTCTTCGCAAACCGCACCTCGGTCATCGTATACGTAATGACATTTTTCAACGCCATACTCCCATACTGGGCCCTGTTCTTCCTCCCCCTCTACTTCCAGGCCGTCAAGCTCTCGACCCCGGCCCGGTCCGGAGTCCAGCTCCTCCCCATCGCCCTAATCTCCATCCCCGGCGCCGCCATCGCCGCCGTCATCCTCGCGAGATGGGGCCGCTACAAGGTCCTTCACATCACGGGCTTCACCCTCACGACCCTCGGTTTCGGTCTGCTGACCCTCCTGGACCGCCACAGCAGCACCGCGGCGTGGGTCCTGCTGCAGATCCTCCCCGCCATCGGCTCCGGCATGCTCCTCAACACGCTGCTCCCGGCCTTCCAAGCCAGCCTCGCGGAGGCGGACCAGGCCGCCGCGACGGCGAGCTGGTCCTTCATGCGCAGCTTTGGGCAGATCTGGGGCGTCGCGATCCCGGCGGCCATATTCAACACGTACACCGCCGCCTTCGCCGCCGACAGGATCGAGGACCCCGTGGCGCGGGGGTCCCTCCAGCACGGGGACGCCTACGCCAGCGCCACGAAGGCGTTTGTCGAGTCGTTCCCGGAGCCGACGAGGAGCCAGATCATCGACGTGTTTGCGGCGGCGATGAAGAAGGTCTTTTTGGTTTCCATTGCGTTCGGGGGCTTGGCTCTTGCTTTGAGCTTCCTCGAGGAGGAGGTGAAGCTGAGAAAGGAGCTGGAGACGGAGTACGGGCTCGAGGAGAGGCGTGAGAAGAAGGACGGGGAGAAGGGTGCTGCTTAGTGCGAAAACATAGTCTTAAGTTGTTCTAGTTGTGAGGCAGAGGTGAGTTGTGGAGATTTCAGTAACGGCAGCGGTGCCATTTGATACTACTTAATAATAGACGCAAAGAGAGGATAACGATCAAGTTCGATGTCAAACGAAGAGCATACAGGGTTGTTTATGTGCCATTGCGCCCCGCCCGAGGTTGCCGGGCTTCGTCTGATTGACTGCTCAACTAGCCTCAATAATGCTCCAAGCGATCAACCGCACTGTTGAAGCTCGGCTATTCGTGAAACATCGGAATGAATTATGTGGGCAATCGGATCTGAAAAGCCGTATACGTGATTTCATAAGCTTAAATGACGTCATCCCGTCTACGGAGTCTTCCCCGCATCAAATCTCGCGCAGTAAAGAGAATATGGATGTTTTCTTGACAACAACCCTCAATCTGTAGTTATTGTAGCAGTGTCTTATCGAAAATGGCGCCGCCTATCTGCACCAAGACGTTCAAGCTGAACAACGGTAAGCCACCCTGGTTACAATGAAAGAAAAAGACTGGAAGCGATGAGGAGTAGAAATAAGCAGCAAAAAACAAGAGCCTGACTGACAACGTTATAGGCCTCGACTTTCCGGCCGTCGGCCTGGGGACTTGGCAAGGCAAGTAACTCCTTCTCGGAGACTGGGTGACCCCTCAATTCTGACCTCCCCGCCCAGGCGCCCAGGGAACGAATGATGCCAAGGCCCTAGAGGAGTCCATCATCCACGCCCTCAAGATCGGCTACCGCCTCATCGACACGGCCCAGATCTACGGCGTGGAGGAGGTCGTGGGCAGGGCGATCCGCAACAGCGGCGTGCCCCGCTCCGAAATCTTCGTCGTCACAAAGTTCTGGGGCCACTGGCACCACGACCCGGCGGCGGCGCTGCAGATCTCGCTCGACGCCCTCGGGCTCGACTACATCGACCTCTTCCTCATGCACTGGCCCTGGGCGACGACCCCGGCGCCCGAGAAGAAGGTGCTGCGCAAGTCGGAGAGCCCGACCATCGTCGAGACGTGGAAGCTGATGGAGCCGCTGGTCGGCGACAAGTGTAGGGCCATCGGCGTCAGCAACTTCATGCCCAAGGTCCTGGACGAGCTGCTCGCCGAGGCCAAGATCGTGCCCGCCGTCAACCAGGTCGAGCTGCACGCCTTCAACCCGAACCTGAATCTGGTGCCCTACTGCCAGGAGAAGGGCATCGTCGTCACGAGCTGGAGGTGAGACCCCCCCCCCCGGAAAGCATGATCCTGCTACACCGACTCGGTGCGCGAGACAGGCCGCTGACAGTTTCGGCAGCACACTTGGCGGCTCGCGCGGAGCCCAGAACGACATTCTCACAAACGAGCTCTTCACCGGCATTGCCAAGGCCCACGGCGTCTCCACCGGCGCCGTGTCGCTCTCGTGGGCCGTGCAGCGCGGCGTCGCGGTCATCCCCAAGAGCGCAAACAAGTCGCGCATCGAGGAGAACATCCGGCTCGTCACCCTCACGGACGAAGAGGTCAACAAGATCAACGAGGCGCACAAGACGATCAGAAAGGAGCGGTTCTCAAACGGCATCGCGTCGCAACACGTGACGATCGATGGAAAGCTGACTCAACAGGGCTGGACCTACGTCGATATGGGATACGAAGATGAGGATGGCAACTGGCTGGCGTAAAGAAATGAAATCGAAGAGTCAATCATCAGCGTGGCTGGTGAAAGGTGAAATAAAATAAAAACAACAATCTCGCTTGAGAACGATGCTATCTGGGGAACAATACGCACCCTGTTGGGTTAGGATGAAAATGCTCGCCTAGGTTATATTGCATGCGATAGTGCTACCGTAAAACCCTTTTCGGGAGGGGGTAATAGGGGTAATGCTTTTACGTTACAACCTACGTCACCTTGGCGAAACTTCAACTCTAGATGTGTCTGGTGTCAGCGGAGTTAACGGCGATGATAACTAAGCTGGCAAAACTGCTGTACTCGGCCCAGATAAGAGTGCCGCTGCCCCCCTCCAGCCGTCAGGCAATAGCTGCTGGAAACACAGACCGTTTTGAGGAAATCCGACGAAGAATATCCTTCAAAAATTGATACGATAGAGGCTTGCCCGTAGCCAGCGGAGATCGTGCTTCTGTTGGCGTCTCAGCAACAAAGAAGAGCGAAACCGAGCCAAGCCAAGCATGCACTGACTTTACAGAAAAGCACTGAATCAGACATGTGGGCCGCTAGCGTCTCGTCGGAAGTATAAAAGAGATCGAAGCGGCTGCCATGCATCTCCGTGCTTCTCTTCCCTCCGACCGGATTTTCGCAAAACTGCCAACAAGGCCGCGAGCATGGACGTGTCAGCACAGGAGCACCCGCTGGCGGCGCTGCAGCAGCTGGAGGAAATTCCCCAGCATACCGAAGTCGTCGAGCCGTCGGAGGACTGGTCGGGCTTGGCCTCGAGTAAGGAGCGGCGGAGGCTTCAGAACCGCATCAATCAAAGGGCGCGCCGTTAGTCCACCCTGAAAACCGTGACCCAAGCTGAGCGCGACTAATCTCAAACCACGGCCGATTAGGTCAGAGGATGAAGCAAGATTTGTTCCGCCAAATGGTTGAAATGGAGAGGGGATCTGTAGTAGAAGCCGAGCCCTCTGGCACACATGACAATGAAATAGAGACTACAGATGAGGGCTATGCGCTTCTTCCCTGCCCCGACAGAAGGGCCAAAATGATGCGTCTTGCGCAAGAAGCACGTAGGAATTTCGTCCTAGGGACTCCCCAGCCCAGGCAACTGCAGGCTCTCGTCGGGCTCAACCTCCTTACAGCCCTGGCACGCAATGCTCGCATCATGGGCTTCAACAAGCATTCCATCTGCGAGGACCAGTTCATATCCCCGTTCAACCTGCAAGGCCCCGAACTCCCCTGCGGCCCCCGCCAGGCGCTATCCTGGCCCCCTCATCTGCGTCCCACAGAAGCCCAGTACAAGATAACTCACCACCCCTTCCTCGACGTGTTCCCGATCCCCTCGCTGAGAGAAAACGGAATACGGGCCGAGGAGCTCGGATTCTTTGACGAGGACGACTTCTGCATGGACATTTTTGATAGGGCGGAGAATGCCGATGTCGTGGAGCGCCCTCGGCTGATTGTCTGGGGCGAATCCTGGGATCCTCGGGGGTGGGAGGCGAACGTCCCGTTCCTGAAGAAATGGGGGTGGCTCATCCGCGGGTGTCCCGAATTACTAGAGGGCACGAATTACTGGCGGGAAAAAAGGGGCGAGAAGAAACTCAACTTCCATCGAAACGGTTGGAGGTAGATTCGGTGAAGGGTAGGCCGAGGCCAGATGTCAGCCATACCTGATAGGAGTTTGGATGGTAACGTAAGAAATTGTCGAACTTTTTTGGTGGAGGGGGAGTCGAAGGAGTCCTGTTGATCTGCCATTTTCGTTGGCTTCTGACAGTAAGAGGTACGAAGCCAACCGGCGTTCTGTAGGCAACTGGCACGACTGCTAGATGCAATTTTAAAACCCCATACCGCAACTGGAGCACACTTAAACCGTTGGTTCTTCCCTAGGCCTACTAAGAACGATGCGATAAGTGCATGTCATAAATGTCTCTTATAGCATACCGATCTGTACATGTCCTTGAAGGGGCTCATTGACGCAGGCTTTGGTCACGAGATCATTTTCTCTCGCTGCCATCCATCTAGGTCACAAAGCCAGCCCGAGACGTCTCCAAGACTTTTGCATAGTACATGTGAGGGTACACACGAGCGTGAACGGTACTTTCGGGGAAAAGCGAGCATGTCTTGTTGAGGTCAGCCGGCATTAACTCAAAGCCACGACTCGAATATGTAAAGGAAGAAGCGCCCTATGATTCGAGCGACACTCCGATACTATTTAAACCGTATTTATAAGTGTGCAAAAATACGAGATACTTGCTGTTCCAAAGCCACCTGGGCACAGGCAGTAGGGCGGCACAATAGGGCGTGTTTTCCTGATTAGGCAATTTTGGGACTGGGTATGAGCGACATTCCGCGACGATCTGCCCGAACAGGGAATCTTCCAGTACAGCTCGGAATTTAGAATTGAATTAACGCACAAGTCAAACATATGATTATCATCGTCTATTCAGGTGACGGCTTTAGTGTCGTCATGTAGTCCCCACACTTTCTTTTGTAGATGCAGCATTATTGCACAAAGACATCGCGGAGTGTCGCTTGACGCTAAAAGTATAAGCTGATACAACCTGCTGTAGGTGACTAGAACAATACTCGATAACGATAAATATATATTCGTCAATGAATCGGTTTTCGTCTGAATACTCTTACCTCGCAACCAGTCCCATTCAGTATTGACTTCAAACATTCTATCATCAGCCAACATGGTAAAGTTATTCGAGCACATCTGCCGCTTTAACAAGAAGCGCAATGACTCCCTCAGCGAGGTGAAGCATTACGATAAATTCAACGCCTCCGACTCGACACTGCAGTCGCACCCAGAAACCAAAGTCAGTCCAACCCCCGACGAAAAGAAGCCCGCGCAACCGGTACGTGGGTGGTCAGTCTACACAATCAACGGCTTCTGCGCTGTGGTGAAAAATTGAGCCGCACGGGCTGGATGTAAAAGCCGTGGACGTAGGCCTTAACAGCGTAGAAGGGCTCTTGAAAGTATTCCCAAGGTGCGTCAGCAAGCAAGACAAAAAAGCCTGCAGCCACAACGCGGCGATGACTTGAAAACTAACAGAAGTTATTTCGAAAGGGTTTAAATTGGAGGCCTATACTTTCAGAGAATTTAAGGACTGCCTGAGACGAAATGTAATGCGAGATATCCGAGATGGGCCCTATAATGCTCCGAGACAGAACTGAATGAGAGTCAAGTTGGTCTCATAAGTATCGAAATAAACATAAACAAGCACATTGATAGTCCCAAGGGTGTTGCGGAATTCTCTTTTTTTTTCTGTCTTTGTTTTTAAAGGCTTAAAAATGCTTTATCTACTTATTTAATATGAATACTTTGAAGGATACAAGACTTAAGTCCAGGACGCGACCCAAGCAAAGCCTTGGCATGGCAAACGGCTATGCTCTAAATAACAGTAGCTTGCGGCTTATGGTTCTAAGCCAAGTAGGAAGCCTCGACGAGGAATCCCACAGTAAGCTTGGAGTGGCGGAGGACTGCGGCCCACTGGATGCTTTCGTACGTCTGTGTTTATCGTCAGTTTATCATCCGGCACCAACTCTATGCACAACCTGACTTACATCTCTGGAGCTGTGGATGTTGGGGTTCGAGGTGCTGAAGGGCTCCTCGTTGACGAAAGCAGCAGCTAGGCATCAAATTAGCTAAATGTCCCACTCATTATGCCAGCTCGTTTACTTACGGAAACCGTTGGATCTGGCGCTGGCATGGTCTGAGCAGCCGTAGCCGCAAGATGAGCTGGACGGGGTGGCGCCAGTGTACTGAGTAGTGACGAGACGAACGTAGGCGGTGAATGCAGTGTCGACATAGTCCGTGTATACGGTAGCACGGCCGCCGGGGGAGTAGCCGGTCATGTCCTGGTTCAGCATACCAAGGACGCGCTTGCCAGTGGTTCGGTAGTTGGAGAAGACGGCCTGCGAACCGAGGAGACCACCCTCCTCACCACCGTAGAAGTGGAACTCGATGGTGTTTTGGGGCCTGAAACCGCCGGCGATGAGCACTCTGAGGGCCTCGAGGAGGTTGACGGTACCGGTGCCGTTGTCGTCAGCGCCAGGGGCACGGGCAGTGGTGGAGCCGGCGGTGGAGTCGTAGTGAGCACCAACAATGACTGTGAACAGAATGTTAGCTTTTGAACGTAGCTAGAATGAACTACGAGAGATTCGGTTTGCTGGGGGTTCAACTTACTCAGGTTGGAGCTGGTACCAGGGTAGCGGACGATAATGGAAGGCTGGTTGAAGGAGTGGGTGAACCGGGTCACCGTGATGGCGGAGTAACCGGAAGCGATGCTCACAGCCTGATTGTAAAGCCAGGTTGAAGCCTCGGTGCCGTATGTGGACCGGTAGTGACGGTTTTGGAAGCTACGGAACAAAATCATTAGGATCAAGCCGGAAAACACAAACGTTTGATGACTTACTTCGTCAAGGTCCTAAGCCAAGTCTGAGGGTTGGTGTTGCTAACCCTGGTGATGAGGGCGTTGGCCTCGGTGATGTGGGTAAGGGTCGTCGGGTAGGTGATGGCTTGGCGAGAAACAAGGGAGGTGACGTTCTCGGGAGCGGTCGAGAGAACGTTCAAGACCTCCTCATCCTGGATTAATGGTCAGCCTGTTCATATCTTTTTGCCAAGGACGACTCTGGGATCGAGGTAAGGAAACTTACAGCGATGTCGGTGATGTCAATGAAGCCGATGCCTTTTGAGGTGTACTTCTCGAACTTCTCGTCCTCAGTGACCCAGGTGCCGGCATCTTCCTCGGAGGTCTTGACGAGCCGCAGACCGGGGTTGAGGTGCATCTCATCAGTGGCGGGGGCGGCAGCCGCAAGGCCGCAAGAAGCCGCGACGACGGCCAGAGTGGTGCTGAAGCGCATGGTGGCTAACAAAAGCAATCAATGCCCAAAGGATTGGTCGACGGGTGTGTGTGAAGTTGGCAGACTCTCGCCAAGGAAGCTCCTGAGTGAGGAAGGGAAAGAAAACGGAAGTTGTAGACGAGGCGGTGGGTCGATTATTAAATACTTCCTCGTCCCTTCCCTTCCAAAGTTAAGTGGTATGGCGGACCTGAATACGATTGATTCAAGGCAAGTGCGGCCCGACAGACTCTACTCTACAAACAAATGCGACAGGTGCGGGGGATCACCTGCAAGTCCGGACGGTCCCGCAAGTCCGGACGGTCCGCCAGCTGCTGAAAGAGGCATCTCGATCGGCCCCCCGGATGAAGCGATCAGCCAAATGGAACATCACTTGGGTGGCTCATGTACGCGGTGACATTATGTCGGAGCGAGGGGAAGCATGGGGCAGGAGGACCAGTGAGTTTAAGCTTATCTGGGTCGCCAAGACATTGGGGTGATTTCAACTGCCACATCCAGCTTAGACCCGGCTGTTGGGCGTTCGACCATGATCCGGCAGTGCAAGGGGCCACAATCGACGTGGCTTCATTCCCTCAAACTCGCCATGGGAGATAGTGGTCACGTAATCCGTATATAGCCGACCGTTATATAAAGACTTATTGCAAATCAGGAAGCTCCGTGAATACGGATGGACCAGTAGACTTGGCGAACCGCCCAATCCAGCAGCCCGAAATGGACTTGGCAAGACACCTCGCTTAACCTAAATATTACTCTTTTACCTCCCAAAAAGGTCATTGATTAGTGTCTATGATCGGGGGAAGAGAATACTGGGCTGTAGTACACAGACCTCATTCCGCCCCGCCGCACTGCTACTGTAACTTACCTATGGCTCTGCTGAAATAGTAGGCACAACAGCAGACTGACAGCAAGGTCTCGCACACCACCTTGCTAATCCCGAAGCATTTCGAGTCATTTAATGGAATAGAGGTGGAACCAACCAAGAGTTGCTTTTCCTATTTAGATTTGCTATTGTGACTTGTGACCAAGTCTCGCACATCTTAAATTAACGGATTGTCTTGGGATCCGTTCCTAAGCCTAGTTGTTGGCATTTGACATAAACTCGAGGCAGCCAACGCGCTGCAGATCCATAGTCCCTTAGAATGTAGTCTCTTCCTTTCGGCTTAGAAACCTTGCTTCTTGACTTGAGCCTCGGCAGCCGCGATAGTGGCCGCTCGGTTGGGGTCGACAAAGTTGCAGCCGTTCTTCCCGTTTTGAAACTGGGCGGCCTCGGCAGAGCACACGCCTACACCGCTTGCATCGGCGCAGCAGGCAGATGAGCAATCTGCGTCATCAACGCAACCTCCCGTGATAAATTGAGAGCCATCCCCCTTGCCAACACTTCTCGCACCCGCCTTGTTGGGTGTGATTTGCGCGAAAGCGGTGGCCGCAACTACGAGACTAAAATCAGCTCACTGATCGAGCACAATCCAGAAGGGGCAGAGTGCTTACAGAGGAGAGTAGCGAAAATATCGACGCGAACCATTTTTTCGAGTGTTGAGGTGGAGTTGGAATGTAACAAAAAGTTGTATTAGTAGTTAAAAGGCGACGCCAGGTCGTTGAAATGAAAGAAGTAGCACAGGAAAGTTGGATGGTGTTGTGGATGTGGAATTGGGAGACTCATAAATCAAAAGGGCGAGATAACAGGTTCTTTAATACCTGGAAGATAAAATAGGTGCTTTGCAACTGACAGAGTCTCGGTAGTTGTGGGAATTAGCCCCTCATTCACCAGGTTACTTCTCGGCTTCGACTCCATGATACCGGTCCGCGAGACGAGGACCAAGGATTCTAGGAAGGCCTGAAACTCGACTGCAAAAACGGACAAGGCTTATTTCGGATCATCATTGGATTTCTACCGAACGGTCTCCACGATGTATCGGGTTCGGGTCATGACAGGTGCCATCCGAACGGCTAGATCGGTTGGTTGCGGTTTGATCGTCATCTGAACCATGTTTGGCGCATCATTTTTCAATGCGCACGGGACCACCATGGATCGGTCTGCTGCATGGAACGCTTGGCGACAGGTCGTGATGGGTCTTCATTCATACACTCTGCGTTTCCAGTTTCTGTGTCGCTTCTTTTTCCGGTGGCTCAGGAGGTTGAGTATGCCAATTCTTAGGAACACTTCATGTTGCAACAGAAGCGCTTGCGCGTAGGCAACAATAAAAGCAAGTCGTGTTCATTTCGCGTTTGTGACAATTCATCTTGCCACTCTACGCTATTGGGAATTATCTAACTTGGACATGCTATCACATCCGTCCGGATGCCTGGGTGAGCCCTATCCATGGCGCCGTTGCTTGATGACTGGAAGAATTCTATTGGTACCCGCATTAGTGTAATGTGGCAATTTGTGGCTAAATCTGTAGAGTATGTCTTTACAGACTATTGAAATTTTACAACAAGATTGCAATCATGTCGATTGTCACTGGCTGGGTAATGGCATATATTCTGTCTATGGTTCTCATGGCCTCACTCCAATCATCCTCCTCCCATTTACCGCACACAAAGCCCCAAAGCAGGCACTGAATTGAATGCATTCAAAGGCTTTGAACAATTCTGAAGCTTCCATGGTCCCTCAAGAAGTCTTCACCTTCAACAGCCGAGAACATGTATTGAACAGCCGGTGTTCTTGGCCCGCCGAAACCAGAACCTCCCATCAAGTAAACGCAATCTCCCGTCACGTCCTCTCCAGAATTCAATGCTTGATAGACCGCGTCTGGTTTTTGAGCCATCGTTCCAATCATGAGAGTTGCTCCCCGATAGCTGCGCAAGTCGCCAGATAGTATTTGCCCCCTGCGGGACCGCCACACAAGCTCTTTCCACACAGGGCTCGGCCAGTGAGTACGCAGTATCTCGTATCCTTCCAACTTCTTAATTTTCTCGTAGGGGATAGTGACGGACAGAACGGAGATTTTGGCATCACTCGCTCTGCGTTTTGCGTACGACGCCTGGATTCTTGCAATTTCGTAGATTGGGCTGAAGTAATATACCGACGAATGCCCGTGAAAATCCGACGGTGCTGGATACCGGAGGTCCCCGAGAGCATTTAAGTTGAACTGCCCTCCATGCGGACTGTCATTGTTAGAATTGAGCTGACCGTCGAAAAAACGGCGAGCACGACCCAGGTCTGTAGCCATAAAAAGAGTTACGTGCCCCGGGAAGTGAACGCGCTGCCGGCCGGAAACCTCTGCTGCCGTTAATGAGTTATTGCATGATTGCGTAGATACAGGGTCTGCTGCGGTTGCAGACGCTTCCTCGGTCCTCTGCAGCCAAGCGTAGCGCATCTCGACGGTATCTTTGGCCCAATATCGGGCTGATCGAGATAGACGAAGGTAGCGAAAGTTTGGGTCCATAATTTTGTCCTGTGTGTCGCGGTTAATCCCATAATTGTCGAGGGACTCTCGCCATTCATCATCGTTTTCGCTCCAAGTGTCTCCATCAATAATTTCCAGACTGCTTATGAAGAAATCATAGAATGTCATCTGCAAGCCACCTTCAAAGGGGTCAATTTCACGACTCGGCGGCCCTGACGGCCAGTTTGTCCACTGTGCCCAAATTTGCCTCGCTTTGTGCTCTGAAAATCCCACTGCAATAAGTGACTCGAATGTTGCGGTATAAGACATTTTGGCTGTAGGACCCTGGTGCCGTCCGTTGTATTGCGTATTCTGTGGAATCATTGAAAGCTGCGAAGGACGATGGCAGAGGTTAAGGAGTGACGAGGCCGGCTTAAAAGTTGTGGAATAGCCCAGCCCAGAATATTGGTATTATTGGTTACCATAGGTCGGACAAACTTTCTTTATAACAGCCGCAATAGCGAACTTGGTTCGAAGAAAGTAAGTGAAGTGGGGCTCACGGATGCATGCATCGCTCCTAGTATCAGTATTTAAAGGATAGCTAGAATTCTTATATATGATGGTGCTTACAAGTCACTGAACACATTTGTTGACTTTTTTTTTATAAACTTTACTAAAATCTTCACAGCCTCATAGATAATGAGTCTAGAAATTTGTTTGTTGGAAAATCATCGCAGTATATTCATTGCATTGGGCTTTTTTTATTATGATATGCTAGGTTGTACTAGTTACCCTATCTATTGAGGAAGCCTTTACTCATCTATTTATTTATGAGTTTACGAGTATTATGACAGCATATAAGTGAGATTTCGCCGGAGAAGACAGTTGCTGCTTCCTTGTATCGTTAAGCTTTATTATGACCTTTCACCTTCTCATTTTCTGCTCAAGTATGCCTGAAATGACTCTATTAAACCGTAGACTGATAGCAACCAAGTTCTCAAAAAATAAAAAGAGCACACAGGTAATCAAGCTCTAGTGCCAGCGTTAAGTTGACGTAGAATAAGTACGAAGCAGCACTCAAAGAGGGATGAGAGCCTTGAGCAGAAGTGCTATCTATCTTAGACTATCAGGCGTAATTCAACCCCCCTTTCACTTGTCTCCTTTTTTACTATTAGCAACTAGTTAATCTATCTCATTCTCGACTTCCATAATTCTGTCCGGCTGCTGACAAAAGCCTCTGTCTCTCCTCAGTTGCGTCTAGCGCTGGCTTTTCCCCTGCAACGAATGCGTGACCCTTCATGTAAACAAATACAGTAAGTATGATCCCGATGACGGTCCCTGCACATCCAAGTGAGATGTTGACTGGCGTAGGGTCACCGTGCAGGGGACCGTGTGTCAGAGAATCCAACCCTGACTGAGAAAAGTTGATCAGCCCCGAGACGCAAACGATGGTACCGTAAATCCGTCCAAAAGTTGCAAAGCCAAAGACTTTCGTGGCATAATCCCTAGGAAAACGGTTATTAACTGTCCAAGTAACAAGGTTCAAGCCTTGTGCAAGACTTACGATATGGCCGAATAGTAAAGAGGCCGGAAAATGACGAAGCACACAACCGTGGCATAGCCAGCCCAGCTAAAAGGTAAGCAGTTGAGAACGCCAATGACCATAATGAGAAAAGTCAATACCCCAAAAGTGGTAGGCACACTGAGGTTGTTGAGGAGAATGCCAACGAATGGCGTTGACACTAGCCCCCCAACTGGTAAAGCGATGTCGAAGAATTGGTTTATAGCATCAGCATCGGCCTCAGAACCCAACATGTACCGATATTGCGCACGAATGGTTGCAATAAAGTAGTTCATCCTCAGCATCTGGATGATGGTCAGAAGCAGTATGAGGATGAACCATGGGCTCTGGATCTGCCGATGAACGGGAACACCGTGGAGGACTCCCCATACACCACTGGCTTCTTGACGTTCCTCGTTGACCTTGACACGTTCCTCACGTTGCTCAGCGTCACCAGCGACTTCCTCGATTTGGCCCAACCTTGACAACCGACGATCTGCGCGGGCGCTTCGCACCTTTCTCAGCTGTCTGGAATCAGATATCTCATCGTCGGATTCATGGATGTCGCGCGTCTCGTCCTCCGCCTCCTCGATCTTCTCCTCAAGCTGAGGAGTATTGTGATATGAACGGGCCGGCATGTAAATGAATTCAGCAAGAAGGATGATACCTGGAATGGCGATGTATGCGTAGAAGAACTTTTCAAGTGAGAGTTTACCTCCCGTTGCTTCGTAAACCATACGATAGATGAGGAAGATTGCAGCGGACGCGTCAAATGCCCCGGTGACCATCGCGATGATAAGGCCACTGTGCTTGGGGAAGGCGTTAGCAAGCTGGAAGCTGGAAACAAAAACGAATGTGCCACCCAGCGCTAAGAAGATATTTCCGAGAAAATATCCGTCAAAGTCGGAGAAGTTGTGCGAAGTAGCCATCAAAATGCAGCCTATGGTAAGGCAGACGGATGATATGACCCAGCATGTTCGCCTGCCGTGGCGATCGAGCACAGAGCCAGCTATTAAGGAAGATACATTGGCTGTGACAGACGCCGCGATGAAGAACAAATTGAGCCGCAGGTCTTGTTCGGCACACGGGATGTATTCGCCGTCCTCAACGGTACTCGGGTCGTTGGCATTGCAAAGATCATTGTAGACGCCTTCGGAAATGAGCACAGGCTTGAGGGCGGCGAATCCAAAGACAATTCCGGCAGCCATCCAGCATGCCACGATACCAGTTGCCACCTGTACTACGGAGTGTTAGCTGTCTCGAGTGAAACTGGCCATCGCTTGAATCTTCGGGCTCAAAAACGTACCCCATCGCTTCGCATTGGAGACCTTATAAGCTGCAATTGGTCTTTCCAGGTGGACGGATTCAATGGGCGCGAAACTCAAACGTCGCCATTGTGGGCCATCTCTGTTGTTCTCAACAACTCCCGGCTGCAGTGTGTCAGAGACGGCTTCGCTAATGCTAATTTGGCCTGCTTGCTCAGTAGGACGTTCGTAGTCAAAGCCTTCGGCCCGTGTGACGTGCTGAGCGAGAGACATTGGTCGGACTCTTGAAAATGGAAATGCAGGTGTCGAGCAAGCACTGATTGAATAAGTCCCGACGATATGCAGCTGTCTGATTCCCTTCTGATGCGAACCCGGAGACTGGGTATTTGTGGGATAAAGATGCACAGGAGGAGCGGAAGAGCATCCTCATGATTCTATTACAATATGTATATCTGAACCTTCCCTGTCTTGTAATGTGCACAATGCCTGCCGGATGCCGTGTCTGTGACGTAACAGCAAAGGTTCGTCGAGGAGGGGTGCGGAGAGATCGAGCTTTCCAGTAATTTCTAAACACCGGAGAGCTCGAGCCAACACTCTGTGGGGCCAGCCTCCGGACATCAACTCCATCGACCGGGTATTGACATGGACCGAGAGCGGGGTGACGGCCGCCTCAATCCCAAGTAACAACGATTTGGCTGGGCTCACCAATCTTTATAGGCGGTTGCGATCGGCTTAAAACCCCGAGGCTAAGATGCAGAGCTATCAAAACATAATCTTAGGTCAACAAAAGTGTGTTGCTTCGGTGGCCTTTACGTTTGGCATTTTTAATCAAAAGAATGGAGCAATGGATGACGACCTAGACACTTGCAACAACTGCGCAGAGTCCCATCTCTAGTTTATTTGCACTTTTATATTCACTTCATTTTCCTTCCTCTGTCGCGAAGTCTTAAATCTATTTCATCTTCCACGCCCTGGGGTTTCCTATACGCATCCTTCTCCTCCAGTAAAGTCTGGTTATCATCCCCTTCTTGCGGATTCTGCTAAATCACTCTCGGTCAAGGTTTCTTGAGAGGCTACTTAGGTATTCTCCCAGTCACCCTCCAGCGTTGAACTGAGGCAGTCGTTTTCAAATATTGAGGGAAATGATCCGAGAAAGTTCAGGTTACCGCCACCCTGTCCTTGTTGGAAGCTGGTATGTAGCTGCTTTGGAAGATCGGAGCCGGCAATAATGTAGCAGCGTTGCGTGCTTTGATGCAAGAGCGAGAAATCTTCCATGTGAAGCACCAAAAACTGATGAAATCAAACTTGCTTTATAATTAAATGTCTAGAAATAAAGGACGCCGTTACCCAAGCAAATTTCTATGCGCTGCAGAGATCCTTGATGGGCTAGTTAAAATAAGTTTACACGTACATCGGCACGATTAAAATGACAAAGAGGTTATTTACCAAGTGAGTCACGCCTTCTCCGCCTTAAACTCACCGTCAAATTCGACCTTGACGTCCTCCGTGAGCCTTTCATACAAATATCAATCCGTCGCCCCCGTTACTCGTCTCGGCATTGTCCATGCCTTACAAACAGATCTATCGGCAGCAATCACCTGGTAGAATAAATGTTTTGCGCAAGCACGAGACAACCACAATGCAGACGCGAATCCGAGTACTCAGAGCCACTGGACCGGAATCAAGAGCCCATTGGCTCTCTATTTTGCCACACGAAGTGCTATTTATGGTTGCAGAACAGCTACCAACACCATCACATATAGGCCTTGCTTTGGTCTGCAAGTCCATCTTTACATCCCTCTGCCCAACTGGCCAGTTCCCGCGGCTCAGCAAGGAAGATCTCCTTCCAACCTTACTGCTGTTGGAAAGAGATACACCAAATTTGTTCCTATGCTTCGGATGCATGCGGCTTCGACCCTTGGAGCGTAATAGTGAGGGTGGTTTGCGAAGAGGACAGCTTCACCCACGCTGCGATTCCGAGCTTCGGATCGTCCGCGAGTTCCTTATGCGACCCTTACCAAAGCTACATTCTGGTCGCTGCCGCGGAGTTGTTGACTGCTATCCCTGGGTTGAGACTATCAGCCTTGTGATTTGGAGACCAGCGGTCTTGGGACTAGAGCACAACGTACCCGAGATTACCTTTTCTGAGGGGCATCTCATAATGAACCGACATTTCTACGGAGACGCTTACGGGCTGCCCATTCAACACCTCGATAGTATGTTTGAGTTTGAAAGATACATCCCCTTGGACGACGCGGAGATCAGAGCAAACCACTTTCCGCTCGAAGCCCACCCGCGCAACAGAAGATACTCTTTACGGCCGTTACATCATGACGTCGATGCAACATCCAGCAGGCCGTCGCTTGTACAAGCTGCGACGCGCTGGGTGTTTACCCACCGAACCTCGGCAAAGGTGATCAACGATGAACTGTTTCTCCGCCGTGATCACATCATAAACGGCCCCCCATGCTCCCTAGGCGACTTCTCCAGGGTAATTGACAGTCTTGAGCTTCCCGTGTGTCGGCACATTCTCGGTTCCAGCAAGATGCCTAGCCTGCGTTTCTGGGAGGAAGGCGACACCTGCATCCCCGAGCTGCAAAGCATACGGATATCTGCGACCGAGCCTGAATTCGATGTACACCCCGACAGCGCAATTGGCTCATGTATCATGTGTTTTACCGACTATGAGATAGCAATCGAAAGAGGCGGGCACCAGAAAGATTGGAGCTTGAAACTCGTCACCTATCACAAACTCGGAAGGTTTCGTACACCCAAGGACCCTGCCTGGATTCGCCTAATACAATCTTCATATTCACGTCTTACTCCAAAAGACTATAGACAATGTCCCGTCGGAGGTGTTCGCTATGAATGGCTTTACAGTGAAGGAAATAATCCGTCAGTGGCGGGTGGGCCCACCGATTCGGAAGCTAGCACACATACTGACCCGCAGCCATATTGGGTTATTCCCCTCCGTTACATGATTCACAAGCGCTATTCTCGCTTTGATGGCCCGGGTCGTGCTTCGCGCTTGACATATCGTAAAGTATTTAGTATGTGTTATTCGGGGCAAGGGCCTGAAGACAGACCGGGTTCGGTTACATACGATGGACGAAAATGGCCAGGGGAAATTTTGGACTAATGAGCTCTGGAAATTGTAGACTACGGGGCCGATCCACGTTGCAGCATCATGGGATCTGCGGCGTCCTCTTCTTCTCCAAGTCACTATAGATCTCTGCACCCAGCTCCCAAAGATATTATTCTTATCGTCTGAATCTGCTTGCCGTTCCTGCCGCTCGAGCACTAGTCTGCCACTGCACGGTAGGGTGTAGTAGTGGACCAGTCGGAACCGAATGATCGGTACCGACTGTCGGACCCGATGGGCGGAGCCGACATACTCCGCTTTCCAGTCCCCGGAACCGATTGCCAAGTACGATATTCAATCAAACGATGTGTAATGGAGACCACAGCATCGGATTAATGGTTTGATTTCTCCTATGGAAACACACTGGAGCTGGGTTTGCGGTTCGGATATCGCGTTGGACTACCGTTCCATCGAGTACCCCCCCCCCTGTTCTCCTTTGTGGGCGTGAAGTATATAAGACCAACGAGATTCTGGCAAGATTTGGGAGCTTTGCATCCTTCATTCTTACATCCAAACGAATATTACAAGGCCTATCCCGTCGAAAAGACCCCTGAACAATGTCTTCGATTCGAATTGCGCTCGCTGGTGCCTCTGGCAACCTCGGGACTCCAATCCTCAAAGCTCTTCTCAACGCAGACTTCTCGGTCACGGTTCTGTCTCGCCGGAACGGCAACGCTTCCAGACTGGCGCATCATCCGAATCTAAACATCAAGGAGGTAGATTTCAGCTCCGTTGAGTCCTTGCGGTCCGCGCTCTCAGGTATTGAAGTGGTCATCTCTTGTTTGGCTACGTTGGCAATCGGTGGCCAGAACCCCCTCATTGACGCCTCAGTGGCCGCCGGCGTGAGAAGATTTATACCTGCCGAGTTTGGTATGGACTCGGGAAACGATCTCTGCGCGCAACTGCCTGTTTGTGCACCAAAAGTCGCGGTGCAGAAGTACCTCATGCAGAAGTTCGAGTCACACCCTGGCTTCACCTTTACGGCCATCGCTAATGGGTTGTTCCTCGACTGGGGCCTCAAGATGGGCCTGATATTGGACATGAAACAACATACTGCGACGCTATATAATGGTGGCAACGTGCCCTTTAGCGTCACGAACTTGGCTGATGTCGCGGCAGCCGTTGTAAGCGTCATTTGTCATCAGCCGCAGACGGCCAACCGCATTGTTTACGTGCATTCAGCACTTGTCACGCAGAACAAGCTCATTCAATATGCCAAGGACTTCGATAAAAAAGAATGGACTACTAGTTTCAAGGACACCGAAGAGCTCCGGAAAGAGAGTCTGATGGAGCTGGCCAAAGGCGCGCAAGCTGACGTCGATAGTGCGATGCTTGGGTTCTGCCTCTGTGGTTCTCTATGCGTTGACTACGGTTGTAACTTATCTGGCCACCTGGACAACGACCTACTGGGTATCAAGGAGTTAGACGAGGATGAATTGAGGGCTCTGATTATAAGCCTCCTAGAATAATTGATAGCTGATATGAAATGATGTAAGGGAGGAAATACCGGCCAAGAATCGCCTCTGGTATTGTCAAGACATTCTTCAACAGGTCTATATACTACATACCATAGAAATAGGTGTAGAACTTTCTGAAATCTCGGAACCTTGTCTCAAGGTATAAGGACACAAGGAAAATTAAAGTTTTCAACCTGTGAGGACCTCTTGCATTTGATAATCGTCGAATCTGCTGAAAATATGACGTGTGCCATTTACCGCTCCGTATTGCCTCTGTTATTCTAATCTCTAGACGATCTGTACTTCCATCTTCCGGAGGAGAGATAAAGAGAAAGAAGAAGATCAATATAGATTTCAGAGTAACTCAAGATTTTCTTAGGTCTCGTGATATTCAACCTCGTAGGAAACTATCTGATCGTATGTACAGAACTTCTAATAATCGAAGGCCTACATGGGATATGTAACAGTTGATGGTACAAAGGAATATTGGCTTGGTCGTACTGTGTAATCTGCAAGCTGTACCGTCCACACAGCTGAGATAAACATTACGTACTGCCATGGGTCATTTCAGCTGCATGGCAGCTCCATAGTCTTGGATAGACCAAGTCACTTCACGCATAATCAGCAATCCACATGTGTTGTGCTGGCCAATCATCTATTTTAGGTCTGGCTTGCTGAATAATATCAGTGAGACCATCAATGCTGATTAGAAATCGCAGCGCACGACCGCAAAGTCTGGGGCTCTCCCTCATCATGACTTGAATGAGCCAATCTCGCGTGTAGCATTGACCAGTTGGTTCATCAAAGTTTTGACTTGCATTTGAGGCAACGCAACTTCAATCAAATCAATGCGTAGTAAGAGAAAACAGTATTCCAGTTGCGATAGCTGCCGTCGCTCGCGCGTTGCATGCAACGCCTCACAGCTTGGTCACCAGCCCGGCGACTCGAGATGGACCGGCACCTGTTCAAGGTGTACTAGACTCAAGCGATCATGCAGTTTCCAGGTGAGATTCTCAAAGGAAATGCCATCACAGGCAATAAAACATGGCTGATGATATCCAGTGGATCAGAAGTGCAAAGAAACGTGAACATAGTCTTCCCCAGGTATCATCTCGACATTATTCACATGTCGCAACTGAGACCGACCACACAGATGATCCCGAAATCGTCGACCAGGAGCATCTGGATTCCGTTCTAACGATGTGGTCCGATTCATTTCTGAGACAAAGTTTAGAAACTGTACTGCTTCTTGCAATCGGAAACAACAGCTGCCCACTGGTGTAAGCTTCGTGTTATCAGTCTTCCAGGCCATGACCACTAACACCACCAGCAACAACTTCAAGAGCACCAACATCCCTTGTGGCATTGAGGCGTTCAGTGCTCTCGACAAATATGTTACCAAAGAAACGAAGGGTATTCGTTCAAGTCATGAGTGCAATAATGCAGAGGCAAAGAAAAGAGACGATAGGATGGATCAGTCGTTGCGCACAACGATCAAGGCATTCACGGCTCGATGGCTTCCACTCATACTCAACCGTGCCATCTCCGAAACAGATGGAGTCGAAGAATTAACTAGGAAAACTTGGCGTGCTGCCAGAACCGACATGCTCAAAGTTATAAACCGGGTTTCTTATCAATCGGTCTTAACGCTGTTTCTTTTTTCGCAGACACCGATTCCAGCGGGAATTTCCGAGGAGGAGGAAGAAGAGGGCATCAGTGGGCTGTTGTGTCTTCATACCGCTCTGTTACAAGTGCAAAGACTTCGAGAGCGACAAAGCGACTGCCAGTTTCGCGGGCCGAATGTAGTGCCTTGGGCCAACATAACCACAGGTCCTGGTTCTACTCCTAGCCCAGGTTCAAACTTCGCGGAAAACTATCTCGAACTTGAAAACAGAATATACTGGGCGGCTGTTACTTGGGATACATCAAGCTCTTTGACTTACAACTTGAGGGCTTCCCTGACCTCCGGGCTTAAAGGGGCCTGCCTGGAGCCGGTATGGATTCTAGCCAGAGCATTCCTTGTGGGATCATTCCATCCTCAAACCGAGATATGGCGCACGAAAGGATTTGAAGTAACCGACGAGACATCCGAAAAAATACTTTCTGCTGCAGCTGTCGGCAATGTGTACATTTTGAAGACCATCACGTCACTGAAAGAAGCTTTGAGAGAAGGAGTTGCCGAGGACAGCCTACTTCATACATGGAGAGCTTTTCTGGACGCCATTGACGTTTACCGAACCTCTATTCGCCCCCTCATCAACACTTGTGAGAGAAACCTTCATTACTTGGATCAAGGACGCCGCTTGTGCTGGTTTGAAGTGAGTCTACAGTATCACCTGGGTGTTTTGACCATGACAGATGCACTCAAAGTCGCTCAACGCTTAGACCTGCTGGCACAAATCCCCCAACTGAGCCAAGAAACTGAAAGCGATATATTCAACGTCCTTAAGTTTGGTGTTGATAATGCATTCACGATAAAATGCGTAAGAAAGGAAGCTTCCGCAGAGGGATCGAACAGAACCGCCCAAACGCCTTGCCAAATGATTACAATAACTATAATCGCCATTTATCCGTTTATTTCCAACGTGGTCGACTCAGTAGCTTTAGCAAAGAAAGCCATTGCCTTCACATATTCAAGGGGTGAGATCAAGGATGACGTATACTCCTACCTCAATTCAATTTTGGCCAGGACTCTCGTTCAACTTCCTCAATGTTCTCAACGCGTCATACTTGCTAGAAAGACATATAGAGACTGGGAGTTTCCGAGGCTTTAATGAGAAAGCACCTCATGCTTCCTGGCATTAAGACTTTAGTGCGGGCTATTCTCAGGAATGTTACATGCGTCTCAGTGCGACGATGATAGAATATCACCTCTGCATTGCTTAAGACATGCGTCATTGTAGTTTTAACACAATTACGTGAGAAACCGATTTAATTTTCACTTTATCGACATAGACGAGTTGACTTTGACTGAAAGCGTGATCGTATGTTCTATAAGATCAGGTCCGGCAGTCAAGATCTCGATAGCAGACCCGAGCATGTCACTGCAAGGTTGGACCCCCTCCATCACAAGTTGAAGCTCTTACCTGAAATCTCTATTGCGGAGGAGCATATAGAAATCTCCATTCGAGAAGGCTCAAAGGGCGATATTGCATACTATTGTGCCCTCACCTGCTTGCTACGCAATTCCAAATAACTACACCTGGTCTTGTAAGTCCGAAGTCCTGTCCTCTCCTACGTTTATACATGGAGACACGGCCGTACGATCAACATTGGATACCCGGCTTGGGCTGGATAAGCATGAGATACCCAAAGATAACTTTATAATAGCTTAGTAAATTAAAGGAAGTATCGGTTGCTATCAAATGGTCTGAAGTTGACTTAACTAGCGGACAAGCTGGCCGTTGTAGGCTGGTAGTCTCATCTTACTGGAAACTACTCACAGAATCTCAATCGAACTTAATCCATCATCATTAATCCCTAAGTGGTCTTCCGGCCCTATCAGATTCGCTGCCATCCTTGAACCTTCTTCCCGGGTGCTGGGCTGGGAAACGTCAGCAACGAGATGAGGTTTTAGTCGTCGCCCGTTTCGAGACTGTTTGCTTATAGCCCCGTCCGAGAATTTAACAAGTGCCTGCATTGGTATGCGTCGCAGGATGCCTTTGGCAAGTTCTGGATTTTGTTGGTAGTCGTAACTCGCCGTCATAAACATCCCAACCCTCCCGTACTGACCCTTGCCTGGGAGTCTGTGAAGTATCAGGCCCTTGATAACCAGATTCCAGTTTTCCATATTCCTCAGCGATCCCTTACCCCTGTCCCAAGCGATTGGGACCATATACAGCTGACGTGGGCGATAAGATGCCTCATCTGCCCATAGCATGTCCGTCGTGTCCCATCTCACCTCTGCGTATGATCGAGTGGTCGTCTTCTCATAAGATGCGATAAACTGGTCGAAAGACATCAGCCCCAGGCGGTGGCTGAGACGAGGGATGCTGCTCCTAAGCTTCTCCTCAAATGTTGTCGGTTTGACCGACCAGGGATCATGCGATTCTTTGTACCACTTGCTCTCTCCAGACAAACGTATATGTGGAGCACCGTTTCTCCATTCGCGCTCGATAGGTATAACGCTGACTTGCAACTTCAGAGTCGCGACTTCGAGTTGTGCGAAGCGGTCGCCGTTGCTAGGGACGATGATGGTTTGAAGATCCTGGAAGAGAGGGCGAGAGTCGCTCATTTTCCATGACCCTATATCTATATTGTCGTTGGCGAATACGCTCGCCCATGACCACGACGGCGCGGCTGCTAGGTCACGGATTGATTCATTTTCGGGAGGCTTGAAAAAATGCCACAGAAGACCTTCTGGTAGCGTCTCTCGCCAGAGACCCGCGAGATAGCTCTCAGGAGGAAGGCCTCGGCGTACCATAAACCACCTCGCAATACCAGAGATAGCTGGAAGCCGGTCGCGCGAATATGTCAGTTCCTTAGGGGAGTAATAGGCTCTGACGATAAGATGGAAAAGGTCGAAGTAATCCATTGATGATGGGGTATTGTGCCCTTGGACAGTGTCGGGGTTCATCGACGCCGTCACAAATTCGCTCTTGATATTGGTCCGGTAATCGACCATGTTAGTTACCTTGTCATAGTCCGTTTCTCCGAGAGGGTCGACCTCGGATGCGCGCAGGCAAGGGCATTCCCAGTACACCATGTTGTGGCAGCAATGCAAGACTCTAGGCGCAAGTAATCGTTCCTGGAGCACCCAGGCGCGATTATTCAGTGGTCCTAGATCAACAAATGTTTCCCATGGGCCAGCAGAAATCATAAGATATTCTTCTGCGGCAGCTTTGGAATACCACGGTTTTGCCGTGTCCTTTTTCCGCAGAATAGGCAGTACGGACATAGGGTTCCGTTGGAAGATGAGGCCCGTTTCCCCAGAGGTGGCTGAGAGGTTGAGTTGTGAGTATCTGTAGATGCTCTGCATACGGCTGATTTCACTTGCTCTCTCGACGGGGTCGGCTTGATTGATGCAGATGGAGTCTATCCAGAGATAACGAAAGCCCAAGCAACGAGTGATATGGATGGTATCCTTGAAGGTGTTGGACAGATTTGAGATGGGAATCTGCTTCGAAAACTCATCCAAGTTATCCCAGGTCAATTCGGTTGGTGCCGTATCACCCCATCGATGGCTGAGGGTCAGGTACCTGACGCCGTTTAGACTTGTCGATGCGATTTCTTGAGAGTGCTTGATACAGGTACGCGTTGCTTTTTCGCAAGAGAGGAGGTTGATGTTGACCTTCCACAGGTCGCCGCTCAGGTATTCTCCTTTGGGATCGACATCGATCAGACGCAAGGGTAGACCATTTTCGTCACCAGCAAGATTCTGATACTGTTTACAGGTGTCATGATGTTCTAAGCACTCGTCCATCCATTGAAGAATCTGGCGAATCGTCTCCGCTGTTATTGTGGAAGGTCCGATGCGTCTCTCCAGCTGCTCGCGATGTTGAACTATAATTTCAGCTGATTAACGACGGTTCATAATCATATCTACGTAGTTATTGACCGGGGATTCTTCTCCTGGGAAAATCCACTTACTTTTGTGAGAATCAGACCTTAAAGTTTCCACCAATGCCAGATACTTAAAGTTTCCTTCATTGGTATCGATAAAATCTCTGACTTTCCTCCCTAGACCGCTGCCAGAAAGTTCATATGTGGCAGCCGTATGAGCTTCGATAAATTTTTGGTGATGCGGACCGGCTGCTGCATAGAACAGCATTGTACAGAGATGACAGGAGCCGGCAAGAGCGTTCTCAGACCAACGTTGGAAATTGATATCGACCTTGTTTTTCCATTTGCGGTGATTTTTCGCATCGCCCAGGCCAAGCATGCCAGAGCATGCTTGGCATAGGGAGTCCATAAGCCTCTTTTTACTCACGTGGAGAATGAATGATGATGTCTACTGCCGATTGAGCCCTAGAAGTCAACGAAGGCAAATGGCGTACAAAGAAGAATTCCGGGATATGGAGCTGCTATTTCACTACAATTTAGCAAATCCTTATGCTAAAGAGGTTTGCACAGCCCACGGTATGTCCTATGAACCTCGATGTGATGAATCAATAGACAGGTAAGTCCCGCGAGGTCAGAAGCCATGGAGAGGGGTTAATTTGAGTGAAGCAGATGTCAGCGTAGCATCGGAGCTCGCCTAGTTACCTAACCAATAAGCGGAGGGTAATTAGGGTATCCCAGAAGGGAAAGGGTGGAAGAGCCTCTCAGGGAGCGACGGAATTCGATGACATGCATAAATCCTTTGTAGAACGGCAATATAGCCGCAGCCAGCGGAACCGCCTGAAAAAGAATAGTTTACAAACGAAAGAGATAAGAAAGAACAGGAGATCTCTCTTAAGCCGCCATCCACATGACCAAGTCTAATATCAAAGTCGGACACTCACAGAGTAGATCCATAGGAGTTAAACCTAAATCTTCTCCTTAATTAGAAGAGCGTTTTACTGCCTAGGTTATAAGACTTTATAACGATTTTATTAAATATAGTTACAATGACGTTATATGTAACGGGACAGCCATACAATTGGCGTGAGGCGCAGTCCGTGTGGTCCTTAAGCAGTGTTGACAGCAGCGCAAACATGGTTGCTTGCACTGATGGATCTTTTGATATATTGCCACAATTGGTCACTATCAGCCTTCTGTTACATTATATTTGAAGGCATTTATGAGTAGTAAGTAGCTAGGGAATTATAATTACTATTATAAAATAATTAAGTTAAGCACCAACCGATTCGGGTCGTAACATCAAAGCGCGGCCCTAGTGTCTCCACGTGGAGAAAGGTCCCAAACTAGCTAGTAGTTTTGGTGGCACGCCTGCTGGAACTTTCCGTCGCTCATGTCGGTAAAGACACTAGGCCCATCCCATTTGAAACCCTGAAATTCTTCTAGCTACATCGCAATAATCTGCTCCTTTGCTCCCTTTCTAAAGACTCTCGACATCATGCTTGAACAGATTCTTAAGGCAATTGGCCTCGTTTGGGTTCTCTACTCTTGCTACCGACTTTACGACGCAATCGCGCCATGGATTCTACCTTCGGTGCCATTCACCCGCTACCAGAAGAAGGGTTCGCATGAATCCTGGGCGTTGATCACCGGCCCGTCTGCAGGCATCGGAATGGGTTGCGCACAAGAGCTTGCTCTTCGCGGTTTCAACATCGTCTTGTTCGGCCACAACGAAGATGAACTGGAGGAATCCCGTGCTCTTATCGAATCGGAATGCCTACGTCGTCACAAAAACGACATTGCAGTCCGCATTTTCGTCATCGACGCGGCTACCAGTTCGCCTGACCAAGTGCAAGCTGCGGTCGCCGAGATGTCTGATCTGAACGTTACAGTTCTGGTTAACAACGTTGGAGGCATGCCTGTGCAACCACCCGCAACCAGGTCACTACACGAGTACAACGCCGAGGAAGTGGACAAAACCATTAACCTCAACATACGCTTTATGGCGCACTTGACTCGACTGATGATTCCCATCCTCGCCAAGAATGGCCCTTCTCTCATGCTCAACGTGGGCTCGGTTGGAAGATCAGGCATCCCGGGGGAGGCGATGTACTCCGCAACCAAGAGCTTCGTTTCGACTTTCAGCCATGCCATTGCGAGAGAGATGAAAGTTGAGAAAATGAAAGTGGATGTGCTCCACCTCGTTGTCGGCGGTGTGGAGACTCCAACGAGCCCTCTTGGTTTGTCGTCGGGATCAGAAGGTAGACAGTTTGCGCAGGCTGTCATGAAGACAGCGGGCAGGGCGGCCCAGAGGGGAATGCTGGATCTGTCACCTTGGTTTACGCATGTGGTAAAAAGTGCGTTCTTTGATTGTATGCCTGAGTGGCTGCAGTTCAAAATGTTGAATGATACCCTCAAGAAGAAACGTGCGGCTCATCACGAGAAAGGAGAGTAAGGCCGCGAGCCGGCCTTGTCGTTGTTGGCTTCTCGTATTATGAGGACCCATATACTCTATGTAAAATAGAAAAGCAATATGCTTCTTGTATTTCTCATTGTGTATCATCAGTTTTGAGACTGCGCCGGTCCTTCAGTATTGTAGGTTTAGTATGAACTGATTGTTTGATCCGCTGGACAAAGTAAAGCTTAGTGGTAATCAAAATATTTCCTCGGTAACAAAATATCTGTTTATGGGAGGTGCCTTCTAGGTGTAGTATAACAGAATATCGGACTAAATAATTCCTAGATGCCATTGCAGCGGCGGCGGCATGCCTATGGTTGACACCACGTGCAGACGTCATCCTCGATTCCTTCTCTGACAGCTAGTATTAGCAGCACTGGAAAGCCCCTCTATTGCATGGATTTAAAGAGGCATATGTTATATTCCCAGTCAAGTACGACAGAGTATTCAACAAGCCTGTCAAGGATGTTCATTTCGAGAGTAGTTTAAAATTGTCATATTAAGTTGCAGGCTGAGTAGTTCTTAGGACAATCTTAGGTCAAACCCTATACTGTTACTGTCACCGGCGAAGAAAGCAATAAAACCAAACACTTGCATCCTGATTTGTATCAATCCCAGTGAGATATGTTTTGTTAGAAACTTTGAAATATAAAAGGAAAAGCAGTGGAAAGTGGTCTTCCCTCTTACTAAGTGATTTTTGACTGTCATACAGGAAATAAAATTACAAAAGGAATAGTGATGAGAAAATAGAGAGAAATTTCGCATAAGACAAACTCACGTAATTAGGGTATAAATAAAACGAACACAAGCACCGGAAATAATGATGCCCGTGTCAACTGAAGCCTCGTAGTTCCAGTACTGTCTTTGAGTTTCTTGTCCATCCATAAGGGCATGTCCTGATATTTCTGTTGCTCAGTTTTAATTTCTTTGGGTGTATGAGCTACCCTTGTAGGTAGCGTACCGCAATGGCATTGCATTCCCGCGTTTGTACAACATTTAGAATATAGATCCGACTTCGACGTAAATTTCAGCCACCTCACAATCACCTCAAAGGATAGATAGGCTTAACCATACCCTTCTTATCCTAATATCTACTTCTTTGATGTACCTATCATTAACTATTGTATCTTCTACTTCCTCATGCCTATCACTCGTTTTCCTAAAAGCGGTCAGCAACACCACACGGTCAAAAAATCGGGTTGAGCAATCGGTGCTGACGCCCATGAACTAAGCATCGTCACTTACTCAACAGTACATATAAATAATCAAATACAGGCGGGACCCATATAGTGACTGCTACAACCTGGCCAAATCCCCAGTCTTTGGCATCGAACATATCTAGAGACAGTGTGATAGACAAGAGGGACATTTGCAGTGCAACACATCCGATTGATGCAAACGTTGTCAACCAAAATGCAACACGTATCGTTTTGGAGGTGATGTATGCTGCGTTGGACGTGGTCTGATCGGACAAAGTTCTAGCATGTAATCGATACTTTCCAACTTGTGTCCATGCTTCAGCAGTAAGGACGCCTAAAAGTATTGCCGTCGAGATACTCCAGACCAAAGGAGGTATGAACCTGAGCAGCTTAATTGCTCCTATCGCTTTTTCTCGTCCCAAGAGCAAATTGTCCGGGCAAGCTGCCAAGGCCGATAAGCCGCCGCAAGTGTCGATACTGGAAATTCCGTACATGTACTGGGCGAAAACGTTGTATGTCAGGTCGTTGGTAGTGACGAGAGATCTGAGGTTGATGTAGAGAATCCAGAAAGCCACGGTGGAAAGGATGTAGACGGCAACGGTGAGAAAAGTGATGGCAGACGAGCAGGCGCGGTTGTAGACGAGCATGATATAGGCAAAGACGACGGGGACGACGCCATTCATGGTCAAGGGGAGGAGCAGGTAAATCATAGCGACGTCGATCTTGATGATGCCGGAGACGAATATGGCAATCATCAGTGTGCCGGCGAAATAGCATTGCGCCTTATGGAATTCGAGGAGGAAACGGAGCCAGCTCTCGCGAGGTACTCGCGTTTGCCTGCCACCGCGGGCCTCGGCCGGCCCCTCTTGCGCTTGCTTAGTCGCATTCGGTCGCCTGATCTTCCTCCACCCCACTAGGCTCCTAACTACTAGACCGAGCCAGAGAACTGAGACGAGAAGGAGTTGGAGGACGTACGATGAGAATATCTATTTATGGTTTAGATCAGCAGCTCCACGTATCGTGCTACTTAATTTGCTTACCCCGATACCAATAATGTCTGAATTTGCAAAGGGTACGATCTCAAGACCGTTTGAGCAAAGAGTGTACAAGCACTGACTGATGGCTGTTTGGTTTGGCATCGTGCCGTTGATTAGAAGTTTTGTCGGTGCGCAGTATTGGTCGTAACAGAGACTTCCATTTCTCGCAGCTAGACAGGTCTGCGTCAAACACTCTGTCACTGTAGCTGTTACCCCCCTTAGGTTATCTTCAGTTGCGTCTTCAGGCGGTATGAACTGTCTAACTGTCGTGGCCTGGTCGGGAAGGAGGATGTCGTTGGCCTCATAGCCCGCGATAGCGGGCACGGCGACACAAGCCATGTACATCCGGATGGTATCCGTATTCAGAATGCTGTCCTCGGTGGTGACACCACCGTAAAGCGTCATAGGGTTTTGACAATCCTTCAAGCAATTACCACTAGGACACGCACTGGCCAAGATGGTGTCTCCCGGATTGGGACCGATGAAGGTCTGGCAAGGATGTTGTGTCTGGTTGTTTGAGTAGCAGCATAACTGCTCCTGGGGGGCTAGGCCAGGGTTTTGGCATCCAATGGGGATGTCTACGGTAGCCATGCTGCTAATATGAGTGTATGGCCTTTGGTGAAGGGGATTTATTTTATGTAAAAGCGTCGTGATTCCGCATATTTCAGCGATTGTAAGGGCGGTAACATGAAAGGTCGTGCTTTTGGTCGAATTATTCACAGAGCTTGCCTATGTATGGCCTGGGACTTGTTGTAATCAATAAGAGGTTTCAGCCCCTAATTGCCCGAAGAAATCTAAGTGAATTGGTTGGCAGGCAACAAAGCACAAAGCTCCCTACGATCAACGGTCTTCATTACAATTACGAAACACATAGAGCGACTGCTGTATTAAAGATTTGAGATGTATGGAGGGCAGACAGCGATACTTAGCAAAATCAGCCCTCTATGTTGTCCATGTACATACGCAGGTCTTTTTATGATAAATGAGACTTTGTTTCAATGTAGCGGCCCCCATAATGCAGCTAATTTGGCTCCTACATTGTTGTGTGTACCAAATCTGGAAAGCTGAATGGGCTGCATACTTGGCGTAAGAGCTAGTCATCTCAGCCTCACGGTTTCTTGATAGCTACTTTCCTCTGTTGTACATTCGTATACACATCCTAAGTAGACTAAAGTAACAGTCCTTGTAGGTCCGCATCAATCAACCATAACCGACCAAGGTTTCATTTGGTTCTCCTGCATACACTTATGTCTTAATTACAAAACGTGAGATGCCGCCCATGTCAGCGGCAGGGGGTTTGCCAAACAACATATCAGAATGGTCTGCAGAGTGGCGTTTTGAACAACAATTCGGTCTGTGTGTGTGCGTATATGATTGGCGTTCAACAAAGCCAGCAGATAATGATTGTAGCCAGGATGCACGAGCTGACATTTGATTCTAAAATTACCTTGTGATTGGCTCGCACAATTTAGGATTCGGCATATCTGCGTGAAACTATTGGTGCTTCACACCAGTCTTTGTAGCCAGCCTTGCGCCGAGGCGGGTTCACGTAAGCTGACGTGATCACCACAGACAGTCGATGCGTCGTAATCCGTCTGTCTTTAACCTGTGTATGTAACTGTAGTTTAACACAATGTAGTGAGAGGCCCTAACCTTTTCAGATGCATTCTAGGCAGAAATGCATTAAAGAGCCGGGATTTATGGAGCATGATAGGTCAAGAGGGAGGTAGCGAGGGTATGACATAAATCAGGCTGCAGACACCCATCAGCACCTTGCGGCCAATGACAGGCTGGCCTAGTACTCCATGATCAAGGAACAAGGAGAATCTCGTAATGCTCTCCAATTACCGCCGCACTCTGAAGTTCCGCTCCGTTTTGCGTCTGGTTTTATTTTGCCTATCATACCATTCCACACCCGAGCCTCTACCGTGGTAACCGTACCCTCCATTTAATACTTGTCTTCATTCACATTGCACCAGTAGATCTCCTCATAAGCGGTATTATGTTCCTATATGGCCAGTTTTGGGCTGGCGCGGCCGACTAAGGCATCCGAATTTATGCCTATACGCCAAATCAACTGCATAGCTACAACAGATAAAGGATAAAATCTATATGATGAATCTTTGCCTTTTCCATGACCCAAATGGCTTTCTTCAAGTAGAAAGGAATGTTAATTTAATCCAATGGAATCAAATCACATTACATAAGCCCAACAGCCCTACTGTGATAGTGTATCGTATGCAGGTTGGATTTCTGCTGCGCATGGGCCCAGCTATTTTTTTATGATGTTGAATTAGTACCTTGCTGATAAAACCAACATACAGGAACGCAGGAATACAGGAATATCCCATAAACTGTTAGTCGGCGTGGTCCCAGAAAATGTGCGCTGTCCGGCAATTTGTCTCTGGTTGATATGTCGGGGCTTCACAAGGATTCTCCAGAGAAACAAATGCGAAGCGCTGAATCGATTTGTGAAAAACACAAATAATCATTGGTCTTGGCTAAAATAACTGACATAGCATTGTATCTTTCTCCTTTGTCCGTGACATCATTACCAAGTGCTTCGGAATCCGAAGTAGAATCCGAAGAAAAAAAAGACGAACAAAATTTAGAACAAATCCAATAAGCTAAAGAATAGCCTACTTATTCAGACACAACCTTGGAAGCTCCAAATTTGCTCTGCCATTCTTCGTTGATCTCGCGATAGTCCTCTGGCCCATAAGGAGAGTAAACCTCAGCCATGAAGCCCTCCTTTCGATACGGGACAAGCCCCAGGTCGCGCTGCAAAAGATCGAGGTAGGGCACTGCATCGAAAATGAAGCTGGGGCACTTGTTGGTGCCCCAATCTGTAGGGTAGCGCCAGCGGCCGAAACGGTTAAACAGTACTGTGTCGTACTGCAGCTTTTTCAGCGCCGATTCGTCCCCTACGGCGGCTGCAGGATCATTGGCAAGAAGGCCATCGAAGTATGCACTGATCCACAGCCCCTGGAGATGAGCTGTTATGACGTTGCTGAAGTTACTGACCATGCCGATGAATGCCGTGTCGCGAGTGCGTAGGAAGCGCTCTGAGGGTGGGACAATGAAGTGATGAAGCATGTAGGGCGTAAGAGTTTTGTAGGGTGTGACTTTGTCATCGCTGTCTATTCCCTTCTGGTCTGTCAATGGAACATAGTCCTTGTTCCAGACAGGTTGATCCTTGAGTCGGGGGAAGCGCTCCAAGATTTCCTTGTCGGCCTTTTCGACGAGGTCTGTCTGACCAGCCAGGTCTTCGCGCGGCGCATTTTGCATAACCTCATGCGGTATGCCGAGTTCCTTCTCAATGCCCTCCGGGAGAAACTTGATAGGCGGTACATGCTTCCAGCCGGTATGGGCTAGCAATACCTCGGCCGGTAACTCGGTACCATCAGAAAGATGAACCTTGCCAGCGCTGAGGTGATCAATTTCGCCAAGATGGACTGTTATGTTTTCGCCCTTGACCAGCTCAAAGAAGTCGGTCTCATAATTGAGAATGCTGAAGCTGGTGCCGGTGAACATAGCCTCTGTCCATGGCTTCAGCTTGGCCGTATCCGGATGAGCATCGTAGGCATTAAGCGTCATCACATCGCCGCCAAGAACTTTCCAAAAAGAATTGACAATGCCGCGCCCGATGGGGGTACCATGGAGGAAGTTTCGTGTGCCGGTGTAGCCATCAGCATCACCCCACACGCAAGGACTGAACCAAGTCAACGCCCGCGTGTCTACAGACGTTAGCTTGACACCAATCCTGTCAATAGCAGACCGCAAGACACATACTGGCTAGCTTTTCTATCCACTTTTTGAGGGGCGTAACATATGCAGGCGACATCCAACACGGACCATGACCCGTTGCTAGCCATCAAGTCAGTCGAACCGCCCGTCCTCTAAACGAGGCAACTTGTTCACTTACATCTAACGATCCAATTCACTTTCACACCAGCAGTCGCATATGCATAAACCGCATCCCATGCAAACTTGGTGGCGCCAAACACAGTGACTGTCTTTGCTGTCTTCAGAGTATCGGCATTCTGTTGGAAATATTTCCCATGGAAGATCCTGCCGCCGAAAGACTCTTGGCCTTCAAAATGTGGGAGCCAAGGTTCTGAAGTCATGCCGGTTGCAACGATGAGACGACGAGCGAAGACCTTTGTCTCTTCCTTGTTCGCGTTTGATACGGTAAGTATCCATCCACCTTCAGCTGTTTCTTGGTGCTCTGCCACAAAGACCTTGTGGCTGGAGCGGATCTTGTCGATGATGCCAAACTTTTTCGCGTATGCCTTCAGATAGGTATTGATTGTCTCGCCGGGAATATGCTGTCCATTTTGAATTTTAAATGTCTCACTGTCCATGGGAAAATCCGGGTACTCGTAAGTTCCCAACATGTTGTTGCTTTTCAAGCCTGGGTACAAGCGCTCTTCCGCCCACGTGCCACCAAGTGTGGACTGAGAGTCGAAGACGACCAGAGACGACTCTGCATGCGTGCAGTGATACTGCTTCGCCGCAGCTAAGCCGTACCAGCCTGTAGCATTTCATTAGTGCTTCGTGTTTCTCGAACTCTTTCCAAACGTATATGTAGCTTGAAGGATCAAATCCAGAACTATAGCGAGATAGTGACTTACCGGCACCTACAACCACACAATCAATCTTCTCCATTTCTTCCGCCGTGAACCTGCTCCTAGAAGGAATAACAGAATGGTCGGTGCTAGAAACGGATGCTGACGCGTTGGGGAAACGATCTTGATGAACCCCGATTTGCGCCACAATTCATGTCTGGTCACAGGCTCCCCCAGATGTCAGCGAATGCCGATCTTCTGCCTTGGGAAGGTGATAGGCTAAGCGGCGCCACCGGGATATCTGGGGTTTCCTAATTGAGAAGCTTACGCAGGGTTACGAGCCCCTGAATTCGTCGCTCACTGCAGTCTTGGCGGTAATTTACTATATTTGACTCCCAAGGGAGCGAACTCTGGATCCACCTCCAACGGTCGATGGTGCGATGCAAGTGTGTTCAATTTTCCTGTCGTTACATTGAGGATTGCGTAGTCAGCGAGTGATTAACATCTGTCGTGAATATCGGCAGCTTCCCTGGGTTCCCCGCGCCTGCAACCTTGATTGGATGTTTTTCGCCAGGGTAACAGCTAGTAATGAGGATCGAAAAACACGAGGGGGCCAATGGGCTTTGGAGCGATATTTCTGTGCACCAACGGTTGTGCCATGTTGAGCAAACGAATGCTACCCTTGATATACGGCGATGCTACGTAGCCACGAGTCAGTCTTCAGCGCAAAGCTCAAATGACAGACAACAACCCCTGCTTCCGGTGCACGTATATGGCAAAGCTCTCCGGGGAGCGACGGGTGAAGCCAAGACTAGTCTTCACCTGAATTTTACTGCCATGCGAAAATATCTCGACTGGTCATAAATGATACTTCGGGCCGTTATGTGACCAGGGCAATGAACCCCTTTCGGACTGGGAATTTTACATGCTTTGATCCTTTAGAATTCTGTCCCAGGGGGCGTGAGAGAGTATTGGCAAGGTTGCTCGTCCGGTAATTGAATGTCATCATGCATCGATATCAGTAGCGAGACTTGAAGGTATTTTCTCTTTTCCACCCAATACATTGATCTAAGATGCGGAAAGAGGGTAGCACCGAGCCTGACTTGACAGACATCGGAAAATGAAAAGTAACCCTGATGTTCGGTGACTTCGGGTTTCCCGGCCCTACAGTCCACTTCTATGGTAGCGATTCAGGTCCAAGGCGATCTCAAACGCGTGCTCTATGTGGCACAGCCCAGGAGGTGCAGGAGGGTGCCAGCACCGATGGAGCTCAACCAAAACTATGGTTTGGGATCGGCAACTTTTCGGCGTAGATGAATGTCGATCGGCTCAGGGTTAGGGTGCTGTATAGAAGGGCATCGCCAGGAGGTTATACAAAACGAGCACCCCGGAAGTCCACATGCCTTTATATGAACTCTCTTAAACTCCCTGTTCGTTTTCTCTCTTTAAGTCCAATGCTCTTATTTCATTTGTGCAGAAGAGGCCTTTGACCAGGCTTTCAACATGTCCGCTGCGTCCTCCGACCCTGCAGCCATGGACCCCGCCGCGGCGGAGGCTGCTGCTGCTGCTGCCGCTGCCGCCGCCGCTGCCGCCGCCGCTGCCATGCAGTCGTTCACGATAGAAGCGTGGACACTTTTGACAGTAGGCATTTTATTTACCATGTTAAGGACCTACGCGCGAGTTAGAGCTGTCGGCTTCAAAGGTCTTCAAGCCGATGACTACTTGGTCTGGGTTGGAGCGGTATGTCTATTTCAAATTCGGGGTAGATTTTGCGGTAGCTGACTCGGTCATGGTTAGTTATTTTATGCCATCGAGACTGGTCTTGCGCATTCTGTTGGCGCAATCGCAAAGGGTATGGCCAATAATGGCATGACCGACGAGCAAAGGGCCACATTGTCACCGGACAGCGAGGAGTATCGGCTGAGGTATGACTACTGCTCACAAAACCATTACTTTGACTGACGTTCTGTTGAAAAGAGTGGTCGGCTCCATCATCCAAATATGTGGATGGTCCAGTTACTCCATTTTGCTGTGGTCACTAAAGGCATCATTGCTAGTGTTTTATCTTCGATTAACAGTAAGTTGAAATCGTCCTCTTTTACAAACTAAGAGGCGTTATGTATCTGACTAAATCGTAGGCGGGTTTGGGTCGTGGTTATCGAATTCGTATCTATGTTGGATTTGGTTTTCTCATTGTCAGCTGGATCGTCGTTATCATGAATCTCTTTCTCTCATGCCGGCCCTTCCACAAGAATTGGCAAATCTATCCCGACCCCGGAAGTAAGATATTAACCCTTCGCCAATACGTGCGATTCACTCTTAATCTAACTTCTTGTAGATGTCTGTCAGCCAGCCGTATCCAACCAGGTCGTATGGGTCTACCTAGCCTTCAACGTCTCTACGGACTTATACTTGCTGTCTATCCCGCTCCCTATGTTGTGGCAAGCCAAACTCAAGCCCATCAAGAAATGGGGCTTGCTCTTTTTGTTCAGCGGTGGACTTTTTGTTATCGTCTGCGCTACCCTGCGTTGCATCCTTATCGTCACTGTAAGTATATTCCAGTGCATCCGCGTATCGCATTCGTGCTAACATCCTTGGATCTAGGATCCTCAAAATGGTGCCCAGCTCGCTGGTTCATGGGCTGTCCGCGAGACATTCGTCGCTGTCATCACAGCCAACCTGCCGATGGTCTTCTCAATCATCAAGTTATGGCTGGGGCCCGTCTTCGGCTCCCTTCTGACTTCCATGCGGTCGACCCAGAAACTCACAAACGCTACCCCTAAAGAACTTCGAACCTTTGGGGCCGGCAGTAACCAAAGCTGGAGAGGCCGTGGCCCTCCTTCGGCATACCCAATTACCAACGTGACCTTTAACGAAAGCGAAGAGCGCATGGTCAACGAGTACAAAATGCAGGATCTGAAGACCTGGGGCGACCCGAACCCGCAGGGCGAGCCTGTTACTGCTAGCAGGTCGAACAGCACGAGAAGAAGTCAGAGCAGCCGGCGGAAGAACAACAACATCCGAAAAGATGTTGAGGTTGCAATTACCACCGAGGTGGTCCAGCCATCTAGTAATCGAGACAGCGTAAACAAGAGCCTGTCACCTAGGACTTTCTCGTTTGCGAGGGGTCCCAAGAGAGCGTCGTCCGGATATAATCCAAATAATCAGTTTTGATGGAACATGGGTGGGTGTAATATAGCATTTTCGGCGTACTTTTGATACCCGAATTCTCTACGGGAATTGGCATTGGCTTATAAACTAGATGTATGGGATGTACACTATTGTTAAGAGAATATATAAAAACTTACGACTTCATTCCTTGCGCAGACTGCATTCATATGTCGTATTTGACACACGATGGGTGATGCATTGTAGAAAGCCTACAATATTTTCTCCAATTCTAATGACAAAGCTGTTCTTATCATCATTATGAGGAGGACCGACCCAGAAGATGTCTTTTGTTTCATATGAGCGCTGTATGGATCCAGTGCATCATTGTGTGCATCCTAGCTCCAACTTCGAGAGTGTTCATTCGCTCTGTTTCGATCGATGTACCCAACCTGGCTCACAACCCATATATAAATACTGAAGCCTTGCAAGATCGTCGGCGCATTTAATACAAAGTCTGCGACCTCCCATTGTGAATGTCTTTCTTTGCTTTACTAAGTAAAGTGAAAGTCACACCCGGATCCTGAATCAGCTTCTGCCACCAGTGGTTGATAAATAAAGAAACAGATTAGGTCGCCAAGCGTCATAGCCTTTAAATCTCTTGCATTTGGACATCTTGTTTACTATTAAAACGTGTGCATCCCGTAACATGCCAGTTGTGCATTGATTTCGGCCAACATCAGTCTCGCGCTACGCGTTTTATTGCCATTGAGCACGAGCTCATGTTTGGAAAGAGATAAAATAGGCAGCAATAGGAAAGGTTATTATGATGCGGAAACGGGAGCTTTGGTATTACGTCTGCCTGATATCTTGTCAGTTGTCGAGCGACAAAGAAAAGTCGCATTTGAAACATCTGCCAAGAGGTGCGGCGTTGTTCAGGCACCGAGGAAGCAGCGCGCGAAATCGCTCATGGCATGTCTAATCTCACTTCGTCGAACGTCACTCTCGGCTGCGTAGGCATCCAATTGTAAGAACTTTTTATTCACTGTCTAATAGTCAGCGATTGAGTTGGCGTCGCTAAGACTCCACAACACCTCCACCTAGGTATGAATGATTGATAACGGCTGCGGCGTTTTAGTAAGTCGGTGCCGATATCTCGTTGTTATCCTTGCTCCCAGGCAGCTGTCAATCGGACATCTTGCACAGGGAGTCTCCCTTGACTGGGTGTCTCACTGGCCTCATTGGGTGGTGCTTGGTTGCCTGGTTGACCGATCCTAGGCACCGAGTTTCCTTCAGTTGTGGCTTCACAACCGAATCACTGGAACTCGCAGGGATTAAACCGTTGTCAACAAAACTGCGGGGGGCGAACAACACCACGGGCTGTAGCGGACAATAGCGGTGACTCTTCAAGAATATAAGATACGAGCGTCCAAGAACAACTGAGGATAGAGCCTTGAATACAGGGCATAAACAGCATTGTTTTCTATTGAGATTCAAATTCGTCGCCATGGATGATTACCACATCAAGCACACCCCCTGGTACCAGGCTTCGGTCGAAGCCTTCAGTGCGAAGGCGGCGAAAGAAGACCTTTCCCGTCCCGAGGATTTGAATACTACCCCCAATCCGGACATGGTGGTTGCGGCTCGGCTCCGCCCGGTCTTGGAGGATGAAGTGGCTGCCGGCCTCATCCGCGGTGTCTTCCCGCGGGACAGCGGGAACGGCGCCGTTGACATCCACCAGATCCGCAAGCACATCAAACCCCTGGGACCCCCAACGCTGATCGTAAGACACACCACTTTCGGCCTTGGCCATCTTTGGCCATTGGGTATAATGTTAACCGTCTTCCGGCATACCAGTCCACTTCAGTACGTCTCGATCGAGCCTACGGCCCAGACGACACGTCCGAACAGATTTACAAGGACTTGGTGCAGCCACTGGTTCCCTGGGCATGGAGCGGCGGTGTAAGCACCATGTTCGCGTACGGTCAGACCGGCTCAGGGAAGACCTTCACCGTCAGTGCCATAGAGCGACTGGTCGCCGAATCCCTGATGAGCGGTAGTATGGAAGGAGAGCGCAAAGTGTACGCGTGCATCATAGAGTTGGCCGGCAACTCGGCGTTTGGTGCGGCCTCCAATCCTCATGTGTTAGATAAACCCCACTGATGTGTACCATTTACAGACCTTCTGAACTCCCGCAAACCTATTTCCATTCTCGAAGACTCATTTGGCGTCACGCAGCTTGCCGGGGCATTGGAATTCGAAGTAACCGAAGCAGCGACATTGCTCGACCTCATTGAAAAAGCCGCGAGCTTCCGCCGCACAGCGTCAACGCTCAAAAACGACGCCTCCTCGCGTTCCCACGCCATCTGTCGCATGCGCATCGAGAACCCGTCCATGCCGACAGCCGACGATGGAATCCTCTACCTCATCGACTTGGCGGGCTCCGAGGCCGCTCGCGACGTCGCCAACCACACCGCCGACCGCATGAAGGAGGCCCGTCAGATCAACACCAGTCTGTCGGTCCTGAAAGACTGCATTAGAGGCAGAGCGACGATTGACGCGGCGTCTTTGACGGGGAAGCCCAAAAAGCCGACGCACATCCCGTTCCGGCAGAGCTCGCTCACCAAGATCCTCAAGCATGTGTTTGATCCCGCCGGCCGGCGCAGCTGCAAGACCGTGGTGATGGCATGCGTGAACCCAAGTCTTCCGGATGCAGGCGCCGGCAAGAACACGCTCAAGTATGCCGAGATGCTGCGGGTTCTGCTACCCAAGGCGAAGCCTCAGGCATATGATCCGGAGGTCCCCGCCACATGGTCAAACGAACAGCTGAAGAGCTGGGTTGGCAGCAATGTAAGCGATTTCAGCCCGCCGTGTTATGAACAACATTGACTAATCTCTTCAAGTCTGGAAGCCCCGCCATTTCGGGCGATGTCCTTGCCCCCTTCGAGACCGGGGGGCTTCTTCTCCGCCTTCCGACGCCCGAGTTCCTTACTCGGTGCCTGAAGACCGAGGGCGTGACGCCGGACCAAGCCCGCGCATTCCAGGCCAAATTCTGGCGCTTGCACGTTGATTCGCAAAAGTCCACGGCGCAGAAGCCGGAGCCAAAGGGTGAGCCAGAGCCCCCGGGACAGGGCCGGCGGACAGCCATGAACCAGGAGTCCCTCTCGTCCAGCGTCGACCCCGACCCCGAAGCAGCCGGGACCCCTTTCAAAGAGCGCATCCGCCCGGGCATGGTCGTCCGCTGGAACCCTCCGTCGACCTTCCCTCTGGGGCTTCCCGGGATGAACATGGTTGCTGTCATGTGCCCTCACTCTGCCGCTGGTCCGAAAGCGCGGGACGTCACCGGCAATCTCGTGAGCGGTGCTGGGGCAGACGGCAATGGAACGGAAGGAGAAAAGTATCTCTGTGCAATGGTTCTCCCCGGATTCATGGCCGACTCGTACGAGCTGAGTATGTGGCGTCATGTTGTTGTGAGCGTTGACCAGATGGAGGCGGAGGTGCTGCTAGAGTACGATGCGGCGACGAGATACTACTACATGACTCTTTAGAGTACACGATTGGCATTTAAAAGTTGAAAACGAATGAACATGACGGAAACGGCCGCGCATTAGACGAGAAAAGCATGCTTTTTAAGCTCAAGATTGCACGGGTGATGTAGGTAGGCTGGTGACATGATATCCCTTTAGTCAAGATAGATGCCGTCTTGTGGGAGCAGAACAGGAGCGGATACGTTTGATTGCATATCAACCGGTTTGTCTCTAAAGTAAACTTGAAGGCCAGCGGCTTCCTCATATAATAGTTTCACGAAATCCTGCTAGTCAAAGATGGCGTACTCGCAGAAATGCCCAGCATATTGATACCGGGGAACGTTGCGCCCGTTCTCAACCGTTATGATGAGACCAAAATTGAAGTTCGGAGAGTAAATGAGGAAGGCCCCTTGCTAATTCCGGATGATTGAGTGCGCACATGGACTTGAAAGCTTGGGGGGTTGGTTCCTGGGTTTTGCCCCAGACTTCGCAGCCCCTGTCCACACCACCAGCAAGGTGTTTGGCCGCACTCCCTGTGATGTGATAGGACAAGATGACTCTTGATTTTGGCAAGCTAAACACAGCCCCCAGAGATGAGCGAGGTGTTTCTGGATAACGCCGTAAGTCTAAATGCTCTATGAAAAATCGCTCCCTCGTCATGCGTATGATATGCATCCATTAAATCTCAGCGTACAAGTCAACACTTCGTTGTGATGCCATCATCTATCCCGACCTAGCCTCTCTTCGTCATCTTCCGTCAACTCGTAAGCGGGTCGGAAGCCGGCGCCGTTGTCGCCTTCCGTCTTCAACTGGGGGTTGGGGTGGGTATCTTGTGTTCCGCCTAAACTCGTGTAGCCCTTAAGGCGGGTTAGTCACTGAGCCCGTTCATTATGTAGGGTCCATCTTACTTGATCATATAAAGGGCAGTATGGGATCTCCAAATGTCGGATAAACTAGCATGTGGTCAGCGTGCGTCCTCCGCTTTGGCCTTGCCCGTTCGTGTTGGCGGTTGTTGCTCAAGGAAGCAATCAACCGAGTCTTAGACTTACTGCCCAAATCTCCGCTGTTAGGTTTGCCAGTTAGCTTTCATTCAACTCCTGTTTCACAGATACCAAGACCGGTCGCAGGACTCGGCGCATCCGTAGATGGCTGCCCAAGAGCCCTCTGGGGCAAGGGGGACGTAAGGGTCGGTGAACGTACCATAATGCCAGTCAATTACCGGGTGCACCCGCATAAAGTCAGGCCACCCAGAGTCGGTAGGATCGAAATGTGTCAACTTCTCCCCGTGAGGGTCCGTCCTCCTCGTTCCCACGAAAATTGATTTTACGCCCGGCCGGTCGGCCAGGTATGCGCCCAGCCCATCCTTCATCGACATGGCGTAGCGCTTTACGTCTAGGTGGTATTGTGTGCTGGTTGTTTCGACAAAATCGTCGACTTCGGCGAATGGGTGCTTGGAGACGATGTAGACTGCTTGGAATTTATCGGGGAATGACGTCGTGCCGTTTGAGCCGTTCGCAAGAGAAGTTTTGGAAGACGAGGGATGTCGGCGGGCCAGACAGGCGAGGAGCATTATTAGTAGTACTAGGCCTGATATCAAGATTCCATCAGTATTTGTTCGGGAGTTTGGAAGAGAGGCATGTCGGCAGAGACAATGCGCTATGCGATTTGACGCTACGGTGCGTTGCGCTACGCCGGCAAGCCGCGGTCTCCGGGAACTCGAAGGTAGGAGCCGAGCATGCTAAAGAATGGGAACCACATACAGTCTTTGCCTCCGTTGTACGAGATCGAAATCTGTTCGAGGCTGTCCCGTGTCCGCGCATCAGCAATCCGACGAGACGACTCTAGATAGCAAGCTGTGATTGACGTGAAAAGACGCACCTGTACCGCGCCAACGCCTCCTCGATAATGCCCATTGAGACTTGAATTTGCGCCTGGACATTTCGCAACAAATCCGACTTCTGCTCCTGGGCCAAGAAGGCGTCGACCCTCTCCCGCAGTTCGTCGCACACGTCGTGGAAGCTGCGCGGGGACGGCTCGGAAGAGTGGGGTTTGGCGGGGTCGCCGTTGGCAGCCGCGGCGGCGTGTTCGCCATGACTGTATGTCATTGTGAGTCGGCTCGAGTCTGGTATCTCGTAGCTTCCAGTGAGTAGTAAGTCGGGAGAGGACGAGGAATTCGGGCCAGCGCTGGGTGGGAAGCCGGAGGAATAAGACGGACGAGACAACGCGATTCGGTGTCCTCTCGAAGGCGGCGATGGCGGGGAGGGGACGTGCGGCGGCCTACAAGGCCATTTTGCCGGGTTGCCGCCTCGACCGCCTTCCCCCTATGGTTTAGCGGCGCACGTGAAGAGTCCCCATTTATCCTAGCGGCCCGGCCGGCTCAGAGACCCCGAAAAAAAAGGGTACGAGCGCCTGGGCCGTGACCACATGTTCCTGACTCGAACGGGGCAGTTCTTCAATGCTCGGGGTGCAGGGTCCATGTCGGAGTCCTTTTCCGGAAATATTCTGGTCCCTCCGATGATCATCCTTTTTTCCCGCCCACCTGAATGTCAACAGCGTGAAAGCAACACACGCAAGTCAAACAAACTTTCGTTCGCAATGGCGACGCAAATGGTGTATACATCCAAATCCGCGCAATTTGAGGCATTGACGTCACCCCCGACCTTTGATCAGCGAACGGCCACTTACTTAGCAGACGTCATCAAGGAAGATAGCTGACAGGCTGACACCTTGCTGACTGACTGCGGCGACTTTCACAACAACAAGGAGCTGTCATTGGCATCTCATCTCAGGCACTTGCGCATGGTATTTGAGGAAGGGCATTATCAATTTATATTATTTTAGCTAAATCTGCCTCTAACTGCAACCTCCAACTCCATGCTGAATCTACATGCGGCCAAATCGCCTCCGCCCTTCGAAGCTGCGCGATGTTGAGCTTCTTGTACTCATTCAAGAGGAGGGTTTCCTCGGACTGACATAGGGCTTTGGCGGCGGGCTCAACGACGTCGCAACCTCATCCACAGACCTATACATCTCAGATCCATCGTCCGAAAATCTTGCCGTCCACGCAGGGCTGGTGTCCCTCATGATCGTCAGACCACTCCCGCCAAACGTCATCTGCGTCGGCGTCTTCGGTTCTGCATTCGTCGTCGCAGACATTGAGCTCGGCCTGCTGTGCCGGCTCCCAAAGGTTCCACTTTTAAATGGTTTGCGAGTGTAGCGCGCCTCGGCGCTCGCCTCTGATGACTGACGGGTGTAGTCTGCCCCGCCAAACATGCCGAGACGCAGCAGAGGGCGAAGGGTCGGTATGCACACGCACATGATGGCGCAGCACAGCTCTACTATGGACCAGACCAATGCTGGTATGATGGTCCACGTCACATCGTTCGTGAAGGTGTGGGGCAGCGTCGAGATTCTGACGACAGAGATGCCCGTTGTGCTGCCTACCGTGTTAGTCGTCCCATGTTGATTGACGAGCACCCATGTTTGATTCCGAACTCACATAAACCCAAGGCCAAAACTGCATATCAATGCAACCTTTTGAATCGTCCTAAGCGTCAGACTGTTCAGCAAAGGTATCGGCATGATGAAGATGATAATGTCCGTGACCAAGTGCACCACGGCTGTCGAAAGCCACCACGCCGACTGGTTGTATCGTTCCCTCGCAAACGTGTCGCCCCTCCAACTCGGAGCGCTGATGACGATGGATGACACGACGGTTGCGGTGCCAAACATAATGGTGAAACCGAGCATGATATCGCAGAATAATTGGAATTTAGGAAGGGGGAAGACCCGGCGGTACTGAAGTAAGAAGGCCGCCTTGATCACGCTGAAGGTGACATGGTATCCCAGTGTCGCTGCAATGGTCAACTGTCATGGCAAGTTAGAACTTCATCTGCTCAGATCTGTCGCCTTTTGGGTCACTCACTCTGCGCCCGGTCTGCTGCACCCCTGTTGGAATTGTCCAGATGTGTGACCCAAAGCCGTACCTCGTACCTGTGGTCCATGTTAGCCATGCATTCTTCGGCTACAGCGGGTTGATTATGGCGACTTACACACTGAGAATACGACGCCGGTGAATAAGACAAAGCACTGAAACGATGTTAGGTTCTCTCTTCGTTTCTGAGACAAAAGGCTGGATGCTCACAAATGCAACGATGACGAGAGTGTCGTCGGGGCCCCATTTCTTCAATACTATCGCCCGCACATAGGCGCGAAGCAGCACGAATACGAGCGTAAGAGTCAGAACCCCCGAAGCCATGCCGATTAGCAGAGGCGCCCTTGTTTCGTCCGCGCCCGCAAGGTTTTGAGTCCCGGAGTCCATCGCGGCTTGTTGGTGTGTCCCTGAGGACTGCCAATATCAATTATCGAATTGGTCTCGTGGTTGAGTGAGGAATAGGTTACAGACCAGATGGTCGAAACTCTGTGACGAAATATTGGTTACTGCCTTTGCGATGTGTTGAGTACGGACGACATCGAGGGATCAATCTTTTTGAACCAAGGCATCGGTCAGGTTTTCAGGACTACCACCACATGCCACTGAGAAGGGAGGGGGCGGTGCTGTATAAGTCACCCGAAACTGAAAGGGAAAATAATTGTTCCCACGGATGATGACTTTGGACGCTACCATGGAAGACTTGCCGCGTCCGGTCTGTCAAGGATAGCTAGGGTGGGCACCATCACATCATAAATATGCCGGATGCGGCGACGCCACGGACCCTTTTGAGCCTCCCCGATACACAAGCTGAACGCAAACCACGCCCACCAGGAGTCATTTCATTCAGGCCATCGGCCAAGACTCCGTTGCACAGATGGCGAATCATGAAATAATTCAATCCCCTCTTGGGGCTAGACGGATCGATCAGGCGCGATGAAAGGCGCCGCTGCTCATCAATCCAGAACCATGGCACCCAATAAGCTGCAACGGAGCCTCGCTCCGTCGAGCTAGGAGCGAGTCGTTGAGATGGGGTAAATGAACCGCCACCACCCAATTTCACGCTGAGAACTATCTTGGCTTGAATCTAGATTCCCGGCAAGGCCGCATAAACTTTTCCAGGTAAGCCTTCCGCGCTCACTCTCATCGTGGCGGAGGCGAAGGCGCCACAACGCAAAGTCTTCTATACCGGCGGCGCAAGAATTGCATTCGATTAACAATCATGCGCATTTGAATACGGCGCAAGATTGAAGCAAGATAAGACAGACGCGAGCAGTATAAAAAACCGAAAGAATTCGTGCTGGTGTTTGCTGCATTCCAAGCTTATTGCTTTCTCGGCAGGAGACGTAAAAAAATAAATGGCAGAAAATGCCACATTCTCGATTTGGCACTGCAGTGTCCGACACACACTGGCATTCGGCCAAAGATGTACATCCTTCACATACCTGCCCATGCCCGAAGCGGACATGCAGCCAACGAACCCTAAAACTGCCACTGGACCCTGCTTGGCGCGGACCCATGCCCAACCTGCAGTAGAATGAAGACAAGTATCAAGCCTCACAACACCTGGAGGATCGTGGCTGATATTGACGGTTATCTCGATGATCGGAACTTTCCCTATCCCTACTGAGGCTTCGGGAATCTTCGAATCCATCCGAGGGCCCCCGAGTCCTTCGCACACTCATTTTCTTCGCCCTTATAGTTCGTCTCGATGTCATTCGAACGAAGCATTGGCGGATGAAGATACGGAGTGAAGACGTAGGTGGGCCACGATGAGATGAAAACAACGTGAAATTTCAACTCCCGATCAAATTTATTCGTTAATCATTATGTGCTGTGAATTTCATATGTACATCAAACGTTCGCCGCGGGTCCTTCTCTTCAAGCAGGGAACCTCGAATTCAGTGCGTTCCACTCCGCCTGCGTCAAAGGCGTGACAGAGCCGTGCTTCAAGCCGGTGGGGAACCCGGATGTGCTCGAAGCCTGCCAGCTGGGCGACTGGATGTTGCTGGTCTGGAAGGGGACGTACTGCGTGTAGTCGTCGAGGAGGAGGTGGTACAGGCCGGGCGTGGTGTTGTCCGCAAACGACGCGGGGCCCTCTCGGGGGCTCTCGTTCCTCACGTAGCCCGAGATGCGCCTCCAGGTACCGAAAAGGCCGTCGGAAGTGACCTCTTGGTAAACCTGGTTGGTGGTCTCGTTCTTGAGGAAGCGGGCGTAGGCGCCGGGCGTGCCAAGGTACTGGAATTCCTGGTCGATGAGCGGGGTGTCGGCTAGGGCGACGTAGTCCCGTGCAGGGCTAAAGGTGACGAAGTCCTTGGTTGCCGTGTACCGGATTCGGTCGAGCGTCGCGGTGCCGGTGTGGCCCGTGTCGGTGGAACGGTAGTGGCGGGAGGCCCAGAACACATACCAGTGGCCCTTGGCATCGTCCCACACTGCGGAGGGGGCCCACACCATGCCGGCGGTGTCTGCCTCGACGCTGTACAAGGTGAGTTACTCGAATTGAGACTTGAGGTGCCGAGCAACGCTTACATTCTCAGCGAAGGGGCAGACCAGTCAACCAGGTTGGTCGACGTCCAAACAACAATGCCCCGGCTGCCGGTTCTCGTGGCTTTGTCCCAGTTGAACCCTGATGCGTTGATATCAAGGTCTACTTTCGGTCAGCATGATTCCTCAGTCTGTTCACTGTCGGAAAGCAAACTGTACTCACCCGTGGCGATAATGTACCAGACGGACCGCGACGGGTTGGTCGTCAGGTAAACATCGCGAACAGCCTTCGTGCCGACAGTCGACGTGAGAACGGGCTGGCCCTTGTTCAAGAACTTGAAGCTCGACGCGCTGTTGCCGTTCGACAGGTGGAACTGGACCTTGGGACTGGCATCGCTGAAGGTCGAAATAAGGTACCCGGCAAAGTTGGAAGTCTGCCGGGCTACAGGGTTGCCCGCTACAAGAGCAGCCGAAGCAGCCGCGGCCAGAATGGAAAGGACGCGCATCTTGTCGTTGCTGCAAAGTTCAGTCGGGTGAATTCACAAAGGCAACGTCGTCTTGCTTGCCGAGAGACATATTGGGACCCTTGGAGACGATTGTCGTCGTATATATATACTCATGTTGCGATGAGGTCACAGCAACATATTGTCTTGGCATCATTTTCGCACCAAGTTCCGTCGCAAAAGCTCGTCAGACACGAGGGCTCGTGAGTTCATATGCAGGCTGTTTTTCTATGGCGCGGCTAGACGTCCAGCTTCAATCGGGGTAGCGTCCCGCCGAGGCCATTCTCACTGCGGGGATATCGAACCCCACAGACGGTGTAATCGTGTCCGTCCACGGGGCTAGCGTATGGAGAAGAGAGGCCCGTTTCGGTAGTTACCCCATGAACAGCACGCTACGTGTGGGGTGAACATCTGGAGAAATCCATGTCCATAAGTCATTAACCTTGTTTCAATGATGCCATGTCGTGGGTGGGAGCGCATCCCCCGGATGCACCCGCAGCACCACGATAATCACATGAGGCATGGGCCCGATCTTGATTTAAGCGCCAATAGCGTCCAAGGAAATCCGCGGGACTTTTCGGTCCCAAATAACAAGTTTACGCTATTGTTGAATCCACACACACGTCTCGGCAAGCATTCAAGCCTGGATTGAGCCTGTCCAATTATTGATCCATTGCCACACGACTTCGGAAAGTGTTGAAAACTGGATTCAACTGGCTATTGGCGCGCATTCTGACACTCCGTTCTATATATTATATGATAGGTGTGGAGCTTTCCGTACCTGCATGGACTCGCTCTGCCGAGCGTTATGACCATTTTATGTGGTGACTAGGCGAGAGTGTGGTATACGGAGGGTTCAGGAAAGCACGCAGTCGTGAGCATGGAGTGTGAGCTCGGATTACCAGATTGCCAGCCAGAAATTTCGACGAAATCGCACAGTGTCCGTAGTCTTCGGGAGGGAAGCGCTTACTGGGCTACCAAGGCTGTTGCTATGATGGACAGGCTGTGTCTCTTGAACCCCAAGAATGGTATGATGCATCGTCGGCAGCAATAACTATGGTAACTGGGCTACGCTGCCGAAAGAGCTTCAGTCAGCTGCTTAGAATCACTTCCGATCTTACTATACAATTCAGGGCAATGATAAAGATGATAATTTTGAGGAACTCATTTGCTGTATTGATGTAGTCTGGGATATACGCTAGAGAAAAAGGTCCTGGCAGCACAAATATTGAGCTAAATATAACTCAAGCATGCGGCCCCACTGAGCCGGTGTGCTGTTTCTATGTATTTTGCAGAGATTTTGAACAATATGCACGTTTGGCCGTTTTTGGTGCTACCTCGCAGCCAAATCAAAGCCTAACACCAATCAGGCCGGGCCAAATTTGATTTCGGCGAGTATGGGCATCGTTCAGAGTTGGACTGGCATTCGGGGAAATCGGCTGATGGCTTTGCGACCCAATCTGGTCTCCGCCGAGAGGGCCAACCTATGCAAAGGGTTTTATTAGCACAGTGTCCGTTATAATTGTACTCTTGCTGTGCCCAGCCTGCTTACCGTTGGGACTATTTAAAGTACTAGACTGTTCGGTGCATGGCGCCAACGGCTACCATGAACGAAAAGATAGATAGCGCGCACAATATGCACTTGGATTTATCAAGAACAGGCGACATCACGATCGATTGGGGAGTATGTTCTGGCTGAGCCAGAGCAGATCCCCGTAAAAGCGGCGATTCGAGCTTAGCACTCTTTCCTTGATGTTGCTGGCCCGAAGACAATGCTTCCGCAGGCGGCTCCGGCTCGGTATTCCTTCCATGGCGTTGGTGGCGCCAAGGCGATGCTCCTCCAGAAGATTGTTCGTCTTTCGGTGTCATGTTGAAGTTATAGATATGGATATTGGTTATCGCACCGGGTTGAGGATTGATGTTGAAATTAGTCCCATGGTTTCCGGTACTATTGATTGCTTGGTTCTCGGTAACGGGCCCGTTGTTTTGTCTCTGCGAGTCGTAACATGCATTTTGCGAGGCTGAGTAGCTTGTCGGCATTTGCCTCGGCAGGCGTTCGAAACTATGGGGAGGGTGAGGATTCGTCCGGTCCATCGCCTCTCTCGGCCAGATACCGTGTACAGTAGCGTTGTGTTGGTTCGCTGTGCCCACTCGGTCGACGAGATCGTGGGGGGGTGTAGGCGTCGCGGTTTTGATTTGCCGAGATGGAGAGGCGAACGAGAAATTTTTGCCAGTTTTCTTACAGATGTCTTGGTTGTGGTGTGCATAAGGGTCACACCGTCTTCCCGTTCCGCCCATGCCGCAGCAAGGGGTAGGAGGTCGGTCAGAGTGCCAAGCTGCACGTTACGCGACGGACAGGGGTTAAATGCAACAACCAAACAGAGACCTCATACGTCTGGTACTCTTGTTATTGAGTGCCATGAGCTTCACATCGAATTCCATCTACAGGAGGAATCGCTCGCCTGCGTCTATGCGCCTATGTTAGGCAGAAGCGAGCTGCAACTCACGTTTTTGATCAGATGAACTTCCGCCGAAGTTGATAGATATTTGGTAGAGCATTTCTCCATATGTCCATCCTACTTGCTTATTCTCTCCCCATGGTCGACGGATTTTCTTCGACATTATTTCAGATACACCGAATCCGGACCAAAAAACATGGAAACGAAGAACAATGAATCTGGACCATAGTATCTCTGCCGTGCCTAGTAACATAACTGCTCTGGGCTGGATACAAATAAATACAATACGCTCTATCAGCCAGTACATAAGGCACGCACATACACACCAACTGTTATGCATGGAACGTGCCAAAGTCTCGCCCCCAATGTACAGCTCACCATCTCCACACCTCACCAGCCCAACCACTACTTCGGTAATAATAGCCTTACGGCCGATAACTCTCAAGATTTGGGCGCTTACTCCACTCCTCAAAATCTACGGAATTTCTTCAAGTCAGTCCGTGTAAAGTACGTTGCTTCTAGTTGGTTTATATCACCCTTAACAGTCTGTAGCTTCAACTGCTAACTAGACATGCAATTGGAAACCTTACCAGAACCTTTTGGCAAAAAGGGATGCCATAATATGAATACCTTTTCTTCCGAAATATCCAATAAAATTCCGCGGCATCATCGCGGTAGGGTACTGCCGCTGGCCGAGACTGTCACCTACACCCTCTTGTCTTCCAGACTTTGATTCCGAAGGCGGTGAGGGCGGTAAACTGATCAACCACACCCTCACGACGCTCATTCATGAATATGCCGTCCAATTATGTGCTCAATAATGCATAAATATCCAATCGGGGCTTCACTGCGGCTCTTGCCAGTTATGAAAAACCTGACTGCACAGCCCCCTCCTCAAGATCAACCTTACATTGTAATGCATGTCAGCCTTATTTTGTCGACCGAGCCTGCAGCCTGGCATGTATTTCCATTCATTCATGACCTCTAGGTACTACTCTTTGGTCTCTTCTTTGATGTTCTCATAGCTTCATCACCTCGCAGCCCCCAAATTTGAGCCAACAACGGCCACGTTATCGCGACCTTTGTCCAGCAGATGTCTGCCCGCATGTCTACCGGCCACACCATCATGCTATCATAAGAACAAAGTGCAATTTTTTGTTCAAGCGGGAGAACCTATTGGTTTAACATTCTCACCGCCTTCAGGCGATCATTCATTTTGAAGCCTTGGGTCTTTTGTGCTTTGGAAGATTGAGTCATTCCATCGGATTCTTCGTTATGGCCGAAGTAATAGGGGTTGCTGTGGCTGCCGGCCAGCTAGCAGTGTCTTGTCTGGCTGTCCTTGAGCTCACCAAAAAGATAAAAGAGGCACCATCGGCCCTTAAAAAGTATCAAGAGCAGCTTCAAGACATTCGTGGTCTTTCAGACTCCATATCTCAGAACCCCTTACTTCAGACTGCAGAAGTCGGACTCCAGACTCAGTCTCTGCGAAAGATTGTGGAGGAGAACAGCCTCGAAACTCTCCTTCAAAGAAATCGTCTTCATCGAACTTTGGGTTTTTTACGCAAAGACAAAGACCTAATTGGTCTCTTGGACACCCTCGAAAGACAGAAGACTCAGCTGTCTCTCATTATACACAACATCGAGGCCAGTACACTGCACCAGATACAAACGGACATAAGAGCTATGTCGAACATTTCATCTCGAAGTAATGGGGAAGGGTCCTCTTCCAAAGCCAATAATATCATCGTCAATTCTGGAGAACAGTTCTCCGTGGTTTTCTCGTCGACCCCAAGCAGGGCAGTGGCTATAACTTCCCGCAAGTATCGAACTCGTCATTCACCGACGCTTGAAGATGACTTAGGTGACGGTGATGCTGAAAACAACGGCAACGCCTCCGATCAACAGTCTTACTTCTCGACGAGCATTCCATATCTCTCTGAGGAGCAACACCGTCGGGGGTTCCAGCTAGGCTCTGATTCTGGAAGTCGGACGACTTACTATCGCTGTCATGCCGACGAAGGTGTCGATCAATCCAACGGACCGTGTATTGAGTTCGATGATGATTATCTGGATCGCCTAGCCAAGGAACAGAGAGGACCCCCTCCCAGATACAAGCAGTACACTGACACGGAACCTAACAATACTGCCAACGGTGAACGAAACCCAGACTCTGCTGGAAATCAGTCCACATACATTGACTGTGTGAAGTTCGGAAATGGCATTCAAGTCAATGGCATTGACGCAATCTATTCTCGGCCATTGAGCGGGTCTCCTGGAAACAATGCTCACTACAGTGGATGCCATTTCTTCTCGGGCCACGGTTTTGGTCCAAAGAAGCAGATAAACGGCAATAGAATGAGGAGGCAGAACCGGAACTGATATGGGGATGATGGGCAAAAATCTCATTGAATTTTGATGTGTTTTCTTTTTCATGTTTTCTTGGTCGACGCTTTCGTGTTTCTTTACATGCGACTTTGCTTCACACACTCTTTAGATTGCGTTCTCTTTCATTTTTGACTAACTATCGATGACTTTGTTTGCCTCTCTGATACTATATGCCTGTGATTTGCGGGGTCCATGCCGCTGTGTGCCATTGAACAAATTCCCCATCCTTGTTTCCACAGCCCAGTGTGAAAAAACCCAAGCTGCATTTATGTCTCAGCGTATGGAATAAAGATATTCAGTTGAATTAATATGAATTGTAACATGATACTCATAGGCAACTATTAACTTTCGCCACTGACGTCCTGCCCAGCGCGTCATACTGATAGAGGCTGCGGTACACCTGGCTCAACATTATATGAGATTCGACCAGCAGGAAGGAAGAAGAGCGCAACCAGGGCACCTTTGCGCACCTCTGGATAGTGGTGCGTTCCAGGCCCAGGAGAAGTCCAGCCGGCACCCTGCCAACCCTGCATCCCTTTCAACTCAGCACCGGGGTCAAGTTGGATAACGCAGTTTATCTCGCCGTATGGATGCGAGTGATACTGCCCCCTGTACTCTTCTTCGCTATCCATGTACACAGTCGTGATGCTGAAGTATCTCGTTGCGGCTGAAGGAAGCGCAATTTTCCCTCGTCGGTATTTCTTTCCGTCGATCTCTGTCTGAGCCACCCATCCTTCTGTCAACCCAGATTTTATATAGTAGCAGAACTCCTCAAAATATCGATTTCCCGGGCCATAGTCTTTGTTGAGTCTGCTCTCCAAGTCTTTTCCAGGAGTTCTATAAGAAATTCGTTTCCCCGTCAGTTTTGGACAAGCTTCAGCACCCAGTGTGAGAACTCTCGAAAGAGCCACTTACAAGTCTTGTACTTCATTAAGAAACTCACAGCAGCAGGAGAAGAACTTTTCCGCAGTTGGCCACTGGGAAAGATTTGGCACGTTGGCACTATCGTCCAGCTTCATCATTGCCATATGTGAACGGGTGGTAGTTGAATGAGGGGGTTGTGTAGGAAATTGCATGAATTAATGTCGGTACCTAAAACCGGGACGGAAGATAGTGCGGAGAAATAGCCAATCCGTTAGGCTTTAGTAGTGTACTTTTACTTTCTAGAGTATCAACCTCAGCGATCTGGTCAGGTGAGGTGCGGGGGTGGCAGCCGCCTCCCCAATCAAGAGCCTTGAATTCTCGGCTTGGTTTACCAGTGTAAGCATATTAAATAGCGTGCATGCTGCGTAGGCCATCCACTAACACAATGCTTCTTAATCGAGACAGTTCTTCTCTTTCAATCACCGACCGCACGCCCCTGATGAATCATGGCTGATGGTTTTGTTGTCAACCCACTGGGGGATGTAGGGGAGTTGATGATCAAGCGTGTTACAGGTCATGCTGCGGAAGCCATTGGCGTCCAGGGCCTCGCCGTCGCCATTCTCCCGGCCCATATGGCCTGGGCATCTGCGGGCCTGGCGGGCCCGGCGCATGCGCCTCGCCGGCAACCATATGGAGATTCTGGGGGATGGGAACCTCGGCTGGCGTTGAGCTAAAACATCAGTGGGCGCTAGAGCCCAAGATGCTTGCTTATGTGTCTCCTCTCTACCTATAGTGAAGAGTGACTAGAATATCATATGAAAACTGGAAACATCCTGTAAACGTCCGGATCGGATGATATTGTATTAAAATTATACTCTTTCAGTTCACCTTTTCTGTTAAAGCCTTTAATATTCTACCCACAACCTAGGAGGTAAACAGTCAAAAGCCAGAATGGTCTTATGGTCTTTAAATACTGACACTTGAATATACGCGTATTCACGAGGTATACTAGTTTGATTACAGTGACTTTCACCAAGGGAAGGTCAACCAGGGAATAGACATTACTTGACCACACCTATCTTTTTCTGAATCTTGCTTCTCGTGCAGCTTCACTAGTTTGCTCTTTGTTTCATCACCTTCACATCGTTTGTTTCATATCTCGTTCTATTCGTCCGTTTGTTCACGCCGCTCCGTTACTGGTTCGAGTTGTCTCACGACGTTGCTGCGCTATTTGGCGGTTTCCCCTATTAGAACCAGGGCAGCTTCTAGGAGGATTGTGTCAAGAATTGTATGGACAATGAGAAAACACTCAGATTCTCAAGAAACACAATCACATTCACACAGCACGCGGCCTGAGAGGCCCTTTGACCACTGCTGTGCTAAAATCTACCGGGCAGGTAAATTATGGTATGCTGATACCCCGCTTTGCTGATGTTGCCAAGTATCTCAACGGGCGCATAGCTGCAACTTCAACGTGATCTTTGGCAATTCTGGTTTTGTTGTTGGAAGTTGCTTGCGACACTGATTATGTATGTGTGCGGCGTTCTTGCCACCACCCACGGATTCCATGCCATTCTTGCCTAATCAGCCATAGCCAAGACTGAAAGTCAGACCGTTCAAGTCTCCTATTTTATTACATATTGTTGACTTTCTTGGTTCCTAGTTGTTTGGATTTTGATGTGCCGAAGCACATGTGCCACCAGTAAACGTGTTTGCTCTTCATGACTATGACGAAAGGGTCATCGACTGAGTTTCTTTCCAATCTGGGGATTGGAGTTTTTGATCACACGCCGAGGTAGAAGGCTCGGGTTAGCAAAAGCTAATCACACTCTCACAACCAACCGCATATGCAATGCACAGGGGTTCAGACACACAAGGACCATGAGAAGTCAATTGGATATGTTTTCCGCCTATTTCAGCAGGTGATTCATTTGGTCGAGGGAAAAATGCGCCTAGTTCACTGGCAGCTTTTAGCCTGTGATGCACGACCTACTGCACGAATCGTTGTATCGTCTGTCTTGGCTGGTGGACTTTTAACTCACGAAACGGAAAATCCAATGAATGCTTAATGAGTTGTCTCGGCGCCCAGAACCTATGCTGTCATGTAACCTTCTGAAAAGATGAAAGCAATTTTGAATTTGCATGTCGTCGGGCGATCGAGAACACCTGCCTATATGGGAAATAGCAAAGGGCTCGTGATGATCCCAGTATCGATTTTTTCATAACCTTCGACTACAAATGTGTGTCTTGGAGACGTAGAAAAAGTATAAGTAGCACGGCCTTAGACACAGTTTGTAGAAGTCTCATCTCACCCAAAAAAAAATTTACTCCAAATATCTAACAAAAGCTCGATACAAGAACAGAACGCTTTACTCTCACTTGACAAAATGAAGGCAGGTTGTTGAAGTTGCCTCTGATTTTTGATGACTTACATTCCTCTTAGACTGCCTACGCAACCGTTCTCATCTCCCTCATTGCTGGCCATGCTATGGCAGCGCCCATCAATCCTCCTACGACTCCCAACCCTGTCCATCAGTTGAAGCGGAGGGAGTGGTTTTACCTGGAGTGCAACAGCAGTAGTATATTCAACACCTGCCGGGGCTTTAACACGTACTGCACCAGTGGAGGTGCTCTGAAGACTGATTACGTAGCGCTTTGTGGCAGGCCCACATGCGAATGCGTGTACGTCAGTGGATGTGACATAATCTGCCGTCAGGCACTGGGAATTGAGGAGGATTCCGAGCTTGAGGAGGAAAGCAAGAGCGAGAAGGATGAATCGGCTGAGAAGTAGGTCTGTCAAGAAGTCGCGGTCCTGTAGTACATGATGACCTCTATCTCGTCCTGTTGAAATGATATATATTATTTCGCATAACTTGAATTTCGCCTTGAAGCGCCCCTGAGCTCTTGCTAATACTTGGACATCAGTAAAGATGTATCAGTCATACGCCAGCACGAATGTAATGTGATATCTTGCAATGACAGCTCTAATTTCTGCGTCAAGGAAATTTGTCCTCAGTTGCCAAGACACAACCCCCACCCAGTTGATAATGCAGGCAGCCCTTCCTGCATCTACATGCAGAATCGTTGGTTAGATAGAGTACCAACAAACAGGAAACTAAGAGTTACACATTTCCTTTAGCTGGATTCGTCACAGAGCTTTACCTGTTTGATAGCATACTCCGACACCTCATACAACATGTATAAAGGCTGCGTGTCTCTCAGTGTTTAGATTTGAACTTCCCCTTTCCCCCAGCATCCTCCTTCCAAGCACACTTTTGCATTCGAACCGCCTGGAAATTCTAACTTCTTTTTCGGAAGATGTCCAACCCAGAACACTGTGACATTGCACCACCAGTAACGCGGCACGTACAGCAGTGGATCTTGTCAGAACCAGAGGATGAAAGACGCCTCGTGCCTATCGTCGACGGCAAATACCACGATCCAGACACATCCGAGGTCATAATAGTGGCCGACAGACAATCTACAACGACCGGACCTCCAGTTATCGATCAATACTGGCATAACTTGCGCGCCGGCCCACCCGGGCAGTTTCGTGGGATGAGAGGGGCGTTCTTCAAGGACATCACCGAATACATCATTCGCCTCGGAGAGTTCCTTAAAAAGGAACACTACAAGATTCATTCCTTAACCGCCACTGAGTTCTCCGTCACTGTGGTTATCGAAACAATGCGTACCAGGGCCGAAGTATCGGAAGATATGACAGCCTGCCGGTTGCATTTCACTCTCGATTAGCCGTAGTTTTCTACGCTAAAGGTACAATATGACTTTATCACAAGTACACAATGTGTTGCTAAATTATTATCTATTTCTTTCAGACCATTTCGCGAGAAGATGCGGCTTTTCGGTTGCTAATCTAGTTTTTGGCGAATTTCACCGGGGACTAGTGAAAGCGGCACATGTAGCAGACTTTACTACATAGATTTACCTTTTTCATAAGAATTGATGTGCTTAATCTACGTAGTTTTCTCATGATCACTTCCTTCGCTATAATGATCCGAGACAGGGGTCTGGAGAAACAAGCACAATTTGATGAAGCCTCCTGTTGCCCTATCCATCTTTATATGACAACCCAACTCTGTGGCAGTTAAGGTAGCCTGAAGCAACCTGGTAAGCTAAAACAAAGAAAAAAGAGAAGGCTGCTGCAGTCTGCCGGGTGATGTTCCCGGTTGTGGTTGATGGAATGGCGTCGATGCTTCGCAGGCGCCAAGGACAATTTAAAAACAGTATCTTGAACATGTTGAGGATTTGTTTCATACGCAGCTGTTGCTTGATGTTGTGTTCGGGAATGGCTCAACGCTTAGTTAGAGCCCAAACGGCGTATTGGATGGAACATGGTGCTTAGCTGGGGGGGGGGGGGGGGGGGTTTCTTCTTTTTTTCGGTTTTTTCAGCTATTCTACTTTATGACGAGTGCCTTTAAAACATTGTGCAGCCTCTTTTTATTAGGACTGTTTCCTAATCGAAATATTTGATCAGTAGCCAACTGCTACGTCGACGTTCACCAGTGGCTCTCTTGCATCCCGTAGTAACTCCAAGTGTGGACTGTACCTGTAATGTAAGCGATCACCAGGCCCGGCTGTTCGGGCTCAAAGTCGGCAAATCAATACCGGTATCCAAAAGCTTTCCGACCTTGCTCCGTAGTAAGCCCCAGACCCGATGAAGAAGGTCCCTACCACGTGGACCCGCAACGTAAGCGTTTATCGTCGCCTTGGGTCTGTGCCGCACTCCTGCTTATGAGCTCACGCAGTGCATTTAAAATCTTGTAGCGGTCTTGCAAAAATGATTCACAGTCGAATTCATTTTTCTCCTAGTTGTTATATCGATACGAGTAAGAGACCATGAGGCTTACATGGTCTCCGTTCTTCTTCGCCTTTCTAGGCCTGGCGAGCAGCCAGAGGGCCGGGCTCAGTAATTGCCCTTTGCTAGGACCGACTTACCCTCCTCCAGATCTTCACAAGTCGCAAGTCATCAAGGATGTTCAGAAGGCCTTTTCAAACCTCATTAATGACGCTGTTGCGACTGGCAAAACTGAACTGGGCGATATAAACACAGAAACTGCGTCCTTTTCAATCGGCGTCTTCTCAACTCACTCGGAGGACTTTCTCTACGAACACCACCATCGGGGTACCGAACTCAATGGGTCTCTTACCGGGGGCGTATTGAACGCGGAAACGCTGTACCGCATCGGGAGCGTCACGAAGCTGTTGACTGTGTACACATTACTCGTCAAGTTGGGTCCGTCGTACTGGAATGAACCAATAATTAAGTTTATCCCGGAACTGGCAGACACACCGACAGGGAACCGGGCACATCGGGTGCAGTGGTCAGAGGTAACGTTGGGGGCTCTCGCCGGTCATATGGCCGGCCTTCCGCGGAACAGTATGGTTCTTCCGCTTCCCGCTCTCGTTGAACTTAAGGGTGTGCTTACCCCTATCTAGATGGATTTGTCGATCTATCCGGTGTTCCTGGAGTCGAAGACATCGGGCTTCCTCACCTTGATAGTTCTGATGTCGCCAAGTGCGGTCTTCCTGACATCCCTGGTTGCACGAGGGAAGGTGCGTAATCACCAGCATATCATTCGGGAGCAAAAGCGATTGACTCACCAAATCCAGAGGCGATTGGCCTGATGCTGCAGCAGGACCCTGCTACCATGACTTGGCACACTCCCGTATACAGCAATGAAGCCTTCCAGTTACTGGGCTGGGCTTACGAGAACATCACTGGAGAGTCAATGGAAGATGGTTTCAAAGCAAACATTCTAGAGCCTTTGGGGCTGTCTCGATCGTTCTGGAGTCCGCCCAAAGACGACCCCAACGCCAACATTGTGGACCTTGACCCTTCGGTAACCAAGCCGTTGATAGGTTTTCCGTTTGAACAAGGGCTAAGTAGCTACACGCCGTAAGAAATAGCATCATTCTATCATCTTGAACGTTTAGTCTTGCTCATCCATCTTAGGACCGGTGGCGTCTACGCCTCAATGGGCGATCTCTCCGCCATTGGGCGCTCTATTCTCTCTTCTTCACTCCTCCCGCCATCCGTTACTCGTGAGTGGCTTCGGCCGATAACCCACACTCAACACACTCACAGCGCGATTGGGAGGCCTTGGGAAATCACGCGAATGGACGTCCCTATCCACCCCGGCTCTGATCGCACCCGCCTTGCAGACCTGTACACTAAAACCGGTGGTATTTCGGCATATCTCTCTTATATCATTCTTTCTCCTGACCACGACATCGGCTTCACCGTCATGCTTGCTTCAAAGAGTGCATTCAACGGCGGTGGCAATTTGGATTCCACCTTTGACATCCTTAGTGAGCTGCTTCTGGAAAAGTGGGTACCGGCCGCCGAAGCCGCGGCTCGGGAGGCAGCGGGACGGGACCTGGCTGGCACCTATGTTGTCGATGACGACTCGGGCTCAATCGCCGAGCTAGCGTTGGTCCCAGGTAGACTGGGTCTTACGCTGCAGAAGCTTGTGTATAACGGTACAGACTTTTTGGCGACTGTGGGCGGAACGCTAGGCTTCCAGGGTGCGGATCTACACTTCATGGGAATCAGAGACGAGGGTGAAGTCATGTTCCGCGCAGTCTTTTCAAGTGCCCAGGGGAGAAGCTCGGGGCGAGAGCCGGTGTTGGGAAAGAAATGCGAAGGAACCTGGGCAGGAGCAGGGTTCTTTAACTACGGTAACAATGCGCTTGATGAAATTGTTTTCAGCGTAGATGAAGATGGAAAGGCGAATGCGGTTAGTTTCCCGGCGTTGCGAGTGAGGTTAACAAAGAAATCGGGAGGAGAAGATACAACTGGCGGCGATGGGCAGCAATTTTTCGAAGAGCTTTGATTTAGGTATTACTATCATGGTATTATACAAGTCATATATCGAAATGCTCAATATCAGCTCTCACACCGTTAGCCCCAGTCATCCCCTGGAGGTACATTTCAACATGACTTGTCAGCCTCTCTTCAAATCGTATTTGAATTTACCGTCCACAAATTCATCAGCGTATAAGGTTGTTTCTGAAGCACAGAAACTTTAACCACGGTATTGGTTCCAGAAGCTGTAGATGCGAGTCTGCTGGCCAGGAGTGAACTCCTCGTAGCAAGAGCTTTTGACACGTTAGCAACCGTTCAACTGTGTGATGTAGACAAAGGGTACTCACTCATAGGAGTAGTCCATGTAGTTGTGGATGGGGTCAAGACCGGCCTGAGTGGGGCAAGAGTCGCGGCCAATGGGACATCCCTCGGAGTCGCTGGCCTGAGCGGGCGTGTCGGCGATTTGGTCGCCGGTGCCGGTGCAACCACCCTGGAAGGTGTGGTATAGACCGAACCAGTGACCGACCTCGTGGGTGACGGTCTTTCCGAGGTTGTAGTTGGTGGTGCTGCCACCCGGCACAGTGGAGGAGAGGATGGTGCAGCCATCACGGATGTAAGCGGTGGAGCCAGCAGCGGCGGTGGTGGGGAAGTAGCAGTAACCAAAGGGGCCACCAAGGGTCCTCAGGAAGTAGAGGTTGAGAGTGCTGTAGTCACCCTTGCGGAGGGCGCGCTTCATGGCCAGCTCGTTGCCATCTTGGGCCCAGGTTGGGTTGATGGTGCGGGTTGTGCCGACGAGGTTGAAAGAGATACCGTGAGGCGCAAAGTTCTGGTTCATGACGGCCAGTTGGTCAGACAGCATTTTGTCCTGTAAGTTTTGTTAGAGATAAGACCATGCAGGGTGTCAAGTGTGCAATGTTCTCACGGTGAGGTAACCATTGGCCACAGTCTGGGATGAAGCGACAACGTGGAAGTAGGTGTCGACAGTGATGGTGGCCGCTGCCATCAGGCTGAAGTTGCCAGCGTTGGCCGCCTCCTCTTCGGCGAGCTTCTTAGAGATCTCAATGTGCTCGGGAGAGGGATCATGTGTGCTGCAGCCGAAACGAGGGGTAGGGGTGACAGCCGCCGAGACGACCGCGGCAAGGGCCGCAACAAAAGCGAGCTTGGCCTGCATGATGGAGATCCGATCGATGACTTAATGAACCTTGAACCAGGGGACTAGGGCTTGAGAGTTGAGAGTGATGTCTAACAGCACAAGAGAACCTTGATGGTAGAGGGTTGTCTTATATAGCCTTGAAGACAACCTCACAATCATCTCTTGAGTTGTCGTCTCTGAAGGCCATGATCTTAGGCCAAGGCCAATTGAAATGTGACCTTCCGAATCAGCTCAAGTCGGATTTTGGGCCCATTAGCGACAATGAAACCCAAGAAGGAATCAGTTTTGAAGAGAAAAAGGGTTGGATACGTATAGACATGTCGTGGGGTAGGCTTGGATACCTTCCTCTTCGGGGTTAACAGATCAACTCTATCGGTGTGGTTTGGTCTGAAAGGGAAGACCGATGAACGGTACCGACAAGCCATCTTTGGTGGCAGCTGTCGTCTCTCAGGGCCGTTAACGCATAGGGCACTTTGATGGAGCTGACATGTACCGACCCCGATTAAGGTGCGTCAAGGTAACGACCCTACCCATGTTTGCGCAGCGTTGCGTGCATAAACCGGCACCGGCCGAAAACACTGGCACTTTACAAGCGAGGGCGGCTTCTGGCCGTCGATAAGACATCTGATGATCCCGTTCATCTAGCCTAAGCGAGAGTCGGAGATGAATGCGGAAGGACGAGCAAGCTTCGGAAGCCGGCGCTAGCGGTGCGCGAGTCGCATCGCAACATGGACTGCTCCGTAATTATAAACGCGCATGCCAAGCTCCCGCCAAGATGGCTAATCATCCAACCAAGCCACCGTGATCGAACCTCCCTATTTGAGCAATAATACTCACCCAGACAAGAGCGACTTTTGGAAGATGGTTTTTGGATTACTATGTAGGCATAACACTTGGCCAAGACTATGTCTTGAGTCACCAGTGGTTAAAGGCCGCATTCTCCACCATTGACCGTCCTGGTCTTGACCTGACCTGCAGAGGTTGCGGTGGCTAAGCCACCTGAGGTCAAAACAACCTTCTCTTTTCGGGGAGCTATATGAGAGGGGATAGCTCGTATGTGGGCGCACCAGCGGCTTGGCCTGCCCAGGTCACAGAGACTATTGAAAACCGTGCAGGTTGGATGCTAGATTTACGGATCAGCCGAAGTGCCCGCTTTCGTCATCTCCCTTGAGCCTGCAACATTACATTTCGGCAGTATAGAAGATTCCGGATGTGAACGAGTCCATGGCTTGAATAATTTCGCGAGAAGTCAAGACGTGAAAAGGAATAAGAGCTACATTCTCGAAGGCGGGAAGAACTGTAGATTATTGCATAATTAAATGGGGTTTCCCGTCCCGGGATCCGTTACACACATATAGTAAAATGTTTTCAGAGTCTTAGTAGCTATTTGACAGGCAAAATCGATTGAGTTTCAGACGCTGCCAAGATTTTTAAAAAGACACTCGAGGATCGCTTTGAACTTCGTTGGAACGAGAGAAGGGTTTGCATCTTCGTGTTTTATCTGACAAAGTATGCAGAGCATAGGCAGACGCGAAAATGGCACTCTCCTACTCAAGCGAGTTGCTCCTTCTTAACAGGTAAAATAGACTAGGCTAAGGATTAAGCAACTCCATCGTGTGATCCAAGGTGATCCTGGGAACAAAGGAGAGGGTCCGCTCTTTATACTGCGCGATACAACGTCCGATAGCCGTAGGCAACCAAGACAGAGATGAGCTCCGGTGGGATACCGGTATCGTGTCTGAAAATAAGCGCAATGTGACATACCCCGCCAGGGGCAGAATTCCCATTTGCGTTAGCTAGGTTCGGTCTGGCTCACCGAAGGTGAGAGGGAGAGCTGAGACGTGGGGTGGGTTGGTGAACACCGAAGGCAGCCACTACACCGAAGGCCCAAGGCACCAGCCACCAAAGCACAGGTCACAGTGGAGGCAAGCTCCTTCACCACGTGACTGCGAGTCGCATTGCCTGGAATTTCGCGTCACTGCCTGTTGGAAGGGCGCGCCGCGCGCCTTCCACTTAAACCCCAACGGCGGCGGGTGATTTCTACGGAACCACCCACGTCGCTCTACAGCCCCTCCAACGATCACCATATTCCCGGCCTCTACCGTCAAGCTGAACCGGCTGTTGGTCTGTTCGACACCATGCCCGAGTTTACAGGTATGCTTTTCCTGCAGCTACTGCCAATCAGCTATAGCTAACCTCCCTCCATTCTAGAGGCGGATACTATCCGCATCTTGGTTGCGACAGACAACCATGTCGGTTACGAAGAGCGAGATCCAATTCGCAAAGATGACAGCTGGAAAACCTTTGACGAGATTCTGAACCTTGCGAAAAGCCAAGATGTATGCGAGAATCCCATGTCGGGGGTGCTTCGTTGGCTGACAAGAAGCACAGGTCGACATGGTGTTACTGGGCGGCGATCTCTTCCACGACAACAAACCCTCGCGAAAGTCCATGTACCAGGTCATGCGCAGCCTTCGCAAGAACTGCCTCGGCATGAAGCCCTGCGAACTCGAGTTTCTCAGCGATGCCAACGAAGTCTTCGAGGGCGCATTCCCGCACGTTAACTACGAAGACCCCGATATCAACATCTCCATTCCCGTCTTCTCGATTCACGGAAACCATGACGATCCCAGCGGCGAAGGCCATTTCTGCTCCCTAGACTTGCTCCAGGTTGCTGGGCTGGTCAACTATTTCGGCCGCATCGCCGAAGCCGACAATATCGAGGCGAAACCGGTGCTGCTGCAAAAGGGCCAGACGAAGCTTGCACTGTTTGGGTTGAGCAATGTGCGTGACGAGCGCATGTTCCGGACCTTTAGGGACCATAAAGTCAAGTGGTTCCGGCCGGGTGTCCAACAGGCGGATTGGTTCAACCTGCTCACAGTGCACCAAAACCACCACGCCCACACGGCAACATCATACCTCCCCGAGAATGTACTGCCCGACTGGATGGACCTGGTCGTCTGGGGCCACGAACACGAGTGCTTGATTGATCCACAGAAAAACCCCGAGACGGGCTTCCATGTCATGCAGCCCGGATCGTCGGTAGCAACGTCGCTTGTGCCGGGCGAGGCAGTACCGAAACATGTGGCCATCTTGAACGTCACTGGCAGGGAGTTCAAGGTCGAAAAGATTCCGTTGAAATCCGTCCGGCCATTCATTACGAAGGAGCTGGTGCTGGCGACTGACTCACGATTCAAGGGCCTGCACACCAAAAAGGACAACCGACAGGAGTTGACGAAGAGGTTGATGGTGGTGGTCGAGGAGATGATCCAACAGGCAAACGAGGATTGGTACGCCGTTCAGGATGTAGACGACGAGGAGCCGCCTTTGCCATTGATCCGACTCAAGGTGGAGTACACGGCCCCGGAGGGCGGCCAATACGACTGCGAGAACCCCCAGCGGTTTTCGAACAGATTCATTGGCAAGGTGGCCAACACCAACGATGTCGTCTACTTCCATCGGAAGAAGACGGGCGTCTCCAGTAGGTGTCTCTGATGCCGTTGAGTTTATGCCTGCTAACACTAGCCCAGGACGCAATGCCGACACAGACGTTCCTGAAATGCTCGAGGAGACACTGGGATTGGACACTGTCAAGGTGGAAGCCCTCGTGCAGGAGTTCCTGGCAGCCCAGTCTCTCAAGATCCTGCCCACGGCGCCTTTCGGGGATGCCGTCAACCAGTTTGTCAACAAAGACGACAAACATGCGATGGAGGAGTTTGTCAGCGACTCTTTGGCTGGGCAAGTTCAGCAGATGCTCAGTCTTGACTCAGACGAGGATGACCTCGACAACGCCATGGAGATGTATCGGGCCAGGCTTGAAGAGCAGTTTGTCAAATCGGGCCCGAGGCAGGTCTCGAGACGCAAGGTCAAGCCGAAGCCTGACACGTGGGATTCGGATCTGGACGGACACTGGGAAGATCAGCCCGGCGTGATTGAGACTGAAACCGTGTCTCAGGCCCCGGCTAGGTCAAGAAGCGCCAAGACGCCGAATGACGATGATCTCATGGATCTGGAGGATGAACCGGCGACCCGTAAAGCACCGGCAAAGAAGGCGGCGACCACACGAACTACGAAGACTGCGGCGGCAAAGAAAGCCCCAGCGAAGAAGGCACCGGCCAAGAAGGCGCCTGCGAGAGGCCAAAAGAAGCCCCTTTTTGTGGATGAGGACGAAGAGGAAGAGGACGTGGTGATGGACGACGACTTCGAGGAGCCGCCCGCGCCCACCCGGGCCAGGAGATCCCAGCCTGCGCGCGCGGCCCCGAAGACGCGTCAATCGAGGCTCAACTTCTCCCAGGCCACGGCCTCGCAGAACGCGGTTGAGATTAGCGATGACGAGATCTCCGAGGATGACGCCTTCGAGCCCGCACCAACGACCACCCGTAGCAGACGGAGGTAGTCGGTTGCGAGGGAATCAAGTTGCGATTCGGCATGGCGATGAGACTTCCTGTCGGTCCTGGTTCAGGGGCGAATTTGATGTGATGGAGAGAATTGATAGAGTCATTCTATGGTTCCGCGTGCGTTTAGCCATACGGAGTCCGGGAGCGGGATTTTGCTTTGGCTTTGATCGATGAGAACTAAGATACCACGTCGCCAACGAGAAAAGTTTTGCCCCTTGATTCGCTCTTCGTTTGCCATTACCATTGCTTTTGGGTTCTCCTTTGCAAAACCTCAACGCGGCAGTGTTTCCCTCCCTCAAAACGTATACAAGCAACTGCTCCTGTCCAAAAAGGAACCATTCGTGACGGGCGGTAGCCCAAGATACGCCTCCAAACCCGCGGAGCTTCCCCCCCTTTCGGCTCCCTTTACTTACACCCACGTCTCGATGACCTAAGGGTCACACATCGCGACGAACAAACCCGTCACCACCCCACCTTCTACGTCCCTCTGTTCCCACTCGTGTTCCAACAGTAGCTGCAGCTGCAGCAGCAGCCCCGAACCGGACGACGAGCCCCGTGTCAACACATGGAGCAGCCATCTCCAGCAACGCGGCGCGCCCATGCGAGCCCGGGATCTTGAGGGTGTCGGTAGGCGAAGGGGAGGGAAGTTCCCATCCGCTTCCCCCTCGTCATGCCAACTCGAACTAGAATCTCCCTCCCCCTTTCCCTCTTCCGTAGTGAACCTCTTGCCATCTCATCCCCGTGGCCCATGAGAAGAAAACACACACGCACACACACACACAATCACATACGCCTAGTAACTCGCCAGCCCTCTTGATCAGTACGCAGAGCGAGGAAGGACACAAACAAGCAAAACCTGGCAAACTCCCTCCCCCCTCGCCTGCCGAACCTTGGAACCCTTTTCTGCGGGCCCGGTGACGATGAGTGAGCATACCTTTCACACGGAAAAGATAGTAAGCATGGTGGCCGCGGCAAAAAACGACCGCCGCACCGCAGGAAGAGGGTAGATGGAAAGGGTCTTCCCTCCCCCCCTTGGCATTCCCTTCAGGGAACGCGTTAGGGACACGAGCCCAGCCCGCCTCGAACAGCGTTCCGAATAGCGGTTCATCAAACAGAATGACACATCGTGATGACGGCGGCCATCGTGTCCGGAAGGCTCGGAACCCGGGGGAGAATTACGCGCCACGCTCTCGCGAAGTGTGGTATAGGGGCTCATCGTGTGGATGCATTCATATCAGCCTCCTTTCTTTGCCTAGGCACCGGCCAGACACTATTCCCATTTGGAGACGGCACCGGAGTAAGTGTTCTGTCATACAAGTTCGACCAACTCGTAATGCGTGATGACTTTACTTGGTCATCCACTTATAGTGTACAAATTCGCTAAACCCTACTAGAGCCTCCTCTCCCCCAGTCTCTCCTGCCCGTGCCTTAACAGAACGGTGCGGATCTGGTGATGTAGAAGCCGCACAAGAACGGCATCCAGCTTTCCGCCCGCTCCGACCTCGGAATATCGACTGCCAAGGTGCAGCCAAAAGCGTACGGCCAAAAATGAGCCCAGTCAAGGTTTCGAAGCTGCAGTGTCCCTCATTTGGGCATGACTCAACCAACAGCTGCCGAGTAAATCGGGAAAGGCTAATTCTTCCGTCGTTTTTTCGCAATGGAACACAGCAGCCAACTTCCGTGCGCAGTTCGCCTAGCACAACAACCCGAGGAAGGTCACGAGGGCAAACAGCTCGGGGTTACGGGTCCTCTAGAAATCCCCATCAAAGACATGAGAACCAACCAGGAGCTGCAGGATCTTCAAATGAAATGCCCCGTGCAACGCCGCGGAGCCTCTTCCAAAGTCGATGAGCCCCCTTTCTATGCCCCTTACCCCCAGTTTTGTCATCGCCTCGCGACAGCAACTGCGCCGCAACGATCTCATTTCGCGGGAGGCCGGCTGCTCGAAGCGCAAATGCATGTGGGTGGGGATAATGAAAAGTCCACTCAGACTCTGGAGACCCTTGGAATGATCAGGGGCTCGCCGCTCCCGAAAGAAGCCTTTCTGTTGGTGTCCACGGAATCTTTCGAAAAGCTCCAACGACGCCACAACGGAGCAAGATCCTTGCCCGATGGCAAAGTTTGGGCACCGAAGTGTCATACGCGACATTGTGCTGCCATCGCCGTCCCGACGCCGGCTGCACAAGTATCATATGTTTCCAGAGGTGGTCATCGCCAAGTGGGCCGGAATCTTTAAACTCTGTGGTGAGGTTGAAGAACCAAGTTGCAGGTTCATCCTCGACCCTCCAATTACCTTGCCGAGGCCCATCGGGCCATAAGTATGCCTCATGGCAGTAGCTGTTGCGGTTTATCCAGCTTGCACTTTGCAGCCCTAGGATCCATAAACTGGCACAATTCAAAAGTTATGCCGACCAACGGCAAAATAGGCATTAGCGTGCGGTGTAAGCCAGACCCGCAGGAAGTGGAGGGTATTCCGACTCCCCGGCACTGGGCCGGCTGCCGTTGGGCCACACGAATAATTGTCCTGCTCGGGATTTGCAGCCAACTGCCATTGTCTCCGTCTCGGGGAGAGAGGGATCATCTGGGAGCTGACGTTGCTTGAATCAGAGATTACCGTATGACCGATCGGCCCCCTGGGCAAATGAGGGGCGGACCCCTTGGCAAATATTCCAAAGTAGGTAGACCGAAAACTGCAGGTCTCAGGGATTTTTCGCCTGCGACAGCATACGGTCGTGCCATCAAATATTTCGGTTCGTGTTAGATGGAGGTTGTTGGAACAGTCAATTAGCCGTAGCACAGCACGTTGCAGTCGATACCGAACCGGTCACGGCGCCTCGACGGAGCCGTGGCCATGGGCCCTGGTCCGCCCCATAGGCGTGATGTTTACTTCCCGCCGTGCATAAGCGGAATATGTAGCTTTCTTCCGCGTGCGCCACTGATCACGTGGAGGGGAGGAGAGCCTCGCGGGTTCGCTGGCAGACGTTCATAGGGATCTACAGTCCCTTGTGCCATGCTTCTCTCCTCCCACCGTAACCCCTACAGCAGATTCATGAGTCTGCCGGCTACTTCCAGAGTCTTCCAAGTTAAACAGGGTCATGTTTGTGATGTGATGGACGTGACCTGTGCCACTCCGGGGCTCCTTAGAGTGCCAGCTTTAGGAAAGACAGGGGTATCACCAACATGTTGGGCATCGAGAGGCTACTGTACTGTGATGCTGCCATGCGATATTCTACAGGGCACCTCTGCATATGGGCGGTGCCAGGACACCAAATGTGTAGAGTGTGACAGATCGAGCTGGGCCGAGTCTGCTGCAACTGTGGTACGGCGATGGTGTGCTGTGAAATGAGCGTCGAGGAAGCCACACTGTCCATCAGGACACCTCTGGAGAGAACAATCTGGAACATTGAAGAAGCTCGTTGACCAGGGCTGCCGCCGTGCGGCAGTGAAGTCTAATAACTATGCAGTGGAAGAAGACCCAGGTCGAATTATGAACACGCCAGTGGCGATGACCATTGACTAGGGTTGGGCGGCGATGAGGGAACCTTGGCCGAGACATTGGGCAGGCACCTATCTACCTGCCTGCAGCTCTGTGTTAAAGGGACCACTTTTCGTAGAGGATATAGTTGACAAGACGTTGTTTTGAGTATGCGACAAGCCGCCCCGGAACGCCAGTTATTGCTGTTTATGATGAAGGCATTCGTCGTGGAATGTTTGACAAGCTGCGCCACTAGCCTACCGGTCTTGGAGGCCAGATTGACGCAGAGCTCCTCAACAGTCCAGGAACTTAGGAGGGGCGCCAATTTACACGACAGCACGCACTGCATGTCTGAGCCGAATGGGGACGGAATAGTTGCCTCGAACGCGACGTAGTTCCTCTGCTTGCCGGATACGACGCCGGTAGGTAGATTGAGAAGGGTAAGGGCCGTCCATCGAGAATGTCGTGGAAAAAACCATATTGTTGTGTGGCAATGGTGGCGCATGTTTCCTAGATGGTCGCATCGAGCAGTAGCAACCCGTATACCCACGGGGCTTGATTTAAGCAACCGACGGGGAACGGCTTTGGGTAACCCGGCCCATGAGCAAAGCCACCATCGTTCGGCCAGTAGACAACACTGGACAAGGCCATGGGGGCTGTCGTGGTGAGATCGTGTCCCATTAGCTGCGGGATCGGCCAATCGATCATGCTAGCTATACATCAATGACGATTTTTGGACGAACCGGTGACCCGAGACACCCCTATGCTGAGGCAGCCCACTGCTGACTTGATGCAGCCGTCTGTCTGTCCCCAAGTTGTGACTGGGAGGGCATGATCTCCGAAGTCGTTAGAAGCCAAGCCGGAATGGTGCTACCGACAGTCCATGATTCAACCATGTCAGAACTCGGTGAGGGTCGAGTCTTGAAGAGAAAAACGAGTCCTTGCAAGGCATACTGGCGAGTCGGGGGTGACTCCGGAGACATGTTGCTGCGGCGGCGCACCGGTCGGTGGGTAAGATTAAGCTCCATCCCCATCTCGCATCCATCTGGCAAACAGCAGGGGTGTTGGACGGGGATGCGGAGCATGGGACGCAAGGGTCCGGCACATTTGTGAAGGCGAGTGCCGCGCGATGGCGCGTGGGCGATTTGTGCGACGATGCATCCTAGTGTTCCATGCTACCATCCGGCGCACAGTTCAAGCTGGCCGAAGCTCAGGCCAGACTTTATCGTCCCTTGAGTCTTCTTCTTGCCAGGGTGAATATTGCGCTCTCTGGTCTACGGCGAGATACCTGTACAATACGACGATATTCTGGAGCAACAAGGTGGTTGCACTCTGTAGCAGGCCCGGGACTGCTGAAATCAAGCGGGGAGATGGAAATTACGCTGCTAGGCTTTCTTCCAAAGCCCCAGTTACCGGTTCAAAAAAGGGGCTAGAAATGACCGCAAGTGGCCGGCACTGGCACTTTCTGCTCTTGCAGGCTTCGAAGCGGCGCCCAGGGGGCGAAAATAGGGGTTCACGAACCCTAGGGTATTACCAAGGAATTGGCAGAGAAGAGATGGAACTTTCGAAGCAGTGGAGAACAAGGAGAAGGAGGAGGAGAGGAGGACAAGCGTCTCCGGCCATGTGTCCGTTTGTCGATCTCGTTCCGGCTTGAGTTGTTCCTGGGCGGTCGGTACGGATGAGACGTCAGGCGGGCTCCCACAGCCTTGAAGTCGCCGGCCGCTAGGGACATGTTGGGGAATGGCAAGTGCTAGCTAGGCGTGTAGATCTGGGTCCAGCGTGACGGCCCGAAGACGTCAGGGCAGGCGTGCCAGGTTCTTCTGCGAGGAGAACCCAGACCGCCATCGATGAAGATGCGAAGATTTGAGTGGCTGCGATGCATGGGGTCGATGGACAGCTCGTATCGTCGTCTCCTTGCCGGTCCAATATTTGCTTTTGAGGGTGACATGCTGCAGCCAGGTCCTCGGGGCCTTGCTTGGTTACTGCTTAAGCGCGCGGTGCAGCGAGACGCAAGGAGGGAGAGACAATATGATGGCTGCAGGCAACGATGCGTAGTTTGCGCCGCCGTTCAGCTGCCTCGATAACTTGGGCGGTCCGAAATGTGTAGCGAGACGGGTCAACCAAGTGGCTCGGGTTGAATTGCTAAGGGGACATTGGAGGGATATGTCGGCCTCGTCCGTTGAAGGTATCTCCACCAAGTTCCAGGGCCAGGATGGCTGCTGGCGAGGTACTCGTATGGCTGTGGGTGGATGGGTAATCACCGGAGTGAGGCTGACGGAGATGGGGGGGACAAAGACCCTGGGCAACGTGGCACGCGTATTGGATCCCGCGTCCGAGGTGCTGGATCGCCAATGAATGGCTGCAACAGGGAGCAAATCGACCCGTCGTGGCGGACGTGCCGATGGATGTGCCCTCACTTTTGGTGAAACGGAACGGCGCGCGAGGTGCGGAGTCGTCGTGCTGCCGGCGCCCTTGTATTTGTGCATCTCTATCAAAAAGAATGGAAGACGACGCGAGGGTCTGCCAAAAAAAAAAAAGGGGGCATGAAAAAAGAGGGTCAGGGCGTTCAGCTGAAGGGGACTCGAAGGAGGTGACATTGAATGAATGATTGACGTATCCGTACGGATACATCAAATTGCTTCTTGGAGAGGAGGGGCCTGTCCATGTCGGCGATGTCTCAGCAGTAGCCTCATATGCAGTGGTTTTCGTAGGGCATAGAGGAAGAGATGCGCATGCAGCTGGATGTTTGATGCAGGCCGTGCGACTGCGCAAAGTTGCCGGGCGTATGCAGGAGGAAGAAGAGGAGAAAAAGTAGGAGAAGAACACCCGGCAGTTGGTAATTGAGATTTGGACAGACGGGCAGACATACAACATGCAGACGTGTCGATGTTCATATCCAGTGTTCATGCCAATGCCAATGCCAATGCCAATTCTAATGTTAATATTAATAACAATGTAAAAGTGTCAAACGTCAGTGGTAAGGAAGGCAGTGTCAGTCAGTTACTGTCCTGTCTGTCTCGCACCTGCCGGTCTAAGTGAATCGGGATTGGTGCGCACGAGAGTACCGAAGCAGCGTGGGGATGCCGGTTGTTTCCCGAGTCGTGATTGGCCGCAGGTGCTGTGTCTGGGGGATGACTGTCGTGCCTCCATTTCTGCACAACACAACTCAGGTGCTGCAGGTAAAATCACGATAACTTGGCGGGCAATGTTTCATTGGTCAGTATCACAGTGCTGGAGCGACTGTGTTGGAGAAACATGGGCACCTGGCCAAATAAAACGAAGGAAAAGAAGAAAAAAAAAAAGTCGGTATTGCTGCAGATGGGTACCATGGATCGATCCTATGCGGTGGTACCAAACAAGCCCCATCACTCACATTCGACCGATCCGACGCCCGATTGGAAGTATGTGTGGCAACGAAAAGGTCGATGCGGTATTGTCGAGGATTGGATTGTATTCGTACTCGCACCATCATGGTACCTGTCAGGTCTGTCTTTATACAATGCCTAACACCCCGACGAAAGTTACTGCACTGGTGTGAACCATTTCTTGGTGCGTTCGTCTGATACCAGGAATGCCCATCGTCTTTTGGGGAGGAGGGAGCGGGGAGGGAGGGGAAGAGAGGACGGGTTGGGAGAGAGGGAAGAGCGAGAAAAGGCAAGCAAAATAATAATAATAAAATAATAATAATAAAAAGGAGGGGGAAAAAGGAAAAGTAAAATCCCATTGTCGTGTTTCTCCTGTCTCGTTACTTGGGGAACCCTTTCCGGCCGTTGGATGGGGACGGGACGTGTTCGCGATTGGAGCCACAGTCAAATCATTGGCCGTTGCTTTGCGATCGCACTGTCCTGGCTGCACTAGTCATGGCTGCACTGCATATCTTTTGGTTGGTGCATCTGTCATGGGGATTAGCACCGGTATGTTGTGGATTAGATTTTGTGCGTGTTTCCCAGCAACGCACGGGACGGCGTGTGTGAGGGGGAGAAAGAGTGGAGGAGTGAAAGGGCAAAAGAGAGAAAAGACGCCAGCTGCCAGGTGACAATCGCCGAGTGACACTTGCCAGGTGTTTGCCACAACAAGTCAACGGCAGCAAGAGAACAGACTGCGGGCAGGCGCCTCGCTCCCCCCTCCTCCCTCCTCCTATGGTTGTTTCTAGGCGCTGTTAGACCAGTGCCAGTGCGTAGGTGTGGCCAGTGACAGCCGGCGCCGTCTAGCTGACACTGTGCTAGCGCCGCGCCATCTGTCCTGTCCTGCCTGCCCGTCCTCGCATTCTTTCTACGTAGGTAGGTAGGTACCTTAGTAATAATAAGCCCTTCCCACCCCTCCTTGTCCTGGCAGCCCGTGGTCCCCGTGCCACCCTCCCGTCCCTCCCACAGACACGGCCGAAGTACTCGGTAGCATCGCAACAACAAGGTGTGCAACAGTATGGCCCTTTGCCTTGTTGCGATTCGACTGCGCATGCGCTTGCATCCCACCTTTCCCTCCCCCGCCCGGAATTCTGTCTCAGGGTGTGCGTGTGCGTGTACGTATGTATGCATGTATGTATGTGTGGGTGGGTAGGCGGGTGAGAAAGAAAAAAAAAGTGAGAGGGAGGGGGGCAATAGCCAACAACCACAGCAACATCATGATGATGACGGCGCCTTTGAGCAGCAAAGTGCGAATACAAACACACGTATGTACATACATACATACTTACACTAGCACGCTAGGTACGGATACTCCACGCGTATCCGTGCCTTCCATTCCTTCAGAGCCCCCACGACAAAATGCAGCTAGCTACCTGAGGGATATGAGGTAATGACGGGCTTTGGTCCCTCCTTATTGCAGCTCATTGCAGTCGGCAAGCACCTTGTCCTTGGCGGCCCAGGACCAACCTTTCGTTCTGGCGCAAGCCATCCACTTTTTAATATTTCTCCTCTGGTCATGGGCAGATGATGGCTATCCATCGCGTCCATCGCGTCCATCGTCAGCGACTCGATCTCCCTCGCTCTCTACTCTCGTTTCCCCCCTTTTCTCCTTTTCACCTCGAGGCCCGTTGTCCCTTCTAGTCTCCCCTGCGAACGTGAAGCTCAAATGTCCGTCGAGGACCCCTCCGTCCCGCTGTGGGCTCGCTCCGTCGTGTTGCTGGTCTACAGTCTATACTACACTCACATTGTCGGACCCGACTGGCAGTGTACCTTGCACTAAAGAGTACGTTTATCCGCACAGTCCACCGCTCTCCGTAATGACCCAGTGGTCGCGAGGATGGAAAAAAAAAAAAAAGAATTGGGAAAGGGAAGAGAAAAAAAAACAAAAAGTCTGGAGAGACGGACCCAGTCTTTGTCTGGGTTCCCTGCCTTGACGGGTCCTTACAGTGTTCTGGAGGCTCCTCCTTGCTCTTTCCATGGCAGGGCATGGGCGTGGCATGGCATTTTAGCTTCCTTTTTTATTTTATTATTATTTTTATTTTATTGTCCTGTACACCACTCCCGTACGGATGGGTACCTTGCCTCGGGCACTGTTTTCTCAGTTAATTACGGGCACATAACAAAACTCGCACGCGACGGCCACGACACGACACAAGACGAGACGAGACGAGACGAGACGAGCCTTTCCCGTGCCCAACAGAACCCACTTGCCATGAATCTGCACCCATCAAAGATACCACACCGCATTGCGCGCTGCACACACAGTTCGCAAGGGGTAGGAGGGTACCCGATTTTGCGGCAACGTTCTCCATACCTTGTCTCGACTCTCTAGGTAGGTACGCTACCCTCCTACCTACCTACTTACCCGCGTGCACATGGCATGGCAACCACGGTCGACGGGGACTTGACACAACGGGAGAAGTCCGGCTCTGAGAAACAGTTGCTGCCGTGGCCGGGAGCCGGAGCGTCAGTGCCACGGCCAACCCACAGGCTTCTTTCTCGCATCGACAATGCGTTCTCGACGCAAAACCGAGAGATACATGGGCACAAGAGACGTGTGAGCCGCACAGGTTTTTGGCAACCACCGACGCCCGCCGGGCATTGGGACATCTTAGCACCACACAGCCCCAGAACGGATGGCCACGACGGCGACTCCATCGCCTTGGAGCCTGTCCCAGTCGTTCGTTCGTTTGTTCGTTCCGCGGTCTTGACCGTCAAACCATCGGTCAACGGCCCCCCGGCGAAGCGACCTGCCTAGGCTTGCCATGTAGACGACGGAAACGGATAGGATACCGCCAGTGCCAAAGCCAACCCAGTCAGCTAGTCCACCATAATAAGAGACCCTGACTGCCTGGCTGGCTGTGTCTTGGGTCGCCTTTGACCGACTGAAGCGAGCCGACTGGCCCTAGAAGTTTCCGTCTGGACCCCCAATTCCTAACCCCCCCATCCCCGATTCCCAGTCCCCAATCCCCAATGCCAAAAAGGTCCCCCCTTCCGGCGCCCGCCATATCAACGAACCCCTACCGGACCGAGGAAGACCACGGCGTCCAATTTCTAATGCAGGCAGAACTACCTGCCAGAAGGCCAACACAAGCGCATTTCTAAGAGGTGAAATTCGGCCCTCTCTACGAGATGGAACAAAATGCTGGGCCCAGCCGATACCCTACTACATGTGCAAGTATTTATTGTATGGGGGGAAGGGGGGACACCAGAGCTGGCGGGAGTGCCAGGACAGTCCCGCTGCCACTTTGGGGGGTTGAGCGGGCTGCTGTTGGTGGCCCTGTCAGGTTTGTTCTGGCCCGCCTTCCACCACCCAAGTCAAGCAAGTAGTGTAAAAGTCACTTGTGCACCCCGTACCCTGTCCCGTGCCATCCATTCCCTGTGCCTCTGTAATTAGTGTATGTGTGTACCTTGCCGAGTACAGTTTCCTCTCTCCCTCTCTCCATTTCTCTCTCTCCCGTCCCCCCCTAGTACCATCCATCGTCGGTCGCCCTGGATCCTGGGCCCTGGCCCTGGTCCCCTCCCTCTCTGGCCCTGTCGTTGTCTCCGGTCGTGCTCGTCTTTCTCGTCTCTGGCCCTGGCTGCCCTGGGCACTACACTGGCTCCTTACCGTCTGTCCTCATTCCTCCTCCCTCGTCGCCTTCTGCCGATGCGTTGCGTTGCCACACCACATACACATCCTTTCACTCACTCACTCCCCCCCCCCCGTCCCCGTTGGCTGGTACCCGTCCTGTCAGTGGGCCCTTCATCAGCTGCGTCCACTACCATCGTCGAGGGGGAGAAGGAAAGGAAAAAAAAAAAAAACCACAGAGAAGCTCCCCTTTTTAGCCTCCTCACTTCAGCTTCTTTTTTTGCTGCAACATTTTTTTCCCTCCTCGCTCGATCTTCCCTTCCTTCCTCTTAACCTCCCCCCTCCCCTCCCTCTCTATCCCTCCCACTTGCCCATTGGATTTTTTCAGCCTCAACCTCAGGCGAAGCAGCGCCTGTCGTAATATCTCTCTCCTCGTCCTCCCTCCCCCTTCGCCCTCTTCCCTCGCACCATACCTCTCTTCGCCCAGCCCTTTTCCCAGGTGCACCCAGCGATCGCGTGTCTGCGACTGCGTCCGTCTCTGCTGCTACGTCTTCGGCGGAGAAACAAGCGAGCACCAGCCCGCCTGCGCCCATCCCGCAGCCCGCCACAAACCAATCCCACCACCCTTTCCACCCCTACATAACATCCGCCACGGCATTTTGTCTGGTCACAGCGTGCGACTTTCCGGCTGCTCGCATCTTCCCACTGGCTTTTTGACCCATCTCGGGGGGCCCTGCACGACCCAAACGACGAGCGATCCGAACGAGCGAACGGCCGTCCTTCACACAAAAAAAATTCCTGCGACTTCTGTTGCATGCTGCGTGTTTGGTGACTGCTCCGCATCGCCCACCAGCCCCAGCCAGCTCCTCCCGTCCACCGCACGTCAGTTTGTCGAGGGCTTTGCCGCATCTGCCAACTGCCTGCCCCTTGCCATCCTGCATCTCCCTCCCACCTCCGCCATCTCCCCCCAAAACTCCCTTTCCACCCCAAGCCGGCACGATCCAGTTACTGGTCTTCCCCCAGTAGCTGCCGTCACCGGGACTAGATCTCGAACAAAACAATGAGCCAGCAACAACACGACATGTATCTCGACTACTCAGCCCCGCCTAATCGCTCCCCCAGCTCCTCGAGGGCTTACGCGGGCGGCTTCCAATCTGGCCTCTCGCTCCCCCGACAGGCGCAACGTCCTTTCGACAACGGCCTGGGCTCATCCGCCTTGTTTCCCTCCGACCGTCTCGGCTACAACCCGAGAGCCATGGACCAAATGTCTGGCAATGGAATGCCCGGAGGATATATGCTGGACAACAGCCAGGCCTGGAACTACAACGCTGGTGGTGTCGCGACCGTCAACGGCGCCATGAATGGCGCCAACAGGCAGAGGAGCGTCAACCGCCGAGCCGCTCTCCCCCAGGTGAGTCCCCCTTTTTTTTTCTTCCCCTTGCCTCTCGTAATGCTTTCATCATCTGACTGATCACCCCCAGAACTGGACCGACCAAGGTCTCGGTATGCACGGCTCCTACGGATCCGGCATCAACAGCGGCATGTCAAACGGTCTTCGATACGATGGACAGGGCGATATGCGACCTAGCTCGCAAACGGAGGAGCAGTTGATTCCCACGGCCATTGTTATCAAGAACATTCCGTTCGCCGTGCGAAAGGAAACCCTCGCCGCCGTCATGCTGGAAATGCATCTCCCCCAGCCCTATGCTTTCAACTACCACTTCGACAACGGCGTGTTCCGCGGCCTCGCATTTGCCAACTTCCAGTCTCCCGAGGACACAAAGATTGTCATTGACGCCATGAACGGCATGGAGGTCCACGGCCGCAAGTTGAGGGTCGAATACAAGAAGATGCTGCCGGAGGCCGAGCGAGAGCGAATCGAGCGCGAAAAGAGGGAGAGACGCGGGCAGCTCGAGGAACAACATCGTGCCCCGATGCTGCACCAGCAGCCCTCTTTGCAGACCCTGAACAGCGTCTCTAGCAACCCTCCGCGTGGTCCTCTCGGTATGTCAAATCAGCCACAGTGCGCTTCACGCATACTGACAGATGAAGGAGACATCGACCTGAATGACCCCGAGACTCTGGACTTCTACACCGAGCTCACTCTGTTCAAGCGTGACACTTCCCGCGAGATTCTCATCTTCCCCTCGACCGTGGCGCCTGAGCAGCGCCGCCGCATCCATATCCTGGCCCACCACATGGGTCTCGAGCACAACTCCGTGGGAGAGGCCGATTCTCGCCAGATCCACGTTGTCAAGCGCCAGCTCCCCTCGCCCACTGCCCAGATTCACTCTCCGGCCGTTGGGCTCGACTACCACAAGAAGGGTCTTAGCAGGGCTGCCACCTTCGACTTTGCCGCCGACAGGGAGGCCAGGAGCGCAAGCACCAACTACTCGCACGCCATGGGGCGCCAGGGCCCGACTTTGGAGCTCCCCGGAAGCCCCGATGGAAACGGTATGGCCAACCTCCGGGCGGCCAAGAGCTTTGCAGACCTGCGATCCTTCAGCCCCAGCCCGTCCGCATCCTCGTCGAGCTACTTGACTGCCATGAACGGCATCGGCAACATCCCGCAATCTGGAAACTCGGGCAACCGCTTTGGCGATTACAACGGGGGCGTCAATCAGACGGGTGCGCTCGCCACGCCCAACCTGACGCCTACCTCTGGCACGGTCGGTACTCCCGGAACCGACAGCAGCCTGCTCAGCTCCCTCGGCGGGCTCAACCTCGGATCGTTCGAGTCTACCTCCCACTCCCAGGCACGAAGCACCCCCGGAGCCATTGGAAGCCAGCGCCCCGGCGCCAGCGGAGGCAGCCGCAACGCGCCCGAGAGGCAACCCAGAGGCCCCGAGTGGGAGCCTTCTGCCGGCTTCAGCGGTCGCAACCGTTCCAACGGCCACATGCAGCGAGGAAGCGGTGAGTTTTCTACATACCTGTCCTCCCCCGACGCACAAGACTAAACCAACGTAGACTCTTCCGACAACGCACCTCGTGCTGGAAGCGCCGGCGCATCTCGATACCACTAGACAAGAGACCTAATTACCTCACCGAGACTGCCACGACAACCATTACAACGAGGACACGATTCATGACTCGCGACGCATAGATACTACAAACGACATTCGACGAGTTCACCCAGCTCTCTCCCCCCCTTCAGCTCGGTAATCGACAAACCCCTGTGTTATACCTGCCATTGCTTTTCATGATGGACACTCTCCCACCCATACTGCTTATAATGATGATTTGTTGGACACGAGCCTTTGGCAGCGTCATGATGTTTCGCTCGGCCGTCTCGGATTTGGTGGATAGAAGATTCCAAACGTCGCGGCGGCATCCAATTTCGGATTCACGGCACCCGCCCGACGCGGAAACCTCGGCTCATCGCTGTTTCACGACCAGAGAAGGATGAACGGAAAAAAGAAACCTGGATACAAGAAAACTTGATATGGGCAACCATTTCGACATGGCAAAGGCGCCCATGGGCGGTCCCCTATACCCTCCTGTTTCCCCGCCATATCTCCTTTCATGGCGAGTGGAAGCATATGAACCACCTTTGACGATGAATACGCTGTTACGACCTTTTTATGTCTAGATAGCTGTACCAGCATGCTCGACAAAACCCGATTCTTTTTTTGGATGACGAGACCATGCTTCGGCGACCATGACTATACCCACCTAATACCACGGTCCGGCATCACTTTGAACAAAACGACCCAAAGACTGGTGTTGCCGTTGGGACCCATCTTACGGCCAAGACCTGTTGAGCGTCGACTTCAAAGCACTAACCGCCCCTGAGCGGCTCACTGAGAAAAAAAAAAGTTTGATTTGAATTTGGGCCGCTGTTTCGCCCCGGCATTTCATGTTTCCATCCTGGGTCCCACAAACCCCCTTGCCCTGGATCCTTCGAACCGTCGTCTCTCGATCTCCTTCGAGAGGCGGTATCCAATGAACCTTTGGTCCCTTGGGTGGTCTTCCGGACACTCGGCGGGGACATTGGCGTTGAGGCTGCATTGGGATGCTTGGTCGTGCTTTTTATCTAGGTCTTCTTATGACCTTTCTGCCAGAGTTTTCTTTTTTTTTTCTTCCTGAATTTGCATGCATTTGCGAGCATCTGAAGCTGAATGACAGGATGAGGTCAGTGGACGATCGAATATCGATATTTAGGAGACATATGAGAGAGATGAGATGGCAGAAGTGTGAGGCTGGCCAGACTTTTGCGTGTATGTGCATCGGCACACAAAGATAATTCGACGAGAGAGAGGATGATGATGTACGGAGATCCACACACTGGGCCGTTGCGCTGTTTTGCGCCTTGTTAAATATACTGCATTTGGTTTCAGCTCGTATAACCTTGGTGATTGTGATGAAAAATGACAAGAACCCAACACCCGGGAACCTCTCTCTGTATGACAATCCCGGAGATGCGTCAGGGTCTCTCAGCCGGGGCCCCCATCCCCCGGCGATGATCATTCAACGTGATCGTCATTTCTTATTTTGTACGGACAGACTACAGCTGCGCCCTTTTCTCAGCCACGGCTATGTGTGTATGTGACGAAAGGAAGCAGATTTCGTTATCAACCTTGGTCGGTTTCAAAACATGTCATGACGGCGAGATGGGGGGTGTCTATGCTGGCAGGAAAAGCGCAGCCCCCCGATTCACTCACTCACTACCATATATTCTTCTCTTGGGCCGGGTTGGCAACGGGTTGTTGTTTTTACTGATGCGAATTGGGGGGGGGGAGGCATTTCGTTTCACGATTTCTCCATTACTCTTGCTGGAACTCTCGCTCTTCTTCCCAAGTCGATTTCAACACCCCCCTCCCCTTCCTTTTTTTTCCCCTCCTTTTCATTTTGTTGTGTAAAAGAAATGTTTAAAAAAAAATTCCCACCGCCGATTCACACAAGAGAGGGAGGGTTTTCTCACATCATCTGTTCCTGCTTCCCACGAACATTTAATGAACGAGAAAAGTTTGGCAACTACAACCTTTCCTCTTTCTCAAAAAAAGAATGTGCCCCCCCCTCTCTCGTCCACCTTCCTCTTCCACCTTCCTCTTTCCGCTTCTGACGGTTTGGTAAGTAAAGGGGGAAGAGGAGGGAAGAGGGGCATGAATGACGCAAGGCCAAACACTGGAGAACCAAGCAACCCCCCTCCTCGGAGGGAACCAACGTCGACTTTCCCTTCCTTCTCCTCCTCCTCCTCCTCTTCTTCGTCTTCTCGTCTACGCCCGCCGCTGCCGTCAACGACCGGACCCGATTAAACCTGGACACGGGTGCTGCCGCGTCTGCGAAGCCCTCCTCCGCCCCTCCCGTATGTGGTGGCGTATGCGCTGCGGACATGCCCCGTGCCAGGACGCGGTGGATGAGGTTTGATCACCGGTGCTGGCTGTGTGCATGGCGGCGGTGTCACATATGAAAATGGCAGGGAGGCCAGGAGCGGGCCCACCGAATGGGGGAGGGTGCTGTTGGCGGGACTGCGACTATCCCCCCTGGCAGTTCCATTATATCCAGATCTAGGAGGGCCCGGCGGCATGAGGCGACGGTTCATGGCCACATTCGTCGACGACAAGACGGGCGGGGCCGCTCTCAGTCTCGTTCAAAGACGCCGCGGAGGACCCACACGCCATGGAAGCTGGCGAGGCCGAGTTTGTCTTCGCGGCCCGAGTGCCGCAGTGGGTGATGGGTCTGAACCAGGGCGGACCCCGTTCACCGGAACCGACAGTTGAAAACGATCCCCTGTGGATTGGGTAATCGGCCAAGAGACATCGGGGGCTTCACCGATTGGCGCCCGTCTCAGAAAGATGGCAGCGGGGTGAGCGGCGAGACAGTCAGTGGTGGTGAGGGGCGTGGCGGCGGGGAGGTCGAGGTTGTGAGACCGGTGTGCGAAGGATGATGCCGGGTGGGTGGCATGACATTAGGCATCGAGAAGTCTACTTCTTCAGAGCGGTATGGAACGTCTTGCAGGTCCAGCCTGCTCACGCGGATGCATCTCATGAGGCCCAATAGTGGAACAAAGCATTGCACCCCCATTACAATTTTATTCGTCTACCTAAGCCCATCAGCCGGTGCCATATCCGCGCGTGCCTTGTTGGGAACCGAAACAGGAACCTTGAAATGTTATACATTGTTGAGTGCCAGACTCGAGGCGAATCTGCGCGGGCCCTGAGTGTGTAGGTAAGGCTACCCTTTTTTCCCCTCAGGGGCGAGGCGCTCTCGGCTCCTTTTGTGGCCTCTTCAAGCACCGTACCCGTAAACATCCCGAGACGGAAGGAAAAAAAATCGCACGCGACGCTAGGCTGTGCGTGCCCAATTTTTTTTCGTTTTCAGAGACGTCTTGAGCAGTTTATTCAACCTCTTGACGCACCTGCTTCATCGTTTCTGACCAGTGTAAGGAAAGCAGCAAAAAAGCATCCCTTCAGACCGAACCGCACCCAAACAACCGTCCTGAGAAAGCCAACCGGGAATATCAACATTCTTGCAAGAAGCAATCGAAAATCTATGCCTCGAGCGCCTTCGCCTTCTTCTTCTGCTCGACCTTGAGAAGAAGCGCGCGGTTGATGTGTGGCAGGACACCACCGAAAGCGATGGTGGCACGGATCAAGGTGTCGAGCTCCTCGTCACCGCGGATCGCGAGCTGGAGGTGGCGGGGAGTGATACGCTTGACCTTGAGATCCTTGGCGGCATTCTGTACGACGCGTGTTAGCATCGTATTAGGCAGCAACCCCGGTGAGTCAACGGGATGCGCGGGAGAGGGGCACTTACGCCTGCGAGCTCGAGGACTTCAGCAGTGAGGTACTCGAGAACAGCGGTGACATAGACGGCGGCCTTAGCGCCGACGCGCATCTTGTTCTGGGTGTTGGCCTTGAGGAAACGCTTGACACGACCGCAGGGGAACTGAAAAGTCCGTGTTAGCAAAGCTGCGACCGCTAGCCTGAGAAATTTTCATCGCCAAGTGCGTTGTGGTCTTGCGCCATCGATTTCGAGCCCGACTGCATCGTGCACGCGACCGTGTCCAACTCATCATGCCATGCCCCCCTTAGACTACGCGAGAGTGATCGCGCAACATTGGCATTGATGGCGGGGGGCGCGGCGCGAGGGAAATCGATAGATGGAGATCTAATCTGTCGTGGACTGGTGTTGGACGCGTCGGAAAGGTGTTGTGTCGGTCGATGCTCGATATCGGGGCCCGAAATGGAGGTGCAAACCCGGCGCATCATCAGCAGAGCGCAACTTACCTGAAGACCAGCGCGAGCAGAGTGGCTCTGCTGCTTCTTGGGGGCCTCGGCCGTAGCCTTGCCTCCGGACGTCTTTCCGCCTGACTTTCCCTTGCCTCCGGCCATTGTTTATATCGATTTGAGTGCGCGAAAAGGCTTGACGGACTCGAAGTGGAATAAAATTCGATGATACGGTCCAAGTGGGGATGCGCGTGTCGGATGCAAGAAAAAAAAAACCGAGCTCTGTTCGAACAAGTCTGTTTCGGGGTTGGGTTGGAGTCGGAGGGGTTGTCGAGGGAAGCTTTGGCGGAGGTGGATGGAGATGGCAGAAATTTAGCTCGAAGGCTGACGGTGATTGTTGTTGTTCGTCGGTGACGGCAGGAGAAGAGGACAGGGGGGGCGAATGGGAGCGAGGGAGCCTCGGGGCGAGCAAGAAAATCGCAGGTCGGAGTGGTGTGGGAGGTGGGAGGGGGTGCTGCTGGGAGTTGGGTGCTGCGTGTTGCTTCCCGTTTCTGAACAGGTCCACGGCACGGCCTGAGTTCTGTTGCTGGTGCTGGTGCTGGTGCTGCTCTGCTGCTGCGGTGCTTGTGCTGTGCTGTGCTTGTGCTTCTGCCTTTGCCTCTGCTTCAGAGTTTGCTGCTGAGCTGCTCCGCTGCTCCCATTCGTCGGATGGAGCTCTGCTGTGGATGGCTGTGTTATGGCGCTAGCGAGGTGTGCCCAGATTTCCTTGACAGACTGTTATTGCCGAAATGTGCGGCTGCCGAAGTAAACCCGACCCGCATCGTAGGAGCAGGCACACCATGGGCGGGCTGGTTGAGTGAGTGTAGTGAGGCAGGCTGGCGAGGCAGCCGCTCAATGTGTAATGCATGGCACTGGCCACGACACAGTCGCCGTAGAGGAGGCGGAAGATGAGCAGTAGCAAAGAGAAACACCTGCTCGACTTGAGCAGGTCGCCTGGAGACCAGGAGACGCCGCGGTGGCAGCGAAGCACATACCTTGGCTTACCTTGAAGTGAGGCTCTGCGACGGGTGCCTGCAGAAGCCCTCGGCCAAGCCAGCTGCACTGCGGCGAGATGGCCAAATGAAGCCCATGAGACGATAATAGATGGCCTTCATATCAGGCTGGGCCAAGATGCAGCCCATCTCAGGCCCTGGAGGGGAGTGTTGTCATCTTGACATGGACGTTGCTGATGATGACCTTGATGTCGACGCAAAACGCAGACCGAGGAAACAGCGTCCCGCACGAGGCTGGTGCCCAGCTTGTGGCGCATGCCACGTGATGTGGCTCGGGTGGTCTGTCACGACTTCCCTTCCTCCCCTGCCTGTCCGTAGTGTACATCCGAATACGCTACTGCCGCCGTCTGGAGTCATAATTAATAAGGGACACGGCAAGGCATCAGCACCTCACGTGCTGCACCTGATCGGACGGGACGGCCCCGCAGAATTCCAAGAGATCTGAGCGCCGGGCGATCCGTGGTCCGGATCCACACGGCAGCTGATGCCAGGTGGCTCTGCATTACATCCGCTGTCCCTTGTCTTCCACGTTGCTTTAGTTTGCATGTGCATCATCACGCGCTGTTCCCAATGCCCCAAACTTTGCCCAACTCAAATCGAGTCAGCTGACGATGTGGTCCTGTCCGCGGCAACGGCAACATTATCAGAAGAGAGTCAGAAGAGTCCGCCGGGGCTCGACTCCCACCGAAACCCGGATCCTTGGCAGCCGCTATACCGGTAGTATCTTTTCAACCGGCCATCTAATTACTCTTTCGCGACCATCATGTGGCCCTGCCCGCGGACTACGGTCCTGAACTAAAGACTCCTCTTTTCCCCTCCTTCTCGCCATGTCCGTTACATCGCGTCGCGTTACATCGAGTTTGCGTTGCTGCTGGTAAACTGGCATCGGCTACCTCACCGGGCCCCATCTTCGCTCTGCCAACTCCGTGTGATGCGCTTTCACCGCTTCGATCACAAGCTTGACTTGTCATCGGATAACGGAGGCGGGCACCTTAGTAACAAAACTCTGCCGCATACAAACCCATGTCACCGTTGCTCCGGCCACAGGAAAACACGCCCCACATTCCATCAAATATCGTGAGCCCGTGGTTCCGGAAAATGGCGTCTTCCGTGCCGCACAACGTCTATCCAATAATTTTCACTGGCAAATATTAGGACGACAAAATGCGGGGATGGCTTCGCCTGGCGACTGGTTTGCAATGACAAGTTCACTTGAAACGTTCCTCTTAGAAAGCCGGGATGGCTTGGCCAATTTGAACCACTGTCATCCTGCGATGGTCTGTGATGGTCCTGACTACGCCGTGGTCCAGATCGTCTCTGTCGTCTCTCAAGAGGTATGCGTGTAGCTGCAGGGGGGTCCCCGGGGGGCAAGAAGAGGAGAGCCAGGGAGACACGGAACCCCTAGTGTTCGAAACATGCCATACCCCCCAACACACCCAACGCCATCCAGACAAAGTTACTAAAGATGGACATGGAGATTCTTGGCCACGTTTTGACGGCACCTGAGGCTGATCCGAGCGGCCAAAGGTAGTGTTGTACCTTGTCGTGCCAGTAAGGCCTCCTGCCTTGGCGTTGCCTCCATATGTGGATTTAATACGAAGGGGGCCCTCCACCGCTTGTTGACGACACAGCTTGATGGTAACAAAGGCTTTGTGTTTTCTTTCCTCACTTGACTGGAATCCCTGACGATTGGATTTCGCCCATTCCACCCTCGACCATATTATACCTTGTTGTTATTATTGTTGCTTTTTTGTCACTGCGATCTATTTGAGAAAGAACCCCCCCCCCAGGTTGATCAGCAACAGCTCCGACCTAGACGCTTGTTGGCGCCTGAACGCTCAACCGTAGCTCACGGACCGGACCCCACCTCGAGCCCTCCCCGGGGACCCTGGACTGCCGAGGTACATGCGCTGGCACCCAACGCCCCCGCCGTTATCTTGTACCTCGAAGGTCACCTCCGCTCGCTCGCGAGCTTCCCATGCGCACTACTCTGGCACTATCATCGCTTTTGCACCAATCTCGGGCTCTCAGCGCCCCCAACCCCTCCACGATCGCTGCCCATTCCAGCCCGTTCGTTGCAGGTCGCCCTAAAAAGGTGAGACCACTTGCACAGAGTTGACTCTACACTGCTGCGTCGAAGTGACCGGAACCCCAAACCAAAGGAGAAAGCAACCCTGCCTCAGGTCAGGGCGAACCAGGTCCGTTGGCTGCCAAGGAAAGCGAAGACGAAGAAGAAAAGAAAGCACCCGAGGCTCCTACGACCACATCGCACACACATAGCCATCATCACTCGGTCCTCCATCTCCTCCTCTTCCCATCTTCCATATTTCCCCCGCCCCCTCCCTTCCACCCTCTTTCGGAACTCAAAACAATGTGCTGTCTGTTTACAGCCACCGAGGCTGCGATTGCGGATGTTGGCTAAGACCAAAAGACCCTCCACTCCGCTCATCCACTCAACCACGCATCGCTCACTCACTTGCTTTACCTTCCGTCACATCACCCGTCTTGGCCATCGCCTCATCTTTTGCTCATAATTCCCGGCGCGGCGTACAGACCCGTTTCACATCGGCCTCTCTGCAGCACGCCGGGTTCCAACCAGTTTCAACATCCCGTGACGAGGGTAACCCCAGTCACCAGTCGACCCCCCAGATCTCCCCCAAACAACACATATCCGTGGACGGTGCACCGCCATCAAGACCTCTTCCAGAGTCACCCGTACTGGGCTCATAATGGATGCCCTCGAGGTAGCCCGCTCATTCGGCAGAGGTATCAACCGCGCTGCTCGCAGCGTCCGCAAGAGGGTTCAGCGCGATCAACATTCGCCTGATTCCTCCCCCGCTTTGTCGGCCCCATACTTGGCCGCATCATCCACCACCGCCGACGAGACACATGCACCCGCTCCGACCACTCAGCCCGATCTCGAAGCTCAGCTTCCGGTTCAGACGGCGACTCAAGCGCAATACGCGGCCGTGCCGCCTGCATCACCGCTGTCATCCCCCCCGACTGCACCTGAGCCGGTTTCTCTGCCTGCCCAAACTGCCCATGCTCAACATGTTCTTCCCACACTGGCCATGGGCCCATCCGCCCAAACCCCCACTCACGATGCATCATCTCATGACCATCTCACACCTCAATCCACCGGCTCAAACTCCGCGACTGCCCAGACCCTAACCGATGACATCAACACGCAAACTCTCACCGTCCCGGGATACCAATCTCAGTCCGCATCGCCGTTGTCGCCACCGCCGGCTTTAGTTCACTCACCTCAGCCATCACCCGCCACCTCATTCATCCCATCCGCCATATCCTTCGCGGCACAAGTTCACCCTAATTCGCCAGTCCCTCCCCCTCTCAACCTCTCGGCTGCAGCCTCGCCGGCCCAGTATGTTCCCTCGCCACTCGAGTCGCCCCTCCCCCTCGAACTCGAGCGGCAGTATTCGGGCAAAGATGCGGCCTCAATCCGTCCCCAGAGCGAGCGGCCCCGCACATCCCGCTCCCGGCGGGACTCGGTCATTGAGAAAGTCGCTTCCCTCGACCCCCGGCCCTCGCGTCGACGGTCTCGCATCCTGGGCCCCAAGACGGGCAACAGCCTCATGGACCTCCCTCCCGAGCTTCAACTCCTCATCATCGACTACCTCGAGTTCGGCGAGCTGGAGAACCTGCGCCGTACCTGCCGCTTCTACCGCAACTTCCTAACAAAACAGACCATCCGCGACCTCTTTGGCGAGCAGTTCCGCCTTGCTCTGCTGGCGCATTGCTACATCTGCCTCAAGTACGACCCCACGCGCGGCAGCCTGCTCTGGGCTGACTATAATCACCCGCGCTACCCGCTCGCCAGCAAGTGCGTCGACTGCGCATATCAGGAGAATGAGCTGGCCGTCGGCAAGAAGGTGGCCCTGGGCAACTACGCCAGCGTATGGATCTGCCGATGGTGCGGGTATCCCGTCGCCGACTCCCCGGCCCCTAATCAGCCCGAGTTCCACAAGATATGCTATGGTCACTACAACAATGTGCTGCTCGTGTATTTCGTCTTGGGATGGATCCAGCTTTCCATTGGCATCGTCGCTGGCGCCCTTTGCTGGAGATACTTCACGGACAACATACTCATCTTGGCACCGTCCATTGTAAGTCTTGTCGGCATGACAGGAGATGCTTTACTAATTGGAACAGGTCAACTTTGTTTTGCTATGGTGGTGCCTGGCTATCCTTATTGTCAGGGGCGATCACAAGCGCACATATCATATTTCCGCTGTGCTAGAGGCCGCAGTACTCGGGCTCTGGTGCCTCCCTCTCTATGTTCTAGTCAACGATGTGGAAATAGGCGTAGCCGGCACCGAAGACAGGAGGGTTACGGTAACCCTGGTCTTTATTGCACTAAACATGTATGTCAAATGCAACTCCTTCCCACTGTTGGACGAAACGCCGGCAGAAAGCTAACAAACGCAGGTTCTTCCGCTTTCTGAATTTCCTCGGAAACGCGATCCTCACTTTCGAATGGCGGCACTGGGCGCGAAACAAAACCAGGCTGCCAATCACCGCCCGATTCCTCAACATTGTCCTGGCCGGGCTGGTGTACTGGACGTACCCGCAATGCGTCGAACAGGAGTACCCCCCGCAATACTACTTTTTCAACACCGGCCAACGACGAATCAAGCGGATCCTCGCCGAGAGGAACCGGCAGCAGCAGCAGCGGCAGCAAATGATGATGATGTAGATGAAACCACGAAACCGGCGTTTATTATGACCAAGTTCGACATTATGACATTGGGGCTTTCCAGGGTCGGATCTGATATTGAGCGTAACGGATGCGAATGGTGTTATTTTGGACAGACCCTTTTGTGGCGTACGGCGGCGTGGGAGGAAGGGAGGAGAGAGAGAGCATGGGAACCCGTGCTTTATTGCTTTTATTGCAGATATACCTGCAGATATACCTGCCTAGCAGCCTTGTCGGAACTTACAGTACGATACTTGCGCTGATAATGACCACAAATTTGTGGCTTACCTCCCACGACTTAAGAAGTTGAGGGCAAATACATCAGAAACATTTCCTGTTGACTATCTCGGGACCCGTCTCGTTATACTCCTCTCTCGAAACAGACATGCTCCTGAACGTGGATAGCTCGCTCAGCATCGAGCCCCCGACCCACGCAGAGTACGCCCTGTTCCGCGGCGAGATGACGTTCGCCTTGGTGCCTGCTCCGGCTATGCCCTCGACGTCACGCTTCAGCCTGGCGCCGAAGCCAGGCAGCATGGTATTCCCGCCAGCCTGCAATGTCAGCTACCACCGCGTCCGGGGGGTTCATGGGCGGGGAATGGGGCAATGGAAATGGGCTCACGAGCAGGATGTTGCCATAGAAGCACTCCCTCAAACTTTTGTCGCACTGCATGATGGCCCGGAACACATCATACTGTACGCCACCCACGTCGAGCCCCAGGATCCCCGGCATGAACGGTATCTCGCCCGCAAGCAGCCCAAGCGGCCTAGCGAGCTTCACCCTCCGCCCATCGGGCAGCTCCCACACCTTGTCCCTCCCGCCCTCGCCCTCTCCGAGGTTCACCCACTCCAACACCTCAGCCTCGAAATCCCTCGCCACGCGACAGCGCTGGAACTTCAAAATGCTGGTGGCGTCCTCCCAGGCCCCGTTCGAGGGGAGCTCGACGCCGGCCTCGTCGGCCAGGGCGCGTCGCAGCCAGTCGTCCACCGCCTGCCCGCTTACGTCGTGGCTGCGGGCGCGTTGGCGGATGGCGGTGAACTCGTATATCGGGACGATGAAGGTCGCCGTATGGCCCGAGTCGAGGACCAGTGCGGTGGGCGTGTTGGCGGCGTAGGCCGAGAGGAGGGCCGGGGGAGCCGAGTAGTACGCCGGGGCGGAGAAGGATTCGAAGACGCAGGCTGCTTGTCGGAGGCTGCAGACGGGGTCAATGAGACATCGGGACAACGGGTCAACGGGCCAATATGGCCAACGGGGTGCTGGGGGTTGGGTTTACCGCTGGCTTGGGGGGACGTAGGCTGCTTCTGTCATGATGATTGGATGAGAGAGTGGCAAGGAGGCACCTATCTCGGCGAGGGCGTATTTCCAGATGGTTTCCATTTCTTCCCAGTTTTGGATAAAGCCGCAGGCTGAGAGCGGGTGGCGTAGGCGGTGGAGGGATGCATGGGGTGGATCGGGGTTGACCGAGTGGCCGATGTTGTATATGGACTAACAGGCGGAATGCATTAGCCCGCTGGATCTAGATATGAGTAGTTATTGGAAGATCCGCAAGCAGATAGAAAAGCCAAAGAGACAGGTTACACGGCAGCATCACCTTCCACTCATCCGTGTGTGCATTTGAGGGCGTCCTTGCGGGATACTGAATGACGGTTGCTGCATGGTGTTAGTCGGAAACAAGACTGACAAGGAATGCTGATATAGACGACCAATACTCACGGAATATTGCAGAGGGCAGCAGATCGCCCCCGTAACCAACTTTCATGAACCCGGCTCTGCAATGATAAGGCTCTCAGCGCTCTGGCTCAACGTTTAACACACAATGGCTTGGAGCTGGTTTACCCATTGTCGATTACGATCGCCGGCGCATCCATTATGCGCCAAAGAGGGATAGCAGTCTCGAAGTTCATTCAGTTGAAGCAGAACGTAAGACAAGACGCGCGGGGTGCAGCTTTATATGGTCTTATTCTGGCCCGCAAGTTGCGCTGAGGACGCCTGCTGATTGAGGCGGTGCTGCCTTATAGGCGGAGCCTGACAGTGGCATGGCAAATGCATGCAACTTAGCAGGTACTGTTCGTCAAGCTATCATCATACGGCCGAAACATTGCAGATTTTGAAACCTTTTTGCAAAAAACATTGTAATCGGGAAAAGTGAATGGCATGATTCCCGAATCCAGTTCCTAATGCATACCAACAACCGAGTTATGTTCACGGACTGAGGTCGCCCTTCGCAGAGGGCTAATTTCGAGAGAGAAATATTGACGAAAGACGTTAATATCTTCCCACGTTCGGGCTCTTGTAGCGGGAGGCAAATTTTCAAATCAAGCGTCATCGTATTCAAAATTACTGGATATAGAATCATAAAAGGGCAGTTTTCCTGGACCTTTTGGAACTTCGATGGTATGAAAACATAACGAACGGGATATCAAATGAGTATAATATGATTAACTTGTTAGTCCCCAGCATATCTCAATGATATTTGGCAATTTCAAGACCACCAGCCAATTGATAACTCCCTACAAACTAGCATTTCCCTTTGAAGACCGATCCAACCCTCAAGGACCTCGAAACAACCATGGACAAAACCGCCGCGAGCATGAACCCTCCCGCAAAGATCCAGCTCCCCTGGAACTCCCTCTGTACCTCTGCTACCCCATCCCCCTGCGGCTTCTGTGCGGCGCCCCCGATGGGATTCCCAATCAGCGCCCCAATGCTCGCAATCGTGTATCCCATGCCCATCCGCGTCCCGTACTCGGACACGTCATCCGTCAGGTTCGCAATCGTCGCCGGCGGCAGCGAGACCATGCCACCCGACACAAACCCGTACACGATGGATACCACGATTAGGCCCGGCAGGTCGTGCGCGAAGCGGAAGAGGAAGAGGATGATAGCGGAGCCCAGGCAACAGGGGAGCATGACTGTCATGCCGCCGTACTTGTCGGCAAGCCAGTTAGGGGCCAGGCGGCCGAAAAGACTTGCGGCGTTCATGGCGCTGAGGATGTAGAAGGAGGTGTCTTGGTCAACGCCAAGGCGGATGGCGTAGGCGTCCACATAGAAGAAGGGGACGTAAACAGAGCCGATCATAAGGGCAAAAGCTGGGCTTTAGTTAGCGGGACGTACATGATAGGTGAGAATAGGGTTGCGTGCTAACCGATGCAGAAGGTAATGTAAGGAATGTCACGGAAATGCTTCAGACGGAAGAGGGCGCCGCGACGCTTCAGGTTCGGTCGGAGACGCATGATGGCTATGCAGACCAAGAGACTTCCGGTGACAATGAATGCGAATACCCGGACGGCCCACGGAAAGCCGATGGATGCGATGAGACGCCTCTCCATGATGGGGTAGACAATGCCCGCTTGGCATACTCGTCAGTCTGCTACCGAAATGGAAGCTAAGAGCTCGCGAAAGGACTCACCTAGACTACTCCCAGTGGCGGCAATACCCGTCGCAACCATCCTCCTCCTGCGGAAGTAGAGCGGGATAACAGCGACGCAAGTCAGCCCCAAAAGCCCACTGCCCGTGCCCACGCAGAATGCCTGGGCGAGGAGGATCTGCCAATACTTGGTGCACAGGCTGAGCATGAACAGACCGAGAGACGTCATGGTGGTACCGCAGATGAGAATGAAGCGGAGGTATCCCGCGTCGAGGAGCCAGCCCGCGCACACGCCGATGAGCATCATCAGAAAGATCTGGATGGAGCCGATCCAGGCGATCGTCGACGGGTTGGTGTCTGGTAGGAGGTTGTTGGTGTAGTAGGCTTGGAAAACCCCGAAAGAGTTGGATAGACCCCTTGGTGAATCTTCAGCATGTCTCTTCATGTTTGCAAGCTCTGTTGACATGGATCATAGTGTCCGTTCTGTCAAGATCGGGCAACTCACCAGGTATTGGCAAAGAGAATCCAGCTCCCGAGTACCTGTAGCCAGGCAACGACTCCTTGGTCCATGAGAAGCTCTTCCGCGACATCTTGCACCGGCTCCTCTTCCCTTGCGGGGGACGACACCGTGTGGTCCTTTTCTCCATCGGAAGTCATGATAGTTTGCGAAACCACCTCGGAATCGGTGTCCTGGCTTCTCATTACAGTCATGACGAACCGGTCTAAACACTAAGAAATCCGATCTAGAAAAGTCGTCGGGCGGTTGAGCTGGGAGCGGACGCCGAGCTCATGTTAAGTCTCACAAACAGCGTCCAACAGGCCCGCTGCCGAGCCCTTCGGATGGCGCTGTCAAGCCGAGTAGACGGCCGGCCGGCCGGCTTACTGGGTTGTTGGGCAAAAGTTCCCAAGTGGATCGGGTGTGACGAGACTTGGTCCCTGGCTCCTCTGCCAAAGAGTCTAGCTCACGCGTGCACCATTCATTTCAGTCATGTAACCAACGAGAACCTGGCACATCATGGTCTCGATGCAACGGCGTTCGGCCGCTACGCGCAAAGTCAGGTAGCTTGTTGTATGGGGTCTTCCCTCCCGTGTCTTACCGCAACGTTAGGGCTCTACAAGGCGTGCTCAAGGGCCCACTGCGGTCAATGCCGTGACTGACGGTCTAGACCTTTAATCTTGGAGCCTTGTGCAAGCAAGATGTAGATCGATATACTTGCGTGACGTTCATTTTATTTCTTGTCTTCTGCTGGAGTTTGAATTTCTCCTAGCGCAAGAGTTATTGGAATGGGCAATTTTTTTATGGCATTGTATGTAAGTCGCCTTAGAACCACAACCCTGTGTGGGGCCTTGATGCTTCTTCTTTGGAGGACGACTGACGACCTAAGATCCCGCGGGTGGACCGCGTTGGCAGATCCTTACAAGCGCGGAGTTGAGCCGAGACTGCAAGACCGGAGGCAGGGGTATGTTCCTGAACGAACTCCGAGATGTTCAAGCCGGTGACAGAAAGATGAAGAAACAGTTGTTCTTCTTTTGGATGAAAACGGGTTGATGACTGTCCATGAATTCTCAATGATAAAGAATGATACTTATCCCCGCCCCATACTCAACCTTACAAAAAGAGGTGGTTGTGGTGCGAGGGATCACGAATCTTATATTCACATTCGTCGTCTCGCTCGGCTTGGAATACAGTGGGGCCGTCGGCATCGGCATCGGCTTGTTTTGTTGGAGAGGAGGCAGGCAATCTGGTAGTGATGTAGTAGAAGTATTTTAGCCGTGGGGATGGACAGATTGTCTTTTCCAAGTCACATAGCTATGACCAAGAACTATCGCCTGTCACTAAAAACAGGAAATAAATAAACACGAAGCGCAAAACAAGAAAATCATAAAAATTGAAGAACCCGTCAGAATGGCTTTGCCAATCGCGGTGAGGATTTGAGCCTCACGCGGGGGTCGAACCCGCAACCTTGAGATTAAGAGTCTCACGCTCTACCGATTGAGCTAGCAAGGCGGGTCTTTAGTAATTGTTGGCCAAGCAGCCAGGTTTGCATTTTGAGTAGCCTGGCTAATTCTACCACCATCTTTTTCGAAACATCTCCATTCTCAAACCAACTCTTTTTCACTTTTGAACCCTTTCATCCGTTAGCATCCTCCCAAGAGCATCATTCAACGTATCCTTTCCTCTTTGGATTCTGGACCCTTCGTGCATATCCTCCACTGCGATCCCGCCCGGCAAAAAACTACGAGTCATCTCCACGAACAACTCGGCCATCGGCGGCTGGAACATACGGGCAAAGTAGCTCTCCAGCTGATCGTTCTGAACAAGCCTGACTTCAACGTCTTTCCCTATCGCTTTCTCAAATAGTTTTTGCACGTCTTGTGTTGAATACGATCCTGGGCCGTGCAAGTCGAAAATGTACGGGTTATCATTTAACGGCGAGCCTGCGGCGAGTGACTGCGCGGCGCATGTCCGGCCAATGTCTCTCACCGACACCTTCATATGATGGAATCAGCGCCCCCCAATATTGACCTAAGAGCAGAAAACTCACCATAGGAACTTTGTAGTCCGCAGGGCACAAGGCGGAGTAAAATGCTGGCGGTTCGGCTTTCAGCGTCTCCAGCTCCGTCGCCCAGTTCTCCATAAAGTAGGCACAGCGAACGAAGACTACCTCGGGGGCGGCGCCTATAAGAGCTTGTTCTGCCTCATGGTTCGTTTTGATCTCGCCCTAATCTCGCGTATCCTTTAGCAAACTCCCCAGATTTAGCATTCGTCCTCTCTGGTCCCAACTTACCGTACCATGCTCGAACTGAGCCCCTATACTAGACACATAAACCAAGCGCTTCGGAGAACCATCAGCCCTGCCAATGGCGTACTTAATATTTGCAGCCATCTCCCGTGCTCTCATTATCGGCTTGGGCTCGGAGAACTGTGGAGGTGTGATGGTCACGACGGCATCCGCGCCGTTGAGGTTGAGGCTTCCGACGTTGGCGACATCACCCTTGATAGCCCTGAACCGGGAATGGCCCTTGAACTCAAACGGTACTTTTCTCAGATCTCGGTAGACTCCTGTCACAATTGGATCGGATGGATCTTCAAGGAGAGACTGGATCGTTGCTTGCCCGGTCTTAGGCGACCCGGGAACGACAAAGATGTGCATCGCGAGTGATGTTCTTCGGGTGAATCAACGCCAATTAACCAAAAAGGCAAGTCATTGGCTTATATCGGCCATAATCACAAACTCCGAAACTAAATATCGGGAGGTCGTGAATAATATATACGACTAGCTGTTGAATGACATCATGCAAGGAATAGAATCGATCTACCGGTCGCCATCCTCCAGGTCCGACGACGCGTCAGTGGCTGTATTTCTTACACTTCAGGCTTCACACCAAGCTTCTCTTCTGTGTTCTCTTGTAAGCTGAGCCTGATGCATGCACTTTGACGCCTCAAAACCCCGCGATACTAGACGTAAGTTAATGATGCCAGGCCAATTTTATTATTATTAGTCATATGCTTGCTTGTTTGACGAAAAAAAGAGGTCGTCCCAGGCCCTCGTGCTTCACAGGTGAAAACTGCCGGCAACAGCTCAAGTTTTTTTTTTTCTTTTTTTTTCCATCGAGCTAAAAGCCGCCTTCGGTCCTTCCCGGCGCCAGACTCAACGAGCTTTGTCATTGTTAGCCAAATGCCCTAGTGGCCAAGCCTCGGGTTGACTCACCCTGCTGCTATGTCCTTACGATAAAACATGCCATCGAAATGGATGCATTCAACTCCCTTGTAGGCAGCAGATACGGCTTCTTCGAGAGACTTGCCTGTTGCAGCGACGGAGAAGACACGGCCGCCTGCTGTTCGGAGCTCCCCGTCAACCCGTTCGGTCCTCGAATGGAAGATATGTACACCTATAGAACACGTCTTGTTGGTACCATATCTAATTCTGAACTGGCGCACCTTACCTTCAGGAGGGGAATCAAGTCGAATGAGATCTCCTTCGCGGTGAAACTCTGGGTATCCCTCCGCCGTGACAGTGATATTACAGGCATATTCAGCGGACAGCTCTAGCTTGACATCTGCAAGTCTGTTCTCCACACATGCGAGAAGCAGTTCGAGAAGACCCTCATCCGTGAGAAGGAGCAGCATGCTTTGCGTTTCGGGGTCTCCAAAACGAGCATTATACTCAAGCACCTTCGGTCCTGAAGAAGTCATCATAACCCCAGTGAACAGCATGCCATTGAAGGGCCGGTCTTTGTATAGACATCAGCTTTAAGCGCATGATATAATGTCAATAGACTCACCTGCAATCTCTAGACCACGGATAGTTGGCATGATTATGGTTTGCTCGATCTCGGTCATAGAGTCAGAAGACACAAAGGGAATTGGCGCAAACACTCCCATGCCGCCAGTGTTCAGTCCCTTGTTTCCGTCGCGGGCCCGCTTATGGTCTTGACCCGGCGGAAGCGACAGTATTGATGTACCGTCGGTGAAAGTGAGAATACTCATCTCGTATCCTTCCAGGTATTCCTCGACAATAACAGTCTCGCCAGCTGGGCCAAATTTTCCGTCGAGCATGATTTCTTGAAGAGCTTGCTGCGCCTCTTCTTGCGTCTCAGGCAGAACGACACCCTTTCCCGCGGCTAAGCCGTCCGCCTTGATGACCACTCTACGGTTCAAGTTCTTCAAGTACGCCTTGGCTTCTTCGTAATTTTGCTTATCGAAGATTTTGTAGGCAGCGGTCGGTATACTCATCCTAGCCATGAAGTCCTTGGCATAATGCTTGGAGCCTTCAATCGCTGCGGCTCTCTCACTCGGGGCGAAGCAAGGAATTCCATCTAGAAATAAGTTACATTAAAAGTTGCAGTTAATATTCCAGGTGACTTACTGTATCGAAAGTAGTCGCCAATTCCTGCGACAATGGCATCGTCAGGGCCAACGACGACAAGATTGATGTTGAGTCTCCTCGACAGTTTGACGAGACCGGGATAGTCGTTCTCAGCTACCTCGCGACAGTTCGAGGCTTTAGGCAGCGCTTCTGTGCCTGCATTTCCTGGCACGATGTAGACATGCTCAACGTACTTTGAGCATGTGAGCTTCCAAGCAAGTGCATGCTCACGGCCACCCTTGCCGATCAGGAGTATCCTGAAGTTGGGTCGTTCGGCGGGCGCCATGCTCGATATTTATGACGTACAAGCGATTTACGATTTCGAGAAAGCCGGCGAGTTAAGAACGGAAAGTGCTGCTTGGAAGAATTTGAGAAGATGGCCATCAGACGGGATGCCGCCGCAATAAAAGGGCCTGCCAGTGACGGCCCGTTGACCTTTGCGAGTTCGTGTATTCGCAACCGCAACTCAGTGAAACTCAAAGGTCACAACGGGAGGGCCACCGCGATTAAATCTCACCTTCTCGGTGACCTTGCCCCACATCAACTCGTCGTCAACAAGGAAGCAGCTTCCAACAAGAAGACGATGGTCTCCCCTCGGCCGTGCAATGAACGGCATTCGCCCCCCAAAAAGGACAACAACCTCGTCTCCCGGCTGCATCGTCTTGGGTCCGATACCCACACGTCCGTCGCGGGTCATGAATACCCGACGGTTGTTGGAGTATGTCCGCACTCCGGCCCCAAAAGCTAGAAGTCTGTCCTCGCGTTCTAGGTGCCCGAAATCCTGTGCTCCTATCTCCGGGAGACCTGTTTCCTCCATATGGGTCAGAAACGTTGCTGCGAGGTCTTGGATATCCTTCTCAAGCTCTGCGTGCGATTTACGAGTGCGGTCGTCAAACAGTGGGTTAAAGCCACCATGTTTTTGGGTAAGGAGGTGACTGAATCCGATTATCGATCCCAAAACACCAGCAAGAATGGCTTTACAAAAGGCCGCGTCGAGTGGGCTGCCGTCTCGGTACCTTCTACCGCATCGCGGCGCGATGGGTATACCAAAAAGCTCTTCCCAGGCCTTCAGGATCGCGGACAGCGTAGCACGAGGACCGAAAGCAAAGTCAAACGGTTCGCTCGTATTCTGTACCACGTCTACATGGTATCCATCCAGAGATAGCACACGCGGCCGCACTGGGTCGTCACGAATGGGAATGTCATGGAGCTCGGCGAAGTATCGGAAATGCCCATCGCAGAAACCAGCGAGATATGCACCCTTGAACACGAAGCAAGTCCTCCGCTCGAACCACTTTGGCACCCAGGACGGATATTCTGTGAGGCTGGGGTCCTCGATGTGATGCACGTGGTCGAGGACATCAAGTACCCGGGGTTGTTTGCGCACGAGAAACCTTGTGAGATCGCAGTACACCATCACTGTTTCCCTTTTGTAGTCCGGGCGAAGAGCTCTCGGTCGGCCAAAATTGAGATCGGGTGCGAGGTCGTTGACAAAGTTGTTAATTCGTGTCAGTCCCCGACGAATCAGCCGAATGCGCCAGCTGTCGTTATTGTCCATGACCTGCGTTAAGGCAAGCACGGGGCTCAGTCCCTCATCGCAGATCCCCAGGAGGGAAAACACCTTGTCACGGTCGTCAGTCGCCTGCAAGGTCCGCGTCAGCTCCAGCAAGCCGAGAAACGAGCCGATGGAGCCCTCGACTGGAGATCTTCCCAGTTGGTTTTCATGCTGACGTCTCATAAGAATCAGATTCCACAGCTCGTATGGGCGATCGATTACGATTTCCCCTTTCCATTGTGTAAGAACGATCAAGGATGCAATCAAGTCGAAAAAGGACATCTCCAGGTCTTCAATCTTGGCGATGGCCCAAGATGACGCCACAACCTCCTGTACACACCAGCAACGGCTGAAGTACTGCCGCTCGAAGACCTCATACAAGTGGATCATGCATGTCTCGGGCAAATCTTCGACCATGCTTCTCGTCAAGGCAGTGATGGCATTTGGGTCAAGCTGCCCAGCACCCGGGCCTCCAGCTTTCGGATTGGTGTATTCTCTGATTCTGGCTAGCCTTTCCGCGGCTTGAAATGCTTCATGGGTGCCGGAAGTCTTGAGGCCTAGCCAGACAATGACACGGGCAGCATGTTTGTATACTAGTCTCATGTACTGAACTTGGCGAGAGCGTTCGTCCAAGTCAGACTGGTCGATGCAGAGAGCGTCAACCCACAGCCGGCGCACTTGTGTTGGCAAGCGCAGGGACCGCAAAGCGTCTTCCAAGTTTGGTTTGATAGGTAACGGGTAGCCTTGCAACCATATATAGTCTCTCGCTTCTTCCGTTGGTTTCCCCCAGGTGTAGGACAGTGCTTCGTAAGGAGGCGCATTCTCTATGTCGACAATCTGCAGATGCGCCTCGAAGGGATCCTCACCCGCACCCGGATTCAGGAAAAGCAGCCGTGTGAAAGATGGCATGCGTCCCTGTTCTGCAATCGGTGGCAGAGGCTGATATCGGTACGAGTTTCTTTGCTCCATCTTGTCTCTGGTTTGGCGTCGCAGGCCTCTCACTGAACCCGAGAGTTGATAAACTACAATGAAATACTAGCCTACGGCATTGGTGGCGGCCCTGCTCGTGAACTCCAAAATGTGAACATGGCATCACGTGCGACTTCTTCGGTGCCAACTTCGTGTCAGAATCGGGCATAGTTCGTCCGTCTCTACAGGGATCACGATGAAAGGTGCCAATCAACTTTGGACACCAGACCTCAGCCGCTCACGCTAGGCTTCGTGTAGGCTGCAGCAAGTGGGAGTTGGCCAGGCATCCTAATATGCTTCATAGGGCACAGGCTGATTTCAAGCGTTTCCTAGTTATGCGGGAATAAGTTGGTTGATACAGTAGGCCAATGTGGTGGCCACAAGGATGTTGGGGCGTCTTCTGCGACGCCCAACCTTGAACCATGACCATACCACCAAACTCCTGGCCCTGATTTGAGCCTTGTCCGCATCAGAAACAGGGGTATCATTGCAGCAAAAAGAATAGTTGCAGTATTAAATGCTGCTCATCGCATCCGTAGTCCCCTTGTGTTCGTGAGCATCATGAATGTACCAGATCATCCTGGTCAATAACCGGGCTTCTCTTCACAGCTGGCAAGGATACTAGCTCCACAAGCTAGTGGTGTAACTTCGTCGGCTTTTTATCGGATTTCTGGCTCTTTCATGAAGTCAGGAAGAGAAAGACCAGCCTCGAGAACGGAGAAATCCCAGGGGTCGGCGGGTTCTTCTAGATCTAGCTTTTCGTTTACAGTCTGCTGCAAGCTTCATGTCAGTCACACAACCGTAATAATATGAGGGACAAAACTCACGAGGTTCCCGCTGTCCGGATCAGCATTGGCAGCATCGGTATCCGCCGCATATATCTTGATGGATCGAAGGTGGGTATCCTTTCCGTTCTGGTGGTTCTCGAGTATCTGCATTTGGAACACGTACGAGACCAGCGTGTTGCCATCGGGACCGCCGCCAGCACCAGCAACCGGGACCTGTTGCCAGCCAACGGGTGCTGACAGATCCATCGTCGCAAATTGAATGAGATTGTTCTCACTAGTGCCAGACTTGAAGATGATTTTGGTGGGTGTGTAGGACTCGTCCTCGTTGTAATCCACGTAAAAGCGGATGTCTCTGATGCCAACTCTCTTGATGAAGTAGACGGTCAGTTTGTGAGGCTGAGGTCCATCAGATCTGCTGGCAGTTAGCGATGCCGTTCATCAGCGGTGGTGGTCAGGAGAACATACTGCCAGTAGGTCTTCAAGCTGTCGTGGCGCAGTTGCTCTACGCCATTGCCTTGCTTGTGGCTGCTGACGGTGAACTTGCCCAGATTGGATATCTCCTTCAAACCAGCGGTGAGAGGGTCGAATTCTGCCTCTTCATGCTGGTCCCCCACATGGTCTCCGTTCTCCTCATCCTCAACACTAGTGTCGGTGCCGGAAATCTCACCCAGGACATCAAGAGGGATGCTTCCCGGCTCCTCTTCATCGGAGTACTCGGGGATCTGCGCGTTTCGTAAATAATCCTCCATGTTGGCGCCTGCTCTCATAGCAGCCCAGTCAACACGTTGCGGGGGGAATGCATCCCCGTCATCAGAAATATTATCGTCTGGATGTGAGCCACCTGAGTAGATGAATGAGTCAGCAGGGCGGTTGACAATGAAGTGAAACAGTGCCCACTTGGGAATGCGTCTGGTGTGAATGGCCCGGGCCAGCCTGGACCAGCCGATTAACGAATGTCCTCCAATCCCGGTGCCCTGCATCCCCGTCCATGTGTTTAAAAAAGAAAAATTAGGGAAACATAAACGCTGGCCCGCCACCTCCTTATGCAAGTTTGTGCTTAACCAACCAAACAGTGCCCTTGTAGGTCGTAACGGAGGCGCCAAACCTCCCTGACCACTCGGTAACAAAGCCACACCCCTGCTGATGGGAGACCGTCCTTGCCCACACAAGGGCACATAGCATACATGAGAACTCCCCGCGCTCGCTTGGAAGAGTGCACCAGGTAAGATACCAGCAACCAAAGGTAGGTATGTGTGTTTGCAGATTCCAAGCAAACAGCTAGGGAGAATAGGGGATCTTATGGCTGGAAGATGACCGGTGGCAACCCTGCTCGGGACACAAGAGAAAGACTTGACATACCATTTGGGCCGAGTGTTCTCGTAGCTCGGCGGTCATAGTAGTCGTTCATCCACTGCTCCGCCGCAGGTTCGGAGTCCAGGTCGAGAGCACTCCGGCCATTGAGAAGCTCCTCAGGACTCTGAGGGGCCTGGAGGTTGGGCCGGTGGCGTGTGGCAGGGATGTTTGCCCTCCTTTGCTCGTCCATTACAACAGCTCACAGCTTGAGCTGCCGAATGAAGGTCTTGGGTGGGGTTTGAAGCGCGATCTTGCAAAACTCAACGTGGTGATGCTGCATCGTTCATCGCGCGGCATCACGTGGGGCGTTGTGTCACGTGCCTCGCTTGTCGGTGTGCATCCACTCACCGAGACACCATCGTCGGGGTCACGATTGTTGAGCTGTGCCAAATGGCTTAAAGTATTGGCATAAGATTTGATATTATGCACCATTTAAAAGTATTCATAGCCACCGTATACAACGTGTTAATGTTGGCCAGTTGGCATTCGACTCTGACTCAAATTGCAACATCCTTGCCAGTATGCTAGCTAGCTTCCGTGAGGGGTTGTTCAAGCTGAGAGCCTAGCTTATTCATAGCAGGGTTGCAGTGATTGGTGGTGCATAATGGGAAGCCCGTGGTACATTTCAGCTGAACGGCTCTTTAGCTTTTACGTGGTCTAGACTGAAAGTTACCCCGACTCCGTGTAAGCAATCTAGTGACAGCCTTGCCCAACGAAAACCTCCTTCCATATTGGATCTATATTATTGAAAAGACTAATGCAACCATTGTTTGAGGCTAGTAGCGGCACAAGCGCTCATACAACCAGACTTCTATACATGGCCCGGAGTTGTAACCTAATTTACACCATGTTGTCCAAATCAGCCAATGACAACATAATCAACTCACTCCAGAAATCCCATTGGAAGTCTATATCGGTCTAGACGCCGACAGTCTGCCTTCTAAATTGGACTGCAAGGCGAAAGTTCCAGAAGTTATGCTGTCAAGGTAGCATTCATTCTTGGAGGCGTTGTCAGTAAGCCTTGGTGACTTTGGTCCGAATGGCTGCAGATGAGATGCGTCTTGGAGAGCGATATTGGCAGTATCAACATATTTGCTTTGATAATCGTGCTTGACATGTATTCTGTCGTGTATAAAAGACCGCCGTTCATCCCATCATGAGGATTGTTAGTCTTTGAAATCCAATACTTCACCTTCATATTCACTTTCGGATCGAAACAACCGCCACCATGAAGGCCTCCGCTCTCGTCTCAGCCCTCTTCTTCTCCGGTGCCCTGGCAGCCATTGGCAGCTACTGCAAAGACAGCAAGGTCCGTCCACCTCCCCCTTTCGTTCTCGCTCTTCGGTGTCCGCTTATGCTCAATAATATTAGGGCAACTATGGTACTTGCCAGAAGGTTTCTAAATGCAACTCTCTCGATGGCTATACCAAGACCAACCTGTGCCCTGATGACCCCGCCGACGTGAAGTGCTGCTTCTATCCGGATTGCAACAGTAATGGCTTCTGCCAGCGGGACAGCCTCTCCTGTGCCGGCACATACTCCACGTAAGTCTTCCTCAGTTCGCGGATGCCCCCGGCATTGTCTGAGACTTGCGCGTTAACCCAATAACCTCTGCCCAGCGGCGATTGCCCTGGACCTAGCAGCTACCGCGTAAGTGTCGACCATTCTCCTTCCAGCTACTTTAAACTTACCTGAAATAGTGCTGCAACTTGAGGACCGGGAAGCCGCCGATCTGTACCAGGGGAGAGAAGAACCGTCGCTGCATTCCTCTTTAACTCCGAAGCTGCTTGCGTTGGATGATCAGGATGATATATTTTGTAGCAACGAATAAAGTTATGGAGACTGTTTTTCTTATCCTGGATTTGCGAGTGACAATGGCATACCTATGTATAGCCTAACGATGAGTGAGGTGGTGTGTTTGAACAACACAACAAGGAGCCTCGCGAGGCATTAGGTTGACGGGTTCGCCGCTCACTAGTACGGCCAGCTGAGAAGACACGAGACGTTGCCATAAGCCATCTGGAATATGAGGCATACCATGTCAAGTCGGATACATGAGCAAGAGATAACGAGATTCAAGAGAGCAATTACATTGCATTTTTCCTGCCAGTAAAAGAGAAACTATGCCCATCCAATGATCAGACCATATAAGCCCACCAGGTCCATCCCAAACGCCGGCCAGAGAGATCAAGGTATCATACAGCGCATTGAACAATATGTTGATGCACATGAGGCCCAAGTGCCGTCTATGAATAAGAAACGCGACGCCGCTTGGCTTCCTAAGCACCAAGGGAGCTGCGCTTCTTCTTCAGCTTCTTCTCCTTCTTGGGCGTCTCATCGTCCTCGTGCTTGCGCTTCTTCTTGCCACCGTCGGCAGCCTTGACCGGCGTCTCGTCGGCCTCCTCTTCGCCCTTCTTGAGCTTCTTCAGCTCCTTCTTGCTGAAGACAACGGGCGTACCGTCCTCGCCGAGCTGGACATCGCCGCGCTCGAACTTGCGCTTGAACTTGGAAACGCTGACGCCAGCAGCCTCGGCGAGGCGCTCGTAGTCCTTTTCGCTCAACTTGGCGGGTGTTCCCTTGACGCTCTTGCTCTCCTTGACGGGAGTCTCGACCGCCGCGATGGAGACACGCTTCTTCTCCTTCTTGTCCTTCTTCTCCTTCTTCTTGTCCTTTTTGCTCTTCTTCTCCTCTTCGCTGGCGTCGTTCATCTCTTCATCCTCATCGTCACTGTCGGCGTCCTTCATCTCCTCATCGACGACCTGAATCAGCTTCTTGGACTTCTTGCCATTCGTCTCGGCATCCTCGACACCGTCAGCGTCGGCGTTGTACTTGCGGGACTCCTTCAGGCTGAAGCCGCCAGGAGTGGTAAGCTGGCCGTCAGGGCCGACACCAACACCCTTGGGCAGGAGAGGCTTGCCCTCCAATTTGCGGAGAAGGTTCTCGAGCTTGATGCGGTTGGTCAGGCCGAGGATGCTGCGCTCCTCCTCATCATCCTGGTCCTCGAATTCACCGAGGGCATCAACGCGGAGACCAAGGGCGGTCTTGGCGGCGAGGGAACGGGCAATCTTTCCCTTGTTCTTGCCGGTGGCCTGGCCGACGAGCGAGGAGTGGTAGATGATACCGTACTTGGGCGTGTCGTGCTTAGTCTTGAGGGCACGGAAAAGAGCCTTCTCGGCACCGAAGATTTGAATGGTCGACGAGGGGGCCTTGGCCAGGCTGATGAGGGAGCCAGCGTGAGCGATCAGACGAGCACCGACGAGGTAACCGACGAGAGCGGTCAAGTTGGGGGCAAGAGCGCGCATGCGAGTCTCCAAGTAGTTGGACAGCTGATTACGGTACTCGGAGTAGGTGACGACCTGCTGGGCCAACAGCTGAATGTTGTCCAAATCCTCGGGAGTGATCTCAGTTCCCATGGAAATCTCTGCAGCAGTCTTGACGGGGGTCTCAAGCTCCTCGGGGAGAATGTCGGAGAGGTCGGCCTCGGCAAAGCTGGAACGCATGCCGACGGCAACAACGAGGCGGGCATAGACGAGGTTGTCGTTGAGAATCTTGGCCAGCTCGGGGAAGTGCCATCCGTACCATTCCTTCGTGCGCATGGCGTACACGTTCAGCTCCTTGTCAAGATCATCCACTAGCTTAATCGCCTGAACAACCATGGCGTCGACCTTGTCGGCGGAGAACTTGAGCTTGTGTCGCGAGATGGAGTGCGACAGACCGAGGGCCATACGGTCCATAGTCTCGGTGGTGAGGCCGGGGATCAGGGAAGACATGTTCTCGCGGACAGCACGGAACAGATCCAAGGAGGCGGCGTCAGAGACAGCCTGAATGTTCAATTCGGGGAGCTTGCCAATCGCAGTGCCGAGCTTAAGATCGGCAACAGCGAGAGTGGCCTTCTTCTCGTCCTTGATCTCCTTGAGCAGGTTGGCGAGCAATGGGGGAACACGACCCTCCTTGAGGCCAGCGGCTTCCTCGACGGCGACGGCGGAGCTATCGAACTTGACGAAAGACTTCAACTTGAGCCTTTGCAACAATTAGTACCCGTTCTGACCCAAGTGGCACGGTTTGCTTCGCGATGTTGGACTTTAATGCAGTGTGCACACAGGTGTGCGTTGCCTTGTGCGTTTCGCAAGAACCGGTCGCCATTGACTTTGAAGAGCGCGACTTACATCTCGTTGATCGCCTCCGACGAGGTAGGCCCAGTGGTGAGCTCATCGCGCTTCAAAAGCTTCTTGTCGGCAGCCTTGAACAGACCATAGCTGTGTCTCTTGTTAGACTCGAGAAAAAACTTTCTGCCACATTTAGGACAAAAACTTACCCTGCCGGCGTTTCGGCGAGAACGAAGAGAGACATGTTGGATATTGTCGAAACCCTTCAAATCAAGCCGGACGGTTGCCTCGGGTGAATTCCTCCGCTCGTGGGTGTGAATGTTGTTGTCGGCGGAGGCAGATTTGTAGAGCGGGTTGATGGTTTGGAAATATTTTTTCTGAACCAAGCTCCACCAAATTTTTGATGCTGCAGACCTTTGGGCGGGCCCCCACACCAATTGGCAAGTGGGATGGCCCGGAGCGCGTAAAATCTGTTTCGCCGAGGGGACACCGCCCTGTGGGCCTGTGCGTCGATGCACTTCGTAATGGGGACTTGGTCGCCTGCTGGGGCCTGGCAGCTGTGGTGCAGTGTTTGGTTTGGCCGAGTCCTTAAGTCAACGACGATAGCTATCTCCATTTGCGCCTCCACAAGACCGTCTTCGCCTCTTCAGCTGCCTCGAATCGAGCATCCACAATCTCGTCAAGATGGAGGGTCTATTCTTCAACGTCAACAGCGGGTGAGTCTGGTGCTGCCGCATGTGACGTGTGCGCGGCTGTGGCTAATACCTACGCAGCTACATCGAAGGCATTGTCCGTGGTTACAGAAATGGCCTCCTCACTGGCTCCAACTACAGCAACTTGACGCAGTGCGAAACCATCGATGGTTAGTGTCTATGTGGTGCCTGTCGCGATACATCTCTAAGCCGTTCTAGATCTCAAGCTGCAACTTGGTCCTGCGTATGGCGACTTCCTCGGCAACCTCCCCCCCAATCCCTCAACATCGGCTCTCGCCGCTAAGACGACCGACAAACTTGTCTCCGAGTTCCGCTATGTTCGTGCCAACGCCGTCGGGTCCCTGGCCAAGTTCATGGACTACCTTACCTACGGTTACATGATTGATAACGTCGCCCTTTTGATTACCGGCACCCTTCACGAACGAGATACCAGAGAGCTGCTCGAGAGATGCCACCCCCTCGGCTGGTTCGAGACGATGCCAGTCCTGTGTGTTGCAACAAACATTGAAGAGCTGTACAACAGCGTCTTGATTGAAACGCCTCTTGCCGCGTACTTCAAGGGCAGTCTCAGCCACCAGGATCTGGACGAGCTGAATATCGAGATCGTGCGAAACACGCTGTACAAGAACTACCTGGAAGACTTCCACAACTTCGTCAACACCCACCCCGACATGGCGGGTTCGCCAACGGCCGATATCATGTCAGAAATCCTGGAGTTCGAAGCCGATCGTCGTGCGATCAACATCACCCTTAACTCGTTCGGCACGGAGTTGAACAAGAACGACCGCAAGAAGCTGTATCCCACCTTCGGCAAGCTTTACCCGGAGGGAACCCTGATGCTCTCTAGAGCAGAGGACTTTGAGGGTGTTCGACTGGCGGTTGACGGCATCGCTGACTACAAGAGCTTCTTCGAAGCCGCCGGCCTCGGCGGTGGCGCCTCGGGGCCCGGCAACCAGGGCGGCGGTACAAGCTCTGACGGCAGAAGTTTGGAAGATATGTTCTACCAAAAGGAGATGGAGATCTCGAAGAACGCATTCACCCAGCAATTCACCTTCGCCATCGTGTATGCCTGGGTAAGGCTTCGTGAGCAGGTAAGAGACCACGACCCCAGAACGTGGATTCAAGGAAACTAATGACCCGGTTAGGAAATCCGCAACATCACTTGGATCGCCGAATGCATAGCCCAAAACCAGAAGGACCGCATTGGGAACTACATCAGCGTTTTCTGAGTTTAATGTTTTGCAGTCCTGTTCTGTTAGTTTTGTAGAATACCAGTTTATCGTTCAATGGCAGGTCACAACGGCGCAAGGAGGTAGCTCAGGTTCATGACGTGGAGATCAGCATCTTTACCGATCGTTATATTGTACATAGAGGACAATTACAAGTCTGAGTTTTACACATGGGTTTCACCTAGAAGCTGATCTGCTCCTGGTAGGTCGCTGGTGAGAGGCCCAGCTTCTCAAGCAGATGCGTCCACCGCTCACTTCCTCTCTCCTTCTTCTCCATGTACTTGAGAAGCTTTTGCCGCCTGTGGCAAAGCACTCTCAAGTTCCTCTTGTTGTGCTTGTCCTTGTAGCCGCGGTTCTGCGAGAGCTCTTGCGACAACTTCCTGATCTTGGCGGTAAGGATCGCAATCTGCACTTCCGAGCTTCCAGTGTCCGGACCAGCCCTCTCCGGCGCCGGCGGAGCGTTGGGGTCCACGTGGATAGACGTAGGCTTCTGCCTCAGGACGGCGTCGGTGTTGTGGCGGCCAAACTCATCAACGCATCTCTTGATGTTGGTGTGCAGGAGGATCTTGGAGTTCGCGTTGTCCATCGCAAAAATACGGTTTAGAGCCTCGACCGCCTTGGAATGGTTTGTCTCGTGCTTCTTGTCAGCCAGCTCCTCTGCGGCAGGGTCCGCCAAGTCTCGGATGTCGCTCTTGACGGGTTTCGTCAGAACATAGGCTTTCTGTATGACGTGGTCGAGCTCATCCCGGGTGATGAGGTGGTTGAGAAGCTGAGGGGACGTCGGGAGAGGAAACGGTTCAGAGATGATGTTTCCATTGTCGTCCTTGACGGGCTTCGTTGTGGGCGCTTGGCCGGCCGAGTCGAAAGAAACGACAAAGGGAGTCGGAATGCCATGGATCTGGTCGCCCCATTTCGCGTCCTTCTCCGCCTGAATCTCGTTTTGCCTCTTCTGGTTGGCGGCCTTACGCTGCTGCGCCTGTTGCCATCTATACGGGTCCTGCTTTGCCTTGCGCTTCTTCTCGCGTTGGGAGATGTTGGCGGTTTGGACGACGGGGAGGAAGCTCGGGGTTGCTGGCCTCACAGCTGGGCGAAGGCACACTGAGATAATCAATTAGCCATTCAATTGTTTGCTGCATACGTTAGAGTGAAGCTGGAGCTCACAGCTAGTGGTACCCAGCCGTTGCAGGCTCTGTAATCTGGGAGGCATGGCGGCGACAGTTCCCGTTCAACACGATCATCGGCGTGCAGAGTCGCCATAAAATTTCCAGACTCCCAAAGGTCCCATCTCCCCATCCCCAAGAACTGGGTCCATCGCCCGTCTGGGACTAGCTCTCTGAATCACGTGTCGCATGAGGGACCGAAGGAGGTACCTGCGTACCGAATGGGTCTAAACCTAAACCGGAGCTAGCGCAGTCAGGGCAAGCGCACCAAACACCAATTTTATTGCTCGAAAATCGAGGTCGCGAACTTTGAATTCTTAGCTGCGACGGACCTCTCGCAAGTCTTCACTTTCTTTCCCCTCAACCGCACCACCACCGTCCGACCCGTCTCCCCGTGGAAGAAAGACCGAAATTGCCCAAGATGGCTCCCGCTAACCTGCCCTCGATCTTCAATGCCACTTCCCAGGACATTGAGATGCTGCTTGCAGCTCAAGCCCACCTGGGAAGCAAGAACCTCCAGGTTCACATGGAGCCTTACCTCTGGAAGACCCGTGCTGACGGTGTCAACGTGATCAACGTTGGCAAGACCTGGTAAGAATGCGCGCTGCTTTCAAGGCAAAGGGGGGATGAGAAGAACAAGAAGGAGGAGGAGAATGCGGAAATTCGTCCTTGCGCGCAGACTGCTGACTTTCGTGCGCTTTAGGGAGAAGATTGTCCTGGCCGCCCGCATCATCGCCGCCATCGACAACCCGGCCGACATTTGCGTTATCTCTGCCCGTCCCTACGGCCAGCGCGCTGTCCTCAAGTTCGCCGCCCACACCGGCGCCGTCGCCATTGCCGGTCGCTTCACCCCCGGTTCCTTCACCAACTACATCACCCGCTCTTTCAAGGAGCCCCGCCTGATTATCGTCACCGACCCCCGTACCGATGCCCAGGCCATCAAGGAGGCTTCCTACGTCAACATCCCCGTCATCGCCCTTTGCGACACCGACTCCCCCACCGAGTACGTCGACGTTGCCATTCCCACCAACAACAAGGGTCGTCACTCCATCGGTCTCGTCTGGTGGATGCTCGCCCGTGAGGTCCTCCGCCTCCGCGGCACCATCTACAACCGCGAGACTCCCTGGGACACCATGGTCGATCTCTACTTCTGTATGTGGCTCCCCCCCGACGTGTGAGGAAAGAAGGTGAAACTAACCGCGCGCAATAGACCGCGACCCCGAGGCTGAGGCCGAGGAGAAGGTCGAGGAGGAGAAGCTCCCCGGCGTTGAGGAGGAGGGTGTTGCCGCCATCGAGTCCGGCTTCCCCGCCACCGGTGACTGGGATGCTCAGGCTCCTGGCTTCACTGGCGCCGCTACCGGTGCCAACTGGGACGGTGCTGGTGATGAGTGGGCCGCCGCTGGCGCCGCTCCCACCGGTGACTGGGCTGCCGCCAGCAGCGCTGAGGCTCCCGCTGCCGCTGCCCCCAAGGACTCTCAGTGGTAAATTTCCCGATTTCAGGTGTCGGCATCAACGAGGGGCTCTCAAAACAAATCAACACACCGTCGTCAGAGCACGGTGAACAAAACGGCGGAGCAGCAAAAGGTCATGGAATGGTAGATAAACTGCGTCTTCCGGAGTTTTTTATGATCGCTGGTAGCAATCTTTGGGCAAAAAGGGTCAAACTTGGCCGCACTAATGAGGGAAAGATACTCGAACCAAAAAATGTGATATAGTCGGCAACCCGTACTTCTGTGTGCATGTTTTGGGGAGAGGGAATGCCCTGTGTGGTCGAGAGGGGTGGACTTGATCGTTATCCCGCCCTTTTGCTCTCTCTGAAGGCTTCCGGTTGAGAAAACATTAACAAACGTTTTGGGGACTCGGGAAACGGTTTAAAGACTTGCTTTGCAATACCACAAACCGTCATTGGTCTCTCAACCTGCAACCTCTCCCCCTGTCTTCATGTGATGACATCGACGTTGTGAGCCATTGCGCCCGTCCCACCCCCCTCTCCCATCGTACCCTCTCCAGAGTCCCACATGACATGTATGTGCCAGAAAAGAGACTCTGACTGCGTTGGTTAGCGTGCTATCGCGTCTCCCATCCTATCCAGCCTCCTTGCAGACACATTGATATTGTCCCTCCAGACTGGGGTCAACGACCTTGTCCTTGCCATTCACAGCCAACCTAGGAAAGGCCACAACGTCCGGCGGGCCCCGGGAGTCACCGAATCAAGCCCAGAACGGTGTCGGATAGCCCACTTTGTCAGCTGCAGTCAAAGAGGGGCGAGGCGGTTCGCACGACTGCGACCCCATCCAACCCATCATCAAACGGGGGGCCGGCCGCGCGCCGGGAATCCCTCCCCGACGGCAATTAAGCTGAATTGCTCCCTTTTTTATTTCTTCTTTCTTGAAAAAAGGTATCGTTACCAATGGGGGGTGGTGGTGGTTGGTGTTGACATCAATCATTCACTACTACCCTCACTTACACCAGGCTTCCAGCACGCCACGCCAAGCCAAGAGCTTGACCGTACTGCGACAGGCTAAAGTCACGGCAAAAAAGAAAAGAAAAAAAAAGGTGGGGGGGGGGGGGGGGGGGGGGGGGTTGGCAAGGCGAGCATTGGCCATATCCCAAGGAGCTTCCGTTCTTCTGGGTTGACGTCTTGCTGTGATCAATCACTAAGAGTCGGGCTGATGGAATCATCAACCACTGTCCACTGGAATGTTAACATTACTCATAACAATCAATGTCCATGCAAATGGGCCGTCGACCTACAGAGGCACGTACATTTCTTCCCCTTCGGCAGCTGCAAAGCGATGAAGCGTATGTCATGATGGCCAATTGGCTTTGCAACGTTGTCTGTCTTGTTCACCACTGCCATGTCACGCACGCAGACGCAAATAGTTGAGAAGTTTCAAGGTATTGATTTGCTTTACTCGCTGGCTCAAGTAAAGGTTCTAACATGCAGAATGGGTATTGAACGTTGCTTGAGAAGTCTCAAGTCCAGGAAACCCAACATTTCCCTTATCCTTCCAAAAGAAAGAAAAAATCCCGTTATCCTCCAAACTCCTTATGCTTGACTGTGGTCGCTCGCTCGCTCAAATGACGCAAAGTAAGGGGTATAGACCGCCATTTCTATGTGCATGCTTGGCCAACCGCGGCCGGTTCTTCTTTCCTCTGCATACTCATCCCCTCCGCTTGTTGAGCCTGAAATGCTCTTGTAATATCATGAGTGTATTATCAGTACAGGGTATATGGCCACTACCTCGAATGCACCACCTCGAGGTAGGGCTGATTGTAAAATGACGATCGCTGGAAGAGACCTCGAAAGAGTGTATTGGTCGGCACGCATGCCTGTTGTGCAGGGTGATGTTGAAGGAAGGAAACGTGAGCGAAGGTGCTAGGTCATGGGAAGCACATATACAAAGGTGTAAGGGGGTTGTCTTTCGTAGGTCGTGACTACCGCAGCGACCGCGCTGTTTGTAGTCCGAATATGATTATGTTTAGTGAGCCGTGATCGAGGCCAAAGTAAGCCTATTCAAGGCGGTGCGAATGTTTCCGGATCTCCTCGTCGCTTAAAGCGCTCATCCAGAGGCAACGCTCCGTAATACCCTCGATGGGTTGGAACTGGTAGAGTGTGCTGGCCTCGAGTAGTCTCAGTAGCGTCTTGACTATGGTGGCGGCATACCGACACCTCTCAAAGTTGACTAGCGGTGCAGTTGTCGGCGAGCTGGCGATCTCAGAGGGTCGCTGAGCATTGAACAACAGGTCGTGTGTGTAGATACCGACAAAAGGAATGCAGCCTGTGTCGGAACCACTCTCCATCTCGGCGCGCAGATTGTAAAAGTTGCGCGTGGGGGAAATGAGACTCTCGAGATCCCGCAGAGTCTTCACGTCGTATGGCGGTACCATGGCCCAAGTCTTTGTAAGGCGAGAAGTTTCCATGGAAGTCAGGGCAATAGCGATCTGGCTCATGGTCGCAAAGTTGCGATAACGGCGGCAGTGGGCGGCAATGTGAATGAACTTGATGATGCACCGTGCCCGCTCCTCAATGTTCTGAGTCAGAACGATTTCGCTGCACACCCACTTCACCATGATATTGAAGCGCGCGATGACAACTTCGACACCGTGGGCATCCGTGTTGCGGAGAAAGTCGACCCAGGATCGAGAATCGTTATTGGTTGCGTTCTTCCAGCCCATGTCGATGAGCTCCTTCCAGTCGATCTCATTGAGCGCATCCTTCTCGATCAGCGTGAACTGTTGGGCCAAGATCTCTGAGTCGAAAGCAAGGATGAACGGCAGGTGAACGGAAAACCTCAAGGAGGAATCTCTATCCGGTTCAGAGAACTTGGGCTGGCCTCGCAGTGCCTCCTTGGTGCCAGTGGGGTCAGATGACGAGCCCGAGTGATGCGTAGCTGTCGGAATGGTCTCGGGGGTCGGTGGAAGAGGCTTCTGTTCGAAAACCTGGTGATCGTGAAGTTCTGGAACCATGGCTGCTTCGGGTGACATCTGAAGGGCTTGGACAAGCGTCATAGGCGGCGAAGGAGGATCTCGGCTGTTCGAGCGGCTAGCAGTCGACTCTCTCCAAGGACGAGGGTCGAATTCCAGGACGGACGCACTGCGGCGGCGTGGCAAAGGCTGCGTCCGGTTCATGGCAAACTCTTCCGGCTCCACTACTTCCGCCGAGAGCTCCGAGGAAATATCCGAAGCCAAATCCTCTCCGTCACTGTCGCTGTCATCGTCTAGGAACGAGTGTTCACTGGACGGGGGCATGGTGTCGCCAGACTTCATTTTTTCCATGCTCTCTGTCTTGCGAATGAACTCATAGGAAGAGGGCGGTGATCCCGGCGCTTGATACATTGGTCGCGGGGTGACTGCTGGTGAAATGTCTTCTTCGGGCCCTTGGAGAATGGACATGTTGACCCACTCGTGGGTAGACGTCTTGCTCCGGCCATCGTCTGTCAGGCCGCGTTCCAGAAGAGGGATAGAGCAATACGACGCCCCTGAGTTGTCGGACAATGAGCTTGCTTCGGTGAGCGGTCGCTGTGGAACGTCGAGGAAACTGGAATGAGCTTCGGGTCCTTCGACGACGTCCCCAGGTAGAACATGCAAATGACGATGGTCCCTTTTCTCTTCCTTCGGGACCTCGGTTTTGTTGTCGGCATTCAGTAGGTTGCCTACACCCTGGAGTGGTGCGTTTGTGGGTTCCATGGAAAGTTTGAAGGTCTTCTTCTCGTACCTGCCCTCTAACTTCAGCAGAGCCGACTCTACTCCACCGTCGTCTTCGAGATCGTCAGGGATCTGGGCCAACTTCTGCGCCTCCGCCTCGAACGAAGGGCGCATGATGGGCTTGGATGAATGTGTGCTGAAGAGCGAAAGCTGTCGTTTTGCAGATGACTCCGCCATAGCTCCAAGAGAAAAGGTTTCTGCGTCGCCTTTGTGCGAGAATTCGCTAGACACAACATCTACAAAAGCGCTGGTATCGTGGTTGGGGCTTGGCAGATAGGAACTTCGCATCGACTCCGAGTAAGTCGTGAGGGAGCCTGCAGAACGCGACTTACGCAGCGGAAAGGCATCCATATCGCCAACATTGTTGACGGCCCGCAAGTCGCCGCCCGGACGCCGTCTCAAGATTCGGAGGGGTGGAGGTACAGGGCTTGGTTCGTCCTCGTCAGCCACAGACTCTTCCGAGTATGTGGTTGCGTCGAAACTCTTCATAGTAGAGCGCGGGTTGAAGGCACTTCCAAATGAGGCGGCCCGTCGGGGAACTGCTGCCGAATCGAGTGACCGATTCGTCCTGCTAGACTTCTGTCGGGTATGCTTCTTAACAGATCTGCTGAGAGTGAGTCTGTGGGAAGTCGGGTCAAGGACTTGTGAGATGGGACGACCAGTCTCGAAAGACGGCCGCGTGCTCCGGTCATTGCCCAACGTTGCCAGATCGGGAACAAAGGGAGGCAGAGAATCGGCCGAGATGGAGGGTCTGATGGCATGCTGGTTGAGCAGAAACGACGACCGCCGGGGCGTTCCCATTGGATGCCCAGGCGGTGTGTTTGGCGGAGTTGGATCCGCACCGGTCGGTAGGAAACTATCAGCAAATGCTTCCACGGACTCGGTAGCTGGCAAGGCCCCGTGCATTGCCGGGAGCGAGAAAGGAACCGTGTCATCGACAATGACGATTGACTTGCTGCCGGTTGTGATTGCCATGTCGCTGATAGCCCTGGAGTTCCTATACTCGCCAATGCTACCGAATGACGAAACCATGTGAGCCGCCGAGTAGTCGGGCGTCTCCCCAGGCACTGGGCTGCGCAAGACACCTGCAATGCTCAACCCCCCCCGCCGTTCGGCTTCCTCGGCAGCGTCTTCCCGCACAGCCTTTTTGAAATCCTCGACAATCTCTGCGCCCAGAAGATCTATTCGCACCGGAGGGCGAATTCCGTTATGATGTGGCCTGGCCTGAGGTACAATGGCGGTGCCGGGGAGTCGGTTCGTCGTCGCTCCGCGAGGTCCTAAGGGAGATATATTGATAAAGTTCCCTTGTGTTGGGGAGACACCTTGCCCTCTCGTGCTGAGCGCACGCCGAACACTTCCAATCAGCTTCTTCATGCCCTGGCCAGACATCGCAGACGCGCTTCTCTGATCCGGCGGCACCTGGAAAAGAGTCGTCTGTCGCTGGGCATCACCTGCAACGCTGGGGGACGTGACTTCGACATAGGGCTGACCAGGTGGCATCAGGTTTCCTCGGACGAGACTGCCCGCGAAGGGCAACGACATCAGAAAGTCTGTGTCTTGAGCCCCCCATTTTTCATTTTCTCTAAGCGAATCCGTCAAACTCCCGTTCCTCTTGTGTGCTTGGCCCGGCCGTACGCGTTTCCCAACCAGCGCTCTCGGCGTCGTAGCTACTGGCCCGGCGCCAGAATATGACGTGGTGGCGGGGTCCACGGGATGGGCACCAAACGTGTAGTTGTTACCCTGGTGAGCTGTTCTCGTGGTCTTACCCGGGAAGGAGCAGGATATGACGTCCACACTGGCGATGCTCGTCGGCGAGGCTGCTAGTCGTCTTTCCACCTCCGGAACATGACGATGCTCGGGTGTAGCGGGTCTATCAACAATCACCTGAGAGTCCCCAATATGCCCGGCGCGGGACACGTCCTCGTAGAAACTCGTTTGTTCCTTGTCCTCGAAGATCGGCACAAAGAAGCTGTCCAGCTGAGGCGCAGCATCCTTCCTCTCCCAGAAAGAGGGGTCCAGGTTAGCATTTCGGTGGCCGGCTATGCCACCTGGCGCGATGGGCACATTCGGTCCCAGAGAAGGCTCGAACTCAGGGCCGTCCCAGAACTGGGCACAGACTCGCCGCCAACACTTTTTCAACTCTGCCAGGATTTTCAACTGAACTTTTTGACCGCGGGGGTCAGTAAACAGCTCGTCGACCATGTCGTTCAACAGGTTGCAGAATGCCACGCGGAGACCGTATTCGATAACAAAGTCGTCCATGAAGTAGTTGAGAATCCAGTGACGCATGGCAACAAACGTTCTCACTCGCACGACCATGCCAGTCTCATCACTCCGGCCCAACGCCCATCGTAGACGCGCCATGAGCATCTTGAGAAGGTCGCCCGGTTCAAGAAACGCTCGGTACGTCAAGAAAAAGTCGGAAATCAGTTCGTAATCGAGGAAGCTAGGGGATGTGAATTCGGCCACTAAACGAGGCGGTGTTGCGGCGGTGACTGCCCCCGTGGCCGGGGAGTACCGCACTATCGATCTGTCGTCGCATGCTGGCTTAAAGGTGAGGGAATCAAACATGGCCGGTTCGATGATCGGATGGGTCGACATGTATGTCGAACGAACAGCAAGCAACCGGGGCGTTGTCATGGGAGCTGGACTGAGAGGACCGGTGGGCTCCAGGGGTGGCAGGCGTATTTGAGGGACTGGGATGGGGCTAGGCTTCTTGGACACTATTGAGTCGGGTATCCTTGGGGTGCGCTCGCCTGTCTGAGACCGGTGAAGGAACGAAACGTTGCTGGAGCGGGGGAACTCGTCCGTTGGGGCGTAACTCGACCCTCTAAAGAATGGTGTGCCTCTCATGGTAAATCGAGGGTTGCCCAATTTCCAGCCTGGAATCTCAATGTCTAACATGGGAATTTGAGACGCATCCAAGTCCTCCATCGTCTTTGCCCGCTTCTCGCCGCCCGGCTTTGAGATAACGATCTTGAAACCTTCGACCACCTCGGATTCTCTGCTCGTAGTGCCGCCGTCATGGACCGTCGAGTCCGAGTGTGCGCGCCGGTGTTGAGAAGGCCGCGAGGTGTGGCTAGAAAAGTAGCGGGTGGTGCTCGCCGGTGGAGGAGTAGCAGCCGTTGCAGGCGTTGCGGGAGTCGGTGGCGTGGCTGTCCATTGGCTCAGGTTAAGATCGATTGCGTCCTCTTGTTTCCGCTTCTCGGTCAAGGCATCAAGGCCGGCCGTCCCAGGTGGCGTTATGGGAAAGACAAAATTGGGTTGTGGGTATCTCTGGTTGGCGGGACGAACGGTCGGCCTGTTTACTGTCAGTACGTTTTCGGGCAAGACATGAGATTGCAGTGAGGCATCATCATTCCTGCCCATGAGGGGCAGCGACGAGTCAACATTCACCATAACCCAGCAGGATGGCAACCCACCTCAGGTATATCCGGCCGTTGTTCCCCACGTTGGCAACGGTAAATTGTCTTCCGTCACGACCAGCAGAAGCTCCATCAGGCGCGATCTCGAACTTGTCGTCGGCTGAGCTGTCGGCTCTTGTGCGGCGCGTGGCAATCGGGTTCCGCTCCTCAGATATTCTCTCCGTGACTGGTACCAGGGGTTTTGCTGAAGGCGCCTGCTGGCGCATCTTGTTTGTCCATTTTCCTCCAAAGCCAATGCTTGCTGCACCCAGGCCTTCCTTCCCTCCAGTTCCCGACTTTGGCGATCTTCCGAACCTCGACTCACGGCCGACGGGGCTTCTCGGGCTCAATGGGCTACGTGGGGGCTGATCGATTTGGGGAGAACGCACACGGAAGCCGAGTCCATTTGGCGAGGACGGCGGTTCGGTGGCCTCCATGGCCGGTGTTGCGCGTGTCGTTTACAGCTGCGGGCGGCGGGTGATGCTCGCTGGGGTGACTGGTCGCAAAGGCATCCGGTCAGCTATTGGCGGGACAAGCAGGTGGGTTGAGTACGGCGATGGAAAGCGAAGTGCGGGAAAGAGCAGTAGTAAAAAGACAGGAATGCAAAGGAGCGGCGCGTTTGTTTGTGGCAGGCAATAAACTTCCAAGTCGGCACGAGCTCGACGGGCCTAGGACGGTGCTATACTGGATTCCGTCAAGGGCCCTCGCGGGTCCGTGGGATCCAGGGACCAAAGTCGCCGCTCGGAGGAAATGATGAGCTCAGGGTGCGTGAATGTGGAACGTACGTTTTGGCGCCATAAAGAAGCAATGGCAGTGGTCCTGTGTTTTGCAACCACGACGGCTGGGAGGTACCTCACTGGCGGCAGCAGAGACGCGGACCAACGCACAAGCGTCCAACGGGCATAGTCCAGGATACCGATGCTTTGGTTTCGAAAGGCAGGAGACTGGAATGCACCTCGACGCGCGAACAAGGCGAGGATGCGGCGGCTATTCGACGACGGGCTCGTTCGTGCTGTGGCCGTCGGGTCGGTCGGGTCGGTCTCAAGCTGATCGAGGCTCCAAGGAAGGAGAGATTTGGAAGATGCGTATGGTGGAGAGAGGAATGATGAGAGAGTGGGAGTGAGTACAAGAGTAAAGCAAGGTGAAGACCAGACCCAGACCCAGCCAGACCAGACCAGGCCAAACCAGACCAGACCGGGATGATTGGAGCGAGGAACAGGACCGGGAAATGGGCATTCAAAGGTGAATTGGTGGTCCGTGAGACGGGAGTTGATAATTAGAGTGCAGGGCAGGCAAGGGTACGTACTCCCTGTATGTAGTACCTATCTAGTGTACACTACCTACTCTCTCGATCCCTCGCTGGCGGGTTCCCCGTCCCTCTGTCTCTCCGTCTCTCTCCAGGGCACAATGTCAGGTGGGTGGGAGATCAGGGACAGGGGAGGGAGGGCATGGTTGGTCAATTGGGACACGCAAGGCATGGATAAACAGCCAGCAATGGGCGCAAAAGCAGGAGCAGTACAGAACATGGCAACAGGGCGCACACTCACACTGACACGGGCACACACATGCACCAACCGTGAGTACAGTACACGCAGCCAGCAGATCCAAGCAGAGACAAAGAAGCAACGAGAAGCATGGAATGAATGGAGGCAATGAGTGTACCTAGTGCATAGAAGAGCATAGCCAGAGAGCCATGACGGCGTGGACGGGGACGGGGGATGGGAGACGGGGCCACCGGGTGGGCCTTCCTGGGCTCTCTCTCTCTCCTCTCCCCTGTTCCCCTAGCCAGGTATAGGTGTGGATGCCATTTTGGTGGCCAGGCAATGGGATGGGATGGCATGGCATGGCATGGCAAGGCATGGATGGGAAGCTGAGAAAGCAAAGGTGGGCTGGGTGCAAGTGCAGTGCAATGCGCGTGGTTGCTTGGTTGCTTGGTGGCCCGGTGCGCTAATCTCCCCTAGCTGCACGACGGCAGAGTACGTACCTTCTTGGGCTGATTTTTTTGTTGTTTTCTTTGGGAAGGAGGGGGCCCCGCCTTCTTACTTTCCAGCGTTGTGGCTGGTCGGGTCGGTGGAGGTGGAGGGCCGAGCAGGGGGAGAGCAACGAGGGCAACGGGGCGGGGCCAGCCACTGTTGCAGCCCAGCGTGCTGAGAGAGCTCTTTCATCGTTTGCTGGCGACCTGACGACGTACCGCGCGCACGGTTAGGGCCCCCGTTGTTCCAGTCTTGTGTTTGCAGGGGGGATCCACCAAAAAACAACAATATACGTACCGAGCCATCTGCTCAACGTACGGACGCGCACTACGAGGTACCTCGCTAGTGTACGTACAGAGAAGAGAAGAGTACTGCCGATGTACTCAACCAGGTCGCCGATACGGCCATGTCGTCGATGCCAACCTGCTGGCTGCTGCTGGCTGCTGCTGGCTGATGCTACTGCTGCAACTCGACGTTCTACGCACTTCCTGCACTCCCATGAGCAAGCATAACGGCCCCAGCCATTGGCCAGCCATCACCCGACCCAACCGACCGGCCACATGTCGTGGGAAGGAATGTGGTGCATCTGGCGCCTTTCCCTGCTTGTTTTTAACCTTGACTTTCCCTCCCGCCGCCGCTGCTCAGCTACTGCTTACGTGGATGAGCTTAAACACCGGATCCGAGAGGGAGAGGGAGAGGGAGGGGGAGAGGCAGTTGAACAGAACAGATGGGATAGATGCAATAGCCACGGGACTTCAACAAAACCCAAGACTGCGACTTGAGATTCTCTCACGGTCAGATACCCCCCCGCCTTGCCTTGCGCCGTGCCATGTGACAAAAGACATGGCCCTGCTTTTGGGGTTTAATGCACTGCTCGGCCACCACCCAGCCAGCAGAACCACCATGGCCAGGCAAAAGGAAAAAAGAATCGAGACCGCCGCCCCAGACGGGCCACTGTCCTTTCTTCTCAGCCTTGACGCAGGGAGTGTTTCCCCTCCGCCGTCGGCCTGCACACCTCGCAGCGCCCCGGCCTCAAGGTATTTTGCATTGGGAACATGGCTTCCTTCAGCGCCGTCATCGCTCAGTCATTGCTGGCCATCCCATCCATACCAGTACCTCGGAAAGTATACAGAGTAGAGACCTTGGCCACGGAATGGAATCCCCATCCCCGGTTGATGTCATTTCCTGTACCCAGCCTCCTGGCTACCGCTGCCGATACACGAAGCGAAGCGAAGCGAGGCCAGGCCAGGCCAGGCCAAGCGAGACGAGGCGAGGACGTCAGACCCCCCAGCGCTATGGAGTACTCTACCGATATCCGTACCAGATTACGGTGACCTCCAACTCTACCCAACATCCCAGATGGCCCATCATTACACTAGATGAATGGTTTCCACCACCTGCCTTCTTGCTCCTCCTCGGGTTCGGTGCTTCCCGCGGGCCGTGGGACTGACGTACTGGGATTCGGGGATGGGACGGCTCTAAACGGGGATGAAGACCTTACCGCTGGGACAATTTGATCCACGACACGTCCGAGTCCCAATCAATTCACTACACGGCACGGCAACTCCATGGCCGTGTGTGTCTCTCTTTTTTCCTCTTTTGCCTCTTCTTTCCTCTTGCCGTCCTCCCCAGCCGAGACGCCAATGTACATACCACCGATAAATACTCCGTCCGTCCTCGGTGCTGCACTGGTCTACAGAGTGCAGATACCCGCAACATGTTGCTTCTGCTAATTGCCCCCCCGAAAAGGGGGTACGGCACAGATGGACAGAACTGGAAGAAACCCGATCACAATGCGCATGAGACCGTGGCACGCCGCTGTGCCATGTAGGCTGTTGCCTGTAGCCTGTAGCAGCAAGTCACCCACCGTTTCTCTGCACCTGCATCTGCGCTCTGCATGGCCGTAGCCTGTCGTCAATTGGCCCCGCCCAATCGCCGTCACACCCTGCCCCTGTCCGCCATGACTGCACCTTCACCGGTTGTAATTGGCAGCCAGCCCATGACCGGGTTTCTGAGATGCTTCGACCGAAGCCTCAGAGAAGGCGGCCCCCAGAAACACCACCTGTCCGTACTAGGGTCTGCGAGACCAGGAGCAACCCGATAGCGAGCGAGAAACAGCAGCGGGAGGGTGGCCTGCATCCATCTGCAAGAGATGCTCACAGATCACATCGTCTGCCCGTCAGCCTTGCCCTGCGTCGTCATTTTGCCCTGAAGCAACGGCACACCATTAACAAAAGCAAATGAAGGCAACGAAGCAAAACCCGGCTACCCAGCTACCCAGTCGTACTATGCACTATGTACTATGTACTCCGTACGAGAGCTCGCTCTCTACCTGCAGCAGACCCCCAGCGCCGGAGCCGCGCCGAAGAAATTTATCACATGTGCGCCGTTGCGAGACGTCCACTATATACAAAGATAGTATCAGAGAGGAAACAGAGCATGGAGATCAGCGAGCCCCTTCCCGTTCCTATTACACTACCACGAGATGACGATTGGTGATTGCTCGCATAGCACGAAGAGAATACTACTTGGTCGGGTCGAGATTCCGGGACAAACTCGTACGGCAGTCCTTCATTGATTCGAGAGCCTCTACCATGAGGTTGTCGAGGGCACCAAACCCCCTCCAAGAAGAAAAAAAGGATACTGAGCAACCCCCGTTGGGGTACCCTGGATTGTCGCTTTAATACAGCGCTCTTGCGGACCCTTGCCTTCACTACAAACCTCGTGGCATCCTTAGCCAGAGAAAGGCCGAAAGAAGGGACGGAAATACCCCGCAGATGCACAGCAACGGGGTCGGCTAGCAAACCTCTTGGCTGGTTTTCGGTCAATGGCGAGTGCAGTTCTCGTTGACAAGTCGACACCCTGCTGCAGCGGAATCCACACACCCAGAGAGCAACAGACACTGACTGCAGTTGGAATCCAAACGGCCAACCACCATGACAGAAAGCTGTGGCACGGCATTTCTATTTTGTGAACATAGTTCGGCTTCACAGACACGCGCGTGGAGCTGAATGACGAGCTGAATGAAGACATGCAGAAAGGTTCATGGAAGACCCATGACGGCCAACCACGACGCGCCTTAGAAAACCAGCCTCGAAAGTAGTGCGGTTGTATAATCATGAGGATCTGCAACTTATCGCGTAGGCTGTGACGTGTTTACTGGTTTACAGAAGCCAAGGATTTTCACCGGCATCGAGAAATTGCGCGTTCGCGGACCGCGGATACGACACCACTGTTGTTGTCGGTTTTTCAAAAAGACGCGACGCCGTCTGCCGGGGTTCCTTTAATATCACACTTTTAAATGACCTGCGACTAGGATCGGAAATTGTTGCAGGGGGTGTCGACGGTGACAGCCACTGGCAGCCACCAACAGCCACGACGCCCAGCAGCCACGCCAGAGCCTCTCTTCTTCAGGCTTGGTGTCTCTGACCGGGTGTGTGGCTCTCCCTCATCCTTCGTCGGCCCTTCCAGCTTCCCCGGGCCCCCCTAACCTCGGCGACCGGAGCGGAGCATCAGTGTGTAATGACTGGACCTTTGGCGGGACGACAGGGACGGTGAGACAGGAGAGAGGAAAGCAGCCGTCGAATCTCTCGACATTTGCAAGTTCAATTTCGGCCCTCTACGTCGGCCTCATTCCGCCCTCTACCGAGGCATACAATGTGGGATACAAAGTACACCTCAGCGAGTACTCACAACATGCATCCACTAGAGGGGCCCCCGAAAGAGAGTTTGATCTCGTCTCATCTCGTCGACCCCATTCGGGCTAGGTCCCGCCATCAACAAAACACGTCCACAACTCACCCCAGGCATCAAGCCTGTCGGCTCTAGAAGGTCTTATTTTGGGAATCTCCGCCAAACATTTTCGTGGCTCGGTCTGCCCATGTAGAGGTGCAAATTGAAGGGATCCAACGCCGCCGCCGTGAGCGGGCACCAGAGAGGGGACCTGTGCCGCACTGATGGCAACGGAAGAAGAGGCCAAAGCCGCTGTGGGTGAGCTCTGGGTCCCGTCCGCCGGACGTGCCAGAGGCCAAGATTGAAGCCCGATGCCTATCGCCATTTCACGCTTCTCAACTCCCAGGAACTCAATCGCCAGGTGTTGGTTGGTGCAAGTTGACAAGTTGATTCATCTTGTCAATGGCATGATCGGATATTGGTGTCGCAGCCGTGTCGCACACCGTCGCGGCTGCCGGCGCCGCCTGCCAACGGTGAAGAGAAAGGAGGAATAAGCAAAGCAAATGGTGCTAATTACAGGAAGCCGGGGGCCCAGCAACCCGCCAACGCCGGCGCCGGTCAGCTGATCGCGGCGCCATGCTGAACATGACACAACCGGTTTACGGTGGATCGCGGGTCGTGGATCGCGAACCATATTCCTGATGTGCACTTCTTCTTTGCCCTTCTCTATCCCCCACACGTCTTTCTATAGGGACGCACAAGGCTCGGTCAGACCGTGCCAGTGACTCGCGTGCGAGAGGGCGTTGCCGATTGCTGATCTCAATGCCCAACGCCCCAGTTGTGGGAAACAATCCAGCGACCCGATGCACCTATACCAAAAGAGACACTTCACCTCCCCCAAACGGGCAACCTTCGTCCACACTAGCATTTGGCTACGTCTGCACGTGTGGTATGGGACTATGGAACCCAGAGCTTTGGATCGAAAACATACATGCCCAGGTTAAAGTAACCCTTGCTCTTGAGCACAGTGGCTCCCAGGGCATTGGTCCGGATGTCTTCCAGCTGCGGGTTCTGGCGAGTCAAGAATCGAAAACAGATGGAGAACACCAAATTTTTTATCTATTCTTTTATTTTAGTCCTATTCCTGATCCTTGAGCTGCGAACAAATGCACCCCTTCGGCAGTCGCCTGCGCTGCGCTTGGCCGAAATAGACCAACCTGCGTAAATTAAAATGGCCATGGGCATCAGCATTCCACTCGTCAGCAGTCAAAACCCCGACCTGAATGCTGGGAGCCAAACGGTGGAGATTTTCTACCATGCCACGACCGGCTTTCCAGATCCAGGAAGGCGGATAGCCTCGCTAACTTATTTTTTTTTTCTTTCCCTTTTTTCCCTTTTTTTTTCGTGGTCTCTCATCCCCTTGGCCGCCGTCGCATATCATTTTACTCGGCCGCCCTCGCCCGGTTCGCGGGTCCGGCCTTCCGCGGCCTTCCGCGGCCTCCAACGCCTCAACTGCAGTTTAGTGTTGTTGTTGTTGTTTTTGTTGTTGTTGGCAGGGTAAATAGCTCATTATCCGTGGCTTGTTGGAATAGAGCTGCCTCGCCGTCCAGATAATGAGCAGCAGCAATGCATCAATAAATTCCGGAGCTTTTCGGAGCGTGTGTTCTCTCGTCCTGCACCAGTTGATTCAACAGAGACGGAAGACAGAATGTGCAAGGGACAGGCCCTTTGGAAACACACACACCAACGTGTTGTGAACCCGGTCATCTTCTCAAGCGAGATGCCCCTCCCCCCTCCACTCAAGGGGGGTTTGTTCTCGGCATTGACCAACTGCTCCTTTCCGAAGGCCCTTACAATTTCATGCCGGCCGTGTGTCATCTGGGATCTTCTGGCATCACCATCGTACGTACTCTGCCCGCCTCAAAGCAATCCTACCGGGCCATACGACACAACCAACACGGTGGCCCCTCGAGCAACTCCGAGAAATCGGCCGTCGGTGCCTTCTCGGGACTTGTAGGTTGCAAACGAGTGTTACCCCCCCCCCCCCCCCATCTCTCGATTCTGCAGCGAGAGCCTATCCCTCTCTACCTCACTCTCTCTGCCATCTCCCAAGGCGGGAAGGGGAGTGGGAAACAAATCACCTGGATCCCTTCCCAAGGATGCAGACAACGATGTTCCAACGTTTCGCATGTGCCTTGAATAATTAAATTGAATTCTTGTTGATGAGAGCATTGACCAGCTGTCAAACCCTGCCAAGACCTCCGGGGGGGCGGTCGCGGTTCGGCGAGGTCGAGACTCCGCCCTCCCGACGTCTTGGGTATTCCCCTCCCCCGGGGCCTCGTCTATGAACAGTAGCTAATCTACGGTTCCTACGAAGACCAGGGCGAGCACCGCCTGAAGCAGTGGTAATTTTTGTTTCTCCTCTCCCAGGGAGCCACATTTCTCGCTGGAGAGACGCTCCACCAAAAGTGATGGATGGCAGCAGCAGTACAGCACAGCGCTGGTCAAAAATCCATTTACACAAGCGCGTGCATGGCTCTTTTGCCCGGACGTCCAAGCAAAGCCAATGCATGCAGACATCACCGAGCCCGGGGTGTGCTAAAAACCCCCTCTCGCTGGGCAGGTATTCTGCTGAGTGGTTGCAGTAGACGCAGCATCCGCCTCTCTCTGTAAGGTGAGGTGGGTGGGGAGCGGGTGTTCATTAAGTGTCAAAGCAGCCAGCCGCGCGGGGTAAACCGCACCTGTGTCTAGTACGGTGTAACCTCGTCCAACACATCCATATATATACTACCATCATCGTCTTAGCCGGCTGCCCACCGCTGCATCTTATCAGGCGGCGTTATTGCCCACGTCTTGGATAAGTGGTCCACCCATTGAGGCAACTCTCCCACCCGTGAGGAGGGAGGGAAGGGGGCGGAGGGCGGTGGCGGGTGTCCTCCCCGGCCATGGTTGCAGCCGATGGCACGCAAAAGCCGCCAAGGCGAGGAGGAAGATAGAGGCCTGGTCGACCGAGCCCGTGAGCCGAGAAGCATGGGACGAGTCAATCTGCCGCCGTGGGATTGATTGAGGAGGGCTATATGTCATACCGCCTTTGCCCTTCTTATAGAGGACCCCCCCCCCCGGCAGTCAACTCTAAACAAGAACCTGTCAAAGCCGGAACGCCGTCGGACGACGCCCGGGTGGCGATCGGTGAGTGGATGATGAGCGAAGGGCCCTATAATTATGCGGCAGGCAGATGGCGTCGTCGTCGACGAGACTCGGAGGAGCGGACGGAGGCCCTGACTTGTCTATCCGAGGGGCGGCGGCGGGCTCTGGGTTGTCGTTCGTCACCTTAAGCGAGGCGAAACGGGACCTAGGTCGCCACCTGTTAAGCGGCAGGGCATCATGCACCGCTTTGACGGCGGCGGCGGGCTCTCCCCCAGCCTGACCTGTCTCAACGGCCTGCTCGTTGGCAGCGATTACCGGCGTCACATATGCAACCAGATATTGCAGGTTCATCAGGGATAACCCACCCCCACCCGCTCCATCACTCACTTGCTTGCCCTGACGTGCCGTAGAAACCTGCAGGTTTACGGGGGGGAGCAAGAGTGGGAAGAGAGGAGGGGCGCGCTTCTGCACGCTGCTGGATGAGGCTTTTGAAAAGAGTCCGTAGCCTACCTAATGTGAGGATTTAGGCGCGCGTTGCGGGGGGGAAGATTCGAGTTCACCGCTCTTGTACATAGACACACAGAGGTCACGTTCGACCACTACCGCCTGCGGGTCCCCCTTCTTGTCTCCATCGCCAAAGGTCCTAAAATTCCCAACTGAGAAGTTCGAGAAAACACCAAGGGGAGCGGCGGATAGTGGTGTAGGCCAGTGAGGCCCCTCCCCTCGACAGAATCGAGATATGATCTGCATCGGTTGCGGTAGGGCCAGCAGCCCAGCCCTGTCACACCGCCCTGGTTAAGATTGCATTGTACGGATACTCGAGCGTGATGGGGCGCGGCAGGTCGGCGTGTCTCCGCCATATACGACAGAGAGGCAGCCCTCTTTTTTTTTTCCTGGAGGCGAGGGCGGGATTCGTCTTCGAACCCGAATCAATATCGGAGCCGAAAGGGCACAGCAAGCCATATACACAGCCTCGAGGGCGGCAGGGGCGGGTGTGATGGACGACGACAAAAGGCGCACTTGGCAGTGAGAGCCACCACGCCGGCCTCGTCTACCGTACGACGAGCCTCGCATCCAGCTGAATCGTGTATGAGGTTGGTCAGCCCCCGGCGGCCGCCCATTATCTTTTCACCAAACACCCGGGCACGATGTCTGTCCATGTTCCTTTCTGCCAACGAGATCCGACTCGTTCAGCAGAGCGTTGGCCCCCACCCCCACCCCCGTCCGCCTTGTAGGTCGAGATATCTCTGCCATGGGGGTGCGGAAGAGCGGGAGCAGTTTCTTTTCTCTCTGGGCCACCTGGGACAGCTCCCACGTCTCGAGACATGGGCTCATGGCGTTGTTCTGGGCTCATGCCTCTTAGTCAGGCGACCTCTTACTCAGCCCGTCATGTGAGAAAAGGCCTGTCCGCTCTTCCTGCCTGCATCCTGCCTACCCGAAGCGGCATGCAGAGCTCCACTGTCCGCAGGCCAAGCACGGCGGACAGACTCCTGGGTGCGACAGCTCAGTGAGAGAGGGGTTCCCCTCCGCGTCTGCTTCCGGGAGCTGCTGAGGGAGGGCGGAGAGGGACCAAGCGGTTTCTTGGAGCCTCTTGAAATGCATGGCCGTTGTCGGAAGCACTGATAACGGCCATATAATGGTGCGTTAGTAATAGTTGGACGCAGCCAGGTCTTTCTTCGTGGAGCCATAATCGTCAGGTCCTCAGTCATCGAGGGGCGCTGGTGGTTATGACTGTCTCATGTGATAAGATGGAGCAGATTGCCTGCTAGCATCGTCAACCAACCACCACGCTGACGTGCTTTTTCTGATTTGTGTTGCCGATCAATCTCTCGCTGCGTATCAGCGCCATGGCGGGGCTGAGGACGTCCAAGGTTATCGTTTCCCATGGGGCTTTGGAGCTTTGGGGTTTGCCCTGGACGAAAAAGCGTACCCCATGTCGATATCTGGCTTGTGTCCATCTAGCTTTGAGAGATCGTCGTGCCGATCCGGGCAACTTGTGTTGCGAGTAGGTCAAAGTTCAACAGCGCGTGCTACGTCGTGACTCGTTGCTATATTATAATATGCTCCATATATTCAAACAGAGATATGTGACCGTGGTGGGCACCTCTATGTATCTTCAAACACGTCGAGTCATCGCGAGGTCCCTTTGACCTCTTTGGATGGAGGGGCGCCGACGGGTGGAAACAGGAAAGCCTGGGTCTTGTCGACGAGGCAAGTCTCTCCCCCGCTCGGTTTCCCACGACCGGGTGAAGTCGGCCAACGCCATCCGCGGTCGGGCGGGCAGCCCGGCCTCAGCCAGTGTCTTTCGCCGTCGACGCCGCAGTTTATATGTCTGGCAATTCCTTGGCGGTTCTGTTGCCGCGAACCAACCGGTGGGGAGGTGTCCTTTTCTTATTCGGAGGCTCTGGTGAGACGTCATGGTCGAGTCTTCAAGTAGGGGTTCATATATTAAGAGAGTCGTGCTGGAAACAATAATAGAACCTTTGGGCCGCAGCGTTAACGCCAACCTTGGCCTCGACAAGGAAAAAAGGAATACGTTGTCGTACAACCGGCTTACCGCTATGACTATATGTCTTCTCATGGAAAGTGAGGATACCGTCATAGGTAGCTTCACAGCCAACTAAATATATCCGGTTCTTCTCTACTACCCTCGGGACTCTCCGTCACCCTTGGCATGTCCTATCAAACACAAACGAGGAGTTGGTGCATTTTGAGGGCGGCTGATCGGATGAGCAGTAACACTCCCCGAAATAACGACAAGCCTCCTTCACGTTCATGATCTCATAACAGACTTGGGGCACCCATTTGTCTGCCTTCCAACCCGGTCGTCCACCAAGCTCGAAACTAGGAGTGCCACTATGTACCGTCCTACCACGTAGAACTAGATGTTGATCCTTCTCTCCTGGATGTGGAGGCTCCTTTGCCACTCGTCATGAATTAGCACTCTTGCTACAGCGGATTCGTCGGCAAGAGTTCTCGAATAATGAAATATGTCTTATTCCCATTTTGCTTTTAGTAAAAAGAAAACTATCGAGTCAAAACGCGAGCGTGGGTAAACTTTGACGGGCCGATGCATAAGTCTTGGAAAGGAGGAGAAAGGAACCAAGAAGGAAGAAGAAAAAAGAAGGAAAACCCTCAGGAGGTACATTGCGTCCTTATAAACTCGTAACCCAATAATCAAAACGTATGACTACCATACGATGCAAAAAGATGACGGGGAGAGTGGACTTTTCATAACAATCTGGTTCTCTAGCTGGCTTTCTTGTTGGACTACGTCAGAGTAAACTCGTTCTTTCCCACCACGTTCTGTCGTTCGGCCTGCTCGTCCTCTACATCTGTTGGGATCTCTGTTGTGACATGACATTCGCCAATACTCTCTAATACAAAACGCTGGCACATTCAAAAAGCCGTGAAACTTGGACACCTACTTCTGACTGATACGATAATGGAGGCTTTGGTAGATTCGACATCTTCTTATTGATCGTCGTCTATTCTATAACTTGAAACACACCGGCATGCCGCCTTTTCTACGCCGCATCCAATGCATTGGATGAAATAGCGCTCACAAGCCTGTTTGCGACGCTCTCCAGCATATCGGTACCCTGCGATGCTGCCTCGACCTTGGACTCCTCGATAGACTCCAGGATCGTCTTGATGCCAAGTCCGATCTTGTCCGATCGGGTGTCGTTTTGCACCGACCCAATGACACTCTGGATATCGTTCTGGCCGAACATGCCTGTTTGGTTCAATACCTGGGCGAGTTCGCGAACATCGGAAACAGCCGGTACGGGGATCTGTCTGCGGAAGTGCTTGAGAACACCCAAGTTGCTGAGAACGAAGCGTTCCGAGGTTGTCACCATGACGAGAATGCGACGGCCCTAAGTAAAATTAGCTGCTGCTCTAGCATATGACCGGACGAACGTAATAAACTTACCTTGGGTGGCTGAGTCTGAATAAGAGAGATGAGTCTGTCGAGCACCGTGTTTGAGAAGCGAGGTCCGATGGGGTTCCACTCGATCAATTGCTCAAAGTTATCCAGGATGACGATACTTCGCTCTGACTTGTAAGCGTCGGTGAAGACCTTGGTGAGGTAATCCTTCTTTCCAAACTCGTCTCGGAAAGCCGTCAGGTGCTGCGGTGATACGAGTTTGACGAAGGGGAAGTCTGAGAGGGAGGCAGTGTGGGCGGCCAGAGCAGTCTTGCCCGACTCGGGAGGCCCGTGAAGGAGGACTGGTATCCTGGTGAGAACGTCCGACTCCTTGACAGTGTCGATGTATCCCTTCATTGTGCGGATAATTGCCGGAATATTCTGGTTGTAGTGAATGATGCCCATGCCGAGGGCGTTGGACAGCTCGTCCTCAGAAACACCATAAGCGGGCTTAACCTCGGTCAGTGCGTTTTCGAAGTCCTCCATGGTGATCTTCATCGACACGACATCGGACTTCATCTTGGCGCTGTTGCCGACTTCGGTGTGGCGGTTGAATGCAAAGGATGTTGCTGCCTTGACGACACCAGAGATCTCTGCACCAGAGTAGTTCTTGGTGCGGGCAGCCAGTGATGCAAGATCAACCTTGGGGTCCATGATGTTGTTGTCCCGCATCTTGGCGGTGTGAATCATCAAAATCTCCTCGCGTCCCTCCTCGTTGGGCAGACTGATCTCCAGCTGGACCTCCAAACGACCGGGACGCAGGAGAGCCTCGTCGATCATGTCTTTTCGGTTAGTCATACCGATGAGCAGGATGTTGTTGAGCTGGTCAACACCATCGAGCTTGGTGAGAAGCTGGTTGACAACGCTGTCGCCAACGCCGGTGCCGCCTCCGGCACCAGAGCCTCTCTGCTTGCAGACGGCGTCCAACTCGTCGAAGATGATGATGTGGAGACCACTCTGGTCGCCCTTCTCCTTGTACTCCTTCTCTGCATCGGCAAACATCTTTCGGATGTTCTCTTCGGATTGACCGACGAACTTGTTGAGCACCTCCGGGCCGTTGATGATCTTGGGTTCACGGGCGTTGAGCATCTTGCCGATTTGTCTGGCAATGAGCGTCTTTCCGGTTCCCGGGGGGCCAAAGAGCAAGATACCCTTGACGTGCTGGATGCCCAGCTTCTCCACCAACTGCGGCGGGAAGACACGGGAAGCGAAGGCTCTGCGGAAGATGGTGGAAAACTCGTCGTGGAGACCGCCAATACCCATATCCTCGAACTTGAAATCCGGCGAAATGATGGGGTTGGCATTGCCCTGGTGCTCTCCGACTTGCAGCTTCAGTTCCGAGTCGGCAGACTTGAAGAATGACAGCAACGTCGAAGTGCTGTAAAAGCCACGGGCTCCAGGATCAGAGCTTGTGACGACTGCGTCGGGGCCGCGGCCGCCTTGGAATGTGATAGTCTTGACGGTAGCAAACACCTTCAGACCTTCGATATCCAGGAGGGTGCGCTGGCCAGGGGCGAAGAAGTGGCTCTGGAAGAAGCGCTCGAAAACCTTGGCTAAGTATTCGTGCGTAAACTGATAGTTGGGATCCCTCTTCATGGAGGCCCAGGATATCTCCAGGTCCATCGCCTCGAGGCGAATAGCGCCTTGCCTGTTGGCATCATAGACCTCGCCCTCGAAGGTATCCGTCATTCCGATCTTCAGCCATTGTCGTTGCGGGTCGGACAAGCTGATGGTGCCCTCTGGGAGCTCGGGTGTCGGTCGTGCCCTGATAACATTCTCTCGTACCGTCCCCCTGACCGGGTCTCTAGCTCTGATCAGGATGTTGATGTCGGTGCCGTCGCGGCTCGGGGCGAAGTCTCGGTAGCTGACACCGGCGCTGGCAAAGGGTTAGCAACAGCATGGGCAGAGAGGGCTCGAGGACTTACACATTTGCATAGATGAGTTGGGTCTGCAGGGCCTTGTCCCTCACCTTCTCGATCCTCAGCCGCACGCCAGGCTGTCTGGGAGACTGCGGCTGCTGGCGGGGCAGCGGCTTCTCGGGAAAGCTCATGTCGGAAGTTCGCTCGACCGGACGTATAGGGAGGGGAGTGATGCTTTTGTTTGCGGTGCAGAACAATGAGGTCGTTGTGTTGGAGGGTCTGCAGTTCAAGGTGCCGGGAAGAAGGAATGGCGAGGATGACGAGGGGAGGTTATGTAGCGGTGATGGTTGTTGGAGGGGCTGCGCGGCGTCGCCTCAAGTCCCTGGGCCCGGGGTGCGCTAAACCTTCTTTAGGTAACGTAGACATAAGGCGAAGCAGGTACGTATAGCAGGCCCTCACATAACCCTTGCTGCAGCGAATAGCGTGGAAGATCCGCGGGTGCTTATGTGGATCCAGTCAGTGGTTTGTAACCGTGTTCAATCCGTTTCAACTCTGGCCAGTTTGAGAATGTTCGGGTCGACTTTCACGATACGGAACCGCTGCAGAATCCGTGCTGCCTATAGCAAGCCATCGAGCGATTGGTTATCTCGGATACTGGGACGGATGGCTCGTCGACGCCGAGATGGACCTATTAGCTCATCGTCGAGCATGATAGAACATGTCCGAAGCATGTCTAAGTAGGTATCTTCAGCAACCAGTATGAGATGAGCTCGGGTGCTTGGGTGTGTGACCGCCCAGGACAGGACTCCACTGGCGGGAGGTCAAGTGGAAGGTGGGGCAACTGCAGCTGCGGCAGCTGTCGGTCCCTCTTCCCTACCACAGTACGTACCTAGGGACAGCGTGAGCAATGACGTCTATTGGTTCCCAAAGCAGCCTAATCCATTTTCGGACGTCGCCTGCTGTGAGCAGTGACTTGAGTGAGATGACTGTGAGCGTCAAAGTTCGTTCACGAGTAGCACGCTCATTGATAGCAGCTGGTTGAATCTCACAGGTCGCAATAATGCCTCTGTAAGTCCTCTGTGTGTCTCAAAACGGAGTACAGGAATGCTAACTTAGCTGCAGCCATCTGCTGGGCAAAAAGTCCTGGAATGTCTACAATGCAGACAACATCGCCCGCGTCCGCCGCGATGAGGCCGCCGCAAAGGCCAAGGAAGAGGCCGAGGAGCAGCGCATGCAAGAGGTTGATGCCGAGCGTCGACTGGCCATCCTCCGAGGCGAGACACCGCCGCCTCTGCCCCCAGCCGAGACTGCTGAAGATGAGCCAAGGCCGCGAGACCGTGATGCCGTTCCGCATGGGCGAGAGAGGAAGAAGCGCAAGCGTGCCGGTGAAGATGATACCGAATTCGAACTGCGCGTCGCGAAAGAGCGTTCAGACGTCGTAAAGGCGGCAAATGACACGCTGCGCAAGTCGACGAGCTCCGCGCCCATCGTCGACAACACTGGTCACATTGACCTCTTTGGCGAGGAGCGGAAACAAGGCCGCCATTTGAAAAACGAAGAGGCCGAGAAAGAGGCCGCGAAGAAAAAGAAGGAGCTTGAAGACCAGTACACGATGCGGTTTTCAAATGCCGCGGGCAAGGACGGTCTGGTTGGCCCCTGGTACGCAAACTCGGGGTCGAGAGCCGATCTTGCAGAGCTTGAGCCCCCAAGCAAGAATGTATGGGGCAACGAGGACCCGGGAAGAAAGAAGAGGGATGCTCAGCGAATCGTCGCGAACGATCCCCTTGCGATGATGAAAATGGGTGCATCCAAGGTACGGCAGGTAAAGAAGGAGCGGCAAAAATTCGAGGCCGAGCGACAGAGGGAGCTGGAGCAACTGCGCAAGGAGGAAGAGCGCAAGGAGAGGCATGAACGGCGGAGACGGGAACAAAGGAGCGATGAGGACCGGCATGGTAGAGCCAGGGACCAGGACGAAAGAAGACACCGTGAGCGGAGAGACAGGGACGGTGGCGATGAGCGCCATGCTAAGGCCGGTCGAGACGAGGAGAGATCTCGGAGTGAGAAAAGACAGCGCGAAGACAGAAGACACCGACACGAAGGGAGAGACCGGGAAGATGCAAGGCACCACGAAGAAAAAAGAGGTCGCGACGAGGGAAGACATCGGTCAGATCGAGAGCGAGATTCAATCTCAAGGCGACGCGATGACGAGAGGCGGCAAGAAAGGCGCAGCGAGAGAACCAGAGGTTAAATTCACCGGCAAACAATCAGCTCTATCTATGCAAGGTATCAAATCCACCCAGCTGCCGCGTTGCAAACACTCTAGGGAGCATGACTATCTATCTGCTACTCGGTATCCGACCATTCAGACGGCGTTACTGCACAGCCTTCCGCTGTTGAGGTCATATTCCCAAGTATCGCTTCCGACGCCCGACAAGACGAACAGGCTGTCCGTGGGGTCATACTTGCGCTTGATTTCGACCAGGCGGTCGTAACTAGATCCGTAAAAGTCCTCCTTGAAGTTGCTGTTGAAGGCGTTGCCCTCGTTCATGTATGCGCCGGATCCCGGGGCCCATTCACGCCATACAGGCTCCTTCGTCTCCTCCAACCATTTCGCAGCGCCGGCGAGCGTCTCCTGTGGCGAAACAGTCGCGTCGACGGAAGCTCCATAGCTCATCATGTGGATGTAGGTTGACCGCCACGCAGGGTTGAGGGCCCCGCGCATCGTCTCTGGGACATTTCGGGGCCCCAACCCGCCCTGAAGGCCGATGACCATCATAGAGCTGCCGGTTGGGTCCTGTGGTACCATGAGCCGCCGGAGGTAGGAGGTCATGGTCGGAATTGGGACACCGGCGAGCTCCTTGCGACCCAGGAGACGGCTTGTCATCAGGCCTGACGAGCCGGCTCCGCTAGGCGCCTCATTGACGCTTTCAAAGAAGGACATGAAATCAGGCTGCGTGGACGGCTCGCTGAGACTGACATCGACAGTGCCGTTGCCAACCTCGGCGATAATGCGGTCCCTGACAGGCCCGAGAAGCGAAGCCAACCTCTCCTCTGTGGTGTTGTACGTGAAAAAGCTCAGGGAAGCCGAAACCTTGCGCATCGAGTTGGACAAGGAGGAGTTCTGCAAAGCCTCGGCCATTCCCATGCCAGTTCCTGTCAGCCCGGCGTCCATCAAATCGGGAATGCTGGCGAGCAGGACTGCAAAGCCTCTCCACGCCGCTTCCTTGGCAGTAGTATCGTTGCCGGCCGTGGATATCTCGATGGCACTCGAGACAACGTTTCCAGGGTTAGGGTGCGCCTTGAAGACGTACTCCGTGACGACGCCATATTGGCCGGCTCCTCCGCCGCGGATGGCCCAGAGGAGGTCTTGGTTCTGCGCCTCATTGGCAACAAGAATTTGGCCTTGAGTGGTGACCACGCGCGCCTGCAGGATCTGATCGGCTCCTAGCCCAAAGGTGCTCGACAAAGGGCCGTGGCCACCTCCTTGTATGTGGCCGCCAACCCCGACTGTCTCATCGACGCCGCCGACGAGCACTCTGTCGAATTTCGCTGCCCCTCGGGAGGCGGAGCCCCAGTCGTGGCCGCTGCCGAGAATAATCGCCGACTCGGTCCTGTTGTCGCTCGGAGATCTCCACTGGGCATCGAATTCGAGCTGCTTGAAGTTGTGAGTCCAGATCGATAGGGAGTAGGCACCGGAAGACCTGCCCAAAGAGTCAGCGAAAACACATTTTCGGCGGCAGCGGTGTCAGTTTCGTCCTTACCGTCCATTGAGATCGTGTCCAGTTCCCTTGATCACGATGCGAATGTTTCGCTTGCTGGCCCAGCTCATAGCCGCCGCAACTTGCTCCTCATTCGTAGCGTTGACTACGTACAGAGGCAGGCCTCCGACCTCGCAGCCCTTGGCGGCAGTGTAACCAGCAGCGCCTGGTGGCAGACACGAGTTGTTGGCGTACAGAGGAGAGCCGACCGACTCAGGAAGCGAGGCATGGTAATAGGAGTAGCCCCATCCCTTCTGAACGTCGTCGCATGTTTGCAAAGAATGAAAAGGGTTCCCTGGATAGCATGACGAGGCGACCGGTCGAGTCTTGAGCAGTGTGCCGGCGAGGGTGGTGTTCAGCGCAGACCAATCCGCTTCGGATGGCCAGGCGGCGTCGAAGGGAGTGGTTTTGCATGTCTTCTGCGCCGAGGCACCGAGGGCGCAAAGGAGGGTAAAGACTGAGACTGTAGCTTTGAATGCCATGGTGATATCGATTGGATCCTCAGACGCAGATGAGGAGCGTTGCCGGTCTCAATACAGGCCATAGTGCTATGTTGGCGGTCTCCTTTTGTATCAAGACAGATCTTTGCTGTACGCATTTTCGTATTTCTTTTACGACGCTCCGCTGCTGTTGTTAGGATAAGCCCCAATGGTCCTTCGTCATCGGTCTCCGTCTCCAGCTCTGCCGGGTTCTAATGACGAGGTCCCACGAGGCTATGCCGACGACGGCCAGGGTCAACCGTGCCCCCATTGTATTTGTCGTATAATCCCTTCGCTCAGGGAACGATGGCCAGAGGACCGACGACTTGCCTCGGGAGGAACGCTAACGGAGTGCGTTGACGTTATTCCCAGGAAACTTGGACTGCGGCCCACGGCAGTGGTGAGTTGGACGCCACTTCGGGGCCACGATCCGGTATGAAGGCGACCCACCCGATCGGCCATCTGCCGTTAGCCCTGCTGACGAGTCAAAAGACTCCGAATATGGGTTTCTTGGTTCGGGGTTTCGAGAATACTGGGGGGACTGGGGAAGAGAAGGGGAAAAAATGAATGAAAAGAAGGGCCGCCGGGGGCTAAACTGAATCGGAGGCTTGGCTCGCCGCCCGCCCGCCGTATCTGAAAACGATGGGTTTTTCGTTTAGAATACGCAAATGCGCTGATTGGTTGGCGCCGCGACTCAGGCACGGCCCCGCCGACGACTTACACGCAGCTCAGACGGCGTTGAGTAGGGTCAAGATGAACTTTTCCACCCTGCCCCTCCTTTCCTTCTCAAAGACCAAATGATTTGCGGCGAAATCAAACATTGATTCCATGGTTTCTCAGGAGAGTAATACCGAAAGTCATTCCCCTTCCCCCCTCCCCCTTTCCCCGTCCTCTCTCAAAATCCGTCTCCTGTCTCCATTCTTCTCCCGAACCCGACTACTCCTCCACCACGAACAAACACCACGAATCTCCCAACTTCCACAATATCTAAGCCGATATAATGATCAGAGACTACTGGCAGTTAGCAGGCCCCTTTGGGCTCGCGGTCCGCGCTGGGATCCGGATCCTCCAGTTCGTCTTCGCCATCGTCACCATCGGCCTCTACGCCGCCTCCCTCGCCTCCTGGGACACCTCCTCGACCAACGTAAAGAGAACAAACTGGATATTTGCTCTCATTCCCGCCGTCCTCTCGGCGCTGACATGCGCATACCACTGCTTCGCGACGGTGACCCACGCAGCCTGGTCCGTCTGGGACTTCACCCTCGCCGTATTCTGGGCCGCGCTCTGCGGCGTGTCCTCTGCCGTTGCCGTGGGAGGCGAGGACGGCAACACGGTTACCGGGGATATCAAGACGAGGCTTGCCGTAGGGGCGTGGATCGCGGGGGTCAGCATGGTGTTCTGGCTGCTTAGCGCCGTGCATGGCTGCGCTTGGTGTTGCGCCTCGAGGAAGCTGACGAGGACGACGGAAAGGGGGAACAAGACGGAATTAGAGGAACTTCCTGAAAGGCAACCTGGAACGGTTTAAACATCACGGCTCTCCTGATGACATTGGTTTCCTGGATTTGGCTATACAATAACCATGAGCATGATGATATCTGGCGTTAAAGAGAAGGGCGGGACATAGATACGGCTTATAAAGCACAGAAAGTACTTGCAAATCTTGCGAGGAGATTCAGCTTCCCGAGCCAGTTGCAGCAATAATAGAAAAAACTGCTTTGGTGAATTTTCGGAGAGAACTGCTCTGTCCATATCGTAGCAAAACCCAGTGAAACCTCGCCCGTACTGAGGGTTAGCCGCCCATTAGACTTTTCCTCGGGCTCTTCCCAGGGCGACAAGGGGTGGCTGGCGAGGTTCGCCCTACGGACACCCCCGAGTTACAGATCTCGTATCTGTGGCATTCATTAGTCGAGAAGAGAAGACCCACACCCTAGCTGGGAACAGCCGGTATCTGACGCGGCCCCTACTAGACTGTCGAGGCAAGGCATGTTCAAGTATATGTGCCCGAGCTTGGCCCTCTTTCGAGGCTCTGTTCCCTTTCCCCTACAACCACAGCCCAAAAGCTCACCTCCCTATAGACGCAGACCATGGGAAACGAACAAGCAGATACACACAAGTCTTCACGAGAATCCAAAGCCTCGGTTCTTGGGATTGAAGATCTCTACCTCGAAGGTTAGCCCCCCCCCCCCGTCGCTCCTCGCCGCGAGAAATAGTTCCGAGAAGCTTACCGGACCAACTGCAGATGAACCATCAAGCTCAACGCCAAACGATGACGACGTCTTCTCGCAGACACCGCCAGAGTACACCCCGAAATACACGCCCCGGAGACAATGGCCGATGCCCCTCAACATCGTGATCCAGGTCGTCGGCTCCCGAGGCGATGTCCAGCCCTTCCTGGCCTTGGCCTCCGAGCTCCAAAAGTCGGGCCACCGCGTCCGGATAGCGACGCACCCGCAGTTCTCCTCTTTCGTCCTCGATGCCTCCCGCAATGCCTCGTCCCCGAACAAGCTCGAGTTCTTCCCCGTGGGCGGCGACCCGGCCGACTTAATGGCCTACATGGTCGAGTCCCCTTCCCTGATCCCAAAAATGTCCCAGATCCGCGCGGGAATCATCCAGCGCAAGCGCGACATGTACACTGAGATGCTCGACGGCTTCTGGCGCTCCTGCGTCCACCCGGACCCCATATCCCACACCCCCTTCGTGGCGGACGCCATCATCGCGAACCCGCCCAGCTTCGCCCACGTCCATTGCGCGCAGGCGCTGGGGATCCCCGTGCATTTGATGTTCACGATGCCGTGGAGCAGCACAAGGGCGTTCCCGCACCCGCTGGCCAACATCGGATTCTCCAAGGCGGACAAGAAGAGCACGAACCACGCCTCGTACGCGGCCGTGGAGTTTCTTACGTGGCAGGGGTGAGATTTTGTCCCCGTTTGCTCTCGATGTGCGGTGGATGCGTTACTGACAGAGGTCGACAGTCTGGGGGATCTCGTCAACGCATGGAGAGTCGCGTCGTTGGGTCTGGAGCCTGTACCCTCCACCGAGGGTCACCGCATCCTCGAGAGCTTGCAAGTCCCGTTCACATATTGCTGGTCGCCATCGCTCGTGCCCAAGCCCAGCGACTGGGGCCCGCACATCGGTATGTGGTGGCAATACCCCCTAGGATAATGTCTCCGGGGCTCTGCTGACGACTCATTCCAGACATTAGTGGTTTCTTCTTCCGCGACCCGGCGCCGTACACGCCGCCGGCGGACCTTGAAGCATTTCTCAACAGCGGGCCCCCGCCCATCTACGTCGGCTTCGGCAGCATCGTTGTCGGCGGGATCGAGGGGTTGATGACCATGGTCCTCAGCGCCATCAAAGCAACAGGTGTCCGGGCAATCATATCAAGAGGCTGGAGCAACCTGACGGGCGAGGAATCCCCCGACGTGTTTTACGTGGGAGACTGTCCGCACGAGTGGCTGTTCCAGAAAGTCGCGGCCGTGATTCACCACGGCGGGGCGGGCACTACAGCCTGCGGGTTACGATACGGGAGGCCCACGACCATCGTGCCTTTCTTCGGAGAGTAAGAACGCACCGACGTCTTCGCATTTGTTCTGACTGACACCGCTCTTTACAGCCAGCCGTTTTGGGGCGCCGTCGTCGCAGAAGCAGGCGCGGGACCGGACCCCATCCCCTACCGCTCCCTGACATCTCAGAAGCTCATGCACGCCATCCAGTACTGCCTGTCGCCGGAAGCCGTCGCCGCAGCAAGACAGCTTGCCGAGTCGATGCGGTCGGAGGACGGTGTCCAAGCGGCCGTCGACGCTTTCCACGCCAACCTGCCGCCGCAGACGGAGATGGCCTGTGACTTCTTCAACGACCAGCCGGCGGCCTTGGTCTACGGAAAAGGGAAGAAGCAGGTCAAGATGTGCAAACCTGTCGCGTCCATTCTTGTTAAGAACGGGAAAGTGGAAAGAAAGCACCTCAAGTTGTAAGTGAGCAAGACTCAAGCCCCCCTCCCCTACCCTGTCAAGACCCCAACGTTGACCATGCTCTCCAGGTACCGTCCAAAGCCGACAAACATCGAAAACCAGAGGTGGGACCCGTTGACCGCGATATCCGCCGCATCACTCTCGACGATCGTTAAGATGGCTGGAGCCACCGCCGACATCATTGTGAAGCCCTTCGAAGAGTACAAGCGCAGCAGCGAGTCCGGCGAAAACCTAGAAGAGCAAGTAGAGAAGACGCGAAGACACAGCCAGGCGCCGGCCTTCGCGATGCTCCCTCTCCCCGGAATCGGGGTCCCGGACGGCGCAGAGCAGCCCCCGGGAAAGCGCCCACCGCCATCCAGGGGAGGAGGAGAAGATTCATCAGGGAAAACGGGGGCCATGGCGGTGGCCGCGGCCAACGGCGTGGGAAAGCTCGCCGGCAACGCGACCAAAGGCTTGCTGGTGGACATACCCCTCGCCGTCACCGAGGGCCTAAGGGCGGTGCCGAATCTGTACGGGGAGCCGGTGCAGAAGCATGACGCCGTCGAAGGCTTCCGCAGCGGCGTGTCTGTTGCAGGCAAGACGTTTTGCCATGACATGAAGGGTGGTCTCACGGACATTTTTGTACATACTTACACGGGTAAGAAGGAGCAAGGCGCCCTCGGCGCCGCCAAGGGTCTGGGAAAGGGGGTGGTGAGCCTGGTGACCAAGAGCACTGCGGCCACGTTCGGCCTCGTCACTTATCCCGCCCAGGGCATCTATCGCAGTATATGGTCCGCCACGAACGGAGACACGCGGAGGAGCATTGAGGATGAGAGGTTGCTCGAGGGCGACTGGATCGTCTCCATGAGCCCGACGTGGAAGATGGATCACGCGGCGATTGTTGAGGACTTTGATGGTATGCGGGGCACCAGGGGGCGAGGATAGTCACGTCGGCCATGTCAAGCTATGATGTCGGGGGGTTTTTTTTTGCCTGATTAGCACCGGCGTTCTGGTAAAGGGTTCTTGGACAGCTGAGTGCGGCTCAAGGCTGAATCAGGGGGCCAGGCAGTAATATTTCCGAGGGCATTGTAATCCGCTCAGCCCTTCTCATTCAAGCCTTGGCTTCCAGAACATTTCGAATGCCAATATTATGATTATGGGCCATTCGTCGTGGCGCAGCCAGCTGATCCGGTTCCGCCTTGCCCGGCTTTCTGACAGCCTAGGATTCTGATGATGTAAGTGTATCCCTGCAACTCCAAGCACGGCTGGCCCATAGCCACGAAGAAGAGGCCATGCAGGGGCGAGGGATGATCTGCGAAGTCAGAAAGGAACGGCGGAACGACGGCGTGGTAAACCATATCGGACATGACGATGCTTGAATAAGATGCAGGGCGGTGCAGGGGTGGCGAAAGAGGAAGGCTTCTGGAAGGATTCGGCGGGTGGAGACAGTTAGTTCGACCCAATTGGGAAGTTGAGGAAGGCTAGGATCTGCGACATGATGGCTGGAACTGAGCCGGGAATGCCTTGGATCTTGGGCAGAGTAACGGGGGATATATTGTTACTCGGAAGGATCTTGCACCTGTAATTTTCCCCAGAGCGAAAAGTTGCGCGAAACGAATATCATTAGGCAAGTCGACCTGATGTTTCGACAGACCCAGGTCTCCGCTCAGCAAAAGCAACAAGATAGAGTAGGTATCATGAACCCAACTAAGCATTGCGGGTCCCATGAAGCCATGTGACGATGATCCCAGGCGAGATGTGGGGACGGGCTTCTCCGGGTACTGCATGTCCTGGGCAAAGATTGCAGTCGGCCGTGTACCTTGCTATCAGCCTAGCACAGGGGGTTGGGTTGCTGGTCGATCGGCCGAAGTCGGGCGCGTTCGGACATGATGTCAACGGGCTTTTGGTTGTGGGAGATGGTGATGGGCAGATATTATGAAGAGCTTTGCTCGGCGCCGCCAAGTAGTCGGGCGAAGGATTGGCGGCAGTGCCCCGGGGGTCACGCGTGCCGGCAGAACGCTACGGCCACATACGGCCAGGTGGAGACATGGGGCCGGTGCACATTGGCTGATCCGGAGGCAAGGGTGTTTTGCCCAGAAGCTGGGCGGGCGACGGCAGACTGGAGCAGAGAAGTAAGCGACCCAGTCACGCCCCAGCTGGAGTCGGGACTGGTTGGAGGCGCATCGCAGGAGTGGAGGCTTTGGAGGATTCCAGATGAAGTCATTCCCCATCCTGTCTTATGCTATACTATGCTTGACGTGTTGATTGAGAAGCTCTGCCACTGACATGTTTCCGTGGGGATTGCACAAGTCACCGAGCCGGCGCTCCGCAGTAGCGAGACGGTGCAGAAGAGAATCTTTCCTGCGCATCTGACTGGCACCGAACGAAAGCGGCGACTTGTAGCGTTGCAATGGGACGGAGCCGAAATGGACAGGCATCGTTGGCGTTCTCGGCGTTGTCTGTCCATGATCTCATCCCACCTGCGGTGCCCTCCCTTTGCGGCACTCGGCACGCTAGATGCTGTTTTGATTGGTCATTGGCGGCTTGGAATTGACAGGCCCCCGAAATGTCATGACACAGAGATGAAATGTTTTGTGAAACGTTTCCCGTTCGCAGGAGGCATTCCCGACCCTTGCCCTCGAAAATGGCGGCAGCAATCACCTCCCTTTCACTCATGGCTCGGCAGAGCGGCGTTGTCGAGATCAGATCAGACGGCGGGGCTGGCGGGCAGACAGGCAGCCAATTCAGTGCACGGATTGTCTTGTCTTGTCTAGGTAGCCAAGGCTGATTGACCAGAAGGGTGGATCAGAGATGGAATGATGGAATGGGGTAGCCGCCACCGTTGGGTTCGAATCGTGGAGTTGCGGGTGTCTACACCAGGCAGCAAGGAATGGACAGGGCTGAGCAGCGAAAATCGCCTCGTGCAAAGACCGAAAACAATCAGACGACCGACGGCCGTATTTCGTAGATGCGGGAGGAGAAAGAAAGGTTGGATGAAAGGCCGCGCTGGGTGATCGGGCAAAGGAGGGAAAAGGGTGGATGCATGCGCCGAGTTCTGTGCAAGGCGGCTGGTTCGTGATTGGATGCGCCGCGCAGAGGCAACAAGCCATCGCATCGCCCGCCCATGGTAGGATGCGTAATATCGTCGCTTTTTGAGGCCCGATCCCCAGCAACCGCGACCAACCAACACAGCACGACCGTTACGGGGAAGCTAGGAAGCAGAGTCGAGTGGGCTTGAACCTGAACAGCCAGCTCGGAGCACGGTCCAATTCCCGAGGTATTACTGACTGACTACGGATACTAGGTAGGTATTATGTGGTGTGCACTAGTGTAAAGTGAAGCTTCGCGCGGGCAGTGCTCTGCCCTTGCTCTCCATTGTCGGGCACTTTGTCGCAACGTTTGCGCCCCGCATGGCCACCTTTGAAAGCCCATCCATCCCATCCCTGGCTCCCCGACTCCCTGAATCCTTGCACCCCCCAGGATCCCTGTCGAACAGACCACCAGCTGCCCCTTCCTCCACCTCCTCCTCAGTGGTGAGTGCCTCCTCCTGCACAAGCACAAGACCCTGGCCCCACCCCTTGGCTCTTGTACTACGCAGTAGCTTCCTTTTCGCATTTTGCAGCAGCCTGCCAACCTATCGCCAGGCGCATTGGAAGCTCAGTGCCACCACACACCTGAGCTCAAGCGTAGTGTGTACGGATGCTACGGCCACCTACACGTGTAACACGGTACCTCATCAAAAGGCAGGCGGATAGGTATGTACCGGCATACCCTTCTGCCTTCCTTGCCACGGAGGAAGGTGTGAATGAAAGGGAGGAAAGAGAGAGATAGCTCCCCTCCCCTCCCCACCCCCAAAGCCAAGAGACCAAAAGCTTCCGGGCGCAAACACAGCCCACATTGCAATCCGAACCCTGCTACTTTTCCCTCGTGGGCCGTGTCTATGATCCCCAGTCTCATTCTTCCGCCTGGGCGCCGCATTCCCGTCTCCGACACACGTCTGATCGTGCCGTGGCCATCGTATATCTACATAAGAACCTCTTCTCCCCGTCCCTCACCCTTTCTAGTCCGCCCACATGCCTCACCACTCCGACTCCATTCACGAAGCTTCTGATCACCACCTTCAACAAGCTTCTTCCTCGTCTAACAACTCGGATCGCCATCTGCTGCAAACCACCTCTACTCGATCGAATTCGCCCGCCACAATGAGCGCTCCTGCTGCTGCCCCGCACGTCGAGGGTTCCTCCACCGGCAAGGTTCGCGCCCCGGACTACGACGAGCGTACCGAAACCACGACCAATGGCACCGGCGTCGGAAATGGCGGTTTCAAGCCCCACGGTCCCATGACCGTCGTGCCTCCCAAAATGGAGGACCTCCAGCGTAGCTATGCAAGAGTTGTCGCTGAAGACGCCAACCCCAATGACTGGTATGGAACTATGAGTATGTCTTACCGCTGCCTCCTCGCACCGAGACATGATCACGGCATGCTAACAATTGTCCTTTCACAGAGGACACTCTTGGTATTGTCCTCGGTACCATGGGTGCTCTTCCCTGCTGTATCGTCTGCCCGAACCCCTACAAAACTGTCCAGCAGGGCAACGTCGGCCTCGTCACGAAGTTTGGCAAGTTCTACAAGGCCGTCGACCCTGGCCTGGTAAAGGTGAACCCTTTCAGCGAGAAGCTCATCCAAGTCGATGTCAAGATCCAAATGGCAGAGGTCCCCCAGCAGACCTGCATGACCAAGGACAACGTTACCCTCCACCTCACCTCGGTCATCTACTACCACATCGTCGCTCCCCACAAGGCCGCCTTTGGCATCACCAACGTGCGCCAAGCTCTCATGGAGCGAACCCAGACGACCCTCCGCCACGTCGTCGGTGCCCGCATCCTCCAGGACGTCATTGAGCGCAGAGAGGAGATCGCCCAGTCCATCGGCGAGATCATCGAGGACGTCGCTGCCGGCTGGGGTGTCCAGGTTGAGAGCATGCTCATCAAGGACATCATCTTCAGCCAGGAATTGCAGGAGTCGCTTTCCATGGCTGCCCAGAGCAAGCGTATTGGTGAGAGCAAGATCATTGCCGCCAAGGCCGAGGTAAGCACCCATTCTTCTGGTTCACGCGAGACATGAGCTAACACAATTCACAGGTCGAATCCGCCAAGCTCATGCGCCAGGCCGCCGACATTCTGTCGTCGGCACCCGCCATGCAGATCCGCTACCTCGAGGCTATGCAGGCGATGGCCAAGTCTTCCAACAGCAAGGTCATCTTCCTGCCGGGCCCGAACCAGACGATGCCCAACATCCAGCAGGCCCTCGGAAAGGACCCGACGGGCGAGTCGAGCGGCGCCCAAGACGTCAACTACCAAGACTTTGGAGGTCAGGACTCCGGCTTTCAGCAAGCCATCAACTCTCGTGTCATTGAAAACATTTGAGACCGCGCCGAGTGCTGACTTGAGGTCGTCGTGGGTGGAACAGCTTGGTCCCACTGAAGCCGGCCCCTTTTCGGCTCTCACCCCCTCGCGATGACCTTTTGCTTTGACGACATGCCTCTTTGCGCTTCACGATGCTCGACATGATTTGATTTTCAAATACCCCTTTGCGACGACACAGAACTTCAGAAAACACAGATAAAAAATGGAACCAGAACATGTACTTGTATCAACTTGAGGAGGAGTGGGGGACGGGCCTGTTCAGAAGACGATACCCAAGATCGGCATGACCAGGTGGAATGGGGTTGGCAGAATACCCAGTTCGTTCGTTTTGACTTGAAACCCGAGGCACCTAATAGTAATAGCAATCATTGTAGTTGAAAATTGACCAGTATCTTGATATGTCTTCGCCTTCCCCCCACCTTTGATTTAGTTTGCTGGGCACACGCAATATGAACAGTACATGCGCGTGAATCAAATTGCGACAACACGGTCACATGTACCATGGTTGAGGCACTTGGAATATGATCTCGACAGTGCCAATTGTAAAAGTTCCAAGTCGCGGCATGCGCAAGTCGCACGATACGCATCCGCTCGAGATGACAAAGACTCGTAGCGCCCGGCAGGGTCAACATCTGCGATGGCGAAATTCGTACGGCGACAACGCTGCAACGATGGCAATCTTCATCATCTCATTACTCCTTACATATTGCGCAGGCGGCCGGCTGTCTTGCCCCTTTCAAAGCACCAGTCTCCGACCCAGGCGAGCACCCGGTATCCAACGGCGCCCCCCGCCTAACTCTCCTTCCACGGCAACGATATCTCGACAGGCAGAATGTCCTTCTCGACCATATCCACCACGTCCTTGGCCTCCAGCCCCTTCAGCCCCTCCAGAACCTCCTTGTAGCCCTCCTCGCTCAGCCCTTCCCTCCGGTCGCAGTACACATCGACCCCCTCCTTGGTGAACACGGTCGGCGCGAACCACGTGACAACCCACCTCTCCGTCTCCCCCGCCGCGGTCTGTCTCTCGCCCCAGCCGAGGACCTCCCAGTGGCTGCCCACGAAGAAGAGCCAGCCCTTGCCCCTCCAGTCCCACGTCGACGTGTCCCCGGCCTTGGACGCCGTGTCGACGCCCTTGACGGACTTGACGCCGCCCGTGGCGGTCTTGTTCGACTCGTACTCCACCAGGTCGTCGACCCGGGCCGTGCCGTCCGGTTTCGCGGGGAGGGCGGCGTAGGATATGCGCACGTTGCGGGCGTCGCGCCACATGGCGAGGGTGGAGTGCGTGACGGTCCATGTGCGCAGGAGCCAGTCGAGGGGCGGCGCGGAGAAGGTCGGCGGCGGGGAGGTGACGTATTTCGAGGGCGAGCGAAGGGTGACGTCCGTCGGAGGGGCGGCCATGATGGGCTTGTCGGGTTGTGTGTGGGCGATGGATGGATGGGTGTCTAGGACGATGGGGGCACGCGCGCGCTCGTGTGTGTGCTCGATGGAGCTTGCTTGCGCGGAGCTCAGTCGCGGAAAGAAGAACCCTGGTCAGAAGGTATCCTACAACACGGTGCAAATGCTCGCACAGATATTACGTTGGTGGAGGCCCTAATAAATGCTCTTGATATGGCAGGTTAATTGAGTGGGTATGGATGCTGTCGGGAAAGCAGCAAAAGGCGTGAGGTCGAAAGACAAGCGCAAACCGTCGCCCAAAGCTCCGGGATCCGCGCCAGGGGTGCGTCGCGTTTCAAAATGATGTCAGCGGCCGGCCCCCCGAACGCTGAGACCTCAGTTTCCGCTTTCAAACATCTCTCCCTCCCCTCCTCCAAAGCCCACTAAAACCCAATCAACGAAACGGTACAGAAAAAGAAGAAGCACAGAAGGAAAAAAAAAAAGGATTGATCTCCAACTCGAGTGATTGGTCCCCTTCTCCTACACTCTCATAGGTTTTCTTCACAAGCCGCGAATACCCGAGTCCCGTCTCAGTCACGCTCGAGGGAACGACATTCTTTGCGACCCCCGATTTCTCTTCTAGTTCTCTAGCTCTCTAGCTTTCCCCGCCAAGCCGAAATTAGCCCCGGCGAGTCGAGCAAGGGTCTTAATTCAACCTTTTTCTTTTTCATTGCCACGGATCTTCCCGCGCCCAAAGCTCTTTCTTTCCCAATCCTCCCAATCCGTCCTCTCTCTCCCCACAGTATCCATCCAGAACTAGCCTGGTGTTGTTGTTTTATTTTTTGATATCCGAAGAAAAAAAAAACCCCCGACTTCTGTTGCAATACCACCCCTACAACGTCGCTCCAGCATCCCTCCCCTTCGACTCCCCGACCGCTCACCGCCATAATGGACGAAGACCCTTCCGAGATCGACCCCGAGATGGCGGCCTTCATGGGCTTCGCCTCCTTCGGCACGCAGCCCGCCGCCAAGAAGCGCAAATACAACCACCGAACCGACGCCGTCTCCGACTCTACCGGCGCCTACGCCCCCGCCCGCGCCGCGACCGGCGCGAATCAAGTCGCCCTCAAACCTCGAGCGCCGCGCGCTCCCGACCCGGCCCCGGCCCCCGTCGCCGCCGCCAACACGGATGAGATAGCCCTCGACTCGGGCGACGAAGGCGCCAACGGTGCCGCCGCCGCCGCCGCCGCTGGCGAAGCCGAGGACCAGGACGAGGGCGGCGCGAACCTCTACTCGGACCCCGCCGTCGCGCCGGCCCTCGCGCACGCGCAGGAGCTGATAGACGAGCTGGCCGCGCGAGGCGGCGTCGCCTCGTCAGGCCCGACCGGCCCCGCGGAGGGAGCCCTGGACGCCCCGCAAGCGCAGGGCGGTGGCCTCCTCCCGCCATCGTCCGCCCTGCCGCAGCGCCCCGACGCGTCGTGGGGCAGGGAGATGGGTCTGCCGCCGACGGCCATGCCGACGAGGGAGCGCACCGAGCAGCAGCAGCAGCCGTCGCCGGGCGGCTACCAACCCCGCGGCCGCCACCAGCCCCGGGACGACGGGAAGCCCTGGTGGGAAGGCTACTACGACCCGACGTTCAACGAGAACCCCTGGGACAGGCTCGAGAAGAAGGCCGGCGTCAAGTCGAGGGGGACCTGGGTGCCGAGACGCGCGGCGCAGACGCAGACAGCCTGAAAGGGGCCTGTCTGTCTGTTTGTCTGTGACGGCTGAAGGTCGGGCCTATCAACAACAACGTGGAGGATGGCCAACGATTGGATCGAGGGACGGACGGACGGACCTATGGGTGAAGAAGACTGTCAGCTATACGACCGACGTTCATGGATATCCTCCAACCGTCCACGGTCCATCATTCCAAACATACCGACGGCCGGCTTGGCTTACCAAATATCTCTATCGACATCACGTGATACTCCTCGCCAGGTCAAGGGAACGATGCGGTATGGCATGGAGCAAGGCATCACGCCTCATCACATGATCTGTCACTGTCACTGGGCTTCACGCATCCTTTCCGGGCTTGGCCATGGACCCGGGGACCGTTACGGTGGGCAGGCCAGGCTACTACGGGTCACGACGGTGATGTTACGGTGGACTATCGTGGACTAGCAGTCCCGGGGGATTGGGACCACCACGACCGAACATGAAAAGGCCTACAATTTTACTATGAACCATGGCGAGAGCGCCCTATTCACTAGAGAGCCACCGGGGGGGTCGAGGGAACACGACCCCATGTCCGTCCAGGGGAACTATCACATCATCATCATCATCATCATCTCTCCCCTTTCCCGAAAGAGCAATATCCCACCGCCCCGAAAAGGACAAGCGCCTCCTACAGATGCCGCAATTTTACCTCCCCTCCGCCTGGTCTCTATCTCGATCCCTTCCCCGCCCTGCCGACTCCACCGAGCCGCTCTGCCGGCCCTGGCCCAGCAGATGGGGGACCCTCAAAAGCTACTGCTGCAGCACCCCTCCCTGGGCGCTTGCCCTGGCTCCGTTGCCCCCTCATAAGGAGGAGGGTGTGGTGTACTTTTAACACACAAGAACCGCCCCAAAACATTCCATTCGTCCAATCATATCTCATAATCGTTTCGTGAAAATAACCTCCCCAAGCAAGGTTCGGAGAACCGGGCGGAACCCCACAGCCCTGCGTCAGCCAGGGGGCGGCGCGGCGCCAAATCCGGGGGAGATGCGTGTGTGCGTTATGTGTGTGGTCTACTACGCGCGCGTAGGAGTTGAGTTCTCCATCGGCCACACTCTCCGCCTGCTCGGCTCGCCGCCGGCTCGCAAAAGCAGCGTGAGATGGGCAGCTAGCCCACCCATGCTCGCCCCGCGCCGTGCCGCTGCGCGTCAACCCGTCCCGACTGTCAGGTTCGCCTAGCCCCCTGTCTCTTCCCCTCCCTTGCCAGCCCAATATGTACCCAAAAATAAAAGTCAACAGCGAGATGGAGGGAGGCGTGCGCTCATCAAAAAATGCAAAGTAAATCCCGAAATCTGGTATCTCGCTCCTGTTCCTGCAGTTCTTCGGCAGGGATGTCTGGTATATGTATGTATGTCGTGCGTTTTGTGTGGTGACTGCAGGCCGGCTTTTTTGGTAGTAGTTGAAAAATGACACGCTTGAAAAATAAGGCGAGGCTGAAAAAAAGGGAGCATTCGCTCCAACGTCTGCGGCTTCGCGCGGCTGAAGGAATTGCGATTCAGTCGCGGAACTCGTCGCAGAGCACCGGGATGATTCCTAGTACTCGGGCGACGGGTAGCGAGCGCGGGCCTTGTTGAACTCCTTGGTGTGCTTGCGAGAAGTCTTGCTCTTGAGCGATCTGCACGAAACCCCCCGCGTGTTAGCCAGCCGCATTGTCTCAGATCTCGCAGATTGGAGTCTGCCACTCTGTCCAAAATTCCTTTTCTCGGTCCGACGTGCGACCAAGCCAGCAACCCGCTTTTTGTTTTCTTTCCCCGCTGGTTCGCGGGGATTTTTTTTAAGGATTGCCGGCTGATCTACAGATGTTCCCTTTTTTCCCTCCCGGGATTGCGCGGCTCTCGGGTCTCGGAGGTTCACTTACGAGACTTTCTTCTGCGTCCACTCCAGGTCCGCGCGCACGTCCTGAGCGTCACGGTAACCCTCGTTGAAGCGCTCGCGCGTCTTTGCGAGACGGGCTTGCGCCTTCTTTTGCAGCTCCAGCAACTCACGGTGCTTTGCGTTTAGCTTTCCGGACCTGTTTTTTTCGTGTTCCCCCGTTAGCCATTTTGTTTCCTCTGCAGCTGCAGTGTTTTCCCCCGGGCGTCATGCAGCCTTGGTGGAGCCCCGACAAACTGCCCGGGGACTTATTTAGAGGAAACACTCACGATTGCGCCTGGACCGCAATGTTGCGGTCGAGAGGGATGGGGTCAAAGGTCTGGGCGAAGCGGTCCTGCATGTAGTCGTTGAAGTCGACACCGCTGGCGGAGTGGTGAGTGCTCTCAAAGTCGCCGCTGTTGCTGCCGGCGTAGCTGGAGTTGGCAACAGAGTAGCCGCCGGAATAGCCGCTGTTGCTGTATGAGGGACCGGTTCCAGAGCTGACGGACTCGTCGGTCTCTGGGGGTGAAACAGAGTAGGTGCTGCTGTAACTCGGGTAGTGCTGGCCCTTGTGGGAGGGGACGGGCAAAGGGAGAGAGTAGTGGGAGTTGTAGTGGGCGGACATGATGGGCAACCGGGATGTCGACGAGGCGGCGTGACGTGTATGTGTTTGTGTGCGAGTTCCGGAAACTTGTTTGAAGCAAACAAGCGATGACTAAGTTCAAGCGTGGACTGGGGGATGGCGGCACTTGGTGAGACAGAGTGCAAGGAAGTTGCTTGCTAAAAGAAGATAACTTGGTGAACTGTAGTGAAGCTTGCAAGATGGTCCGGAGCAGTGGTGAGAAAGGAAGAAGAAGTGAACAAAACGAAACCGCTCAACTTGTGCCCTTTTATACTTTTCCCGGGTCCTTCTCGGACTCCATCTCTTCTTTCATGGGGATAAGACATCAAGCCTCGATTCGTCCGATGACAAGCCGTGGCTTCATCATCGCCCCCGCTCCAAGGGGACGGACGGAATGGTCCAAGGGCATGATGTGATGGGATGATGAGAAAGGGTCGCAGACGACGACGACGACTTACGAGCAGCCGGTCGACCTGCCTGGGCCTGGCTAGCCTGTGCGTTAGTGGCAGGGAAGTGACAGAGACTAAACCCTGTCTTCACCCGCGTACTTGCTCGTGGTATATAGCCGCGGGGTGGGAGATATCCAACGACAGAGCAATAGATGTTGAGGGTGTGGGCATTGGGGGGGGTGGTAGTGGGCGATGTGGGAGGGTGATGGACGGAGCCATTGGCCAAGCAGAGGCAGGGAAGTAGACTGCTGCTCCATCTGCAGGCCGAGTTTTCATTTCTCAGAGAAAAGTAAGAAACGGCAAGTGTCGAGGACAAAAGAGAGAGAGAAGGCGAGCAAGGTGTCTGCATATGCCGAGGGGCGACCATCATGGGTTGTATTGGTGGAGATAGCCCACGACGGAGTATGGGTGGCCCGGAAGCGGTAATGGATCTGTCTGGAATATCCAGGCAAAAGAACCGAAGAGCCAGGGTAAGGAAAGAGAAACCATAGAGCAAGAAAGGAAGAAAAAGCACAAGGGACAGTCCGGTAAGCCAAAGGGGCACGGACTGGCCGGCGTAGGCTGGCGAAGAGCAGGAAGCAGAATGTGGGTTAGGAAGCCAAGTCTGTTGTGTAAAACGGCGACGAAGAGACATGCAGAAAGACATGAATGGATCGGCAAGGGAGGTACAACTCGAAAGTATTCCGCTAAGGCAAGGACATGATGGCTGCACCAGCAAGCCAGGGGCATGGGGCTCTGTGGGCAGGGACGGCCACGGCGTGAAGGGTTCTTTGGGCCCTTCGGTCCACGCCCGTGCGGTGTCAAGAAGGTAGAGGGTGCCTTAGCTCAAAGGGGCCGAGGTATGTGAGGTGTGGGTGTAAGACGTGGCGGGAGACAGCAAGCGGGACGTCCTTCGTCAGGACCCCCCCGGGTCGACCGACGACCATCTCCGGCACGCCATGGCTGTAGATGGGAGGTAGAAAGGAAGGGGGAAAAAAAAGCATACGTATGACGGAGGACCAGGCGGGTCGCATAGTATATCGGCCCAGTAAGACGCAGGCCGAGGGCCATCCGGCGTCCAGGGGAGGGGTGTGCTCTGATTCGTGACGGATGGCGTTGAGGAAGAGGGCGAGAGACAGCGACGGAGACACGAGAACTCGGGCTGGAGGATGTGGATGTGCATGGTCATGACAGTTTTAGGAAATCCGGGACTACGGGGAAGAAGCAGGCCCGGCGTGGATCGAAACTCTGGTCCAACAAGTGTGCTAGGCTAACGAGGATGGGACGAGATAGGATGGGATGAAGGAGGACCGGATAGGATACACTACGTATGTAAAGACTGGAAAGGATAGGGCAGGGCAAGCAAGAACAGGACAGAAAGACGTAGAGGATGGGGATGGGATGGGCATGTAACGGGGCAAGCCAGGCCGGGGGGTGTTTCTCCTCTTCCGTTTCTTCGTTCGCAATTGCGAACGAGACTGGCGTTCGTTTGGGGCATTTCCCAACCTGAGGTATGTGGTCTCTCTGTCTACCTCTTCAACGGTACGACAACAAGGTACGGCGGCGATACAACAACGACAGGATCGATACATCCAAAGGCATCGCCTAGACAAACGAGCAGGTACTCGTAAAAGCGGCGTGAGGCTTCCCACTCCCACCCGGCTCGTGTCGTCGTCTCGTTGGACTGAGTGAGCCACCCACCCCTTGGGAAGAATCGGGAATGCGGGATAAAGAAGTGCCCCATGTTGATCGGTTCTGCGAAGAGTAAAGAGCATGTCTCTCCTCTCTAAACGGCGATGCCTCCTGCTACTGTGCGGATGCGACTGGAGCATCTTGTGGTTGACATTGGCGTCAGGTCAGGCAGAAGTGCAGCAGATTCGGGCATTTTATGTGGTGATGCGTTGTCAAGATGGGAACCGGGACTTATTTTATTTTATTATATTCTATTCCCCCTGCAATCATTTTATTTATTTATTCCAATTTTTCTTTTTTGGTTCTGACTCGATTTCCATTGGCTCGCTGCACCTCTTCTCCCCATTGGATTCCTGTATCTGTGCCCTTCTCTCACTCGTTTTCCGGCCATCGTCTGCCTCTCCCCCCTTCTGATTGACTTGATTTGCCTGCATTTTCCGGATTTTCGATTGGTGCAAAAGACGGACACTTTGAGATTCTACCTGAACAGGACACCGCCAGGGCTTCGGCAGGGCTACTGCGCCCCCCTGCAAGCACCCCCGGCTCGTAGGAGATGCACAGATGCAGAGGGTTGACCGGGGGCAATGTCGGCTTAATTGACCGACTTTTGCGAATTTTGATTGGTGATAATTGCTGGAAAGCGGTGCTGGTTTGTTGAAATTCGCCCCCTCCGAACTTCAATCACCGATGCGAGGGGCGGGGGGGAGACTCCATTCCCACTCACTCCCTCCAAGTCCCAAGGTCTTCTTCATGATGGGGGTGAATGCATCTCCAGAGACATGTATGCGCAAAGGCGGAGCATGGAGCTGCAGCTCGAGAAATGACATTGCGTTTTTTGGAAATAGCCGTCTTTTACTTATTTGTTTGTTCATCCAAGGTGGTCTCTCGCCGTTTGTTGAACGTAACAAACAACGGGCAGACCTGGACAATCTTACACCCGCTGTTCCAAGAGCGGCGGTGTAAGTCCCCCAACTCCGTCATGGTCAGCCGTTGACGGTTGACGGGCGAGAGAGGCAGCCCAAAGTCAACGCAAAGGTACCCAAGCCAATAGCCCAATCCAAAGAGAGAGAAAGGGAGGGAGGGAAAGAGGGAGGCCCTCATCATCATCATCATCATCATCATCGGGTCCTCACACACACAACGCCCCTCTCTGCCTAATGTCATGAGTTGCAGGACAATTCAATAGGCCTTTTCCGCTCTGATCTAGCGGCGCATTGGCTTCGCGTCACCCCATCCCTTGAACATGTACGCCGTACCATAGTAGGTTCTCTGCACGCTTTTGCATGTCGTGCGCCGTACTGCAATACACCGTAGACTCAAATTGGAGTCGACTCCGCGACTGGTGATGGATTTTCGGACTGGGTCCGGGGTGGAACCCCAGATGCAATGATGGGCGAGCATGGCAAGGCACCCGACGAGGCATACCTGTTCACTTCCATTGCTATCAAACCAAGTCGAAGTGGCTCGCCTCGTGTGCAGTGGGATCATCAGTTGAAGACATGTATGTCGTATGTACGCCGCAGGGGTGATGCGGGCGTGACAGCAACGACCATGCCCATCAGTCCGAGGGCCACTAGCCGCAGTTGCGGATACCTCGACTCTACCGTGGCTCACCGGGCTGCCTCTGCCCTCTTGGCCGGCAAGGGCCCGATATGGTCCACGCAAGGTATCCCCGGATGGCAAACGCCGTTCTGGAACCCCCGAACTTGAATGGAGGGGGAACGGGCTGCATGAGATTCTGGCAGGGCCATCCTGGGCTCGTCTGACGTTCGAACACTGCGGAAAAGAAAGAAATCTCAGCATGGCGCTCACAACGCCATTAAAACGGTCGACTATCATCCAGACAGGAGGTCAAGGCTTGCCGGGTCCTGGGCCGGAGCCGGAATGGAGGCCCAGGTCTGGGACTCCCAACGCCTTTCCTGGTGGCCGACGTCGACGAGGGGGAGGGGCATGACCTGTGCTCCATGCGATATGTGCGCCGGGGATCCACCACCCAACGGCACTCCAACGGGGGGCACTGGGGAAGAGGGTGAGAGGGGGGAGAATCGGCGTCGTTGACGACCATTCTCGAATTCGACTAGTCGACTAGTGTTGCAGTAGGACCTGAAGTGACAGTCATGGTGCCCATAGTCGATTGGAGTGGCCCAGAGTAAGGCATCGAGGCTAAAGCACCCGACCAGAATGAATGTGAGGTGTCGCCCATAGGTTGAGATCTCATCTGGATGACGGGGCTCGACCTTGCATGGGAGGACGGTGTTGAGCAACCAATGCTTCAAATGTGAGGCTTGACTCCATCCGTCTACGCCACTAAGACGTCTGAGTGAATCGGAAGAAGAACCGCAGGCACTGACCAGAAGCTGCCGTCGTCAACTCCGGGATCCCGCCCGGACTTTCACTGGAACCCGTGGTCATGGTAAATGCAGCGTGTGTCGAGACGATGTGAGGTGAGGTGAGACTAAGAGTTAGGGACAGAGCGGTGACGGGTGAAACGAAAACGGTCTGTGCAACGGGAATTGTGTCCACCAAAACCTTCTTTTCGAACTGCCCGTTCCAGACCCGGTGTTTCCTTTGCTATCCGGCATGAGTAAGGTATCTCACGTTGGGAGGTGTGGGCATGGTGAGGTTGCGCGAAACTCGAAGGGTTGGACACTGGCTCCGAAGCAACAGCACAAACGACGGGGCCCTGCTTCCTCCTATTCATTCCTGTTCCTCCCCCTTCCTCCTTCCGCCGCCGGGCTGCTGTACAGATACGTGAATTTCCGGGACACATGCTCAGGTAAGGTAGGTAGGTAGGTAGTAGGTATTCTTTTTTGAGAAGGAGGGGTGGAACAGACAGCCACACGTACACATGCTCGGCCTTACCTTACCTTACCTTACCTGCCCTTGCCTTCCTTGCCTTGCCAATCACTGCTGCACCGCAACATGCCATGGCATGAACCGGGACGTGAGCGCAGATGCAGTCAAACAGGGCTGCCTGATGATGGGGCACCACATTACTGGATGACGCCTCGGCAGGAAAAGAGAAGGGCGAGCAGGGCGCCTTTCGTCGACCCCCAACCAACTTCACACCACCCATCCATCGCCCTTATTTCAAGGAGACAAGTCGTTCTGACGTTGCATTTTGGTGTTTTCCATTCCAGCCCCCATGTCACTCCCACTCACCATCGACGCCATCCATCGCCCATCGCCCATCGCCAGTCCCGCAGATACACTCGCATGCCCTTCTGCATCTCCCAACTCTCACGCTTTCTCGTCGCTCACCTGCCATAGGCCGCTCACTGGCCATCCTCACCCATCTACCTTGGTTGATTCTTGCCAAAGCGAGTCCCCTCCCCTCCCCCCCGAAGACAAGTTCAAGTCCCAGATGCAAAATGCAGAATGCAAGCAGAATGCAGCCCATGTCACGCCATCCGGAGTTTGAGGGGGGGGGGCCAGGCAGCGTGCACTGCACTGCACTGCAGTCTTGGGTCCTGCAAGGATCGACCGTCGTGCAAGGTCAATCGAAGCCAGCCCGACGCTTGGTTTTCTTCGCTTGCCAAACAATGTCCCACGTCCCATTTCGACCTCTCCATATTGGTCTCGTGTCGACCATCAATCCCGCTTCGTAAGTTTTCGTCGCCGTATAACTCCAGCACGCCGCCATATGCGGTGCCCATCATACCTCGGGGAGAATGCCAAAACCGGAACCCCACGAGACCGAGAAGCAAAGTAGAAAAAGAAAAAGAAAAGAGAGCAAGCAGCCCAAACCAAGCGAGTCCCGACAGCTGCACGACATTACAGCCCACGCAGCCGCCCGGCCAGACAGACCACTGTCAGCCCAGTTCCTCAGCCCCAACTCAACCCCAGCCCAGGCATGAGTTCGCTAGACTGTTGCTGCAGTGTGACCAACTACGGCGAGGACGCAGCAAACTTGAATATTATCCGATGTGTGATGTATACAGAGATCCTTCTTTGCGCTCGCCGACCCCTACAAGCCAATCTAAAGCAAAGATGTCGTCTCTTTGGTTTTTTTTTTTTTCCTTCTTTCCCCCCAGAACCAAGACCAAGGTCAAACTCAAAGTCGTACCGAGGGTCGATCTCTTGTGCTCCTCCAGCACGCTAGCAACTATGCCTGACCACTCAGGTGGCCCCGGATCCCACAAAGTCACATGAAGCCTTGTACTCGCATCTCAATCGTCGCGCAAGACGATGCATGTCAGATCAGCAAGTGAGGGGTCGAGGCGAGACGAGGGGTGAGAAGGGAGAAATTTCTGATATTTCGTTGTCCTGTAATAGCAGCTACCATTATATATGTTTATATACCCTCGGATCGGACATCTCAGCCCGCCATCCGTCCTTGTTCCATAGATCCCTCCCTATATCCGCGTCCAAAAAAAGAAGCACAAACTAGATACCTGTTGTTGTGATGGTATGTTTCCTCATCCCCGGCCGTCCCCGCCTGCCAGGCCATGCCCCCGCCGTCCCCGCCCCTGTTCAATCCCATTGGACTCGATATAAACGCCGATTAATCATGCACTGTAGAACGCCGTGCCAACCGTTTGCAAAAGGCAGAGGGCGTGCCTTTTCCAGCCTCTCCCTCTCGTGTACCATCTGCCGTCGGTGTGCTAGCATCGGGAAGCTAATGAAATCTCTCAGCCCGTCTATTCCTCCCACCCATTCTAGCCAAAGATTTTGAGAAATCCCCAAATGCCAGCCCCGCTGAGCACCGGAATTGTCAGGTTGTCGTCCCAGCCAAAAATGTCTACCACCTCACTGGCGGCCGCCACAAAGCCAGACCACAGACCCATGACTCCAAGCGCTAGCGGTCCGGTGATGGTGGCCTGAGCATCCGAGAGCCCCACGGCGCTTGCGATAGTGCGGGGCAGTCTGAGGGCCCCGGTGAACAAGAAAGGATAATTCTCGTCGCCGGGAAATGGTCCAGTTCTCGGTGCAAGCCATCCCCAGAAGAAATATGACGACGCGATGCCCACGATGAAGGCGGCCGTAGATCCTGCGAGCGACTTGCCGCGGCGGATGCGCGGCGTGTAGGCGCCGTAAAGACGCCCGAAAGTGCTGGCGGCTGTGTCGCACCAGCTGAGCAGAAGGATGCCCATGACACCGACGTCCTTGGGGTAGAATCGCAGGACAAACCAGGCACCGAGCAGGTAGAAGATGACGCCGTTCCATCCAGCGTATTCGCTCTCGCGCATCAGTGCGCCGAGCACAGAGACGTAGAATCGATTGAATGAGGCATAGTTGTGACGGAGATAGTCGGCGGTCGTGATGGGCATCAGCGCGGCCATGAGCCACGGTGCAACGGAGCTGGTCTGGATACCCGACACGTACAGCCATAACGTGAAGAAGCCGATCGAGACGTGCAAAACCTTCCTTGGCACCTCATGCTTGTGTACGAAAGTCCGCCATTTCCTGTGAATTGGTATCAGGCCCAGCGGACTGGGGCTTCGGCTGAAGTCTCGCCAGCTCCAGCCTGCGGGCGCGGCTGATGGAGGGGCCAGATGGCCGTTGGCGGTCGTTACTTTGCCACTTGCTTCGCCCTTGACGGCGACGTCGTTTGTGATCGGTTCGCTCGGGATGATGGGCGACTTTCCTCTTTTGCTCTGTGACTTGACCGTCGTCATGGGCGTGATTCGGCGGGACTCGATGGGCGACCGGCTTCTCGTGCGCGATCTGCGCATCGTCGACGGCTCGTAGTCATCCTCGTCTGCCCGCTCCTCCACAGGCTGGGGGGTGGCACGCCGCTTCTTCGCAGCGGATCTCGTCTCCGGGGCGAAGTAAGTATCTTGTGACGCTGCATCGATTTCTGAGGGTGTCGGGCTGGGCGAGATGACGCGCGGGGTAGAGGGGACGGCGCGGACGGACGACATGTTGTATGGAAAGGGCGGGAGAGCAGGACAAGAGACTGCTCCCGTGAAGATGCGGTGGAAGGGGAAGAAACTTCGGAGCGGCCAAAATGAGGAGTGGAGGTGCCTGTCCCTTCTAGATAGGCGAGAGTCGTGGGGGGACAGGGCGGCGGAGGCGGAGGCGGCGCGGGCGTGGAAGAGATCGAAGGGTGAGCAACGACTGTAGCTATGCTGGGCCTGGGACTCGAGTTCGGAGGCGGCTTGGGTTATTGGATCCAGGATGATGTTTGAGGATGCAGCAGAGAACGACTCCGCCGCATATTGAGCCAGGCTGGGACGGGGGAGGAGAGGACCACGGAGACATGCGGTCGGTCAGCAGACAGCGTGACATGTGTTTGGGACGAAGGGTTTGGGCCGGATCGTCGGTGTCTTGTTGTGCTGCGAGTCCAGTGCCAATACTTGGTGAGGATTTTTCGCGGCCAAGGTACCGAGTACTTTCGGCGACATAGACAAGCTGTGCGTGGGGGGCCGGTCGCACTGTCTCTTAGCTAAGCCCACTTGGTTTGTTTGTCGATGAGAGATCTATGCCTAATGTCATCTTAGGTGCTACAGCCATTTAGTGAAGTCTTTTTTTCATTTTGATTCATTTATCACAATGTGCCCGCGAATTGGTATTAACCCAAGGTCTGTTTTGTGCGTGTCAGACTTGTCAGGCACTTTACAGCGCAAGGATATCCCCACGCGACAAAGTGACGGATACGACGATTCACAGTCTGGATAACCCGCAGCACCGTGTGCCGCGGCCCGAATGACTACGACCCCGAATCCCACCCTTAAGCCGTCCGGTGCACGCGACTAGGGAGGGACGGCCTGTCGGGCGTAGTCAAGTCCAGTTGGCAGGGGTTTTTGGTGCGACTCAAGTTGCGGTGATTTCTGAATGGGCTGGGCTCCCGCTGCAAGCATGTGAGAAACCATCTCCGGGCATCCCGTCGGTTCCATGTCCTTCTCAGGTGAGGGTCTCCTGCGGATTTGGACGGCGCACTTCTATCCGTCTTTCCGTTTCATGTATGCTGTACGTGAAAGACATTGTCTACCCTGATTTCCAGACCGCTTAGTGCGGTGTGCTTGCAAATTGCCTAGAAGGTTTGGGGGGATAGGCTCATGGCACATTGGTGCTTGTGCAACTTCGAAACCCATGGCTCGGAGTGGCTGAGGACGGCGGGTGGGTTGCGGAATGATATCACTGTCTTTGTCCCCTAGGCGGTCGGACAAAGACATGGCCCCAAGGATGGCCACGTCTAAGAAGCCTTGGGCCCACGTGAGGATAAGATAAAGATAACGATAAGATGTCCCTTATCGATAAGCCAAAAAAAGTTCTCGACGATCAGCCCCTCCAGCTCGGGCTACGTCGAAGTCTTCTACGGCGCGAACTTTCCGATCAGACCTTGCTCGCGAATCATACCCTGTACCAATTGATTGGACTGTCGCAATGGCGCCCGACGAGAAGAAGAAGGATCCCAGGTCCTGGAGAGGCCTCACGCCTCCTCTGGCCGAGTACGAAGTCCCGAACCACTCCCCAGCTTTCGCGCCATGCTAACACCTGCGCAGATGGATTATCGACTTCGTTTCTAGCCAAGGCTTCCAAAGGATGACACCTGTCCAAGCGGCATGCCTCCCGCAATTCCTTGGAAACAAGGACGTTGTAGTAGAGGTAGGACATGACTGATCAGGAGAATGGCATCCAGAGCTGACAATTTCCTAGGCCGTCACCGGCAGCGGCAAGACGCTTGCTTTCCTCCTCCCCTTGGTCCAAAAGCTCATGCGCCTCGACGAACCCACGAAGCGCGGTCACGTATTCTCCATTATTGTCTCACCGACACGTGAGCTCGCCATCCAGATCCACACAGTCCTTCAGTCTCTCGTTGGCTTCCACCCCCCCTCCGCAGAGATCCTGCCCTACCTGAAAGGAGACGACAAGCGCCCCGACACGGCGGTGCCGGTCATTGTACCCCAGTTGCTCGTTGGTGGAGTGACGACGACACAACAAGATCTCAGCTTCTTCGTAAGGCACGCCCCCAACGTCTTGGTCTCGACACCAGGCAGACTCGTCGAGCTGCTCGCATCTCCCCACGTTCACTGCACGCAATCGACCTTTGAACTCTTGGTTCTCGACGAGGCGGATCGCTTGTTGGATATGGGTTTCAAGCAGGACATTCAAAGGGTTCTGTCATACCTGCCCAAGCAACGGAGAACAGGCCTGTTCAGTGCCTCAGTTTCGGAAGCAGTGTCTCAGATCATCACTGTCGGTCTGAGAAACCCCGTCAAGATTGCGGTTAGGGTGAAAAGCCTGAGAGACGGAGGAATCATCGAAGACCGGAAAACACCCATCAGTCTGCAAATGTCCTACCTCGTTACGCCAGCAAGCCAGAAGCTTCCGGCGTTATGCAAAGTCCTAGAGAACCTGAGCCCGCGGCCGCAACGGAGTATCGTCTTCCTTTCCTCCTGCGCCGCGGTAGACTACTTCCAGCACGTTCTTCCCACCATTCTCCCGGCAGGCTTTACACTTGTGCCGCTGCACGGAAAGCTCCCTCCCAAGGCGAGAGAAAAGAGCTTTGCAAAGTTCGTCAACTCAGTATCACCATCCGTCCTGCTGTGCACGGATATTGCGGCGAGAGGTCTCGATATTCCGCAAGTAGACTTCGTCTGCCAGGTCGACCCTCCTTCAGACCCCAAGGTGTTCATTCACAGAAGCGGACGCGCTGGAAGAGCCGGCAGGAAGGGATTGTCGGTCGTATTACTGCAACCCGGTCACGAGGAAGACTACGTCCCCTTCTTGGAGGTCCGCAAGACGCCCATCTTTCCCCTTACAAAACCTGAAGTCGCCATCACCGAAGAGGAGGCCAACGAAGCGTCGGAAAAGTTCCGCGACGTTCTCCGCAGTGACCGCGCGTACCACGACAAGGCCCAAAGGGCTTTTGTGAGCTGGGTGCGTAGCTACAACGCTCATCAGACAACCTCAATCTTCCGCGTCAAGGACCTCGACTGGGCCGACCTCGGCAAGGCCTGGGGCCTGCTGCGACTGCCGCGCATGCCTGAGACCAAGAACTGGGAGGGAGATAAGTGGCTTGGCAACGAAGACTTCGACTGGGACAACTTTGTCTACAAGGACAAGACCCGGGAGGCGGCGCGGCTGGCGGCGGCAGAGGCGGAGCGGAATGGTGAGAAGGCGGCGGCCGCGAACGAGGTCAAGCGCAAGCGCAAGACCAACGAGGCATGGAGCAAGCAGACCGATGCGGAAGACTTGCGGTCAGAGCGCCGCGACAAGAGGAGACGCAAGAAGGAGGCCGAGAGAATGTCGACCATGACCGAGGAGGAGAAGGTCAAGGCGATGGAGCTGCAGGAGCTGATTGCCGAGATTAGGAGAAAGAACCAGGCCAAGGAGGCTGCTGGGAAGGAGGCGGATGGGAAGGACGACGAGTTTGAGGGGTTTGATTGAGCGCTTGTAATATATCGTTGCGAGGTGTCCATCCCGGTGCGGGTTGCGGCAAGGGTGGAGGATGTGGAGGCGATACCCCGAATCTTTGATCTAAGACGATCCAATCTCACGAGACCCTCCGTCCGCCCCATTGCTGCTGTCCTCGTCGCCGACCTTGGCTCTAAGAATGTTTCCACAGCGGAGCTCAAGTTAAACACAATCGTGACGCGAAAAATTGCTCAAGCTCCACCGCACAGCTTCTATAAACTAATACAAACGAACGAATCTCAACAAGCAATACAAGCACGGTAGCTCAGGGGTAGAGCGCTGGGCTCATAACCCAGAGGTCCCTGGATCGAAACCAGGTCGTGCTAACTTTCTTTTTCTTACTTTTTTCATCTTTGCTTTCCTTCGAACTGTTAGTTGTCCACATGTAGCCCAAGAACCCAGTGCGAGACTTGGTGTGCAAGCCACTTGTGTCCAGGTGCCTATACATTTATTTTGCGGGGTTTGATAATCATTTAGTGTAAACTGATCATCAACTACTATCGCATATCTCTACCAAGGTTCATGCTCCAGAGATGCCCCCCCCCCCAAAGACTATTTTACGGTCTCTTATCCCACGAGACCTTTCTTTAAGAGACTCTTGGCGAAGATCAACTCGGCTTGGTATCAAGAGGTCACATGTTCTAAGCCAGTGTTCAGGAAAGAGTTCCTCGCCAACTGCGCCTTCAATATCTAAGGCGAGCTCGGCGAAACTTGAAAGTTTATCCCTTGGGCGTCAGGTTCGTCTACAGAGTCCTTCCATAACTTTTACAGGAACTTGAAAACTGCTCTCGAGTTGCTTTATCAGTTTTCTCCCTCTTCTCCCCTCTTTTTGTCCTGTATGACTGGCGGATTCCATGATGGCCCTCCATCTGCATGATATAGAATATGGAGTGTGTTAACAGCTCAAGTACGGCTTAAAAAAAGGACTCTTGAATTCAGATTTGTAAAGCTTTATTTTGACTTCACCATTCCATTAAAGATTTTATTTCGTAGACGCCTGATTGCACCCCATGGTAGCTCTCACTCATCTCAGTTATACCCTGGAACAGAATAGTAATTCCGCACAACAGCGCTCAATGGTTTCCCAATGATTTCACACTCACTGAGAGGGTTTAACAGGTTACAAAAACAAGCTAACAAGATGGTTCCAAATCCAGTAAAGAAATCCTCCAATACTACACTGTGTTGTCCCAAAAACTAAGCTGGTCTCTTGTCATTCTCTCAAAAGACTCCAGATCAACTGGCCAATCCTGGGAGTCGGAAGCATTGTGGTACATATCTGGGATGATCTCGGACTGGGGGCGCGGTTGCTCAGCTGGTACTTCCTCCTCCCTGACATCGGTTGACATGTCTTCCAGCAACTCTTCTTCATCTTCAGTGTCGAAGCTCATTTCATCATATAAATCTTCTTCGGACCAAGCTTTCCAATCCGATAGCTCCTTGAACCAATCCCATGGTCTGCGATCCGCTGCCGTCCATTCCCGGTGTCTCTTCAACATATTTGCCGCAACCAAGTGTCCTTCTCTTTCGGCAAATCTGATCGCTCGAAAATACTGCATTTGGCCTTTCCCTACCGTTTGCGCCCCTTTATCCAAAAGAAATTGGATCATGTCTATTCTCCCGTGCTCTGCCGCGCCCTCCAAGGCTGTTCTTCCACCTTGTTTGGCACGAGGTGCATTGAGCTCCGCTCCTAAATCAACCAACTTCTGCGCGATACCAATACGCCCTTTGATGGCTGCAAGCTGTAATGCGGTAGCACCGTATTTTCTTGCTGCAGGTGCGTTAACATCAGCACCTGCTTTAAGAAGCAAGTCAATTATGGCTAGGTTTCCGTCCTCGGTAGCTTTCTGAAGTGGATTGCGTCCACTAAACCAAGTATTAGGCTCATCGACGTCCTCGCGGGCCTCTAAGAGGGCTTGTACAATGCTCGTATGTCCCTGTTTTACTGAACAGTACAGAGGTCCCTCAAAGGAGTCCTGGTCGATATCCAGTCTTGGTAATATCAAAAGTCTCTTGAGAATCTCCAAATCGCAATGGCTGGCTGCCAAGGCTACTGTGAATCTGTCAGGATGGTATCCTCTTTCCAGAAGCCTAGTTAGACACGTTTTCGACCTGTAAGCTAGCGCAAGGGGCGAAACCTCCACGACTTTCAGATCTGTGTCATGCCAGAATGGCACCCCGTAACGTTCTGGTCCAATGAAGATCTCATCAGGCCATGCAATCTCGTCAAGAGCTTCTTTTTTAGTTGCGTAAAGCCATTTTATAGGGGCGATAGCCATAGTCGGTGTTCGTAATTTGTCGATAAGCATGTCCAGAATCTCCATTTTACCATACCAAGCTGCAATTCCTACAGCCAAACCTTCTAGAGGTAGAGGGGTTGCTGGTGGCTTACGATGGCTCAGAACTCGCTCCAGTATGGTGGTTTTCCCTTCTGAAATGGCGAAGAAGACACCAGCACAAAGTGCGCCAGGATCGTAGACGTACGGGGCGTATGCAAGAACTCGTTCCACCATTTCATCTGACTTTGTGAGCAATGCTGCCTCGAGCATGGACATCGGGCCATGTACTTGGAGGATATCCTGTGAGTCACGTCGAAGGATATCTTCAACAAGCTCCCAACGCTCGAGAAAGATTGCCTTCTGAGCCTCACCACCGGATAGGTCTGCGCCAGCGTTAAGAAGTTCAGCAGCTACATCCACACACGCTGCCCTTCGATGTGGCAGTTCATCTTCTTCACATCGCCTTACTTCTAAAGCGGCTTGAAGAGGTGTCTGGCCATCTGGTCCACGCAAATTTGGACTGACGTTCTCTGCTAGTGCAGAACGAACCAGTTGAAGGTCTGGAGGGTAGCTGGCCCCATAATAGATGGCCCAATTCGGTAATCTGGCCCCATGGCTGGCTAAGTATCGATATATCCTTTCGTCATGGATTCCAAGAATAGCCGCACCTATCGAGTTGATGAAACATTTTTCTGGCCATTGATTGTTAAATTTTGTTGTCGTTGTTGAACCGTTTATCATCCAGAACCACTTCTCATTGGAAGTTCCAAATTTGATGGTAAAGCCAATGTTCAAGTCGGCTCCGTGCTGGTGCAGAAGTTCGACGACAGTATCGTAGCCTCTTATGGCAGCGAGATGGAGAGGAGAGGGCGAATTCCTAGATGTCTCGGTGTCATCAACGAGCACACCATAGCTAAGAAGCAGTTTGCAGGTATCAACGTGTCCGTAATACGCGGCGAGGCGTAGAGCGGACAGTCCTCTGCAATCAGCAGTGACAACATCCGGATTGATCCTATACAGCAGAGCCAGAATCTCATTATAGCCCTTAGAAGCAGCAGTCAATGCAACATCCTTTCCCACAAGACTAGCTGGAGAAATCGATGGGTAAAATGACTGTGCTTGCCTGAGCAAGTGATGTACGCAGGCCATTGCTCGTTCTTCGGTTGAAAGATTGGCGGCAGATCCAAGTACACTCTCAGTAAATCGATACCAATCTTTAAAATGCATTGCGATCGACCGATGTAAAATACTTGCTCCACGTTGGATGAACAAATCAATTAAATCAAAGTTTCCAATGCTAACAGCCATCATTAGCACAGAGGGCCCAGTGCATCCATAACCCTCATGAAGTGAGGCACCCGCATCTAAAAGAAGCTCAATAACCTCGCGGGGAATTTTACTTTCGGGGTCTTCGAATCTCAAACGGGTGATTATGCTCATTAGGGGAGTGTCATCACCATAGGACAAATCCGGATCGGCTCCTGCATCGATAAGGTCCTTGCAAAGACTTATGTTATCTTCCTCTATAGCCAATTCCAATGGTGTTTTTGGTCCGAAGAGTACACCTTTGACGGGAATATTCGGGCTCTGTCCAGAGGATAAGATCCAGTTAACGATTGACTCCCAAGAATCGTAGCCTTCAGTCATAACTTGGATAGACCACTGAAACAACTTTTCAACGATTGCCGCAATTGTGAAATCTGTAGTCTGTCCAAGACGAAGTGGCGTACTTGTTATGCCGGTACATTTGAGAAAATCGACAATCATGTTCCAGCTGGACTCGTTTATGTCATCGTCTAGAAGTCGCGCCATATTGTTTGATAGTTGATAAAGAATCAGCTTGACGAACTCCGATGAAGCCTGGGTGGGTGATCCTTTCAGAATGAGTTGTGCGCGGTTGACGTTTTCATTGTCAAGTAACTCGGGCATCATTGCTCCGAATTCGGCAGCAATTTGAGAGACACTTGCTGGGAAGGCGATGTCGGTTGAGTCGAACAGCCCCGAGTAGACAACCTGTAGAGATTCTTCTCGTCGGTGACTGCTATAAGTACTGCCCATCGACGCTACGAAAGGAGGGAATACTGGAGATTGCTTAGCCCTGAATATAACTCTAATGTAGTCTAGAATTCTTACCTTCCGTAATCCTGGCCAGGAATCGCAGCCAAGGAAGATCTTTGGACCAAGGAAACCGCATAGGTAACGGTACAGGGGTGCATATGGAAATATTCAGCCCCTCCGGGGTTCTTGGACTTATAGCTACTGAGGACAATTGGTCAGTGTATTGGCCAGTTGATTTAATATCAGCAAATACCTTGAGTGAATCTTGCCAGAGCAGTTCGCTGATGCCGGCGTCGTTCCTTCTGAACTGTGGCAGTCTCAAAAACTTTGCCGTCGATGATGACCTCGTTGGCTTTGCCTTGTATCTCCCTTCTCATAAGTCGATCATCGCAGTACTGCCATACAGCCTCGCTCTTGTTCTTTGGAAGTCTTTTGCGGAAGCCCCAGACTTTTAGCTTGTACTCAAGCTTGGACTTTCTGGGGAATGTTAAAAACTGACACAGGGGGGTGCCAGTACGTTTACTCACGTCACAGTGAAACCGTCTTCGCCGAGTTTCTGCCTTATCTCACTGAGAGATTTGTTCTCTTGGAGGAACATCTGCTGAAGCATAGCCTTGCGTTGAAGCCATTCTGCTTCTTGGGAATGTTTCTTAGTAGACGGCATGATTTTAGCAAGCAAGAACCTTCGGCGACCTTGCGTAAACTAATAGTCGGTATTGCCAGGCTCTTGCGAGTTGTGAAATCTGAAAGCAAAGGTTGGGGCAGATCAGCGTAGGGGCGAACCGACCGATATAAGTAGGGCGAGACACTTCAGGTCACCGCACTCCGGCTACATCACTTATTATTGGTCGAAGCCGGTATCTGAAGGAGTAATTGAGGCTGCGATCAGTCCCGGGCTACCATTGGCCAGGTCCGATATCTGAAAGTACAACCCTGTGGAATGCTAGGTAACATGGTCTAGGCTTTTGACTGTCGATCTATAAACAATGCTATTGGCTATAGCCCAAGTCGGAAGACAGACATGGCATCATGCAGGCTGCAGCCCAGGTGTATGCTTTCTAACTTTTGAATGACTGCGCCGCGCCTTCAAGCTAGGAATGATTGGACGGGCCCGATATCCGCAAAGTGAATCTGGTTCAGAAATAGACAGCAGCATCCCTAAAGCCCCACCCTTGGCCTGGGAAGGACATACCATAGCACCGCTATTGGCCCAATCCACAGTCTGAAGACGATGAAGTAAACGGCTGTACAGCTGTTTTGAGTTGCTTTTTCGGGCCCGTAGGCACGTGTGTCGCCAAACAACCTCGCGGGAACAAGGGGTCTCACTCGCTGGAGCCGAAGTCTGAAAGCCCGAATGATGGCATAGCCTCTAAGACGTAGCATAACTAGATATAAAATCGCATCGGAGTGAGATATTCCAACAGCGTTATGTTCAGAACGGCCACCTATTTGTCTTTGCCAATCTGCGCTGATTTCTTCAGGGCATTGATTTGACATTAGTATCCATCAAGAGCGACGACCAACGCTAGTTTGCACCTGCAACCTATTCCATGACAACTTCGAACATGGAGCTCTCTCTCGAAGCCATCATCGCCATTGCTGCTCTAGTTGTGGGACTTCCTCCGACGATTTTCATTCTTTGGAGATGCCGTTGTCGCAGACGATTCGGCCACCAAGAAGGTACATATTCCGGGCATCCAATCATTCCCACAGCAGTTGCAGCTTCATTTCCAGTGCTAACTGCCATCAGCAATTTTGCCTTCACAGGAATATGGCATGGCATCTTTCGAAACGCCTACCCGCGATAGACGCAATGATTCACCGCATAGAATCACAAAAGTTAGAGCGTGGACGCTTGTTGGACTCGAGGCAAATATGATCCGACAGTCAAATGAACCATTTCCCATGCAGCAAGGATGGATGATGGGAATACATAACTTCGGACATGCTGAAGATGGCAATGCCCAGTATATAAGACGGGAGACTGGAAGGTTGTTATAATTTCGTAGGGCTACATAGACATAAACGTTGGAAACTGAACAAGTTGCATTTTATAGGCATATAGGATGCTGTTGCGAAGGAATTGTGATTGTGGAAGGTCGATGGTGAATCCTTGCTTGAAATCAAGCTTCCGCGGGGAAATAGCGTGAAAGCAACAGCTACCATTGACGTTTTGGATTATGTAAGCAGACACCATGCAACGGCACCTTCCATCTGACCTGTGAAAAGTGGAGCAGTTTCTTCTCAGTGAGGTCAGCGTTTCGGTGCACCAGGTTTCCAGATCGCAGGTGCTCCAACCTTCACCAACCCGCAACAAACCGTCGTACCTCACGATGGCCGACAGAGAGCGTTCGAGATCGCGCTCGCCTCGGCGCGATCGCGAGAGAGACAGGGATCGGCCGAGAAAACAAGGAGGTTTCAAATGGAAGGACAAGAGCCGCAGAGACGACCGCGATGACCGCGACGACAGACGAGGCCTCGAGCGAGGCTACCGCAACCGCTCCCGCTCCCCTCGCCGCGACCCAGAGAGAGACCGCCGCAACCGGGATAGCGACCGTGACCGCGATCGCGACCGCAATCGCAACAACGACAGTTATCGATCTCGTGACTCGGGCCCTAGAGATAGCAACCCCGGGTCTTCGAGCTCGAGAGACGCACCGAAGCCCAGCAAGAAGGAAAAGCCTGCACCCGCGCCTGCTGCTGGTGGTGGCGAAGAGATGATTATAGTTCACGTCAACGACCGTCTGGGCACCAAAGCTGCTATCCCCTGCCTCGCCTCGGACCCTGTTAAGATGTTCAAGATTCTTGTGGCTGCGAGAGTGGGCCGTGAACCGCACGAAATCCTGCTGAAGCGTCAGGGCGAACGGCCTTTCAAGGACAACCTCACGCTGGAGGACTACGGAGTCAGCAACGGTGTGCAGTTGGACCTGGAGGTCGACACTGGTGATTAAGAGATCTGGAGGTATGGGCTGGGGCCAGGGCTATTGGGACGGGGTTCGGCTATCGCTATCGCGTTCACGGCTTGCGGATGATACACATGTCAGCATCGTTAGGAATCACAACCTTTTACGACTTGTTCATTTTGGCGTTATCGGGAGATCACGAAATCATGGGTTGAGTTCTGGATGTCAAGGATACCCGTTATAAAAGACGATGCAGAAACATGCAAAAATAAGGCTGTAAAATATCATTGAGCCGGCCACATCTATTCTCGCGTATCAGGGAATTGAGGCTCAGACATGTCTGCTTAGTGCATCGATGAGCCATCTGAGTTCAGGCTCAGATGAGCTAGAATGGTCACGTGAGCCCGCGATCTCGCGTCAAGACCCCGCTCGGGCTCGTCGCGCATCTGTGACGCGCCCTTGTCTTGACATTGGTCAAACCTTCACCATTGTCTTAAAAGCAGACGAGTTGCGTACTTGGCAATCTCTCTTCTGACAGATTTTTTTCCCTAGAAACTTATTTCTTCACTTTTCTGTCTCTTCACACATTTTGAGCTCGTCGCTAAACTACTTGCTTTATCTGCACAACACCCGCAACCACTCATAACCCCAGATCATTACCATGTCTAAAACGGCCATTGTGAAAGTGTCGATCGCTAAGCGAGATATTACTGCTTGCTCTATTCCCGAAGGCGACGGTATGAGGACTCAAATCGATCGCATCGCATCCTCAAATCGCACACAATTCGAGAAGCGTGTTTGGACCGCCCTTTGCCAAGTACCCAAGGGCCATGTCACGACATACGCAATCCTAGCAGCACATCTCAAGTCATCTCCACGAGCTGTCGGCAACGCTCTGCGGCGTAATCCTTTCGCACCACAGGTTCCGTGTCATAGGGTCGTCGCCACTGGCGGGACTTTGGGCGGTTTCAAGGGCAAATGGCCGAAGAATGGAGAGGGCATTACTCTGGACGAGAAGCGGATGCTCCTGAGGAAAGAAGGCGTCAAAATTGATTCAAGTGGCAGGGTTTTGGGTTCACCGTTTGTGGCTTTCGTTTAATCATATTAGAAATCGAACATCATTAGCGCCAAGTTTCTTAGGGGTGGTCGAAAGACATCCGTGACCATGAGCACCGTCGTCAAAGAGGCACCTCCATCATGTCCTACTCTTGATTTCTTGCCAAACTTTCTGGGGACGCTCCTCTTTGGGTGACTGACTGATTGGTATGAGGCACAAATTTATCACAAATATCCCCGGTGGGGGCGGGCGAAGCCGCAGGGCCGACAGACAATCGGGCGTTCTGTACTATTTCCCATCCAAGCAGACGACGGGGCGTGCAGGATATGGTTGTTTACCATATGATATGACCAAACATCGGTCGCCAGGAAAGAAAGCCTTTCCCAGGTCGTGAGAATAGCCTATGCACACCCACGGATAGGTCTCTTAGCATCGAGGCACGGCGCGTACGCAACAAACCATGCCGGAGCTCAGTACGCATCCCCATACATACGTACCAGGCCTCCTCGTTCAAGCGACCAGCGTGAGAATGGCGACGACGGATGTACTTCATGCACTGTCATATCGACATTCAAATACAGCTATTCTTGTGACCTGTATGACATTAACACATTTAACGACAAATAAAGCAGGCAATGGGTACTCCGCTTATTGCGGATATCACCGATCTCGTTCATGGCTCTATCTCCAAATTCGGCTAGGATGGTATGGCTGCTACTGAGGGGAGGGTGGAACATAGCAGCAGATGTAGAGCATATATAGGCAATAGCAGACCACAGCAGCGTGGCGAGCAACCGGCTTCGATTCGTCACCGAGATGGACTCATACCTGGCCCCCAAAGCTTTACTTGCGCTGCTTCGTCATGTTTCTATAAAAAGCCGGCATGGCTGGGAGTATACTAATATGATCAATTTATTCCCTTGCATATTGCAATTACACCCCTCCAGGGTCGCCTAGTGCAAAATGCGTTCCCAAGAATGGCATGATCGATGCCGGGTTGTGTTGAGTTTCCCAAGCGAGACTGCGCCACGCGAATGCCATGCCTTGTCAGCGGGCAAACCCGAACTGCCCAGAACAGGTCGATTGCCTAGGGTTTAGATCATAAGTGCTAGCTAAGTGCACGATTCTAGTAGACACACCACCTTCACAGCCAAGCGTCGCCAAGATCACGTACGCTCTTGAATTCCGTACTCTACGAGCACCAAGAATACGATAGAATGGCTGACAGTAGCCTTCTACCAATAGCCTAACAACGGGCGACAAACCACGAACGCCAAGAGTGGTGAACCGTCGTATTGAGCCTACGATCTGCCAGCGCAACGAATGGCTGTTAGGCCATCTGAATCTGCCGCAATGTGATGTTTTTCACTATAAACCCAAGTGCCGATGCACCTAGATGAGCCGGGGGCAAACCACCACGCACTTTTTCCAACATCCGCGATGAAACTCACCGCCGCTCTTACGATACTCGCCGCCTCCACCACTGTGGCAGTTCCGACGCGGCGAGAAAGGGACTTCACTGTCGTGGCTAGCATTGCTTTCAGATATGAGAACGGCACCTCCGTCCCCGTGGTTGACGTACCTGAGACGACATCATGGTACCCCATCGGTGAGCACATCTTAATCCGGCCTCATCGCCGGCAACAGCACCCTGCTGACACAGCTTGACATGTGGTAGCCAGCAACGGCATCGTGGAAAACATTCTCATCTACGCACCCCTTGGTCGGGCCACTCGCTGTGCGTTCCTGAAGCCAGAGCCCAGCAGACAGACTCTCGGGGCCTGGACAGTCACGCAGGCGTTGCTCGTTGCCCTCAATCCGCCAGCAGAAGTGGGCTTCGTGCAGTGCGACTAGGGCGGCTTGGCACCGCCGAATAGTCCGGAAAGCAGTGGCGAAGATGGGGAACAGGCAGATGGAGATAACGACAACATGGGACACGGGAAAGAGCCTCAAATCTGCCTTCCCAAAGGAGACACAGAGAGAGAGACAAAGAGGGCTTAGATAAAGATGTACCCCACCATCGGTATGAATAAGACGTTGCGTCAGCCTCGAGGACTCCAGTTGTCGTTACGCACAAGCTCAAAAGCAGACTTGACCACCGAAATGATCCCGGCGCAAATACCCCCTTCCGAGCCCACCAGCCCACCGGCCCCTCCCCCCGTAGACACCAACACGTGTTGCGCAAACGATCATGTTGATGCGCATACACAAAGACTGGGCCCGATGGGGGCCGCGATTCTGCAGCGCTCAGGTACAGCGGGAAGATGCCGGCTTTCGGTGCTGTTCCGAGGCTAAGACACGTTCGTAGGGTCATACAATGCGGTCGCGGGGTGGTGACTTTTGAATCCTACGGCACAGCAGTTGGAGTTAGCCGAAAGTTTGACAATATCGCCGAAGCTATACGGCGTATGGCTCGATGTTGCCACTTGCGACGTCCAGTGCCCCCCTGCCTTCTCCTCCTTTCGCGCCTGGACCGGTGACATCGCGGCCAAGACTAGGCTTCGGAGGCCGTTGGAACTTGCAAATGCCCCTCTTAGACAATGCAACGGGCGACGCTAGTGATTGCTATTGAACAGGGACGGCTCGGGGGAAAGCGTTGGGGATTCGGTGACGCGGACTGCAGAAGCTGCAGAACTATTGCTTTCCGAGCAACGTTGTTTGCTCGAACTTGGTTGTTTGGGTCTCGAAAAAGGAATTCGCCATCGCCCAAAGAGGGAACAAGTCCTCCCACCATCGAAAAAGAAGGAAAAAAAGAAATTTCCATTGCCGCCAGCTGCATCCCCACAATGCCGATGCATGTCTTGGCCTTCCATTGTCTCTCTCGCGCCAACTCAATTTGGACACCCACAACGACGACAACGGCGCAGTTTGGCAATTGCCACTGGCTCCGAGTTTGTTTTGTGGCGTCAACCAGCGCTGGGCAGACATTCCATCCCGCCAGCCCGCCCTTCCCGTTGTCGAAATCAAACATCTATCTGGACGACGACACGCTCCGCAACGGCCCATACCGCCGCCTCCATTGTCCAAGGTCAGATAGCAGCGTACCAGCATCAGGCCTGTACTGCAGGAACAGCAAGCAACGGGGAAGGATGGGCCAGGGTTCAGATTAGGGGGGGATGCAGGGGGCTTTGGGATTCCCCGAAGACCCAGCAGGGGAACATCGGAGGCGCTACCGAGGCAAACTCTATGAGCCAAGTGGTGGTGGTCAACTTATCGCCCCCATGCGGCCAGGGCACACACACTTTGGTGTACAGCTGCAGTGAGCTCCCATCTTGCTGTTCGTCTGATGCGCGGCCCCTGACCAGCACCCCGGCAGTTGGCGAGATTCGATTTCATGCAAGTTAGGTGCGATCCCTCAGTTGTCAAACCTGTCACTTCCAACATCCTTCCAGAAGCCTGCCACATCAGACGACACATACGCACGTTTCATTTCGTCTTGGAATCTAAGCCTCAACGGTCCCCATCTTCTGAGACTCTTCACTATCGGAGCCATCCCAGAACCATCCCAGAACCTCGTGTCGATCTTGGGGTCAAAGCAAAGGCCGGACGAAGCTCGAAGGCGACTGTGGATAGGCCTCTGGACCCCTGTCCATGTCTCGCTTCACGCAGAGAGAACAAAGGGCTCCGCATCTACCCCGTGGTCACCACGGACAAATTGCCCAAAGGGGACAGTCCTGGGATGGTCACCCCCGTGGAAGCAGACATGGCAATCGGGAGGAGATGACAACGTCCCTCGCCGTCCTCCCCCATGCATGGGCAGCACACAGCCCGGTTGAGATGCTCTGCGCGCCATTGATGCAATCCCTCCCGCGTGTATCCCCAGTTCAGTCCTACCTCAATATAAAGACTGTCCATCATGGCCCTCTCGCTTCATCTAGCCGTCAGGAGTCTTCCCTGCAGCCTAGTCATTCTTTAATATCCCCTCTCTTTCAAGGCTGCTCGCTCTTCCCGCCCTGCCAAGATGAAGTCCTCCACCGCCATCGCGACGGCGGCCCTTGCTGTCGCGCCCTTTGCCGCCGCAGGGCTGCTCCCGAAGCGCGCTGTCGATGCTTCCTGCCATTGCCTTCCCGGCGATGCCTGCTGGCCCTCGACCACGTCCTGGGACACTCTCAACAGCACCGTCAGCGGCAAGCTCATCGCCACCGTGCCCATCGGTTCCGTGTGCCACGACCCCAACTACGATGAGGCGGCGTGCACGGCGCTGCAGAACTCTTGGACTCTCCCCGAGACCCAGTAAGTCGAGGCCGATTCTTGTTCTTTGTTGTGGGAGATTTGGATGTGCCCTAACGAAAGTCAGCTTCCCTTCCTCTTCTTCCGTGATGCAGAGCTACTTCGCCAACCAGTCCTGTGACCCCTTTACGGACCGCACCACCCCCTGCCTGCTCGGCAACTACGTCAACTACGCCGTCGAGGTGACATCCGCCCAAGACGTCGTTGAGACCCTCAACTTTGCGCGTGAGAACAACATCCGCTTCCTTGTCCGAAACACGGGCCACGAGTAAGCTTATTCCTGCCGAAACCTCCTTCCCCTGATTCATGTCCGCTAACCTGCTCGACCCAGCCATCTCGGTCGATCAACCGGTGCCGGTGCCCTTGCCGCTTGGACCCACAAGCTCAAGGACATCACCGTCACCGACTGGTCTGACGACCTCTGGACCGGACCCGCCATCAAGCTCGGGGCCGGTGTTCTCGGTTACGAGATTACCGAGGCCGGCAAGTCTGCTGGCCTCGTCGTCGTTGGCGGCGAATGCCCCACCGTTGGTCCCGCCGGAGGTTACATCCAGGGAGGCGGCCACTCGGCCCTCACCACCAACTTTGGCATGGCTGCCGACCAGGCACTTGAGTTCGAGGTCGTCACCGCCGACGGCAAGATCGTCACCGCCTCCCGCACGGAGAACCCGGACCTCTTCTGGGCCCTCAGCGGCGGCGGTCCCGGAACCTTTGGTGTCGTCACCTCCGTCACCGTCCGTGCCTACCCCGACGCCAACATTGGTGGCGTCGGCCTGCAGACCGCAGCCGTGTACACCACCCAGGAGAAGTGGTGGCAGATGCTTGACGCCTTCCACTCCCTCCTCCCGGGAATGACCGACCAGGGCGCCATGGTTGTCTTCCTCTACAGCAGCTCCGTCTTCGCCATCAACCCCCTGACCGCCTACAACAAGACCGCCGAGGAGGCCAAGGCTATCCTCCAGCCCTTCCTCGATGTCCTCGCCAACCTCTCCATCCCCTACTCCTCCGCCGCCACCAACTACACCAGCTACCGCGACCACTACGACAAGTGGATGGGCCCCCTCCCCTACGGTCACGTCGGTGTCGAGTCCTACAACTTCGGCTCCCGCCTTATCCCCCGCTCCGTCCTGACGGATACTGAGTCGCGTGCCTCCTACGTCTCTGCCATCCGCTTCGGCGCAGACACCTACGGCGTTCTCTCCGCCGGAGTGGCCCTCAACGCCACCGCCCCCACGGGCGTCGACAACGCCGTCAACCCCCACTGGCGCAACGCCGCCATCCACGTCCAGTACTCGACGGCCTGGAGCAACGACCCCGAGGACTGGGACCAGATGATTGTCGACCAGAAGCGCATGACGGAGGAGATCATCCCGCCCATCGAGGCCGCCACGCCCGGCTCCGGAAACTACGTCAACGAGGTCGACTTCAACATTGCCGACTGGAAGGAGAAGTTCTTCGGCAGCAACTACGACCGTCTGTTGAAGATCAAGCAGGAATGGGACCCGGAGGGCGTCTTCTACGCGCTCAAGACGGTCGGCAGCGATGCCTGGACCGTTGCCGCCGATGGCAGGATGTGCCGCGCATGATGTCGATGATTTAAAGCATTTGGGGAGGAGTTTATCTGGGCTTGGAGCATATATATCTAATACTGACAAGGGGCACGCTCGCAAAGTGACCTCTTTTTTTCCCGATCCAAAGCGCTCGTCTTACTCGCCTGTCCTCCCGTGCATTGTCGTGACACAATCAAACAAAGGGCTGTGTGGAGTGGTTCCAGCCCTATCCCCCTTTCTCCTCACGGGCGACGCTTGTGACACCTGAGACCCGGAACCTGATCTTCGGCATATGCATCACTCGTTCTATGTCAGGAGCCGAGTCTCCGTCTCACCCCCCCTCTGCCAAGCCGCTCCGCTAACACGATGTCGATCCACAAGAGACGGATGGTCTCAACGTGGCCCGGAAGCAAGATTACTCACAGCCAATATCTGACTGCGCCGGCCGCCCTCTCCGTCTCTGGATCCGTACTCGTCGTCGTCAGAGGCTGATTTCCGCGGCCGTGATTACGTGAGGGCCCCCTACCCCCCATGACCCGGGCAAATGCGTACCCCGCCGGCACGCCGCCCGTCAGACGGGGATGCATACGGCCCCCAACCAATCCCGAGGCACCGCGCAGCTTTCAGCTACCCGTAATCAGCGCCAAGATGGGGGAGTGTAGTCAGCAAAAGATGAGGTGGGGGACAATGTGGCGCCTTTCTGCCTGGACGAGGTGAGAATGTCGGTATGCTTAACAGCGCGCGCCGTGACACACACCACACCCACCCCCGGACACACGATGGACGGAGCCTGGATTACACGACGGCTGGGGCGGCTCCGGTATTGAGAAGACGTTTGTTTGCCAGCCCGTGATTTTTAAAAAGGTCGAGATGTTTCCGTAACTCCCAGACCGTTTCCCCTCGGGAGAAGCCAATCAGAAAAAGGTGTAGACGAACGAAAACAACCTCTCAAACGTTACATCCCAAAACGAAAGGAAAAGGGGCAAAGAAAGGAAATAATAACAACCCCCCAATAACACCAACATGAACTTCGGCTCATCCCCCCTTGTCTCCGGCTTCATCGCGTCCTTCACAAGACGCCTCTGCACCCGCTGCCTCGAGCCATACGAGTCTCAACACTCCTGCTCCCAGGCCCAGAGACCTCTATGCAGAAGCAAACCGACACGAGCCCTCTGCTAAACCACGAGGAAAACAAAGGAAGAATAAGAACGAAAAGCAAAAAAAAGAAACGAAATACGCAATTTTGTTGACGCCTATGGCTTTCTACACGCCCCGCACGACAGATTGATCAACACTTGTATAAGACTATCTATGGCTTGGCACCAACTCTCAAGTCCTATTGACACGTCGGTGTTAATGAAGAGTCAAGCAGACGATGGAGCTGCCTAGATGTTTGATGAACTCGCATCTCTTAAGACCTTACCGAGTTTTAATTCCAACCTTCCTCTTGCGATGAGAGCAATACGAGAGACAGTATCCCGTACAGACTGAACCGGCACTTATATCCGGCTGGAGACGAACGTGAAGCCGTACCAAAGGCCCTTCGTCCTCGAAAATTGGACGTTAATTGATGGGGTCGGAGAGAACGATGCTAGTAAGGGTTTGTGTATATATGTTTACATAAATATATGGTTCTGGAAAGTCCTATGAACGGTTCATCATATAGGGTGCTCAAATATGATACTCCCTGATTTAATTGTCTTTGGGAACAAGCTGCAGGAATAGTTCAAAGGGGCTTGCTGAGACGATGCCGAAGTAAACCGGCCGAAATATGGTCTGTGACAGCCGTACACGGCTCATGTATGAATTTAATAGCTGTGATGCCCGTGATGGCTTCTGAATACAAGCCAACTTGGCATCTCGATTTATCTGTCGCTAGTCACTTCACACTTATGCGGTTGACGTAATATTGGGTATAAATGTCTCATTCCTTATGCTTTTTGTATACCGGCCCCGAAAGTCATGCTGTGTATTGTACAAGCGTAAGCCACGCCACCCGACACCGCCAGCCATGCCAACCGCCCAGAAACCGCAAACCCAGAATAGGGGAACCGAATGCCTTCATAGTCCATTAACAACATCCCCTTCCCATTCCTTACCAGCCTTGACACCTATCAAAGCCATTGCAGTAAATCACGTTGCGTAGGGCGTCGCCATGCCCCAGTCGTAATGCGCCGTCGAGAGACACGTGGCGACGCGTAGGAATTGAGTCTACCCAATGGCCGCCGAAATGCCAAAGAACGCCGCTGGACAGAGCGTCTCTACGACTCTTCGGTCCGACGAGGTCCCCGCTGCGAGATAGAGCCACCTCGCGGGCCGCCACGGCCGCGGCCACGGCCCTCGCCACGGTGTCCACCACGACCGCGCCATTCACCCCGGCCACGTCCACGGTAGCTGGAACCTCCCTCGCGATCACTACGGCCGCGGTTGCGTCCCTGAACCTGATGGAAGCCATCATTGGGGTCCGCAGCAGGAGCGGGAACCTGTGTATAGTCAGTCTACCGGCCAGTTCTATGGCTGAAAGGGGGCCTACCTCGGGCTGGGTCTCCTGGTGCTCGGGCTGGTCGTCAGCCCAGGACTGAGTGTTGGCGACGGCGGCAGGGGTGGCTTCGATGCCGGTCTCGGTCTCGGCGGGGTCGCGGGGAACAGAAACCCATTCCTGGGACAGCGACATGCTGTTATCGTTCGACTGATCCCACTTCTCGCCTGCAGCATTGCCGGTGCCGCTGGTGATGTTGGCGTTGCTGGGGGTCTCGGTGGGTTGCTCCTCGTTGTGGCCATTGGTGATGGCAATATTCTCGCCAGCCTCAATCTCGTTCACGGTGGCGTTGGCAACTGTAGGGTCGGTGACGGCCTCAGCGGCAGAGGTCTCGGTCTCGGCGGCGGCGCTCTCCTCAAAGGGAGACTTGTAGGCCTGAGAAGCAGTCTTGACCTGGGCAACTAGGAAGGTGTCAGCGCGGGGATCGTCATCAGATCGTCGTGTTGAGCTTACAAGTCGTCTGGAGCGGTTCGCCATTAACGCTATAAGTCTGCTCCTCGGTGCCGTCAATCAGCTTCAGCATGGTGGCGACAGCGCTGTCGTCGCCCGTGTAGATAGCAAGCAGGACTCCTTCGAGAGCACGGTTCTCCTCCAAGCCCTGGTCGGCATCCTCAGAACGGCGGGCAGCAGCAAGACGAAGGAACTGTGACAGAATAAGGAGCTTGCTGTTGATGCTCTTGCTAGAATCGCCCTCGAGCTGCGCCTTGACCTCGGCGGCTGCATCGGCCTTCTCCTTCTCCAGCTTCTCGGCAAAAGCCTTCTCGAGCTCCGCCTTCTCGGTTGCAGCGCGGGTACGGTATTCCTGGTCAATCTTCTTCAGCTGGGCGAGCTGCTCCTCGTATTGGTTGACCTGGGCCTGCAGAGCAGGCTTCTTCAGGTACTGGGCTCTCTGGTCGGCATTGATGATGCGAGCAGCAACAAGTTCCTCGAGGGACTTGCCGGCGTTCTCGGCAATCAGGTTGTCGATCTTGGAGGCATTGGTCTGGTGAAGGCACTGTCAGCTGCGAAGCTTGCCGAAAGAGGGGTAAGGGTTACGAACAATCTTCTTGTTGGTGTTTCGGATGTTCCTGCAAGGCGCAATTAGCCAAAAGGTTACCGGGAAAGCTTCAATCGATGGCTGGTGCTTACTTTTGGAGCTCCCGAATGTAGGCAGTCTCGCCGGACTCGTCGGAGCCGTCAGCCTTCTCGGGGGCGGGAGAGGCAGTGGGAGCAGGGGACTCGGTGCGCTCAGCAGCCTTGACCTTCTTCTTCTTGGCCGACTTGGATTCGGATTGAACCGCGGGGTTCTGAACGGGAGAGGCGGCCATGTCGAAGCTGGGGGGGTGCGCAGTCAACAAGGTCGGGGTGTCGCGTGAGCTTGGTGGTATTTTTTCGGGTGACGTGGTGGCCAGCTACAGCTACGGCAGAGTGCACGCAGATGGGACAGATCAGATGTAAACAAACTAGTTGTAAGTAGGGTTCACGATCAAAAGGACAAAGATCCCAGGATCGAAGAAAGATATTCCAGGTGGAGAGATTATGATGGGTAAGGTCGGGTGAGGTTGAGTAAGGTAGGTAGGTGGATGTGCAGGTTTAGGGTCGGATCAATTTTGGAGGTTCGCGAGGATGATGCAGTGGAGGACCGGGCCAGAAATGGCTAAGAGGCCAGTGAATGTGCAACTGAGGCGAGATCCCAAGTGGATTCCAGAAGCCGGAAGCACCCCCCTGCCGCCCACAGCTGCTGGCTCCTTCCCTTCCCTTTCCCCTAAAACCCCTGCATCCACTCTCCCCCAGGTCGATTCTAGAACTGGTAAGAAGAAAAGATACATTTCCAAGTACAAGAAGCGCCGTGCTGGTTTCAATAACCACCACGTCCGCCTAGCAACTCGTTGCGTTTTGTTGGATTTCCCAAGTTGTATCGTCTCACGAGTTATCGTGTGCATCGTGTCATCTTGCGCTCGCTGTAGACTCTCCAGGTATAATGTTCCTGGCCTCAATTGGATGACGTATCAGACAGGGCATTCTCAGCCTTGTATGAACTAACAGCTAAGGTACATGTGCGCCAATCCCCCGCATTAATTTGCGCTTGCTGGCCATTCATCGCCTGGAACCGCTTGCTGAACCACTGTACGATCGACCACACGATCTTTGATGACAGCGAAGCGGCTAATACGGGGTAGAGATGTGACTCCGATGATTGCGCATTGGACCGTTCAAAGGTTGATGGCATTTGGCCGAGACTATTCAGATGAATCGGCTCTTGGCCCGACCTCGCTCCCCCGCGGAAATCCACACTGAGGTTATATTCCTGAAATAAGGAGGGATGCCAAAGCTCCCGAGGTCTCCCATTGTCACTCCGCGCATGTCACACCACGACAGATCCGCAAGTCTAGTTAACGGTGCCCAAGACAAAGACATGTTGGCTCGGCCCTGCTTTGCTCACGAACAGTCTGTCGCCCAGCAATGCACCAACAACCGAGGGGTGTGCCTTTTGGTAGTGCATCTCGATTTCGTTAAGATCAATTATGCCAAAAACTGGCTTCGTATCGCAGAAATAACTTCGTGTCTCCAGTGCTGTGGGGACTGGTATCGGGAGAGATGGGCATTATCGTAGCTTCGTGTCTTTAAAAACTGATGTTTCCGGGTTTCAACCCCTGAATTTGGTCAGAGTGTCCTGTAAGACACATTATCAGTTTTTGAACACCCATATGAAGAAAACCCGGCATTTCTGGGACATACCGAGGTCACCTTCTTCACGCTCCGAGCAGTGATGCCTCTTTCTCCAGACTTCTTGGATTCAATGGCTGCCTCTTTGACGAGTCTATGGCAGGGTAAGCATCGTAAGTTTCGAGGGCAATTGCATTGATGACTTACGTCTGCATGAATAGCACATAGTCGAGATAGATCTGGTGGGAGGTCAGCGGCGCGATCAAGACGCGTCAAAACGGTACTGACCATGACATCGACATTTTTGCTCAGATTGCAGTTGGAATGGGCCTTGATGATTTTCTTCACGGTGCCACGCGGGTAAGCCTTCTGTCCGGGTGCCATGGCGAGGGCTTTCGAGTGGGCGTTGCGGTATTGTTGATCAAAGACGGCCGATGCAGGATTGTCCTGTGTGGTGTCGCGAGCTCGGTGTGACGTTCCGGTGTGGGGGGAGCTTGGTTGTTTTGTTTGGGTGTAGGGACGTAATAGGCGGCAGTTTCCGAGGTGAACACACCTTGATTGAACCTCCCTCTCAAGGTGGGGCAGTGTGCACCCCCTCCGCACTGTGTGGCACAACTGTGACCCTCCATCTGAGCTTTTTGGGAGCTGCTGCGTCAGTCAATCCAGCGTCCACAGCAGCATCGACAAGACGTTCGCCCAACACCTCTAAGCGTCGCACTGCAACCTGTCAAGATGCTTTCAAGGCGCATGGTAAGCAGTATGGTCAATATTGTTCGCGATGCATGCTAACGTAATTGTGTGCAGCTCACCAAGGCCGACGAGGAGTCCGTCGGCGACGAGGTCGAGGTCAGAAGGGAGGACCAGGACAAGATCAACAAGTTCAGTCGTCTGCACCAGCGCGAACTCGTTATCGAGGACGAGCTTAAGAACAAGAGCGTATGTTGTACCACACTTCTCTTTACACGATCTCAGCTAATGCCTTGTCGCCATACAGAAGGAAAAGGAGGAACTCGACGACCTTAGCACAGAGTTGGAACTCGCCGACGAGGACGAGGCCGTACCGTACGCATTCGAAGGACATTTAAAAGCCGCAAATATACACAAGACTGACAAGCAGCGACAGATACAAGATTGGCGACGCCTATTTTCACGTACTACAACCGCAAGCGATAGAGATGCTTGAGCAAGCTTCGTCCAAGATCGAGGAGGAGGTTGAGGAGTTGGAATCCAAGATGGAGACGATCAAGGAAGAGATGAACCAACTCAAGGTCGAGCTGTACGCCAGATTCGGAAAGAGCATCAACCTCGAGACATGAAGCAATCAAATCACAATCTGGACGATCAAGACCCAAACCCGTCGAAATGACATATCCGGCCCAACCGCGCGATGTATATGGAGATGAATCACCGGCCGGCAAGGTCGTGGATGAGACATTCACCGTTGCGGGCCTTGATGCGACTGATTGCGGCCTATTGAGACACTCCAGCGGCCTAAAGCACGGCTTAGAGCCCGACAGCGTATCACAAGTTGAGATTCGCAAGGAGTATTCCGCTAGCGGCGACGGCTCCCATCTGTGACGGCATAGCTGTTGCTATTGCGAATGGCGGGAGACTATCGCGCTATCCTAAGGCCAAATGGCCTCCATGGAGGGGAGTTCCGGGGGTGCTGCGGAAAAGAACATCCACCGCCACGGCCGGTTAAGCGGTCTCGTCGCTCAAGTGGGTCAGCGCTTCGGCTCCGATGCCCATGACGAACCAATGACAAGGCGCCAATATAGCTCCTTTGTTCCCCTCCTTCCCGGCAGCCATACCGGGTATAAGGCTTCGTCTATTGTTTGTTACGTCCGTCCAGTCACACATGGTTCTCGGTTGCTAAAATGTGAAAAAGATGGTGGGAGCGAAGACTAGACCGTCTCAGTCCACAAGGGTGATCGGCCACATGCAGCATGCAGTCCCCGATTTTCGGTCCTCGTCTCTTTGGGTAATTATTAATCCCGTCTGCTATTTGACAACCAGTTCTTGCTCTCCCCCGTATCTTTGTGTATGAAACTCCAAAACGTTATTGCTGCAACTGCCAAGGAGTTGCTTACGATTCGCCATGCTCGACACCAGTGAACCCAAGGCGGACGTGACAGATAACTTGCAGTGCCTTCAACGTGAGCTATGACACAAGCCGGAGATTATCCTCAGTATATGTAACGTTTTGCAGAAATCCATTCTTTTTCAGAGGGTGTCAAGAGAATAAACGAAGATGAAGCCCGCAGCAGATACGAGTCCCGGGCTGAAGAGCAAGGCCTTGACGAGGAGAAGCAACCCGGCCCGAGCTCATCAAGCGATGAAGACGACAGGACGATAGTTTCATGGAACGAGGGCGACCCCGAGAACCCGTACAACTGGTCACATGTAAGGCATCTCAACATCTCCACCCCTGTGCACGGTGACTGACGAGTCCAGACCAAGAAGTTCCTCATCCTCTGTCTGACCATGATGCAAGTCATCAACAGCACCATGGGCTCAGCGCTACCCTCCAACGCCATTCCTTTCATCACCGCCCACTGGGGCATCACTAATGAGCAGCAGAAGGTCCTGCCCATTTCCGTCTTTCTCATCGGCTACGTCTTTGGCCCCATCGTCTGGGCACCTCTCAGCGAACACCTTGGGCGGCGGACGTTAACTATCGTCACCTTCATCTTGTTCACCATATGGACTATGGCTTGTGCCTTGGCACCCAACTGGCCTTCGTTCCTCGTCTTCCGCCTCTTCACTGGTGTCTTCGCGAGCTCACCCATTGCCATTGTGGCCGGCATTCTCGCAGATATATACGGCGACACCGAGACCCGCGGCCGTGCCATGACTGCCTTTATGGTTGTGAGTTTGCTCCTCTCCCCCAAGATTACGTTGCAAGAAACCTCGCTGAAACCCCCCGCCTCCCGCAGACCACAACATTCGGTCCTCTCTTCGCCCCAATTGTGTCCGGCTTTTGTTCCCCGACCATCGGTTGGCGCTGGTCCTTCTGGATAGCCCTCATCTACGCCGGCGTCACCCTCATCCCCATTCTCCTCCTGCCCGAGACCTACGGGCCGATCCTCCTTGCCCGCCGCGCCATAAAGATCCGCAAAGCAGACCCCTCCGCGGCCGTTGTCGCGCCCCGCGAGATGGAGAGGACCGACTTCAAGCAGTTGGCGACTGTGGTGCTGACCCGCCCCGTGCGCATGATCATTTTCGAGCCCATCGTCAGCTGCACGTGCGCCTACCTCGCCTTAGTCTACACTATATTTTACATGTCCTTCCAGGCTTTCCCCATCATCTTCCAACGGCTGTACGGTCTGTCCCCGGGGGTCGCCGGGCTGGCCTATCTCCCGATAGGCGGCGGCGCGCTCCTCACAATCCCCATCTTCTTTGGCTGGGAACAGGCGCATCTGTGGGCCCAACGCAACGGCTACGCCTGGGCTAAGCGGGAGGAGCTCCGGCGTCTTCCCCTGGCCTGCGTGGGCGGGCCGCTGTTTTTCATCTCTCTGTTTTGGCTGGGCTGGTCCTCCAAGGAGGGCGTCAGCTTCGTCGTGCCCATGCTCGCCGGCCTCCCCTTTGGCGCCGGGTTCATGCTCATCTTCATCGCGCTGCTGAACTACCTCACCGACGCGTACGAGATATTCGCCGCATCCGCCAACGCCGCCGCCTCGACCAGCCGGTCCCTGCTCGCGGTCGTGCTGCCCCTGGCGACCACGCCCATGTTCAACAGGCTGGGTATTGCCGGGGCGTGCAGCTTGCTGGGAGGCTTCAGTGCCGTCATGTGCATCATTCCATTCATTTTCATATGGAAGGGCGAGGAGATCCGGGCTGGGTCCAGGTTTTGCATCGCGCTGCGGGAGAGGAAGGCCGAGATGGAGAGAAAGGTGGAGGAGCAGAAGCGCAGGGAGGAGGTCAGGAGAGCCGGGCGGATAGGTGGGTTGGAATTTCAGGAGGAAGTGTGAGGCGAAGCACTCGGAGGCGGCAGGCCGACATGAGATGATGATTTGCAAGCATAATGAGTCTGGTCATCGCATAAAAAGGAGGCCTACGGCAGAGGCCTTGCCGGGGACGATACGGCATATCAGCACATGAACGAAGCATGATTGAAGGACAAATTACAGACAGGATAGCATTGGCCTTGGACGATCGGCATGGCTTAAGGTACGAAGCATGAAGGACATGATCGACTCTCGATCAATGTTACCTTTACAGAGACTCGGAGCCTCTTCAGTCAAACAACAATTATATTTAGTTTTGGATGAGAAATACTATAGTGTCTTCATAACACCAACCCAGTCAAGGACATACGAGATGTGTTATTTGCTTGTATGTTTTACCAGAACTTTTCATTTATCCCGGTTGTCGAGAACACTGGTTGGTTGGCATCCTTTTGTTATCTACAAGAGCTCTCTGCATTTAAGCCACGGCTGTGTAGAGCGCTCCAACTTTACTGTCCGTTGCTTCCCACCCCATGTCCAAGATCCGTCATCCCACCTGCCCGGGGGTGTCTTGGAACGAAAAACAAAACGGGGGTCGATGATCAAGATGTAGACCAGCGGTGAAGAACAGCAGCCACAGGGGTCTGATCTCGGCGCCTCGTTTCCACTCTCGAAATATCATTGTCCATGGACATCATGTCCGTTTGACAAAACGAAAGAAGACGGGGAAAAGAAAACGGCTGAAAACATTTGAACACTTTGTCAAGAACCGTTGATTCGCAAAACCCAACGAGGCTTGCTTCTGCGCAGTCTTCCAGTACCCCGTTTTCTCGCCGTCCCCCGCTTACACGTTGGAATCGATGCGTGCGCGGAGGCTCCCCCTCCCCCTTCAACCCCGCCGTGCGTAGACCGGCGGCGGCATACCTGCATCACGCCGAGCAATGGCGGTAAATCATATCCTTTTGTGCCGATACCGGACGTTGGGGACGGCCCGAACACGGCAGGAAATCTAGGTTTTTGTTGTATGCTGCGCTCTCTCGTTCGTTGCCAGAGTCTCGCTCTGTGTGTGTGTGTGTGTGTGTGTGTGTGTGTGTGTGCTATGGAGAAACAAAAGCGTGCGAGAAAAGAGTGGATATTTCCACGGCCCCGAGTCTACGTCCGCTTGTCCGTCGGGGCCGGAGGGAGTGTTGCGTTGTTCTAGCCTGGAGGCTGCAACGGCATGTAGGCGACATCAGTCAGAAGACCCTCCCCAAATCACGACGATTCGTTTTTACGGCTCATGGCCAGCCCCTTGACAAGAACCAAAGGAACAACACCAATGCCATGACCAAGGGCGGGAATTGGCGCCAGCTGAGGGAGGATGGGGTTGGTTCCGAGAGTGCGCCGTCCAAGATAGAAATGCTCCCACATCGTGATGCGATGAAGGGGGGAGGCAGGCTGTCCTGCGTTTTTCAACGGGGCCAAAAATCCATCCTTTGATTCACTACAGGGGCCTCAGGAACGCCTCATCTTTCTTGTCGGCCTCTATTCTGTTCTCCATGACGACTTGGGGATGTATGTGTACGGCTCGTACATATAGGCAAAGTCACTGATCAGGAACCGAATCAGGCCCCCCTTCCTTTCCCCTTTTCAGAAAAGCAACAACAATAGCAGGTTTCCGGATTGATCCAGAGAGCCCCCATCATCTTTCACACCTCGACGACGCCCCTCATTGAAAAAAAACGAGACAAAAGGCAATCCTGATAGTGACGCCGTCGCAGGGGTGCGGGCGGGAGGGCGGTCAACCCGTACACTGCCTTCGAGGGGTTACGTGGCTCCGATATTAGCCAGCTCCATCCAACCTGGCTGCTACTGAAAACCCGGAAAACAAAATTGATGAGCTGACGCGGAACCAAGCCACATAAAAACACACATACAGCACATATACACATGTTCACATCCTGGAAGAGACTCAACCCCCCGATGGCAATGCTTAGGAACAGGAGCCGAGGCTTCCTGGGCCGTCGTCGGGGTAGAGTTATTGACCTGGACTTCATCCAGTTGGAAAGGTCTACACGACTGAATGAAAGATGCGTCCAAGCTGCCTATCTCACCTAAACATACTGGCCCAGGCGCAGTTCTTAACACCAGTCAGTCAAAGGCAACTCACTCGGCTTACATTATCAACTCACAGTCACGGCGTTGGAATAAGCTTCGGAAGGTTTCAACAAAAGTTTCATTCATAGGAGGACCGCAAGTCACCAAACCTCATCCCCATTGATAGTCAGAAGAAAGTATATACAAAAGAACTGAAAATTTTCTGGAATTTTTTCCCTTTGCAAATCGGATGCCCTTGTCCGACTGAGACAAGAGACATTGCCGCCAGGAAGATATGTCGGCCCAACGGCCCGCTACATGTAACGCACGCGAATGCAAAGGACGCAGCTGTTTCCCTCCGTCTGATGAAAACCCTTTGAAACCCAAACAATGCTTTGACCAGAAACACCCCAGTTCATGGACTCGCCACACGGGGTGCATTTTTTCCGTCTAAAAGAAAACACCACACCAAAAAGCAGGCAGAGCCGAAAAACAAGGCGAGTTTATGTATCCCCCCTTTGTTCGTTTGTACAAAAACGTCGCTTTATTTTCACCCCAAGAAGTGTATACAAGACAAGTGGTAGAAGGATAAAAATGTGCTTGTTCATGAATCATAGATTCTTCTCATAACCAAAGATAGCTTGACATGCGGGGGGAATCTACATCAGACACTTAAAAGAGCTTGCCGGAGCGGCGGTAGTAGCCGGTGGGCTTAGCGCTGCCGCTGGAAGCGGTGCCGTTGGTGGGGTAGGGGGCAACGGTGACAGTGGTGGAGAGGGTGACGACGTCCTCGTCGGCGGGGCAGTCGTAGTCCTCCTCATCATCATCCTCGCCATCATCAGAGGCGTCAACATCAGTGGTGGTGGGGACCTGAGCGCTGGCGGTCTTGCTGGGCTCGGCGGCGGTGGTGGCGGGGGCAGAGCCACCGATGGTAACGTAGACGGTGGAGGCGGGGACGGTGACGGTCACGGCAGGGCAGGAGCACTCATCAGAGCCGGAGCCGGAGCCGGGGGTAGCGGGCTCGGAGGCACCGGGGCGCTTAATGGTGACGGTGCGGGTGCCAGTGGAGGTGGCGGTGGTGGTGGTGGTAGGCTCCTCGCCGGCACCGGTAGCAGAGCCAGTGGCGAGCTCGCTGTAGGGCTTGGTGACGAGGATGGTAGACTCAATGGTGGTGGGGATAGCGGTGGTAACAACGGAGGCGGTGGAGCCCTTGCCGACGGTCATGGTGAGGGTCTTGGTGGTGATGACCTGGGTGACGGTGGTGACGACCTCGCCGTCGTCAGCGGGGCAGTCATCGTCCTCTTCCTCGTCGTCGTCGCCGGCGGTAGGGGGGCTGGTGACGGTAGGGTCCTGGGCGGAGTTGGTGACACCGGCGGTGGACAGAGGAATGGTAGGAGCACCGGTGGGAGTCGTGATGACGGGAGCGGTGCGGGTGGAGCCGGGCAGGCTGCCAGCAGAGTGCTCCTGGACGACGGACTTGGAGATGATGGGGGCGTCGGTGACGGGGCAGACGACCTCGGTCAGGACAACAGTGTTGGTGACAACGTAGGTGTGAAGGTCAGAGGCGGAGAGGGTGGCGCTGCGGGCAGGGCAGTTGGTGATGGTAGGGGCGCACGAGGTGACAGTGGCAACCTCGGTGACCTCGACGGTGAGGGTGGTGTAGCCGGCGGGAGCGGTAGAGTTGTCACGGCGCCAGTGGAAGTGGCGGGGCTGGTAGGCGGAGGCGCTGGCGAGCGAGGCCATGAGGCCGAGGGCGGCAACGGTAGACTTCATTTTGAATGTGTGAGGGTTTGTTGGGCTGCAACTGGGTTCTCTGATATCTCCACGAGGGTAGACGGGTTTGTTCGGATCGGGATCGTAAAAGGGCGAAAGATCAATTCCGCAGATTCAAGGCTGTTTGGCTGCTGCAAGACACAGTTTGCGCGAAAGAACGAATGGTATACTCAAGAGTGAGCGTGGGTAAGGCTGAAGGAATGTAAGGTGTCCGAGGACTGGCAACGAAAGACTGTGTTGTGGAGAGAGAAAGGGCGAAAGAGCAGGTAAAGGAGAGAAGACCAAGAGGGTATTTAGAAGGGGAGCGGGAGGTCAGAGACCTTTTAGCCCGTGGAGCAAGTAGTGGATGGACCAGGGGGGAGGGGGGGACGTGGACTGCGAACTGTGGATAGGATCGAAATCCTCGAGGAGGGGGGAGGGGAGGGGTGCCACATTAGACCGTGGGCCCTTCATCTTGGGGACCATGAGAGAAGCCATGGACGTTGGAATTGCAAGTGCAGGGCCCGGGCGAGGCCAGTTGCGCTTGCAAGGCCAGCACAGCGAGAGAGGGCGAGATCTTGGCATCGTGCCTGACTCCCCTCCTAGCAAGGTACTCCGTCCTTGTCATAGTCGACGGCGTAGGCGCATCGCACTGCGTTAGGGGTGGGCCGCAGAGGGGGGGCAAGCACTTGCTTGGCCCGCAGCGAACGACATGGGGGTGGATGGCATGGCGAGCGCGAGCGAAGCAGGGCAGATACCGTAGGTAAGCAGAATTGGTGATAGTGTAAGAGCAGGGGAGGGCAAGGCAGTAACGGGTCTAGGCGGCACCAGGCAAAAGAGAGGAAAGATGGCGAAATGCGCTGGTCCCGGGGGGTGAGTGGTGTGTGTGAGTGTGTGTGTGTGTCGTTGGGATGAGGTGTGGACGCGGTGTGCGCCGTTGCGATGCGGTGTCAAGGTGTGGGAGTGGGACGACGGATGAGGTGGGAAGCGAAGAAGGATGACGGCGCCGGGGTGTGTGGTCGGAAGACCCCTGGTTGTCCATCCAGGAACCGCACTAAGGACCACTTCCCACCTTAGGAAGCTGGGCTAAGAGGCAGACGCACAGCGGCCAGCGCACGCACAGCCCTCGCATGGGGCCAGAGATGAAGCCGCCTCCTCTCAACCCGCAGAGGGAGCCCTCTTCATTAATCACAGGAGTGACATGGACCCACCCGCGCCGGTCATGACGGCGGCCCGGATTGGACTGGACTGGACTGGACTGGATTGCATTCGACGACGACGACAACGACGACGATGATGACATGGGCGAGTGAGTGAGTGAGTGAGCGAGTGGGCGAGTGACAAATACGAAGGAGTGAGAGACGACGTTGAAGGCGGCACGATGGGGTGGGAGGGGGGCCCAAGGTGTGTGTAAGTGCGCCGTTGACGCTTTTCTCCTTTTTTGTTTTATTTTTATTCTTAATTATTTTAGCTGTGTTTGTTTGCCTCTGCAGAGACAAGGTACAAGGCAAGGAAGGTTAGGTAGCCTTGAATGGGGGCCGGCGCCTGCCCGCCTGTCCAGTACGTACCCGATTACACCTGTCACCCGTATTCGCCCTCGTCCATTGTGCTGACTTGCCAGTTGCCAGCCGGCCAATCCCTGTCGGACCCGCCCCTGTTATCCGCTCCTCATATGCAGGTACCGCCAAACATGAGACACAAGCGTGGCCAATCGTCCCGGCCCACTCTGTCCACACCAGGCAACACCCTGGCCCAGATCGCGGCGACAGGCGCCGACACCCCTGCGTCCATGTTCATGAGCCTCGATAAGCTACGCAGGTACGGATACGGAATCTCATCAATTCTTTAATGAAGTGAATAAAAAAAGGACATGGGGAGGGATGGGCTGACGGCGAAAGAAAAAAGCATGAGAGAGTGTGCACTTGGCTTCTGTGCCTACCTGTACGGATACTCTGTTCTGTACGGACTTCCATCGCCCATCTCGCATCTCGCATGCTTCTCTGCAGATGTCTCCGTAGTGCATGGTGGTCCAGCCCTTCTAGACCTGCAGATCCGGCCGTGTCGGTGGAGAGAGAATTGATTACTGGGCATTTCAACTATTTACTGCCCGCGCGGGTTTTCCTTTTCTGCCTACAAGCTGCATCCCCCCAATGTCTTGCCCGGCCGCTCATTTTCCAAGTTTCTTTTCATTAAAACGCAGCCCAACGACGCCCATGAACGGTGGAGATGGCCTGTTGCCGTGGTCCCGTCCCGTGGCCAAGTGCCATGTGCCCTGCGCTACACAAGCACAGGATGGGGGCATTTATTTTTTCCCCCGAGGCCACGTCCGTACGACATTCAGACATACGAAGTATGCGCATGCGCGCTCGCCCGCTCGCTCGCTCGTATGCAACAGACCCAATCTGTGCGCATCTGCAAAGATTAGGCGACAGTCCGACAGGTGTTGGCTCGAGTCTGGAGAGCCCCGAGCCCGTGCTCCATCGCCCGTCTTATTCTCACAGCTCTACTCTGTACGCTACACCTACTATGTAGTGTATGCAGGTCTCGGTATCGTCAAGTCTGCTGGCTCGTTGAATCAATGCTTAAAGACGTGCTTTCAGTATGGCATATCCGTACCGTCTTGTTGCCCACTTAACCTCTAGCTCCCTCGCTCCTCTTCCACACACACCCCTCTCTCGTCCTTATCGCCCCCATCCCCTCGTAAGCCACCGATTCAGTTCGGCGCCAACGGCGACCGATGCATTCGCAAATGCGCGGCAAGGTCTCACCCGGCGCCAACAATGCGAGCCACCAGAGAGCTAAAATGAGAGACTGCCGCTTAGCCGGCGACCGTTTGCCTGACGTGTGTCTCTCCTCTCACCATAGCGTTGTGTCCGCCCATGGAGCCACGTCGAGCGAGACGACCTAGCCACGGACCGACCTTAAGTCACTTAACCTTGAGCTGGCCGTTTGATGTGATGCAAAAGTGAGACTCTGCTCACGCTGAAAGGGGGGGGGGGGGTCGCAATGCGCGCGTGCTGCGGGCTGGTTTGCCGCCGACTAGAAATATCTGCGACGCAGCGGCAGCCAGTCGATCCCTCCAGCGCCCCTATTCCCATTTGCATTGCTGCTCACCGACTCCGCGCCACAGGTCGGGCTCTTCCCTCCCCCCTTCCGCCCTCGGACAAAGTTTTGTGGCCGGTGACGTCGACAGCTGGGCGGGACAGTGGGCTTCTCATTGATGGTCATAGAGGCCATTACACAACTCGCGCGCTGCCGTGTGGTATGTGTCGGTAATAGTCCGACGAGGCCTGCTGATAGCAGCATCTTCAGGTTGTGCTCATCTGTTGTGACAGGCCTAGGGAAATGGAACTGGAGGGAATAGAGTGGGAGCAGCGGGATTATGTCGGCTGTGTCCCCCCTTCTTTACTAGGCGCTTTTAATCCACGCCGGGTACCTTGCTTTAGCCAGGAACCGCACCGCCGTGGCACCGACCAACAAGGAGTCTGCGCTCAGCCCCTGGACCGCCCCCTTTACGGTGACTGACTGCTGACTGGACAGCCGGGCGAGGGGGCGGACGCCCGTCAAGTAAGTGGCTTTCAGGAAGGGGGGGCGCGCACGACCGGTTGATGTGGCGCCGCTTCTCGGGGGAGAATGGGATCGACGCGGGGCGTATTGTATGCAACGCTGCTGCGCTGCTGCGCTGTGGCTTCCCTCTGCCGGTGCGGTGCCCGTTGGCCTGGATGCGACTCCAGGTGGGAAAAGGCCATTGCAGGGCCAAGAAACGAACGTGAACGCCCGTGGGACCTGAGAAAAATTTCCGTTCTCCATGATTGTCATCCTCCAGAATCGAGGATGAAGCTCGAAGCACGGCCCGAGATTTATGAATGAACCACTTTTTTTTTTCCTTCTTTTTTGTATAACTTTTTTTTTCATTGGTCCTGCTGTGGGCGAGTGTTTTTCGTCGATGATGCTTCCGAGATCACAAGAGCGGGTTGAAGCGATTGGTTTTATTTGATCCCAAGTCTTCGTTCAGCTCATGTCCCCCCCTCAGCTGGCTTGGAGTAAGGCTGGTTTTGTGCAACATATTCTTCTCCCGGCTTCGTTGTGTGACTGGCCGACAACCTTGAGCAGGACGGGGATTGCCCTGCCAAAAACTTTGCGCGGGCGGCGGAAAACATGAGATGGAAACAATGAGATGATCTGACGGAGAAGAACAATCACCAGACGCAGCAGAGAACGGTGCGGTGGCCCAGCGGCTGAACAGCCCGCTCATCCAGGTACCGACGCTCACTGTGCCGAGTGCCACCTCACGAGCCGTGGGCCTGCATTGTTCCGCCTTTTGGCTCATGGCCAAGCAATGAACCCCCGAAAAGGACCGTTTCAAACCCCCGAGGCGATCCCTTTGATTATTCCCCTCTGGAAGCGGCCCCCCCTTTTTGCGTGTGCCGCTCACAGTTGCATTTCGCACCGCACCGCCGGCCTTGGAATCCTCGTCAGCTCTTCTTCTCCCCGGAATTGGCGGCGGGGCCCTTCATCTGGGAAAACCTGCGGGAAAACTGCGCAAACCCATCATAGTGTAGATACACTACAAAAAGGCCTGGCCAACCGCGGCCCTGCCATCGCCCCCCCATCTCGGCAAGGATAAAAACTACAAATCTCTCCTCCACCCTCAGGGTCCTCCCCAGAAGTTGCTGTCACAGACTGATTGGGGCGAGATTATGTCAAGATGGCGTCCCCAGCTCGGCCGCCCTTTTGTGTGTGCGTGCTGTATGGTTTTTTTGTTTTTTTCTCTTATGTACTCCAGCCCTGAACTAATAATTACTCCACGATGAGTCGCTCCCGGCAGTTCCCAGCCCTCTGGTCTGGCCTGGCGGCCCTGGCCCGAACCTGCATCCTGCACGGCTGCACAGCTGCTGGGTTGTTGACTTCATTAATCTCGCAGAAAATTCGCGCTGGAAATTGCGACCTGGATATAGCATTGTCTTCACCTGAACACCCCGGACACCGTTGATGAGCATTCGTACACAATACGCATCCTTCGGGGTATCGGCACTGCCAGTGGGCTCGGTGAATGGATGAATGCCTGCCTGGCCGATTGATCGATCGATTGACGGACGGCGTTTCAATGTCAATGTCAATGTCAGCGTGCAATCGGTCGTCTGATAACGGCAACACGGCCCATCCGCACTTGGCCCTCGACTTGCCCATGCCTCGTCGTCCAGAGCCGTGGACGCCACCCATCGTGGGCTCGGTGCCTGGACACTACCTAATAATCAATGAACCAACCCACTTCCAAGTCATAAAGGCCCCGAGACCGAGACAGGCACCTGCTCCATCCCCCTCAACATCGTATCGTCTTCGGCCCATTTGCTTGCCCCGCCGGTTTGTCTTACCGCAAAGGCAACTTCGGCAAGACACCCCGCTTCCTTGCTGCTTCTTCCAACTTCCAACTTCCAACTCCTTCGCGCCGCATTGCCATCCTATCCCAGAGCCCACTCTCCAGCCTATCCCATCCCACCACATCGCATCGCATCGCACCTACTGTCCCCTACTCCAATGTTCTGACACTTTGTTTGATGAAAAATGACGGCTGGCCCAGCCGCACCAGGCCGTAGCATCCGTCGTCGCAAAACTTCAAACACGGGAGTTCCCTGGCGCGCCTCCTTGGAGGGGTTCCTCCTGTCTGATACCCACGTCCTTGTTTGAGTTTTCCTATTGTTTGCCCAACATCGGTCGCTCGTCCGAACCCTGCCGCCAAGATTATGCGGAAGCTCCGTCCTCATTGGACAGCCGACCATGACCACCACCAAAGATGTTGCACCTTTAACTTAACCGAACTGTTTAGGAGTATGGTCTGTCGAGTCTGGAACCTCGACACACTCAATCTGACAAATGGAATACGGGGTCCAGACATCATCGCCCCCATGCCGTCCGCGAAAAAAGAAGAAAGAAAAAAAAAATGGATGGGAAAAGAAAAGGAAGTGAGCCACTAGGGCTGAGCAACGGCCTGCGCCACAGGTTCGCACTTGGCGTCCTTATAGGGCAGGTGGGCAAACGGTTCCTAACTGAGGTCACCTTTCCCACTGGTCCACTCTTCACCCTGGAGGCTCTGTTAGTGACTTCATCACATCAATAACCTCAGTCGCACAGTCTTGGGCTTTTCGATGGCTGCTCGTATTTTTTCTTGGCCAGAGCAGCAAGTCTCTTGAACTTTGCAAAGCATTCAAGCCCATGGGGTCAACCACACACATCCAGCATACCACGGAACAAGCATCCCATCCGGGCTCTCCCTTTGGATAGCCAACCAATTCTTGCTACAAAACCTGATTCATATCGTTCAAATACCTTTTTCGAATGCCGAGTGGCTCAAAAGCAAAGGACGATTTCAAAGACTGACAGCAACCCTGGGTTTCTTTTTCAAAAAGAGAAGCCATCAGAAGTGGTGCACAACGAGCTTCGAGGTATGAAGCCAGAAGAGTTCGAAGTGAAGTTCAAAGATCGACAACACCTTGGTGTTGGTTAACCAGGTTGTTTTTCAAGGGCTCTGAGCCACAGGATGCTTCAAAAACACAAGCTCGTCGATTGGGGGCGACGCAGTTCCAAAGACGCACAGTTTACACGGCAGCTTCATCACCAGCCAGTTCCAATTGGGTCGAGGGAAGGCTATGGAGGCCTGCTTCGGAAATCTCTGAGCAAGTGCTTACGGTGCGGTAATGTCTTTGATGCGCGTTGTCACCAGCCGCAAAGCATTGTGTGCGGGAGGAAAGTGCTCGCCTTTGATGGTCGGCACTCGCCCTGAATGTTCGCCCTGCCCTGCGAGATGATGTCGTTCCTTGTAACTGCCATCACTGAAAGCAGAGGTCATTGAGAAGGAACTCTGGGAGGTTCCCGCTGTCTTCGCCCACAAAGCTATGGCATCGTGAGGTTGGCTCTTCACCACCTTGCCCTTTTGCTTTCCTCTGCCCCCAATCCCTCCAAGAAGATCTAGCCAAGCCTTTGCCTCCTCCCCCTTCTCCTTTACCTTTGCCCCCTTCAAGGTACTCCTTCGGCACCCGCTCATCAGCCTTTGTTTTGCATCATTCTCCCTCTTGGGAAGGTTGAGCAGTTTCTTGGATTGGTACTCGGTATTTTTCGCTAGCCATCCGACTATCACCACCCCACGCTCGTTTGGAGACCAAAACAAGGGCATCAAGAGTCAGCAAAGATGATGGCCAAGGCCCTCTGTTGCTTCCAGGTTCCTCCCCTGAAAAAGGAGGCGAAGGTAGAAGTAGAGGTGAAGAAGATCAGCGATACCACCAAGCAGCCTCCCGTCGAATTGATCAAATTACCCCCGCCGGCCAAACTCTCTGGCAGCAACTATAACTTCGAACCTTGGCTTACTAGAAACAATACCGCCGGTTCCGTCGCATCATCTCATCGTTCCAGCGCGCGATCTCCCGAGTCGGATTTCATCCCTGACCCTACCGAGGTCGAATACGTATCGGACCCCGAGGACGAGATTGTCGCGCCCAAGACGAGCAATGGCGGTTTGGGCGCCGTTAGGGGCAGACTCAACCGCAAGTCTTCTCAGGACGACACGAAACGGTTGTCTACCACCAGCAACAAACGAGCATCAACCGCTAGCACCAAACGATCGTCCAACGTCTCTGCGGGCAATCAGGAAGACCGGCCAGAATTTGACCAGGCAGCGTATCTTGCGTCAGTGAGACACAGCAACCACAGACGGATCCAGGCAGAAGTTAGGAGCGAGAACAGTTCTCGGTCTGTCTCTACCCGCGGAAGTAATAGATTCCGCGAACTCGAGACAGTGGAGGAGGATCCCAGCGATCGCCGAGACGATTTCCCAACCGGGCCGCGAGACAGAATAGAGCTCTCCATGCCTACTGGCAATTCTGCGGTCAATGTCGGCCATCAACTGCTTCGACCTCCCTCTGCAAAGCTGCCACCAATCAGCCTCACGGTTGACCCCGCTGATGTCGTCTCTGGAGATCGCCGACGAAGCAGTTGCCCAAAGCCAGAGACCAGCTCCAAGGTGGCGGCATCACAGATCGTTATTCGTGAGCGTGGATCGCTGCCCCATATGCCACCGCCTGCCCCGGTCATATCTGCCAAGCAGAGTCTTGATGAACAAGACACCGAATCATTCAGAACTTGGCGCCTCTCTCAGGGGATCCCCCAGGGTGGTGGTAGCCAACCGGTGCTTGTCGTTCAGGCGCAGGATGTCTCGGCTGCAGATCAACAAAGCGTCGCTGTTACCGACAGCAAGTATAGTTTTGAGGCCGAGAAACAGTCCAGCATTTGTGGCAACGAGGCAACTCTTGATGAAGAACGGCCCGAGACCGAGACCGTTCCCGCAGCCGATTGCTCTTCTGCCCAACCTCGCACTTCCGAATCCGCCCAGTCTCAAGATGGCAGTGCTTGGGGAACCTGGTTGCTCGCTGAGAAGCTTGCTTCTGAAGAGGATTCTGTTGTGGCTCAAGAATCATCTTTCAAAGGCAACGCTACGTCTGCAGTAGCTCATTTTGACTCCACGAAAACCGAGGACAACAAAGACGTTGACCGTGAGCCAGTGAGGCCTGACAAGCCTTGCAGTTTGGACACAACTGACAAGCCGGGGAAGAAGCGCATGGCTGGCCAACAAGGTTCTGCCGCTATCTTTCCGGAACATTCTCCGTTGAGAATGAACGTTGGTTCAGCAGTCACCGAGCCTGCTTCGGCAACTGAGCCGCTTAACTATCCTTCATCCTCGGTATACTCTTCAGCGCAGAACACACGCCCGCACTCGCCTTTGGGTTCAAATGGTGCAAGTGGCGATGGAAAAGACGACAGTATCATTGAGAGCTTCATTGATCTTGACATAGCCTCATTCGAGAGTATGGTTTCCTTCACTTACGGCCTCCCTACCTTGGCTAATCCAAAGATAGTGTCCAATGGCTTCCAGGAGCAGCGATCGGACGAGAGCTACCGCACAGCCGTGGACAAGGATTCTGACCCGGACCTGGTTATGTCATCCGTCGTACTGCCAGCCGAGAATGATTCTGTCAGCAGGAGATCTGATATCTCGGTAAAATACCATCGCAAGGTTGAGCTCGGAACTGACCCATTCGCCACCGAGCCTCAGGCTTCGCCATCACTTGCGGCTACCGACTTCCAGGAGAAATTTGAGAATTCTCAGACCGATACTTCTGCTTGGGGTGATTTACCTGCTCGAAAACCTTCCTTTCTCCAAGTCTTGTTCAAACGCAAAGCTGCTGGCTCCAAGGGACACGAAAAGTCGCAAAGTCAACCTTCTGCGCAGCTGGCCCAGCTAGACTCTTCGTCTGATTCACGAGAGAAACCCAAGGCCAAGGCCAAGGGCCACATCAAGAGATTATCGAATCTTAGCATTAGATCTCACATGCAGCCTATCTCACCCGTTGAAGAGCTCACTGCCCCCAAGCTCAAAGAAAGCACCACGATGATCTGGCAGCGAGCCGTTCAACTCGAGCACGACCGGCGCGAGGCCAAGTCCAACGCAGGCTCCAAGAAGACAACGGCCTCGGTGATGAACAACCCTTATCATAGATCCCGTCGTTCCATCCATGGTGAAGGCAGCAGGCTCTCTCACGAAGAAGCAGTGTCACTCAACTCACACGTCTCGATGCAGCTTACCAAGTCGGCATCAACTCAACTAACGCTTTCTAAAGCCTCTGCTCTAACAAGCCAGGGCACCAAATCTTTTACATCAGGCGTCTCCAAGTCTCACCTGCCGATTGACCCGAATGTTCAGGAACACTCGACCGCCACTGGAGCAAATGGTACGGAGGGCAATGCAGTTGCGACAGGCACCCATTAGGAGTCGGGCCTTCGAAAGCTAGCTGTGCCACCTACATCATGGGCAAAATGGTCGTCTCACAATCGAGCTGAGCGAATTGGTGCTGCCGGTTTGAGCGACGATGTGACCTCGAAGGATTTTGCAGCCGTTCCCGCTTCGAAGAATTTGCAGCATACCTGGGTCACCGACAAAGGTCCGGTTGCACGTGAAGCCGAGGTGAACAAAAACACCCATTCCATATCCAAGAGACTCGGCAAAGCCATGAAGGGCGGCTTGGGCAAGCTAATGGCATCCAAGCCAGAAACCAAAAACTCTGCTCAGTTGGAGTTCCCCGAGCTTGAGGTATTGCCAACCAAGGAGGGCTACAAGGACCTCAAAGCGTTAGACAGGAGCACTGAGACGTTGAAGAGCAGTCAACGCGCCAAGCTGGCAATCAACCCAGCTCTTGCCATGGCTGAGTTGGAGAACCAATCTAAGCAATCTTTGAGCAAAACGCTGTCCGCGCAGATGCAGGAAGCTGAGCACGCGAGACACGACTCCGCAGACGAGACCACCCATGGCACTTTCAAGAGCGAGGACTTTGGATCTGTCGATGAAGCATCCACCGTTCGCCCTGTCACGCCGGCCAATCTGATCACTCTTCCGGCAGGAGATTCGACTACTGCCACCACAGAGCGCTGGGCAACTCCAGCCAGTCGTCTTTCGCACAGCCCTTCGCTGCGAGCTCTTGAAGGAAGCAACTCAGACATCAAAGATGATGACTCAACCGCGGATAACTTGCTCGCCGAGAATGGCGCGTCCTTATCTTCGGAAATTATTCAGGCACCTTCTGCTGGTCTCAATCTTCAGATGGAGGAATGATCAGAGAGCGTCAGATTTCTTAACAGAAGAATGAAGTGATTTCTGCCGATGCCCATGTGTTAAACAACGGCGGATACCGGGACCGAGTATTCTGGCGATGCCCCCTGCGATGGCAAAGGACGAAGGGTGACACTTCGTTTTGATTTGGCACGCAATGATGACGCCCGTGGAATGCAACGAATGTTATGAATAGGTGATGTGGTTTTGCGACTTGGAAAAGGTCTCAATAAGTGCACTCAACAGAGCGCGGATCACACTTTTGTATGGTATAAATTGGGGGCGATGTATGGAAGTTCCCCGAGTGTATAGATTTCTTTTTCCATAGGGAATGGGTATTGGGACCTTTTTTCGGATCTTCTTTTTCGACCTTGCTCGGGAGCTATTTCCAGTCACGTTGTATGCCACCTACTGGACTTGTCGTCGCCAACTTGTTCGACCGCCGTCTCGACGGGAGAGCAGCAAGTGGACCATGTCCCAAAATCACAGGCCTACCAGTTGTCGCCCAAGGAACAGCATGGGTATTAATAGTCGTAAATCATAGATTGGAGGGTACCCCGTGGCGGTCCCCTGGCCCCTCCGAGGTATCTGTATCTTGTATTCCATCGAATGACGCATACGCCTGCCGTTGTCCACCCAAACCCCAAGCCCATTGCCCAAGTTCCCAAGTCACTCCAGTAAGTACAACAAGCTACCCATCCGTTCAGGGGGAAAATACGAAGAAAGGGGGGAAGAAAAACCAAGCCCAGTGAAGAACAGATCCTAAGTGGTAGACGGGACTATCCTATCCAAACAAGACGTTCTCGTAACTCTGCTGGTCGAGGTGCTTGAAGAACACGTCCTGCAGCGCGGCCCTGCTCTTGACGATCTGCGGCACGACGCCGTCGATCTGGCGGAGGTTGTTGCGCATGCTCTCCATGTGGCTGCCAATCTGGCCCGCCAGCCCGCGCAGCTCCACGTCTTCGATGTCCTGTGCTAGGTGTTAATGATATGACTCCTCCATGGAAGAGGGGGGTTACCCTCCCGTCGGAAAATGGGAAAAAGAAAAGGAGGAGGGGGGGATGCTCACCTTGAACAACGCCCCACTAACGTTCTCGTCGGGGACAAACTTGAAGTCGCGGTCGTCGTGCTCGGCGCTATTATCAGCGACGCCCTTCTGTTGTTCGGGGACGAGCACGTGCGTCTTGCGAAGGTTGTCCTTGAAGTTCCTCGCCTCGGACCTCGCGTTCGCCTCCAGCGTCCTCAGGGCGTCGTAGTCGTCCTCGAGCGCCTTCTCCTCGCGCTCCTCCTCCGCCTTGAGGAGGCTGACGGCGTGGAGCAGCGGGTCGAGCTGTTTCTCCAGCGACGTCACGCCCTCGATGACGCGCTCAAAGTCGAGCTCCTCGGCGCGGCCGCCGTCGGCGTCGTGTTTCCTGCTACCTGCCGAGGGCGCGGAGGCCGGCGGGAAGGGCAGGCCGCGCGAGAGCTTCTTGGCGAGGCGGTTCGTGACGAGGCGGATTGCGGAGGCGGCCTGGTCGCGGCGCTTCTCGTTCCCTGCGAGGCGCTGGAGGACGGGACGCTCGGAGAGGCGGAGGAGGTTCGAGACAATGGAGAGGGAGGCGGGCGCCAGCGGGGACCATTTCTCCTCGATCGTCGAGCGGGGGATCTGGCGTATTCGGGCGGCAATGTGGCGGTATTTCGCGGTCGGCCGGCGGGCTGCTGCGGGCTTATCTGGGGTTTCTTCCCGGGCTTCGTCGGAGGTGCGGCGGCGTCGTTTCTTCGCGGGCGCCTCCTCTGTTGAGGCATCAGCGGAAGGGCGTTTCTTGGACTTGCGAGACTGGGCGGTCTGGCTTTCGGGGTCGCGGGGGGAGGATGCGGCGTCCGAGGCCCGAGGACGGCCTGGACGGCGGCGATGTGTCTCTGGGGAGGGTTGCTCCCCTTTCCGCCTGCGGGCCTCCGTCTGTCCCGACGGTGACACGTCTTGCGCCTCTGGCCTGGGATGAGCCGGGCGGCCGCGTTTCTTCTTGTCAGCGGCCGGTTCTTTGTCGGGCGAAGGTTCCTCTGCATCGTCCGCTGCGGCTTTTGGCGGCCGTCCGCGTTTCTTCTTATGAGCCGCCTCGGCCTCGACCTCTTCCTCGAAGGCGGGTTCTTCAGCCACTGCGGCCTTCTCTTTGGGCTTCCTCCCACGCTTCTTGGGCGCAGCCTCTTCCTCGGCAGCCTCTGCGGGCTCCTCCGGTGCGGCTTCCTTGTCCAGAGAGGGTCTTCCGCGCTTCTTCTTCGGTGCAGGTTCCGGCTCCGTCGCATCTTCGGGTTGCTCTTCAGTGGCCTGCTTATTCAGAGAGGGTCGCCCGCGCTTCTTCTTCGGTACAGGCTCTGCCTCTGTCGCATCTTCAGATTGTTCTTCAATAGCCTTCTTATTCAGAGACGGTCGTCCGCGTTTCTTCTTCGGTGCAGGTTCCGGCTCTGTCGCATCCTCGGGCTGCTCCCCGACGGATTTCTGGTTCAGGGAGGGTCGACCACGCTTCTTCTTAGGTACAGGCTCCGGCTCCGTCGCATTCTCCGGTTGCCCCTCAGCAGCGTTCTTGTTCAGAGATGGTCGTCCGCGCTTCTTCTTTGGCGCAGGTTCCGGCTCTGCCGCACCCTCGTGTTGCTCCTCGGCAGCTTTCTCTACGACCTTGGCTGGTCGGCCACGCTTCTTCTTCGCCGCGTTGCCGGTGCTGGCTTCCTCTCCATCGTGAACCTCCTCGTTTGGCTTATTTGCTGCTTTGCGGCCGCGATTGCCTCCTGCAGGCTTCGCTGCTGTTTGTGACGGCTGGTCCTCCTGGCTTCCAATTTCTTCAGTATCGTCCGCGTTGCTCTCCGTAGCCTTTCTCGGTTTCCGCTTCGCTTGTCCCGGGTTAGGCCCCTCCTCGACTGCCTTCTCCTCCTCGTCAACTGCCTCCACGCGCCGTGGCCTACCCCGACCCTTGGCTTTTGGTTCTTCAGCGGGAGGCGATGACTCGACTTCTTTGTGCTTTTTTGGCCTTCCACGTTTCCCTGGTACAGAGGGTTTCTCGTTGGACTCAGCTTCCGCGGCGCCGGGAGAGCTTGCCGACGCGTCGTCCGCCTTGGACGCGTTGGGAGGACGACCGCGTTTCCTCTTCTGATCTGTAGCTTCAGGGGGCTGTCGTCGTGTCAGCTAATTCCAGAGCGTTATAAATATCTTGCTTACCATTATTGAATTTTGCGCTGTCAACAATGTCGCACAGTTGTAGATTTCAATGGAGGCGCCGAGAGATCTCCAAGCCGTCACTGAGCTCCAGACGCGTCCGTCCCCTCTATTTGGTACGTACCTGGGGAATCCGCCTCGTGTGGCTGGTGCATGTGAGACTGGTTGTCGCCGAAGGCTTCTATTGTGGCTGCTACCCCAGACCCGACGTTCCACCTGAACGTCCCGAAATGTCGCTGACTGGTAGAGAGGGCCAATCTCCTTCGGCCTAGGCCGCATGGGGAGCTAGCACACGTTCTGCAACTCCTGGCCAGTGGGTTTCGCTGTTTGACAGTGTTCTGGTTCCCCCCAGCGACCAGAGCTCCTTGGCTGTGATTTCCCAGCCGGATCACCAACGGACAAGGTTCAGGAGTAGACAAAGGGTCCTTTCTTTGTCAGGTTCTCTCCCCTTCCACTTTTTTCCCACACCCGAACTCTGTGTCCTTTTTTTGGTACATACGCAAACGGAACTAGGTTGTCTGTACTCTTTACATACTTCCTCGTCGCATACTTATCGTCCCTCCTTGGCCTCATTGTAGCTTTCGGCACGTCGTCCGTTTGCCTTGTTCTTTGTAATTACGTTTCCCCTCACCCCAAACTCGCATCATCGCTTGGCCCGTTGGATCGCGACACCTGTCCCAAGCTACCTCCCTACACCAACATCTCCACATTGCCATCATGCGCGTGTCCGCCACCACCATTCTCGCGCTCCCGCTGCTCGCGACGGCAGCCGAGTCGCAATTCGAGCAGTACAAGGCGCAATTCCAGAACTTTTTGAGCTCCTTTGGCGCCCCCTCCGTCCCCAGCGCGGACAAGCCTGCAGTCCCCGAGGCTGCCGTCCCTGAGGCGACAATCCCCGAGAAGAAGCTGTCCGTCTTGACCGTTGAGAACTGGAAGGATGTTCTCTACGAGCCTGTGAAGCCCGATGCCGCGACCCCTGAGGAGTGGTGGGTCCTGATCACTGGTGGCAACAAGACCTGCTTCGGTACGTTGCATCGCGCTCGCAACCTTTTGTTTGATGGACTAAGTGCTAACTATGATCCCGCAGGTCATTGCGACAAGATTGAGACTGCCTTCAACGAGACCGCGTCCAAGTTCGCCAAGCTCCCCGAATCTCCCCACATGGGTCTTCTCAACTGCGACGACCAGCCCGTTCTCTGCAACGCCTGGTCTGCCGGCACCGCGTCCATCTGGTCCATCAAGATGCTGCCCCCTGGGTCCCAGATCGACATTTACAGGAAGCGCCTCAACGTTACGACCACCACCTCGGACGACATTGTGGACCTGTGGACCGAGCCGACCAAGAAGGACTGGATCCTGACTGAGAACATCTTCCACCCCTTCAACAGCTGGATCGCGGAGAACAACCTGTCCATCCCCATCGGCTACTTCTTCTGGGCCTTTAACCTCATCCCCAACTGGCTTTTCATGCTCATTGTCTCCTTCGGCAGCCGCACCCTGATGAACCGTCGCATGGGCAACACCCTGAACGCACGTGAGGCTGCCGCCGCTGGCGGCGCTCCCCCTGCTGCTGCGGCCCCCGGCACTGGTGTTGCGCGGTAAAGAAATGCTGTGAAAGGTTGAGGAGTGGCATAGGAGAGGCTGGAGGGCACAACACTGCGGTCTTGATATCCCGGCAACCAAGGGGGCCGAGGGACAGGACCGAGGCCCCTGGTCATTGGATTATGTAGTGCCAAATTAGTAATCTTTAGTTGATCAACTTTTTCCTTCGCATGCATCTTGCACACTCTTGAGGCTCTGAATAACGTCGTCTCCAAGCTTAGGGTTGGAGAGTCGTCCGTAGCGAAGGTCGCTCATGCTACCGACCGTCTGCTTGAGTGACTCCAGAAGCGTCTCTTCCTGCGCTTCGAGCTTTTGAATCTCTGCTTCGAGATCTACTATTGCGGTGTCCATCTCCGGGATGACGGAATTGAGGGTGTGCTTGGGATCTTGCGCTCCAGACGCACCAAAGAGCTGCACCCTTAGATTAGAGAAGCTGGTTTACTTCAGTCAATGGGCAGCCAGACTTACCGCTCGCTCAATTTCCAGCTCCTGGTCGGCATCCTCATTTGCCGCCTGGCTCCGAGCAAGGGCGATTTCGCGCCTAATGACCCTGCTTCGCTTCTCCTCGATCGTGATGTTCTCCGTGACCGTGTCGACGACCGCTCTCCTCTGGCGCTGCAGATCACGGTACAGCGAACGAATCTGCGGGTTTGCACGCTGCGCCTTGGGGAAGAGTTCGGTGAACTCATCAAGGGTAATGGCGGAGGGCAGCTGTGCCGGGACGGTCAGGTAGTTGTGCAGAATAGTGGATTCGGTGGGCGCCATGATGGGCTGGGTGACGAGGGCAGTGGCCTTTGCAGATAGGATTGAGTAACAGTAGGCAAAAGGCGAGACCTTTTCTTAGTTATGAGGCGCGATTATGTTCTTGCTGTAACTCGGAGGAAAAGGCAGGGGTATGTGTCTGGGTGAGGCACATGGCAAAGCCGGGTGAGGTGCAACGGGTGGCGCTTGGTCTGGTCTGGCCCCGGCTGGGGGCAGGCAAGACGCGGTAGTTCCTGTGGGACGCGTTAATGAGCCTCAGCGCGTTTCACTCGTAGGAAATTCACACGTAGGCTGCTTGCCATCTTCCTCTCATTCACCACAACATCAACTCGACCAAAGGGCCCGCCAACGACTGCATTGTTCGCCCCGAGACAATTGGCATCTCACCCGTGTCATAGTGAGACCGACTTTCCTTTCATTTTTACTCTCAATCTTGGCTCAGAAACTGACCGGTCTCCAGGTTCATACCGTGCTAGCGACCCATTCAGCACTGTCGTCCGGATTAGTCTGAGGTGTCACGACGGATCAACATTCGTACTGTGCTAGTAGTCTCGACCCCCCTAGACTTGCGCCAGCCGCTCTCAACGTTGACCGTGTCTTTGTTTTGCTGCGCACTGTCGAGAATTTAACCTCATTGGCTCCTTGATCGATCAACCACTCGACTGCATCTAAGCCGTCACCCAAACCTGGTTGTCAGAATCCTCAACTAGACTGTTGTACTATCTTGACTCCTCCCGAACCTTCATAGACGCCGTATCAATCATGGCGCCCGCTCGCCAACCGCCCCAGCCCTTCATCAAGGATGAGAAGGTTCTCTGTTTCCATGGTGAGATGCTGTACGAGGCCAAGATTCTCGACGTACAGCCCGCCGAGAGCGGCGAGGGTTTCCAGTATCGTATTCACTACAAGGGTTGGAAGAATACTTGGGATGACTGGGTCTCCATCGACCGTATCCGCAAGTTCACTGAGGAGAACAAGGAGCTGGCCAGCCAGCTGCACGCCCAGATGAAAGACTTGCGTCAGAAGAGCAGTGCCAAAGCACCCAAGAAGGGTGTCCGCGCCAATGGAACCGAATCGGCTCGCGGTAGTGAGGAGCGAACCGCAGGAGTTGCCGCCAGCGGCCGTGGCCCTCGGCGGGCGAGGGACTTCGACCTTGAACAGGTAAGTTTTGAAACGGGTGTTTTTTTTTTTTTTGTCTTCTTTTTTTTTGTCTTTATATCTCCCGGGTTGTCATTGTTTGGAGCCTACAAGTAGAGGCCCTTTGGTATGTTGTATGAAACGCCATCATAAAGAGAGAAAAGCGAAGAAACAATAAGGGGCGAGCAGCATCATCCAGTGTGGGGCCCGACGAGGCCTCAGTGCAGAATCACAGTATCGCTGGCCGTCGACTATGGTCAAGACTACTTCACTTTCTGGGTGTCTGGTTTTCATCCGACGAAAGGTGAAAAGACCTAAGAGTTGGCGTTTCTTGAGGCACCTGCCGACCATCACCTTCCTGCCACTGGGATTCCACCTGCACAAAGCTATCTCCGCAACAAGTCCCCTTTCTCCCGCTTTTCAATCGCTGGCTTCTATTTGAAAACCAACACGAAGCTTTCTTCCTCGGCATCATTTGGACACTCTCTTTCATTTTATTTTCGACGCCATCCCCATCCACCGATACCGTTCGTCAACGTCGCCCGCATATCACGAAAATGGCCAACTACGGTGATTGGAACACCTGGGGTCATCCGGGCTCTCAGCCAGCTTGGTCTACTCAGCAATACAGCCAGCAGTCCTACTACACCGCATCGCCAAGACCCTACTCTCTTGCGCGGCCAGGCTACTACGACATACCTGCGTTTCCTCCCTCTCATGTAACTGGCCATGAGCAGCGTATAGAACATCGCGGTGGAGAGGATACTGCCCAGGCATCGGGCTGTATTTTCCGTCGAGAGTATGATGATTTCAGCGAATCCGAGGGACACGGAGACAGCAGCGAATATGAGGAGGAACACGAGGACAGGGTTGACCAGCGCTGTTATCATTTTTTTGCCGGGTTAGGCGAGGACGAGGAAGAACCTGAGCGGGAGGCCCTTGATCTCGAGGATATCGAGAGACGCCACCGTGCTTTCCTCCCACAGTGGAACACGATCGACTGGCAGACGCCCGCGAGAAATCCTCCAAGATCCTCTGTATCGCCCAGAGCCAGTGTCAGCCCCAACCCTAGCTATAACAGGGCGCCCAGTGTCATCAGCATCTCCAGTAATGCGAGTGATTCTAGTGTCGAGTTTCTCGGAGAGTCGCTTGTAACGTCCAGCCAAGTCAGCGGCCGCTACAGCGATGCCACCCTGGTGGGAAGCACACTGAAGCAAGAAGAGGGCAACATTGAGCAATTCCAGCATGCCCCTGCACTGGTAGGCTTGGTCGACAACCTTCGCGACGAAAATATTTCCAATGAAGGCAACAAACGAAATCGGCCAGTCAGCGTCGAGTTCCTCTTCGAATTCCGACGCAATGTTCGCCCGAGGCAGCAGTGAATTCGGAATAATCCGTCACGCCAATATCAAGGGCCCTGTGCGGCTGGTTCCGCCCTGACCTGGACGCTATGGCAGGCGCCACCACAGACAGCACCTTCCTCGAGAAGATGGTCCGAACTTGACTGATATCTCTCTCGCCCCTTCCCATTCCAAACCCTCGCCGAACCAGGCAATATCTCTTACAACTCCCGCCATCAGTTGCATTGCAGTCATTCCAAGAAACTTCAGCCCCTACCTGCGTCCACTCAGCACCATTACTGCAACCTTCACTTCTATCGCGGACTCGCGCCATTCCATTCAAGGGTTCATATGATACCACCCACATCATGAACTGCACTCCTCGCAAACATCAGCCGACTGAATGTGTGCGTCGACGGCCCCACGATGGTAAAGGGGCTGCTTGGAAGGAGCCACGCCTGGCTGCAGATTCCTTGATCACAAAACCTGCGTCGCGATACAGACTCTACGTAACCAAAGACGGAAAGCCGAACTACGACAGCCGTTATTCAACGTCATTCAGAAATCGCAAGAGAGAACAGCCTGCGCGCGTCAAGCCCACTGCCCGCTCCCCGCAACCCAGGGAGAGAGGAGACATGGCTGTGAGTTTGCACGAACATGGAAATGGAAGGTGCCGTCTACAACGCTGGTTGCCTGTCGGAAAGAGTGATAACCGGGAGAGATTGACTTAAATCGATTGGCTCAGTGGCGTCGATCTTTGCACTTTTGTTTCTTTCATACTGTATATCTACCGCTCTTCGGCTGAGTGCTAATCAAATATTCATATAGGAGGATGGGTTCCATGCGCGCCCTTCTATCAAGCTGCCCATTCCTGATCACATCAAGGCCATGCTTGTTGACGACTGGGAGAATATCACCAAGAACAACCAGCTGGTCCCACTTCCCCATCCTCATCCTGTCGATGAGATCTTGAACGACTATCTGACCTACGAGCGTCCTAACCGAGATGACGGTTCTGCAAACATGGACATTCTCGAAGAGGTCGTTGCTGGGCTTCGCGAATATTTCGAGAAGTCTCTTAGCCGGATTCTGCTGTACCGGTATGTTCATCGACTACATATGATTACTATGTTGCCTGCTAATACCATGACAGCTTCGAACGCCCCCAGTACCACGAGGTCCGCAAGGTGTGGGAGAAGGCCAGTGAGGCCGACAAGAACAAGTCGGTCTGTGATACGTATGGCCCCGAGCACTTGTGCCGCCTGATGGGTAAGTTCATTAAGAATCTGCCGTATGCACAGTCGCTAATTTAAAGCAGTTTCCTTGCCCGAGCTTGTTGCTCAGACAAACATGGATCAGCAATCCGTATCGCGGCTCCGCGAGGAACTCTCCAAACTCACCGTCTGGCTCGGCAAGAATGCAAAGACCTACTTCGTTAGCGAGTACGAAACCCCATCTCAGGAGTACATCGACAAGGCTCGGAGTTTCTAGGCCCCCAAGCATGATTCTGCAAGCTCATGAAACAAAAGGCCCTTTCTAATGAACGGCTGGCTATTCGCCGACTCGCTTCAATGGTTTTACGGCTCTTGGAAGTTCTCGATCTCGCCAATTTAGGCTTGACAACAGGGTGTTCTAGAGCCCATGGAACAAGGACAGGGACAACATCATTACATTGCCTACTAACATCGGGGTTGCTCAACCGGTATGAAGGGTTGAGAAGGATACCTAATATTGTTTTTCATAGATATTCCACTGCTATAGGGAGGGCAAGGAAAGGGGTTACGGTTCTCGGAATTTCTCTTGCATTACTTTTCTCGATTCCCCGCAAACAGTCTGGTAGTTAGCAGCACGACTAGCGGCCTTCGGGCCAATGGAATATACGAAACCCGGACGTCGTTGTTCTCAATTTGAGTGAACTTTTGATGCATTTCATGTAGATCTACGCCGATTCCCTCATCTGCGCATGCTGTTGTACAGTCCGCCATGATTTTGTACAGATTTTCGTGGTGATGGTACACGAGTTGGACTTTTCTCAATCAAGCCCGCCGCAGAACTTCCCCGTGGGTATCCCAAGGCGAGACCCTCGCCCCTCCCCTTTCAAGCCCGACAGTCCTCTCCCTCCCAAAGTTTTCACCTGGCTGATTCCTAAGCCACCAAAGGCAAAAGACTTCGTTCCTCACCGCGCGACAGCCTTCTCGACGTAGAAGCCCGGGTCCGGCCTCCGCAGCTCGCGCATCTCGGGGTTCGTCATGGCGCGGTCGACCTCGGCGACCTTGACCAGCTCCTTGACCTTCATGATCATACCGGCGAACTGGGGGCTGACGGGGTGGAAGACGGTCTGGGAGCGGCGGTGCAGGCCGAGGGCGTCGAGGACGCCGCGAGTGCTCTTGGGCAGGCCGATGGCCGAGCGGTGGAGGGTGATGCGGAAGAAGGACATTTTGAACGGCGTGGCGGGCGGACCGGTAGGAGAGACTTGGTGTGTTGGCGGGTTCGACTGTAGAGTGCGGGAGGGGTTTTGCGCCGCGATTGCGCTGTCGGTCGACGGTTTGCGTTCGAGGAAGGGTTCAGGAGAGGTTCGTTCCTAGCGACGAGGGAAGCCCAACGTTAGCGGCGTTGAAGGGGGGGCGAGCTCAAATATGAGATGCTCGAGAAGGTGTGCGGCTGTAGAGCGTACAAATTGAGTGGTCTGCCGGAGCAAGCCCGTTTCTTTTCCGTGTCGCGATGTCGTGGAGGGGGTTAGGGAACGACCTGATCGTGATCGATAGCTTCAACGTCTAGGGATCCAAAATTCAATGAGCCTGCACGTTGGAATTTTGGTGGTCCGTGCACTCATCGCGACGGAATATGCCGGATCGCAGTGACCCCCCCCCCCCCCCCCCCCCCCCCCCTTCCCCCCATTGGAGCCAAAATCGCAGTGGTAGAAATTTTGCCTTGAACACGGAAAACGTAACAACCAGAACAAATCCAGAACACCAATCCTAATGTTATCCAGAAGAAGAAAAAAAAAAGAACAAATTCAACTCTCAAATGCTTGAAGGACGTCGGGTTATTTGACGAGTATTTTGCACCTATACCACTTCATCAGCCGCCTGTATTTGTAGGGGCAAACTACATGGCACTGTCATTGTGCATGCACTTGCACGTCTTCAAGAAGTCTAGACGTATGGACAACTTGGGTTGACTTCACGGTAAGCGAAAGGCTGGCGGCATTGGCCTTGTGTTCGCAGAGTCCAGGTGCACTATGGTGCCCGGACGGTCTACATGTCGCAATTGGTGCATATACGTGGCCGGCGACCGAGAGCGCGTCGGCCTGCAGTCACTGGTAGCATGACTTGCGCATCTATCTATCTGCAGAGACTCGTGATGGATTGGAGCATGGCGGTGGAGTTGTCCTGACCAGCGAGTATAACTGTCAAGGGTGCCAGGTACCCCAACTCGAAGCCGCCTCAATCATCGGAAACCCTAGAGCGCCATCTGCCCAAAACAGCGTATGAGACTAGCTGGCAGCTTATGAGAGTAATAAAAACCCTCAAAAATGAAAAAGACAAAGGGAACGGGGGAAAGAACCGCTTCCTACGACCGAGGATCGCTGAACGGGTTGCGGATCTTCAGAAGGAACATATGCTCCAAGGCAATCATTCTCGAAAGCCAAGCGTCAGGTTCCTGCAGTATTCCGCATGCATATTGGGAAACCCCCCGATCCCCCCCCTTCTTCCATCGATGCTTTCAATGAGGAAAAACCAAGTAATAATGAAGAAAAGAAGAAAAAAACCCATCCCCAAGTCATTGGAGAGCATCGAGAGACGCCGGCGAGGCGAGGACGGGCATCTCCTTCAACACAGCCCCCCGATGGGAGACTGAATGGCCTCGCAGGGCAGTTTCATTGTTCCTGGGTGAGGCTCTGTTCCAGTCGTTCCATTTAGCACCTCACGTGGTGTCCTTGTTTCGCTTGGATAACCTAGCTAGAGCCTGCGTGGTTCTTTGAGTACACACGATACACGCCCCCCCCCCTCCATTGGCTCAAGCGAGCGAGCCTTGACGCCGGGGGTATCCCGTCGTTTCCTAGTATCGCTATCGTCCTACCGGCCCCGTGGGGGAGGGGGGGCGTGTAGACAAAAAGGGGATAGCCGAGGCGGGACATGGCCAACAATAAGAATATTATGGGGGTCCAGATTGTGAAATAGCTTTCCTGCTCCTACATGTGGGAACGCCGAGCATCAAGGATGGATGGAAGCGATTAACATCCTGGGGGGTGACAATACAAGGTTGTTAAAAGGGCATTTTTGCAGGTTTCCTTACCCTGTAACCTCCGCTGCTTATTCCATCGTGAAGCTATGCTCGCCCGGAGCGACCCGTAGCCCCCCCTCCCCTAGTCGCCCTCCTGGACCATGCTCGAGAGAACTTCCGCTCACTTCCCCGGGAAAGCTGGCAGCCGCTGGGTTTGTTACAGCGGCTCACATGGACATCTGCCTGGCCATCGGACACCCTTATCTCCGAGTACCCCTTCGTCTTGTGCGTACGAGACTCTAGACTGCTTGAGCGGGTGACGACTCTCTTGCCAAGGAGACACAGAAACAAAAGTAACAGCTTCATGCACGCATGGAAGGCCCGAGCCGGCGCTAACAATGCCCTCGCATACATATGTGGTGTTGTTTTACAACAACAAAAAAAGGACCCCCACAGGCATGGATTTAGAAACGAAAGCGCTTGCTCCCAACCCAGAGCCATCTGATGAGCTCAAGGGGCTCAAATAAGCCAAGGGGCTCAAATAAGCAAGAGGCGTTTTTATTTTGATCCGGGGGATCAGACACTGAACTCCATCCCATAACCCGTCGCAACCAGCTGTCAAAGCTTCTAATACAGCTACGGCCGTGAAGAGCAACGCGCCGTTCATGTCCCGGAAGTAGTAGAACTGAACAATCGTTACTTAGGTAGCTCCGAGCAATGAAGTATGAACGAAGTCAGTGCCACACGCCATGGGGACGAAGCAGGTTGCGAGAAAGGATTTCACTCTCATGTCACATCGCATAGGATATTATTATTGGATGACGAAAACGGGCAAAACCATTAGTATATCCCGGAGGGACTACGCAGCACTACACGTATATAGCTTGTCGTACAAGACGCCATTTAGCACACCATCATCCCTCGCATGACGTTAAAATCATTTACTCCATTTCTATAGCCACATCCCGTGGCAATCCGTAACCTTCCGCCGCTAACCTTTATCCCCTTACATCTGAACCTCCACTCTGCCCTCGGCGCCTGGCGGGCCGGAGCCGAGCTGGGGGAGAATGTAGGTGATGTCATCCCAGGGGTGGCGGTACAGACCAGTGCGCAGTCTCTTCTGGTCGAGGTAGTGGGCAATCAGACCGATGGAACGGCCGAGAACGAACAGACCGTTGAGGACACCCATCTTCAGGTAGTCCTCGGCCTCCTCGGAGGAGAAGGCACCGCAGTTGCGCATGAGGTCAACGAAGCAGACGGCGATGCAACCGTCGACGTTGAGAATGAGGTTGTCCTTCTTGGAGGTGGTGACGGTCTCAACGGCCAGGGCGTAGTCGAGGAGCTTGTGGCTGGGGAACTTGGCCAGGACATACTCCTTGACGAGCTCGACACGCAGATCGGGGTTGTTGCGGGACTTGACACGGTGGCCAATACCGGGGATGAGCTTGTTCGCCTTGCGCATGTTGTCGACGAACTCACGGGGGCTCAGGCCCTTGTCGAAGGCCTTGGTGAACTCCTCGGCGGCGCCGTCCAGGGCACCACCGAAGCGGGAACCAATGGTCAGGAGACCAGCGACGAGCGAGGAAATGAGATCCTTGCCGGCACGGGTGGTGATGATGGTGTTCATGGCACCAGACACGGCAGGGCCGTGGTCGGCGGTGAGCATGAGAACCATCTCGAGGAACTTAGAGGCGTAGGGGGGCAGGCGGCGACGGAACCACAGAAGGGACATGACACCACCAATGCCGATCTCCTCCCTGAAGACATCCGAGATGGGCATGCCAGCGTACAGGAGCTCCTGGCCACGGTCGTCGGAGATGGTGGAGATGAAGGCAGCGGGCTTACGGATGAGACCGAGCTCCTGGGCCCAAGAGTAGTCAATGGGGATCTTGGGAACAACGGGCTCGGGCTGGGGCTTGATGGTGCCGTTCTTGACCAGGCTGTCGTAGAGAGCCTTGAGGACCTGGGGCATGTCCTCGAAGGTCTCGGGGACGTAGAAGCCGGCCTCCTTCATCTTCTCGTTCTTGGTCTTGGCAGTCTCCAGGGTGGAGTTGGCGAAAGCACCGGCGTGACCGAACTGGACCTCGGTCTTGAACATGCTGGCGCAAGTACCAATGGCCCAGGCAACGATGGGCTTGGTGATGATGCCGTCCTCGACGGCCTTGATGACCTTGTACTCCTCAACACCACCAACCTCACCGAGCAGGACGAGGATCTTGCAGTCGGGGTCGGCCTGGTATCTGAGCAAGTGGTCGATGAAGGTGGTTCCGGGGTATCTGTCACCGCCAATGGCGACACCCTCGTAGACACCGTCGGTGTTGTTGGCAATAATGTTGTTGAGCTCGTTGGACATGCCACCAGACTTGGAGACGTAACCAACGGAACCCTTGCGGTAGAGCTTGGAGGCAACAATGTTGTCCATCATACCACCGGTGTTACCGATCTTGAAGCAGCCAGGCTTGATACCACCGACAGTGGCGGGGCCAATGATGGTGATGCCCTTCTGCTGAGCCTTGTGGGCGATCTCACGGGCACGCTGGAATGGCTGTTAGCAGGCCGCGGCCATTGAATGAGGGGCGGGGGCTGGTAGGACTCACGCGCTCGGGGACACCCTCGGCAATGATGGCAATAGTCTTGATCTGGGGGAACTCCATGAGCTCCATAGTGGAGGAGTAGACACTTCGGGAGGAGGCGAAGTTGACGACAACGTCGACGTCGGGGTGCTTGGCGATGGCCTTGTTGACCTCCTGGTAGACGGGCAGGAGAGTCTCGCTGGTTCCCCAGTACATCTTGCTCACGAACTGGCCACCAAAGGTGTAGATGATGCCGGCAACGGAGGGGGTCTTGCGCTTGCAGATGAAGTCGAAGTCGAGCATGCCCTGGACGGCGCGGGGCTGCAGACCGTAGACGAAGCATCTGGTCTTGTCGTTGAACAGAGCATGTTCGGGCAGAGGGCTCAGAGGACGGCTGGGAGCAGTGAAGCGTGTGATGTTGTCGTTGGCAGACAGGCCGCTGGCTGCCTTGGCGCCATTGGCACCGTTAGCGGAGGGAGTGGCCGCAGGCATTGTGAAGAAAGTCGAGCTTCGTCGGCGGGGAGAATCTCAACGAGGGGAGGGGAAGAAAAAAGTCTGGCGAGGGGTAGCAAGGTCAGCAAGCTTATCGAAGCAGACAGTGGGCGCCAGAAACAACAAATAGATGTCTGCCCGGGAGAGGAAGTGTCCGAGTAAGGATTGGAGGTGAAGGTGGAGGAGGAGAAAGTTTGGTGGAAAACAAACGAGTCGGATTTGTGGTGGGGAGGAGGTGAGATTTCAGGAGGGACTCGGAAGACGACGTTCGCAGAAGCTGAAATCGTTGGATCTGCGAGGCTACTGCTCATCGGCAGCTGGGGACACCACCAGACATTAAGTGGATCTTTGTAGCTGGCGTAGCCCCAGCTGTTTGGGGGGACTTTTTTTTTGGTGCATTGGAAGTGCGACCGGGTGCGTATGGGGGAGGTGGCATGTGCGAACCCGACGGAGGTGGGAAGCTGCGGCGGAGGGGCAGGACGGCGGATGACAGGACCAGGGGTGTGGGTGGGATTCGGAGAGCGGTAGTGACTAACCTGGCAGTGTTCAGCGGCACGCGACGGCAAAGTCCAGCTTCCTTTTCTGACGAGCTGACGGAGGTTCGTGAATGGCGTGGGGGGGAGAGAAGGCAAGAGAGGAGGAAGAAAAAAGAGAGTCGAGGATGCGAGGGTCGGGGGAGAAGAAGACGGAGGACGGCGTCGTAAGTAGTTGAGGAGCGGCGGGTGACAACAGGGTGTGTGATTTTCGTCGTCTTTTCTTTCCTGGGGCCTTCTCCAGCGGGAATCGGCAAGGGAGGAACGGTGTGCGGTGCGTCTGAGTGAAGTGAGGACAGGCAGGGATTGTTGGCGCGCGTCCCAAGTATCTGAGGGAGGTGACAGCAAGTCAAGGTCTTGACCTGGCCCAAGCCCAAGCCCCTCCGGCCACGGCCGAGAAACGGGAGGGGGAGAAAAACAAGGCCCCAATCTCAATCTCAATCCCAATCTCAGTCCCAATGATGCCTGTTGGTGTCCAACAACAACAATGCCAGACAATGCTTTGCAGCGGCAGACGCAGGCGCGGGTGGGCAGATTGGGGTGAACAGATTGACACAGACAGGCGCTGGTGCTGGCGCCGCCGGTGCTGGTGCCACTGTCGTTCTCGCTTGGTGGTGAAGGTCCGGTACGGGCGATCGGTATAGTCGGTGCTGTGTCAGGGCCAGCCAGGTACCAAGGTCGAGACAGTGGATATTGGCGGCGCAATGACACACACTCGCAGTGACTTGAGAATGGAGGGGATGGGGAATGGAGACTTCCGTCATGCGACGGCCGAAAGAGTTGGGGAAGTTCAGGGTGAATGGGGCCGTGTGATTGGCCATGTTTTCGTTGAAGTGTTGAATTCCAGCGGGCAGGGAAGGGAGGGAGAGATGGGATGGGATGGGACGGGGAGCAAGCGAGCGAGCAAACGGTACCGGTTGGACCCTTGGCCCCCGCTTGTTTCTGGCGGACCCCCCAAAGCGCCAGTGGCCATTGACCGGGCAGAGCACCACACTGGCACAGGGCAGCACCACACTACACTAGTAGGGCAATCCCAGACTGGAGCTCTGGGCCTGGGTTCGGGGGCATTGGGCATGAGCATGAGCATGAGCATGAGCCATGATCAGCATGTACCGGTACACGGTCTGCCCGCACTGGTGTCCGCAACCCGTCTGGCTGCGTACCTGCACAAGCCCTGACTCTCCAGTCTTTTTGTCCCACGCCGGCCAATGCCTGTCGAGGCCCGCCGTGGGAAGCTCCAGAAGAGCTGCACCAGAGCTGCCAGCGCCAGTCCTTGCTGGGCTTGGTGTGGTCCGAGACTCGAAAGATGGCGCGGTTCGCCCGCCGAACACCGCAAAATGTCGGTCTTGACCTCCCGTCTGCTCCCCGCCCCGACCAGTCCAAGTTGAGACCAACCGGCAGGCGCTTGACCGCAACAATAGTCGGGAGGCGCGTGCCAGGCAAGCCGTGGCTCTCGCACTTGCTCTCCTGTAGCGTTATCGTCGCAAGGACTAGGCTTTGGTTTGACCGCATCTCATCAATCACACCCCGTCCCGTGTTACCGCCAATCCAACCCAATCGCCCTCGGACGGACTGGATTGTCAGGGAGGATCAACATTCGCCCAAACCGGGTTGTCTAGGTAATCAACCTGAACATGCACCGCTGCCACACAGCAGTGACACACAGCCCGAATCCATCCTGCGCATTATGCCCAGCTACAGTGGTGGGGGCGGCGCCGTCACTAGAACAGCCTTCTTCCCCCCTCCCTCGCCGCATTCGATTGGCGTGATGCGGTGGTGCCAAAGTATCTGTCACCTAACGAGGTATTTTGCGCGCGCCGTGTACGGATACATAGACCACTTGGCCAGGCAACAAAAGAGGGCAGAGGGGGGGGGGGAACAAGGTGACATGAAAATATCCGCTGCCGAAACGAAGGAAAAAAATTTAATCCAGGACAGGCGGTGCAGCGGGACAATGCGGCGATAGTCGTAACTGCGAAGTGCAGCGAGAAAACAACGGGCCGAAATAAACGGCTACGGAGATGAGCTCCAGGTCGAGGAGTCAGATCTCGAGACTCGAGACTCGATCTGGACGACCGACCCCAAACGGGCATCTTTTCATCCATGCTCTCGCATGCCCCGAAACCCGGCATGCCGCAACCACCTCCGCCGGTTTTCGGTCCTCCCCATCGTCACTCCGCCGACCACCGGGCATTGCGCACCCTCACTGAGGGGGGAAATGGCCACACACACACACACACATTCGCTCTCCCCTTCTCTCTGTCTCCCACCCGCACCCACACACACACACAGAGAGAACATCGTGAATAGATCCGTGGTGGCTTCGGGGCCTTTTGAGAGTGACAGGGTAAAGAGAGGCTGTGAGACTTTTCCTGGAATGTCCAATTATGCCATGCCACCACCAGGGCAGACAATCTCTTTTGGACACCCCCGTTCCAACTTCCGAGGGGTCGAGCCCGTCTGACTACGCAGTCGAGGTCTCACTCGAGATTGATGACTGTGCCAATGCACGCACCCCATTCCCTCCATCCCATTCCAATCCCATTCCAGCGCCGTGACCAGGCGCAGGCGCCAATGTCCAGCTCCCTGGCTGATACCGATTGGCACCAGACATCCGGGCCACCGTCCGTTGTCCCAAGAAAGATGAGAAACGTCCGAAATCAATGCCATCCCGCGGCGCTCGAGTCCCAAGGCTGCAGCACTGGAAACCAGTCCCGCCGGCGGCCGGCGCAAAAGAAAGCATGTCGGGAACAGGGTTACCTGATGGATCGACCAGGCCAAGCAGCAGCCCAACCCGCGGTGCTGAGAGAAGCATCTGGAAGAAAAAGAAGAGCAGGGCGAACGATGCACGGCTCAGCAGCGACCGCACCACCGCACCGCATCGCACGGCAATGCCCCAAGCTCCATCTTCGTCCTCCTTCCCGTCCCGTACGGCCCAGGACCATGTCGGGTCGGGTCCTTGCGATTTTCGGCGGACATTCTGGCGTTGCATCGATGCGGGCAAAATCGTCCAACACTTAGTGTAAAAAAGCCCGCCCTGGATGTGTGCCATACCCGCCCGTTTGCTGCCCTCCCAGAGATCCCGGGAAGTGAATCGAGTGAGCAACTGACTGACTTGAAAAGGTACGAGGTCCACTTAAACCTCAACAACCAGCGCCTGTTTTCCCCCAGACAATTTTTTTTCCTTCTCGCTGGCATCCCTATTCCCGCCTCCCATTGAATCCTCTTGCGAGAACGACGCCAGGGTGCAGCAGACAACCGGTTCAGGTACAGGTACTTGCCTCCCCTTTCCCTTCTTCTCTCTGCGTTTCCTTCCTTTTTCTGGCGTGTCGTGTCCCCCCCCCTGCTCCGTTGAGGTGCCTGGCAGCTTCCCAAAAGCATCGGCCACCGCCCACCCAAAAAAAAACAAAAAAAACAAAAACGCCCGACACACTGTTCCCAAAATACCTACCCCCAGTCCCGCTCTTCCCCCTCCACGGACAGCGCTGTGGGATTCACACAGGCCGCCGCCACGCACACCCACACCTCCCTGCACGCACCATCTCACACCTCCCACACACCCCAAAACTTTTTGGCGTGGTCTCTAGCTCCCCTCAAGGTGAATCCACCGATTCTGACCCCCGGTCGGTACCTGGGCCGCGCTTCGTTGCCCCATGATGTACCTCCCTCTCACCCCTCCCCTCCCCTCCTTGCTCTCCCAGCAACAAATAATCCCTGGGAGCTTCGACAAAGTCCAAAATTTTGTGAAAGGCTGACGATCTTCTCCCTCCCGCAGCTCCCTCTTTCCACTCCATCCTTCCCCAATCCATACTTCTCCTTCAACGTCGCCGCTTCCTTCTCTCCTCTCACACCGCTCGACTCGACTCGATTTCCTGACATTCACTTGATTTCAGGACTTCATCAACCTCCCCAGACTTCGACTTCGTCGCCTGGTGCTTTTGCTTCTCGCCCTCTCTCGGTACGTCGTCGCCCCATTCCCACTCCTCCTCCCAGTGCCGCCGTCTCCCCATCCCGGCCAGTGTCTCCAGCTAGCCCACCCCCTCCGAGCTCGACTCGAGCACCTCGTGCGTGTGTGCGTTCCGGTTGCGGTGGCACTTGCCCACCAAGCATTTCCCTCAGTTCAGCCGAAATCCTGCAGCTGACGGCACCAAACTTCGACCCGACGCCGCCCACACAAATACGCCTCGTTTCCCGAAGCCATTGCTGACAATCTCCCTCCCAATTCAGGCCACAGTAAAGCAGGGAAAAGAACTCCAAAGAAAACTCACCCTTCTCTCACCTCAATACCGCCAGAATGTCCGCCAAGTCCATCTTCGAGGCCGACGGCAAGGCCATCATCAACTACCACCTCACCCGCGCGCCCGTCATCAAGCCCACTCCTCTTGCCTCCCCCACCAAGCACAACCCTCCCCCCAGGCTGTGCTCTCTTCACTTCGCCGAGGATGCCAACGTTGAGGGCGTCCTTGACCAGGCCGAGGCCACCTACCCTTGGCTTCTCCAGCCCGGCCTCAAGTTGGTCGCCAAGCCTGACCAATTGATCAAGCGCCGTGGCAAGAGCGGTCTCCTGGCCCTGAACAAGACTTGGCCCGAGGCCCGCGCCTGGGTCGCCGAGCGTGCTGGCAAGGAGCAGAAGGTCGAGACCGTCACTGGTGTTCTGCGTCAGTTCCTCGTTGAGCCCTTCGTTCCCCACCCCCAAGACACCGAGTACTACATCAACATCATGTCCGTCAGAGATGTAAGTTTTTCGCAATTTCCAAAGTTGTCGTTGTTTTTGGTGTTTGGTGGATGAGCGGGTCGTGGACTCCAAATCGTCGGCGGGGCTAGGGGGGGCAGTCAGGCCGTCGTTGAGTTGTGTGTGTGAACACAAACACACACAGCACACTGCGAAGTGTGAACTCATCGACGGTTGAAAGTGAAAAAATCAGGAAGAAAACTTCATTTGGCACCCGTGGCAGGATTTTGCATGCTTTATGGCATTTCCTATCCATGGGTCAAATAAGTGGATTCCGGCCACTGGACTGCCTCTTCCGGTAATACTCCTCCCGAACCGGACGAACGGATGCCACGAGACGAGGCCTGTGGCCCGTCCACCCACCCCGTCCACCCATGCCGCCGCCCTCTGCAGAAGTCCCATATGCGCACGGCGGCCATCATGTCTCAATATGTCAACCTCGAATCAAAAGGGTCGGTTGCTAACAATCTGATAATAGGGCGACTGGATTCTCTTCACCCACGAGGGTGGTGTTGATGTTGGTGATGTCGACGCCAAGGCTGAGAAGCTTCTGATCCCCGTCGACCTCTCACAATACCCTTCCAACGATGAGATTGCCGCGACTCTGTTGAAGAAGGTCCCCAAGGGTGTGCACAACGTTCTGGTTGACTTCATCAGCCGGTTGTACGCCGTCTACGTCGAGTGCCAGTTCACCTACCTCGAGATCAACCCCCTCGTCGTCATCCCCAACGAGGATGCCACCTCCGCCTCGGTGCACTTCCTGGATCTTGCTGCCAAGCTCGACCAGACTGCCGACTTCGAGTGCGGTGTCAAGTGGGCCATTGCCCGCTCCCCCGCCGCTCTCGGCCTGACCAACGTCGCCTCTTCCAACGGCGAGAAGGTCAACATTGACGCCGGCCCGCCGATGGAGTTCCCCGCCCCCTTCGGCCGTGAGCTGACCAAGGAGGAGGCCTACATCGCCGACCTTGACGCCAAGACCGGTGCCTCCCTCAAGCTCACCGTCCTCAACCCCAACGGCCGCATCTGGACTCTGGTCGCCGGTGGTGGTGCGTCCGTCGTCTACGCTGATGCCATTGCCTCTTCCGGCTTCGCCGATGAGCTTGCCAACTACGGCGAGTACTCTGGTGCCCCTACCGAGTCCCAGACCTACCACTACGCCCGCACCGTTCTTGACCTGATGCTCCGCGCTCCCCTCAGCAGCGAGGGCAAGGTTCTGTTCATCGGTGGTGGTATTGCCAACTTCACCAACGTTGCCAGCACATTCAAGGGTGTCATCCGCGCGCTCCGTGACTACGCCAAGCAGCTCAACGAGCACAGCGTCCAGATCTGGGTCCGTCGTGCCGGCCCCAACTACCAGGAGGGTCTTAAGAACATGAAGGCGGCGACCCAGGAGCTTGGCCTGAACGCCAAGATCTTCGGCCCCGAGATGCACGTCTCTGGTATCGTGCCTCTGGCCCTGGTCCCCGGCAGATGGGAGGCCAGCGGAGCTGAGGAGTTCAAGGCTTAAACGGATAAATGAATGAATGTGTGCGGTGGACGTGGGGGCTAGTCAGGTACCATGGGTTAGACGAAAGGAAGTTTGCCTGGTGCTTGAGACGGCATCTTGCCCACTTTCTTGTACGCTTGCAAGTTAACGGTGTTTATGACGGCTGGTGCACAATGCTCTTGACGGGAGGTCGAGGGCCGGGTCCTTGTATCGTATGTATGGAGGGCATGGTCGACGATCAGATGAGCAAATAATTAGACGCTCTGTAATGTGATCTTGACTTTCGGGTTCCACTCTTTGTTTCCATTGATATCGCGAGGTTGATTTCAGTAGCGTGCTTCTTGCCAGGCTGGTTTTAAAGACTATGCCGGCACTTGTCGCCGTTGAGAGTGTGTTGGCGTATGCTGGGAATGAGCAAGCCTGGGGCGGCATCATCCTGCAATCTCGACAGATGTCCAGCTATGCCATCCAAACCCATTTCGGGAGGGACGCACTTCTCGGAATGTGGCAACAGATTGGGCCACTGGCTTGGCATCCATCTACTCTGTCGGGAATGCCTAAATATGGAGGATAACCTGACGACGGTGGTCGTCTTCAAGTGGCTACACGGGTAGGACGGTAGACGGGCGTGGTCACGGCTTGGGCGGGGGCTCTTGGTGCCATTTACAGAGAGCATCTCTCTCGTGGGGTTCTTGATATGACTGGCTGCCAACAAGCCAGGGTCCTGAACGCCGGCCAAAATAACAACATAAATAACAAGAACAACCCGACGAAGGAGAGGCGCAGTTTCCGCAACGCACGGCAACGAAGTGGTCCCTTTGGATGACTGCTCTGCCGGGAATGGTCCCCGGGGGTCCGATGATTGCTAGCGTTGAGGCGATGCGGCCCTTGGGGAAGCGGTTCTCTCGAACGGCTAGACGGATAGGCAGAATGGTGTATATTATTGGCATGGCTGCGAGGCAAACAAGACTGGCCGTCGGAGCCGACATGGCCGCTCGGGAGCACGATGCCGGCGCCGGTCAGCCGTCATGAGTGATTTAGTCCGTCGAGATGGGGCGGGGAGGGGAGGGTGTAATGTCGCACCGGTGGGACCAGCATGGGGATACGAGTTTATCACAATCAAGCAATACTGAAGAAGAGGGAATACGATATGCTTGTATGGACTACGGATCGAGTGTAATCTTTTGACCCCCATAAGACAGAGCCAGTCAGGAGGGCTGGAGGCGTGGAAAGATGGGGGGGGGAGGGGGGGGGGGACACTTTGGTTGGGATTTGTCAAGAGGGGCGAGGGAGAGAGGGAGAGAGGGATATTCTCTCTTTGTTCAACGGCTGCTCGGCCCCCGCTCGCGGAAACCCGCGTTTCCCATGCCACGACATGTCATGCGTCGCTCGTACCTTACAGCTGGGAGGGGCATCACAAGGGAAAAGGGGCAGGGCGGGGGAGGCGAACACGATGATTTGTGTTCCTGGATTCTCGTATGGGCAGCATGAGCTCTCGGCCTCGTGCGCGGGCGGTGGGTTGGGTGGCGTTGTGTTTTCAACTTCAGGAAACGAACGCATTTTGCGCGATCGCTCCCAAGCTCCTCTTCGTCGTCCCCACCGCCACTATTGCAATGCCCAGGAGAGCCATGGCCCAAAAGAGAAAAGCCAGTCGCCCAAGCCCAAATCGGTCGGGCATTTCTTTTTCATCCACGTGGTTTATAGTGGTGTAGAACAAAGAGCTAATTCGGGCCGCTGATATGTCACTCTGGTGTTAACCTGAGCGAGAGTTTGCTCCCTCTCCCCTTTGGCTCCAGAGTCTTAATGCTCTTCCTTTGGGGGAAGGGAGTTGCCGAAGGGAAAGTGGTTTGTCCAAGTGTCAGAGGCAACTTGAAAAAGAACACAGTCTGCTAGGCGGATCCTAGGAGCAGGGCATCGATACGACACCATTCCGAGGTTAAAACATCGGATTTTTTTGAATTGCCTTCTTTCCTCTGCGCAATTGGGTGGCTGTGTGGTGGCCGTTGGGTTTTATCGATGGTCGTTTCTTCTGTCAATCAATCCGCTATCCACTACCCTCCATGTCTCGTATCAGCGTCTCCAGATGGCCTGGGCTTGCTACTGGTATGGCGCATTGTCCACCAAAACCTTGATTGCTGTATCAGAGATGGTTTCGGAGAGGGCTGTCTCTTCCGGGAGTTCAGTGGTTCTGGAGATGTTGTCGTCGGCTGGGACCTAAGGATGATAAATGCACTCACATAGATAGTACTATGTACACGTGCAAGTAAACATGCAATTTAATAAACGGACGGTGAATCCTGCCTGCATGTCGTCTGGTCGGAAGAGGAAGGCTGAAAGTGACGGGGCCTTGCCGAGATGCAAATGTACCCTGCCGCCCTGCAGATAAACGACAGGGCCAACAACGCCATTGGTTCGGACTGGGTATGTAACTGGGTAGCGAAGCTTTGTCGCCAAATTAGCATCTGCACGGTCGGCGACGCAGACACAGTCAGCACCCCTCGCAGTATGGTACATAGTACTCATTTCAAGCGCGTCCCAGTCGTCCTTGTCTGCTCTGCTTCCCTCTCCCGCCCGGGCCAGCGCGTTGCCCGAGCCACCCCGTCCTTCTCTCAAGCACTCCTCACACCAGTCAAAAGTCCCTGTGACGCGAGAGAAGCGACGGAAAATAGAGGACCCTCCCGTCTGTGACGCTCCCCAGCCCTGTAAGTGTGAAAGGGCCTTGCTTCAGAATCAAAGATCCCGGAAGGCTGTGTGCGGCCTCTCGTGTGTGGGCGAGGACGAGGAGCCAGCAACCGGAAAGAAAGGCAAAAAGAGGCTCGAGGCGAAGTGGCGAGCTAATCGGATCGAGGCTGAGTCCAAGATATGCCACAAAAGATAGAGCCAAAAGGTGTAGAGGGTCGGCAAAGCTGCATACAGCCCACCCTGCGAGTTGGGAACCAATTCGACTTGCAGGAGGAAGGGGAGGGGGGGAAGGGAACAGCCAATAGACAAGTAAACAAAAGTTGAGACGATGAGGTGATGGCAACGTCCAAGAGGGAAAAGTCGCCGCCGCTGGTCCTAGGTCAGGTACGAACGGACATTCTAGGCTGGAGATGATTGTGTGACGCTAAGCCGAGATGAGACAAAACCAGTGAGCATCGTATCCAGCATGCGGGAGCCAAGGAGCCTATTCCATTTTTAATTTACATGTCACGATTCGGCCTGTTCTTGTTTGTGCCTTCTCTTCCTTCTCTTCCTCTTCTTCTTGATCACTTCCTTCTTCCTCCCCTCGGACTATTCGCTGCTGCTCCTTCTCTCTGCAACAATCGCTCGACAGAGTTGCGCTTGTTCGCAAAAGGAGCACCGCATCCCTCCCATTATTCGTTTCTCGTCACTCACTCAGTCACATCCACCGATCACAGAAGAATTGTCTCTTACTTAGGCCCTTTAGCGTCTCAATTCTCGTTTCTTATTTGCCTCTTCCATACCCACATTCACCTTCTCGTCGCTCTCTTGGACTTCGCCCGTCCCACCGAATAAGCCACAACAAGTCAACGACACCAAAACACACGAAACAACTTTCAACGAATCCGAGATCCAGGTTGACATTGTAGCCATGCTTGTGAGTGCAATTTTTCTTATTCGGTCTCGTCCGTTTGCTTTTGGTTGGCCCAGCCAACCGGTTCAACGGCCGCTGTAATCAATTCATCGCGGCGATGATCATGGCGCGCGAGACACGCCAAATTTCTGATGTGTCATGTGGGAGAGCCAATCCCGTCGCTGGAATCCTGCGAGCTGGGAACGCCTCGTTTTGTCGATCCCCCCTCCCACCATCGTCTCTCTCCACCTTTACGTCGAATTGTAGACGGTCTAACATCCCCTCTAGGTCCAATCTGCTCTCATCGCACTCAGTGCGACCCTGGCCGCGGCTGTCAAGCCTCTCACTGTCCAGGGCAACTCCTTCGTCAACGACGCCGGCGAGAAGCTCCAGATCGTCGGTGTCGACTACCAGATCGGCGGAAGTGCTGGTTACGACCCTGCCCACGGTCGCGACCCTCTTAGCGATGGCGATGTTTGCATGCGCGATGCCGCCCTGCTTCAGCGCCTTGGCGCCAACGCCATCCGTGTTTACAACCTTGACCCCAACTTGAACCACGATGCCTGCGCCTCTATCTTCAACGCCGCTGGCATGTACATGATCCTCGACGTCAACTCCCCGCTCGTCGGCGAGAGTCTCACCAGCTTCGAGCCCTGGACCAGCTACTATGCTGCCTACCTGAACCGCACCTTTGCTATTGTCGAGGCTTTCAAGGGCTACCCCAACACTCTGGCCTTCTTCTCCGGCAACGAGGTCATGAACAACGTCGAGACGGCCAAGGAAGTCCCTAGGTACCTGCGCGCCATTACCCGTGACTTGAAGAACTATGTTTCCAAGCATGCCGACCGCGCCATTCCCGTTGGCTACTCTGCCGCCGATGTCCGCGAGATCCTCGTTGACTCGTGGAACTACCTGCAGTGTGCCGAGAACGGTGATGCCAAGGACCCCAGCCGCATCGACCTCTTCGGTCTCAACTCTTACTCGTGGTGCGGCGACTCCAACTTCGAGAAGTCCACCTTTGACGAGCTTGTCTCGAGCCTGAAGGACAGCTCCGTTCCCATCTTCTTCTCCGAGTTCGGCTGCAACGAGGTCACCCCTCGTATCTTTACCGAAGTTGGTACCATTTACGGTCCCCAGATGAACAAGGTCTTCTCGGGCGGGCTTGTCTACGAGTACAGCCAGGAGGCGAACAACTTTGGCATCGTCAAGGTCAACGACGACAAGTCTGTCAAGCTACTGATTGACTACCACAACCTGTACGACCAGTACAACAAGGTCGACTTCAAGACTCTCCAGGCCACCAAGGCGCCCGCCAACTCCCCCAAAGCTCCCAAGTGCGATCCGTCACTCATCAAGGAGAAGGGCTTCAACAACAACTTCACCCTGCCCGATGTTCCCCCTGGAGGCCAGGAGCTGATCGACAACGGTATCAAGAACAAGCCTTCCGGCAAGATCATTAGCATTTCCGACTGGGCCGTCAAGTACAAGGTCTATGACACGGACGGCAAGACGGAGATCACCGGCCTCGCCGTCTCGCCCCTTGCTGACTCGGACACCAACACCCCCGGTACCAACACCGGCGGCACGACTGTTCCGGCCGCCAGTGCCACCTCTACCCCTACCGGCACCTCCAGCTCCACTCCTTCGTCGAGCAGCAGTCCCAACTCGGGCGTTTCGTTGCGCCCCGAGGTCGTCGCCATGGCCGCGCCTCTGCTCGCGCTCCTCTTCTTGTAAAGCTATGCGCCCGTACGCTGGACGTTGTATATGGCTCCATAGTGTATTTTGGAGGTAATGACTTGGTTTCTTTCTGGTATCATAGATTCCCCGTGGTTTTGTCTAAAAACCTAATTGATTTTGATTAAAACAGCTTTCTCTCTCTTTGCGTTAAACGCAGTCCTGAATAGCTACGACTAGTAAAGTTGTCGAGTCCATATATAACTTGTATCCATAAAGCGCTTGGCGCTCGCGTGGTTGTAGTCGCCTTGACATAGGGCATTCGATGCCACCTCACTATGCGGCTATTGTGCCTGTGATTCCTCGGGTCAACGGGGGTTCACTGTGTATCCCCAAACCGTCTAGAGGCCGTCATTATCGCGTAGTCTCCCGCATGAGATCTTCAACCACCCCTTCAGAGGAGGCGTTGCTTCATCCAACATCCCAGCCGACGAAACGATACATCCAATATTGAGACCCGTGCGAAGAAATGGTTCTGGTTGATGTGGTGAGTCCTACAAGTCTGGTGGGCGAGACAGAAAATCCTATTTTCACGAGGTGATGTTTGGCGAGACGACCCATGCTGCAAGAAACAATGAGGAGGAGAAGGGGGGGGGGGGGGGGGGGGGGGGCTAGACGGACTGGAGAAGGGATATAATGAAAGAGAAAATTGTCGATGATGAGGTAACATAGTATCATATCAGGCTCCCTCCCTGACATCCCTCAACCATGCAACCCTTCGAGTCCACAGGTCTGTCGGAGTTCCAGGCAACACCTGAGAATGCTGTTGTGGATTTAAAGGGGTTACTCAACAGGCAGTCACACATAGTCTACATACGTATGGAAACCAAATATGATATGATCAAAAGCCAACAGGTTACCATCTTCATGGGTAACCTGATAATGGTGTTGAGGATTCGAGGGTCGTCGGCTGACTGAACAATGCCACAGGGCATAGTAAACCCTTCTGCTTTCACAAAATAGCCCTTTGTCATTCATTGCCGCCGCGAAGGCCAGTCTTTTTCTCTTTCTCCTGAGACAGTTGGCCATGTACCAAAAATCGGACCGAACTGTTTCTTCGCGTTCATCTTTTACGTACTCGTCAATGAGCCTCCCTTATTGCGCTGAGTGTCGACTATTAACATCTCCAAAGGCTACTATCCTAAACACACCTGGGAACTCTATAATGTCTCCGGCCCTCAACTTCTCATTTGTTGATTGATTCCAGTGATGCCGAGAATATTTAAGAAATAAACCTAGAGAATCCTCCAGAAAACACCTGGTTCTGTTAAATGCGCCCGATAATCCAAGTCCCCGTGGTCTGTGAATCTCAAAGGAACCAAGCCTTGGCTATACTGGGCTTTATGCCTCTATTATGAATAAGTTTTACTGGCAATTATTCAACCCATTTTAAATGTCTTCCTACATAGCCACGGCTGATCACTCCTGGTACCCCGAAGACAACCTCCAATGTTCATTGTGTTCCGCCACATCAACCATCAAAATGCCGGGTTCTGTTTTGCTGTGCGCTGTACATCGAAGGCTGCATGCAGTTTATTGTATAAATTTGAGATTGATATGCTACGAATGAGATTATGGTCAACTTTGTATGCCCGGAGTCAAATCGGGA